>NC_059078.1:100555571-101920571 GCF_020497125.1 Mauremys mutica
TGGGTAGTCACATCTTGGCAAGTGCCTTATCATATGGCTGTAAAACTTTAAACCCACTTGTGACAGTGGCTTAAATATTGTGCTTATCAATATTCGAGCCATGCCTCCATTGCTTCATACGATTCACACTGAAACAAGCAGGGCTAAATCTATGGGACCAGAGGTTAAGTAAATGACCTGACCCCCCATGGCATTATTTAAAGACTTGTGAAAAGAACAGAGGTGCAAGGCCAGAGGTTTAGTGAAGGATTTGTTACAGGATGTAGAAGGGTGATTGGGGGAGATTTTTTTAGACTTTGACACTCAGTAAGACTTCTCTCACTACAAAAGATAAATGCAGTAGACAAGTTTAAGTGCTAGATGGATACAGCTGGATACCAATGACTGACTTTAGGGTACCTGAGAGAACTAAAGATAACATTATATCCTCGAAAGGATTGAAGGAGCACTGATGCATATTAATGTATTTCATAAGTGTGGGTTCTGGAAAAGAGTATCTGTAATTTAGTGATTTGATTAGAAATTAAGTAGGTTTTGTGGTTGATTTGCTTTAGAGTGATAATGATATGTTGGGGAAAGCCTTTTTGCCTCATTTTTTAGATAAAACTGAAGAATCCAATGGAGTTTATGTAGGAACATAAAATCTAAAGTTATACTGTAACTTTTAATGAGCTTTCAGATTAGCTTTTCTCTTTGTGATCAATCCTATTTTCTAATGAATTATATGATTTCTGATAGCCTCTTCCATGTCAGTCAATATTGTGAGTGTATATATTATATATATATATGCAAGCACATATGCGTGTACACAGACACACTACATATGTGAACCCATTCTCATGTATGATAGTTTGAGTGACAGTTGGAATTAAAACTGCATAACCATTTCCATTCTAACCCACCGTTTTCAGTCATTCATAGTGTTCATTCAACTTTGATTTTTGAGTTGAAATTTTCCAGGCCTGCGCTGTGCCCAAAGGTGATTTTTTAAATGAAATGTTTATGTTCAATGTTTTAGTCATTTTTTTGGAAAGTGTGAAAATATGAACATTTCCCCATTAATTATTCTTAAATTATAAACTTATTATAAAATACACACTTATTTTGAAAATTTTAATTTGGCAGCTCAGTAGTGCTCACTGAGAAGTGCTTCTGAGTGTTCTGGTGAAAGCTGATTTAATTTGGGTGAGTTACAACCTAGGAACATAAGAATGGCCATATCGGGTCAGACCAAAGATCCATCCAGCCCAGTATCCTGTCTACCGACAGTGGCCAATGCCAGGTGCCCCAGAGGAAATGAACCTAACAAGTAATGATCGAGTGATTTCTCTCCTGCCATCCATCTCCACCCTCTGACAAACAGAGGCTAGGGACACCATTCCTTACCCATCCTGGCTAATAGCCATTAATGGACTTTACTTCCATGAATTTATCTAGTTCTCTTTTAAACCCTGTTATAGTCCTAGCCTTCACAACCTCCTCAGGCAAGGAGTTCCAGAGGTTGACTGTGTGTTGTGTGAAGATCTTCCTTTTATTTGTTTTAAACCTGCTGCCCATTAATTTCATTTGGTGGCCTCTAGTTCTTATATTATGGGAACAAGTAAATAGCTTTTCCTTATTCACTTTCTTCACACCACTCGTGATTTTATATACCTCTATCATATCCCCCCCTTACGCCTGGTCTACACTAGTCCGTTATTTTGGAATTAGCCGAGTTAATTAAAAAAAATGATTCCGTCCACACAACCAAACCATTTTTTTTTAATTTAAAGGGCTCTTTAATCTGATTTCTGTACTCCACCTCGGCAAGTAGAGTAGCACTTAAATCGAGATCGCAATCCTGGGTTAAAGGTAATGTGGATGCAATTCGATGTTATTGGCCTCCGGGAGCTATCCCAGAATGTTCCCTTGTGACCGCTCTGGACAACACTCAACTCCGATGCACTAGCCAGGTGGGCAGGAAAAGCCCTGGGAACTTTTGAATTTCATTTCCTGTTTGGTCACCATGAGCACAGATGACCATTCAGAGTCCACCATCACAAGAGATCACGCAGTCCCGATTCGCAGACGAGCTCCAGCACGGTCCGAATGGGAGGTACTGGATCTCACTGCATGTTGGGGAGACGAATCTGTTATGGCAGAACTACGTTCCAAAAAAAGGAATGCAAATACGTACGCTAAAGTCTCCAGGGCCATGACGGAAAGAGGCTACTCCAGGGACACAGAGCAGTGTCATACAAAAATCAAGGAGCTCAGGGAAGCGTACCAAAAAGCCAGGGAGGCAAATGGGTGCTCTGGGTCACAGCCTCATACATTCCGCTTCTACTGTGAGCTGCATGCAATTATGGAGGGTGACGCCACCACTACCCCACCACTGTCTGTGGACACCTGCAAGCGGGAAGTTGCACGGAGCGAGGAGGAAGAGTCATTGGAGGACAAAGAGGAGGAGGACAGCGCACAGGCGGCAAGTGAGGAATTCATTTCCCCCTCTAGCCAGGAACTATTCTTAACACTGGAGCCAATAGCCTCTCCCCACTCCCAAGGCGGACTCCTGGAACATGACCCTGGAGAAGGTACTTCTGGCGAGTGAGAACCTGATCAGAGCCACGCATTGGGTGCGGGGGGGAAACCCAGCCACGCTGGGCTGTTTGCGTTTAGTTTAAAGGGCTCATCCCTGCTCAGAGCCTCATCGGAGCCAAGCAGTGGGTGCGTGGGGGGGTGGGGGAGGGCGGTGTTGTGTGAAATGATCATCCCAGAGAGCCCGCAGGCCCTCCTTTTATATGGCAAACCCACCAGGCATTTGCTTGCTATGGGAAAAGGGGCCCAGCAGTTTGCAAGCATTGAAATGAATGTAGAAGAAGCAGAACCCCGCGTGCCCCTAGGCTGCCTGCAAGCTGAATTCTGTTGCCCATCCATGTGTGATGGCTTACTCACACCAAAGTGGCAGGCACTTCAGTATAAGAGGCAAAATGCTAACTTGTACAGAAAGAACATGTGCTGTGTGCTATGAATTGCCTGTTTTACTGAGAAGGAATGTCCCCTTTGTTCTCTGAAATGTATCTTTTAAAATACTACCTTCCCTTTTTCTTCTCCCGCAGGTGCAAATGTTTCAACACGGCCCCTATCTACTCCGTCCCAGAGGTTGGTCCAGATTAGAAGGCAGAAAAAACGAACTCGAGATGACATGTTTGCTGAGCTCATGGAGTCCTCCTGGACTGATAGGGCCCAGCTGAATGCATGGAGGCAAATAACTGTGGATTCCCGTAAAGCATTACAGGAACACGAAGAGAGGAGGGACGTGAGCGATGAGAGCAGGTAGGATGCTATGGTCAAGCTCATGGGGGAGCAAACTGACATGCTCCGCGGTATGATGGATCTATTGCAGGAAAGGCAGCAAGACCACAGACTGCTGCTGCAGCCCCTGTATAACTGCCCTCTCTCCTCCCCAAGTTCCATAGCCTCCTTACTCAGACGCCCAAGAACACGAGGGGGGAGGCTACGGGGACCCACACACTCAACCCCAGAGGATCGCCCAAGCAGCAGAAAGCTGGCATATGCAAACTTTTGATTTGGTTTCTGTACTTGTCCTTCCCTCCTCCTCCACTCCCCTTACCCAATACTTTCCCCTCCCCTCCGGTCTACATTCTGATTTCTCTCAATGTGTTGTGAAACAAATAATAAAGAACAGTTTTTAAACAATTTTGACTTTATTTCCTTTCATATATATAGGGGGTGGGTAACTTCAAGAGAAACAAACACAACTTTCACTCCATACCCTGGCCAATCATGAAACTGGCTTTCAAAGCTTCTCTGATGTGCAGTGCGTCCTGCTGCGCTCTTCTAATCGCCCTGTTGTGTGCCTGTGCGAAATTGGCCGCTTTACTCTCATAGATATTGTGGAGCACACAACAAGCAGCAATTACAGTTGGAATATTGATTGTGCTGAGATATAACTGATTCAGTAAACTGCACCAGCGCACTTTCAAACGTCCAAAAGCACATTCTACCACCATTCTGCACTTGCTCAGCCGATAGTTGAACTGCTCCTTACTACTGTCCAGGCTGCCTGTGTACGGCTTCATGAGCCATGGCATTAAGGGCTAGGCTGGGTCCCTGAGGATAACTATAGGCATTTCAACATCCCCAACAGTAATTTTGTGGTCTGGGAAGTAAGTCCCATCCTGCAGCTGTTCAAACAGACCAGAGTTCCTGAAGATGCGAGCATCATGAATCTTTCCCGGACATCCCACGTTGATGTCGGTGAAACGTCTCTTGTGATCCACCAGTGCTTGCAGCACCATGGAAAAATACCCCTTGCAGTTTACGTACTGGACACCCCGGTGTCCTGGGGCCAAGATAGGTATATGCGTTCTGTCTGTCGCCCCACCGCAGTTAGGGAAATGCAGAGCATTAAAGCCATCCACAATGGTCTGCACATTTCCCTGAGTCACTACCCTTGATAGCAACTGGTCAATGATTGCGTTGGCTACTTGCAGCACAGCAGCCCCTACAGAAGATTTGCCCACTCCAAACTAATTCTCGACTGACTGGTAGCTGTCGGGCGTTGCAAGCTTCCACAGTGCTATGGACACTCATTTCTCAGCTGTGAGGGCTGCTTTCATTTTGGTGTCTTTGCATTTCAGGGCAGGGGACAGAGTCACAGAGTTCCATGAAAGTGGCCCTACGCACACTAAAGTTTTGTAGCCACTGGGAATCATCCCAGATATGCAACACTATGCAGTCCACCAGTCTGTGCTTGTTTCCCAGGCCCAGAATTGGCGTACCATGGCATGAACCTGGCCCAATGCCACCATGATGTCCCAATTGCCACATGCTGTGCTTCTAGGAATGTCTGTGTCCTTGTCCTCATCAGTATAGTAATTGCGCTGTTGTCGCTTCCGCGCCTGGTTTTGCAGGTACTGCACATACTGCTGGATACTGCGTGGGGTATCTACAATGGTCAAAACTGCAGCGGAGATCTGAGAGGACTCCATGCTTGCCACACTATGGCACCTGCATGGATAATCCTGGAAAAAGGGAGCAAAACATAGGAGAACTGTTCGGTTCAAGATGGCTAATAAAAGGCAATAAATGGTTGTCTTCTGTAGCTTTCACGGAGGGAGGAGCAAGTGATGACACACACCCAGAAACAGCCGCAAGAATGTTTTTGCCCCATCATGTACTGGGAGCTTAACCCAGAATTCCAATGGGTGGCGGGGATTGAGGAAACTGTGCGATAGCTTCCCACAGTGCACCGCTCTGACATTCGATGCTAGCCTTGGTACTGTGGACGCACGCCGCCGAATTCACACGCTTTAGTGGGGACACACAACACTGAATGTATAAATTAATTTCGTACTGTAGACAGACCCTTAGTCTCCTCTTTTCCAAGCTGAAAAGTCCTAGCCTCTTTAATATCTATTCATATGGGACCCGTTCCAAACCCCTAATCATTTTAGTTGCCTTTCTCTGAACCTTTTCTAGTGCCAGTATATCTTTTTTGAGATGAAGAGACCACATCTGAACGCAGTATTCAAGATGTAGGTGTACCATGAATTTATATAAGGGCAATACGATATTCTCCATCTTATTCTCTATCCCTTTTTGAATGATTCCTAACTTCCTGTTTGCTTTTTTGACTGCCGCTGCACACTGCGTGGACATCTTCAGAGAACTATCAATGATGACTCCAAGATCTCTTTCCTGATTTGTTGTAGCTAAATTAGCCCCCATCATATTGTATGTATAGTTGGGGTTATTTTTTCCAATGTGCATTACTTTACATTTATCCACATTAAATTTCATTCATCATTTTGTTGCCCAATCACTTAGTTTTGTGAGATCTTTTTGAAGTTCTTCACAGTTGGCTTTGGTCTTAACTATCTTGAGCAGTTTAGTATCATCTGCAAACTTTGCCACCTCACTATTTACCCCTTTCTCCAGATCATTTATGAATAAGTTGAATAGGATTGGTTCTAGGGCTGACCCTTGGGGAACACCACTAGTTACCCCTCTCCATTCTGAAAATTTACCATTTATTCTTACTCTTTGTTCCCTGTCTTTTAACCAGTTCTCAATCCATGAAAGGATCTTCCCTCTTATCCCATGACAACTTAATTTATGTAAGAGCCTTTGGCGAGGAACCTTGTCAAAGGCTTTCTGGAAATCTAAGTACACTATGTCCACTGGATCTCCCTTGTACACATGTTTGTTGACCCCTTCAAAGAACTTTAAGAAATTAGTAAGACATGATTTCCCTTTACAGAAACCATGTTGACTTTTGCCCAACAATTGATGTTCTTCTATGTGTCTGACAATTTTATTCTTTTCTATTGTTTCAACTAATTTGCCCAGTACTGACGTTAGACTTACCGGTCTGTAATTGTCGGGGTCACCTATAGAGCCCTTTTAAAATATTGGTGTTACATTAGCTATCTTCCAGTCATTGGGTACAGAAGTCCATTTAAAGGACAAGTTACAAACCATAGTTAATCGTTCCACAATTTCACATTTGAGTTCTTTCAGAACTCTTGGGTGAATGCCATCTGGTCCTGGTGACTTATTATTGTTAAGTTTATCAATTAATTCCAAAACCTCCTCTACTGACACTTCAATCTGTGACAATTCCTCACCTACAAAGGACGGCTCAGGTCCTCAGCCGTGAAGATGGAAGCAAAAAATTCATTTAGTTTCTCCGCAATGACTTTATTGTCTTTAAGTGCTCCTTTTGTATCTTGATTATCCAGGTGCCCCACTGGTTGTTTAGCAAGCTTCCTGCTTCTGATATACTTAAAAAACATTTTGCTATTACCTTTTGAGTTTTTGGCTAGCTGTTCTTCAAACTCCTTTTTGGCTTTTCTTACTACGTTTTTACACTTAATTTGGCAGTGGTTATGTTCCTTTCTATTTACCTTACTAGGAGTTGACTTCCACTTTTTAAAAGATGCCTTTTTATCTCTCACCACTTCTCTCACTGCAGAAAATTGCACATGTACATTTTTAATGACAATAATGCTAACCTTGATAAGATGTGTAGCAAAGGAAGGATATTGCCCATTCATAAAGAGCTATATACTGTAAAGTTCACTGTAGGAATGCAGTGTCTGAAGCAGCAATCCCTAGATGCCCTATTACATTCAGTGGGTATCCTGGAAGATGTGCATTTTGTACACTGCATAATGAACAAGACAAAGCTTCATGGTCTCATTCATTGAACAATTGGGGCCTGCTTAGCAAATAGGGTTGTATTTGATGACACAAGCAGCAATGGGACTATTTATGTGAGCTAGGGTTTGCAAGGTTAGCCCCCCCGCCAGGCACCCAATGAATGAGGGAGAGGGAAGAAAACCAGGAGATCTATTTGTCTTGCAGATAATTCCCAAGTTTTTCCAAAAGGGGGTGAGTCCTCTGGCCCTCTTCATTGTTTTATTTATTTGTTCAAATTTTTAAAATTCAACTATTGGTGCCCATCCTAGGTGTTTTAGGTAGCTACCCAATAAACTAAAATCCACACCATTAACAGAAGGACTGCCACCAAACATACATACTGAGCCCACACCCTCCCCAGCAGTCTTAAAAAAAGAAGTAAACAGATAGGCTTTGTAGTGTGCTCAGAAGGTTTACAAATCTGCAGAGGAAATAATAAATATGTCCGAGAGGAAAATAAAGCTAGCAAAAAATGGAATGAACTATATTTAATTACTAATGCAAAATAGATAAGCTAATTCTCAGCTTTGCTATTAGTTATATGCTGCCCTTGTCGATTGTTGAAGGGAGTGGCTTTCACGCTTTACTTAAAAAAAATGATTCCTAACGCCACTGTTATTTGTACAGAAACATTAAAACATAAACTAATGGGACAATACAACTTGGATCTTGAAAAGAATTAAGAACAAATTGGCATCTGTGCCTTATATTGTCCATGAATTGTCTTCCTTTTTGGAAGGCAGCATGGGTGTTATCTGTCAGGGGACTGACCCAACTAACCTAACAGAATCAGCAGTCTTATGTTTCTGACGCTTCACTGGAACACATTCGTACAAGTTTGCTTCTCTATTGACTGAGATCCACTAACAGTTTGATCTGGACTCAATAAAAATAACCTATGTCCTCACAGACAATGGTAACAATTTTGTTAAAGCCTTCAAGCTGTTTTCAGATGTTGGAGAATGATGCTGGAAAGCAGGAGGAAGAGGATGCTGGTAAGGAAGTGGACTCACCAGATTCTGATTTATGTAGCCCTGTGAGTACTGATGAAGTTTTGTCAAGCAATATTGCTGACTGTTAGTGTATATTTTACTTGCCACCAAATAGGATCTGTTTTTCCTACACACTCAACATGGTAGCAACTACTGATGCTTACAGGACTCTTGCCAAAAACGGCTTTTCAGAAGTGTGGCAGGTAAGTGCTCTGCACTGCAAACCAAAGTTCAAAGATTGCTGAGACTGTGAATGCCACACTTGGAAAAACAATCCCTAAACCTACCTCTACATGCTGGAACTCAGAATTTGATTGCTTTCCTCACATTTATGACATGAGTAATAGGATTTAAATTGTGATGCAGCATCTTCAGCTGCCAAAATTCCCCAACCCAGACCTGGAATTCTAGGTGGGTTGTTGGACACAATGTCCCCAATTTCTACTGCCCTTGACAAACTTCAGGAGGAGGAGAGCATAAAGTCTTTCTATGGGACGGTTCTGCCAACTGGGTTTGTGCTAAAATCCAAGACTTTACATGTTTTCTCCAAAATACAGTTCTTGATTGGCAGATAATTTGAAGGAGGGAAATGGTCGAGAACTTAGAAAATGGTTTTGACCTTCGATGTGGTGGTGAGTAACAAAAGTGCTAAGTCATTTGTTATTATTCCTGTGTCACATCTATTTCTTAAGTTGCATCGCCTGCAGAATCAGGAAAAGAGAATAACTGAAGAGGAACTTAAAAAAAAAGATCTGGTTTGTTGTGACAGCTTATTGAAGCCTGTAGATCAAACTACTACATCCAAAGCTGCCACGAATTTCTATGGCTTTGATGATTAATGGAGCATCTGCATCTGACTCTGATTTAAGAATTCTTGGGATGCAATTCCTCAATGATCCACTGCATGAACTGGCTCAACTGAAATAATATCCAACAGTTGCTATGCTTTTTATCAAATTTAATATCAAAGAGCCAAGCTCTGCTCCTAGGGCAAGAGTATCCAGTTGTACTGGACAAATCCTTTTGCCAAGAAGGAACCGTCTTCAGGATATGTTTGAGATTATGCTGTTATTGAAGAAAAATGCCCACTTCATGGAATGATATGCTGTACATAATATGTATATCTATACATATGTACATGCTGTACATGATATTCTTATATTATATACAGGAAAGGAAATGTATACATTTATTTAAAGATTTTTTTCATTGTTATTCCATGCTTATTTGTATATATGAATAAAACTTCACTGTTGCTCTTTTTCTTTCTCTTCCATTATGTACTCATATTATTTAGGTAGTAGTCCATATATTGACCAAACAATTGCAGGGAATACAGGAGTTGAAAGTACTTGAACTTATACTTGTACTTATAAATACATAAATACTATTTCCATGGAATATTTCCATTTGTATTTATAAGTGCTTCTGTAATAGTGTTCTTAGTTGCTTATACTTAAGCTCTTTTTATCAGTTCTTATGGGAACACTGCAAGCAGGGCCAGGGTAGAATAATGAAACAGAAAATTCACCAAGGCTGAATGGAACACAATCACCTTTGCTTGGCCTGTTTTTACTGCAGAGGTTCTATTTTAATGTAACCCGACACAAATTTAGCAACAGTCTCTAGCTACACGACCCTTCTATACATTTATAAATATGTCTGCCATGTCAGTATAATTATACAGGTTAACACCTATATTTCCAGATATACTAACCCAGTTTATAGTAGTCTAATATTATTCTTCTCATCCACAATCATTCTAACAGAGCTGTTTAATGATCAATTTTCTCCCACTCCTCCTATGAGTCTCTCTAAAATGTACTGTGCAGTGTTCAAATTAAACTGATCAGTCCTAAGAGACCACACGTGAAGCCCATGTATGCACTATGTGCACAACCTGATCCTATCCACGCCTGACAGTGAGATGATGCCAAATTTCAAAGCCCAGAACCAACCAATAGAAGAGGACAAAGTCTGCCAGCTGAGTACTCCTCATGTTCCAGGACAGTGGTGGGCACTTTACAAATGCCATACATAGACAGAATAGATTTAGTTCCACTCACTCTGAAGCACATCACAAACTATGTTTATATAAACACATGTACAGCATTGACTTCATTTTTGCAGTGTTAATGGTCAAAATTTAATTGCACAAAATTCAGTGAAGCATTCATTTGATACATGTCTTGTAAGCATTCTAAAGCATTCATCTGAAGGGCAGTTTGGAAAATGCCAGAATTTTAAGAGCTAATGAGTTTCTTTCACTAAATAGTTATGGGCACAAGAGCTTGCATTTTATTTAATCATTGATCTATGCAGAAAATAAGTCATTATACTCAAAATAATGTTGCCAAGGAGGAGTGAGTTTCAGTAAAAATGTACTAGTTTTATAGGCATATCCTTTAAGTTCCTAAAGCATTTCAGTTTTGGTCACTGTACCTATACATATTAAGAAAATAATCTACAGATGGCCAGCATTTCTTTCAGCAACCGAACACCCATAGCCTCAGTCAAGAAGCAGAGAAAATCTGTGCTTTAAAAAAATAAATAAAAAGCCTGAGAAGGAAATACATCAAATACGATTTGTCATTTACTTTAATTCTTTAAAATTATTAAATGCTGTAGTAATAAAGCAGAAACCTTTTTGCAAGTCATATTTTAAAAAAGAATAGAATGAAAAGGAAGTCATAAAATTCAAGTCACAATAAAAGCAATAAAATGGTATTGCACAATTTCAAAGACTCATCTTCTGCAAAACTGACA
This sequence comes from Mauremys mutica, assembly GCF_020497125.1. NCBI lineage: Eukaryota > Metazoa > Chordata > Testudines > Geoemydidae > Mauremys > Mauremys mutica. The sequence goes on from NC_059078.1 coordinate 100,566,536, forward strand.
AGAGAAAAACCTGATAAAAACCACAACAGGTCTACATTGATTTTTACATTGTTTGATTTAATAAACATGTCTTTCTGGGTCAAATGTATATTTATGAGTCATTTTTTTTAAATGGCACAATTAGGCTAAAATATATACCTGTAATTGTGCACACAATTAGTATAAAACTGCATGCTCAAATGGTAAAATGTACATTCAAGTGGAAAGATACTCTGTCTTGATTATTTGCACATATAAATGCAATAATTGTATGTGTAACCTCAAATGTCTTTTCACATACATAGGTAGACTCTCCATTTTGAAAATTTGTCCCTTTGGTATTTATTCAATATTTTCCACTATTTCAACTGCTTTAAAAGGTGAATCAAGCTCTTTTAAAAATGCATTAGGTTTTTTTTTATTTCTTGGTAAATATTTGGTAAATGCTGTTCTACTGAGTTATTGTTTAATTTCCTGCAGTAGAATCCTCCAGTGAATCACAACAGATATCCTTGTCTCCTACTGCAAGAGTACATTAAGAGGGTTTATAAAATCCATATGCAAACTGGGAAGCCAGTCAATTCTACACATTCATTTTGAGGAAAGAAAAGTTTGTAGGAGAGCAGCAAACTGTGCAGTTTATGTGATATGCAGTCATAGACATGCTTGACAGAAGCAGAGATATTATATACATTTTACAAATGATAGCCCTTATATGTAATAGTAAAAAGGCCTCAACTCAGCCTCTCTTACGTGAGCATAATTATTTATGGGTGCCATAATCAAGGTAATTTGTTTTCATAATATTTCATACACACAAAGCAGCCAACGTCAGCTTTCAGGTCCAAAAAACTAACATTAGCTGGTTAAAACCTATTTCTTATTGATATACTAACAATTTAAGCATTACCAAGTAGATGTTATGGAAATATTTATGGATACATGATACAGAATACTTTAGGTATTAACTTCATTGAAATAACCAAATTAAAATGACGATGAAATTATCTTTGCCTTTCCAAAAGAACAACAATTCCTAATTCTGGGTTTGAGCGTTCTCTGAATTAAATGATTTTTCCCCCACATAATATGCCCATTTTCTACATGAAATGAAATAGATCCTTCACTATTTTGAAACTAGTACTAGCCATTATGGAATCACATCAGACATTTTAGTGGTTGAATCTCTAGGACATATGATGCTCTGAGTGAGAAAACTAACTGTAGAATCATTTTAGTTAGCTATTAAACAATTATTTACATGTACTCTTACAGCTAAAAGTATCATTTCTATTACAAAGTTTAAAATACCTACTATTTATTTTCACTGGCTGAGGAACTCCATACAATTGCCACAACAAGGGCTCTAATTAGAGTAATCTTTTCTGTAACCTGATTGTCTGTTGTTTTCTTCCAGCTCTAACAGGATTTGAATTTGAAGAACATACAATACACTGGCTCTGTGTAACCTGAAACAATTTTCTTCCTTAATAACCTCACTGCAGTACTTGAAAATTGACAATTATTCATTTCGCCATGAGCAAATAACTGAATGACTGAAATTCACATCTGTGAAGAATGGTATAGTAAAGCACAGTTTAGCACACTCAAGCTCTCGCAACAACAACGTTTCCCTTTGCTTATATCTAACACAAAGCCAGCCGTCAGTGTGAGTCTTCTCCTTTCCACCAGACAAATTTTATGTAAGTGTTAATTAATTTCCTCTTTGGAAAGAAAATATTTTAAAAAGCAGAGAACTGATGATAGTAATAAAGATTTCGTTCAATGGGGTCTGGATTATAAAACACAAATCTTTTTACAGAACATGTGCACGGTGCATATTTCTATATAATGTTAACAGTCTGGCTCAGGTTCACACAGCACGGCCTATCAGGGCCATATAACAGATTTTATGTTCTCAGTAAAAAATGCTGTTCTAAGCATTTTTGTACAGAATTGACTATTTTGGACTGAGTTCTCATGAAATTATACCCCTTTGGTGAGAATTTTTTGAAATTACAGCTGCTGCAAACTCAGAAGAATTCTTTCCAGATGGCCTCCTCTACTGAGCATCTTGACAATCTTGATAGATCATCTCTGGTGTGGGGTGAGGTGGGTGGTGGGAGGACTGGCATGGGATCTCTATGGAATGAAGAGCAGGAGCAAGATTTGTGGGTCTGAGGGGAAAGTGAAGGTCATTATGGGCCAGTTTCTGATAATTGAATAGTACCTTACTCCACAAGTGGGCCACAGTATTTGGCTCAATAGGAAATCAACAGGATCCCTTGGGGAGGTAGGTGCTATCAGGCATAAATAAGGGAATCAGAATCTAGCTGTACATAACTTTTATATATTTCAAAGTTTTGAGTGGAATTAGCCATAACCACCTCTGTAAAGTAGCAGATTTTTCCACATATTTAACAAACATTTCTGTAGTACTCTGAGGGATTCAGGTTTTCAGTGGCCTTACCTAAAGTTTGCACAACTGAAGAGGACATCAAATAATGCAACAGACTATTTAAAAGTTTTGAATTGTTAACAAATCTTAGGAACTCAGAAACAAAAATCAACCTTTAATGTTATTAGTTCATACCTGAGCAATGGCTGTTTTGGATAAGAAGGTTGGTCACTATTTTGGCATGGCTGAGCTTTTTTTGTGACTTGCTTATAAATATTCCTTGCAGTTACTCCGATCCATAACATAGTGGAGAGGGTGGAATAATGCAATACTATGCCAACCTAAAACAAGAGGGTGATAGTTACAGAAATCAGCAAATAGCCAGTAAAACAAAAATACTTTGTAACATAAGCCTATTGTACAAATGCACAAGTAAACCAGAATAATTTTATTTTAAATGAACTGAATTTATGATTGCCTTAACAACATTTTTGCATCTCTCTGGTTACTTCTAATCAGTGCAAGAGAATTAAAATGATTTAAAAAGCAGGTGGCATCTCTTACTTAAACTAATGTTTAAATTATAATTGCTAATATCTGAGACACCCAGTAAGATGTTATGAAATCAGAACACATAAAATGTGTTTTCTGAGAGCATCATTAGTGGCTACTCACTGAATCTGCAAATTTAAGTCTATGGAAGATTGGCTTGATTCTCGAAGCTTTGTTGGCAAGGAACCTGCCACTACTTTGCTAATTATGCTGCATATAATGCAAATTTCAAGTCTGGGGTCAATGAAAAGGCAAACGTTTTGTCTGAATTTGTACTATCAGCATTAATATTAGTAAGTTTTGTAGGAGCAGTATATCTTATTTCCCTCTCAGCGAGGTACAGCCATGTAAGACCTGATGAAATGAGGTTGGGATAAGATCCTAGCATCTCAGGCATGCTAAGAAAAAATTGGTGTCTTAAAAAAGTGGCCATTTTAGCCACACCAAGGCCAAAAGTAGGTGAAGACGATCTGCATCTTTTAAAACAGTACTTAGTACAGAAATAAAAGAAAAAGGAAGTACAAACCTAACAGTGTGGCTGTTCTGATCTTTCCAATAAAGTGCTGTGTATATCATTAAAAGTAAAACAAAAATACCAACACTAAAATGCTAACATCTGTACTATGCTCGTAAGTGTTATTCATTACTATGGAAACAGTAATTGGAATTTTATCCAATCTACAATGCTTTATTATATTAGCTAAGTCTCCATCTGATTATATAAAATGAGGTTACTTTTGAAGCAATAACTTGACATTTTGCTGTGACAAGTAAAATATTGCTATAATTGGAAAGCCCATAAATTTTTAAGGAATACAGAGAATTGCTGAATAAAGCTAACACAAATCTATTATAATGATTTATCTAAACTAGAGTTCCGTTTTTGCTTAATTGAAACAAAATAATTGATAGAAAAAGAAAAAAATGAATTTTGTTTAGGTTTAATAACACATCGTAATATTTATATATATACACAACAAATATTAATCAAGATAAAGGCTGTTGGAATTCTTTTCTTTTTCCTGGGCTTGTCTGACACATTAGACAGGGGAGAGTATGAATTTTACAGGGGCTGTAGCTTGAGGTGAAAGAAGCAGAAATAAGAGAATGAAACATCTATGCACCATCAGCTGGCAGATGTTGCCAATTCAGTGGCTAGTGCCGTCTGGGTTTATTTTATGTGCAACTCACAGAAGAGTTTTGCAGGGACACAGTGAGTACTAGTATGAATCCAAGCGGGGAGGGAATGAGAAGGAAGAATCAGAAAAATATGAAGGACTAAATTAATAACATTGTTCTAGTTATTTCAGTGTAGGATTGAGGCTGTGCTTTGTATGATTATTCAGAAAATATATGAAGGGTTTAACAAATGCATGGGCATGAGAGATGAGTCTGGTGTCATTATACAAATGTGTGAAGTTCAGACAACATATGGGATGATAAAATTCCATTCCCTATCGATGTACCAATGGATATGACCAACAATATAAATTAATGTGGATCCTAATAAAATAGTACAATAAAATATTAATCGCAACAATTTCACTGCACTATCAAAGAAGCAACAGAAAAGGGGGACAGAATAGAATTTCTGTGTCACAGGCTACCCACATGACTTTTTGTTATACCATGCCCATCTTTCAGAGATTAGTCTCTTCAGTAACATGGGATAAAACATGTTAACAAGGAAGAGAGACGACAAATACTATTAGCTGTTGCACAACCTCTTAAATAATAAGACTATTTAATAACCTATTTGTATTTCCTGCCTTTAATAGAGGAGAACATGTTTTCAGGCCCTGAATGACTGGTACATTTGAAGGGTGATGGTGGTTCTAGACTTCTTATTTAGCCAGACATATATGAAGGCATTCATAAAATATTCTCAGTGCAGATTGGGTGAAATGCATTGGCCTTTATATTCAAGTCAAAGGGCAACAATGTCCTTTTTCTTCATAGAGTCTAAAGCCAGAAGGGACTATTGTCATAATCTAGCCTGACTGCCTGTTTGGGCCTTACTTCACTCCAGAAACACTGGATTAGAGGACAGATTTTTTTGATGTTAAATATTTATTCAATAGAACAGACGTGTTTGTCACACCGTGTTTTGGAATATGTCAAGTGTTTGTAAGGGTACCCTCACTCAAATCCAGATACAGGATATGGGAGTTCAAATGTACGTGGTGGGTACTGAAAGTCCTAATGGGTTACATGTTTAAGGTGCTGAGTGGGGTTTGGGTTTATTTGTGTATACTGTGTTATTGGATTTGGGTCTAGGACACATGGACAGATGCATATAAAAATACAAACAAACATATTAAAAATTAAGTAGTTTCAACATGATGAAAATATGCTTGCAGTGGATGTGGTACTTGGGTTCATCATTGTGTACAGATGATGTTCATGCTTGCATGATGGGCCCTGTTTCCCGTATGGAGAAAAGGATAAAGATTGGGAATATTAGAGTAGTGATGTTTTATTACAAGAGAGTTTTGTGCTGACAGGCCTGTGTGTGTTTTCACCAAAAACTACAGCCAGGACTGTCTACATATGTTATAGCCATATAGCCAACATTTCTTATGTTGTCTAATAACTGCAGTTGCTAAAGCAAAACTCCTAATTTTTCCATAATAATTACATGGTCTCAGTCTTTTCAAGGCCTTTGTGTTCTTGGAACTGTATCAATGGAACATACACTGTTTAACTGAAAAGCTTATTACACTTTTTTAAAGCAAAAATTTTGAGATGATGATGTATTTATGTCCTCCTTTAAAAATTTGTTCAGTGTCTTAGAGGTAGCTTAAGAATCATGTGATGTTACAGTTGCTATGGTAATGACTAGTCTCTTATTGATTACCAGAACAAATACTTGGGTAAACCTATACAATACTGGTGTCTAATGCTCCCTTGGGCAGCCTTAACTTGCATTTCTTTCTTCTTGTCAATTTTTCCTTTTTAAAATGGCAGACATGTTCTGGAGAAGGTTGCCTTTAATTCACTTGCTTCTGTTTGGTTGCGGCTGCACATACCCCCTGAAGCCCCAGAGAGCTGGGAAATTGCTTTCAGTGAAATGAAGAAGTTGATTAATCTATTTTTGGTACCTATATGGTCGCCATCACCATAGTAGCTGAGTGCTTTACAATCTGTAATGTAATTACCCTCCGAATGCTGTTGCAAGGTAGGAAAGAACTATTATCCTCATTTGATCCACAAAACTTCCACTTGGCTGCTGCCTAACCCTGTAGGCACCTACATTCACTTGGTGCCTAAGTTTTTGCAGTATAAGTTCCTAAGCATCTGTGTTACTGCCTCTGGGCATGTGCACGACTGCTTCACTCTGGGTGCCCAGATACCTATCTCCAGGGCTGGCCTTACCATGAGGCAAACTGAGGCAGCCACCTCAGTGCCAGACTGAGGGGAAGGAGAGGCGCCACTAGGACTCAAAGTGTAGAAAATTGTGTCTGCTGCTGGTGCATATGTATTCTCTCTGCTCTAGATGCAGAGATGGTGGAGTGCTGTGCTGGAAGAAGGAGGGCACAAGAGAAACAACAGGCAGGCAGGAGAAAAGGTGAGTGGGAATAACAGAAAGCAGTAGGAGCTATGGGAGAAAGAGAAGGAGGAGCCTCTTATGTACCTCTCTAGCACTGCCAGGAGCTTGGACTGATTAACACCAGCTTCTCATGGAGCTTCCTGTTTCCTGCTGCTTCCCTGAACCCACTTGAGGAGAACAGGCAGTCAACTGAAGTAGTAGGAGCCAGTTAAGCCCTTAAGATGCTGATATCTTCCCTCACTCAGGCTCTGCTACCAGCCTGCTTATTTGTCCCCTTCAACTGAGTGTTGAGAGCCGCTATAGCTGGCACAGAACAGCAGTCATGAATGAAAGAAGAAAACACCCCTCTGGGGCAGCATTCAGAAAAAGAAAGAAAGCAAAGGAAGCTTTTCGATCTAAGCAAGAAGGAGCTCTCCTGAGATACAGAGACACAAATGTTCACGATGAGCCTTCCGGCCCCAGTGAGGATGTGAGTGGTGAGGAGAAGCCCGATCTTCCAGTTAGTCAGCATGCAGGTGACCTGGCAGCTACTGCAGCATCCATATCTCCATCTCAAATGGATGTAACCATGCACATTCCTGAAGAAAACTGTAGATCAGAGACGAGTGTGATGGAGGCACAAGAAACAGCTGCTGCTGAGTTTAGTTCCTTAAATCTAGATGATCCAGGACTGTGGACCCACTTGAGCAGTAGCCTGAGGGACTTCCTTGTACTGCATGGGCCACAGCAAGTGGAAAACTTCATGTTCCCCAAAGACAATGAAAATAGAAGTTTCCATCCAACACATTACTGGCATGAAATCCCCAATAGCAACAAAGTGGAGAGGCCCTGGCTTATGTACTCAAAAACCCAGAATGCTGCATACTGTTTTTGTTGCAAACTCTTGCAGTCTAATGTTTCAGCCACATTAGGTTCTACAGGAACAAAGGACTGGAAAAATCTGGTTAGAAATCTGGCATCCCATGAGAAGGCAGCAAATCACCAGAAAGCATTCCATAGGTGGAAAGAACTTGAGATGAGACTAAGGTTAAAGGCCACCATAGATGATCAGCATCAAGACAAGATTGCATCAGAGTCTCTTTACAGGCAAAATGTTCTGAAAAGGCTCATTGCCTTTGTGAGAATGCTTGCTACCCAAAACCTAGCATGGTGTGGCACTTCAGATCAGCTGTATGTTGCAAGCAATGGAAATGTCCTTAAAATTGTGGCGCTGATGGCTGAGTTTAATGCTGTACTCCAGGAGCATCGAAGAAGAGTCACCACTCAAGAAATGTACACACACTACTACCTTGGAAAAACAATTCAAAAGAGATCATACAGTTACTGGCAACAAAAGTCAAAGAGAAGATTGTGGCAGATCTGAAGTCAGCAAGATATTACTCTGTTATTCTGGACTGCCCACCTGACATCAGCCATACGGAACAAATTACTTTAATGGTGCTTTTTTTAACAACAGAACCTAGTGAAAATGTCCCTGCAATGGTGACTGTCAAAGAGCATTTTGTAGAATTTACTGACATTGATGGTACTACAGGAGCTGGTATGACAAATGTGCTTCTTAAAAAGCTGGAAGATACAGGAATTGCGATAGCTGACATAAGAGGTCAGGGCTACAATAATGGTGCCAACATGAGAAGAAAGAACAGGGGAGTGCAGACACAGATCCGAAAGTTAAACCCTTGAGCTTTTTTGGTCCCTTGCAGGTCTCATTCATTGAACTTGGTGGTCAGTGATGCAGCATCAGCTTCTAGTGAGGCTGCTGAATTTTTTAATGTAATTCAAAGCATCTATGTATTTTTCTCTGCATCAACTCACCGATGGCAAATTTTGAAGCAACATCTGGGAACATCCTCTCTGACACTGAAACCACTGAGTGCCACATGATGGAAAAATCAAGTGGAGGCGATAAAGCCTATCAAACATTAAATTGGGAAGATAGATGATGCCATAGTTGCCATTATGGAGGATAATGCTATGACAGGAACTGTTTGTGGGAGAACAGTGGCAAAGGGAAATGGAATCACCAGAAACATATATAACTTCAAATTTCTATGTGGCTTAGTGTTGTGGCATGACATACTGTTTGAAATAAATGTTGTAAGCAGGAGACTCCAAGTTGTTGACCTTGTAATATCTGGAGCAGTGGAACAACTGCACAAAGCAAAGTCATACCTACACTCTTACCGGTCAGATGAGGGATTTCAAAACATTCTGAAGAGTGCACAGAAGTTGGCAGAGGAACTTCACACTGAAGCTATTTTCCCACCCATTCAAGAATACAAGAGTCACCAAAGATTACGATTATGAGGCACAGGATAATCCCATAAGAGACCCCAAACAACAATTCAAAGTTGAATTCTTTAACCAGGTGCTAGATTGTGCAATACAGTCAGCTGAAGAATGTTTCATGCAGCTCAAGGAACACAGTAGTATATTTGGGATGTTGTATGATATTCCAAAACTCCTCACTATACCCGAGGAAGACCTACACTAGCAATGCAGGGCACTAGAGACAGTGTTGACACGTGATGACATGTATGATATTGATGCGACTGATTTAGGTGATGAACTGAAAGCCCTTTCAAAATACATTTCAACTCCAAAGGCTGTTCTGGAATATATGTGCACAAATAAGATGACCACCCTCTTTCCAAATGCTTTTGTTGCCCTGTGCATACTTCTAACACTTCCTGTAACAGTTGCCAGTGGAGAACACAGCTTCTCCAAGCTGAAGTTAATAAAAACACATCTATGCTCCACAATGACACAGGAGAGGCTGGTCAGCCTTGCAACCATCTCAATAGAGCATGAGCTGGTCGAGACTGTGGACCTTTAGGAAGCAGTTCAAATCTTTGCAACCAAGAAGGCACAGAAAGCACCACTTTGATTATTCAAACAGATAAAAATGCCAGTGTTTACTATGCAGACAAGAAAAGTTACATTTGCTGTTCAGGCATTTTTAAAGTTAAGTGTTTCTTAAAATTTTTGACCAAGGCATTCTAAGTTGTTAGTTCTCCTTTATTGGGGTAGGTAGCAGAGCAGTACCATGAGAGGAGTAGATCAGGAACAAGGCAGAATTGAGACCTTTCAAAGTTTTGGCCCAGGCGAGGGGGCATGGGGGCATCATTTGAGCTCGCTACCTCAGGTGCCAAAATGTTGTGGGCCGGCCCTGTCTATCTCCTGCTTAAGTTCTAGTGTGCTCAATAATCAGGGGAAGAGAGGCACTCCTCTTCCTAAAGATGGGCGTGAAGCCCAAATCCAATAGGCAGCCTCAGAGGCTGCCTAGATATACACAAAACAGCAGGTGGGGGAAGGGAGCCCTTCCTTATAACCTTTAGCCTAATGCTTAGAGCACTCACACAGGATGCAGGAGATCATGGGTTCAAGTCCCCCCTCTGACTGATGAGGAGAAGGCATTTGAAGAGGGATCTGTCACCTCTCAGGTGAGAGCTCTAACCACTGGACTATGGGATATACTGATGTGGGTCTCTCTCTCAATCTTTTCAATTGAAATTGTTCCCCTTCAATTAAATAATTGAATAATTAAGTACTAATTGGGCCTTAGAAAGAGTGAGAATGACTCTATAGCCTAGGACACGCACCTGAGAAACAGATCACTGGGAGAGATAGGTGCTTCCCTGCTGCCTAGACTTAGGCACATATCTCTGAGAGTGGGTAGGGTTTAGGACACACCCATCTCTCATTGGCTATTTTAGGGGGCTCCCCACCTAGCATGCTGGCTTTGTAGATTGCATTTTAAGGTGCCTGTCACTCCCCACTCATTGCATAGGGAACCTAGGTAAGAACATAAGAGCATAAGAACAGCTGTACTGGGTCAGACCAAAGGTCCATCTAGCCCAGTATCCTATCTACTGACAGAGGCCAATACCAGGTACCCCAGAGGGAGTGAACCTAACAGGCAATGATCAAGTGATCTCTCTCCTGCCATCCATCTCCACCCTCTGATAAACAGAGGCCAGGGACACCATTCCTTACCCATCCTGGCTAATAGCCATTTATGGGCTTAAGCTCCATGAATTTATCCAGTTCTCTTTTAAATGCTGTTATAGTCCTAGCCTTCACAACCTCCTCAGGCAAGGAGTTCCACAAGTTGACTGTGCGCTGTGTGAAGAAGAACTTCCTTTTATTTGTTTTAAACCTGCTGCCTATTAATTTCATTTGGTGACCCCTAGTTCTTGTATTATGGGAATAAGTAAATAACTTTTCCTTATCTACTTTCTCCACATCACTCATGATTTTATATACCTCTATCATATCCCCCCCCCTTAGTCTCCTCTTTTCCAAGCTGAAAAATCCTAGCCTCATTAATCTCTCCTCATATGGGACCTGTTCCAAACCCCTAATTATTTTAGTTGCCCTTCTCTGAACCTTTTCTAGTGCCAGTATATCTTTTTTGAGATGAGGAGATCACATCTGAACACAGTATTCAAGATGTGGGCATACCATCGATTTATATAAGGGCAATAATATATTCTCCTTCTTATTCTCTATCCCCTTTTTAACGATTCCTAACATCCTGTTTGCTTTTTGACCGCCTCTGCTTTTTTGACCACCTAACAGGCATTGTGGGTGACAGTCTTGTTCCTATGATTTTCTAGGTGCCTAAAAGTTATGCATAACGTTGCAATGCTTAAGTCCATTTGTGGATCAGAGAGACATGCTCAAATCACACCGCAAGACTGGGGTAGATTAGAGTGCTGAATTCAGATCTCCCAAGTCCCAGGCCAGCACTCTAATCAGTGGACCATCCTTCCTCTCTTTATAAATGACAAATAACGAGCAGCAAATAGGTAGCAAAATGAGGAAAACTATTTGAATGGGATTTTCATGTCTGAAAGGAATTCTTAGACGTTTGGATTTCAGATTAAAATAAATACTGTACCATAGAAAGAAGTTGTTTTTTTTAAAATTTAGTTCAACTACTTGACATTCAAGGAGATAAAAAAGCTGCATTAGTGGCCTAGTGCAGAAAACAGCCCTTGTTCATATCATTAACACTTTCTCTCTAAACTCGGATCAATGTGAGACACTTAATTCTGGGGTAGAGCAACGGTTAAACTCAAATATTCTGCAAAGACACCTGTTGGCTAAGGAGGTAGCACAGTCTAGTGGTTGGAGCTGGGAACTGGAAACCAGAAGTCCTGTGTTCTTGTATTGACTGTAGGCAAGTACCTGTGGTTCACAATACTATATTGAATTTATTATTCAATTTGTTATGGGAACTCAGTTTATTATTTCACATAGGTGAAAGAGTTGTAATGAGGTTATGTCATGCAAAAGAAAGTGCTGGGGTGTGAAGCTGAGAATGGTGAGAAAGCTAGAAAAAGATTCACTCCACAATACTCAGAGCAGTGACTCCAGGTTTACTCCATCAGAAAAGGCTGCATTTGGAATTTTCTACCAAGCATTGCACCATAAAACAGTGCAGGGCTGGACTTGTTTCAGGGCTGCATTTATGTTTACATTTGTAAAGCAGGGAGACACACTGAAGGTACTGTAACTGTATCCCCTATGGAATATATATTAACTTGTTTTGCTTCTTTGAGATAAATAATTTGAAATAGCACCTTTACGAAATGTATGATTAACAAGCAATGTTATGGTAACAGCTTCTTCAGATACATCCTATCTGAAAGACGATCAGATAGTTCTGTACCAGTGTTCTTTTCTTTCTGCCCAGGTCCAGTTGTGCCTGCCAGAATTTAACAAGGGATCAGCCAATCCTCATTCCTGCTTACACAGTCCCGAGGGACACCTGAGCCAAATATGGCTATTTAAACAGGTTCTGCTCTGGCCTGACTGATCTTGACGATGTCTGTACTCATTGTGTGCACCCACTCCACAGGGTCTTGTGTGGAGCTGCTTGAGGGGCTATTGGGTATCATCATATAAATGAGCTCCCAGACACCCTGAGAAGCCATCTGCAGGTCCCCTTTCCTTCCAGCACTGGCCCCTTACAGGTTACTTCAATGCTGCTGCAGCAATAGTACCCACAGAGCTGTCACAAGAGGAGACAGGTACCAGGACTGGGGGCTCTGTATGACTCTTTTACATGTGTATGTTGGCAGGCAAGGAGGTTAGGAAGGGTGGTGGTGGTGAAACAATGGCTGCAAATGGACAGTATGTTCAGCCTATGGTATCAGCTGAAATATCCCCTTCATGGGTTGTTCAGTCCATTTGATATCCCCTGCTGTCAATCAGCTCCTCTCAGGGAATCAGAGAAGCAGTATGCATGTTCAGTGAGTCTGTGTCATCCCTGGACCCTGGGTGGAGTACGGTGCTGACATTGTCCTTAGACAGGGCATGGTCTTATGTGGGTGAGTAACCCTAATGCAGGTACCTTGGGGGGTATGTGTGTGGGCTCTCAGGATCTGTTTAGATTTCTCTATGCTTTACAATGGCTGAGGATTTGGCCTAATACCATGAGAGGAAATAACTACCATATGCATGCATTTTATGAAAATATTCCTATAGTTTATCATAGAATCATAGGACTGGAAGGGACCTCATGAAGTCATCTAGTCCAGTCCCCTGCACTCATGTTATGTATTACTCATAACAGAATTATTAATATCTCATTTAACAAAATCTATCTTTCATTATCATTTTTACTGTACAATCTGCAAAGTAAATAACCAGGCAAAAATTGTAACAACAGATGGTCATTTGTGACCATGTAATTACATGGCCATGGCTGTCCTATAAACTTTCAAACTACAGATAAAAAAAATTGTAAATGATATTTAGATTTGCTAGAACTTAGAGGTTAATTACCATGCAATTGGCTAGATATTAAGAGATATTATCTCAGAATAATGAAATAGACAACCATGTCCTATAAAATAATGTCATGTAAGGCATAATTTACAACATAGTGTTTATTGCATCAGAGAAGCTTATAATATTTATGGGTGCTGTTTGCTGAAAGTCATACAAATGTAAATGTTCCACTTTCAGAACAGGTTACAGAAAATTAGAAACAGAATTCCTACAATTGGTTATGGGAGCTGTATTATATAAATTCCGGTACTCATTAAAGAAATCTAAATGTATAAAATGTTAAGGACATGCTTCAAACAAGGTTAGAATTTTAAGTTGTGAAGAACAGGAGAATTCTAGCATGGAACTGTTGTCTTGTGGTTAGAACAAGAAAGTGTGAGTCAGGATTGCTGGGTTCTTCTTGTAGCCTTGTAATGTGACTTTCACTTAACCTCTCTGTGCCTTGGTTTATTCACCTGTGCAATGGATATAGTAGTAACAAACTCACTTGAGTGTTTTAAGGGCTTTGACAGCTTCCAGTTAAAGTATTATGTAAGTAGAAAGTATTACATCAGCAAGAACAGTCTTGCAAATCCTCATTGGTATATTACACAGATCCTAAATATTTTACCACCATTTTTAATTGGATTATATTTAAGAACTTCATAATACACTAAGCACTAACTGTACTAACTATGGGCCAAATACTGCCTTTATTTACACCCACACAGTGACATTCAATCCATTATAAAAATGGGGAGAATTGTGTGTCTTGTTTGCTTTCCTCAGACAGGAATAATTCAAAGTAAGATGTGAAACTTGCTGTCTATTTGTTCCCTGGGTCACTATTCTAACTGAGAGATTGCATCTCAATTAAAATTTTACTTTATAAATAAATTTGATCAGGAAATACAGAGGGAAATACATGCTGCTATTTTTAGTAAGCCTGCTGAGCAATCATGAGTGCTTAGAAGAACAATTGCAACGCTTTTTGATTCTCCTTGTTAGTAACAGAAATATTATAATACATGAATGAAAAAAAAATTTAATTAAAAGAGTGGGCAAAGAATAATTTATAAATTAGCTAAAAAAGGCAAGCAAGATTTATTACTGGTGATTTTTTTTAACCTCTTGACTGCTAAAACCCCATGAAGCTCTGCTCACTTTTGAATTAAATGTGAGAACAGAACTTCTAATATACTAGAACTGTGGCTAGACCGTGCAGGCTCAGTTTGATCATGAGTAATGGAAAGAGATCATTCACACATTCATTTTCAATGGACTGGGTTTCAAGACTATAGCCTGTTTAAGTAAAGGAGAATACACATCTCATATTAGAGGTCTCAATTAGATAAAAGATGAGTGTTGCAGTCACAGATATTTTTGCTTAATGAAATTCTTTAACAAAGGTCAGCAAAAATATCATTCATGAGAACAGGGGCATCTGTTGTAAAGAATTCCAGAAAAAAATATTAGAAATACAAGGCTGGATTTTAACTGGTCCTTGTGAGGTTTTGCTGAGAGGAGAGGACTGAAGCAGCCTTCTTCCCTTGCTCTCCTACCAAAGGACCAATCACAATCTCATTCCCTGTATCCAGGAAAGCACAGAGACTGCTCCCTCTGTGACTGTCTGGGGATGTACCTCCCCATATAAAAGGTTTCACAGGAGGAGGAGGTGGGGATAGTGCAGCCTGCACAACACCTACACCTGCATACCAGGAAGCTCAGTGAGGCTCCCTTACACACAAAAGCCCTTTCCTGGGAACAGGGGGGTATAAGCATTGCCTCCAAAGCCTGCGCTGAACTTAAAAGACATAATATATTATAAACATTATGTTGCTAAAAAATATTCAGTGCTTGCACAGTGGGCATAAAGGGCCTACATTACAAAGCCGAAACAGGTAGTTTCGTATGATATTCTCATGGTAAGCAACCACAATAGTAATAATCCTAACTTTGCCCCTCTAATCCGAAGATCTCAAAGGGCATTACAAACATGAATAAATCATATTCCCCAACACTCCTGTAAAGAAGAGAAATAGTATTAACTCCATTTTGATTTTGGATAGAGAAATTGAGGATGGAGAAGTTAATATATTTGCCCAAGTTCACACAGCAACTCAGTGACACAGATGGAAATACAATTCAGAGTTCCTGACTCCCACTGCTGCACATTAGCCTTGACAATCCTCATAGTGATTATTAATTCTGGTACATATGCCTGAGAAAATATAGAATCTTTGATAAGAAAGAACATCATCAGTATTAAGTCAACATGTATAATTTCGGGGGCTTTTTTCTTTTTAAAATAACAATAAAGTAACAAAGGTACTTACAGCTTGACATATAATTGGGTATTTTATGCGATTGATTCCACCAGCAAAGACAGCAAAAGTAAGAGCAGTATGGAAACAGAAGTTGAGAAGCATGTGCCATCCTTTTCTACTGATTCGGATTGTGCTGTTTAAAATTAATATATTTTTTCAATTCACATCTTGATTGTAAAAATCTTAAAATGCATTCTTATATTTTTGGAAAAAATATATTTGACATATAGATTTCAAACTCTCAGATTCTTGACTACTAGACTACCTGAAGCATAGAGGGTCTGTTTTAAAGCTCATTGAAGTCAATGGGAGATTTTAAATTTTTTTTTACTGACTTCAATGGGCTTTTTAAACAGGTCCAGAATGAAGAGTGATTCATGTATTTAAAAGGCTTTCTGCCAGATGTCAAATATGCAGTAGTCTAACTATGACAACTCTGAAGGATTAAATATAAGTTGAAGATCAAAATTCATTACATTAAATACATTCTTAATTAATGTTTATCAGCTCATACAGTAAAATACATTCCTGCTCTTTTAAGTAGCTAATGACTTTTAACTACTGTGTACACACACACACTTAAAAATCTCATTCATATAAATGAAATCACAAAATTTATAAAACCAAGCAAATTTAAAAGCAAGAAAACACCTTTCTGATAAGATATTTATCAAACCCTTTGTACAATGTTATTCTCTTATTCCAAAACAATTAGTGTATCCAAGAGGCTGCTGTGAAACTGTAAGCTAGCATCCAGTAGTTTGATATCAAAGGTGGCCTTATATCACAGAGCTTTATACTGCAGTGTCAAATTATAAAGAATACAAGAAATTTTAGGAACAATATAAGACCATCTCTAGACACACATCTGCTTCTTTTTAGGGGAAGCTACAGCTTGGGAACAAGCCCACCATAATATTTTATGAGTTTATAGTTTTCTAGTCCTTAAATTTTGTTTCTGTGTGAAACCAATATTTGAATGGATAATTTTTCCAAATGGAGTCAAGAAGGACACATTACCATAAATTACTGATTAGAAGAGTTTATTTTGGTACGTGTTTTCACAGGTAGAAAGGTTAATTATGAATGTTTTTGAGGGGAAAGTTCAATTTCCCTTTTCTCTCACAGAGCTTAGTATAAACAAAACAGATTATTTGACTTTGTATACATTTTTACTTATGAAGCACCATTTTCCATTCTTTTTTTACTACGTTATACTGTAAATTTTAGTATCCAGCAGTAACTAAAACATTTAAGCATTTTATCTTTGTGCAAAGAAAAGACAGAAAAGGACTGCTTCAGTTCTATTCTAACATGAATGTGTGTTTGCTGCTGTATTGAATTCTTACCTGTGATGCACAATGTAAGTGATAATGGACGCAAACAGGCACAATAACATGACTGCAGTACATGCATATACCACAGGGTGCAGGAACTCCCCTGGGTACTGGGGAAAGGAGAGCACTGTCTTCAAATCCTGCCAAGGAAGGAAAATAAAATTAGCATTTCAAGAGGTGAGAATCTAAGACATCATTCCCAATTAACCCCCTCTAGATTTTCTCATGCTGCATTTTGAAACAGGAAAGTAAAATGATGAATTTATCTGCATAAAGTTAGTGAATTTACAATTTCATCAAACTGCTCTCCATGATTCTGCATATACTTCTCAGGGGGAAATTAACTTTCTTCCACAGGCAAGTCTGTCCTGATTTAAAAAAAATAATCCAGAAAGAAAAATGTGCAAAATTCCACAGCAAGCAGACATCAGTAATGTCTGTGCTATCTGACAGCATGAACTTTATACATCTCTTTTACTATGATAGTGAGTAGGTCCCTAGATGGCACATATTCTACTTCCAACGTACTCGTTTCTTCTTAAGGAAACAGAAATGTGACGAGAGACCCAAGATAGCTAACTGAGAGGATTCGTTGTTAAGATACTACAGGAGTCTGATCCTCAGCTGCTGTAAATCAGCATAAATCCATGTGGGCCAATAGATTGGAGTAGAATGTCTTTCCATAAAAGAGTTAAATGCCACTTTTGATGCACACGTGCATAGCTTCTGTTAATGTCAATTGAACAGCAGCTGCACAATTACATCTAAGGGCAAAACCTAGGTGCAAGAGTTCTTTTTAGGGATGCTGGAGGTGTTGTCACAGTTATTCATGGAAACAGCATGTCAGTGAGAAGTGAGAATACTGACAAAGTACATTCTTCGATGGACTCAACCATATCTGATTCCCATACCAACTTGTTGGATGCTCACCCTGGTTATACCTGGCATAAGGTCTCAAATACAAGTGAGACTACTAGAGATAACAGGACAAGCTACCTCAGCATGTAAAGTGGATTGAAAGACAAATGTAGCCTTTGTTATAAAGGAGGACGATGAGCCACTCTGGGTATAACTTGGGTATAACTTGAAAAAACAATAGTTGTCCCACTAGGGACACACTAAAATGCACATCTGTTTGTGCACCTACATTTTTGCAAGCAACTACTACAATTGTGCATACAAATAATCACCTGAGCTAATGTACATTGCAATTTGCTGAAGTCAGTTTCCAAACACAGTTACATGAACTGTGCATGCAAATATGCATGACCTCTGGAGCTGTAGTTATAAAAAGTGTAGCCTTTTATATTTGTTAGTTAAAGGGTGGAAGAAACTCATTAACAAAATGAATATTTCCCAGTACTCTTAATAAAATGAAACCTGTGTGGTAACATTCAGGAAAACTAGAGGGACTGGAAAATTGAAGTCACCTAAAAGGTACAATAAGCACTTTTTTTTTTTACAGTTAAAACAATATGTAGAGACATATGGGAAAAACTGGAATACCTGCCGGTGAATATGGAGATATTTGGGCTAATAAGCACTTAAGGACAAAAAATTAAAATTCTGAAAATTTCATAAACTACAATGACTTGATGACTCCTCAGCTTAACAGTTAAGAGGGATTTATAATTATTAAGATTCATTAAAAGGAGTTTTTCTTATTTGTTGGTTCTAATTTTTGCCCTCTAAAGACAGTCAACCCACTTGTTGACTTGAGTGAAAGAGAGTAATCAGTGTCCTTTGCTGAGAAAACCAGGACTCTAATGCTGATGACTAAGTAAGTGGAACTTTAATCACACCTTGGCTTGGTTTATACCTAAACCGTAGATCAACCTAGCTACCACATTCAGAACTGTTCACACACAACCCCCCTCCAGAGAGATGCAATTAGCCAACATAAACCCAAGTGTAAATGCTGCTAGGTCAATGGAAGAATTCCTCCATGGGGGAGGCTTCTACCTTTGGTCTGGCAGTTTTCTAGGTCTAGCGGCCTATCCTTCTGTACTTATTTACAACATAAATCCCATTTATAGTGAACTTGTTCCTTTAAATTAATTCTTAATATTGAAAGAATTTTTAAAAAACCCTGATTGGCTAAGAATTGTGTACACAGTTAGTCTGTGCTAGAACATACTTAATACTAACTCATTATTCTCCTTCAAAACCATCCTTAAAATTCTCCTTTGCTGTGAGGCCTACAAAATCTTGATCACAGCTAGGCTGTTGGTGTGCCAAGACCATAGATTATCATGTTAAACAATATTGTTTCATTGTTTTCTTGTACTCCCTTGTCTCTCTATATCTGTCGGTTTCCTCTTGGCCTATACTTAGATCATAAGCTCTCTGGGGCAGGAATGTTTTTTTTTTTTGTTCTTTGTTTTGTCTTTTTGTTGACTGGGACTCGTAGTGCTACAATAATAGATCTAATTCAAAATAATAATAAAATAATAACAGCAACAACATCCTATTCTCCAACACATCTGTTTGTATCATCCACCTGCTATGGCTTATCTTTTAGATTGTAAGCTCTTTCAGGCAGGGACTATCATTCACTACAAACATACAGTGCCTAGCAAAATGGGACTTGGGTGTTGGACAGACCTCAACTACTAAAATATACAAATAATAAAACTAGAAGTGCTTTGCTGAAAAATATAAAATAGTATCAGCTTCTAGCTCTCAGTAATGTAGTCACATTTATGGTATATAAATACCAAAACCATGATTAGAATTTTGTTTTGAGACCCTTTATATTTCCAGAAATGTATATAATAACTACCATACCTGGAATAATAATAGCAATACAATTATTTAAACAAGTAACAAGAGATGAAAGCACCTTTCTGACATTGCTTTAACCTATTATTGAAAAAAAATTATAAAAAGCTAACAGAGTTGAAAACAGGAATAAAAACCCCCTCAATGTCCTGCATTAAGATATATATAGTATACCAAACGTAAAAGGATTTAACTGACATGGCATCGTTTCACATATTAAAGAGCTAGCCTTTAATCATGTGTAATAGTGTAGATGCGGGATTCTACCAATCCTTTTACACTTGAGTGTTTACATGAAAGCAGATAACATATGTCTTGCAGGAATATAGCTATTTTTGCTTCCAGAAGAGTCATGGACAATCAGCCTTTTAAACCTATTTCCAAGTTTAATCTTTATCTCTTTTCTGATCTTACACCAGGTCTGCTAAGGAGTGAAATTCTAAATAAAAGTAGCGTAATGTATTATTGCTACTGTAGCATATCCTTTTTTAGAGTTCTGAACACTGAAAACTGATTTCATTACAGATAAATGATAAATGTATCTTGTCTGCTCTTTAATGATAATTAAAGCTTATTGATCTGTCAACCGCCCCTGAGTGATCTTCTGGGGAGACAGCATGAGAAGATAAAGTTAATTTTTTCATGCCTTATGCAAAGTAGTATAATTGTACATTACACTGAAACAAGACTGTTTTGATTTTATTTCCTGGAGCAGATTCAAAGAATGATAATATTAAAAAATGGCAGGAAATATCTAAGGGAAAAATGTATATGCAGTCAAACATTTTGACATTCTAAAGGAACCACCATCTAGAATTATACGGCCTGTAAAATGCTGCCGTAATCAGAAATCTCCAATCACTCCCTCTAATAGTAAAGGTGTCAAGCTCACTTATCACAGGTGTAAATGGCTGCACCATATGGAAGGCAGTAGACAATCAGGCCCATAGAAACTAGAGATGGAAAAGACTTATTACAGCATCTAATTCATCCCACTACAGGATTTTTTTTTATAAGTTTCACCACAAACAGGGTTTTCACCACTTTCCTGTTGGAACCCATATGAAAATAAGTTGTCTAAAGCAGATAAATCCATAAAGATGGCCTAGAGGGTAATATAAAAGTATAAAGAAGTGTTGATAAATTATATAACGATAGTCCAGAGATATCCAAGAGCAAACACTGAGAAAGGAGGGGGAGAAGTTATTTTGCTCTAGAAACCAGGTAGAGGCAACATTGTCTGTGCTCGTTCACAAAAATATATGAGTTATTAAACAAGACAGTGCACTTTAGAAAAGGTAAGTTTTTGTAATCTTGGTATTTATATTGGTAAGTTCTGAATTTAGGATTCAAAGTCAGATAAAGTACTACGAATGAAGACAAATGTATAAAAATATAATTGGCTTAAGCTTTTAAAAAATAAAATCATCCTTGTAAGGATGAGATTTTTTTAAACATCTAAGTGACATAGGAACACAAGCGCAATTTTAAGTCTATTGGACTTATGAACTTTTGGAAATCCCACTCCTGATTCCCTCTTAAAAGTAGTCTGATTTTCAACAATACTGAACACCCAATAGCTCCCTTTGCCTTCCATTTCATACTAGAAAGGCCTATTTTCTCTGAAGAAAAGTCTGATACACCCTAATTACATTATCCTTCTAAATTACATCCCTAAAATAATCACTACAGACACGAGTTACTCTCAAAAGATTTAGAGGTTCAAATGAGTTTGGAGAAGAATCTCAAGTTCTAGAACTTTAGCTGATCCTTATTTTAACAATCTGAACTTATTTGTTCACAAAACTGGATCACATGAATAGGCTTCATTAAATTTCTGCCACTTCCTGCTTCCACTCAGGATGAAAATATTGTGAGAGTACCCTCCCTAATAATATCGTGACACTTCTGGCAAATGAAATTCAATGTTGATAAATGCAAAGTAATGCACATTGGAAAACATAACCCCAACTATACATCTAAAACAGGGGTCGGCAACCGGTGGCTCGCGGCTCGCCAGGGGAAGCACCCTGGCGGGCCGGCCCGGTTTGTTTATCTGCCGCGTCGGCAAGTTCGGCCGATCGCGGCTCCCACTGGCCGCGGTTCGCGGTCCCAGGCCAATGCAGGAGGCAGGAAGCGGCGCGAGCCGAGGGATGTTCTGGCCGCGGCTTCCTGCCTCCCGCATTGGCCTGGGACCGCAAACTGCGGCCAGTGGGAGCCGCGATCGGCCGAACTTGCTGACGCGGCAGATAAACAAACCGGGCCGGCCCGCCAGGGTGCTTACCCTGGTGAGCCGCGAGCCACCGGTTGCCGACCCCTGATCTAAAACGATGAGGCCTAAATTAGCTGTTACCACTCAAGAAAGAGATCTTGGAATCGTTGTGTGTAGTTCTCTGAAAACATCCACTCACTGTGCAGTGGCAGTCAAAGAAGCTAGCAGAATGTTGGGAAACATTAAGAAAGGGATAGATAATAAGAAAGAAAATATCATATTGTCTCTATATAAATCCATGGTACGCCCACATCTTGAATACTGCGTGCCGATCTGGTTGCCCCATCTCAAAAAAAGATATACTGGAATTGGAAAAGGTACAGAAAAGGGAAACAAAAATGATTAGGGGTATGGAACAGCTGCCATATAAGGAGAGATTAATAAGACTAGGACTATTCAGCTAGGAAAAGAGATAACTAAGGGGGGATATGATAGGTCTATAAAATGACGACTGGTGTGGAAAAAGTAAATAATGAAGTGTTATTTACTCCTACTCATAACACAAGAACTAGGAAGAACAGGAGTACTTGTGGCACCTTAGAGACTAACAAATTTATTTCAGCATAAGCTTTCGTGAGCTACAGCTCACTTCTTTGGATGCATAGAATGGAACACAGACAGGAGATATTTATACATACAGAGAACATGAAAAGGTGGAAGTATGCATACCAACTGGAAGAGTCCAATCAATTGAGATGAGCTATCGTCAGCAGGAGAAAAAAAACCTTTGAAGTGATAATTGAGATGACCCATAGAAGGTGTGTTCCATTCTATGCATCCGAAGAAATGAGCTGTTGCCCACAAAAGCTTATGCTGAAATAAATTGTTAGTCTCTAAGGTGCCACAAGTACTCCTGTTCTTTTTGCGGATACAGACTAACACGGCTGCTACTCTGAAACAAGAACTAGGGGTCACCAACTGAAATTAATAGGCAGCAGGTTCAAAAGAAACAAAAGGAAGTATTTCTTCACACAATGCACAGTCAACCTGTGGAACTCTTTGCCAGAGGATGTGAAGGCCAAGACTATAACAGGATTCAAAAAAGAACAAGGTATGTTCATGGACGATAGGTCCTTAAATGACTATTAGCCTGGGTGGGCTGGGATGCCAAACCATGCTCTGAAGTGTCCCTAGCCATTGTTTGCCAGATGCGGGGAATGGGTGACAGGGGCTGGATCATTTGATGATTACCTGTTCTGTTCATTCCCTCGGAAGCACCTGGCATTGGCCACTGTCAGAAGACACGATACTAGGCTAGACAGAGAATTGGTTTGACCCAATATGGCTGTTCTTATGTTCTTCTCATCCTGGTCAGAATCAGAAGAGTCAAAGGATGTGTGGAAAACTCCCCCAGTTTCCCCCAAAAGAGAGTTCAGAGTTGTTCCAAGATTTATGTTGAGCAAAGATTCAGTTTGGTTCTATTGTTGTGAAATTGGCCTGGCCATGCCTAGTTATCAGGTACCAAATAGATGTCCCCGACTACGCCACTCTCCTGACCAAAGGAGAATTACTGACATTCATACAAAGAAAATTAACAATCATTTACATTATTTTTAAAAATTAGAGTGATACACTAAGTCCTGTTTTACGGTGATAAAATATAAGAAATGAGAATTTCAGACTTCTCGTTTGGCAAAAATTCATTAAAAAGAAGAAGAAGGAATCCTAACAGCATTCATTAACACATTTTCACAATTTGGGGGATTTCACTTCAATTTATTTACTAAACGTGTGGAAATTATTATGGACAAAACCAGTCTGATAGGGACAGGGGCGGCTCTATGTTTTTTACCGCCCGAAGCATGGCAGTCAGGGAGCCTTCGGCAGCATTTCTGTGGGAGGTCTGCCGGTCATGTGGATTTGGCGGTGGTTCTGCAGGTGATTTACCGGTCCCGCGCCTTCAGTGTACCTGCCGCCGAATTGCCACCGAAACTGCGAGACTGGCAGACCTCTTGCAGAAACGCTGCTGAATGCTCCCTGACTGCCGCCCTCACGACGATCGTCACACTGTCCTCCCCCCCACCCCCAGCTTGCCATCCTAGGCACGAGCTTGCTGTGCTGGTGCCTGGAGCGCCCCGGATAGGGAAAGGAATGGACTGTACACAATTACAATAACATTTATCCCCATTAAATTGTGACTCTGTTCTAAGAAAAAAAGAAATAAAGAAAAACAAAGGAAAATGACAAAGATTTAATCACAGATTTCAGAGGTTCTCATTTTATCTCCTTAAGAGTTACAGTTCTCTGAGCTATATGCTATGATTGCAGGAAACTATAACTACTCGAAAAAAATAAATGCTGTTCTTGCAGAAATGAAAATATTAATATAACACTCATTTCGTAAGTGATGCACTCATATTTGTCTATACTTATTAAAAGCTTCTGCTTGTTACAAAACAAACTTTGGTAATTAGATATACTAAGGCTTTAGAATTTGTTCATTTATAATGCTACAATAAATCAGAACAGTTTGCTTTATATAGGTGCATTTTTATCTGTATCTGAAGATCTAAAAGTGCTCTGCATAGAGTAAATAATAAAGCCTCACATCACCTCAGTGAGAAACTAAGTATTACTATACCCCTTTTATACACAGATGAACTGAGGAAGGGAGAAGTTAAGAAGTCTTAACCAAACTCATGCAGCAAATCAATGGCTGACACAGGAATAAAACTCAAGGGTACTGTCTCACAGTCTTCAGTTCTAACCACTAGACTATACTTTTCAACAACTGATCAGGGGAAAATAATGCTATGCAAAAATCTTGATGTAACGCGCTCCCTTCTAGCCACTTGCCCAAGCAAAAACAGGGTACATTATACCCACTTGTATCTCACTCCCAATTCAAGCACTGAAACTTTCAAATTATATCACTTGAACAACATCACCGAGAGAAAAACAGCTAAACATAAATACCTACATAAACATATTACTCTCAGCTATTAATTATTATGGAGAAACATCTCAAATTATATTTACTAAACGAAAACAGTATTAAAACAATCTTTCTGAAGAAGTCCTCCACTAAACCTAGATTTTAATACTTTGTGGTCATAGTCAGCAGCAACTCTAGAGAAATAACTCGATGGTCCTCTTATGATATTCCAAAAAGTCTTCCTGACAAATACATAATAGCTATGATGGATCTGAACATGTGCTGTGCTAGCAGTACAATGCACAGCTGAATTAATTTAGGCATCTACTTCATCTTGTTCCACAGCAGGGTATACATTATCCTGATAGTAATGCAAACCTTCAGGATCACTGTTAACTTTATTGCTGCACTTCAGTTTACATGTATTAGTTCAATTCACTGATATTGGCCCACATCAGAATAGTGCTTTATTAATTTTGATTGTTCTATGTTTTTTTGAATTGTACAGCAGGATTTAAAAAAAAATCCCATACCAGTACATGGCATCCCATTCTATTGAGACACAAATACAATGCTACCTATTTTTAATTTACTGTTAGGGTAAAATACATTAGGTACTCAGGTGATCTGATTAGATGAAGCTATGTATTTTATTATTATAACTTAGTAGATCATTAGAATAATGCTTTACTATTCTGATATGAACAACAAAACACCTAGAAACACCTTAATCTAAATCAAACTCAACAAATCTCTCATTTTATTCCCCCCAAATGCCACATTAACAAATAAGACACTAACATTTACAACTATTAATGCACTTAATTATGCTGCTCAAGTTTTCCATTGGTTCTTCCGGAGGATCTTGGAAGACATGTCTGGATAAACATTGCAAAAAAACATTATTTCTTTTCTTAACAGAGATTGAGAAACACAGGACAGGTGCCATATTACATTATTTAGAGCTGTACCAACTACTAAGGCAAAGTAGGATGTGAAAAATTTTATTTTGATGATGCTTTGCCCAGATCAAAAAGGAGATCCATATATAGGGAAAGAAAAGATGGAGTAATGAAACAAACAAAAAAACTAAATCAAAGTAACAAACATAAAATGTCCTAGAAAACTCACCATGTTACATTTTACCAGATGATATAAGCATGGAATAAATTTGATACAAATGTCTAAAATAAAGATAAAATGAGTCAATCTTTAAATTAGTATATGATTTTTGTAAACAAAACAAGCAAATGAGTTACTTGTGAGTAAATGATTAGTAGCCACTTAATAACTAAGAAAACTTTAAATATGGTAACTTGAACTGAAACAGTTC
Source organism: Mauremys mutica (assembly GCF_020497125.1). NCBI lineage: Eukaryota > Metazoa > Chordata > Testudines > Geoemydidae > Mauremys > Mauremys mutica. The sequence continues at coordinate 100,592,720 of NC_059078.1, forward strand.
TAGAAAGAGACAGCCATTTTGGGTGTGGTACCTGCAAAGTCAACAGGTGTTTTCTTTAAAATATTTAGAAAAACCTCTTCAGAACAAAATTATGTTTCTTATTTGAGGAAAAAAACCATAAATGTCCAGAAAAAATAAGTCCATATGAGCTATAAAAAGATAAGACATGTTTGACATCATCTCATCTTCAGCAACAGGATGCTAAATTCTGAGCCATTCAGGTATGTGTGAAAATATGATCAAATAACTCTGAGGGAAATCAGTTCTTATAAAGTAGACAATAATTCCGCATTTAACTACTCATTGTCACAGCTTCGTGCAATGATTGGCTGACATCTATACTCCATCTGACAGCAGCAGATTGGTATTCTCTGCACACGTCTTCTCAATTCCTGTCGTCTATGTTTGCTGTCCTTTACAAATACACACAATGCATTATTTACTCAACTATAAACCTTTCAAAAACATTCATAAGCAGTACCAACCATGTACAAATGCACCAGCATTTAGGAAAAATTCAATATTAGGCATATACAAGTGACTAATCTATTTACAATCAGCTCACAATGACCCTTTTAAATGATGTAAAAGATTGTCAACAACGTGTTCTTCAATCAACAACTTTACATTTTTTCATTTGCTTTTCTTTTTCTCAGCCATTTATTATTGCATACGTGTGCCTTTTGTTTTCATTAAGGTAACTTTCTGTTAAGCGTGGTAGTTAAATAACTGCAGTGTGAACTGCAAGTGTGACTGAGAACAGACCAAAGCAGCCTGATGTGTTAGTATTGCACAGAAATATTTTTCTTCATGAACAGCAATTTAGCAAAAAGAATATTATCATCAGTATACAAACTAAAGCTCCCAGAACACCGGCAAGGACAAAAAAGTGCTTGTTTAAAAGAGCAAGAGATTTTATTCACTTCCATTTATTAAATGATTCAACATTGCGGTATGCCTGCAACTAATTAGTATGATCAACACAGTGTGAGGCAGGAACAAAAGCAGATGAGCTTTCTGAGATATATTGATGTAAAAGCACACATGAGTATACAGTTAAAAAACCTTCTCCTGTAATTTATAACCTTCACATACTGATCATTCCTTGATGGAACTTTCATCTGACAAGATTGACTTAAATGTCATTTACGATTGGGCCTCTCTCTAGATATTAGGCTGAGATGACCACCAGGCTTATTCACTTATTAGCAGTTAAATAATTTACTTTTCTTTAAGATTGTATTGTATAAAACATAATGAGAAATGAAACCTCAGTTACAGGCAAGCAAGGATGGTTTATGTACTTATAAGAGGAATACATCTGTGTATATATAGATATATATTTATACATATACTTGCTAAGTCATATACTCACCATTAGCACTGCAAAGTTACTGAAGTGTGTACTCTGAATGATGGTAATATTGCCTGCAGAGCTAATTATGTGGCACCCTTCTCCACACCAGCCTCCATGTCCATCCAGAAGGTCAAAATCCCAAAAGGCTGCAATGGGGTCTATACCCCTTGCAAAGTGTCTCAAACCTATAGTAAGAGGGGTGGTGAGGTTTCCAAAACTGCATCCATCTGCAAAAGCAACAAACCGAATCAGAGAAATAGAGTGGAAAATCCTTTACTGCTGAATGCTGTATATTCACAGATTCAAAAATGTACTGAACTATGGAAAACCAAGCAATAGCCACATATTCCTTTCTGTATGAATTAAAACAAATACAGAAAAGTTTACTACAATTTAAATGAATCTGAATGACTATTTCAGCCTGTTGAGGTGTCTGATCGATCCGATCATCATTAATAAAGCTAGATTTGTTGTGTAAGTCTTAAATTAAGACACGTTATACTATATACTCATGTAACAAAAAAAGAGCAGTCTCTTAGTATGATTAATAGCTAAGGCAGTTTTGCACTTTTAAAGTTGCATTAAAATGCTGTTTTAAAAGCAAATGGAAATGTGAATAATATTCAGAATAAAATAAAACTATTAAAATTGCCTGGATGACTAATTAACATAATTAGTCACAGTTCTGTAAGATTAATCACATTGAGACAAAAGCCTCTAACAACACCTATTTTAGGTCCTTCATATCAAAAAGTATGCTGGTGGAGATTAAGATACATGCAACAGGGCATTAACACCCCCCCCATCTTAATATTTATCTGAATCCAGAGTGATGGTATTGCTTTTTTCCTTGTATAGATTAAAACAAGGTTCTTTTCTATTTCGCCTTGGTTTGAGATATAAGCTTCTGTCACAACAACATAAATAAAGTGTGAAACCTAATTTGCATTCTGTTCCTACAATAACTACACTTCTCTTATGGACAAATTAATTTGAATAAAATCATACATATATGAATAAATCCAAACACTTGTGTTAAAGAAACAGGCAGATCCCAGTCCTCAGCATACTGTACACTCTGCTGCTCCATTCTCTACATAATCAAGTATACCGTAGCTTTCAGATTAAAAGAAATAATGAATAACACTCCTCACCTATTTTAGCAAAGACAGCTGGTGTGGTAACCGTCCTACGTTTCCCGTCATCTGCAAGATTTGATGAGTTTCCCGTGCTAGGAAAGAGTTTTCCATTCCGAAAGACAATAAACTGTAGCTTGCAAGTGGAGTTATCAACAGATTGCAAGGCTGAAGACTGAGAGAAGACAGACTGTGGCAAATGAACTGAAGCTACTGCTACAGCATTCTGTACAATGAGAGGAAAAAAGAAAAATTTAAAATGCAAATCACAACAGGGTTGCTTTCAGTATGTTTTAAACTCATGTACAAGAAATGTATGCTGCCTCTCTTTTCCAACAGACTAGAAGCAACCAAACAAGCAGGAGCTGTAACCATGGGAATAGGATTGGTACAGCGCATATTAAAAGGAAAAACGTTTTGATTGAATGTGTGAGCCTATATGGTCAAGCTCCCTGCTGCAGAGGTGCAAATGGTTCTTACCATGCCTGCTAGAGGGTCCATCAACACTGCAGATCTGATTTAAAGAGACAACCTCTACCAGGTTTTCTCCTTCACTTAAAACAGAATCAGACAATTTACATGATTTTTTTCTCTGAAAGGGTACTTAAAGAGTACTGGTATAATTTTATTAATACAAAAATTACATCAGTGGAGAATTCTAAAAAAAATGCAGCGTAGTAAATATATTTTATGGGTAGTATTTCATTCTTGCTTCAGATAAAGAAAATTATTCATCCAACTCCATGTTTTAGTAAATCTAGCATTATAAATATATCAAAGTACCAATGTAACAGAAGAAAGCAATGTTAGTATGAAGTGAATACAAAGACTGTCAGATCACGATAATGGCTTTGACTTGTGAATGTGTTAAACACCATTATGCGAGTAGCGACTTCACTTACAAAATGAATATAAACACACCAAAATGAATGTTATGCTGATTTTTCTCATCATTCATTCCTCTTTCTCCTGCACAAGAGGGAACCTTATCAGTAAGTACTAAGATGAGTACAAGAAAAAACAAAAGGGGAGCAGAGGGTAAATAAACAGGACAAGAGATTGGCCTGAGTCTATTTATGTGAAAAGTCTATTTATTTAAAAACAAACAAATTGAAAAATGTTCCGAGTAATTTACATTCCCCCAAAGGCAAAGTACAGCTTCTGTGCACACAATTTGCATAGATTATCACACAATTTACTTATAGCACATGTGCAGTACCTCTTCGAAAATTAAAAAGAATCATCTTCCCAATCATACAGACAAACATGACATTAATATATTTATATGTGCTGGGAAGGATACATGTGTGATAGATACATAATGCTACTCAGGTGAGTGAGCTGAAAGGCTACAATCATGTAACAGAGAGTTCTTGTGACATCATAGGTATGAGAGCAAAGATTGAGTGGCTTGTGATGTCATCACAACTTTTAGATGAGTGGGTATAGGCTTACTCACAATTCTCCTCTGTTGCAGTGCACATTCTGGAAGCGTATCAAGATTTTAACATGACAAAAGTGCTTAAAAATTACATAAAAGTCCTTCTGGACTGGATGGCATTTTCTTATCTGGAAGATGTCATTTGTTAAATAAAGACATATTGGAAAAACAGAACAAAAAACAACAGGAGAAAATCTTTTAGATATTTTTAATCTCACCATTAGATTTTAAAACAGCTGAGGAAGTAGCCATTGTTAGGATGCTGAAATTGTGACATTAGCAGTAACTCAGTCAATCATCATGCACTCAACTTCAGATAATTTTTATATTTCAGTCCCATTGATTATAACGCTGTAAAATTTCTCACTGGTTATTCCCTCATACTTTTTAAAAGTCATATTTCACTGTTATGATGTCATACAGTAGCTGTGAAAATATGAATCTCTGATGACATCACCTTAGTCACAAAACTGTTTTCAACAACTAGAAGTAAGGATTTTTACTAGGTCCATTCATCAAATTTCAGCAAGTACCTATGGAGGACTTCTCTAGGGTTGCATATGAGCGTGAGCGAGGTTATAATTTATTTATATTGTTCTTTTATTATTATTACTGTGGGCTGGAAGCAAGAAAAGCACTAAATTACGCAAATTATTTAGTACATAAAAAGGAGCAAGCTAGCAGCTCTTGAATAAGATTATGATAATGAGACTGACGCCTAAAAGCATTGGGATAAATAATGATGTACATAGCTTGACAAAAGCAGCCGTGAATAAGCTGGATGAACACAAGGGGCTTTTATAGAGTATTGACTGAGCTAGAAAACTATTAAGCCAGTGTGATTCTCAAGCTCTTCCATACTGTGACTCCATGTTACAGAGGGGAAAAGAAGTTATGGATCCTCCTTTCCCAACGAGGTGTAAAGGAAAGTGGCAATAATGCCCTTGAGCTTGCTCAGAATCCCAATATTGAGAAGCCATGACCTAAGCCAATCAGACTTGGAATGCTGTCCATGTATTGCAAATGATTTGTGGAAATACCGACACTTGGCTGAGGAAGTCTGAGGTGCGTAACACTACAGAATGGTGAGTCAATCAGATAATAAATGAACAGACTAATTACATTGTTGTACACAGCATAATTGTAGCAGTGTTGGCCTCAGGATATTAAAAAGGGAGGTGAGGTAATATCTTTTATTGGCCCAGGGCCGGCTCCAGGCTCCAGCTGACCAAGCACATGCTTGGGGCGGCCCCTTGTAAGGGGCGGCCAATCTTGGGATGGCAGGGCGGCGCTCGGAGTTTTTTTTTGTTTGTTTCCGTGGGGCAGCACTCAGGGTTTTGAGGTTTTTTTTTGGTTTGGCAGGGCGGGGCAGCACTCAGGTTTTATTTTTTTTGGCAGGGCAGCGCTTGGTTTTTTGTTGTTGTTGTTTCAGTGGGGCGGCACTCAGGGGGGTTGTTTTTGTTTCGGCGGGGTGGTGCTCATTTTTGGGGGGGGCAGGGCAGCTCTCCTTTTTTTTTTGTTTCGTCGGGGCAGCGCTCGGGGGGGTTGTTATGGCGGTGCCCTTTTTTTTTTTTTTTTTTTTGGTTGGGGCGGCAAAAAAGTTAGAGCTGGCCCTGTATGGGACCAACTTCTGTTGGTGAGAGACACACACACACACCTTGTCTCTGTAGGATTAATTACAGACAAATAAATTTTTTCTTCATTAGTAGAGCTGAGAAAATAATCTGTAACAAGACACTTCATTGCTGAATTTTGTCTCTTTTTCTTTATAAAAAATGCCCACAAACAGATGGCAATTTTCAAAAATATAGCTATTATTTTGAAATTATCTACCAAAAAATCTCTGAATAATTCTTGATCTGTACTTCATTCATGAGCATTACATTTTGAGTATTTAATATTTCAAAAAAAAGTTGTTTTGAGTGGATATACAGGGCATGTGCATTTGGTTTTGTTGGTTTTTTTTCCCCTCCCTGATTGGAGATGCGTAAATCTAAAGAGCAAATACTCATGATTATGCATTCAAAATTTGCTTTCCATGGATATTCTGCAATGATAGATTAAAACTGGCTGTTTCAGCACACATTCCTGCCAATAAACTCATCTGCTAGAATATTCATGGAACACACACACACATTGTGAGTGCCTACACATTCACATTGCTGTTTAAAAATATGAACAAATATTTGTGAACAATTTTTACATCTTAGCCAAGTGAGAATTTTTTTTTCAACAGCATTACTCATATGGGGAAGGTGTACTGTACATTAGAACGCTCTCTCTTCTGTAACAGAGGAGGCAGCAGAGTCTCATGGATAAAGCACTGGCCTAGTTGGAAGACTTGGCCTCTGTCCTTGGCTCTGACGTTAACCTTCTGTGTTAGTGCAGGCAAGTTATGTCACCTCTCTCCCTCAGTTTCCCCACTTGCAAAATGCAATAATGATATTCACTTCCTTTATAAGACATTTTGAGAGCTACATAGGGTGACCAGATGTCCCAATTTTAAGGGATAGTCTTGATTTTGGGGTCTTTTTCTTATATAGGTTCCTACTACCCTCCATCCCGTCATGATTTTTCACATTTGCTATCTGGTCACCCTAGAGCTACAGCTAAAAAGCATTATAGAAAAACAGTTTTAGTATTATTTATAATATTAATATTACATCTGGGGAGACTTATGACTGAATGAATCAAGTGCCAATTGCTGTACTATATGTAAAAATTGTTGTTATGGTTTAAATGAAGACATTTCCCGTTACAAATTTTATTTAATTACTATAGTATGAAACTGAATATATATGGCACTTTACAAAATTCAACTAACAGTATTTATTATGAGAAGGAGCTCCACCGTTATGACAATTATAACACTGCCCTAAAAATGCCATCTGGTGTCTAGCAAGGGAACTGCAGCTTCACAATGATGTTCAGATTCAGCAATGACACCTGGCATTTGCTCAGCGAAAGGCAGGAAAAGCTGCCAGCTTGTGCAGTTTATTTAACCATTAGGATTTACACACTCGGTGGGGTTTTGCAAAATAATTATGTAGGTAATCCAGTCATGACAGCAGGGCTGTTTGCATTCCATTTCTCACGACTGTATTTAGACTAGACACACCCTTCAAAAGGGGAAATACTAGAGCGATTGGAACTAGTTCAACACAATGTTTTTCCAATGGAAACACTGATTGGTTGAAATCAAAATGTTCCATGGGAATGTGTCAACTTCGATGAAATTCTGATGGAACCGTGCCTGCCAGGAATGTTACAAAACCCACTTGGTTTCTTGCCAGCTCACCTGCCTGGCTCCTAAGCAGACCACCAGAGGAGCTGAAAGCCTGCAAGCCCTGGCTCATGGCTTTTTGAAATCCAGGGTTCCTAGAGTTCCTGGCTCTTGCACAGCCTGCCAGGTAGACCCGTCCTGGAGCCAAGGCTCCCAGCCTCCTCATCAGCCTAGAAGCCCGTGAGCCCCAGCTTCCTGAGCTGCTTGGCTCCTTCATTGGCATGCTGCAACATTAGATAAGGATGAAACAAAATGCCATTTTGACATTTTCTAAACAAAATTTCAGAATTCCCATTTTGTGGAAAATTTTGACATTTCAATTTTGTTTTACTTAAGAATTTTATTTTGGAATTTCCCACAGAATAGGAATTCCAGTTACCACCCAACTCCAGAAACTCTAAAAAGGGACATAGAAATCCAAGAGAACAATACTGAAATTAACAAGTTTGTCTGCAGTGTTGTTGTAGCCGTCTTGGTCCCAGGATGTTAGAGAGACAAGGTAGGCGAGGTAATGTCTTTTATTGGAGCAACTTCTGTTGGTGAAAGAGCCAAGCTTTTGAACTAAACAGAGTTCTTCTTCAGACATCACCCACCTTGCCTATCAAAAAGTTTAAAATTTCTCATACCATAAAAAGTGAATGATCCTCAAAATATTGAGTTACTGAATCTTTACTTTTTTGTAGCTCATGCATGTGTGACTCTTATTAAAAATATTTAAGGGAAAAAGTGAAAGATTTAAAGTGAATTTCTTCCCGCAGGCAATTTTACTATGGCCTGGAGCACACTTCCTCATAATTGATGCTAACATTCACAAGGAGTTTTTAAGTGTTTAGAGAACACATTGCTTAAGGTGCCTTTGTGATATAGTAACCCTCTTCCTGGTTGCCCTCTACTTTCATGACCTTTACTTCTTTAAAGAGGCCTGCTCCTGTTTTCAGCATTCGTTGCTGATTGTCCTGCTCTAGCTAAACGGAATTGGAACATTGTAAGGAAACTAAGCACGTATCAGAGGTTTGTTATTAACATATTTTCCTGCTTGCCCTGTGCTGGAGTGACATCCATTGGATGATCAGGTATACAAACTCTTCTTCTAGTGCTGCTTTTGCTGTTACCATTACTATATTGCGCTGCAAGAATACGAGGGTCTTGTTCCATTGTAGCTGGAGTGCTCCATCAGCTGTAGTGAGTCATGACACAACAGAAACTCTTCCCTCTGGCTGCATAAATCTTGTATGGAGTGCACTGAATGAGGCCAGGACTGTCACACACTATTTTTCAAATATTACAATAGAATATCATAAAATATTTTCTGCAACCAAGGTAATTGCAGCTTGTACGGTGAGGAATGATTGAGGCAGAAACGTGCAAGAGCCATTGTCTTCTTCATTATGCATCTTGTATATAAATGGATTTCATGGAGCCCTGTTTGTGCTGTAAACACAGAGTAGTACACAGAACTACAAGACGACAAACACATATCTAAGAATGTATTTTATGATATTATATTACACTACTTAAGAAACAGCATATGCTCATATAGTTAGAAATTGTGTGACAGATAATTCAAACACACAAAAGGAAAGATATAAGGCTGCCCATGCAACCTTAACTTTTGCATTTCCTGATTTTTAAGTGCTTCAACTTTGCTTGATTTAAATTCTTCTTCAACTAATTGGGAATCCACCACATCCCTAGATGAGCTGTTCCAATTGTTAATTTCCCTAACATAAAAATTTGCACCTGAATAGGAGATCAGAAGAAAACAATCTCTGGCAAAAATGAAACAAATGTAGCCACCTCAATCCCACAATCTGAAAGAGAAGTTGGCAAAGAAATACAGAAAGTAGATGCAGTGCTTCCAAACATTAAAGAATTTGATGATTGTCTAATGGATTGGGATGCATTAAGGATATAATACATCATACTGATACAGATCTGAGTGTGCCGCCAGAAATACATGTACCACATAAAGTTGCATTAGCAGTAAGAGAGCAAGTAAAAACTGAATTTGGCTGGATGGTAATATCAGGTGTTACTGAACAAATACAGACACCAACTGACTGAGCTAGTTGCATGGTCTCCACAATAAAATCAAACAGAGGATTTATAAACAAATAGAGAATATCCAAAAGATGAAAACAAGGACCTAAAACGAGACTTCTACTCCATTAAAATTGCCGAGGAGGGCCTATCAAGACTTCAAAACAAAAGAGTATTTTCAGTTTGGGATGCATGGCAAGGGTTTAGGCAGACTGACTTGATACAAAAAGTGCAAAACTCTGCACTTTCAATTCCCCTTGTCGGCAGATATTTGTTGAAACAACTTCCCTTTGGGATTGTCTCAGCACATGAGACAGACTGAGGTATCACATCCCCGATCCTTGTGGTTCTAGAGTGGGCTGAAGTAAATGCTGAGTTGCTGATTTGAGGCAAAAATAATTAACAATTAATGAGAGCCTTTGTAATATTCTTCAATATGCCAATTAAAAAAGGGAAGGAGGAGGATCTGGGGAACTACAGGCCAGTCAGTCTCACCTTAGTCCCTAGAAAAATCATGGAGCAGGTCCTCAAGGAATCAATTCTGATGCATTTAGAGGAGAGGAAAGTGATCAGGAACAGTCATGCCTGACTAACCTAATTGCCTTCTATGATGAGATAACTGTCTCTGTGGATGAGGGGAAAGCAGTGGACATGTTATTCCTTGACTTTAGCAAAGCTTTTGATACCGTCTCCCACAAGTTAAAGAAGTATGGGCTGGACGAATGGACTATAAGGTGGATAGAAAGCTGGTTACATCGTCGGGCTCAACGGGTAGTGATCAATGGCTTCATGTCTAGTTGGCAGCTAGTATCAAGCGGAATGCCCCAAGGGTCAGTCCTGGGGCCGGTTTTGTTCAATATCTTCATTAATGATCTGGAGGATAGTGTGGACTGCACCCTCAGCAAGTTTGCAGATGATACTAAACTGGGAGGAGTGGTAGATATGCTGGAGGGTAGGGATGGGACCTAGACAAATTAGAGGATTGGGCCAAAAGAAATCTGATGAGGTTCAACAAGGACAAGTGCAAAGTCCTGCACTTAGGACGGAAGAATCCCATGCACTGCTACAGACCAGGGACCGAACGGCTAGGAAGCAGTTCTGCAGAAAAGGACCAAGGACCTCTGAATGCAAAGCTGGATATGAGTCAACAGCGTGCCCTTGTTGCCAAGAAGACTAAGAGCATTTTGGGCTGTATAACTAGGGGCATTGCCAGCAGATCGAGGGACATGGTCATTCCCCTCTATTCGGCATTGGTGAAGCCTCATCTGGAGTACTGTGTCCAGTTTTGGGCCCCACACTCGAAGAGGGATGTGGAAAAATTGGAAAGAGTCCAGTGGAGGGCAACAAAAATGATTAGAGGGCTGGAGCACATGATTTATGAGGAGAGGCTGAGGGAACTGGGATTGTTTAGTCTGCAGAAGAGAAGAATGAGGGGGGATTTGATAGCTGCTTTCAACTACCTGAAAGGGGGTTCCAAAGAGGATGGATCTAGACTGTTGTCAGTGGTAGCAGATGACAGAACAAGGAGTAATGGTCTCAAGTTGCAGTGGGGGAGGTTTAGGTTGGATATTAGGAAAAACTTTTTCACTAGGAGGGTGGTGAAGCACTGGAATGGGTTACCTGGGGGTGGGGGTGGAATCTCCTTCCTGAGAGGTTTTTAAGGTCAGTCTTGACAAAGCCCTGGCTGGGATGATTTAGTTGGGGATTGGTCCTGCTTTGAGCAGGGCATTGGACTAGATGACCTCCTGAGGTCCCTTCCAACCCTGATATTCTATGATTATATGATCTTTAAGTCAAACAGAAGCAAATGACAATTTGAATAGAATGTAGTTAGTTATAAACTTGGTGACAAAGTTTGACAGGACCTAAGAAAAGTAGAGCTAATTGTACAAATAGAAAGACCCCCATGCGAGGAAACTTTTCAGAGTCATAGCCAAGAAAATTAGTCATAGTCAAATCCTCCACTTCGACTGCTGCTTGAACACAAGTGCAGAATGGTGCAGGAATGATTGGCAATAAAATAAAGCTTAATTTTTTGTCAATTAAATGAGAAATATAAAATGACCTAACCTTACAACTGGTTGGGCAGTGAGAAAAAACTAGGTACCTCCAAGAATAAATATTTATTGAGACGACAGAGATGTAATTGTTGTATATGACAGGATTATTGTGCACTGTGGACATTATGTAATAATACTGCATAGCATGAGGTTGGAAATACTAAGCATAAATGCACATCCACCTACGTACTGAGAAATGTAAGACTAGAGTCCAAGAAGTCCCATTCTGGCCAGATATGCCATAGGGTATAGTGAAAGTGTGGAATCTACAGTAAATAAATACAGGAGATGCTATGCAAAATAACCCAACAACCCTGAAACCACATGAGAGTCCAGATCTCTTTTGTTTCAGTGCTGGTGCAAATGTACTTGAATTTAATAATAAATAATATATATATATATATGCACAATACACCAAGTGAAAATGTAAACCATATTTCCTTCCATGAGATTCTAGAGAAGTTGCTAACAAAGAATGGCTCATTTCTCTTTGGTATATTACCTCAAACACACCAAGTCACATCCTTTTTATGCAGTCAAACATGTTAGCAGAAAAGTCAGTATGAACAGCAAAGAACTTTATTTAATTGTTCCTTTGTTTGGCTAGCTATCTAACAGTAAGACAGTCTAAACACTAGCTCAGTTCTGAAGCCCAGATCATTGTCATTTATTTTAAAATAAACCTGAAAATTCATCAGAATAAATGCACACAACCTTTCCAGAAGTGTAGGATTAGGAACCCCAGAACTGTGGTTTGTTTGGGAGTTTGCCTCCTTTTATTCATTATTAAAGGTGAGTATGTGTGCAATCCCATGTGCCTGTCCTAAGAGGGGGTGTTGCAAAAGAGAAGGGGGGCAGTTGGGGAAGCTGAAAGGCCTTGCGCACTGCAGGAAAGGGGAGATCTGTCAATCAGGGTAAAGAGGTATCCAAAATGAAATATTTTTAAAATTTGAAATCTGGTTCTGTAACGGGAAAGGGCTGTAGTTTGGATTATTTCTTGTGCTCTCAAAACTAGTTTACCCATCCCAAATTGTAAGTCCAGCAAAGCCTCATTGTGCTTGTCACAATGCAGTGGCCTGCTTACTGAGTGGAGTTTCACACTGAGAATGCATGTCACCGGTATTCCGGAGCTGTGCTGCCTGCTTATGAGTTTCAAAGTGGAATTGAAGGTGCTGTTTTTGACCTTTTAAAGGTTTGAGACATAGTTACCTGAGATGACATAATATCCCCATTATCGTTTGCCTCTGCAGAGAGCAGCAGAAATGCTCTCACTGGAGCTCCCTTTCCATAATGGAAGGTAGCAGCTAGCAGTGTGTGCTCCAGAAAGCTCCAATCAGATCTAGAATCTGTTCCCCCCTTGGCCCCTTGCAGTCTGTATTTGTTAAACTCTGGGAATGATACATTTTCCCCCAAACATGTTGGGTGAAGGCTGCCTGAGGTGTGGAGATGTATTTCTATTTTATAGGAAATGTTATTTGCCATCTAAGGCATGTTGGGAGTGAAGATTTTATGGTGGAATGAGGAGACTACTTATTATTATGATATTGATGGGACTGTAACGTTAATTGTTACAAGGGCACTCAGAGGATAGGATGGGCATCTGTTGAATTCTTGGATTTTTTTTATAAATCAAAATAAAGAAACAGACAAGTAAAGAAATATCATCAGTGGAGCTATCTGGATGGCTCATTCAGCCACATTCCATGTTTTGCATCATGGGACATCGGAGATAAGAATCACAATTAGACCCAATAGCCACCCAGCCAATTGCCTCTGTGACTCATCATCCACAGAGTTGAATTATGGATGAGCACTGCCAATTTTGAACAAGGAGTCATGTGAATTCCAGCTCCAGTATATTAACAGATATTCTTTTTTGCACATGAACATATTTGATTTCCAGTTACAACTACTTAAACCCTGTCAATACACATGCCTCATAAGCTTTTAGTTTTTATTTTCCACTCGGGTTCATAGCTTACTGACACAGACACACAAGATTCTCAGTAAAACAAGGAAGTAGTACTTTTTATTAACCTTGACATCTTATTACTCCCACCACCCAAAAATAATAAAGTGCCACCCAAAGGTTTTACAGCATTAGGATCAAAATATTTGGGTTAAAAGAGGATGCTTATGATATGTACAAGAAAAAAATATTTAAGACTGAGACTATATTGCAAACTGTATTTGCATTTGGGTAGTATACAGAACATATAAGAAGGCACCGGTCAAACTTTTACTGAAGTCTTAAACAATTTAGATACATCTGCTTACTGAATCTAAGGCAAACAGATTCAGCCATTAAGTGACATATAAGGCCTTACTTGAACTGCAGGATAATTATCAAAAAATTGCAGCTAAGTTGAGGACAAGCCATGGAAAATTGAGGAAAATTAATAATGGACTTTATTATTTGCAGTAATAGAGTCCATTATTACTTTTCCGTGATTTTCCTCTGTCAGCCACCTGGGGCTGAGAGCGGAGGCTCGCACTGTCAGCCGCCCAGGGTTAAGAGCGGGGGCCCACACCGTCGGCCACCCCGAGCTGACAATGGGGATCCATGGCTGAGAGTGGCCACCAGGGCTGAGAGCAAGGGATCCTGCTCTCAGCCCTGGAACGGCCAAGCCTCCCGCTGTCAAAACTGCGGTGGAAACCTAATATCGTGGACTCCACAACTTTTGCAATATTACAAGTTACAAAGGACCTTAGTGATGTAATAATTTAAATGACTGAATATTACAGCTCTTTAAGCATATTAGTTAATAAGATTCTAAATTTCACAGAACTGTATTCACACTTTAACTAGATAAATATAAAGTTCATCAAGGAACATGAATGGGAATTCAGTGCAAAACAAAATTCACAGAGCTCTCTCATGAAGTTTGTCATTAGAATGTTCAGACTGAAATATATAAAGAACATAGAGTGTACTGAAGTCTTGGTATTACATGATTTTTAGCATTCTTAATTATTTCATGTGGATAGCAGGGTGTTGATTACTGAAGTGAGATGCTGATATTACTACCCAATGGCTATAGAGAAATTGCTTTTTTTTGTTTAAGGAAGAACATAAAAAACTCATTTGATGCAGTCAATGGCAGCAATTCCAGTTATCTTTGTTTTTTCTGGAAGTGGGTTGAGGAAGTTCATATAAAAAAACTCCACTCATCATTCGTCATATTTTAAATTTGATGGTGAACAATTCACAGACAGTATTAAATCAGTATTCCCCAAGCTGCATGCGCTGCAACAGATGGGCCTGAGATTATCAAGGGTTGTAAAGGCATTTCAGCTCCCTCTTCATGTGGTAAGAAGGGGATCTATAAAGGGAGAAGCAGTGAGGCTAATATTAAGCTTTGCCCCTATTCTAAGAGCCATATGTAGACCCATCCCCATCTTTTGCTGTACTCCAAGAAACAACAACGCTGCCACCGTCACACTACTAAGGGGCACACTCGTCCCCAAGGGGGTGGGGTCACATATTCTTTTCCCTGTTCCTGTCCCTCCCGCTTGAACCAATACAGACTCCCCATCCCAAAGATAGATAGATATCAGTCTCTCTTTTCGGAATTCCCAGAGATGACAAATAGCAGTCTCCTCTCTGGATCTCACTTAACACAGCTGATAGCTTCTAGAATGCAACTTGAAGGAATAAGTAATAGAGAGAATTGCCCTGGGGTCAAAAGGCTTCATTAGCTTGTTAATGAAATTTAAATGTCACAAAGGTGGTGATTCTCACACTGGAAGGTAGATGGAGACCCAATCCTTAAGAAATGTCTTCACATTTGGGTGAACAAAAAGAGAAGACCATTGAACTGTGGGTTATATGATAATATAATTGATGAGTGGACTTTAACAGTGACAAGAGCTAGATCTGATTTTTCAGAGAAAACATGCTGTCCAAAACATTGGTAATGGAGGAAGATAGAGACTCTGTTCATGTTGGATGCCCATATTGTAAACCACCTTTATTTCACAACATGTGTCCTTTTGTAGTATTCTCATGAAATTCTTGAAGAACCAGTTGGATCTACTGTGAACACCGAGGAGGAAATTCTGACCCTATTGAAAGCAACAGGAGTTTTGCAATTGATTCATTCGGGCCAGGATTTCACCATAAAAAGCCTAAGGGCTTGTCTATACTACCGCTTAAGTTGATGTAATTTACATCGCTCAGGGATGTGAAAAAGACACCCGCTGAACCGTGACACAGGCCTGGGCGAAGGACCTAGCTTTGGGCTTGGGACAAGAGAACTGGAGATGCTATACTGGTAAGTGATACAGAGGTTCCAGGACTATGACTACAGGTTCCAATTATCAGCACTGTTGAGCCTAGGTTGGAAATATAAGGATGATGTGAGCCTTGCCCTTACTTTAGCTTTCTGAAGGCTTGCGGGTGATGTGGAAGAGAAGAGGATGCTTAGCTGTGCACCAATCCATAAGATCCAGGGACGAATTTATGGGCAGGTGACCCAGGCGACTGCCTGGAGTGCTGGGCTTGGAGGGCACTGGTCTCAGGGTGCTATTTTGGTTGTTAGTGACAAAAGGGAAAACAGAATGTTCGAAGTAAAATGTTTCATGTATTCTGTATGTGGAGTCATTTTTCACTAACCTCCTACAAGGTTCTGGACCTTTGTAGAATCTCGAGGAACCTTCCAGACTTTCTGAGAACTACATTGTCCTTGAACCTCCTAGAATGTTGTCGGCCTGCCCTCACTTATGTATAACGGGCCAGGCATCACCAGTCAGTCAGTGAACTATAAGAACAAAGTGAAGTGAAGTGAGAGCCCAGCTGTGATATTGTGAACCTTTTTTTATTGTGTACTTGTGTTTAAGACTTGAAGAGTGAAAGTTGTGACTAATAAAGGACATATTTAATGAGATGCTAGAGATATCTATCAAACCCCTATCTATGCAACAATATAAAAGAAATACTGTTACT
The DNA here is from genome assembly GCF_020497125.1 of Mauremys mutica. Lineage (NCBI taxonomy): Eukaryota > Metazoa > Chordata > Testudines > Geoemydidae > Mauremys > Mauremys mutica. Next base: position 100,608,982 of record NC_059078.1, read on the forward strand.
TCTTTTGCCATGCTTACCACATAATGTTTGATGACTTTCTAAGACTGCAGAACATAGACTTTTGCTCTCCCTAATACTGTCTGTTTTCCCCTGTAGAAAATACAAGATGCCCCCAAAGAAGCCTTCAGGAGCTCAGTATAGGAAGTGAAAAGCTCAATTGCAATCTAGTTTGCAGCAAGGGGCAAATTTGATGGGAAAACATCTGAAACAGAACAAAATAGAATGGACTTTAGGCAGTAGTGATCATCCTGGTGCAGAAGAAACTGAAGAGTGAAGCGTAAATGATGGAAGTCCTATTACGAAGGAATTAGCAGATTTACCTGGTGCACAGTTCAATTTCTTGATGTTAATACATTTCAGTTATCCTTAACATTCAAAAGTTTCTATAGGCTTAGAGGAAACAATTTTTGTATTTGCTTATATATGGCATGAATAAATACAGATTTACAGATCCTAGCATGCACATTTCCAGTCTTACATAACAGGGATAAATAAGGCATGTAAATCGTGCATCAGAGTCATGAAATGGGCTACAAATGCAATATAAAATAAGGTATTCAAAAGTTTAACAGATGGGGTGGGGGGGACCAAAACACGCCTCACCTGGGGCTCCATTCGGTCTTGGGCCAGTCCTGAAGATCAATGTTCTTTAATAAACTCAGATTAAATCCTTATTAACTTTTGAACAATGTAAAGGACACTTAGTATTGTCTTACAAGACAAACTTTGGGGTCCCCATTGTTAGAATCAGTCTTTAGTGACACTTGTGTTGATCCTGTTGTTTCAGGTCCTTTGTAAAGAAGTAATCTTTGTCTGCCAAATTTAGAATCACAGGAAGCCTGGATGAATAAACTACTGCCGGAACCATGTGAACAGTGAGGAGTGAACCCTTCATGTGGTAGTACATTCTGACTGTGCTGCATGTCAGAATCCATGGTGTCAGACTCTTGATTCAAAGAAGAAAGACATTCCGAGCCACAAAATCCCTCACAGTTCAAACTCGTTCATTTGAAGTCTGGATTATCTGATCATAAATTGTTAATCAGTCTAGGTTAACTCCCTAGGTTAACTAGGCTGGATGCACAAGCATTGATGGAGATGATTGACAAAATGGAAGCCACTCCTCACCCTGAATCAATCTAGCTAAGGTTTTTCTAAGGCTCTAACCACAGACATATCTAAACATCAAAGAACATTTGCTATCACTACCAACAAAGGCAATGACAAACATCCTGAGGCAACATATGCAAGATCTTAATGTTGCTTTTCTCACGCTGTGTTGCCACTTCACAAGGTGCTTTCAATTGACAGTATTTTGGGGGGAAAACAAAAGATATCTTGGGTAAAATTTCCAAAAGCACTTACGTGATTTAGGATCCTAACTGACTTTTGAAAATGGGACTTAGGTTTCTAAATCACATCAGTGCTACTGAAACTTTTACCCTGTTATTTTTGAAAAAATAAAAGGATAGTTTAAAATGCTACTTTGCTGGCTGTGTATTTTGCAAAAGTTGATTGTGAAAAATGGTAAATTTCTAACTGAGACAAAATCTTGAACATTCACCATTTTGCTCAAATACCATTAAAAGCTGGTGACATTTCATCCTATGTCAAATTTGAAAATAATCACAGACATCAATTTTCACCACAAATACTCATCATGTGAAAACTGATAGCTTAAAGTGAGGAGAGGGTAGCTAGATATTTGAGGGACATTATGAGAGAAGATTGTGAAACAGCAGCTCCTGCCACAGACTTGCTGTATGGCCTTGTGCGAATCCCAACCTCTCTTCCCCATTTTCTAGATCTGTAAAAAGGGAAGAAGAAGAATATTGTGTAATCTTCCTCTTCGTTCTTGTGGGTGGCTGATTGATTTGCAAGTGGTAATATAAGGTTAAGTCATTACAGTATTCCAGAAGTGGATGGAAAGCGTTTGTCTTCTAGTTTTTTCCCTTGCTTATGAATTAATATGTTTTCACATGCTAATGATGCAGGGCCCTGATCCTTCAGAGAAAAGCATTAATAACAAAAAAGCAGTTTATACACCATGCAGTACTTATTTTTGATTCTTGTATATGAGGAGCAAATTTGCAATTTAATAAGAAAAAAAAGAATTGTTTTACATTATTATATATAAGCATTTGCTATAACTTGAATATTTTTGGTCTTTCCATCTTGCTCTACTGATTTTCTAATTCCTTTCAGTAAAGGTCAAATTTTCTGGCAAAAGTATATTTAATGTGTTCACAAATTTGTACCAAAGGCCTTTAGACTAAAGGGCTTCATTTTATCAGTCAGACACATCAACATTGTGTATATTTCAGATTTACTCAAGGGCTTCCACTGCTAAATCTGACTAATCTTTATTTATTTTTTTTAAAAGGCAGCATTTTGTCATCCTTACTGCATCACTTCCAGTCTCCCATTAAATTGATATACCTTTTTCTATTCATTTTCTATCACAAAACCATAATATGTTCACATTTACCCTATGCGTTACTTCCTCTTCTGGCGTCTCTAACTTTACTTTAAACAGTAGCGTCCTAAAAGAATGGGAGTGCTTTGGTATGTTTGGTTCATGCATTTTTGCATTCTCACTACTATTACAAGATGTTGGTATGAGGGCCTGAGTGGAGGAATCAATTATTTAAGAGCCAGGAGCTGAGAAAGCATGCTGGGGGGGTGAGGGGAGTGAGGCAGGGGGGGATCAATAAAGAAAAAATTGGGTCTTTGATGCCAACTGAAGGGCCAGCACTGCGTACAAAATTAATAACGTGCATTATTAGCTGAAAGACAGTAGATTTGAGAAAGTTTGGCAGATTCCTAAATTGCCTACCTCAGCAACTGGTCTTGGAAACTACACACCTAAGGTGATCACAAAATGCTCCTGACAAGGGCACAGAGTAAACTAATGACTAACCTCCTATTGCTTTCTTCCTTTCTGACTCTGCAAGTCTATAGCATAACCTAGCAGGGAAAAAATATCTGTCATGATGATTGTTGTGGTTAGATGAAACTAGACTTGACTAGGATCGCAAGGAAACCAGTCAATTTTGACACAGCTCCTAAAAAACAACGATTGAAGTGTGGTGCTGCACTTCCATGAAACATATAACATCTGCAAAAAAAAAAAAAATGAAGACAATGTCTTTCCTATAGTTTGCATTAAATAAATGGTTTAATTTTGATGAATTAAATATCATAGATTGAGGTCTCCTTCCCCTCCAGATGTAAAAACAAAAATTGAACACAATAAAAATTGATTGAGCTCTTTATGCTCCTCTGCTACTCAAAATGATGATGCTACTACATTCTTTCTATAGTACATACTAAAAATAAATTGACAAACATATTCAAAACCACACAAGACAAATTAGATTATAAATATTTTACATCTCATCTATGTATTTTACAACCATGTTAGGGCTCTTGAAAGAACCTTATTCAACACTCATTTTCTGGATTAGCTTGGGTACTCTTTAACTGGTTAGATTTTCAATGAAAATGTTCATTAACAATAAACCAAAGCAATGTGCTCTGGGGTATCTGTTTTTTTTCCTCTTTTTTCTTTTGTACCTTGACATGGAAAATGCAAGATACTTCTACTTGCTAAGCCATGGTCTATTCAGCATCATTGTGTTAGCATTACTCACCAAGTGGAATTAAAAACTGCACTACAGTTACCATGACAACCAGCTGTCTCCCACATACAGCATCAGTTTGAATTTGTGCAGACTATTTCTAAAAAAGATTTAAGTCAACAAATTCAGTCTTACCCCGAGGTAAAACCATGGTTTAAGGACAAATAAATAAAATTACTAAACTGAAAATATTTAAGATCAATACGGGTTTATCCCTTTCATATGACTTTGTTCTACAAATATCAGCAGTGACTTTTGTCAGAAATTAAAGGCAAACAGAAATCTCCCTGTTCAAACTATATCTGAGGGCCAGTGAAATTCTTGACCCAACATCTATCCAAGATTATTTAATGTGGCTAAGCTACAAGAAATTCTTGATATATTGTGCCCTCAGACATATTAAGCTTTTCCATTTAGCATTATTTTTGCAATTCGGTCACATAATAAATGAAATAAAATATAGCAACCCCAATGTTTACAACTGCATTTCAGGTCCTGAGGTTCTTGAAGCAATAGAACTATAAAGTTAGGTATTATGAATCCTTTGTGTTTCAACAAATCTGCAAATTAGCCACTGAACTGAGGAGTAGGGCTTGCATAACCAAATAAATAATTTAGGGCAAGCCAGGCAGAAAAGACAGCACTGTTCTCAATGGTCTAATATATTATACTCTAATATTTATCATCATCTGATTATGTTTTAAAATATTATACACCCTTTCCTCCAAGCAGGCTGTATTTCATTATCTATTCTGGGAAAACACTCCTACTAAATATAAATGTCCTTTTTAAACTACCTTTTTAAAAAATGAAAGAAATTCAGAGATTAAGAACACATATAAATAATCTTTACTTAATGGGGGGGAGGGAAATCCTAACAAAATCAGACAATGCACAATTCAGGTTTGCACTCTCCTGGAAAAGTGTGACACTGTGACATGCAATTATGAAACAAAACAGGTAAAACACCAGAAGTTTAGCACAACTTTAGCTTTAAATCTTCTTGCTGTTGATGGTTTGTATGATAATTGCATTTAAACAGCATCAAAGTTTTGTTCTGATTAACAAAGGAGCAAAATAAAAGGAAAAGTTCTTTCCCAGAAAGACATCAAATATATAGTATATTCGCACCGCCTTCTCCATCCCTAACTTGTTTTCAGGTAAGAGTGTGTGTGTGTGTGTGTGTGTGTGCGCGTGCGTGTGTGTGTGTGTGTGCACACGCGAGAGAGAGAGAGGGAGGGAGGGAACAAAGAATAATGTAAACAACCACTCTTCTGACCAGAATTTTTGGATAAATAAATTATTGATCTCAAACAAATCTGTAACCTCAAAGTATCTGGAAAACATACATTAATTAATCATACTAATTATTATAAAACATTTATATTGCACTATATATTTCCCATTTTGCTTTACAGAACATTAAAGACATTCCCTGTCTTGAAGAGCTTACTAACTAAGGCCTGGATGGACAAAAAGGAGTTAGTCATTGTGATGCTAGGCATAGAAAAATCACTGTGATTCACAAAGCCTGAGTTAGGCATCTAGACTCCTAGAAAATGACTGAGGAAAGACATTTGCCTTTGAATATGATTCACAAAAGCCATTAGGCTAGGCATTGAGCTGCCTAAGATAGCCAAGGGGTGATGTTAACCAGAGGGAAGTGTGCTAAGCCCTATCCCACTCATGGAAATAGGTGCCTAAGTCCAAACTGCAGGGAGGAACCTAGCTCAATTGGTAATTCTGAGCCATGAACCTTCTTCTCGAGTTAGGCGCCTATGCTGATTTAGCAAGAACTGGGGGGGAGGAGGGGGAAAGAACAAGGAGAAGGAGGAGGAGCTCCCTCATAACTTTTAGCCCAGTGGTCAGGGTACTCACCTGGGATGCGGGACACCTCTGGTTTAAATCCCCCTTTCACCTGAGGGGAAGAAGGGAATTGAACGGGGGTCTGCCACCTCTAAAATGATTGCTCTAGTCATTGAGCTATGGGATGAGGGGCGGGTCCCTCAATCTCTCTGGTGGAAGCTGATGCACTCTGAAGAAGGATAAAGGAGTTTGAGGCGCAAGTGGTGTTCTCGTCTATCCTCCCTGTGGCAGGAAAAGGCCAGGGTAGAGACCGTCGAATCGTGGAAATCAACAAATGGCTAGGCAGATGGTGTCGGAGAGAAGGGTTTGGATTCTTTGACCATGGGATGGTCTTCCAAGAAGAAGGATTGCTAGGCAGAGATGGGCTCCACCTCATGAAGAGAGGGAAGAGCATCTTTGCAAGCAGGCTGGCTAACCTAGTGAGGAGGGCTTTAAACTAGGTTCACCGGGGGAAGGAGACCAAAGCCCCGAGGTAAGTGGGGAAGTGGGATATCGGGAGAAAGCACAAGTAGGTGAGTGCAAGAGGGGAGGGCTCCAGCCCCATACTGGGACACTAGGACGATCAGTGAGTTATCTTACATGCCTATACACAAATGCAAGAAGCCTGGGGAACAAGCAGGGAGAACTAGAAGTCCTGGCACAGACAAGGAATTATGATGTAATTGGAATAACAGAGACTTGGTGGGATAACTCACATGATTGGAGTACTGTCATGGATGGATATAAACTGTTCAAGAAGGATAGGCAGGGCAGAAAAGGTGGGGGAGTTGCGTTGTATGTGAGAGAGCAGTATGACTGCTCAGAGCTCCAGTATGAAACTGCAGAAAAACCTGAGAGTCTCTGAATTAAATTTAGAAGTATGAACAACAAGGGTGATGTCATGGTGGGAGTCTGCTACAGACCCCCAGACCAGGGGGATGAGGTGGACGAGGCTTTCTTCCAGCAACTAACAGAAGTTGCTAGATCACAGGCCCTGGTTCTCATAGGTGACTTTAATCACCCTGATATCTGCTGGGAGAGCAATACAGCAGTGCACAGACAATCCAGGAAGTTTCTGGAAAGTGTAAGGGACAATTTCCTGGTGCAAGTGCTGGAGGAACCAACTAGGGGAAAACCTCTTCTTGACCTGCTGCTCACAAACAGGGAAGAAATAGTAGAGGAAGCAATAGTGGATGGGAACCTGGGAGGCAGTGACCATGAGATGGTCGAGTTCAGGATCCTGATACAAGGAAGAAAGGAGAACAGTAGAACAGAGACCCTGGACTTCAGAAAAGCAGACTTCGACTCCCTCAGGGAACTGATGGGCAAGGTCCCCTGGGAGAATAACATGACGGGGAAAGGAGTCGAGGAAAGCTGGCTGTATTTTAAAGAATCTTTATTGAGGTTGCAGGAACAAACCATCCCGATGTGTAGGAAGAAAAGTAAATATGGCAGGCGACCAGCTTGGCTTAACAGTGAAATCCTTGCTCGTCTTAAACACAAAAAAACAGCTTACAAGAAGTGGAAGATTGGACAAATAACCAGGGAGGAGTATAAAAGTATTGCTCAGGCATGCAGGAGTGAAATTAGGAAGGCCAAATCACACTTGGAGTTGCAGCTAGACGGAGATGTTAGGAGTAACAAGAAGGGTTTCTTCAGGTATGTTAGCAACAAGAAGAAAGTCAAGGAAAGTGTGGGCCCCTTGCTGAATGAGGGAGGGAACCTAGTGACAGAGGATGTGGAGAAAGCTAGTGTACTCAATGCTTTTTTTGCCTCTGTCTTCACAGACAAGGTCACCTCCCAGACAGCTGCACTCTGCAGCATGGTATGGGGAGGAGGTGACCAGCTCTCTGTGGAGAAAGTAGTAGTTCGGGACTATTTAGAAAAGCTGGACAAGCACAAGTCCATGGGGCCGGATGCACTGCATCCGAGGGTACTAAAGGAGTTGGCCGATGATATTGCAGAGCCATTGGCCATTATCTTTGAAAAATCATGGCGATCGGGGGAGGTCCCGGATGACTGGAAAAAAGCTAATGTAGTGCCCATCTTTAAAAAACGGAAGAAGGAAGATCCAGGGAACTACAGGCCAGTCAGTCTCACCTCAGTCCCTGGAAAAATCATGGAACAGGTCCTCAAGGAATCAATTCTGAACCACTTAAAGGAGAGGAAAGTGATCAGGAACAGTCAGCATGGATTCACCAAGGGCAAGTCATGCCTGACTAACCTAATTGCCTTCTACGATGAGATAATCAGCTCTGTGGATGAGGGGAAACCAGTGGATGTGCTATTTCTGGACTTTAGCAAAGCTTTTGATACAGTCTCCCACAGTATTCTTGCCAGCAAGTTAAAGAATGGGCTGGATGAATGGACGGTAAGGTGGATAGAAAACTGGCTAGATGGTCGGGCTCAACGGGTAGTGATCAATGGTTCCATGTCTAGTTGGCAGCCGGTATCAAGTGGAGTGCCCCAAGGGTCGGTGCTGGGGCCGGTTTTATTCAATATCTTCATTAACGATCTGGAGGATGGTGTGGACTGCACCCTTAGCAAGTTTGCAGATGACACTAAACTGGGAGGAGTGGTTGATACGCTGGAGGGTAGGGATAGGATACAGAGGGACCTAGACAAATTAGAGGATTGGGCCAAAAGAAATATGATGAGGTTCAACAAGGACACGTGCAGAGTCCTGCATTTAGGATGGAAGAATCCCATGCACTGCTATAGACTAGGGACCGAATGGCTGGGCAGCAGTTCTGCAGAAAGGGACCTAGGGGTTACAGTGGACGAAAAGCTGAATATGAGTCAACAGTGTGCCCTTGTTGCCAAGAAGGCTAATGGCATTTTGGGTTGTATAAGTAGGGGTATTTCCAGCAGATCGAGGGATGTGATCATTCCCCTCTATTCAGCACTGGTGAGGCCTCATTTGGAGTACTGTGTCCAGTTTTGGGTCCCACACTATAAGAAGGATGTGGATAAATTGGAGAGAGTCCAGCGGAGGGCAACAAAAATGATTAGGGGGCTGGAGCACATGACTTATGAGGAGAGGCTGAGGGAACTGAGATTGTTTAGCCTGCAGAAGAGAAGAATGAGGGGGGATTTGATAGCTGCTTTCAACTACCTGAAAGGGGGTTCCAAAGAGGATGGATCTAGACTGTTCTCAGTGATAGAAGATGACAGAACAAGGAGTAATGGTCTCAAGTTGCAGAGGGGGAGGTTTAGGTTGGACATTAGGAAAAACTTTTTCACTAGGAGGGTGGTGAAGCACTGGAATGGGTTAACTAGGGAGGTGGTGGAATCTCCTTCCTTAGAGGTTTTTAAGGTCAGGCTTGACAAAGCCCTGGCTGGGATGATTTAGTTGGGTTTGATCTTGCTTTGAGCAGGGGGTTGGACTAGATGACCTCCTGAGGTCCCTTCCAACCCTGAGATTCTGTGATTCTATGATAAATAACTAAAGTGTCACTTTGGACAAAGGGAGAGAGCGAGAGAGCACAAGTGTAAGAATGACTCTGTAGCTCAGTGGTTAGAGCTCACTCAGGCAGCAGGAGAACCAGTATCCAGTCCCCCTACTCCACTGACACTTTCATAATTTATCCAGAGTGCAACAGCTTCAAAAGGAGAGACTGAGGGACACCTATATCAGAATATCTATAGCCCAATAGTTTGAGCACTTGTTTGAGAAGTGTCAGATCCCTGTTGAAATCCATCTCTCCTCAGCTGAATGGGGGACTTGAACTGTGGGTCTCAGACATCCCAGGTGAGTACCCTGACACTGGGCTAAAAGTTATGAGAGAGCTGCCTCTCCTCTCTAACACTCTATCCCGGTGAACTCACCTGAGGGACGCAGTCTGGTAGGCATGCTCAGAAGGTGCCTATTGGATGGAGCTGTGCACATGACTCAGGCAGTCAAACATCTATCTTGTCCTGGTTTGTAAATCTCCCTGAGACTAGAGGCAGGCAGCAAAATGTGTGCTGAGAGGTAGAAACACAGGCATCTAGGAAACTTCTACTACAAAAACTTAGGTGCCAAATGAGTTTAGGTAGCTAAGGTAATTCAGCAGGCATCTTGTGCATCGCATTGTTCCTGAAATGGGGACATATGCACCTAATTCCTTTTGTGCATCCAGGCCTAAACAAGAAGAAGGCAACAGATCCATTCAGTGGGTAGACTATTAACAGATCTTGGCCTCCATTTCCTAAGAGGTAAACTGGTAAGACTAATATTCCCTGTGCTTGCAAGGTCTCTCAAATCTTTATATATAGTTTTATTGTTCTGTCAATTGCAAAACTCCCATTTTATAGTTGGATAAACTGAGACACAGAAAGGTTGCAACACATACACAGGAACACCTCATGGAGAACGTAACTGCTCTGTGTTCTTCAGGTTCAAAGGTGTTTGCGTGCATGTGCACGGTAAGAGTGAGATTTTACCCTGTCTCTTTCAAATCTACCCATCTGCACACTTACTCATTTCGATAGCCTCTGATATTCACCACATTGCCCCAAACAGCTGGGTTGTGAGTGTATTTTTTTTTAAAACAAATTCAGACGAAGAGACCACCTGCCCAAACCATCGACTCTTCATTGTTTTTGTGAATAAAGACTAACACAGCTACCCCCTGACACTCACTATACACATGCACCTTCTTGTACCTAGACATCAGGGAAAAAAGCTACAAGTTACTCTGGTCAATATTACTCAAATCACTTTGCAGAAGGAAAAACAAATCCTAAAGCAAGGCACAGCCACAGCCAGGCCATTACATCAGCACTAGTGGGGGTGGAACAGCCAAGGGAGTGAGATGGAGTAGGGGCTGACTGACATTAATAAAAGTGTTTGACAAGGGGCCATTGTAAGAGGGCCTCAGACGCAGAAGTTTGTAAACCACAGGTCTAGTGGGTTAGACGTGGACTTTCTAGTCAGGGTCTTAATCTACTCAGCTCAAGTCATAACCATGGTTTCTGAAATGGTACTTCACACCGTGTCCTCTTGGTTACGCTTGCTGTTAAATCATGTTCAGCACTGATTCAACCGCACCTGCTGGTGACATCCATTGTCAACAATGGGTAATTCTGGTAGTGAGGACAAAGCTTTATTACAGCTGAGATGACAACAGGCCCCCGAGACAAGGCTTCCATTTTATATTCTACTTTGTTATGTTTGTGCTTTGTATATGTCTGTATTTTCACATTTGAATACTAAAAAAGGGCAAACCTTGTGGAACTGAAGATCAGCAAACATTGAAGGTGTAATATAACTGCAAAAATATTTCATTTATTATTAATAAATAATAATAAACATTTATATTGTAGTAACCGCCATCGGCTCAATTGTGATTGGGCCCCATTGTGCTAGGAGGTGTACAAACTAAGGCCCTATTCCTGCAATGACTTATGCATGTGATTAGCTTTATCCAATGTGACTAGCCCCATTGATTTCAGTCAAGTTCAATATGTGTAAAGTTAAGCACACGCATAAATCTTTGCAGGAATAGAAAACGGACTGTCCCTGCCCTAGAGGGCTTCATTTCACAAGCTTCCCAGATAAGTTTGGGAATCTTTCTGTCCCTATAATGTAAACCCATGGGGTGATTCAAGCTAAAGGGAAGGCAAGAATCATCCAAAGAGAAGATCTGTTACTCTGCATTGGCTCTAGCCTATAATACCCTCCACTGCCCAGGGTTCCTGGCAGCATGTCTCCATTGGAGTCACACTACCAGGTATTCCCTCAGGCCTGCCAGTAAAACGTGAGATGAACTCCTATGACTAATAATAAATCACCCCACCCCCATGCCAACCTACAAAAACAAACCAAAAAATGACTTAGGCTAGCATAAGTGGGCTATTTTTAATAGCACATATATACGTTATCTGTGATTCCCATTAGATTTTTTCCTCAGGTCTCCTCTCTGCTCCTTTTCCCACTGATTCTGGGTAAAACCTGCCCTTACCAAAATCAAAAGGAGTTTTAGCATGGCCAGGATTTCATTCACTGTATCTGGCTTTCAATTTGCTGATCTGCTCTATTTTTCATCCTTTCATTTTCTTTCTCTTGTTTCTTATTTCATTGTCTCCCCTGAGCACATCAGAAATACTACAACATTCCAAATCAAGCTGAATGTATGAACCCTTGGTCTCTAGGTGGGTTTGATATTAAAAGAAACAAGTTCATCTATTTCAAAATAATAATCCTTGGTGTATAAAAAGAAAAATACTTTAATTAACAGCCATCTGAGTGGCGTCTGACTATTCACATAGTTTAAAAAATATGGTTCTGGGTCTTTTGGTTTTACTTCTTGCTTTTTTGAAGGAAAAATGCATTTGCCTAACTCATCTACCACCCGAATAAACAGCATGTCTCTGTATTGGCCTCATCCTGCCTGTATAGTGGCACAGACTGAGCATATACAAGTGTGTGTCTGTGGACTTTCCCCTCTTCATGTGCCATAGATCTACCACAATGGGACATGGAGGAAGAGGTAGGATTTGACCCTTTGTAAGTAGTGAAAGGAAAATCCAACGCTTTATTGTGAACTGTATTAAGGTACAGAAAGTACTTTTTAAAAAAAAATCCCTCTTTCTTTCTTGTTGGTGGGAGGGTAACTGTGTATCAGTGCGCTGTTCAGTGTTGTCCTGGAAGTATTCTTTGAGTCGGAGACGGCAAAAGTAGGCTTCCAGATCGCCGCAGAACTGTATCATGTTGGTGGGGGTGGCAGGGCAGAAAGAGAGTCCCCAAGATAGGACAGACTGTTCTTCTGGGCTGAGTGTGTGGCTGGATAGATTGACGATATTGCTGGGTGGGTTAGGGGTATCACAGTACCCACACGAGGAAATAAGGAAACAGATCAACAGAGCCAGATGTGTACCCAGAAGCCTCCTACTGCAAGACAAACCCAAGAAAGAAACCAACAGGACTCCACTGGCCATCACATACAGTCCCCAGCTCAAACCCCTCCAACGCATCATCAGGGATCTACAACCCATCCTGGACAATGATCCCACACTTTCACAGGCCTTGAGTGGCAGGCCAGTCCTCGCCCACAGACAACCTGCCAACCTGAAGCATATTCTCACCAACAACTGCACACCGCACCATAGTAACTCTAGCTCAGGAACCAACCCATGCAACAAACCTCGATGCCAACTCTGCCCACATATCTACACCAGCGACACCATCACAGGACCTAACCAGATCAGCCACACCATCACCGGTTCATTCACCTGCACGTCCACCAATGTAATATATGCCATCATATGCCAGCAATGCCCCTCTGCTATGTACATCGGCCAAACTGGACAGTCTCTAAGGAAAAGGATAAATGGACACAAATCAGACATTAGGAATGGCAATATACAAAAACCTGTAGGAGAACACTTCAACCTCCCTGGCCACACAATAGCAGATCTTAAGGTGGCCATCCTACAGCAAAAAAACTTTAGGACCAGACTTCAAAGAGAAACTGCTGAGCTCCAGTTCATCTGCAAATTTAACACCATCAGCTCAGGACTAAACAAAGACTGTGAATGGCTTGCCAATTACAGAACCAGTTTCTCCTCCCTTGGTTTTCACACCTCAACTGCTGGAACAGGGCCTCATCCTCCCTGATTGAGCTAACCTCGTTATCTCTAGCTTGCTTCTTGCTTGCTTATATATACACCTGCCCCTGGAAATTTCCACTGCTTGCATCCGAAGAAGTGGGTATTCACCCATGAAAGCTCATGCTGCAAAACGTCTGTTAGTCTATAAGGTGCCACAGGATTCTTTGCTACTTCTACAGAACCAGACTAACACGGCTACCCTCTGATAATGAGGGCTGTGAGTCACAGTAATTTGTTCTAAGTTGCAGACATGAAAGTTGCAAATTTGTCTCTTTTGAAACATTTCTGAGCTTTGTGTTCATGAAGTGAACTAACATGCTCATTTACAATGAAAAGCTTTTCTAGTCATTCTTTGCCTCTTTTTGGATTTACATATCACCCAGCACATTTTGATTGAGGGTCTGACTCATGATGTATAGAAATGCTTTTGTATAAGTTACACAAGAAAGGCATGTTGCTTGATTGTCTTTATAATTAATATAATATACCTTATTATGAAGCCCTATGTAAAACTAAAATATAAAAATATTAAGATTAAGATGCAGATAACTATAAAAATCAGACAAATAAAAGTTATTTTGCAAGCTTATATTAGACAAGACCAGGTCAGCAAAACATGTTCAAATGCTATCATCAAATTGTAAAACTTAGGGGTTTAGATTCTTTATTGACACATAAATGTCTTTTTAAAATAAAGTGGTCATGAATCTAATTTTTGCTGTGCTTTCCCTGTTGGATCCCAGGGGGAAATTCTTAACATCTGCTTCCTATTCAAAGGTGGTAAATTGAATTCAAAACTAGAAAAAGACTTTCTTCCCAAGAGTTGCATCACTGATTAAGATGTGGTCAAGAAGATAAGCCTTAAATAGTCCTGGCAAAGTAGTAGTTATAATTGGAGATATACCAATCTCCTAGAACTGGAAGGGACCTTGAAAGGTCATGGAGTCCAGCCCCCTGCCTTCACTAGCAGGACCAATTTTTGCCCCAGCTCCCTAAGTGGCCCCCTCAAGGACTGAACTCACAACCCTGGGTTTAGCCGGCCAATGCTCAAACCACTGAGCTATCCCTTCCCCCCTTGAGAGACATTCACATATCCTGGGACAACATCTTGAGGGTGATGGGTATTCTGATCACTGATGGGTATTTAAAAGAATTCTTATGTAGTACCATCAAATACCAAGTCACTGATTTCTATACGTATCACTGTACAAATGCATTATCTTCAGAGCTCTTGTTTAGCCTAGAAAGAATAATTGATAATGTGATATATATAGCTATGCAATTGCTTTCTTTGCACTGCATTTTTAATTGTCTAGGAGTTGGCTTTCTGCAGGACTAACTACCATTTGGCAAAGATGATGTGATGCAGAATGTGACACGAGAAAGTTACTACACTCTTTCATAGAGACATTTCTTTTATTCTAATGTATTTTACCACTCTTCTCAATCTAAGAGTCTTTAAAACAAAGCATATGATTACTCATTGCATATGGAAAACATAAGAGAATTGTATATTGTTCATAGCAGAGTTTCTGTGAACAAATTAATTTTAAAATCATCTTATTTAACAATTTTGTAAGTCTAGGTTTGAATCATTGTGTGTTGATTACATTAGAAAGCATAGCTAGTGTAGCCAAGCTCACCCAGTGAGGGAGGAATTTGCAATCCATGTTCATCTGAAGCATCACCAGGCAACAGCTACAGAATAGGTTAAAAAAATTTATTAGTTCCTGTAGTGAAAATTCTAAAATGGAATTTTTTTTCACTAAATCCGATGTGTTTCACTTGTAATCCAATAATGGGATTTCTACCAAACTTTTCATATCTTAAACAATTTGCAAAAACAGTAGAACCTCAAAGTTATGAACTCCTCGGGAATGGATGTTGTTCGTAACTCTGAACAAAATGTTATGGTTGTTATTTCAAAAGTTTACAACTGAACATTGACTTAATACAACTTTGAAACTACTCTGCAAAATAAATATTCTGCATTCCCTTTTTTTTTAGTTTACATTTAACACAGTACTGTACTGTATTTGCTTTTTTCTGTGTGTCTCCGCTGCTTCCTGATTGCATACTTCCAGTTCCAAATGAGGTGTGTGGTTGACTGGACAGTTCGTAACTCTGGTGTTTATAACTCTGAGGTGCCACTGTACAGAGAAGGCAACTAACCCTGCCCCTTGCCACAGCTGAGCTAATGAAGGAGAGGGGGGAAACAATGATTGTTTCCAGCATATCATCTTTATATTCTCTAGTGCAGTTGCAGTAAGATGAATGTCTGGTTATCTGTATGAGGTAGCAGTCCAGCACTCTTCAAACCCTGTTGATCACTGAATACACTTACAATAGGGAATGGATGGTTTTAATTGCCAGTACGTAAACATATAATGCAGCGACATCCCAAATCTGTTTGCAGGGGATTCGTCAATTTTGAAAAAAGAAAAACAAACTGAACAAAATCCCACCTCCAGAATACAAAACCCAGTTGATTTTGCTCAAAGGTAATATCAGCACAGGGGGCTGGAGCAAAGGGTTGGAAAACATTGAAATAATGACAGGAGAAATCAACAGTCTATTACCATTTTTTTAAAATGCAATCTAATCACAGGGAATGAAATAATTTATTTTCATAAAGGAAACCATAAAAAAAAATCAAGGAGAAATTCTTAGGATGGAGAATTTGACAGTAGCTCCCAAAATTATTAATGGAAGTAGTAACAGTATGTGTTCAAGTCCACAGATATTAATACTATATCTCCAACTCCTCACTCAGTGTTCTGCTAAGATAATGCCATGATTTAGGACATTATAGGTACCGCTTTTCATCTCATGTTTAAAGTAGTAATTGAGGTGCTCCTGTTTTGGAGTCTGATATAGAACCAGTAGCATCACAGAACTTAAAATACACAACAAAAAAAGAAAACAGGTTGAAATCAATATAAAAAATTTAGCATTGTAAACACCAGAGACATTATAGGAGCAGATGCTGTTTGTGAGCAGTTGTAATCTGTGACTGAAGGCTATCAAAGCCTAACCCCTCAGCACAATATATATTTTATCCACACTAAAGCTTCTGAGGAGTGCATACTATTGCTTGCAATTTCATATTACTTTTCTCTACTTGGAGCACTTGCCAGAGGATAAAGTTAGAAAAATAAATGAAATCTAGGAAGACTAAGGAAGGAAGTTGCACAAAAAAAGCATTTAGTCCTGGATCACTGTGGACACATTTTTATTGTGACAGGTAATGTGAAATGAAGCATAAACTGAAATCAAACCCATCTTTAAGGTTACACTAAACTGAACTGACAAGAACACTACATGGAAGGAGGGGGGAGAAATGGATTGCTCTATAGTGCTTTGATCTTCACAAATGACAGTGCACAGTTCTTAAATATAAAACCAGAAGAGGTGGAATTCAAGGTAGAGGAGAGATGGAAAACAAGAGGAGGTGTAATCTATAACCTGGAACTCCAACTCCCCAAGTCCAGTCAGATGCCAAGCTTTGTTGGTAAAGGGGATTGAGGGAGAAAAGGATTGTGGAGAAGGAGAAATAACAGAACTGGGTTACTGATATTTAACAGTGCTTTCAATATGTACTCAGTCCTATATTTAGCTTCAGCATAAGAACATAACAAAAACAAAGAATAGAGGAAAATCAAGTGGTAGCCTAGGCAGACATTGAGTTTACTCTGAGGCTGGGTTTGATTCCTGAGATTACAAATGCAGTTAAAGAGTAACATTGCTAAAAACAGCTAACAGATACTCTCTCAGGGCATTTTAGAAGACTATAGACAATGTCAGTCAAAGGAAACATTTTTCTATGCGGTTTATTGAATGTAGCAGCTCAAAAACAAGCCTCACAGATTGCTGTCTTGAAATGAGAAAAGAAAATTAAAATGGCAAGACAGGAAAATCAACCTGTTATGTTCAAACTTAATATTCCAGTACATATCTGCAAACATTCCCCACCAAAGCCAATTTCCAGAACTCCTATAAGGCCATCTGCAGAAACCAAAATGGGGAGTGGTGTTCTTTAGCAAGTCAGAACTTCAGGCATTTGCAGCTTGAGGTGGGCGGCTGAAACAGGTCTTGGATGAAATGAGTGCTGGTAGAGTGAAGTTGGTTCTGAAGTTATTTTAGACCAGATTCATTAGAATCCTTATTCCAGATTCACAATGGTGTAACTTTATTGAGTTACACCTAATTTATACCAACACAAACAAGGCAGGATCAGTCATTTGTCTCTCCACAGAAAAAAACAACAACTAGTTTATAGAACTGGCAATGGAAAATAAAGCTAATTTCAGTCTTACCAACAGTACCTCTCTTGCATCCGACGAAGTGGGTATTCACCCACGAAAGCTCATGCTCCAAAACGTCTGTTAGTCTATAAGGTGCCGCAGGATTCTTTGCTGCTCTCTTAATGTGACAGCTTTGCATTTATTTCTGCGGTCCACATTCTCTTGAGCTTCCCCTGCAGGTAGAGGCGCTAGAGAGACTTGCAGTGCACTGCCGTCTCAGTACTATTCCTAGTACAACCATACAACAAAAACCACCTTAACATGGTATGTTTATAGCCAGTAGACTTGGCCTACCCTTTTTATCTAGAGGTGGGCACTTAATCTCAGGATATAAATACGTTAACAGAAATATCTTGGAATCTTTCAGTGCTGGAGACCAGCTGTAGATAAACTGAGTGCTTCATTTCTAGTGCTAGTCTAGTGTGCTTTAAAAGCACAGAATTAAATATTTTTAACTAAAGATCTTGGTTTTGTGTTTTTATTTTAATCTAATAAACAAGAATTATTTTGAATTGTGAAGCATTACTTCATCCCCACCAATGTAATGGCAGTAATCCATATGACTTGTCCAAAGATGCAAAAACAGAAAGGAGTTTTGATGTCTGACTTTCAGATTGGATCGAATCAATGAAAGAGCAAGTCAGGAATGTTTATTTTCTCCTGAACAATTTAACCTCTTCTCAGATATCTACAAAGAGAAATGCTGGATGAGATTTCAATTCCACTCACAGGAAGGAAATAACATTTTTGTTGTGCAGATAATCAAATAAGATATTTATAAGACTTGGCTGACTGAACCAATTATTCCAGTCCAAACTTTGTATTTCAGATAAACAAATAAGTACATAATGAACAGCCTGTTCCTAAGAGAGGAGGGATGTGAACAGTAAAAATTAGTCTGAAAATGAGTATTCCTGCATTCATCAATTTCAATATCGACAGCAGTAATAATCCTACCTATCATCTTTGTCATTTCTTATATGGGTCCCAATACAAGGAAATGTCCAACAGATTTGTTTCCAGTCTATGCCCTTACTTATTCTGAATATTACTTACTACCTCATAATGTAAAGTCCTTAACTGTCAGTAAAGATGTCAGAATTTGGCCTTATGTTCAAATGCACAATCAGTCACTATTATCCCATGTAGTTCATAGCCTGCTTCTGCTATTGACATGGTGACAAATATGGTTGTGATTACTCCTTTAACATCCCCACCATAATGTGGGATGCTACTATTTCAGTGCAACCCATGGACCTATCTCCATATTCTGTTATCTTACAGAGATCATCATCAAATAAATGTGCTGCAGGGAACGATGGAATATAGCCAAATGGAAGTTGAAATTGCTAAGCCATAGCCACAGATTGAAAAAAGATAGAGCAGCAACAGCCAGTGTAAACATGACTGTGTCCCAGCTCTAAAAAGCCTTATACCCAAATGTGTAGGCAAAATAACAACAAATCTTCTAAGATGCAGACAGTATTATTAAATTGATTACAAGTTTAATGGAGTGTCTGTTTAAGAGGATATAATACTCTGCTGCTCAAAGTGAGAATCTCCTAAGAATAAGTATTCCATCCTTGACTTTGTTTTTCAGATATGATAAGAGACTATTAGATACTCCAATTCATTTAACTTATGAAAACAGGACATACATAAAAGGAACGTTGGGCGTGAAAACAGGCAGAATGCTGCTAGAGATTACTTATGTGGGCAGGCTGAGGAAAACTTTTACAGAACTGGCAAAGATACCAAATAGAGTTACTTTGACAAAGAGGGTCAAATATATCAAGTGAAAAATGAACTGCATTTAAGTAAATGTTCATAATCTAGGCTTTAGAGGAAGAACTACTTAACACTTCTCATTTACCCCTCTCAGCACACACAGTAATCTCATTCTTCAAATATGAAATGTGAAAGCATGACAGACATATCTGCAAAATTATAACTGCCTATTCTACTTCATACCTTGAATTACTCAAATGTACTAGTATTCTTAATCCCTTTATATATATTTTTTTTACAAAAAGGAAAGGAAAATGTCATAGCAAAATACTACTTTATGAAAGCTGTGGGCCTGATTTACAGTGGTATAGAGGACCCATAATTGCCAATGAGGTCACTGGGGGCCGCAGGTACGCAGCACCTCTGAAAACAGGCCTATATCTGTACTTCATCAAAAAAGAACTTTAGGAAAATGTCAAGATCACATGGTTAAACGCTCAGTAGTAAAGAAATAAGCACACAACCTTAATTATGCCTTATAATAAATATACATTATGATGCTGTCTTTAATTATATAATTATATACTATTTCTCAAATTATACAATGTCATGCCATTTTTCTACACTCAAATATCTATGTGAAGAATATTTCATTATTTTCTACTTAAACTAACTTCCATAATAATCCTTCTAAATGTACTGATGTAAATATTTCATGTAATCTCAGTAATTCTATGATGTTTATTTCAATAATTTTGCCACGTGTTATGGAGTGTACCCTTTCTTTTCCATCAGCACTACAGATCTGTTTAGAAACAATTCAAAGAATAAAACAGTTGGCTATGAAGTTAACTTAGCTACATACATAAAGCATGGATTTCCCGCCTGCAATTTGGGAGATGTGATTGTTAGCTATGAAATCCTGCCCTGTTGCAATTTAGCCATAAAATAGCTAATACTAGTCAAGAATCTTTCTGTAATAAATGCCAGAGAAACGTATGGTCCTGTGTATACAAGGCATACACAAAGTATCCTTTGCAATAACTGGCTTTCCTGTTTAAAAAATGTATCATAGGTTTAGTTAGATTATACAATTGGATTTCACAAACAGGTAACTCAGGAAGAGTTGCAGAGTATAATTTTG
Organism: Mauremys mutica; assembly: GCF_020497125.1. Taxonomy (NCBI): domain Eukaryota; kingdom Metazoa; phylum Chordata; order Testudines; family Geoemydidae; genus Mauremys; species Mauremys mutica. The sequence continues at coordinate 100,629,237 of NC_059078.1, forward strand.
GATTTAGTGGTATAACATTTATCCTTTTCATTGGGTATGAGGGAGAGTTAACAATTTCACATGCATACTGCTAAGACTAATATCACTTAGAGTATACCGGTACAGTGAGGCAGATCCCCTTTTGGTGTAAACTGTCATCGTTCCATTGAAGTCTGTGGAGCCCTTACAAATTATACCAGCTACCGCCTCAGTGTCTCTCTTTTGCTTTTGACCAAAAAGGTTATAAAACAATTTAACCTTCCAGACAAACTTTATATTTCCATAACAACTTCTCGAGGGCCTCTTATCCTAAATGACTGGGGGCCTGCTCCTGCTCCCAATGAATTAATAACAAACTCCCATTGATTTCAGTAGAGCAGGATAGGACCCTGGGTGACAGAGCAACCTCCTCCCTGGTGCAAATAGCCTGTATAAATCTCAGCTCTATTTAATCCCTCAGCACCAAAAGACCAAATTTTGTCATCTTCACTTGGACAAAACAATCACTGAAACTTTTGCAAAGGGACTGCTCCGTGCAAGAAAAAATAAGTCTACTCAGTGGACTGCAGACTGGGAACTTGCTGCTTTATTTAACTGCATCACAACAGAGTTGGGGGTGGGACTGACTAAACAGGAAGTAATGAAAGGATAGAGCATGGCACCAACCTGTAATACTCTAAGTAACCCAGCTGACCCCTTGATGTCCACTTACTACAGAAACCAGTAGAAGTTTTGCCTGAATAAGGACTACAAGCATCACCCCAGTGATGCAAAGGGGTTTACATAGATACCGGTAAGTTTACCCTTCAGATTTTATGTACATTTGCAAATCTCACTGTGATTTTAGCTTCATCCAGACACCTTCTTTATCATATTGAATACCTGCATATGTCTCTGCTATGCTTGACTTTGCATTGTACTTTGGTCTGGAATGTCATTAAACTGATTCAGCTTTATGAATGAACCATCAGGAATCTCTCTAGTATTACATAGGTTATAGTCTTCCTTAACGCCATGAAACACTCAAAAGAATCTGAACTTAATTGAAAAGTTCAAGAATGCATTTTTTAATTCTTTCTTAAAATCTCTGGTCCAGAAAACAAAATATTATTAAAATATTTATCAACTATTTGGTAACAGACCAATGTAAAGGGCAAAATTCTGCTCCCAGAGTTAGACATTGTTTCACTCTGGTATTCTGCTCTCTCTATACACACAGATCAAGGGATTGTCATCCATGTAGTGAGAGCACAATAGTGGAATTGAAAATCACTGTGTGAATCTGAGAGCAAAATTTTGCTGATGCTTTGGTGGAGTATTTAATCAGTTGCATGGAAGGAGTATATGACAGGAGATAAAAAGACAGAGATCATCTCTATGGAAACCACTATGGTCTACTTCAGCAGTAAGGAATATCACAAGAATGAACTATTCTAATGTTACAAGGAAGTCCAGTAATGGAGAAAGTGCGATTTGAAACCAATGTCTGCGTGGCCAAAATTATATAAAATTATTCACATAAATTGCATTTATGCAATTTTACCAGCAATTTCCACTAATGAAGTGATCAAAGATGAAGTGGTTCTGTTGTGCTATAGCAGAATCATGAGGTCCCTGAAGTTCCTGTCACTATTGCATATGTTTAAATGAGAAGAAGTAAAATACCGTGATAGCTGTTTTGGAAGATGGCTTAATCTTAGAGATCTAATTTAATACAATAGTAGTCATTGATGGACTTCAGTCTTACATAATAAAAGAAATGACCCCTCAACATGCGGTTTCACTCTGCAAAAATATCTGTGTAAAAATGGCACTGTCTTACTCAACAGATCTGCTCCCTATGTATATCTGAGATATAGTTGCTTACTTCAGTGACAACATGACATTTTCACAGATTTTTATTCTTAACCCAGATCTAATAGTTAAGGCAAAGTGAACTAGATTCCGTTCTTCCTTGTGCATCATCAACAGAATTGTTCACTGTGTTCCAATCAGTCACACCTGCACAAATCCATTGAAGGCATAAGTGTCAGTAATGGCCTAATTTGCTAGCTGCAAAATTTCAAAACTTCCAGTGTAAAATGGAAGATTTCTGTGGAAAACTCCCCCCACTTTTCAGCCAGATCTGACAGCTGGTGATGATGCTCAAGAAGGAAGGACCATAGTTTTTAGTATGATTATTATTATTAATTACCGGTACAGCACCAAAACATGCAATAAGCACCTTAGAGAACAGATAATTAGACTGGCTTCTGTGCCAAAGGGCTTATAGTCTAAGGAATAGCTAACATATATGAGGACTAGGGCAAGCAAGAAGAAATGGGTCAGGACAGGACAAGTTCATAAGATCATGCAAAGACTAAGTAGGTGCCAATATATTTCATGTGAACAGGTTTTATTTTCTTCCCAGTCACCTAAAGTATTAATTTTGTAAGTTTAATTGGTTCACTTCTAATAGGCTTTGTGTGAGGGACGGCACATCTCAAAGCAAGGCCTGCAAGTCCCAAGATGGTGCTCAGACCACAGCTGCCACTCAGCAGCTCACCTAACTCCCTGGAAAAGGAGGCCAATGAAGCTCTGGCTTACAAAGGACTCCACCCAACAGAGCTCCTGATTGGGGGAGACATCCTGCCTCACTAATTGGCTGGAAAGCTCTATTTAAACCAGAAAGAGACACAGGAAATTGTCTGAGCAACTGAATCCATGACTGGCTGCTATTATGCACCCCACCTACTTGCCTGACTCCTGAGCCCTGCCTGTTACCAGTTCCTGCTTTCCGCCTTGCTCCAGGTCCCTGCTGATCTGTCTCTGAGGGTACGTCTACACTTACCTGCCGGTTCGACGCGGAGAGTTCGACTTTTCGGAGTTCGAACTATCGCGTCTGATCTAGACGCGATAGTTCGAACTCTGGAAGCGCCGCGGTCGACTCCGGTACTCCACCTCGGCAAAAGGAGTTGGCGGAGTCGACGGGGGAGCCGCGGAGTTCGACCCCGGCGCGTCTGGACGGGTGAGTTGTTCGAATTAGGGTACTTCGAATTCAGCTACGCTATTCACGTAGCTGAATTTGCGTACCCTAATTCGACCCCCGCCCTTAGTAGACAAATAGCATAACTCTCAAACTGAGGTTACATTTGCAGGTCTGAGTTTTAGAAAAAAAATTTTTACTTGTGAAATGAGCAAATCTAATAGGCAAAAATCACTAAAAGGGAAATATGGAACTTTACAACGGAGCCTCACAGTTTTTAGAATAGAACTTCACTTTAAACGTCTCGCCACAGTTAATTGGCTGTTGTTGTAAGTCTTTGACATTTATTATATAATTTCAGTAGTTAGGGTACTGTGTGTGGGAGGCTCATATTAAGCCTTTTTTAAACATTTACAACTTTGGGAGAAAATTATCGCTTGGGCTAAAATTTCTAATATTACTTTTCTCTCCTAAATATATATTTATTAAATCTAGTAACATTCCATTTTGATAATTTTTACTAAACCAAGTATAGAAGTTTTATCATGGACTTCACTGGGGCCAGCATTTCACCCACTATTTATTTCATGATTAAGAATATCCACGTTTGCCTTTCTTGAACATGGGTGTGACGGACTGACACTATCTTGCAATATTTTGAAGGAATTTTATTGAATTAAGTTTATCATCTTTGGGATTCATTGTATTAAAAATGCAACTGTGTATGTGTGATCGCAGAATTGTACGTATGTACCTTCTCTAGGAGACTGACTAATACAATCTCTGGAAGCTATTAGGAACTTCAAAGGACTTTTTGGAACAATATCTGTGAAGTGAATTTCATAGGAAATACCTAAGAAATGCAAAAGACCTACTTGAATCTACTCTTTTGAAGCTATGTCCTGGAGATAAAAACCCATGGTTTACTAATTACCTGCTCCTGGAAACTCTAGTTCAAACACCCCTGAGCTGCATAAAGGATGGACTAACATGTTATGAATGTGTTTTTTCTGAACTGAAGCTGTGATGAACTTGTAGCCACATGGAATCCCCTTGGATGAGGATTTCAAGGACTGCTTCTGCCATGGTCCATATAGGATTAGGTGAACTCTGGTAAATTTATTAGCATGCAGGTTGATTCTTTTATTGTTTTTAATATGTTTTCTCGGTAGTGCTTTTTACTTTAAAAATAAAGTAGAAAGAACTGTATGGTACTTATAACTGTTGCAATCACTCTTATTAATCTCTGAACAGGAAGCAACCAGGTGTGCTTGGGTAACCTGTCCCTGCTGGGAATAACACAGTGCCCAGTCAGAAGGAAGTGAGATATAGGTCTCCACCCAAGAAAGGCAATAGTTAGGGAGCTAGAAGTGTGTGAGTGGGTGCTTTGCTGGGCCACTGAGGGGAAATAGAGGTTCATTGGCCCTGAACTGTGACACAGGGATTCAAAACCAGCTACTCAAAATTTCAACTTTTCCATAGACCTAGTAAATGAGAACACATGCCATTGACATGTTCAAAGATAATTTAATATAGAAGTATTTGGAGTTCACAGAGTTTGTAAAACCATTTTCTCTAAAGGTGTTTGAAAGAAATAAATCTCTTGATGGTCACAGGTATGGTGATGTTGATATTCCCAAAGAGAGGTTTCTGCTTTAAGTCTATCCATCACTTGAGACATAATTGAATGTTTATTGGTTTTAGGCTAGACACAGATGAAAAGCCAGAGGATTTTGTAGCAATTAAAATAAGCTGAGCCAGTCCCCTGATAAAATTTATCTTTTAATACAGCTGAAAAATATATCTTCTGCTTTCTGACAGAGCTTCCAGTGCTTCTCTTCCAAAAATTGATAAGGAATATATTTGTTTATTTTGTATGAACATGGTATTAAGTTCCTTTAATGTCCAAGAAGAATATGAAAAGGAAGTGTAAGATAAATCAAATTCAAAACGTCCATCTAATCTGATCATCTTCCCATCAGAGAAATATAGTTATTTAATCAGAAATTGGAATATATGTTCCAAAATTAATAGTAGAAACCTTTTAAAAAAGACAGATGTTTTCTGTTACATATATGTAGAGGTTATGCTGATTCAGAGAGACACAAGTCTTTCTGAGGCAGGGATAGACTGGAGAGTTTGGAGACCCAGCTTTCTATGATCTTGGAATGAGGTATGTTGTTACATTAAATCATGGCAAATAAATGGTTATGATGCAAAAATCAGTTGAAACTCAGTGGTTTAGAGTGAGTTTCATGTTGAGAGTTTGAGCTCCTTCAATCAATGATCCAAAATTAAAGAGATACAAACCACTGTGGAATGAGTATTTGCATGACACGGAAGATGTGAAACAGCTAAGTTTTGAGTCAGCTCTCATACTAGTAGACCTAGCTGACATATGGGGGTTAACGCAGAACAACATTTTATACTTGACAGGTATCTAGCAACTAAAAATCTATTTGTAGCATTACATTATGTTAACTATAGGAATAAAATGTCTTGGAAAAGAAATAATAATAAATAATAATAATAATAATAATAAGGCCTATCTGTGAGATTAGGAAGGTGTTTAGGGTTTTTTGTTTTGTAAAAGTGTTACAGGGTATCTTTTAATGTCAGTTTTGATAATGTGCAATTATTTTATTGTCACTGAACCACATCTAACAAATGTAAAACTAGACATTGTTGATTTCTTAAGTGTACCTCCCACTCCACCTCATACCAAGACTTTTGGAACCCTGCACCAAATTCAGTATAAAGTAGTAAATACTCCTAGGTTTCCAGCTGAAACAGACAAGATGGTAGGAGATTAAATACAAAGAAAAAATGGAGTTTAACATTTTTGAAAATGGACAAAACCCTACACTAAACATACATGCATGCTTTCCTACTAATGCTTTGCATTTAAGCAATTGCTGTATTTGCCACATGGTGATGTGAGGGGGAAGGCATCCAATCTGAGCACACATGAATAGAAAGACAAAGCAAAAAGAGATGGTTTTGACCAAAGCAAGGACTCACACCACTAAGGGTTTTTACAAAAACAATAGAATCAATTGACCCCTATGGGGGGCAGTGGAAAGAAAGCAGGACCAGGGGGATGTGATCATGATACATAGTATGTTTTCCTTTGGATTTATCCCCACAGTGATTTGCTATAGTCAACAGAGAACTAAGGGGAGGTCTGTGTCTTTTTCACAAAGCACATACTGGATGATCCTATTTCAATAAGCTTGTGAAAGGTGGAAAAACCTCTAGGTGCCTATAGGATGGGGTAGAGAAATTCCTTTCTGACCGAAACTTCCACCAGTTCACAAGGCAATTTTACAAATGAGTTCTCAGTGATGTCAGCTAGAGGATTCTTTCTTCCATATAACAGTACGGTCTGGAAATGTGCCAAAATCAATAGGCTCTAATATTAGAAAAGGAAATTTCCAGGCCTTCTAATCTGTTGTTAGAAGCTATATCAGTGTGTGCCTAACTGGGGAAGGCTGGGAGGGGAAATGGGATAAAAATACTAGGATATAGGCCAGACTATTACCTATTTTTGGTTACCAGAAAAAAATCATTTAATTACGTTAGGTAAATTAGGTACATGGCATTTAAGATATAGAAGTTTAATAAAATAAGGCATCCTTTCATAGCACATTTTATAAGCCTGTTTGCAATATTATGCAAGATTGCTGCCATAGGATAAGTGGAGTTAATAAACTATGATGCCTTATATCTGTCTCTGTTTTTATCTGCCTTTGACTCCACTTTCAGGAGCATACAACCCTTCCTTGAACAGAAAGTACAGTGTTGTGCAGTTTTGTCATGTCAATTTGGTTTGGTTTTACATTGCTATTTTGAACAATTACTCCCAGTAAGAGCATTCATGCTAATTCAGCCAAATGGAAAATGCTGTATGTTTGTCATACAGACAATGTTACATTTGCTGAATTATGCTGTTTTCAAAAATTTTATTAAAGAGAGAATTAAAAAAAGCTAGGTGAATTTGGTTGATCTGATTAGCTGTCAGTCTTAAGCTTTGATTTTTACAAAGCAAAATTCAAAGGTCGGAATTTCATTAGTTTCAAGTGTTGAATTTTGTTATATTATATTCATTAGTCAGACCTAGAGAACCTCAACCTTATTTCACAATGGGATAAATCTTGAGAGGGGATGAGCACCTAAAACATCCCCTGAATTTAGGGCCACCTGTCAGGATTTGGTACAATATAGATGGTGTTTTGTAACGGTGAGTGTGATTTGTCAAGTCTGTATAAACTCTGGGACTCACTCACTTATTGCTGTATGGAAAGAAACCACTGGCGGTAACACATGTGACCCCTCATAGAACTGAACATTCTTTCAGACTCAGGGATATTAGAAAGACTGTGGATCCAACACTATCTGTTCCCAACCACTCACTCATTCATTCATTCAAAGATCCAACATAGCTTTCGGAAGAAGTGGAGAACCTGCAGATGCAATATACATAAAGAACTGGTTTCTTTGAGTTAACCTTTCTTTCTCCTTCAAAAATTGCATCTGCAGAGCACCACTCTGAGAGATTAATAAGCAGTATGACCCCCTAGGAGGAACAGGGATAAAGATTACTACTTGAATAAAGAATGTAGTAAAGGCTTCCTTGAGGAGTACGGGCTCTGATGAACCAGTCATTCCAGTAAAGGTAGACATACAATTCAAATCATCCACAGTATGCAGCTGCCACAGATAAGCATTTTTTTTAAAAGACTCAACAAAGCCATAAGCAAGCCAAAGGAAAGGACTATTATACTGGTATTGGCTGCTCCTTGTTCAAAATCTGAAGTACTTGTCTTTCACTGAGCAGCCTTGATGGAACCATCAAAGATCTTCACACTGAGCAGGTGGGTGCCAGGAGTCCTATTTAAATAAAGACCGTAGGTCTGCCCTACCAAACTGGGAATCAGACCTAATAGCTGCATCCAGTGAGTAGTGCTAAATAAAAGCATGCACTGGCTGCCCTTCAAATGTCTGATATAGGCTCACCTATTAGTGTTTCCTTCAGAAGTTACAATTAAAGGGTGGAGGCAAATATCCCTGTCATGTCAGACCCTGTGGACAAAACTAGCCAACGAAGAGCACAGCCTCAGTCTGAAAGTAGTGGGCATACTAGTCAGTCACAATATCTATCAATATTTAATACTTATATTGTAATAATGCTCAGATGTGCCAATCAGTATTAGATTCTCATTGTGCTGCGATGTATATGCACATAAAATGATGCATTTCTGCTTACAAGAGGCACAAAGCTTCTGGGGTTGACATTTACATGAAATTGGAAATCTCTGCACCATAGATGGAATGCCAGTCATAGCAGACAATGAGGGAACAGAGGCCTGGTCTACACTACGCGTTTAAACCGGTTTTAGGAGTGTAAAACCGATTTAACGCCACAACCGTCCACACTAGGAGGCACCTTATATCGATTTTAATGGCTCTTTAAACCGGTTTCTGTACTCCTCCCTAACGAGAGGAGTAGCGCTAGTATCGGTATTACCATATCGGATTAGGGTTAGTGTGGCCGCTGATTGACGGTATTGGCCTCAGGGCGGTATCCCACAGTGCACCACTGACCGCTCTGGACAGCAATCTGAACTCGGATGCAGTGGCCAGGTAGACAGGAAAAGCCCCGTGAACTTTTGAATATTTCCTGTTTGCCCAGCGTGGAGCTCCGATCAGCACGGGTGGTGATGCAGTTAAAAATCAAAATAAAGAAAGAGCTCCAGCATGGACGATGCGGACGTGATCGCTGTAAGGGCAGGCAAATCTGTTCTATCAGTGCTCCGTTACAGAAGACGAAATTCAAAATCATTTTTTAAATATCTCCAGACAGACGCCATAGCAGGGACTCAGCGCACTGCTGCGTGGCAAGCGTAACGGAAAGCCAAAGAATCAAATGGACGCTCATGGACTGGAGGACTCAAGCTATCCCACAGTTCCTGCAGTCTCTGAAAAGCATTTGCATTCTTGGCTGAGCGCCAAATGCTTCTAGGGTCAAAAACAGTGTCCGCGGTGGGTCAGGGCATAGCTAGGCAATTTACACCCCCCCCCACCCACCCCCAGAAGTGAAAGGGAAAACAATCCTGTCTTGACTCTTACATGTCACCCTATCTTTACTGAATGCTGCAGATAGACGGGATGGTGCAGCACTCAACACCAACATCCTTGCTCCCCCCGCCATGGGTGGCTGATGGTACAATAAGATTGATACCCATCGTCATCATCAGCCTATTGGCACATGGGGCAGTGCAAAAGGACTGGTAACCATGCGTACTAGCATCTGTCAGGTCGATCAAGGGTGCCTGGTCCTAATTTTTCCTGGTAGATGGTGCAGTATGGCTGATATCCATCATCGTCATAGCAACAGGGGGCTGAGCTCCATCAGCCCCCACCCTTCATGTGTAAAGAAAAGATTCAAGTGCCCCTGAACTAGCAGAGGGATGCACTCCTTACTGTCCTGTCTGGACTATCATAGCAGCTGGAGGCTGCCTTCACTAACAAGTCACTGTGTCTTATTCCTGCATTCTTTATTACTTCATCACACAAGTGGGGGGACAATGCTACGGTAGCCCATGAAGGCTGGGGGAAGAATGAAATGAACAGGTGGGGTTGTTGCAGGAGCACCCCCTGTGAATAGCATACAGCTCATAATTTCTGCAGGATCTGACACAGAGCAGCTGTGCTCTCTGGTTCTCTGATACAGTGGTTCTCTAGTACACTTGCCCATATTCTAGGCAGGACTGATTCTATTTTTAGATACCAAAAAGGAGGGATTGACTCAGGGAGTCATTCCCAATTTTGGCTTTTGCGCCCCTGGCTAAGAGCAGCCAGGGGCACTTATGACAGCAGCAAATGGAACAGTGCAAAAGGACTGGTAGCCATGATCATCTTATTACCAATTTATGGATTGGTAGATGGTGCAGTATGGCTGATAACCATCTCTGCTGTCATGCAAAAGCAAAAGCATGCTGCTGTGTAGCGCTGCTGAATCGCCTCTGTCAGCGGCATCTAGTACACATACGGTGACAGGCACAAAAGGCAAAACAGGCTCCATGATTGCCATGCTATGGCATCTGCCAGGGCAATCCAGGGAAAAAAGGCGCGAAATGCTTGTCTGCCGTTGCTTTCCCAGAGGAAGGAGTGACTGACGACATTTACCCAGAACCACCCGCGACAATGATTTTTGCCCCATCAGGCACTGGGATCTCAACCCGGAAATGCCAAGGGGCGGGGGAGGCTGCGGGAACTATGGGATAGCTACGGGATAGCTACCCACAGTGCAACGCTCCAGAAATCGACGCTAGCCTCGGACCATGGACGCACACCACCGATTTAATGTGTTTAGTGTGGCCGCGCGCACTCGATTTTATAAAATCTGTTTTACAAAACCGGTTTATGCAAATTCGGAATAGTCCCGTAGTGTAGACGTACCCAGAGACAACAATGGGATAGGACCCACATGGATAGGACCCAGAGTCATGCCTAGCTTTAACAAAACAAGAAATTATTAACTCACTTTGCTTCTACTTCAAACTAAAATTTCTTATTAAAGGAAAGGAAGCCCTAGATCATTTGAGAGAGTGTGTGTGTGTGGGGGGGAGGGGCAGATATACATGAGCAAATGCTCCCCCCCCACTACTTTCCAGAAGATTCAGATCCAGTGGTGCTATGGGTGAATGCATTCCAGAATTGGAATCTGCAGAGACAATTCTCAAAGGAGAATAAGATAATCATAACAATACACCCCTTTGAGAGACATATATTCTTTCAATTCACACCTCCTTATGTTGAAGAGCATTTCACTTTCAGCCTCATGCTTACCTTCACACTAGGTTAAACTAATGCAAAACAATTCACACCCAGTCATATCTCACTGCCTGAACATAACAATCTCATGTAACAGAATTCATATAAGACAAAAAAGAACAGGCCAAATCCATCTTTGGAGTAACTTCATGAACTTCAGATGGGCTACTCTGAAGACAAATTTAGTATAAAAATAGCATGAAAAAGTCTCTGATGCGACAAAAGAATAGTGATCTGACAAAAGAATGCTATGACAGAAATATTAAATACATTAGCCAGTGGTTATCCTTAAAAGTTTGTCAGTTGCCTTTGAGAATAGGTTTACCTCCTTATTTGGATCATTCTAGTTGTCTTGTCTAGTAAATATAGGAAAGTTTAGGTAGGACTGAAAATTCTGAGATAAAGTTATTTAATTAAGGCAAGATTGTCAAGTTTTTAAGAAGATCCCTGTAGATTTAATTTATTTAACTCACTCACTACTTTAACTGCTATTAACACATTGTTTTGCCCAATTTCATAATAAACTTAATTATTTTAACAAATGACTGTAATAAGTATTTAACATTAATGTGAACTCCCTCAACACAAGAAAATTAATGATAAATAATACAAATGCTTTCCATTTCTATAGCAGAAGATCTTAAAGTGCTTTATAAATATTTAATATAGTTTCACAAGGGAGTTAAGAATTATTATCCCTTAATTTTACAGAATGCAGAACTGTATGGAGAGGTTAAATGATTTGCTCATAGTCACATAACAAGTCTGTGGCACAGCCAGGAATAAATCCACCCGAGTCCCAGTCCACAAGACCATCCTCCCTTCTTATTCCTAGTTAAAGCATCACCACTCCTTTATCTCAATTCTACTGTTTCCAAGCATCATAGTCTGATAAAGTCTTGCATTGGATTAAATCACAATGAGTAAACTTGCATATAATGGGCCAAATTCTGCAGTCAGACATACTGGAAATACTTAAAGATCAGTATTAGCATCAGCCATCTGAAAACTGGAGATACCATTTCCTCCATTTTCTTTTCCAATCCACCACACAGACAAACAGCAATAGGGACAGGTGTGTCAGCTATTTTCACTCCGCCATACCTCGCCACACAACCCACCATTGGAGAGACCAAAAGCAGCAGCAACAAAGAGGGACATAGAACAAGCTTCTTCATGTATTTGTTGCTTTTTCCTTCTGCTCCTGACCTCTCTAAGCCTAGTCTACACCTAAGCTTAGGTCAACCTCGCTATCTTGATCAAGAGTGTGAAAAAAAAATCACACCCCTGAGACACACAATTAAGCTGACCTAAACCCCAGAATAGATACTGCTAGGTCAAAGGAAGAAATTTTTTTTAATCAACCTAGCTATCCCCTCTCAAAACCCCCTTCCATCACTGTAGCAAGTGTCTATACTAAGGCACTATAGTGGCACAGCTACAGTGCCATAACTGTGTTGATGTAGTATGTGTAATATAGATATACCTTTAATCTCAGTACCTAGTTCTTCCCAGAGCAGGTCACATTGGCAGAGTGGAGTAGCTAGATTGATGGGCCTCCCATGCTCCCACGCAGCTCTCTATTTATTTTGTTCTGATACTAGCTAGACCTGCTGGAGTCAGGTGAATGCTATCAATAGCTTAAGTTTTTTTTTTGGAGGGACCAGCCAATCAGACATAGGAAAACCAGTAAGAAAACAGCACCAAATTAGAACACAAATGACAGATAAGATGACAATCACTGGAGCTGGGAGAGATGTGGGCACTGAGCTCTCCTTGTCTATAGATATTTTAACAATTACTAAAGGCACTGTGGGTAATTCTGGAAGGAAACTCAATGACTCATTTGATGCTAAAATAGATGATGCTGTTGACTTTGAAACATTGGCTACTAAAGTTACAGTTAGGATTCAGGAGGCCCAGTTTTGCATTGTGATCATAGAAAGGCAGCTGGAAAAGTCTCCAATACTGCTAGACGTTGGAAAGGCTGTGGACTGAACAGGAACTATATGCACACCTGGTGGAGTTGTACTGTTGCACACGTGGTGGAATTGTTCTGTAGTTAAAACATTCTGGACAGCTGTTCATTCCAAGATCACCATACTGTTACAGACTGACTTGCCATTGGACCCTGCACCATTTCTATTAGGTCGATGGACTTTTAAAACGTTGAGTGTAGTCTGCTGAACATTAACAAATCACCTTATTCATGCAGCACTGTATAAAAAAGTCTCAGATAGCTTTCATATGATCATACTCAGCCAATCATCAAGAGGCTGGATGACTACAAATTTACATGGAATCTGCTCAATTCTAGAACTTTGTGAGGCTCTAATCCTATATCTCTCATCCTTTCCTCACTCTGTTTACTAATGCTCACTTCTTGTTACCTAACTGCTGCTTCAATACGCTTGTCGATGGTGTTATAAGAGAAAATAGTTGTGCATTCGAAAAGCACATAAGAAACACAAAAAAGAGAGGAGTGTCTCAGCCATTCAAAATATCAGCAATATCTGATGTATGTTAGGGACTTTACTTGCCATACTGTTTCATATTAATCTATTTTATGTTACATTTTCCCAAAGAGGCTTTAACTGGGTTAAAAAAACAAATGTATTAAAGACGATCTGAATGAAATTCTAGTATGAAATTTTCCATTTGGACTGAAAAGTTATCTCAGTGTATTTGGAAATGTCCAAGGGCTTGATCCTGCACTCTGGCCTCAATCCAGCAAAGTCCTTAACTTTAAGCACTTGAGCAGTTCCACTGAAGTCACTGAGTGGACAGCGATATGGAGTTGTGACCTCAATGACACAGCATACTAAAGCGCAGGATGTCATCTCCTACAGAAAACTAATACTACTTACTCTAACTCCTCTAAATAGAAAAGGAGTTTGTGGGGAGTGGGAGGAGTGGGGGTATTCAAACCCTTTGTAAAATTAGCTATGGTGTTCTTTATTCACAGAAAGAGTTAAGGAGCACAGAAATCTAGAAAGTGCTTTATCTATAGTGTAGGTCCAAAGGCCGAACAAATTCCATATACAGCATAACATACTGTTAGTAGTGGGCTGCCTTCATATTTATCTCCAGAGTTTATTTGTTTAATTACTGCTCCACAATCATTCAACAGTTAAGTAAGTACGGTTTCATAAAAAATAGTAGTAGTAAATATATTTTGCAGTCAGCCAGGGGGCATGTTGTACATATACAAGATAATCCAACTCATAGGTTTGCATTCTTGAATTTCACATTTTGTGCAGTGATCCTTTGAAAAACTGTATAAAAATGTAAACTAGTACAAACATTTGGAATATTCTTATTTGATAAGCCCAAGCAACCTTTAATTAACAATATTGTTAAAAGGCCCCATGATTCTTAGGAAACCCTTCAAAGCAGGTTATCACAGATTAATTTTATCATAAGAATCCACATGCAATATTCAGTTTTTCCACCATCCCAAGAATACATGCCAACTTCAGGAAGATTAAATAAAACATCATTTCAACTCTAGGATTCCTCTGCTTAGTTTACTTTATTTTGAGACTGTTCCTTTGTGACTTTATAAAACAGACATTTACACTCACAAGGACACTAGCGGAAAGACCAACCATCAAGATAACCCAATAAGTTATTTAAAGTGAGTACATGGACAATGCCCTGATTTTCTGTTCATTAAAAACATAAAAACAGCAGCATTTTTGTTAGGTCTTCATAGAAATGTGACAAATATTGTATTTGGATAACCATTTAGGACCAAATCCTGGATGGCTGTGCAAAAATCATGTAAATTAACTTCATGCAGCGCAGACTGAAGCAGAGCAAAGTCTTCCCCCAGGGTGTGGCGCATCAGAGCAGATGCTCTGCAGCCATTACTACAGCCCATAGGCAGTGGGAGCCACAGCTGCTATGAATTACTCTAATCAGGAATTTGGGATAGTAGATCCATGTAGTACAGACCCAATGACCATGCCCCCATCTCAATAACTCCTCCTTAGTGCCCAAAAACAAAGAACCCAGAACCAAAAAACACCAGAGAATTGCTCTGTAGAGAGCAAGGAGTGCAGAGTTCTCAGTATGGCCGTTCTGCAGTCTTCTCCTCAACAACAAAATTGTGCCATGCAGGAGGACAGGATTTGGCCTTCTGGAGCACATTTTAAAGTTATGACATCTTAACTGTACCCGTAAAGCATCTACTCCTTGTGCAAAAGACATATCTGCATATGCAAATGTATGTTTTGTGATTGTATCAGAGGCACAGATAATTTAAATGTGCCCCTAAAAGAAATCTCTTCAGCAGAAAAGATCCATTGATCTTATTCCCTCAAGCTTTGTTTCTCAATCCTGCTTCCCAGGAATAATCAACCACTTAGAGCTCTTGAGGGGCAGTGCACATTATTTTCATAGCACAGACCTTCTCTAATGTATATCACTATTAGGTATTTAATATTAAGTATAACCTTTATAACCTTCTCCCTTACTATTTACTGTCTTAGCTGTAAACCTCCTTTTCAAAATTTTGACATTTCCCCCCCACTTATCTAACCACCTATTCCTAAAAAAGATCTCAATTATATTTCCACTCTGATGTCCATCCTTTTCACAGTGCAAAATTGTGATCCATTGTAAAGGGCACATGGCATCTGTGCTTACAAACTGGCAAGATTATATTATCAGGCTATAGTTGCCAAGCCAGAATATGGTTAGATGGGTAGAATTACAAATATTTAAAAGCACATCCTTGTTAACTAAGAATTTACACAAAGTACATGTGTTTATAAGAAAATATACATTGTCTTCATTAATTCTTGGAACGTTTTTGACAACACTATTCACAGGGAGATAAAAATAAGTAAATCACAGTATTTAGATTGATTAAGCAGAGAGCTTGACATGAAGATTCCTGAAAAGAAAAAAAACTGCACATGTTTACAATCAAAGACTATTAGGAAGAAATATTGCTGAGATTTAAGTGCATGGAACTCCTTTGTGAGCTCTCACAAAATAACCTGAAGAACATCCTTTAAGGGATGGAATAAGGGCATGTGTCAAACTGAGACATTCAAGAAGCTTTTGCTCAGGTTTGGGTTTGCTAGATAATCTGATGACCTTGAGAGCTCTCACAGACTCCATCTGAAGCAGTATGCAGTCATAACCTCATTAAAGGATTTTAACTTTATTTTCTGTTAGCTTTAGTCTGAAATCAGCCACTAAAAAAGGAACAGACAAATTCTGCAAACTTAGAACACAAAGGCTCTTACAACTGTATAGTTATCCTTCTGTGGTACAAATTAGGGGGAAATG
Organism: Mauremys mutica; assembly: GCF_020497125.1. Lineage (NCBI taxonomy): Eukaryota > Metazoa > Chordata > Testudines > Geoemydidae > Mauremys > Mauremys mutica. The sequence goes on from NC_059078.1 coordinate 100,645,318, forward strand.
TAAGCTTTATAAAATGACAAAAATTATTTTCAAAAGCAACTGAAAATGCTTTGGAACTTTCACAGCATTCAAACATATAACTCACACTGACAGAAAAGAGCCTAAAAAAGGGAGGAACACTTCTTATGAAGCAAGAGGGGAAGGAATATGTCAGAATGAGCAAATAGTTTGCTATGTAATTCAAGAAAACACTTAGTAATTTTTATGCCTTCACAATGGGAAGTGCTCAGCACCCTCAACTAGTCAACAGAAGTAGCAGGCACTCAGCAGTATTAGGACCTTACAAATCTCCTGATGGAAAAAGCACATATCCAATTCCTAATATAGTAACTGACAACATGCAATACATTTATCATCCTCATTCTAATTTAAAAGACACTAAATATCAGAAGCATTCTAGACACTTTGCAGAAAATTAAAAAGAGAAGGTCACCACTTCAAAAATCTTACAGTTGCAGTACCATTACTCAAACTGTAATGTCTTCATATTGTACAATAGCATATTTCAAATTATTTTCCTGGCCTCAGTATGCGTGTATGCACAGAAATAGAAAAATAAAAATGATAAAACCATAGAACCATAGACTACCAAGGTTGGAAGGGACCTCAGCACGTCATCTAGTCCAACCCGCTGCTCAAAGCAGGACCAATCCCAGGCAGCGCTTTGTCAAGCCTGACCTTAAAAACCTCTAAGGAAGGAGATTCCACCACCACCCTAGGTAACCCATTCCAGTGCTTCACCACCCTCCTAGTGAAAAAGTTTTTTCCTAATAGCCAACCTAAAAATGACCTGGAGCAAAGACTATATGTTAAGACTTACTTGTTTTAATGTGTTTTAGTTGATTAATAAATTATTTACAGCTAACTAAAAACATCTTAAGGTTTTAATGAATATACATCATGACAAGGTAGTTCTGGCTGCAAATAGTGAAGAGGTTTGTAATAGTCTCTTAGCTCTTTGAAAGAGCTTTCACTGCCCTGAGAATACATACAGTTCTGGTTCAATACATCTTTTATTTGTACTAACACTGCAGATTTCCTGTGTGCATTTTGCAACCTTGAAGTTTCATCCTGAAACCCTTACTTTATGCAAATTATTCTAGGACTACTTGTCTGAGTACAGATTACTTACATAAGCATTTGCAGGAACAGGTCCTTGGTTTACTGGTTATTGTCATAAGGTAATAATAGTCATAAGGTAAAATATAGCACATAAAAACTTTTGTTTCAGAAGCTACACTGAAGTTATACAATGCCTTTAAATACAAACAATATACTACTCATCATAAACTAGAGAATTAGAATTCCCCAATGTTTAAAATTATTTTTTATATTCCTGGTATTAATATTTTTAATATTACAGATCTTTTCTTAAATCTTTGTTTATTCATGAGCATGGCTTCCTAAGACTCCCTACATTTTCAGTTCTTATCTTGTCAAATTCATTAATTGAATCTTTGATTAGATTGTTGGATTTGATTGCACATCACATTGGGGCCGTTCTTTCCAAGCTATTCTTTTAAGGATTTCTGTCTAGTCACTGATATGAGGTTCTGGAGCAAAAGGACAGCCTCTCTTTTTTATTGTTTAATTTTGCTGATGAACCAATATTTTCCTCTGGGCTCTTGTGACATTATATCTTACTTCAGTGAATTTCACTCAATATTTAATTGCTGATACAGGCAAATTTGTTTTTCCTTGTAAATAATAGATCAGTAAAGGAGAATCCCTAATTATTTGCAATATTTATATAAATATATAAAATTTTGTCCTGGAAATGTGTATTTCTCAATTACTCTTCACATGATATTATGAAGAACAGTGGTCACCCTTGTCAATTGGCTTAGATCACAGGTTTTTAAACTATAGTAGGTGAGGACGACTGTCCATCATCGCAAAAAATATCAGGTTAATAATCAGTTTAAAATAAATAAATCTAATGGAACCCCACCAGCTCAAGCATTACCTTAGAAGGTGAAGAATCGAGTCAATACACATATCTTGTCAGTAACATGCATGCCGGTGAGGCTATCCGGAAGGAAATAATGTCACAAATTGGCAAAGAGGCAGCTGCATTCACCAGCTTAAACAAGATTTAATCATCAAAAAAGTCTACAAGTAAAAGACCAAACTACAAATCTTTAAGTCAAATGTTATTTCCATCTTAATCCATGGACAAAAAGCCACCAAAAGTACAGACAAACATATCAATACCTTTGAAAAATGCTACGTATTAAATGGAATAAATTTATAAGATATGCTAAGATTTTGTCAGAGAGCTCAACTGTTCCATCTCTCTAAAGTTATTCAGAAAAGAAAATAGAAATATCTAGGAGCTATGTTAAGGATGAAGCCAGAGATTCTGCCATAGCAAGCATTGCCATTGGGCAACTGGATGAACAGGCAAAAGGATCTAATCCAAAGAATCCCTCCATCGAACACTGCTTAGAAAGGGAAAATATATGGAACTTAACAACATAAAGGACATGCAAAAAGCATCTCAGTATAGACAGGGATGGCATGATTTGTTCATGCCAGTGGCTCTCAATCCTTCCAAACTACTGTACCCCTTTCAAGAGTCTGGTTTGTCTTTGCACACCTCACAAATTTCATCTCACTTAAAAGCTACTTGCTTACAAAATCTTGCTTATGTGACATCTGATGGCACAGGAAGGATTCCAATTCTGAGTGCCTCATGGATGCTGAATGGTCACTAGGGTTGGTTGAAATTTTTCTGTCAAAACAGTTTGCTGACTGACATTTGGTTTGTTGATGAAACAAAAGTTTGTGTGGAAAGTACCTGCTTTCTTCCAAAATTTATAATTTTTTTTGTCAGAAAATTGAAAACCTATTTTTTGTATCCAAAACTTGAACATGTTCAGGTTTTGTGTTTTTAACTAAAAAAATAATATTTCTGTGAAAATAAACCTTTCTGACCAGCTCTAGTGACCACAAATGGAAGCAGAGATGTCTGTGTGATTCCAGATAGGAGGGGAAGTGTATCCATGAAATAGCATTTTTACAAAAATGTGATCCACCCTCTGAGAAAGTTTGAGGACCTTTGCAGTAGTTAACTAAATAATTCTACCTCAGCATTTGCAGTATTCTCCTAAGCATTCTTTATATTAAGTACTGGGAATACTGAGAAAATCTTTATATTAATTCAAAGTAAAATTGTCAAGTTTTTAAGGCTGTCAGACAAACATTTCTGTGTTAAAGAGAACTGTTGAGGTTAATATTGTAGCATTATAGTATAGCTACGTGACAAAGTGAAACAGGACTGAGCAGTTTGAACCCACTCCTTGTCTAGCCTCTTTTATTATAGTGAGATACAGAATGAAAGTCATACAATCTGCAACCTCTTTTCCCATAATCCATGAGTGCAAAGGAAGTCTTCGCATATAATACACAGAGGTCATTATCACATTTGAATTGTGCTTTGTTAGCAGTTAGCACTGTATGGGATACTTCAGGTTTGAGAAATTTCAATATGAATGATAGCAGCAGGTTTCCAATACCAACCTTTACACATTTCAATTGAATGATTGCTGGCATTACATTAAAATAATGAATATACAATTGTGAAGCTGTCAAATAGTCTCCTTTTTCAATATTGTTTGGAGAAGATTCATGAGATAACAGCAAGTGAGAATATAGGATCTACTGGTACAAAATGCCCAGTTCCTAGTTACCTCTTCGGAGCAAGAGTTTTATATATTGGTAAGAAGGATGGTTATTCTTTTTGACTACTGAAGATGATTTCCAGTGTACTGTAACTCAACACAAACTACCTATAGTCTACCAGAGTAAAAGGCAATATTTTGAAGTTGCTCGAAAAATGAATATGTCCAAAAGGTGTAAAATATGTTTGATCCATTTCTAAGGAAAAACAGGGTGTTTTATTATATGTTGAAGCAAACATCTATCTGATCCAAAACATTTCACATTTTAAAAAGCCAAGTTAGAGAAAGAAAAGTTCTTCCATTTAAAAAGGTGACAGTTATAAAAGCTGTCATATTAGAAGAGGACTGTTTAAATGACTAAATCAAGATAAACACAACAAATAGAGCTAATTTGGTCCCTTCCTTGTGATTTGTCTTCTCTAGAGCTAAATACTGATAAAAATGTTATCACATAACTATCTGATATTATTTCTGACAACCTTATTTTTAGATGTCTGAAACTGAGGTGAACCATACCTCACACAGCAACCAAAAATTACTTTCTTAGGATATCAACATTTAAATACTTTTGCTTACGTTTCCCCTTGCCCTATTTCCTGGTCTACTAGAACAGGCAGGCAATTGCTTCTGGCAAAAATGCTATTTACAAAATCATTAAAAATAGAAATCACAAAATATTTGCTTCCGAAAGCATTTTGTGCATTTCATACATCTTAATTTAGAGGATTTCACTCTGAGATCTCCACTATACAGAATTAACAACTAGCTTCACAAAAGCACTACACAAATAAAACCTACTAATCAGAGTACCAGACATAACAAGAACTCACCATAGCCACTGTGCCAGAATGTACCTCTGTGGTCATATACTACACATTATTGTAATAATCTTTGTATCAGGTATGCTTTGTGAGGTATTTGAAAACTCAATAACTTGCTGATCAGTAATATCATGGTAAAATGTATGTAACAACATTATGTGTAAAATTATGAACACAAGCTGAAATCATGACTGAAGTGTGTTTCCCAGATAAGTCTGGGGAGTGGCTAAACCAGTTTCTCAAAGAAAGTACAGTGTAATGCCTCAGCCAGCTGTCAACAAAGCTGATGGGCCCTCACTTATCAAGTGGCTATTCTTTGGCAAGAAAGGGGCCAGGGACAAGGATATCTGCATGTTATCAAATAAACGGCATGAGGTCCTGCACCAGACCCCCGTCTCTTGAGTCTCAACTGGAAATACATTTCAAAGAGGGACTGAAACTATAAAAAGAAGGGGAAAACGCCCCAAAACACCCCCGTCTCTCTTCCTGACCATCTCATTCTCTGCATCTCAGATGATAAAGGAAACAGACGTTGGACTCTGGGGGAGGGGTCCTGACCTGAAAATTTGGTCAGTAATGCTGTTGGATGCATATGGCAAGAAACTTTGCTATGAATCTAATATAGTCCATTAGGATAGGCACTAGAAAGTGTTTTTCATCTTTTATTTCCTTGTAACCATTTCTGACTCCTATGCCTCATTCTTTGTACTCACTTAAAATCTCTATCTTTGTAGTTAATAAACTTGTTTTATTGTTTTATCTAATCCAGTCTGTTTAACTTAAAGTGTCTGGACAACTCTATTTAAGGTAATAAAGCTAGTGTATATTATTCCCTTCTAGGAATAATGGATTTAATATATTTGTACTATCTACACAAGGGCTAGGCAGTACTGGACATACATTTCTGGGACTCAGAGTGGATTGGGGTCACCCTGCAGAAGTAACCAAGGCTAGTAAAAGCCAGAGTGTAACCCAAGTATGGCTGGCAGGTTTCAGTTACACACAGACCCTCAGGGTATGGCTTGCCCACTGTAGGGCTATTTCTGAGTGACCAAGGTGGGAAGTACTGCAGCAAGCCATTATAAGGCATCCAAGGTAGCAGAGCAGAGGTCAAACAGCCCCTCACTGGTTTGCATTGCATGCCAGTATGTCATAAACACCAGCAAACCACAGCGAAGAACCAGAGAATCAAATGATTAATTCCAGCTTTCACCTATAAAATAAATTATTCAGAAATTAAGCTATTAATTTAGCAACCTAGTTGTGAATAATGAACTAAGATAAAACATGAACACTACTGCAGTTATCATGCTGCTTTAACATATTTAACCTCCAGGATGGAATTCTGCATAAAAGAAAGAGATTGTGCCATTTGAAAGCAAAATTATTTCCGCAATTATGGAACTCAGAATATACACTATAAATAAATACCTACTATACATTTGGGATTGGGAGTAAGTTTCATTTCAACTCTGTACTGCCTCTGGTGTCATTACGTTTTTTTAAAATTTTTATCCATATTTTTGGGTAGGTGCTCACATTCAAAAGCCCAGTAGAAATGAAAATATATATTCCTTATTAATTGTCTGTGTTAAGAAATGAAACTATGGAAAGTTGCATACCACACAAGATGACCAACAGCCCGACAGCATTAGCTCCTTGGATGCAACATCTGTCATGTGCTGGTCCATTTATTTCAGGGTATTGACACTGATGTATCAGGTCACACAGTGTGCTGCAAGTCCAGTGGGATATCAGTGATAATAGTCCAACACATTTTGACAGCATTTTTACTATGCAGCAGTGAAAGTACTAGTAATTTCCACTAGTAATGGAATGGCTTTCACAAATCTTTCAAGATTCTGCCCTTGCAGATTTCTCATTTTCTAATTTATTGACACACAAAAGTTCAGTGAAGATGTGGGATCTGGTTTCCACTGGAGGCCAGCTTATTGCACAATTCCAGCTGGTTTAAGTGAGGCACAAGAAAGTTAAATGATTTGCCTAAGGTCACACATTGAGTGAGTGACTTACATGAGATGAGAAACCAGTTTTCTCCAAAGTCCCAATTCTGTCTTGTATACTGAACATTAGAATTCTTTAATAACAAACTGTTTTGAGGTACTATATGCTTAGTCAAAACTGTACAATTCCAATGCTGCTGCAGCTTACAGATTTATAGGTAAGGACTTTTGTCCTTTCTCTCTTCTCAAAGCATCTCTGGAAGGTGCTCAGATACCATGGCGAGGGGTATAAGAGTGAGTAGAATCTATAAACTCAATTTTCCAGAGCCTCTACTGAGTTTAAGAAAATGCATGCACAATAAACCATGTCATAGGACTTTGGAGCGATTAATTGCTCCACAACTTTATTTTCAGTTTTAAAGAGCAAAACAACAGGCCTGAATAGCTACATGTGCTTTTATTAAACTTGTTTGACTAAATTTTGACACTGATATTTTTAAAAGCAGCATAATTTTGGAAGCAATTTGTCCAGTAATCTAGTTACTGTTGATATTATTGAAACAATACGAACAAAATCAGCAGTGTACCTGCTGTTTAAAATTTGGCTATAGCCCACTGCACACTACAGTTTTCTCACAGCATATAACCCAAAACTCTACAGATACCAGTAAATTCAAACACAGTAAATAAATGTTTCATTTAAAATAATCCCCAGTTAAATCAGAAGTCTAATATCTCTTCTTGCAGTGTCTCTAAATCCCAATAAGATAATGGGGAGCCATACGCATGAAACAGTATATCCAGAATACATTATAGATAAAACAATCTCCTTTGAGATAGGATATCTATTTTTCTCAGTGTAAATATTACTTGATATTTTTAGAGGTGCCCCAGAGTAATCAGTAATGTCCTTTCCATATAGCTGACTGTTCAATAAACAGTCCCTAAACACAGCCAGCCATATTCCATTAAAAGACAGTAAACCTTACCTTCACGGGTCAACATTTTTAACACGTTGGAAGAGTGAGTAGAACAACCAGGATTGGAAGAACTCTGAGGAAGATCTGTCTGTGGCCAGAGTACCACTTAGTTACTTTGCTAACTTGCCAGGAAACTAAAGGGTATGTTACAAGATTTTTCTCTGCATCTACAAGTAATGTTTATGTTGTTTTTCCTTCCCTTAAAAATACTTCAACAAAGGGCCATTACTCCAAGTAAAGTGCAGCAGACCTGCACAATTCTGCATGAACTATTCTCAGGAGCAAATTACATAGCCAAGGATGATCGATTTTAATAGAATATGCATACATATGTATATTATATACATATATTTGAATACAAAGAAACTTAGTTGAGGTTGCAGGCTCTGCTTCCCCACACAAACCTAACCACTAAGGTCCTTGGGTTCTTAAAGGTCCCACAAACATGGTGTCCATAGAGTGGGATGGTTGGGGAGCCTCCAGTAATCCTAACTAACAACTACTGGAACTATATTCAACTGACAAAAAGTATGTACAAATGGCAGAAAACAGACAAGTTCACTTAGAAAAATTAAAAATAATAATAATAATAATTGGAGATATGCCTATCTCCCAGAACTGGAAGGGACCTTGAAAGGTCATTGAGTCCAGCCCCCTGCCTTCACTAGCAGGACCAAGTACTGATTTTTGCCCCAGATCCCTAAGTGGCCCCCTCAAGGATTGAACTCACAACCCTGGGTTTAGCAGGCCAATTAAGAGTAGTAAGGAACAGGAGATGCTAACTTTGGCCATGCAGCAATAAGAGGGAACTGGAACAGCATCACCCTGCACAGCCTCTTAAAGCCTTGGACGCACCACACAGTTGATGCATGTGTGGATCAACAGGCACTATTACAAACAGTTCCAGCTCCAGTGCATGGTGCACATGCGCACCCACATCTGGAATCTATATAGGTACCATTACTTGAAGAAATATACATGGCTGCATCTACTCAAGGAAGAACTTCTACTTACATTCCAGAAAACTGGAAATCCTTATTGCTTCATTGTCTCTCTCTTAAAGGGCAACAAATCATCAAGTATCTTCCTCCTTTTACCTGACTTACAGCAAGATGCAAGTCCATATGATGCTCCTCTCTAAGCCCTGGATGACCATGTTAATCCTCTACTAAATGTGGTTGTTGAATGCTTCAAGGTCTATTTCTATGCTCAGATATCTCATGAGCCCATCGACCATTACATAGCTGCATTACATGAGTTGAGTGCAACCAGTGAATTTGCCAGTTTCACAGATGAAGTGATCAGATATCAAATTGTCATGAAGATGACTAGTTCCAAGATTTATGAATGACTCCTAATGATAAAAGACCTTACCTTGGAGAAAACTTAGAAACTGCCCAACAAGTGGAAAGCACCATTCACTATGCTAAGTGAACCACCTGCAACACCAGATGTCTTTCAACCTGCAGAAGTTAATGCAGTTTGATACAAGACTTCAACCCACAAAACTCCTGAATCTACCTCTCACTCTGCTGCCAATGCTACAGATGCAGTGACTCAGGTCACAAGACAGACTTTCAAGGATGATCTGCCAAGAAATCAGTATGCAGGAAATGCAACAAAAAAGGACATTTTGCTAAAGTCTGAGAGTATGCTGTTAATGTTGTATCTGGAGTTCTCACAGATGAGGATGAATCTCAGTGGTGTTCTGAACATAACAGGAGATCACCACACCACTCCATACTGCCAAGTGAGAGTCAACGGCCATGAGATGAGGATGTTAGTAGATTCTGGTTTGCCTTACACTGTAATTCCTAACCAACCCTACACCATGCTATTTACCATCGCCCAACCTAAGTTGGGCTCTCCAGACATATACCCTGGAGGGTAAGGAGGATCTCCCATTCACATCAATGGTTATTTTACAGCTACTCTAAAGTACAAAGGCCATAATACCAAGGGAAAAGTCTATGTATCCCAGAAGGGAGTTTCTATTTTAGGATGGACTCAAAGTGATTTTAACATGCTTTTAGATCCAACTTGTCTTTGACTTACCAGAAGTTTTCACCAATACCACAGGTGTTGCAAAAAATGTCAAGCACAAGGTCCAGCTAAAAACCAACATGATGAAATGTACCAACTGCACTGATACAACCACTGAAGGAGGAGATTCTGAAACTATGCATAGCAGATATAATTGAATCAGCTGATTAAACAGAATAGGTTTTTCCTATCATTCTCACCAGGAAGCCTAATGGTGCTATCTGCGTGTGGACTTGAGAGATCTAAACTCCATCACTGTTGTGGATTGTCATCCTCTACCCAAGATTAATGAAATGCTGCCAACCTTGAAGGAGACAAGAGTCTTTACAACCCTTAATTTATCCTTAGCTTACCACCAGATCCCCTTAATGAAAGAATCTTGTAAGTACACAGCTTTCATCACTCCAGAAAGGATGTTTCAATTCATACAGATGCCATTTTGATTAGCCTTTGCAGTGTTCATATTCCAGAGAATGATGTATCAGATTGTTGGCGAGAGAAGGGGTGTTACTTACTTTCAAGATGGCATTCTAATGTCTGACAAAGATGAATCTGAACATGATGTCATCCCAAAAAAAGGTTCTAGAAAAAATGTCAATGTCACGGACTTACAACCAACCAAAAAGTATAAAATTGTGTACTGACTCAATGGCATATCTACAACGGAATGGCATACAACTAAAATCAGACCTAGTGCAAGCCATTCGTAATACACCAGAGTCTGACAACTATGACACACTTCAGTCAGTCTTGGGATTGTACAAATACTGTTAAAACTTTGCTATGAAAGTACAGTAGAACCTCAGAGTTACGAATACCTAGGAAATGGAGGTTGTTTGTAACTGCAATGTTCGTAACTCTGAACAAAATGTTATGGTTGTTCTTTCAATGAGATAAAACATTCAATTTCCACCAGTCCTTTTGATTCTAAGAAGCAAACAACTACCACAACAGATGCTTGTGAGTATGGTCTTGATGCTGTCTTGACTCAGCTAAAATGGCTGGGAAGTCACTATTGCATTCACCTCTAGAGTGACTAATAAAAAAAGTTCCTATGCTGTCATTAGGATAGAGGGCAGTGAATGGGTGGGTGAGGTTCTCTGGCCAACAATGTGCAGGAGGTCAGACTATATCGCGATTAAAGTTAAGATTGTGTCATTGTTATTTTTAGTAAAAGTCATGGAGAGGTTACAGGCAATAAACAAAAATTCAAGGAATCCCACAACCTGTCCATGAATTTTACTAAAAATAACCGGGGGAGGGAAGGGCTGACTGCCCAGGGGACTGACAGTCTGAGCCCAAACACTGGGTGGGGGACTGAAAGCCCCAACCACTGTCATCGGGGGACAGCTCCAACTCCAGCTCCAGCCACTGGGGTGGGGTGGTGGACACTTCTGGTCACAGCCTCTGGGGGAGGGGACAGACAGCTCCAGTCCTAGCCCTGGCTGCTGACAGCCCTGGCCCCAGCCATGGAGGAAAGGACATCTCCAGCCCTAGCTGCTTGGGAGGCAAGGGACGACTCCATCTCCAGCCACTGGTGGGGGGACAGCTCCTGCCCCAGCCACTGACAGATCCTGCCCTGGCCCCTGACAGTTGTGGCTACAGCCCTGGCCCTGCTCTGGCCCCAGCACCAGCTGCTGACAGCTCTGGCCCTAGCCATTGGAGGGAGGGAACAGGGGGACAGCTCCAGCTCCTGCTGCTGACTGCTCCAGTCCTGGCCGCAGGCATAGCGGTGGGGGATGAAGCCAAAGAAGTACCATAGGTCCATTAAAGTCTTGGAATCCATGATCTCCATGGGCAAATAGTATCCTTAATCATGATGGCTCCTTCTGAGTCTACAAGTAAGATACTTCAGAACCTACCTTTGGGGTAGATTTTTCTTAAGATCTGATCACAAACCTCTTTCAGCTTTATTCACTGCATGAGGTTCTGGATGAACACCACCAAGAATTGCCAAATGGGCCACCAAACTACTGGACTTTGTTTTCCAGTCAGTTTATTTTCCAGGTTCCAAGATCACAACTGCAGATTGTCTGTCTCGCTTGCCCATACCTTATCATGAGGGTGCAATACAGAAATAGGATAATAAAAGATTATCATTTCACAAAATCACAGCTTCAGAGTTGGCAACAACCATGAGAGAAGACAAGGTACTTAAGGACATAGAGACTTACAGAGTCAATGGGTGGCCTTACAAGATGACGAAACCAGAACACTTGCAACCATATAGACACATCACATGACCTGTCCCTTGCAAATGAATAGCTCTTAAGAATTGACCATCTTATTGTGCCTACATTTCTGAGAAAATGATTGATCCACGTGGCACACGAAGGACATCTTGGGGTGAGTTTAATCAAAAGTTGACTGTGACAAGATTTTTGATGGCCAGAGATGGACAAGAAGGTTGAGGAAATAATCAAGAATTGCATGGCTTGTGCTGCTAGTGATAAATCAAAGAAAACCTTCAGCATTCGTCTCTCAACTGTCCATGGAAGAAATTGGCTCTCAACCTAATGGGACCATTTGAAGATCAGCCTGTTATGCAAAGGTTTGCAATAGTAGTGATAGACTATCATTCAATATGGCCGGAAGTTACATTCATTGGAAAGGTTACCACTGAAATAGTAATTACCGGTACATCTTTTCTGAGAGGGCTTTCCCAAGAAATTGGTAATTGAAAATGGAATGCAATTGACCTCTACCAGAAATGAAACACCACCTCAGTAACAATGATATCAAGCACAAAATGGTGTCTCTATGCCATCTGAGAGCTAATGGTCTAGTTGAGAGAATGAACAGACTAGTGAAAGAAAGTTTGCAACTTAACAGTTTGCAAGCAAGACCATGGAATGAAGCTTTATGTGAAACACTGTTTGGTTAAAGGGCCACTCCACACTCAATGGAAGTATCACCTTTTGAACTGTTAAGAGGACTCTTTTACTGTTATATACATTTTAGGCCAGATCCTTGGCACCATTAGGGTTTGTTTTTTTTAAACACACTGTTCCAGAAACACAAATCAGCCTTTGTGTTATTTTTATTAGCAACTGGAGGAGTCTCCCTACATCCCCCTGTGGTTCTATTGACAACACAAACTTGGCTCCAACATTTGCTTCAAGATGGCATGTTTTTACAGAATGTTCTTGAAGTTCAGTGGTACAAGAGGAGGGTACAGCCTACAAATGGAACAACAGAGGCTGCCTTGAAGAAGTAGCTTCCATTTTCAGCCCTACCAATGTCCATAGCACATACATATAGTATGACACAAGGCCTGAAAGGGAAATAGAGGGAGAAAATGATGTACAGAAACTCTGTTGAGAATGCAGCTCTCAGGCTGTTCTTTCAGTGGTTCCTGGTGTGCATGACATGCAGATCTCACAGCTGTGACAGCCTGGCACACATGTGGTTCATGGCCATGATTACAATGTGTGGGATATAATTATGCAGGTGTAGATGCTACATGATCACATCACTTCTCACAAAACAAGCACAAACATACAGTGAAGAAACCATGGGACAGATTTAAATCAGTTGAATAACTCTGAATTTATGCCACTGTAACTGAGATCAGAATATGGCCAGAAAGTGAAAGGGCAGTTAAAATATTTCTTAACTTTTTACTGTTAAAGATAAAGGGAATACCCACTCAAACTAGTAATATCTTATATACTGGTACAAAGATAAAATCATTTTTTTTACCTGTATCTACTCTCTCCCTCTCTCTGTGGTACAAGCACAAGTAGATATGAGTAAAAAGCTTTGACTTTCCCAATTCATTCTTTTGGAAACTGAACTAGTTTAAACCTTCAGTAAGGTGATAATTATAGTATACATTTAAGATCTGAACTAGTCATACAACAGAGTGAAGGTTGAGCTTATTACATTCTCTTCAGCACACATCAATTATACCCACCATTGAAGGTGATGTAACTATGATTCCAGCTAATTAAGTCTGTACTATTAAGATGGAGTGCTTAATAAGGCTTAGCATGGGAGAATCAAGTTAACTGTCAATCTCCTTTGTAATAATATGTTTCATTTCTAAACAGTCAACATAGCTGTGATTTGCAATGTTGCCTAGTTCCAATGCATTTGGGTGCTTTTTGTACAAGTTTTTAATAATAATAATTAGGATAGAAGCTCTTGGGGTGGCCAGATGTGTGTCTTTTGTGTTAACATCATTATTGGTATTGTAACGAAAGATTCTCTAAAATCCAATAGGGAAAACACTTGTTTTGTATTCTACATTCTAAATCTTTCTCTGTGTTTTATTATCCATAAGAAGGAAAGCCAGAATAGTATATTGGAATAGAACTACTTTATCAAACCTCACTGAGTGATGGTACCCATTTAATGACTGATATGGTCTTGTAAGAATCACATGAAGCCAAAACTTTTCAAAACAAACGTGAGTAGTTTTGTCTCCCGTTTTCTACTCACTATCACATCACAGTCCTCACTTACAAATACACATACAAACTCATGACTAATAAAAAGCCTCTTAAACAGTAGGTTGATGCAGTATAGAGAACTCCACAGCAATTTTCTGATATCATTCAATCCTTGCATATAAAGATGCCAGGGCATAATGGATACTGATGATTACTTAATTTGGTAATAATGCAACAAACACATATTGTGCAATAGCAACAGTTTACCTTAGACTAGAAATAGTTTACCTTAGGTAGGTCTGAAGGTCATTACATTGTTCACTTTTATTACGGCTCCTATTTAAATTGAAATTTATAGTCTTTGACATTGGCTTCACTGGGAGTAGGATCTGAGTCGACAATAATGTCCATTCCAGTGGTCTCTGGCATTACAGTTTCTTATCTCCAGTTACTCTGAACGGCATAATTATTCTTGTTGTATTCATATTGACAATGAAATATATTTAAAAAAAGAAGAGTTCCACTCTGACAAATCAGTGAGCAAAAAATGGTACCTCCTTTAGCACTGCCCAGCCAATACAGCAGAGAGATAGAGAGAAAGAGAGAGTGCATGCATTAGATTCTGTTCCTTCGTGTACATCAACAGAATTGTTTATTAAGGTCCGAGAAATTACACCTGAAGAAACACCCAATGAATGCTATTTGAAGACAATGGGCTTTCACAATATAAGAGGGCCCAATTTGGCCTCAAGAACAACACTTTAAGTGAACATTGAGGGGACCAACAAAATTTGGTTCTTTTGACACACACAATCTTCTAATAGAGGTAAAGAAGAATTATTCTATGCCTAGATTTGCTCTCTTACACTGGTTTAAAGTTTGGAGTAACTCACTGAAGTTGTACTTATATGGAACATGTAAGAGAAAGAAGAATCAGATGCAACATGGTTAGGAATTCTTTGGGGAAATCTCTAGGAAGGGGTTAAATAAGAAGGGTCTTTTGTAAATTACCGTGATTTAAATCCTTAAGGCTGCATCCTTACCTGGGGTAAAATGGTGAGCTCCACTGAAGTCTTGGGTGCTATCCTCAGTTGGTGTAAATCAGGATGTGATACTAGTAATCTCCACTTTAATATCATCAATACACAGTGAATTACATTTGTATATTCATCTCTTTACTGAAAATGTCTTTATCTTAAGTCCCTTACATCCAGTGATCTTGGGGTTCTTTATGCATTTTTGTGAAGATTGTGTACACTTGCAGCTCTCTATTAAATATTATTTCAGTAACTTCTTACTGATAACATAGGATCCAGCATTGTCTTATTTATCTTGTGATTAATACAATTGTTTTAGTATTATTCTAACTTATGTTTAATATGAACTACATAAACTACCCTTCAAACATAAATGTAATGTTACAAAGGCATCCTGTTTAAAATACAAAGAATTCAAAACCCTTCTATCAAGCTTTAGATGACAAATTAACATTCAACTCTTGTCACTAACAGAGTGACTAATTATGCCCAGGCAGGCACAACAGAGATAACAGGTGTCTGCAATAAGGTCATACAGAGGGCTTTATATTCAACTTGAATGAGAAAGTGATTGTTGTAACAGTCTGCATAGCAACACCCAGCCACAAGCAGCATGTGTATTTTGAAAATTGCTAATATTTCTAAACATGGAAAAAAAATCTTCATTTGATAGCACCAAGACTATCTTTGAGTTTCTGATTAGGATGCATACATAAAAATAAATGAACACAGATATTCCAAAAGAGAATCAGTATGAGCAATATTAAAACACTCTACATTATTTAATTTTGGTATTCCTTTAGGCACTCACCACTTACTACTGGTCACATGAAAGCCGACACTCAAAAGAATACATGATATGCTGTAAGTTATTTATTCTTCTGGTCAGAAGGTGTTAATGATATAAAAATAGTAACAGTAACAATACCGTATTATTTAAAAATTGAGATGGTCTTTGGTTTTGCTACTAAAGATGAAGTGGAGATGTATTTAAGTTGCCCAGGAACTATTAGCAATTATTTCCAAGAACTCACAGAAAACAGGTGAGGTCTCAGAGGACCGGAGAAGGGCAAACATAGTACCTATCAATAAAAACAGGAACAAAGAGGACCCGGGGAATTATAGATCAGTTAGCCTAACTTTGATACCTGGAAAGATAATCGAACAAATTATTAAATTATTAAATCAAGTTAATACATTAAATTAAATCATTATCAAATTAATAATAATTAAATTAATTAAACCAAGCTATTAAATTAAATTAATATTAAACAATCCATTAGTAAGCCCCTAGAGGATAATAGGGTGATAAGGGATAGCCAGCAGAATGAATCTTGCCAAACCAACCTAATTTCCTTCTTTGACAGGGTTACTGGCCTAGTGGATAGGGGGAAGTAGTAGATGTGATATATTCTGATTTTAGTAAGGCTTTTGACATTCCCACATGGTAGTCTCTTAATCAAATTAGGGAAATGAAGTCTAGATGAATTTACTATAAGGAGGGTGCACCACTGGTTGAAAAGCAGTATTCACAGAGTAGTTATCAATGGTTCAGTAACAAAATGGGAGGATGTAGCTATTGAGTCCCGTAGGGGTCTGTCCTGGGTTTGATACTATTAAAAATTTTCATTAATGACTTGGATAATGGAGTGAAGAGTTTGCTCATAAAATTTATGGTTGACTCTAAGTTGGGAGGTGTTGCAAGCACTTTAGAGGACAGGACTAGAATTCAAAATGACCATGACAAATTGGAGAATTGGTCTGAAATCAACAAGATGAAATTCAATAAAGAAAAGCGCAGAGCACTTTGCTTCAGAAGGAAAAAATTCAAATGCACAAATTACAAAATGGAGAATTACTGGCTAGGTGGTAATACTATGGAAAAGAATCTGGGGGATATAGTGGATCACAAATTAAATCAGTCAATGATGTGATGCAGTTGTGGGTTGGACAAATACCTGTCAGGGATAGAAATACCTAAGATATGTGGCTAAGGTGCCTATTTCCTTGGTATTTAAGTACCCCTTATCCCAGGTACTGAGAGAGTGATACAGTATCTCAGTCATACGGTCACCTATATTCAAGAAGCATGCTTGTCATACAGTTTTATTAAATCCTTCATATATTTAAAAAAAACAACTATAAACTTTTATTATTTGACTTGGTCAGGATTAGTAATGTTCACTGTCTGCAAATAGAAGCTCTTGTTCTGGAGACTTGTAATTATTTCTATTGAGACAGCTCTATTACATTCTCCATTTCATTATCAAGATGCATGTTCTCATATTTTAATATCCATGTCAATGCTACGCTCCTGATTTTACACATTATATTTAATGTTAATGAGACCCACGGTATTATTTTAAAATGAACTATCAACACTCTTTTTAAACAATAACAGGATCAACATTATTCATACTTCATCTAGGAGCAAGTTGAGATTTCAGTTTCTTTCATGAGAAGAGCAAACAGAGGATAGACCAATTCCCTCCCTTCCACCCAGCTGACTCTGCCAATAGAACAAAAGATACATCTGTTTAATTGAAATTCACTATATGTAAAATTCTTAAAAAACAAACAAACAAAAAACAAAAACAAAAAAAGTGTTGTAGAGTTTACTGAAAGATATGTGTGAGTGTGCATAATGCTGAAATACTCAAGATGATAAGTGTATGTGTGTGTATCTATATGTAAAATCCAGGGGTTTACCATTTGAATGTATAGATTTGTTTGAAAAGGGAACAGTGAATATAAGCATTCGATCTTCTTTTGCTTATTTGTATGCCAGAAACATCTGTGATGACTCTGACCATGGTTTCAAAAATTTTCCAAGCAGGGTAAACCTCTCCTGGGATTCTGACTCTGATTCCCTGTGTTCAAATTGAGACAGCTCTCCTTCTTCCTCTGAGAGTGGAGATGAGTCACAGGAATAGGAGGACTTTTGTTTCCTTTGAAATGTTTTCTTGGCATGTTTACATTTCTCCTCTTCTTTTGGGACTTATGCACTGTGATGCTGGACAGAGAGGAATGGACATTTTCCCTGACTGTATCCTTTTCAGAAGCACCTGGAATCCTGAACAGCTAAGCTGACCCTATTCATTTCAGAGTCAAAAAGGCTCATGGACCTGGAATAATTTTACAATTCTGATACGTCTTTGAAATCAACTTCTGAAAGAAAAATCTAATGAAGAACTCAATCCAACTCCCATTAAAGTCAATGAAAAGACTCTCATTGCCTTCAATGGGTGCTGATCCAATCATGTTATATTCATTCCAACAGTAATTTACTGTTGGAATAATTTTTGACAGAAAATCCCATTTCTGGAAAGTAAACATTTTCCATAGGAAAATTTGATTTTGCTGAAGTTTTTCAATTTTTTTAAATCGGGAAAACCAACTAAATATTTCATTTCTTGTCAGTTCAAACAGCATCAAAATTAATGACTAAGTGGTGTGATGCTTCATGGGAGAGATTGCATTGCATCCTGAGAGATGTACTGCAGCCAAAGAGTTGAGTTCATAAAAGAGAATGGGGTCATGAGGCCTGGAAACTGCAGTGAGGCAATGCACCACAATAGGGAAATGTATTTTAATGCTGAATTAACTCAAAATTAAATATTTCAGGTCAAGTCAACAATCCTGTCTCCTGCTGATGAAGTTGTGTGGTGCATCATGGGAGATGTAGTCTGGCCTGGGAGTCTAGCCCTTGAGGAGAATGGGGGCAAGGAGAATACAAACTACAAATCCATGAGGCAATGTTACTCAATAGGGAAATGCAGTTTCATGTTGAATTGACATGGAACAAAATGTTTTAGGTCACTTCCACAAATGGAAATGAAACCTTTTGATTCAGGAATATTGGAACATTTAGTTTTATCTGAAAATGCAAAATTCAAACATTTTGCCCTTCTCAGCTCAAAGATTTTTGGAATGTTTTGTTCCATAATTTTTTTTTGATACTTCAGTTGTTTGTCCTGATTTGTGTCAAAAACAAATGTTGCAATTTCCTCTGGGATGGAAATTCTGGTTTTTGTCCAGTTCCATTCATTATCATTCTAATATGTCATATTCTGTTAAATTTATTATTCTGATTGAAGACAAGTTAACATCCCATGGCTCTGATATTGCAAGATGTTCCATGGTAGTGGACCCACATGCCACTGATGTCTTCATTTTGGCTCCATGGTAAATGAGAGGAGAAGGAGCAGGGGCTATGTTGCTAACACAAGAATTTTTCAAAGTTGATACTTGTTTTGTAGGTACTAGACACCATTTCCCAATAGATATTTTCTCACTAAAATGTCTTTCCAGGGCCGGTGCAAGGATGTTTCGCGCCCTAGGCGAAACTTCCACCTTGCGCCTTCCCCCCGTCCCCAAGCCCCCGCCCTGAGGCGCCCCCCACATGGCAGCTCCCCACCCTCTACCCTGAGGCACCCCTCCCCGCCCCAGCTCACCCCTGCTCCGCACACGAGCACCCTGAGCACGCCGTCACTGCTTCACTTCTCCCACCTCCCAGGCTTGCGGCGCCAATCAACTTAGGTGCCGCAAGTCTGGGAGGCGGGAGAAGTGAAGCAGCCATGGCGTGCTCAGGGAGGAGGCGGGGCAGGAAGTTCCCCTGCATGCCACCCCCTACTTAATTGCTGCAGGCGGCCCTCCCCGCGCTCCCCTGCCCCAGCTCCCTCCGCCTAAATGCCAGTAGTGACCGGGGCGGCTGAAGATCCGGCCACCACAGTTGCTGCCGAAGAAAATGGCACCCCCCAAATCCTAGTACCCTAGGCGACCGCCTAGGTTGCCTAAATGGTTGAACCAGCCCTGTGTCTTTCCTTGGAGGGAAAGAGTTGGGAGTCAGCAGGTGCAGAGTTTTAATTTGGGCACTGCCACTGGCTAGCTGTATGTCTCTGTCTCCATTTCCCCATTTGTAAAAAAAGTTATTAAATAATATGTACCCACTAACCTCACAGAAGTATTGTGAGAGCTAATTAATTAATTTTTGAACAGTGCTTTGAGCAGCTACAGCAATATTATAACTGCTAAATATTAGTATTATCAGCAGTCAGTTTGGAAAAGGTCTTGCACTATAAAATTACCCAGATGCATCAGTGATCTCTTGAAGCTGAGATCAAATTCAATCAATTTTGTGGGAATAATCCCATTAATTTGCACTTTCAGCTATTTCTGTGCTTTACAAAATACTAAATGAAAACAAGAAAACATACAAACAATGTCTTAATATGAGGATTTGCATCAGTTTTGATAAAGAATTAGGTTGCAGCTCTATGATTTTCTCTTTTCCATAGATTTCATTTTAATCAGCCTCAGTCATAGGGTACATCTACACTGCAATGAAAACCCATGGCTGGCCCATGCCAGCCAACTTGGGCTCGCGAGGCTGTGACTGCGGAGCTGTTTCATTGCAGTGTAGACTTCTAGGCCCAAGCCCACAAGTCTACACAGCAGTGAAACAGCCCTGCAGCCCGAGCCCAAGTCAGCTGGCACAGAACAGTTCAATAAGCTGAAGGAACAGATGGTCTCAGCCTTTGGGGAATTTTCTACTGCTAAACAGAAAGTTTTGCTTCTTCTAGGCAAGACAGATAACATGGGAAAGGGAATTGAACAGTGAAAATGTAAAGATTATTTATATTTCAAAGAGCTCCAAAGACTGATTTCTGATGAAAAACTAGAGAAGATATGGCCACAGGGAGAAAACAAAAAGTAGTTTTCTTGATGACTCTTTTCCAAGAGTTTTTGGACACTAACATATTAAAAAGGTTAAGATTTTGACACCATTGTGTCTCATCTTAGTACATAAAAATTAAAAGTTATCTTTCTATCTATGTACTGTTTAATAAACACTTAATTGCTAGAACAGAAATCAATCCCATATCAGCTGAAAAAGCAGAAACAGTTTTTCCCCTTTTGTCTGGATTTATTACTTACAATCATTTGATAAATAACTTACAAAAGTGATTAACGACTACAATGTCATTTTAGAAGGTTGAAACTTTAAAGATTCAAATTAATCAGTTATAGTACACTATTTCTTTAGTTCAGTAGCTGTGCTGATGGATGGATATATGACTAGGTGTAATTATTGCACATTTTTAAGTCTTTTGACAGGAAATTTTGCACAGTATGTTTCCTTTTCCATTTACTTACCAATTTATTTGAAAAAGCACATCAAACTTACTAGAGGGATATTGACTTTTTTTTCTTATAGATAAATTGTTTTTGTTCCCAATAGAGTACAACCTTCTGTTTGAATTGTTAAAATTACTATAATTTAATGAAAATTAAATTGTCCAGGAGGTAAAACCCTATGTTGCTTGGAAAATGTCAAAGATGCATTTATTCTTTTAAAAGAAATGTATCCTTTTATAAAGTAGTAACTCAGCTGCAGCTGGAGTCATTAAGCTATTTTTTCAGCTCCCTAGACTCAAAATGAGATCCTGACTGTAACTACTATAGCAGGGTGTTGAGACTTGGGATGCATGGGTGTATCCCAGTGCGCTTATTATAGCCCTTAGCCTCTTGGAAACAGGGAGCTGTATTTGCAGGACACATGAATAGGAGCAAGAATGTATCTAGATTCCTGTAGGTCACAAGGGAAAGAGCGAGGGTCAGAGACACTCTAATATGGCTACACAGTAGCCAGGAATGGCTCCTGAAGGGGAAGGATATGTCCTCTCAGCTCTCAGAAACTGGGCTACCATATAGTAAGGGTACATCCTTTTCCCTCCCAGGAAGTTGGGAAAGCCTCAAGTGGGTAAGTACCACATATTCTGAGATAATTTGCTCTCAATTTGGAACTACTACTTGGGTTCTGTAAAACTGTGCAAGCAAAGGCAGCGATAGGATATTTTAAAGTACGAGTTCTTTAAGTTGGCACTTCTACTCACATCACCCTACAATTTTCCAATCAGTTTAACCAGAACTAGGCGAAGTTATTGACAGTGAATATTTTGAACCAAGCAAGAATACAGACTAAGAATGTTCTGTGGTGCTAATTCCAGTTTACCTGCAACAATTCAGTGTATTCTCGCCATCTTGTGTGCCACATTCTTAGCACAGCCACAACAAATGCTAGAAAACAGCTCAAAATTAATGAGACTACCAGCATTAGGAAAGGGAATGACATCTGGTCAGTGGGAGCAAGGGTAAGAAAAGTGGGAGCTGTGGAGAAGACCCACCTTGCCTTCCACCGCACTCTGGAGCTCATGGTGCTTTAGAGAAGAGAACAAAGGTTGCTGACAGGGCAGGGAGTAGGGATTTCCACCACTTTCAGCATACCTATCAGTGGAGACCTGGAAAGTCTATTCTACAGTCTGGTACTATGACCAGGAAGTGCTGAGAAGTCAAGGAATAAAATAAAATTATTTCATGCCTCACCCTACTGACGGCCTGAGGAATGTTACAAGGGTGGCACATGATCCCAAATGAGTTCACTGGCAAGCAAGAATATCTATACCATACTGGAAGACATTATACATCAAAATGAAGGTAACCCAACAGATAATATCACGTCTGGATGTAAAATTTGACTGGTTAACAAGTAGTGCAGATAATACTGAAATTCAAACATGGAAACAAATGAACAGGTTGCAGTTAGTCTACAAAAGGCTTCACAACTTTTAAAACAGACACTGTAACAAGACTGGGGGTGCGGGCTCTAGGGTGGGGCTGGGAATGAGGAGTTTGGGGTATAGGAGGGTGCTCTGGGCTGGGATCGAGGGGTTCGGAGGGCAGGAGAGGGATCAGGCTTGGGCAGAGGGTTGGGGTGTGGCGAGAGGCTCAGGGGTGTAGGCTCCGGGTGGCGCTTACCTCAAGCAGCTCCCGGAAGTAGCGGCATGTCCCTTCTCCAGCTCCTATACAGAGGTGCAGACAGGCAGCTCTGCATGGTGCTCCATCCACAGGCACCACCCCTGCAGCTCCCATTGGAGTGGGGGCCATTGAAGCATATAGGAGCCAGAGGGGAGCCATGCCATGGCTTCCTGGAGCTGTGTGGAATGGCCCCCAACCCTGCTCCCCAGTGGGAGCTTGAGGGCCAGCTTAAAATGGCTGGTGGGCTGGATCCAGCCCGCGGGCCGCAGTTTGCCCACGCCTGCACTACAGCAAGAGTTACAAAAGTCCAAATCAGACTAAGTTCAGAATTGCTCACCTGCTTATACTGTTCAACATGCCTATATGCAGAGGTCCTCCTAGCCCAAGTTCGAGACATTATGTCCCTCCCTAGAACCAAGGACCCACTTCCCTAATGAAGCCTGGCAGTCAGTCCCTTCCTTACATGAACACTTAGTTGCCCTTTTATCCTCTTGGTAGGGCTGGTATATACATGTTGCCATGTAATGCTACACGACAAAAATAACTCTACCCAATAGCAGGCTAACCTCATCTGCAAAATAAAAAATTCCTCATAGCAAAATGTGGAATCACCATTCATACATCTGGTAATATTGTAGGTTTAACACCAGTGGGGAGAGGAAGGAAGGAGGAGAGGAGGGAGATGCAGCACATCCCAAAAGAAGTAGGAAATCTACTACAAACATTTGGGAGTGGAGATGTCAATAGCAGCCCCAAATGGGAAAAAAGTAAAATCAGAGAATGACAAAGTCTGAAAACAAATACATTGTATAGTAAAGACTACAGAACAGTGGGTATATAATAGATAGTTGTAAATTATTCTACTGTTGCTTTAAGATGCAACTCAGTAAATTGGGAGATTTTTTAATAAGATGTGATTTGTTTGATTTTTATTTTGCTAGTATGTGTTAGTATTCTTCTGCACACTCTAGGTATACAGAGGCATGTGCTGGACAAATTAAAATTAATAAGGTGGGGTTTTTTTGGACCTCTTGTTCTTGCAAGCAATGAAGGGATTATATGCCTATTAAAAAGTCAATGGCTGCACAACAATATTTCTAAAAGCAGATGCCAATACTCCCACATCCTCCACTGCTGAATAGAGGTCAGACTTTGGAAAGCTGAGTTTTGATCATTTTTTCTTTTGTAAATGTTTTAAGATGGAAGTTTGAATTCTCTATGTTAAAATTGACTAGAGGAATATATTTACAGTAGCTGCTGGTTTTTGTTCTTTTATACCAGAATGCTCCTTGTGACTTTTTGACACTGTATGATATTAAATGTTATATAAAAATCATTAAACATTAGAAAGAAAAAGTGAAATCACTCCAAACTGCCCAAAAATCTATGAAGTAACCTAAACATCTAGAAGAAATTATACGAGTAACATTTTTTTTCCTGTATTGGCCATTGGCCATAGTAACATGTTAATGTATGTTCAAGAATGCTACAATTTGCTATCACATAAATATTTCTCACTACAGTTATGCCAAAGACTAGAACTTGCTAAAGTATTTATAATAGACCAATTATTATGTATATTTAACTCCTTTTTTCCATCTATGAATTGTCCATGAACAGACTTCGATTTCTATTAAATATATTCATTATTTGAATTATTCAATCGGTGGTTTAAACTATTTCAAGGTATGTTGCTTAAGAGCTACTCCTACTAGAACTGTGTTGGAATCCTTGCCATTCATAATTTACTAACTGTGCTGAGTGACTGGTAACCTAAATCACATGGTATTCTTTTTGCTCTTTGGTTGATGACTCCCAAGCCCACAAAGATCTTTTAGATAGCCACTAAAAGAAAAGCACTTCCAGCCCAAATATTTATATGCATACATATTTACACAAGTATTTGCAAGACTATTTTTCTGAAAATGTTCTTGAGAACAAATATTTGCACACACAAATATTCAAAGAAAGCACATTGAAGGGGGTCACAAATACCACCTAGTTGTTCAAGTGCCCTGAAGGTGATGTAGCAGGTGACCTGAAGAATAGTTCTGTGGAGCTTCAAAGTGTCTCTCTTTCACCAACAGAAGTTGGTCCAATAAAAGATATTACCACATACACCTTATGTCTTTCCTATCCTGGAACCAACATGACTACAACAACACTGCAAACAACAATGGTTGATTCTTATAGGCCAGTGCAACATATGTTTGCCACTGCCAAGAAAACAGTTATTTGTTTCAGCCTCTCCACGCAAACTGAATGTATTGAATGTTTCAGCAGAAAACAATTTGGCAAGTCAACAACTACATCAAGGTATACAACAAAATTCAATTTTCTACATGCTACAATGGTAACTGAAGCAGAAAGAAGCAGTGTGCAGTTACTGTTTGCTCTTGGTTCTGATGGAGTAAAGCTAGCATATCAAGAGTGGGTACTAATGGAACATATCTTCCTTATACTCAGTCCCTTTGCGACAGTCACTTGTGATATATTTTCTGATAATGCTGGTATAAGCCAGGTCATTCCTCTTATCAGACTCCTGAAACGCTACTTGAGCATGCTCAAAAAATCATTTAGGAAAAGTCAAGTTCTTAATGCTATATCTCTGATTGATTCCGTGCAAGAAAGATTCACATAAGTGAAAATCATTAGTTTGATATAATCTAAGCAATGTGTCTTGGATTGGCATCACTCAAAATCACACCTTGAAATATACAAACGTTGAGCAACCTCAATTATAAACAATTATACCGAGAAGGAACGGTCTCAGCCACTCAGATGCTTTACAGGGGTTTACAGGTGCTATACAGGGGTTGACGTACAATGGAACAGCTTTGTTCACTGCTGTACAACTTCTGGACTCTGGTTGTGAAATCTGATTTACATAGCAACTGGATAGACGTATCTCAGTGACAGTATCTCAGTTCATGAGTTCTTGTATTGTAATTAGCTGCCAACACTTGTTAGGCAGAATGTGATAGTTTACATGACCACTACCCAGTAATTTAATAATTTAGTAAAATGTACTGTGAATATGTAAATCTCTCTACTCTATTGGCTGCCATAATTCCTTTTTTTATTGGCTCCTGTACTCCGGAACAAATACTTTTATTATTAGAATACTGAACTACAATAAATAAATTTAATTTGACTTCTCTTAATTCATGTTAGAAGTAGTGGTTAATGTAATCAAAGTTTTTATTAATTCTAATGCTGCAGTTGCTGAGAGCTTTTTTTGTATGATTTATATTGTACTTGATTAAATACTGCAAAATCTTTTGTTGAGTAAAAAGGACCTACAAAAACTGAGTAATAAAAAGAATTGTGGGCTTTATCATGTATATGGCCCTCTGAATATAAATGCACCACTGTAGAGATAATCTATGAGAAAATGTGAATTCTGGCTAATAACCAAAAATTGTATCAATTCTACTTTATTAGCTTGAAAGAAAATAATTAGAGCTGACAAAAAACCTCACTAGTGGCTTGAAGGCAAACAAACAGGTGGATAATTAACACGTCAATTGCTAGTTGCTTAATATTGCACATAATGTATACATAATATTTTGACTGGTTTTCAAATGTTTCTATTGGGCTTTAAGTACATGCTGAAGAATTCATTATAACTGCTCAACCTGAACATGTTAGGTACACCATTGTCATCTGCTCGTATTTTTCAGAGAAATGCTGAAAAGAAGGAAAAGAGCAATGCTTCTGAACCATGGAACTGAGAAAGGATGTAAGAGTGAGAGTTCAATAACTTGTGACTGATCATTAGAACTGAAGTTATGCAAATATTCAGGTTGCTTTTGACAAATGTGAAAGCTGAATTCAAATTCAGCATAATTTGAGTGGTTTTGTTAATTTTATTTAAATCTTCTGATTTGTTTTATTACTGAATGTTATTAACTGCACAAACTGCTCCTACTTCTCAACTCTCTCTGTGTATATGACAGCAATATTTGCTCTTTACTGGAGCATTTCTCTATGAAGTCCCCACAAAGTTCAAGTAATGATACACAATAACAAACAATTTTTAATTTTATTTTACTAGTGGAGGGAACTTGATTTGCCAATGTATTCTAATTCTTCTGAAACAGCCACTAACAACGTTAGGCTCCTATCTCTTTGGGAAGGGGAAGGAGAAGGAGGGTGGGAGGAGATTGTGTTGAATCATTCCTACAAATGACATGAATCATCAAAGTGAACACCAGCTTGAAAAAAATGTCAGGGTGAAATCTTGGCTCCACTGAAGTCGATAGGAGTCTTACCGTTTACATCAATGGGGCCATGATGCATACAGGGGTTGATGTACAATGTCACACTATACCTTAAGAAAAATGGTTAAACTACCTTTGAGGAAAAGTCTGTATTATCATTTTTTAAATTTGGCTTATGTCATTAACTGCCAGCCACCAACATGTAAAATAACAATCCCCTCTTCTACCTCCCCAAAGATTTTATGTTTAACTTTGTTGTTCTTGTACAAAAGATAAGCTACTCAGAAAAAAGTTTATGTGAGGGTGACCAGATAGCAACTGTGGAAAAAACAGGACAGAGGTGGAGGGTAATAGGCTCCTATATAAGAAAAAGTCCCCCAAAATGGGACTGTCCCTTTAAAAATGGGACATCTGGTCACCCTATTTATGTAGCATGTTTAGCTACTCAAAGCCTTCCATTTAATTGGCTAAATGGGCTCATCCTCTTGAAACAGGTCATTTTCTCGTCTCCTATAGGTAGCACTAATTTTTATCTCAGAAATCTGTTCCCCAAACTCTTGACAAAAAGAGTGCAAACTCACAGCCTTAACTAGGGTTTTTGCCACTCTGTCAAACACATCTTCTTGTACAACTTTTATAGACACATGGTAGTGAGTATAATATTATTTAAAGATGCTGTTGCACTGACAGCTAAATTGATTTTGTAGCTCAGCTTTCTGCAATAATAGAATTATATGTTTTTAACACTTTAATATATTTTTAATATCGGATGTTGTGCTGATATATGTACTGTAACTTACAATGAGATTTTAGTTGTGAACTTTTGCCGTAAATTTAAAAAGAACTCACCGCCCCTCAATATTGCATGTAATGACAGCTCCATACCCTGCTTTAAAAAAAAAACAAAAAATGATGAATTGAGATTAGAATCTATGATGTGCCTACAAGGCATAGTCATACCAACTTCAGAGCTCCACTGACTAACTGAAAAAGAAAATGGGCTTCAACATGCATAAGAAATGTGGGAGTGTTCTGTCAACAAACTTGCCAAAAAACCCATCGCTAATATTCAACAATAACAAAAACAAATATATAGGCTCAGGGAATCTAAATAGCATCAACAGCAGCTTTCAACAGACAGCAAAATGCAAAGCTGGAGCCTGGATAGAGTAATGGAGTCTGTTCACTACAATAGTTTTCACTAAATTAAAAATACAGCCAGGTTATTCCAATAGCACTTCTATTGAAAAGCCAATAGTGAAATGCCTATTATGTACTTTGAAATGAAACTTTCCACGGAGACACTTGCCAAAAGTAGCCAATACCGATTGGCTACATCAACTGCACCAGAGAGTCCTAAAGGGTTGAACATATGGGTTAAACATGCTCTTACATCTCTATGGAGACTTGCAAAGAAATCCCTTCCAATGGATATTTGTCTGAGTTACTCTGTGTTGAGAGCAGCTGTCCAGAAGGGTAAATGTGCAGGCTCAGAGCTAATTCATGCTGAGTACTGAGAACAATTAGCTCCATTGGGTCAAAAGCTGGTGACTTTGGGATGAGAGATGTTCCAGGTGAGAGTACCAGGGAATGGATAGTGTACTGAGAAACAAGAAGACCAAAGGTGAGAAAGAGCTTTATTTCTGGCACCAATACTGGACACCCAGTTAAAAGTTTCTTTATGTGGAGGTAGTTATGTGTAGCTTTGCTGTTGTTATTGCCATCTCTTTTCAAGATAAACAGAAGCCATGTGCCTCTTGTGAA
The DNA here is from genome assembly GCF_020497125.1 of Mauremys mutica. NCBI lineage: Eukaryota > Metazoa > Chordata > Testudines > Geoemydidae > Mauremys > Mauremys mutica. The sequence continues at coordinate 100,674,045 of NC_059078.1, forward strand.
TAAATCAAACTACGAAATATCTTGAGCCTCTGTGTTTGCTAAATTCGGTTCCAGTAAATAATCATTCTACCCCAGAGGTGTAATTGCTCAAAGGGACATCAGTATAAATTCATCATATACATTTATAGTGTGTTCTCTGCCTACCACTTTTGGATATCCATGAATCACTGGGGGTGGGAGAGATTTGATTTTAATGATTTAGCCAGTTACAATTACAATTCACTGGGAATTGATTTTTGTTGAAAATTTTTATTGGGCAATACAATGTTTTTTCTTTCAAGGTTTTTTTTAAAGTCTTTGGAAGCTTTGGGGTTTTCACTGTAAACCCCCCAAATAAGCTTTTTTGGTGCTCAACACCAACAGCTCAAATTTTTCAGTTGTAGAAAATGAGTTAGTTTTTGCTTTTTTGATGAAAAACCTGAAATTTCCACACTGCAGGGGAAAACACCTTCTCTTTATTTATGGGGGGAAAAGGTTACTGGAAAATGTTTTGACCAACCCTAAATGCAATGTAACTATATAAGACATTTGGGCAGGGACAAAGCTAGGGCAGTAAGGTGGCTGAGCAGGCAATGCCACATCTAGATTTTTAAAAAGGACTGCCCCTGAAGTATAATAAGCTACTAACTCCCTGAAAATTCCTGCACTGAAAAATTGGGTGTGTTTAGTCAGCTACACAGTGCATCTTTGTCTTGAAGTGTGCTGTCTGCATTTCCTTCGGCTATGGAGCTGTGTGTCACCTTGTCTGCAGAGTATGAGCAGATGAGAGCACAAGCAGTCCAAAGGCAAGATATGCCTGACAGCTTCTGCCACAAAGAGAAAAAAGAAGAGAGAACCAGCAATGAAGGAGTAAAGAAGAGTCTAAAGGATAAACAATACTAATTTAAAGAGACAAATTACAGGGGCAAAAGTAGGAAATGCATAAGAAACTGAAGAAAACATTAAAATCAAAAGAAAATAAATTCTAAAGGAAAAAGAGAAAAAAGGAGAGAGGAAGAGAAAAGCAGAGAATTTAAAAATGGAGAATAAACTCATGCCAGAAAAGGAATAAGGAAAAAAAAAGGTGGAAATGCTAAGAAGAGAGCGAGCGAAAGAGAGAAAATGAAAGACGACACTTTTCAGTGATTATTTTGAATTTGTTCTGTTGACAAGTACTTCCCCATGGCCATGTGTGAAACTTTGTTTTGAGTTTTAAAGAGCTCCTATGAGCTGACACAATGAGTATAGACCATTTTCTAGGAGAGATTTTAAAACCTGGTGACAGGTAAGCCTCAGAATAAAAAGGAGGGGTTTGAAGCCATTGGATCTGTCAACATGCAGAATCAACACATGCAGTGTCTTCTCTTAAAACAGAATATAAGCTCCTTGGGACAGGATCCATCTGTCAGTTGTTTGTTGGTATAGTTCTAGTACAATGAGGCCCAAATCAGGAGTGCTGGGCCTCTGGTTACTACAGTAATACAAATAATTAGAATAAGGCTTGCGAGTAGCAGGATCCACAACACTTATACACCTCTACTCTTCCTTTGCCCCCATCCCTAATCTCCAAACCCCACAGCATGCTGGAGTGCCATGAGCCATTACAAAGGCACTGGAATCCTGCCCACCTAAGAAGTATAAGCACACCATTTTTGTTGCAGGCAATGTCCTCTGTGGCTATGGAGGAAGAAGCAACATTTTACCCCTATAAACAGTATTTTAACGAAAACCGCACTAAGTATTTCTCACGCTGCTTAATAGTTATAAAATGTTTGAACTACGAGAGGAATTCCTATAAGTCCAATATCAATACTGTAAGAAGAAAAATGGAAAGACGTAAGATGAAAAAAAGCTATGGGATATCTTGACATTGGTTGTCAGGGACACTATGAAAATTTGTTGTACCTCAGGAAAAGCTCATGATAGATAAGTTGTCCTTCATTCACATCTGTAGGCTTAGCTGCCTGTTTACCCTATCAAGATAAACTTTGAAGTACTAATATGTATTTTTGTTAGATACAACATTTGATTTATGTTTTCTCTGTTTTCCTTGTATTGTGTGTGTCACCTTTAAAATAAATACAGGTGTTCAGATTTTAGCTGCAAAAAAACAGTGACTCAACCTTTACTATCTATGTGCACTGTATTGGTTTGAGAGCTTAAGGTTTACTTCAGCATTTCTTGAAAAAAACAAAACCACCACCACCACATTTAGAAGAAAGGAAAGAAGGGTGAATTGCTTCCTGTTCAGTATTCCATTCAATTCTATGTAGTTTGTAAAATACCAAACTATGATTCAGCCTGACTTGACTTATTGACATTAAATAATCTTAAGGATTGAGAAGTTTGCTTCTTTCTGGGTGAAATTAAGCTCTTTGCTTAGGTCCAACTCAAACACAATTTAAGGCCTTCCACTGGCCCTCTGCACTAGGGTGAATTCCACCTAAAACACAATTAATTTCTTTTGTAATTTATTTGGGCCAACATAAAATTCATGGATTACACAGTTTGAAGGTCTTTCTGCAATTTCTTTCTTCAAAATGTAAGTTTTCATTAAAAGAAATGTTTTTCCATAACAGAGAGCCTTAAAATGTAAACAGATGCACAATTAATATAGGCTTGCAAAAACAATATTCAAAACTAAAATGGTACTCAAACAGCAGCAAAATGTGGTATGCTCCTTCACAAAATACAGATTCCTGTAGTACAAGTGAACAGTTACGTACACTTTAAAGGAAGCTTGCTGCATTTGCATCATATCACTGTCTACTAGTCTGATCTCTTGCATAACACAGGCCAAAGAACCTTATCCAGTATTTTCTACATGTAGCGCATAACTTCTGTTTGAGCTATAGCACATCTTTTAGAAAGATATCCAATTTTAAAGACTTCTAGAGATGGAGAACCCACCATGTTCCTAGGTAAGTGGTTGCAATATCTAATTACCATCAATTAGAATTTTTTTGCCTTATTTAAAATTTGAATTTGTCTAGCTTCAGCTTCCAATCATTAGATCTCATTATACCTTTCTGTGCTAGATTGAAGAGCCTCCTCTCAGGGGTGCTGGAATAATTTGTATAGTGGGGGTGTTGAGGGGCATTGAACCAAACTGTAAACCCTGGATATAATGAAAACCACTTCAAGCCAGGGGGGTGCAGCAGCACCCCTAGCATCCCTAGTTCCAGTACCTGTGCCTTCTCTGTTATTAGAAATCTTCCCCCATGTATGTAGTTGTAGACTGTGAATCAGTCACCTCTTTACTCTCTCTTGGACAAATTAAACAAATTGAGCTTATTAAATTTCTCACTGTAAAAGCAGATTTTGCAAAATTTCAAATTAATCTTATTGCTCTTTTCTGAACCTTTTCCAATTTTTCAATATCCTTTTTGAAGTGATGACTCCAGAACTGGATCTCACTACTGCTGTAAATAGAGGTAATACCACCTCCCTACTTTTACTTGTTATTCCCCTGCTCTTACATATGAGAATCATGTTCTTAGCTACACCAATGCACTAGTAGTTCTAGTTCAACAGGTCGAGTCAACCATGATCCCTAAATCCTTTTCAGTGTCCATGCATTTCAGGATATAATCCCCCAATTTGAGTGACCTTCATTCTCTGTACATGACCTTGCTTTTTGCTGTATTAAAATGCAGATTATTCAAATGAGCCTGTCTCTCTAAACAAGACGGGTTGGTCTGTGTAAGTGACCTATTCCCATCATTACTAACTATACCACCAACTAGTGTATCATTGGCAAATTTTACTAGGAATGATTTTATATTTTCTTCCAAATTATTGATGAAAATACTGAATACCATCAGGTAAAGAACAGATCCCTTTGGCACAGAAACAGCCCCATTAAATGAGTTTTCCCACAATTGCTAATATTTTTATCAGAATGTCCTACAGGACTGACACCTTTGAGTAAGTTTCCCAGATCTGAAGAAGAGCTCTGTGCAAGCTTGAAAGCCTGTGTCTCTCACCAACAGAAGTTGGTCCAATAAAAGATATTACCTCACCCACCTTGTCTCTCACGCAGGACTAAGAAAAAAACCTTACAGAAATCCGAGCACATGATGTCAACAATTACTGTTATCAACCAAATGTGATGCTTATGCACACTTCTTTGCATATGACAAACCAAAGGAAATTAGTCATGTAAAGTCATTGGCCCTGACTCTGCTTTTAACTACAGTCCTGGTGACTTGAAATGCTTCCTTGTCCTCTCTTTCTTTTTTTTAAAGCAAGATCTCAGTCATGGGCAGCAGGTATCATAGGCTGGGAGAGGCTGTGCCTCTCTAAACAGCCTGGCGTGGCCCCACCCATGTTCCGCCCCAAGACCCCTTCCTGCAGTTCCTTCTCCCTCTTCCATAGCCCAGGTTGGCTGCGGAGTGCCGCCAGGACTTGGTGCTCCGGGGTTGGGTGTGCTGCGACCACGCCGCTCAGAGCTCTAGGGCTGGGGTTAGGGTCCTGCCCGGCGCTCTGGAGCTGGGGGCATTCAGGTGGTCTGGGGCTGGGGCAGGGGAGCCAGAGCCATGGTGGGGATGCAGAAGGGGTGTGTGAGAGGCGGGGCCCTGGGTAGAAGGGGAGGGCATGGGGGTTAGCCTCCCCCAATGGCCTGTTCATTGGCCGCTCATGATCTCAGTGTTACTCATTGAATTCATCATTGGGGCAAGCACTACATTGCAGGACACATGCAATTGTAAATGTTCAGTTCTGTGCATCAGTACTTGCCTATGCAATGAACTGGAATTACTCCTGATTTACTCTGGCCCAGATTCTCTCCTCACTTACACCATTCCATGGGGAAAAAAATGACACATTCAGCCATAAGGGAGGGGAGAGAAATTTAGAAGTAGATAGATTTTCTCCCTGGTCTATTTTGTAGATTTGATTAGGCAGAGATATAAGGTTACTCTGTGTGGCAGACCTGGCATAGGGTTAGGTTCTCACTCCAACACCGGTGAGACTATGAGAGGGAACAGAGAAGCAAGTACTAGAGCAGAGTAGGGGAACAGAGAAGGTCCATGAAGACTCCTTTTTAACTGCTTCTACAATCTGTTCTATATATTCTCTGGCATTTACATGCTATGAAGTAACAAAATTTGCTTCTTAACTAAGGAAACTCAGTAGATGCCTTTGCATCTTGGTAGATGTCTAAGGCCCAAACAAATTCCCATAAATAACAGTGGAAAGACTCCCATTAACTTTTGCCAATCAGTGCAAAAGAGTCTAGGTCTAGGTTTGGCATTTCCACTTATTTCCTTATAGTTTTTTTCTGATTCTATTTGACCAACACATGCATTAACAAGCAGAAGGGTTCCTCCATGTCTATATTTAATTTCTACACAAAATGTCACGTTTGTCTCTGCTTTGCCTACAGGCTACAACATCGCCATGCTCAAAAAGACAAAAACTGAAAAGGAAAATTACATAATGAGGTTTAACTACAAAATGGTATTATTTCATGTTGTGTCCTTAACCTTAAATTTCAATTACTCTCTGGGAAAAACTCTCCCTTCAACATGGTAGATAATTCCTGGGAATACTAATGGCACACACTGATGTGCAAATAGGAAAAAATATACCTCAAAATTTTGAAAATGCTTGATTATGTAAGATGAGATGCACTTACAATGTTTATAGGAACCAGCTCTATTCTTAATTAAGACATCCCAATTAAAGGATCTTAATGAAAAGAAGTGCATTTTCACCATATTCAACCTAAATGATGAATGGTTTGAAATAAGCAATAAAACGATAGTACCTTTCACTTTATGTTAAAATTTGAGGGTCTCTCTAGGGCCTGATTTTGCAAACATTTTAAACAGTGAGTAACTCTATTTGCATGAGTATTCCCACTGCAGCCAGACCACACAAAGGAAGGTTTCTGGTGCCCTTCATGTCCTGAGCACCTACAAAAGGGTGAAACACAATCTGGCTATTATTTAATAATTATTAGGTGGGTAAAATGCTTTATCAATCCTTCCTCACAATAAAATAAATCACAATTGCTTGGATTTTTAAAATATGTCTAAAAACTATCATTATGCAGATTTTAGTTAGTAAATCCTTGTACAGAACAATTAAATAATTGCCTTGTACTCTGTTCTATATTGGCTCTAATATTACCCTTATCATAGTATCACCTGAATGCCTTCTGTATGTTTTGATTACTCATTTGACCTCTGAGTGACTTTCACCCTTGTGCAGAGAGTCAGCTGAGTCCCACTTACACCCTAAAACACTGAACAGGCCTTGTATCGGCCTGCTGTGAAAGGGAGAGTTTCACCTTTCTTGTAGAATATTTACTGAATGAATTAATAACATAGAAATTCTTGCTTTTCCTATGTGTCTATGGACAGTGATTTTATAATTATTTTTACATTATTTTAGATTTAGAAATCTTAGAATCATAGAATATCAGAATTAGAAGGGAACTCTAATGTTAAGATGTTATACGTTGATTTTGACTTGTCCTTTTTTTCTCATTTTCATAACTAGACATCATGCATAGAGTTGGTTAACTTATAGGTATAAAATATATGTCCTGCAAAAGCAATTATTTTCATTTCTGTTGTACAAAATTTTTCTTAAAATCATAAATACAAAGCACGGAATGTTTCAAGCAGCAAGTCGAGAATACTATAGTCAGATATTTGTTAAAATGTTAATTTTTACACTATTACATAATTTAATTTAAACAAGCGAGATAAATTTGCCAGTAGTCATCTGAAACTCATAAAAGTTATTTCCAGCATAACTTGGAATAATTTTACTTAGATTTATGTATAATTATACCATAGCAGTTTCTTTAGGGGGAAAATTATTTGGCTCCTATCCAAAATCTGCATTTAAATTAAGATATATTCCTGATTCAGACCTCCAAGCTGAAGTCAGCATGCTCTAATTAGTACACAGTTGTGGTAAATATTGAATACAAAACCAAATTAACATACTCATTTATAAGAGATAAAAAGCAATGAAAATCAGGATTATAACTGCTATCATGTTTTAAGGTGAGCTACATTTCTTTTTTTTTTTTTTTTTTTTAAAGAAAAGCTCTTTTAAGATTTTAAGTCATTAAAAACATACATTTAAAAGTACAGATAAATACAGTTAAAAGGGTTTGCAGCTTACTTTTCATCTGCCAGGATGTAAATTCCTAATCTTGCCAGCATTTACTGCTCTGACTTGTCATTTCAATGTGCTATTCACAGCAGTAAGTATTAGGCCTGGCAGCAAATGTAGGCAGCATTTGAGCCATAGATTATAAAACTCCTCTCAGAAGTGCAGCACTGAACTTGCAACCTGAGTCAGGGAAGTAGGGAAAAAGGGGTGCCAGGGTGAAAGTTTCCACCATGTGGCCACGTCATTTTTTGCTGTGAGCTCACAGTTGGGTGAAGACATGAACAAAGCTGTGTATGAAATGTGTAGCCTGTTCCTTCTTTGTACTGCAGATGTTTATATTTGTGCCCTAACGTTAGGAACCCAGCTCCAACATTTGTTCAATGGGCTACACAGACATTTCTTCCGACTCTTCAGAGTTCTAGAACAAGTTCATGTAATAAATCTGTTTATCTCCTTGCCTATAATTGGCATATTTCAAAGTTCAGTTGTCCCATCTATTGCATTACTTCAAAGGGGCCCTGTCACTTTTCAGGAAGTTTGTCCTCAGAGCATGATAGTGATAAAATGCTCCAGTCTCAGAGTTAATCCACCTAAGGTCAAGAATTTTTATTGTAATACTGCTCTTGGGAATATTGAGCAACATGTAAAATTTTACAGGTGAGAGCCTCTATCAGTTGCAGATGTTTCTGCTAATTGAGGACGTACTAGAGGTGATGATGCCACTCACCTCATGTTACTGGTAATGCTCTCTTAGGAGACTAAGGATTCCCAGGTCTTGTCTACTAAGCAGTGATTCAAAAGAGGCAAAGCCCAGTAGAAGATCAGAGGATCTCATAGAGTAACAGATGACTGCTATAGAAGCAATTTGTTCCATTTAATGTTTATGCAATCCCAATATGTATCACAAACTACTTTCAATTCTGTTGAAATGCCTATTACATCAGTTTGAAGGTTATAGACTAAAGATTTTGCCCTAATCACCTTTGGGAGGGACTGCACCTCTCCCTAACCCTAATCAGTTAACAGTTTTGGGGGATATCATCAACCTCTTGTCAATAATTGCGCTGGCTGTGGACCAAGTTAATCACTGTTCAACTCCAGTTTTATGGTGGTCTAACTCCACTGGTTGCATACAAGCATAATATTGTGGAAACTCAGTGGTAACTCAGGGCCAGAAAGTGCAGCAGAATGGTCTCTGGGTAACTGTTTGGATAGTTAACTATCATTAGATTTTAACACCACCTACTACTTCTCAGCTTGAGAGGTTCTATCTAACATGATCTAACAGCATGTACATTTACAATAGCAGGATGAGTAGGCCCTTTGGTTACTCTGGGGGGGGGGGGGAAAGAGCTGGCACCCCAAGGAAAATGCACAATTATCTTTATTTTAAATCATCCCTGACCATAGGAACTCAACCAACATTCTTCCCTTTTTCCTCATGATCTCCAAAGGGCCAGATCACTAAAAAGAACGAGCTAGGCTCAGTGTCGTCTGCTGAAAACCTTTTCTTAGTAATTACTAATAACTACAACTAAGATTTTCTTGTAAGAATAGTGTCTTGTTTGGGTTGTTTAATGATCCTCCCCAGGTCAAAGTGGGGATAGCTGTACACAGGGTAACATCCCTCAGTGCCTCATTATTCACCCTACCCACCCACACATAAGCAGCTGAACATAGAGTTGTTTCTGTGGTCCTATATAAAATCTGCAGAACTAGTAGTAACCAACTGAAAATTGACTGGTGAGAGGGCATGTGGTGGCTAGACCTGAACAGGTACTCCATGATAGTCCAAATTATGAAGTCCCTCTAACCCCCTTTATCTGGATCTTCTGGGGTTATAATTTAACCGCCATTTGGTCAACAGATATTCCCGCTGTTTTTATAAGATGGAATCTGGGACAGAACAGGTTTGGGTCATGAAGGGGTTTTATTTTCTCTTACACATATGCATACCTATCTACACACTCTCTCTTCCTCTCTCTGTTTATATCTCCTCAACCATATGTACACACTCTCACACACAAAATCTGCTGAATAAGCTCTGATAACTCATTGTGGCAGATGAAGCTTGTTAATGCCACGAGGATATGAGAGAGTTGCACATAGCCTCTGGTCAGAGGGAACTAAGGGCAGAGACAGGGAGGTCCCACAGGAAAGCCTAGGACTTTTGTTGATAAATTTTAGGCTGAAGTTTATATTTTGTTGTTATCTGAGTTACCAGTGAAGACAAACTGCATGGATGGGGTGCATTTTACACCATTTATATACCATGTGTATATGTCATTTGGAATATACACAAAGATATATGTGCACATCCACTCACTCTCTCTAAAAGTTGTAGCCAGAAATTAATTAACACAAGGTGAGAGATAAGCCTTTGAAAAATAAGCAATCTAAAAACAGATGGCAAATCAAATTAATCATACTGCAAAAGCATGTCAAAAATGAAAATTTGAATGTTCTGTGTGTAGGCCTTATCCGCAACTATTAATTAAATAATTTTGCATATTAAATCCTATTTTTTCTTCAAACTAGAACATGTACATATTATAATATTAGTATTGGTTAAATAGTATGTTTCTGACATCTCTCTAGAAGATATTGCTCTTTTCTGATTAGGAGTACTTAAGGCTTAAAAGACAGACCATATCTGTAAATAACTATTTAGTTCAGTGAGTCTGATAATTACATTTGACTTTGGCAGGTTATATTTAGCAAGAGTGTCAACTCTGTTGAATATACAATACTGGTCACCAAAGTGAACTTATTAAATGCAGGATGTTTTTTGTGATGGACTCTCTTAAGGAGGTGGTGTTTTAAGTATCAATTCTTAGGCCTACTCTTTTCTTTTCCAGTCAGAATTGGAGCATATGTTGGTCAGTGAAGCATAAGCTAGACAGCTGTTAACCCTACTCTATGACCTGCACATACTGAATTAGCCATTGTGTTTTTCAATTCTGGTTCATCAAACTTTTGGTCTGAGAAGCTTTAATCTATATTTAGTAAAGGAACACAATTCATTGCTCTTTTGTCTATCCATAATTCATAGCCCCCAGTCTGCTTTATGTTTACAGCAATTGCTAAGGATTTTTTTTCAGTTACATTGGAAGTATAGAAAAATAATAAAGTACAAGAATGGATTGTAATAAACCTAAGAATAGTTCCTTTGTTAGCAGTTTTGATGAAGTAAATGCTTATGGAGTTATATATATGTACACACAGTGGTAATTAATAGATGTTTTTGGTGTCAATAACAATGAAGAAGGCCATCACTCCTATTCTTAGTTTTTACCATTTGCATGTTTTGTATATTAAGAATGATAATTTAGCACATAAATACCATACAGTACAAAATTTAATTGGAGATAAATAAAAAACAATAGGGGTAGAGCCCACTAAGACCAGAGGTGAAAGTGGGCTGGTACGGCGTACTGGAAAGAAGTGCCTGCCAGTACCAGCCCGTACACAGCCAATGTTAAAGTGCTGCTGTGGCAGTGCTTTAATGTTGATGGCCCTTTGCTCCCCCCACAGGGCCGCCAACAGGGGGCGGGGGAGGGACAGAGACAGCTGCCCCAGGGCCCGGCGATTTAAAAGGGCCCAGGGCTCCTGACTACCATGGCCGGAGCCCCAGGTGGTGCAGGCTGGGCAGCGTGGAAGGGTTGCCTAGGGGAGGCCCCTTCTGCCCCTTGTGCCCGAGGCCCTGTCCCTTCCGGAGGTCTGGAGCCAGGCCCCTGTACCCTTCTTGTTACTCTGTATGTTGCTTTCATCCCTAGAATCATAGAGTATCAGGGTTGGAAGGGACCTCAAGAGGTCATCTAGTCCAACCCCCCGCTCAAAGCAGGACCAATTCCCAACTAAATCATCCCAGCCAGGGCTTTGTCAAGCCTGACTTAAAAACCTCTAAGGTCTGGTCTACACTGGGGGGGCGGGGTCGATCTAAGGTACGCAACTTCAGCTACGTGAATAATGTAGCTGAAGTCGAAGTACCTTAGCTCGAATTACTTACCGTCCTCACGGTGCGGGATCGACGTCCACGGCTCCCCATGTCGACTCCGTACCGCCATTCGCATTGGTGGAATTCCGGAGTCGACAGGAGCACGTTCGGGGTTCGCTATATCGCGTCTAGATGAGACGCGATATATCGAACTCCGAGAAATTGATTGCTACCCGCCGATCCGGCAGGTAGTGAAGACGTACCCTAAGGAAGGAGTTTCCACCATCTCCCTAGGTAACCCATTCCAGTGCTTCACTACCCTCTTAGTGAAAAAGTTTTTCCTAATATCCAACCTAATATCTCCCCCACTGCAACTTGAGACCATTACTCCTTGTTCTGTCATCTGCTACCACTGACAACAGTCTAGATTCATCCTCTTTGAAACCCCATTTCAGGTAGTTGAAAGCAGCTATCAACTCCCCCCTCATTCTTCTCTTCTGCAGACTAAACAATCCCAGTTCCTTCAGCCTCTCCTCATAAGTCATGTGCTCCAGCCCCCTAATAATTTTTGTTGCCCTCTACTGGAGTCTTTCCAATTTTTCCACATCCTTCTTGTAGTGGGGGCCCAAAACTGGACACAGTACTCCAGATGAGGCCTCACCAATGTCGAATAGAGGGGAATGATCATGTCCCTCAGTCTGCTGGCAATGCCTCTACTTATACAGCCCAAAATGCTGTTAGCCTTCTTGGCAACAAGGGCACACTGTTGACTCATATCGAGCTTCTAATCCACTGGGTCCTTTTCTGCAGAACTGCTTCCTAGCCATTCGGTCCCTAGTCTGTAACAGTGAATGGGATTTTTCCGTCCTAAGTGCAGGACTCTGCACTTGGACTTGTTGAACCTCATCAGGTTTCTTTTGGGCCAATCCTCTAATTTGTCTAGGTCCCTCTGTATCTTATCCCTACCCTCCAGCGTATCTACCACTCCTCCCAGTTTAGTGTAATCTGCAAACTTGCTGAGAGTGCAGTCCACGCCATCCTCCAGATCATTAATGAAGATATTGAACAAAACCGGCCCCAGGACCAACACTTGGGGCACTCCGCTTGAAACCGGCAGCCAACTAGACATGGAGCCATTGATCACTACCCGTTGAGCCCAACGATCTAGCCAGCTTTCTATCCACCTTATAGTCCATTCATCCAACCCATACTTCTTTAACTTGCCGGCAAGAATACTGTGGGAGACCGTATCAAAAGCTTTGCTAAAGTCAAGGAATAACACATCCACTGCTTTCCCCTCATCCACAGAGACAGTTATCTCCTCATAGAAGGCAATTAGGTTAGTCAGGCATGACTTGCCCTTGGTGAATCCGTGCTGACTGTTCCTGATCACTTTCCTCTCCTCTAAATGCTTCAGAATTGATTCCTTGAGGACCTGCTCCATGATTTTTCCAGGGACTGAGGAGAGTCTGACTGGCCTGTAGTTCCTTAGATCCTTCTTCTTCCCTTTTTAAAAGATGGGCACCACATTAGCTTTTTTTCCAGTCATCCGGGTCCTCCCCTGATCACCAGGAGTTTTCAAAGATAATGGCCAATGGCTCTGCAGTCACATCCGCCAACTCCTTTAGCACCCTCGGATGCAGCGCATCTGGCCCTATGGACTTGTGCTCGTCCAGTCTTTCTCTAAATAGTCCCGAACCACTTCTTTCTCCACAGAGAGCTGGTCACCTCCTCCCCAAACTGTGCTGCCCAGTGCAGCAGTCTGGGAACTGACCTTGTTTGTGAAGAGAGAGGCAAAAAAAGCATTGAGTACATTAGCTTTTTCCACATCCTCTGTGACTAGGTTGCCTCCCTCATTCAGTAAGGGGCCCACACTTTCCTTGACTTTCTTCTTGTTGCTAACATACCTGAAAAAACCCCTTCTTGTTACTCCTAACATCTCTTGCTAGCTGCAACTCCAAGCGTGATTTGGCCTTCCTGATTTCACTCCTGCATGCCTGAGCAATATTTTTATACTCCTCCCTGGTCATTTGTCCAGTCTTCCACTTCTTGTAAGCTTCTTTTTTGTATTTAAGATCAGCAAGGATTTCACTGTTAAGCCAAGCTGGTCACCTGCCATATTTACTATTCTTTCTACACATCGGGATGGTTTTTTTCCTGCAACCTCAATAAAAATTCTTTAAAATACAGCCAGCTCTCCTGGTCTCCTTTCCCCCTCATGTTATTCTCTCAGGGGATCCTGCCCATCAGTTCCTTGAGGGAGTCAAAGTCTGCTTTTCTGAAGTCCAGGGTCCATATTCTGCTGCTCTCCTTTCTTCCTTGTGTCAGGATCCTGAATTCAACCATCTCATGGTTACTGCCTCCCACGTTCCCATCCACTTTTGCTTCCCCTACTAATTCTTCCCTATTTCTGAGCAGCAGGTCTAGAAGAGCTCTGCCCCTGATTGGTTCCTCCAACACTTGCACCAGGAAATTGTCCCCTACACTTTCCAAAAACTTCCTGGATTGTCTGTGCACCGCTGTATTGCTCTCCCAGCAGATATCAGGGTGATTAAAGTCTCTCACGAGAACCAGGGCCTGCGATCTAGTAACTTCTGCTAGTTGTCAGAAGAAAGCCTCGTCCACCTCATCCCCCTGGTCTGGTGGTCTATAGCAGACTCCCACCACGGCATCAACCTTGTTGCTCACACTTCTAAACTTAATCCAAACGCTCTCAGGTTTTTCTACAGTTTCACACCAGAGCTCTGAGCAGTCATACTCCTCTCTTACATACAATGCAACTCCCCCAACTTTTCTGCCCTGCCTGTCCTTCCTGAACAGTTTATATCCATCCATGACAGTATTCCAGTCATGTGAGTTATCCCACCAAGTCTCTGTTATTCCAATCACATCATAGTTCCTTCACTGTGTTAGGATTTCCAGTTCTCCCTGCTTGCTTCCCAGGCTTCTTGCATTTGTGTATAGGCAATTAAGATAACTCGCTGATTGTCCACTTTCTCAGTCTGAGACAGGACTCCTCTCCTCTTGCACTCTCCTGCTCATGCTTCCTTCTGGTATCCCATTTCACCACTTACCTCAGGACTTTGCTCTCCTTCCCCTGGTGAACCTAGTTTAAAGCCCTCCTCACTAGGTTAGCCAGCCTGCTTGCGAAGATGCTCTTCCCTCTCTTCGTTAGGTGGAGCCCGTCTCTGCCTAGCACTCCTCCTTCTTGAAGCACCATCCCATGGTCGAAGAATCCAAAGACTTCTCTCCAACACCACCTGTGTAGCCATTTGTTGACTTCCACAATTTGACGGTCTCCACTCAGGCCTTTTCCCTGCACAGGGAGGATGGACGAGAACACCACTTGCACCTCAAACTCCTTTACCCTTCTTCCCAGAGCCATGTAGTCTGCAGTGATCTGCTCAAGGTCATTCTTGGCAGTGTCATTGGTGCCCACGTGGAGAAGCAGGAAGGGGAAGCGATCCCAGGGCTTGATGAGTCTCGGCAGTCTCTCCGTCACATCGTGAATCCTAGCTCCTGGCAAACGGCAGACCTCTCAGTTTTCTCGGTCAGGGCAGCAGATAGATGACTCAGTCCCTCTGAGAAGGGAGTCCCTGATCACCTCCACCCACCTCCTTCTCTTGGGAGCGGTGGTCGTGGAACCCCCATCCCTAGGACAGTGCATCCCTACTAAGACCTATTCCATTAAGACCTACCAGAACTTCAAATCTACCTGTCTGTCATGATTGGGATGTGGGCAGTCTGACCTAATGGTTGGAGCAGGAATCAGGCAGGGTCAGGTTACCAGGAGAGCAGGATCAGGTATTGCAGGGGAAATAGTCCAAAGCAGGGTGAAACCAGTTGCATCAACAACTTCCTGTTTCTGTGCTGGGTTTAAATGGGAGCTGTGATCCAATTAGTTCCCAGGACTAGAGTCCTCTATCAGAGTTCAGCTCCTCTTCTGATGACAGTTAGCAGGTCACTGGATTGCAGGATGGAACTTACTAGTTCCACAGAACCCTTTGGACCACGGTGGTCCCTGACATCACTACCTCCCCCAGAGGCACTACTGAGGCGATGCGGGACCAGACTTTTCAGGGTGATTCCTATGGAATGCTTCTACAAGCGCAGGGGCATGGACTTTTTCGTCAGGTTCCTGAATCAACTCCTTAAGACCATATCTCTTCCAGTCAACAAGATACAAGAGCTTGCCACATTTATGTTTTGAGTTCAGGATTTCGTTAAACACATGTTTCTTATGGCCCTTTACCTGTTTCAGTGGAAAAGGTGTCTGGCTTCTGTGAGGAAAAGGGGTTTCGATAGAGGGTTTCAAAAACGAGACATGAAACACCGAGTACACTAGTACATCTGCAATGCCTTGTTCCAGTCAGTATTGGCATTGAGGCAGCAGAATTGCATGGCATAGGAGGCTATAGTGCCCCTGTTGGAGCTTCCTTAGGGAAGCCTCTTCTGTTTGAGCTCAGTATTGTCAAATAGCACCAACGTGCCTTGGAGGAAGACCTCACAGGTGGACAATACCGGGCGGGGGAAGCCCAGTCTAGTACTTCCCTGGACAGCAGGCTGATAGCCAGGCTCACCTGTGCACAATCAGTAATACAGGATCATGAGGGTGGATCATGAACAGAAGACAGCATTGGTTTATAAAAGCCTGGAATTGCTGGTGATTACTATCAAATCATTGCATCAGATATAGTGGGGAACAGGATTCTGTGAGCCATGTCTGGAGTGCAGCATATTCAGCACACAACTGAATGAATTGCTCCTGCAAGAGTACATTCTCTGAGGTCAGCTGGATGACACGGGCCAGCAGGACTTGGTTGTCTGCCTGAAGGCAGGTGGCCCTCTTGAGTGGATCCGGTGCTCTCAAAGGGTTAGTCAGGTCCATTCTGCTGGTACCAGGACCAAGCCTGTGACCTAAGTGGTCCATGGAAACTGTGTAAACGATATCCAGTGTGCATACGTAAATCAAATAGTTGCATGTACATGTGACCACTCAGCCCACAGACTCATTTTAAGATAATCTGTCTGAGTCTTTATTAAATCAGCTAGGTAAGTTCCCTTCATGCATTATTCAACAGATATACATTATTGAGTAATTCCCCAAGATGCTATGAAAATAACATTCTAATCAGTCTATATTATAAACAAACTGGAAGTTTATCATCAGAAGCATAAATGATGAATCAACAGACTTACTTGTAGAAGGAATTCACTTTAAGTTCATGCAACAAATGTGTTTGGACTTTCAACTGTCTTTACAGACTATTTGTAGACATAGCATCTAGAAGTATTCTTGGAGTCAAAGAAAACTCATATATATGCATGGAGAATGAATATTTGTAGCTCCATTGTGGAGTAATGATGATGGAAAGAATAAACTTCACAGTACTCTAACTCCGGGGAATATATGTAAAGTTGCATCCTGGATATATATCCTGAATTCTTAACTTTAAAATCAGATGTAAATGGTTCATTAGAACTATTGAGGCATTAAAACTAAGAAAAATCTTAACAATATGGAAAGGTAATAAGAAAACTAGTTTAAAACAGTAGATTAATTCAGTGCCAGAAATATGGAATTTTGAAGATCATTTTTTATAAAATACATTCAGTAGATTGGCTATGATCATATCTGGGAGGACTTTTTTAGATCTCCACAATATGCACTGAATGAGAGATTGATTAATTTACAACCTCTCCTTCACATTTTATGTATGATATGCCAACCATGCATAATTCAATAATGCAGGAAGTGCTCCCTATCCGAACATGAATCAGAAGATCAACATTTATTTAGATAAAATTACTTTCATTGAGATAGCCTTGTGAGATGCAGTGTGTATGTCTTCTTTGTGAGGGGCACAGGGGAATGGTAGTCATGCAATCTTCTTCATATGTTACAAACATATGTAATGTAAGAGTCTAAAACAGCAGAAAAAAATGAGTCACAGTTTCAGTCAACTCTTTTTACTTTGACAAGGCTTCTTAAGATAATTAAAAAAAACCAATTCCTTGTTTTATTGAAAGAGACATTATTCCACCTCACTGGGGCTTTCACCCCGCAAAAGATTGACTCTACACATATTATCCTACTCTGATATCAGATCCTACTCTGATATCAGATCCTCCCCACCCTTTCTTGTTCATTTCTTTCTCTGTGCTTTTTTTGGTTTGGTTTTCTTGTTGTTGGTTTATATATCTATACACACAAGTTTACAATGTACTCATAACCCAAAAGCTCATCATATATTCTATTTATATGGTAACTAATATTTCTTCAAAACTAACTTTGTAAAATATTGCCAGTTGAGTACTGCCAACTCCATGTATTCAAAAATAATAAGTCAAGATCCCAGAATTATGAGGGGTTTTTTTTTAAATAATATTTTGGATTTTTTTATTTGCCTTGCATTTTCTGAGCCATTAAGATTTCCTCTGAAACAATGAGGGCTACAAACTTGCCCCGATTTTTAAATGAAAGCTCCGATTCTCGTGTTATTACTGGATTCCAGTAGCTGGGGCTTCAATAAAAAGAATTATCTCAAGATTCATGATAAAATTGTGAGAGTCGGCAACTCTGCTAATTCCTGCCTCCATAGGGATTTACACTCTGTATTTTGGAAAACACACAGGAATCCTGATTTGCAACCAACTGGGGCAGGAATATGCCATATATTACTTCTGGGGCTGGCAGATGCTGATCCCACCTGTTCCAAGGAAATGTTTATAGGGTGGCTGGACAAAGGAACAGAAGGTCACTTTAGAATGGTTCCATCCAGCCCTGGTTTTCCCAGTGATCTGAAAAGGAGAATGTGTAAAGAAGAAGAAAAAAAATCACAAGGATTCAGATAGCCTCCAGAATTCCAATGAGTAACAATAACTACTGAAGTTACTAGATACTGAACCCTGTCACATGGCAGGGACAATCAATCTTTTGCAGCCTTGACATATGTCATCATCTGACCAGGACCAAGAAATAAAGATCAGTCTCTCTTCTCAGCATGCTTCTTATTATATGAGTTCAAAAGAAAACTGAAGAGCTGCCAAAAATATAACAAAAGGAAGCTGCCAATCTGAAAAGGAACTGGGCAGAATACAGGCAGAGCTAGATGAAGTATTTTCAGGTTCTCCTGGAAGTAAGGTGACCAGATAGCAAATGTGAAAAATCGGGACGGGGGTGAGGGCTAGTAGGGGTCTATATAAGAAAAAGTCCCAAATATCGAGACTGTCCCTATAAAATCAGGACATCTGGTCACCCTACCTGGAAGCAACAGGCATTGAAGGCAAATCAGACAGGCTGAAATTCTCCACATAAACCCAGATGCGTTGGAGATCTACAATGCATTCCAACTGGACTGCAAACAGCTAGAAAATGTCATTCAAAAATTTTAGCAATATTTTAATCCACACAAGGCAGTAACTTGGGAAAGGCCCATTCTCTTTACTTGAAATCAACAGTGAGGTGAGAAAACTGACCATTACATTTCAGACCTGTGTAATAAAGGTAAGGCCATGTGAATTTGAATATGTGTAACCCTTTGGAGGGGATGCGTCTGAAATACCACATTGAACGTTTCAGGGAGTTGCCCCTGGACTATAGCATTAATAGTGACAGAGGCTCAGGACTCTGTTTCCAGGTTGCCAAGAGTCCAGGACAGAGACAGAACTGGATAACAACACTACCAGAACCAATCATAAGCCAGAACTCAAAGACAAAGGGTTTGGTTTTACTTTTGGTTTTAGCTGTATTTGGGGAGTGGAGCAGAGAGAGGAGCTACACACCTACCCTCCACATTCCTACCCAAGGGAAGACTTGGAACTCTTGGGATCCGGGAACATTGAGCAATGTCATTTGAGCAGAGATCAGAAACCCAGGAGGCTGAGGAGAGACACAGTCAGGATACCAAGAGCCAGTCTAACTTTACGTGGGAATCCAGACCAGAGAAGCACAAAAAAAGTCTTACCATCTTTGGTATGGAGACTTTGGAAGAACACTCCTCTTTATTTATTTTGCTATTTTGTTCAAAGCTGGCCACTGATCTCAGTGCTGCACCATCAATCAAAGATCGAGCCTAACCTCACCATTTGCCTAGGCGGGTGCTAGGAGGGAGAACAGGGTGGTTTGTACTGGCTGTACATGTTAGAAGGGGTAGAGTTTATGTAATGTTGCTTTTGCCTTTTATTATCCTGATCCCTTTTTCCAGTGCCCCTATCCTGAGCTCCCCACACCTAATGAAGCCCCAGCTACCGTTTTATTACTCTGGGAATTGTGATTGCTATTATTTATTTATTTATTTTTGTTGTGCTCTGTCACGCCTCCGTAATAATTGTGTGTTAAATATTTTATCTAGAGACAAGCCCACTGTGTTCTCTGCACTAGGAAGGATGTCCTTGAGTGGAGGCACTAGGCAGTCTCATAGGTGAACCCAGGACCAGGGGTGGCTCTAGGCATTTTGCCGCCCCAAGCACGACAGGCAGGCTGCCTTCGGCGATTTGCCTGTGGAGGGTCCGCTGGTCCCGCGGCTTCGGCGGACCTCCCGCAGGTGGTTCTGCCAAAGCCGAGGGACCAGTGGACTCTCCGCAGGCAAGCTGCCGAAGGCAGCCTGCCTGCTGCCCTCGCGGCGACCAGCAGAGCGCCCCCAGTGGCTTGCCGGCCCAAGCAAGCTTGGCGTGCTGGTGCCTGGAGCTGCCCCTGCCCAGGACCCATACCCCTGAAAAAGAAAAGGGAGAAGGCTGGATCCACACCGCAGGTATAAATACAAGATGGACTATATAAAGTCAGAATTATTTAATAGTTAGCAAGATTGTTATTGTGTGAAACTGACGTGACTCTCAATTATAAAGACAGCTGATATTTGTGGGACTAGAGAAAACTTCCCAATGAAAGAGTTAGCAAACAATGAAAGAACTGTGATGCAATTAAAAGTGCACTTCACTTTATAATGTGAGCTGCCAAAAATTCATGCATCATGTAGTGCAATAAAGCTTTGATGTTTCCTGAACTTTTCTTCAAATAAATGTACATGAAAATTGTTCACTTTTTGACATTTAAATATATAAAATGTAATAAAAATATTCTCAAATGAGATGGATGGCTGATATTCAAACAGCCACTGTGCGCATATTTTCAAACTTGGTCACCTAAGTCCAATAACTGCATTTGGCCTCTCAATCTTCATTCACACCCCCAACCTATTTTAAGTTCTAATGTTCTGGTGTGAAGGTGTGAATTTGGGCACCCTAAGTCAGTGATTTTCAACCTTTTTCATTTGTGGGCCCCTAAAAAATGTCCAATGGAGGTGCGGATCCTTTGGAAATCTTAGACAGTTTGCGGTCCCCCAGGGGTCTGCGGACCACAGATTGAAAACCACTGCTCTAAGTCATCCAAATTTGAAAACTGAGCTTGCCTGTTGTAAATAGAAGTAGACAGTGTTGTGAAACTGCCGTGTAGAAGGAACACTTTGGATTAACTAACTGTGACTATCCACTGGTTGCTACTTTTGTAATATATTCAGCATAAGTACATTTTGCTATTCGGTATCAAGTATATTTTGATGACTGAAAATAAAGTGGGCTTTAGAAGCAAAAGCTTAGAAAGAGCAGTTGCAGGCATTCAGCTCATATATGGAACCATGATACAGCATGATATGGTATGTCTTCAAATGGGCCACATACAAAAAACATCATTACTGCAGTAAATTGCTCCATTAGATTTAGGGTCTAGTTCTTGAGGAGCTGAGGGCTTCCTCAGAATCATGCCCTCAGGAAACTTGTACAGTACTCAGTGTTCTACTCGTTCTTCATTATAGTTAATACCATTAAGTTAACTTCAAATATATTCTAACAACTAAAATGCTATATTATTAACTGTTACAATGTCAGTGTGGTTTTATCATCAGATTTATCTTAATTAGCGTACATGCTACTATTTAACAGCACATTGCACATGAAGAAGTTTGGCAATTTTGCTTTCTTGGCTCATAATAATAATCCTAACTTCTAATGCACTTTGGGAAATCATGAAAACAACTTCCCATAATAGGGGAGAATGCAAAGTGAATAGGAAGAATCTTTCTTATACACACCATTTTGAATTAGAAATAGATAGTTTGATCAATCTTTCAGATATGTCTGACAAGTTATGTAATATTTGTATGACATTTGCATGTGCATGCATTGTAGCTCATTTTACAAGATTCAAGAAAGTCAGAGGAGAGTGAAAGGAAAGAGTTTCTTGTCGGATACAATTTTACAGTGTTGTCAATCCTGTGTTTCTTATTTCTTTTTCCTACCCAAACTTCATAAATATCTATATTGGAAATGCAAACTCCACATATCTTTAATGGACAACCTAATATAAATTATACAACTAGATGAATAGATTTATTTTTGGTTTTGTGAACACTTTTGGGGAAACTGAACATTGCCAAATTTTGTTCAAATCTGGTATTTTTATCCAAAAATTTGTTGTTTTAAAGATAACTCATGCCTACAGAAACATCAGTCCAGAGCCAAACTTATAGATGTAACAACTGCTTAGCAACTGATACTGCTATTTGCATAATGAACATTTTATTTGTTGCAAGAAGGCAACATAGGATGGTAAGAGGCAAGATGCAAGATTTCTGAAGGATACATTTTAAAGATGTTTCTATTATTACCATAAAAGCAAACAGAAGCCATGTATAAAGTATAGGAAAATGAGAAAATCCCTTTTCCTTTTTTATTTTTAATTTTAGAAGAACTCACGTGGAAGGATAATCAACTGCATAGCTAAAAATCTAAAAGCATACATGAAATAAACAATGAGACCATAGGAAGAGTGGGAACGATTAGTGCGTACATAATACATTACCCCTTTTGTTGTACATGTGAATCCATTATTATAGCACAATTTAATCTCCTTGGTGGTTTTGTTTGTTTGTTTTTAAAGACATTTGTAACAGGAGGGGAGCATTTATATTTAAAAGACTATAAAATAAAACTATGTTGAGGTATCATATATGAGGTGTCAAATTATCCATGTAGATGGGATCATTGTAGGAAGTATAGGTATTTACATAGATGATCTGGTTTTTTGGGCGGCAGGGCATGCATTCTGGCAATTTTTTTAAAAACGGAGGTGAGTAAATCTTCTTCTCATTAAAATGACCTGATCCATCAACTGAAAAAAGATGCTCAGTTTCCCCCACAACTGCTTCTTACTTCTCAAGGTAACTACAAACAAATTCATTCCTGTGAAGAGGGCTAGCACAAGTCAATGCCCCACTCAAGTCCAATTGAAAATAGGTGATAGTTCACTCCAACTGACTATTCCCATTCTTAGTACTAGATATATTAAAGATTTAAGCCTAATTATGATTTCAGCTTGCATCATCAAATTGATAGCTGCAACAATACAACAATGACCCAGTGACTTCATTTTTAATATAGCAACTTTTCTATTTTTCCTAGATCTCCGTTCTTATAAAAAAGAATATTGCAAGTTGTCAGTACATATTTTGGCATTGATATGAATGGAATGATAAGTACGGTACATGTGTATACATTCTACTTACAACACATCCCATTATATCATAAATCTAGAAATTGAAACCTTAATAGATTAAAAAAGCCAATCAAATGACACAGGGAGGGGGAAAAAGCGTGTAAACTGTCTATGGAATGTAACGATATCCCGGTGTGAAAGTAGCCACCAAGTACACATACACACACAGAGAAAGAAGCAATAGATTCAGAAGAATTACAGTACAAACATAGGTGCAGACTATGTAGCATTTGAGCCAATTTCCTCATGAATACTCACAGTAAACATCCCAAAAGACATCACCATTTAATATTACAACAGCAGAATGCTTTTTGCACTTGGACATCACAGTTGGTGGGTGATGAAAAGGTATAGAAGAACAAATTACAAAATTCTAGCCCGTAAACAGAACAATTATTACTCAATCTTGACTTATACACTGAGAAAGTGCCTTGCAACACTTGGATAAGAAAATCTGAAACCAATGTAAATTACTGGTTATTGGTATATTATCTTCCCTTCTCTTTCTTATCAGCATTGAGCCTAATTGCCTCCAGATGATATACAGTATCTGTAAACTGGAAAAGTCAGTCCTCTGTTGTGTATCTGTTCTCTTGAAACAGCACAAACTAGAAAAGAAAATTTCTTACTAATCTTACCTATACTTGCATCTGGACATTTTATTTGGTGATACTGTAATAGTCCATCTGAAGCCAGCAAAATGTTTACTAGGGAACTGGTGTCAAATAATGTGGCTAAGAGCACCATATCTTCAATTACACCCTACACAGATCTATCAATTTACTAAATGTTACCATACTGCGGCATCAGAAATACGGCTGTTCTCCCTTCTTCTAAATATAGAATAGCCATCATGGTATCTCTAATACTACCGTGCATTAAAGGTTGACTTTTATGGCTATGATTGTGTTTGTGTGTGTATTTATACCCAAAGAGAATTATTAAAATCACATCACCTGTAACTGATGCATAGCCATCTCCTGACTAAAACATGCATTTAATATATTATGCTATTAAACAATGACTAAGTGAAGAAAATCAGTTCCAACTGAATTTACTGGGAGAATTTTATGTTGGCAGATTTGGCTAGGACAATGTGGTTAAAGCATTCATAATCTTGTGAAAGTTGCCACAAAGTATTTATACGCCAGCAAGCAGAAAAAAATGTAATCTGAAATTAGATTCTACTAACGTTCACCATTTTTTTTTCATTTTCCTATACTTCTGAATTCCCTTATCTGAATTTATCTTGCCTATATTTTATGGGTATCCAAATTTTGAGCAAAGCTGAACTGTATGTCTGTAATGGATGCACTTCCCATTACAGTCAATAGGCTTTAAACACATGCTTATCGTTATGTGCTTTCTTGATTCAGGTTGCTATGTAGTTAGTGCTTTAAGGACTCAGTTGTGCACACAAATCAGTTGTGGGCACAAATTGCAACCACAAAATGAAGGCCACTCTTTTGAAACTTTATCCACTGGAGAGCTGGAAAAGCTGCTTCCAAATGCCTTCCCAGTCTTCAAAGTAACAGAGGAAGAGTTATTGTTCAAAAGCCAAGCCAAAACTGGCTGGTTTTATAAAAGTTCAGTATGAAAAGTGTTTTGAAACCTATAGCTGTTTAGCCGCACATGTGAAACATTCTGGGTTTTGACACTTTCAGTATAAATCATAATTATTTACAGAAGAACTAGCTTTTGCATTAATGGGAAAGTTAATTAGTGCACACTCTGCTAGGCAGCTTCTGAATAGATACAATTAATTATCCACAACGATTCTGAAAATTTCACACATGCTGAATTATAGAGTAGAAGGCACTTTCATTATGAGACCTATTTTCTGGAGCTTATAACTTTCCCCTTCAAACTCCTCTTTGGGCTTTAATTTTCCAAGCTTGATCCTAGCTCAAAATCCCCCCCCCCCTTTTGTGGTGGAAGCAGTTGTATTATATTCCATTCTCCACTCCTTTAACTCAAGCACTTCTACTTAGTGATTTATCATCATCATCATCACCACCACCACCACCACCACATTTACTATATTACTATAATTTACACACTATTTTTATAATTTGAAATTCAAAATTGATTCTGGGCAAAAGGAAAACTGCTTCTCACAAGATGATTGCATATTTTTCAATTTACAAGTCATTGTGGTAACAGTTCCATTTAATAATATTATTTAACATCTGAAAATATTATACCATGAACCAATAACCATAGGTTTTTGTCAAGGTACTTTAAAATACAGATATGTTTCTTCATGGTTGACATGTTTAAAGTTATAATACCAATTCAACTTTTAACAACCCAACCTACGGACATCTCCTGTAATGCAACCTGACAAATCAAAAGGCCAATCTTGCTCTGAAAACCGTAAGAAGTAAATAGAACTGAAAAGCTAATAGGAATGTGTGGAGTGCAATGTGCCTACCTTGAATTTTAAAATGAAAGGAATACATACAGGAAATGAATATTATTGTTGCATCTCTGAAGTGTTAACTTGATGACCCACTAAAGGGAGGTAAGGCTTTTTATTGTGGTTTATACTCTGAAACAGCCATCACTTAAACCGAGAACCTGCAAGTAAAATGCTTTTCAAAGTCTATTTATGATGCTAACTCTAAGACCCTGTCTATACTACAAATTTGACTGTGATATTAAAAGTTTTTTTAAAAAGATTTCTGCTAACAGAATTTTAATGATAGTATAGAAGGGCTATATATTTAATGTACTGTACATGTTCAATATGGGTCATATTAAGATTAAACTGAATTTCAGGTCTGAGGATGAATCAAGACTAGAATTTGGGTTCAGATTTGACAGGTCTGAAATTTCACAAGCTGTTCTCACAAGATCTGAACCCCAAATGCTGGAATATCACTTCTTGTGATAGCTTGATAGCAACCAATGCAGCCAGAGCAAGAGAGAATCAGCCCTAGTTGTGAGTTTTTAGGACAAGTGCCAACATATAAGAAGGATCAGAAGTCTGAAATTCTGGCAGTATATAATGAAGGTTAATTGATGTTCTTCAATCTCAAGCACTGTGGAAAAAAAAATCTAAACCAACTTTCCTTTTCTTGAACACACACACACACTCTCCAGTATTTTTCCCTAAGCCTGAAGTCACACTAAAATACTTTATTATTATTGATTTGGTCTAATCAAATTGTATTGATTTTCTCTCTCTTCAGTAGTAAGAGGTTCGATGACAATAATGGTCTAAAGCTCTGTGTGCACACGTAGGGGGGAACTTCCATGGTGCCTACTTGCAATACATTTCACTCTCACTATTAGATACTCCCTTTCTTTTATTCACTCTCCATTGGATGCTGGACTTACTGCCTTGACTTACTTTATGGAAAACATCTTAAAGTTGAAATGAAAATTAAATTGAAAATCTGTGAATGAAACAGGAATGAACAGCGGGCTTTAGGACATCTTGAGAACATTACAAGTTATTCTCCCCAGAAGGGTCTTGCTGATAGTGGACTCAGAACTGGATGTTGAAATGTATTAAAAATTGTTTCCTAAACTTCTGTGAGTGACTATTCTCTCTCTCTCTCTGGTGCTGTTTTTGTAATTTAGTTTTACATTTTTGTCCTTATTATAATTTGTTTTATTTTACCCGTTTAACTCTGTATTCAGTACATTATGCCCAGTTTGGTTTTCCTCCTTCCTGACGGCTACAACTGGATGACCTATTCACAGCAAACTATTTAATAATTTTGCCATATTTTTCTATTTATGAAAATAGAAATAACAGGCTCCAAATGTTAGTAGTTTATTATTCAAATTGCAATATATTTCACCCTACATCAGTAAATTGTTTTCAAACTACTTATTGTGGCTACTGCTCGAGTATTTACTACTCTTTTATTGTGTAATTGGTCATCTACAACATGTCAGTTTTGTTTATGCTCCCTGAATTGGATGACTAAATATCTCATAAATAAATGACATGATGGTTATATATTTCCAGAACAAAATCATGCAAATATTTCTCTTTCCTCAAACATTTTTGAGGACAACAATAGTTAGTACTTATGTTGGTGGAAAGCAAATAACAGGGATTAGTAAGATTACTGTTGTAGTGATTTTGCGGCTGTTGCTTCTCCTTCACCACCCATATTCACCCAGCTCAAATTAAGGAAATGCTAAAAGAATAAGTAAAAATGGAAAAGTAGTCTTTGAAACTGAGACCAACAGCCTCCCATTACTGCCACTGATGGGCCTGATTCTCCATTTTCTTGCACCTTGTGTAGTCATTTACAACTGTACAATCACTATTGTCAATCAGTAAGGTTTGCACGGGTATAAATGTTTTTTGCAAAGTGCAGGGCAGTGGGGAATCAGCGTGGATCATATAGCTGGAATTCTCCAGCTCATTTTATTGTGAAAGAAAAAAATATATAACAGGAGAAATATAGCTACTCAACTGTTTAAAAATAAATTAAAAGAGAACTGTTTAACTTACCAGTGACTGAGAAAAGCCAGTCTATGGAAAACTCTCACGTCTCAGAATTAAGTTAAGGAATATACTTTGATATGGCAAACTCATATCTTATATTTAAGCTCTGACTAATTTTTTTAGTCAAGTAATAAACCCATGAAAATACAATAGAAACTGCCACTCAGCCTCATCTATAAACAGCAACAATGTGCTGATGTAATATTTATAAATTCACATACGCATTTCACATGATAGGCAATGATCCACTTAATGAAATCACCTCTTTAAAAATATCTCATATATTCCAAAATTGCTTTGCATGCTAAATAAGTAAAGCTTTCTTTTCAATTTCCATCTTCTTCCTTTGTGTACATTCAGTACTGAGGGTTTCCCCTCAGTACTGCATAAGGGTTTGAAAGCAAGCTTTGAGTTACCCTATAGCAGCATGGTAACAGAAGAAATGTTCTTAGACCCAGAGGAAAATAACTACTTAATTTCATACTTTCTCCTATTGACTAAGAGTTGGAGGTACAGATGAAACTTCAGACTAAAGCATAGAAATGCAATCTGAGGAAAGGGATTTGGTGGAGAGGCAGGGGAGAAATAGAAAAGGAGTCACTGGTGAAGGTCTTTAGTAACTGTAATGATGGCTGCCCAGTGCTCATGAGGGTGCATGGTCTGCACCATCCATCAGAACAGAGCTAATTGATCCTCCCAAACACATTCTAGTGTTAATGTCTCACATTCCTCTCTGACCCTTTCTGGATGATTTGCTTATCAGGGGAGGAAGGGGTAAGAACACCCATTTTCATAGGTAACCCTTGCACAGACGGGGAGAGGAGACTCTTTGCGTGCCTCCCCACCCCAACACAAGGACCACTCACAATCATAGAATTCAAGATCAGAAGGGACCATTATGATCATCTAGTCTGACCTCCTGCAAGATGCAGGCCACATAAGCCGATCCACCCACTCCTGAACTAATTCTCTCCCTTGACTCTGCTGTTGAATGCTCCAAATCATGATTTAAAGACTTCAAGTAGCAGATAATCCACCAACAAGCGACCCCTGCCCCATGCTTCGGAGGAAGGCAAAAAACCTCCAGGGCCACTGCCAATCTACCCTGGAGGAAAATTCCTTCCCGACCCCAAATATGGCGATCAGCTGAACCCCGAGCATGTGGGCAAGACTCTCCAGCCAGACCCTCTGGAAAAGGCTAACAATATCCCAACATTGACCCTTTGTACTAATTACCAGTGTGGCACGTTATTGACCCTAATTGACTAAACCCGTTATCCTATCATACCATCCCCTCCATAAACTTATCCAGCTTAATCTTAAAGTCATGGAGGTCCTTCGCCCCCCAACTGTTTCCCTCCGGTAGGCTGTTCCAGAATTGCACTCCTCTGATGGTTAGAAACCTTCGTCTAATTTCAAGCCTAAATTTCCTGACTGACAATTTATATCCGTTTGTCCTCGTGTCCACATTAAGCACTGAGCTGAAATAATTCCTCTCCTTCCTTGGTATTTATCCCTCTGATATAATTTAAAGAGTGCAATCATATCTCCTCTTATCCTTCTTTTGGTTAAGGAAAACAAACCGAGCTCCTCAAGTCTCCTTTCATACGACAGGCTTTCCATTCCTCGGATCATTCTAGTGGCCCTTCTTTGTACCCGTTCCAGTTTGAATTTATCCTTCTTAAACATGGGAGACCAAAACTGCACACAATACTCCAAATGAGGTCTCACCAACGCCTTATATAACGGGACTAGCACCTCCTTATCTCTACTAGAAATACCTCACCTAATGCATCCCAAGACCGCATTAGCTTTTTTAAGGCCACATCACATTGCCTACTCATAGTCATCCTACGATCAACCAGGACTCCTAGGTCCTTCTCCTCCTCTGTTACTTCCAACTGGTGCATCCCCAGATTATAACTAAAATTCTTGTTAGTCATCCCTAAATGCATAACCTTACACTTCTCATTATTGAATTTCATCCTGTTACTAATACTCCAGTTTACAAGGTCATCCAAATCTCCCTGGAGGATATCCCGATCCTTTTCCGAATTGGCAATACCTCCCAACTTGGTGTCATCCGCAAACTTTATCAGCCCATTCCTACTTTTGGTTCCGAGGTTAGCGATAAATAGATTAAATAAAATCGGACCCAAAACCGAACCTTGAGGAACTCCACTGGTAACCCCCCTCCAACCCGACAGATCACCCTTCAATACGACCCTCTGCAGTCTCCCCTTTAACCAGCTCCTTATCCACCTCTGGATTTTCATTTCGATCCCCATCTTTTCCAATTTAACCAGTAATTCCTCATGTGGTACCGTATCAAACGCCTTACTGAAATCAAGATATATTAGATCCACCGCATTTCCCTTGTCTAAAAAATCTGTTACTTTCTCAAAGAAGGAGATCAGGTTGGTTTGGCACGATCTACCTCTCGTAAAACCATGCTGTAATTTGTCCCAGTTGCCATCGGCCTCAAGGTCCGTAACCACTCTCTCCTTTAAAATATTTTCCATGACTTTGCATACTACAGATGTTAAACTAACAGGCCTGTAGTTACCTGGGTCACTTTTTTTCCCCTTCTTGAATATAGGAACGATATTAGCTAATCTCCAGTCAAACGGTACAACCCCCGAGTTTAGAGATTTATTAAAAATCATCGCTAACGGGCTTGCAATTTCACTCACCAATTCCCTTAATATTCTAGGATGAAGATTATCCGGGCCCCCTGATTTACTTCCGTTAAGCTGTTCAAGTTTGGCTTCTACCTCAGATACCGTAATGTCTACCCCCATATCTTCATTCCCGTCAGTCCCTCTACCACTATTCCTTAGCCCTTCATTAGCCTCATTAAAGACCGAGGCAAAATATTCGTTTAGATATTGTGCCATGCCAAGATTATCCCTAATCTCCACTCCGTTTAAAGTTTTAAGCGGTCCCACTTCTTCCTTCTTGGTTTTCTTCCTATTATATGGCTAAAAAACCTTTTGCTATTGGTTTTAATCCCTTCGCTAGGTCCATCTCCACCCGGCTCTTTGCCTTTCTCACTGCTTCCCTACACCCTCTGACCTCAATAAGGTAGGTTTCTTTGCTGATCCCTCCCATTTTCCAGTCCTTGTACGCTTTCTGTTTTTTCTTAATCACCCCTCTGAGACGCTTGCTCATCCAGCTCGGTCTAAAACTGCTACCTACAAACTGTTTTCCCTTTCTCGGGATACAGGCCTCTGACAGCTCCTGCAACTTCAACCTGAAGTAACCCCAGGCGTCTTCCGCCTTTAGATCCCTAAATATGTTAGTCCAATCCACTTCCCTAACTAGTCGCCTTAATTTAGTAAAGTTAGCCCTTTTGAAATCGTAAACCTTAGTCTCAGATGCAATTTTGTTTATCCTTCCATTTATTTTGAAACGAATTAGCTCATGATCACTCGAGCCAAGGTTGTCCCCTACAACTATTTCCTCAACAAGGTCCTCGTTACTCACCAAAATCAGATCTAAAATGGCATCCCCCCTCATCGGTTCAGCAACTACTTGATGAAGGAATTCATCAGCTATCACGTCTAGGAAAAGCTGAGACCTATTATTATTACTAGCATTTGTTTCCCAATCTATATCCGGGAAGTTAAAGTCTCCCATGATCATACAGTTCCTATTAGTCTTTACCTCCTTAAAAACATTAAAGAGCTCTCTATCCACATCCAGGCTAGATCCCGGCGGTCTATAGCACACCCCAATCACTATCCCAGGGGACGCTCTAGTAGTTTTCTTCCCCAATGTCACCCTTGCCCAAACAGACTCCGTATTATCCATTGCATTGCTAGTTATTTCGTTACATTTCACCTCATTATTGACATACAATGCTACTCCCCCACCTTTACCTTTGTTTCAGTCTTTCCTAAACAGCACATACCCTTCCATACCTGTACTCCAGTCATGGCTACCATTCCACCATGTTTCGGTTATTCTACGATATCCGGTTTCAATTCTCGGACCAGGAGCTCCAGTTCCTCCATTTTGTTACCTAAGCTTCTCGCATCGGGTCCATCAGTAATTTAAATTCTCTATGTTCCAAGGGCACATTTGTTTTTATACTCCTCTTGATTTGCAGAACTTAATAATTCTACATTTTCTAGATATAAAAGTGTGATGTACAAGTACTATAAAATTTAACGAGCTGAAAGAGATTGACTTGCATCTTGTTTCAAATTACATTGCAAACTCTTCTACACTGCGATCGTTTGTCTACTGCCTAGTACCATGGGACCCCCAAAACATTTGAGGCCTTTGGATGCTATGACAATAAAAATTGATAATAATGATGATGATAATGATAACAAAAATTAACAATAAGATGGAAGTGGAATCTTTTTTCTGCCAATGCCTGATACAAATGTATCAGATCAAACTTACAATCTTCTTTCAGGTAAATACCTTATTGACTTCAGTGCGGGTTTTGCCTGAATAAGGACTAAGGTCTGCAGGATTTGTCTCACTGTATCCATTTTACAAACGGAAGGGAAAAGTGTGTGTTTGAGCATTACTTTGTATGATTGCTATTAGAAGAAATGCATTAACTTCTTACAGAAACAGCGTATGTGATCAGTCTGAGGGTACCTCTAGACTACCCGCCGTATCGGTGGGTAGCGATCGAATTATTGGGGATCGATATATCGCATCTTATCGCAATATATTGATCCCCGAACGTGCTCCCCGTCGACTTCGGAACTCCACCAGAGCGAGCGGCGGTAGTGGAGTCGATGGGGGAGCCACGGCCATCAATCCCACACCGTGAGGACGGGAGGTAAGTCAAAATAAGATACGTTGACTTCAGCTATGGTATTCCCGTAGCTGAAGTTGCATATCTTACATCGACACCGCCCCCTGCCCCCACAGTAGACCAGGCCTGAGAATAAATTTCAAAACAGTTTAAAAAATGTTCTGCTTGAGACATGGAAACATTCTCACCTAACAAACACAGATCAAGAAAATGTGTCACCACTACAAAATTGTCTTTACTATGTTTAGTGGTGTTGTAGCCATGTAGGTCCCAGAATCTTAGAGAGAGATGTGGTGGGTGAGGTAATATCTTTTACTGGACCAACCTCTGTTGGAGAGAGAGACAAGCTTTCATAGAGCTCTTCTTCAAAGATATTTCCTCAGCCACCTTGTTTCTTTACTATATTTGGTATAGCTAAAAGAGAAGAAAAGACAGCTTACAATGTTTCAAGCTAAATCAGGCTTAGTTTCATTCTATTTTATTTTATTAAATTGAGAATGAAGGATGCTTACATGTACCTTTTCCAGTTCTAATATAACTTTTTTTGAGATGGGGTGATGAAAACTGCATGCAGTATTCAAGGTGTGAGAATACCATGGATTTATATATATAGGCAATATGATTTTTTTCTGTCTCATTATCTATCCCTTTCTTAATGATTCCCAACATTGTTTGCTTTTTTGCCACTGCAAATTGAGTGGATGTTTTCAGAGAACTATCCACAATGACTCCAAAATCTCTTTCTTGACTGGTAACAGCTAATTTAGACCCCATCATTTTATATGTATAGTTGGGATGATGTCAAGTATCAGAAGGTAGCCATGTTAGTCTGTATCCACAAAAACAACAAGGAATCCGGTGGCACCTAAAGTGAGGTTTTTTTTACCCACAAAAGCTTATACCCAAATAAATCTGTTAGTCTTTAAGGTGCTGCCCAACTCCTTGTTGCTTTAGTTAGGATGATGTTTTCTAATGTGCACTACTTTGCACTTATCAACATTGAATTTCATCTGCCATTTTGTTGCCCAGTCACCCAGTTTTGTGAGATCCCTTTGTAACCCTTCACAGTCGGCTCTGGACCTAACTATCTTGAGTAATTTTGTACCATCTGCAAATTTTGCCACCTCACTGTTCACCTCCTTTCCCAGATCATTTACAAAGATGTTGAACACCACAGGTCCCAGTACAGATCCTTGGGGGACCCCACAATTTATCTCTATTCACCGTGAAGTCTGACCATTTATTCCTACCCTGTGTTCCTTAACTTTTAACCAGTTACTGATCCATGAAAGGGCCTTCCCTCTTATCCTATGACTGCTTAGTTTGCTTAAGAGCCTTTGCTTAAGAGCTATGAAAGTCCAAGTACACTGTATCAACTGTATGACCCTTGCTCACATGCTTGTTGACTCCCTCAAAGAGTTCTAGTAGATTGGTGAGGCATGATTTCCCTTTACAAAAGGTGAGTTGACTCTTCCCCAACATATTCTCTTCATCTATGTGTCTGACAACTCTGTTCTTTACTATAATTTCAGCCAATTTGCCTGGTACCGAAGTCAGACTTACTGACCTTTAATTGCTGGGATCACCTCTAGAGCCTTTTTAAAAAATCGGTGTTACATTAGCTATATTCCACCCATCTGCTATGGAGGGTGATTTAAGTAATAGCTTACATAGCAAAGTTAGTACTGCAATTTCATATTTGAGTTTCTTCAGAACTCTTGGGAATAACATTTGGTCCTGGTGACTTATTACTGTTTAATTTATCAATTTGTTCCAAAACCTCCTCTATTGACACATCAATCTGAGACAATTCTTCAGATTTTTCACTTAAAAAAATGAATCTCCCTCACATCCTCTGAGGTGAAGATTGATGCAAAGAATTTCATTTTGCTTCTCTGCAATGGCTTTGAGTGCTCCTTTAGCATCTTAATCACCCAGTGGCCCCACTGACTGTTTGGAAGGCTTCTGGCTCCTGAGGTATTTAAAAAAAATTTGCTGTTAGTTTTTGTGTCTTTTGCTATCTGCTCTTCAAATTCTTTTTTGGATTGCCTAATTACACTTTTACACTTGACTTTCCAGGGTTTATGCCCTTTTCTGTTTTCTGCAGTAGGATTTGACTTCCAATTGTCAAAGGATGCATTTTTGCACCTAATTGTATCTTTTATGCCGTTGTTTAGCCATGGTGGCATTATTTTTGTCCTATTACAATTTTTTTTATTTGGGGAATTCATTTAGTTTGAGCCTCTGTTATGGTGTTTTAAAATAGTTTCTATACAGCTTGTAGGCATTTCACTTTTGTGGCTCTTCCATTTAATTTCTGTTTAATTAGCTTCCTCATTTTTTCATAGTTCCCCTTTCTAAAGTTAAATGCTACTATGGTGGGTTTCTTTGTTATTTAAGGATGTTAAATTTAATTACATTACGGTTGCTATTACCGAGTGGTTCAGCTATATTTACCTCTTGGACCAGATTCTGTGAATTACTTTGGACTAAATCAAGAATTGCCTCTCCCCTTGTGGGTTTCAGGACTAGCTGCTTCAAGAACAGTCATTAATGGTGTTTAGAAAGTTTATCTCCGTATCCCATCCTGAGGTGTACTCAGCCAACATGGGGATAGCTATAATTCCCTATTATTATTGCATTTTCTGGTTTTGTAACCTCTCTAATCTCCCAGAACATTTCACAATCACGGTCACCATCCTTGTCAGGTGGTTGGGAGTGGACTCCTGATGCTATATTCATTGTTTAAGCATAGAACGTCTATCCCCAGAAATTACATGGAACTGTTTGAGTCATTTAAGATTTTTATTATATTGGACTCTGCTTTCTTTCACATATAGTGCCACGCTCTCATTAGCACGACCTACTCACTCATTCCTATATATTTTGTTCCATGGTATTATTGTGTCCTATTAATTACCATCATTCTGCCAAGTTTCTGTGATGCCTATTACATCAATATTTAATACCAGGCACTTAAGTTCATTCATCTTAGTATTTAGATTTCTAGCATTTGTATACAAGCACTTATATAATTTGTCAATATTTTGTTGTCTGTCTTTGTGTGATGTAATTAAATGGGACTCTTTCATTTGCCTGTTTCTCTTCATTTCCTACCAGTACTTTATCAACTTCTATCCTTTCCTCTTTACTGGGATATAGAATATCCCCTTTAATAGGTCCTCCCCTAAAGAATGCATCTGTCTGAACCATGTGCTTCACATCATCTTTCCCCCAGCCCTTAGTCATATAAAAGCATCCATGCATGGGGCCCTGAGGCCACACAGATCCTTTTGCCTAAAATAGTATTATTAGTAAATTTTATGAAGAGATTTATGCATTTAAAAAAAATACTTGCTTTCAACGTTCATTTTCTCTGATGAATTTTCTTTTGGTTTACTGATATTATTGAATAGATTTAATTTCTGTTCAATGTTCTGTAAAATCACAGATGACTTACTGCTGCATTAAGTTACAACTGCGTAAGGTATAAATAAAACAATAAAAGAACAGGAAGAATGTGATACTGAAATAACCTCTTGAGATGTCAAACCAAAATATGTAGGAGAGATTAGAGAAAAAATAAAAGAAAAAAGGTTAATTTTTTAAAGAATAATGAAACCTTGTATAGAATAATGTCCTTTTTCCTTTGGAAACTTGATGCCATTTAGAATCGTTCATGTGTTTGACTATCCAAATCTTTCTTATTCTACACCTGTGCCTTTAAACACTTAAGCACTG
Source organism: Mauremys mutica (assembly GCF_020497125.1). Taxonomy (NCBI): domain Eukaryota; kingdom Metazoa; phylum Chordata; order Testudines; family Geoemydidae; genus Mauremys; species Mauremys mutica. The sequence continues at coordinate 100,709,638 of NC_059078.1, forward strand.
ATATACTTTACTGAAATAACTCAATACTACTAAGATTACACAAGTGTGTTTGAAACATCGCACTGAAGGATCACATTGTCACATAGCAGCCTGGTGGGGGCCGAGTACCTTCGCCACAGGGCCAGTCCCTGTGCCTCATACTGTATGCATTTTAGTATGCTCTTCACTATGTAGTTAAGTTAGTTATGATGATTCAAACCCTACTTAGTGATACAATTTACAAATTTAGCATAACTGCTATAGAATGTATTGCACATGATCAATTTGCACTTTTCAAAGGCTCATAACTTGGTCATATCAAAGCAATGCACACTAGAACACTTACAGGCACTTTCTCCTCAATGAGGGCTATTTCTATGCCAAGTTTTAAGACTCAACCATTTTATATGTATCATTAGATCTGTTTTGATTTGATTTTTTAATAATGCTAGAATTTGTTTTTGATAATAAAAGGAAAACATTATCTCCTCCACTCCCCTTGTATTCAAAAAACAGGTTTATTAAATCTTTGTAAACCAATTCACCTTTGAATAGTCACAAAGCCTGGAAAATTTCCACCTGAAAGGTGAAAGTTTTCAGTCATAATAATTTTTTAGAAACGGGTTAGAATGGAAAGCATAATTTAACCTTACCTACTATACAGAGGTCACTTCTGTTCTCAGTATAAGAAGAACATAAGAACGGTCATACTGGGTCAGACCAAAGGTCCATCTAGCACAAACATTCAGTAAAGAGATGCTTGCCTCATGCCCAGCTATAATCTTTAAGCTTACCGATGCATAGGTTAAAGCAGGGGTTCTCAAACTGGGGGTCGGGACCCCTCCAGGGGTCGCAAGGTTATTACATGGGGGGGCCACGAGCTGTCAGCCTCCATCCTAAACCCCGCTTTGCCTCAGCATTTATAATAGTGTTAAATATATAAAAAAGTGTTTTTAAGTGATAAGGGGGGGGGGGGTCGCACTCAGAGGCTTGCTATGTGAAAGGGGTCACCAGTACAAAAGTCAGAGAACCACTGGGTTAAAGGGACACTGTCAAATTTAATAGGGCGAAAATTTAACCTACTTTATTATTTTTATATCTGTTTACAGCGTCTCTGCCATTTTTGTAAAACAAATGCTTCAGTGCTCTTTTCTTCTCAAAAGGAATGCTCAGCACTCATGTGAAAAATACTTTTCACATGTGTTGGAAGGGAGAAGTGTGTGTAAGGAAATGGTTTCATTTTCAAGGAGTTATTATAAATAAAGTGAAAAGAAAAATGAAGTATAAAGTTATGAAAAATAACTTAACAGTCTCCTTTGCAAGCCTTAGTTTGGTATCAAATTTAGCAGTACATTCCTGATAAAACCTTACATTTGGTTATAATTATAGAACAATGGGGTTCTAAAGAGCATTATGAAATACTCTATTGCACCTGCAGTTTCAAAATATATTTTTATCCACTGAAACTAGATATGAAAACACAAATTTGGATGGAAATTCTGACTTGGCTGCTTTCTATAAACATGGCAAAATATGTAAGAAAAGATTATAATGACCCTTTACGCAGTGATGCACTGCCAACTTTTTATAAAAAGGGGCTTCAACCAAAATGTTCTGCCTTAGCCTGTGATAAATATTGCATGCCTGGCATGTGCGTCTTACAGACATGAAGGATGAGGGGCTGGGGAATCTATTCGTTTTCCTATTTAAACCAAAATGCTTAATCATAACCAAAGAAGGAGACATCACTTGGCAAACACACTTCTATGAACTGCATTTACTGGAAATGTTTATACTTTGTTCCTGAAAAATATACAAAGTACATTCATAGATTTATATATTTTAGGGACAGAAGGAACCATTATAATTGTCTTGTCTGACTTTCTGCATAAGATTGGCCAAAGACCCTTACCAGTAAAATCTGTTGTTTGAAGTGTGTGTATATAGCTATATTGATAGATTGTTTTGTAGGAAGGCGCAGAAATATTAGTCCCTAGGGATCTTTCTTTTTTTTCCTTTTTAATGTAATCCTTGACATTAGATTCTACCTTGTGGATTCCAAGGACTAAAAAGTTGCTCTTCAGAAGCATCTTTGTAAGTCATCCTAGGTATAGATGGTGTTCATCCCTCCCTGGATGCTGCTAAACTATCGAAGGGAGGAAAGCTACCCAATCCTTCCTTCAATTTGGTGACAGAATTTTTACAAGGTTCTCCCAAGAGCTCCCTCCAGCACATCATTGCCATTACCTAAGTTACACAGAGGTTCAAAAGACAGAACTAGGAAAATAACTGCAATCAAAGTACTCTCAGAGTTCAGTAAGCTTGTAGTAGTATCCAGAACAGTATCATTTTGGAGTACTAAGCATTTCAAGGAATAAGCCTATTAAAATGAGATGCTGTTGGAGGATAACTAAAATTCAGCCCTAGTTCACTTAAATTTAATAACACGCTCAACCAAATGCAAAATTTCCATTTCTCGCTAGATAAAAATTTAATTGTTCCACTTCATTATTTGATAATAATACTGCATTCTATTAAGAGGCTTATTTATTATTGTTTTCCTTAGGCTGTTCCAAAACTCCAAGGTAATGCTCTTCTTTTATATCAAGTTTTCGAGATAAGAACCGTAAAACAATTTAGTGGAAGTAAAGACAATTTTTCTGAAAATGTCACTATCCATGCAAGCTTAACTCATCTGAGAGATCCTGACTAAACTAAGTATTTCCCATTGACTTCAAGGGGATTGCTCACATGTGTAGAAGTTTGTTGGATCAAGCCCATAGATTGTAATAGCAAAATATATACTCATTCCTGTTTATATGTTGAATTTTTACATCGAGCATGGAAACACTTATGCAATATCTGTAAACACAGCACACTGGTATTGGAAGTAAAATATGCATTATAATCACACTTGAAGTTAAATATTTAAGACCAGTAACAAGTTACAATTACTTTTCTTATTAATCAATTTATATTAAATAAATATATGAGCTTTTAATCTTGTAATCAGTTTGAGTCCTGCAGTGGTAAAGTAGTAATCTGCTTTGAATACAAGATACAAATGAAATATAGAGAGAGAGAGAGAGTCAGTTGTACACAACTGTTTATACCACTTACTTTGGTAGAAAAATTCATGAAAGAATCACTGAAACTGCCATCGTTGCACTTAAAATTCAAATGTTGGTCTGGGTGATAATCTGCTTCCCAGCTCCCCACATCATGGATCAGTGACCTGTCTGAATTTTGAGATATTTTCTGGAAGGCAGTGCAAGTCATTCCTATGAAGCTAGATGGCTTGATCATAAAGGCCTCCAGAGCAATATTAAGGGAAATCTGTCAAAACACATTGAGAAACTGGTATTTTGCTAAGATACTTTAAAAGGAATCCTCAGTACAAAAGATGCATTTTGTATACACTATGTATTATATATATATATATGCACACATATGAAACGTGATAATAAACACATGAAAAGGTAAACTGATCAAAGAAGAAAAAATTAATTTCTGTAACAGTTTAGTGGTTTTGCTTGCACCTTTATTATGAATACAATAATGACAGAAGAAAAAACATCATATAAATGTACAAAAAGCCTGATGCTCCTTTCCCGTATACCAATTTTACAATAGTGTAGCTGCCAACATCAGTGGAGTTAATCCAGATTTATAGCAGTGTAAATGCAAGGAGAATAGAGCACCTATTAGTAGTAGTAAATATGTTAAATAGAATCCAAGATCATGCTCAGTTCCTCCTAACACAGATAATATAAATGGGGCAAGATCTTCATGCCTGGCCATTTGGCAACTGGCACTGTTCAGGTAGCTTTGCTGTTCCCTGATTGCTAATCCACCAAGCACCAGTCAAGTCCAAAGTAGTAACACAGAGCAGTCTGAGTATTGTTCTAAGCTACACAGGCTCCAGCAGCCCATGAAGGTCTTCTCTGGCAGCCAGAAATTGCTGAAGGGCACGTCTCTCGCCATGCCTGCTTTTCTTGGCTACTGCCTCTACATCAGGACCTAAAGATTCTCCTATGGCATCAGTTATTGGTCAGTAACTCTGAAGTCATTATGACTGGCTGAGACAACCCCATTTCAATAAAATGCCTAATACAGAAAATATGAAACATCCATACCTATTAAATCTGATTTGTATAAAATCTTGAATGTATATATAGTAGAGCTAAGGACAGTGACAAGCTTTAGGTTTTGTTTGCAGTGAAGTTACTATTGACTGTCCTTATGTTCTGTTCCACTCAGGAAACAATTAGAGAACTCAGGAATGTTTAAGATACTTTCCCTACTAAAGCATATCCATGCTATGCTGTGCAGCAATAAAAGCTTAATAAAAGTGAATATGGCCATTAAGACACAGGCCTGGAAAACATGGGAAAATATTATTATTGGTGCAACTTCCCTCTCAAGTGCTGTTTTTGCACTTTCCATGTTCTGGTTCACACTATCAAAAATGGGTACATATGCATACTATAACTTCCATAGGTCAATCTAGGTCTGAAGTCATACAGGGCTGATTAGTGGGTTCACATTTGCTGAGTGCTGTCAATGGAAGAGCACAGACTTTACTAGACCTAGAGAGACGGTGTTTTATGTTTCATTATGCAAAGTGGTAATTAATGTTGATGGGAAAGTTTTAACAGCAGCACAGCTCAGAAGAATAGCACATTTTCTACCCCTGGATTTTTGTCAATCAGGTATATTTGCTACTGCAAGAACACAGTTTTAATGATTTGTAGTGTAACAAACATGCACATGGCACTTTATAGATTCTTTTCATTTGTGGGGATGGGGTTGTCAGGGAAATTTTGTCCCTTGATTTGGAAAAGGAAGGGATTCTAGAGTTTATTAGGCTCTGAGCATTCTATGATATTCTTCAGCACCTCAGGCAATAGTGTTCCACAATAAGACTCAACTTCACTCAGTATTGATTAGAATGGGGTGAAATTGTCACATCAAACCCCAGAAAATTTGGAGCATGGTGCCAGTTCTGCTGAAGGTTTATTTTGCAGAAGATTTTCACATGACTTCACACTAGTGAAAAGTACTTTCTATCTGGCAGGGGAAAAAAACAAACATACAAGCAAACAGTTTAGAGCTGGCTGAGAAACTGTTTTTCTGTCCCAGGAAAATGTTTGAAAATTTGAATATATTTCCTGTCTTGATTGGAATAGAAAGCTGACATTTTGAAGTTTTTTGCTGAATTGATATATCACAGTATTTCATTTTGGAAGCACTTAAAAATGGTACTTCTGAAGGGAAATATATTAATCAGGATCCCTGACTTCCCACCTGGTGAGCTGCAATGGAGTTGGGAACCCTGGAAGCCCTAGCAGCTGCAGACTAAAGGTATGTTGACATGATTCTTGTCAGTTTCATGACTGCTCACCACTGAACAGCAAAGTGAAACTGACCAGACCCTGTTGTCATGTTAACAGAAGGGCTGCTGTTAGTGAGGATCGCAATGAAACTGACAAGAATGTCAATTTCAGGCCCCTGTGGCCAGGTCTTTAAGGGTCTTCCAGAGCCCCCAGCTCCAAAGCAGCCAACCTGGTGGGGGATTCCAGGCTCCTGGTTTCCCCTCAGCCTGCATGGTGGGCTGAAGTGGAACTGTGAGCCTGGAAACACTGGCTCCTGTGTTCTGAGACTCCCAGCTCAGTGGACTGCCAAGAAGCTGGTCAAGCAAGCTGGAAGGAAACCAGGCAGGTTTATGATGGAAACCTGACTGGCAGGCAGGTTTTGAAACCTGGGGTCCACTGGAAGTTTGTAAAAATCCAACCATTCTCACAAAATGGTTTGATCTTAATGAACTGGCAAATTCCAAAAAAAAAGTTTTATCAGCATTTTTCTGATCAGCAGTTTACTCAGGATGTTGTAGGCTTGGAGCCAAAACACTAAAACCTCATTGTAAGGTGGGGAGGAAATATGGTGGCTTTGCTGCCCTTAGCTCCTGCCTTGTCAGTCTGGATTGTCTGGATTCTGTCATAAGCCAGTGAGGTGTCTCATAATAACCCTTCAGGGGCTGGTTTATCTGTGTGTGCTCAAAATGAAGCTATGAAGTACAGTAAATTCCCCTCGGCCACAAGTGCTGCCACCTCCAACACTCTATTTAGGCTAGCACTAATGGCTAATTATAGCAGGAGCTGCAGCTTCCACTACAGTTAAGGTTTCATAATATTTCCATTCTAAACCCTTGTTTAGTTGTTTTAGTTGTTGCTAATTTTTTAAAAACATTCACCTTTCCAGATTTTTTGAGTAAAAATGGCTGACCCATTTTAGAACACAAGAAGCAGAATTTCCCCCCCCCCCCATTATAAAAAATACCCTGAGACTTTGTTTTGAACAGTCTAATAGCTGGAACAGCCAGACAGAAAAGCTTTAAAATTGAAACCAGGTTTTCCTGGATAACTTGATGTACCCTACACACATAGGTTTCCATGCTGTGCACACAAATTTCACTGGCACAAGATATGCTTGTGGAAAAATCAAAAGATGTGGGTTCAATCCCCAGCTCTGCCCAAGACTTCCGGTGTGACCTCAGGAAGTTACATAGTGTCCTTGTGCCTCAGATCGCTCTAAATAATCCCACTGAAATTGTCAGAGAATTTCAGGTTAATTGTTAATGAGGCTTTCCCTTTCTAGACTTAGTCTTTGTGCCCTTTGGCATTGTCCTGAGCTGCACACCCAAGGAGCCATTTTTGCCATCCTCTTAAGTGTTGCCCCAACCTGCTGTTACATACATGGACACCATATTATTTTCTATATTTATAGCACTTGGAAACAAGATGATTAGTTTGGTAGCTTTCCATAAAATGCTTGCTGTTCTGACTGTAACTTGCTATGATTGTACAAGTGGAGTAGAGGTGGCCACCTATTTTAGATATAATTTCTGAAAAATGTGCTGAGAAATTATCATAGAACATGTTATTCCATGGAAAAGAGATTGCCAACAATGTCACTATCTAGGTATAGATAGGCAGGATTGTTTGCTTTTGAAAGCTAAACAATTACCATAGATAGATGATTAGATTAGATTAGATTACATAGACAGACAGACATTCCCCTGGTGTTAGCTGGACTGGTGATCTGCTAGGTCACGCCAATCCTCGACTCTGGGAGCCAGTCTGCTGTGAGAACCGCCACTCCTGGGCTGTTCACGCACAGCCTCTGGCATATAAACTGCTTTTTGGATTGTGCAACCAAATGACACTAGCCAATATCTCCGGCCCCAGACACAAACCTAGGAACCTCCATCTTGCAGTGTCCAGTTATGCCCGCTGGATGCTGCAAGCTTATATGAGTTAGTCAATTTAACAAAGAAATTGATGTGTACCAGGCTTGTTATCCCAAGTGAAGCCTCTGACACACTTCAAACCAAACACACTGCTTCAGGTAGAATAAACAAACAAATTTATCAACTACAAAGATGGATTTTAAGTGATTATAAATCAAAGAACAAGAAGTCGGATTTGGTCAAATGACATAAAAGCAAAATGGATTCTAAGCTGATCTTAACACTTTTAGTACCCCTACAAACTTAGCTGCTTTTCACAACAGGCTGGCTATTTGATCAGCCCTTCAGTCGCTTGGTGGTGATGTCTTTATATGGAGGTGGGAGAGGACGAGCAGGGCAAACGTCTCTCCCTTTTATCAGGTTCTTTCTTCCCTCTTCATCTCCACCCCCTTCAGAGTCAGGTGAGCATTACCTCATCGCAGTCCCAAACTGACCAAAGGAAGGGGGTGACGCAGAGCTTGTCTACACTACCAAGTTTTGTTGACAAAACTTATGTTGATACCCAAAGGTCGACAAAACAAAAATTGCTAAAGGGTGTTCCCACTTGCTCCCTCTGTCGACTGATCATGTCCACATTGGGAACACCATCATCGACAGGGTGAGCAATGCACCGTGGGTACGTATCCCAGAGTGCAGCGTTGTGGAAAGAAAGAGCTGATTGCTGTGCATCTTGGGATTTTCTCCGAGTTCTCCCACAGCTGCCGAGAGCAGCAACATGAGTAGCTCTGTGAGCTCTCTGTGCTGAGGAATGGCAAAGCAGCACAGCAGCCTGTCCCCCTCCCCCTGCAGGAGCAGTCTGCCTGCTGCTATGTTCCTAGTGCTGGGCAGAACAGGAGCATTCCAATGATTTGCTCTTTGTCTGTTTCCCTAACAGAAGAATGTCACACAGATACTTCTCGGAGCTTTGAAAGGGGTGGGGCACATGCCTGCAGGGCAGCAGAGATCAAAACACTGAGCAGAGCAATCAGGGCAGGCATTGTGGGATACTGGCAGAAGCTAGTTCTGTGGACAAAACAATCAGCAATGTCTACACTGGCTCTTTGTCGACAATAAAGGGAGGGGAAAAGACAAACGTCTGTCATGGGGTGGAGGTTTTTTGTCACTCAAACTGGGCATTTTTCGTGACAGAAGTCCCACTGTAGTGTGTACGCTCTTGCTGTTTTGTCGCCAAAAGGCAGGTTTTGGCGACAAAACTTGCCAGTGTAGACAAGCCCCCACTTGAGAGTCCAACAGATCCCTTGTTGTTGCCTAGGCCAGTGTCCTTTGTTCCTGTGAGGCTGGGCTGGGTTTGTTCCATACATGCCCTGGTGAGGTGTGAACTGCCCCTCTGCTCTTGGAGAGTTTTTGCCTGGGCTTGTTTTAAGCCATGAGGACACATTTTCAGCCTCATAATTATATACAGGAAATTACAACCTATAACATTACTATAATAACGATTACTATAACATTACCATAGCAACAATTCTCAGAACATCATGCGCCTTCTGAAAACCCCCAACATGACAAACTTTGCATTAGATATCACACAATCATAGTATAAGGATGAACATGGGGGTGAACATAGTATAAGGACGTTCCCATGAGGTACAGAATGTCACAGATAGATACCATGAATGGAAAGGTATTGCAGACAACTCAGTAAATTTACACATGCATTAACAATGAAGTTGGTTTAATTCGAGTGTGTCAGGTTGGCACACTAAGAGCAAAAAATAGCAGCCTTTTCACTTGTTTCTGTCCCATCAGAATTTTGTGTTCACAGGAATTTATTCTTACTTTTTAATATAATATACAAAGAAGAATTTCTTTTTCACTCTGCACGGTAATATTAATTTGAAGCCATATATAATTTCTTACCTTAAATGCATTATTATACATGGGATAAAATATCTGGAGTTTATACATTTGAGAAGATGTAACAGGCCATTCCTTATGTACAGAACAATATTTATATATACACACCACCCCAAGCTCAGGGAGGCATGAGGAAATACAACTGATCTATTGCTCTATCTTTCAACTCAGGGGTTTGTTTGCCTTTGTGATAACCCATCCCATAGTGCATGAGAAAAACATGTCTGTCTTCCCCCCCAAAAAACATTGCCATTTAATGAAGTTTTCAATAGACTTAGAAAGAAAATGGCCAGGTTCATGTCATACAATTGACAGATTTAGTAGGAGCCTTAATTTTTCAGAAATTATATCTAAAACAGGTGACCACTTCAAAGTTTGTGCAGTCTTACTCTGTTTAAAGAAACTAAAGCAATTTATGTGAGCTAGTTAACTGACTAATTGCTTGCTGGCTGGTGTCCAAAAGGAACAGAAGTTGTTTAGTATTGCATGAGACTACACAAGAAAGTCCACAGATTTGTTTATTTACAAGCTGCACTCGACTGTGCACTGAATCTCCTACAGAAAACTGTAAGAAGAAAAAAGATAGAGCACAGCTAATAGGTTAGGGATACAGATCTACAGCTTGCATAAACAGAAAGAATTACTTTGGATAGGAATGTCAACATCCTCCCGAAGCAGTGACAAGAAAAATGACCTATGGAACTTGACATTTAAAATAAACCAGGAGTTTATACAAATAGAGCATCCCCTTAGCTGTTACATAAAAAGTCAGCCCTAGGAAGGCACTTTACTGTCTATACGTATTCTAAATAGATACATACATAAAAATGGGCATTGAAAGTGATTCTTTTCTATATATAGAACAAAGAGTCCTGTGACACCTTATAGACTAACAGATGTATTGGAGCATAAGCTTTCGTGGGTGAATACCCACTTCGTCAGACACATGTGCTCCAATACGTCTGTCAGTCTATAAGGTGCCACAGGACTCTTTGTCGCTTTTTACAGATCCAGACTAACACGGCTACCCCTCTGATACTTTTCTATATATAACCATTTAAATGAACAGCTTTTTTCCTTTAAAAACAGACAAATCAGTTCCTCACAGAGTATAATCTGCAAGTGAAAAAAGACTGGTCCGTCTAGGTCTTGCTTCTTTAAGGATATGTCTACACTGCAACTAAAAACCCAACGCTGGCCTGCGCTAGCTGACTCGGGCTCGCAGGGCTCGGGCTAAAAGACTGTTTAATTGTGGTGTAGATGTTCGTGCTCAGGCTATAGCCCAAGCTCTGGGACCCTCCCACCTCACGTAAGTTGCATTGTTGAAGGGGCTAAGGATATAAGCAGGCCACCAATGTGTGTTTGCAAATACGCACTGGTCTGTAACTAAAAGGAACAAGGAATTCACTTTCAAGCAATATCCCCAAACAAATTCTGTAGATAACGGACCAAAATATGCAAGGTTTGCAAGTTGTTATTGGTTTTTTTTTTAAACATACCCAATAACTCTTTAAATATTTAATTTAAAATTGTAAAGGGTTTGGATTTAAGCTTCTGATTTTGGTCCATTCTACTATTTAAATGTTGAAAAATTGCTAAAAACATACTCAGTGTCCCAAGGGTGAACTCTTGTGAGCTGGAGGCTGGGCATTTTTGGTAGTAGGTCCAAGGATCTACAATTTGCTCCCCATAAAAATAAGATTAAACACAAAACTAGCTGATTTCTTTACCAAGAGCAACAAGATGCACCTTTTCAGCCAGGCCTTTCTCACCGGTTTACGCTATAATACCTAGAATGCTCTCTGACAGCCATATCAAAAGCTGCAGGCAACAACGGAGCATGTTGTCTTATCCTCTTATTGGAAATGTTGATTGACCCAATTTAAGCCTTCTAAAATGAACACATATACCAACAGCGATGGGTAAACTGAAGTGAACAGCAATACCATATTTGAAGAACACGCCACAAACGAAACAATCCACTATAATAATAAATAGATAAATGTCAGTTATTGAGCCTATCAGTAATGTTAGATAAACCTACTGTATTTTTGCTTTTTCTGTCTTCCAACAGTACTTTAATGAATATAAAATGCTAATGTAAAAATTGATAGAAAAATGACAGCTCTTTCAAACAAACTCCACCAAAATATTTATAATTTTATTACATACCTTTGATATAACCTGAGTATGGCTGGTCAGTGTCTGATTTGTAATGTGCGCCACACATTGTACAATCCTGGTACAGGCTTTGTTTTCATTCTGGGCCATCCACAACACATGGTCATCTACCAGCATTATGTTGCTGGCAATTTCAACTATAGCATCTCCAAGCTGAAGGAAAAAGTAATTACATGGGAAACTATTATACCATTAAAACGGCAACAAAGAACACAAGAGTGCAATTGAAATTTGGCACCTTATCTCACCTAATGACAGTCACTTTAAGGAGACTAGTCATTCTGTTAGATCATTACATTTAAACAAACACAGAGATCAAGGAGAAGAGGAGACAAAAGTGCAAAGTGACATCAAAGAAAATACTTTTTTGTTCAGTATTTAAGTGTAATATCCCCACAGTTTGTATTTTTTTATGTATTTATTTATTTGTGTATTTCACCGTTTTGGGTTAAAGCAGGTGATATTGGTCATTTTTTTCTATTAACTAAAATAAATTAAAATAAAGTAACACAGCTCATTTTTGGTTTATTACAAATATGTTTATTGATCAGGGCTGCCTGGGGCAAAACAATTTCGGGGGCCCCTTCCATAAAAAAAAATTGCAATACTATACAATACTATATTCTCGTGGGGGCCCCTGTGGGTCCTGGGGCAAATTGCCCCACTTGCGCCCCCCCCCTCTTCCCGGGCGGCCCTGTTATTGATCATTCCACTGGTTGATTTTGGTATTTTATTCTGCTCTGCTAATTTAATATGTTCAACTCTACTGTTTGTCTTATTAATGTGGGATATTTCCAAGTCTTTAAAGAATTTCAGTTCTCCTCTTACTGTCTCAGCCACTAGATCTTCCCTATAACACCAAATATGAATTGCTTTTTATGGATTTATCTTTTCCCAAATTAATTTTTTTAAACTAAATCTATTTGAGTTATATATGCCCAAGGAAGCATTCTACTCAGATGAAGTATATTTTAACCAAGATTTTTAATCAGAAATAACCAGGCAAAAAGATTTCCTTCACAATTTATATAAAACCAAACCAAAATACCAGAATGAAAACCAAAACAAACAAACACCCTCCCCCTCCAGAACTTCTTGTTTTCTGAATTACAATCCCTGTTTTTCCCCCCTTCATAAAACAAGAGACTATGATGGAAACAAGAATACAGCCATAACTGCTACAGTGCAACTTGCAATATCCCTTGATATTTTACAGCATTTTGTACAAGAAAGGAAATGCTCCATATGACTGAATACATGCCTAGCAACAGTCTGCATCAGAATTCTGGCAGTTTGTGAGAGTCTTACAAATTTCATCAGACAGCAGAGTGAACAGTGCCCAAAACAAAGGTGTTCCTGAGATTAATAGTGTGGTACCCAAGAAACAATCATTTTATATTTTGATGGATACAATGATTATTCAGAAAGCCTGAAATATTTCTTTGACTTAAAAACACAATCAACTTAAAAAACACATTTCTGTCTGAAAACCACTTTCCCTGGTATTGTTACAAGTAATACCTACACTTACTATAACTGAGAGGGTTTTAAGAAAACATATTTCTTTTTTTATGCATTTGACAGCACTTTGTGTATAGTCAGTTTCACTCTCTCTCTATAGGGAGAGAGGGCCTAATTCTCAAAAGCGCGGAGAACTCACAACTCAATTTGAAATTAATGAGAGTTGCAGGTCCTCCATACCTCTGAAAATCAGGCTCATAGTCAGTTTACATTTTTGTTTGCTTGCTTCTATGTATGAGTATTGCAATAATTCCAGGAAGCCTGTGAAGAGCCCCACTGTCCTAGGTGCCTTAAATGAGTCCTTGCCCTAAATAGCGAAAGTTGAAGAGAAAAACATTTTAGAAAATGTGATTGTAATGATACTCCAAGGATTTCATCTTGAATTGAATCAATGATGCAGTGGCTTCTTTCTTGACTTTTCACTTTGAAATGAAAATATTTTTTTTTGTAAATTAAACTTAATTTAAATCAGATTACAAAGTAATATAGCCTTGTAAATGTATACAGCAGTTTTCAGAACCCACAGATATGGCATCCCAAAGAGTTTACTGATCATCTCACACAAAAATGATGCATGGAAGAGTGATTACATTCAGGGGCATAAAAATAACTAAAAAATGTTTCAACAGGGAAAGACATAACCTAATAGATCTGGCTATGTGGTTCAAAGTACAGATATTCAGCAGAAAGAAGAAACCCATAAAGCAATAATACTGAGACATCGGAGATGGCAGACATTAAGAAATTAAACAGGAGTTTGCAGAGCTAATGGTTGCTGAAAAAGTCAATGCAACTTTAAACTTTATATACAGCAGTCACACAACAATGGACAAAGATATAATGTGTCCTCTCTATATGGCTCTTTTGCGACTACCTGAAATAATATATTAATTTCTGGTAACCTAATTACTAGAAGGTTATTGACAAATTGTGTTACTGATGCAGTGAAGAGTAAGAAAAATGATTAGGAGGCTGGAGGCAATGATTGATGAGAAAAGATTAAGACACACAGCTCAGCTAAGTGAGGGACAGGATAATAGCCTATAAATAAATAAGAGGTGGGAAAAGTAGGGAGAGGAAGCCATTCTTTAGCATAATAAAATGTGCTAACTAGGAGTAATAGCATGAAATCAAGAATATGAAAAATTGGGTGAATGTAAGCACATTTTCCTGGCAGCGTGATGTACTAGACTGTGAAATTATGCCCCAGAAGAAGCCGTGAAAGCCCTATCATTTGGCACATTTGACACTAGATGGGACAATGCAAGAGTAAAATGTGCAGTAAGGAACCAACATGCACGATCAAATTGGTCTTTTTCTGCTTTAAGCACATCAACACAGAAGTTGCACAAACTTAACTAAAATCGGTTTAAAACAGTGCAAAACTGTTAACCCACTTATGTTAGTTTACAAGTGATTTATATCAGTTTAGCTTATGACACAAGTCAGTTGGAGATAGCTGCGTGTCCACACAGGGGTTTGCACTGTTTAACTAAATCAGTTTTAAACCACTTTTAGTTAAACCAGGGCAACTTCCAAGTGTAGAAAAGGCCGCTGATTCTATAATTCTATGGCTAAAAAGAGGACAGTTCAGGTATCCACATTTTTTTTTGTACATTCACTAGTGAGATTAAAGTAAGAAACCAGTAGGTGTTAAGGATGGGTTTGAAGAAGAAGAGAGAAAGTGCTTAGTGAGGATGAAAGCTGGAAGCCATTCCAAGCACTGCAAGCAGCATGAAAGAAAGGGCATGTCTTCACTTCAAGTTACGGTGTGAAGGCAGGCATAGCTCTGATAGCTTTAATCTAGCGAGTGTGGATAGCAATAGTAGTGGAGATGTGGAGACGGGCTAGCAATCCAAATATGTATTGAGCACCTCCGGTGGGCTTGTCTTCAGGTGCCCAGCCCAAGTACAAGTCTGTGCCACCACACCTTCACTATTCTTAGTACCCATGGTTCTCTTGATTACAGTCAGCACAGGTCTGCCTACCTGTGCAACAATCACATTTTCACTCGCAGTGAAGACATACCCAAAATGCGAAGCTGAAAGTGGAAGCAGTAAGGAGAGAAGGTGGAGCCAGTGAATGGTGTGAGGGATTATGAAAGAAACGGGTGGAGAAGTAACACGCAATGAGGGGTGGAGTTGTGTGGCTGCTTTGATAACGTGGATCAGGAGTTTGAACATTACGTGGAAGGAGGGGCAAAACCAATTGGAGCTGATGCTAATTTATGTATTGAACAACACATAAGGTGCTAGTACCAAAACCAAAGAAGAATCAAAGAATTTTTTAGGAGAGCTATAACTGAATATGGCTATTTTTTTTGTCAGAGAGAAAATTCTCACTTTTTTTTTTTTGTCAAAAAGCAACATCATCATATTGGGATTCTGAGCCAGGAGGCTGAAAAGCAATTGTAGCTTTGAAATATGACTATGGGAAGCACTTAGTATGCACTTTAGTTCTGGCATCTGATGATGAAATTAAAGTTGAAGGCACTCTCAAAGTGGCACTAAAACGTTAACCATTACAAACCCCAAAGCCAGAATGAAATGAACAATACCAAACCAAAAGAAAACAAATGTTTTAACTATAACTATCATGTATTCAAAAATTACAGATTATGAAATCTTTATGCAAGCAGCTACTCTGAAAATTAACAATGAAAACTTTTATGAGCATCATTGCTGTTGTCTATTAAAAGCTATTTTTTCCTTTGAGGTTTGCATAACTCTGATTAGATTTCCTTGTAAAATGTCATCCCCTGTCCTAGAAGTTTCTTCAGAGAGTTATACTTAAAGAGGCATTTTGTCCTCTTCACATGAAGTGATACACACACTCTTAATTCTTCAAAATGCAGTGAAAATATCCTCCATAGTTATTCTGTTGGTAATACAGAACAAACAAAATAAACATTTGTGACATTCAGATACTGTCATGGAAACATCCAGAAGGAAAAGCACCTTGGAGTTACTTCCAATACTTTAGCCACTGTATAATTTAAAAAGGCACAAAGTAAAGGAAATGTGTGTGCATGCTAAAATATTTTGTTCCAAAACAGCAATGGATCTAGCAGGCAGATGAGAAGGCTCAATCCTCCTCTCAGACACTGAGCAACCCACTGCTTAATCTTTTGTACAGTGTATATGCATTCACAAGAGCAGGGAGCAATTTTAGAATCTACACTGCAATGTGTGCCTGCATATGTTAAAATAGGACCATGCCCTAAACGTACAAGTATGTGATTTCAATTTTAAGTGGTAGATTATTCAGTATCTTACATCTTTGACTTCATCCACGATGACTATTAACTTTTCCATTATGTAAGCCAAATATATAATATCCATCTTATCTGCAAAGTTGGAAGCACCTCTTGTGTAGGCTGTAAGTTGGCGGGAAAATTCAAGAGCATTGGTGGCGTTGACGTGCATCTGGAAATACATCAGAATTGTTATGTGTAATATCCGGCTTGGCTTTTATCACTCTTTTACAATTTCTGAGGCTATATACTTTGTTTAATGTGTACCAATTTAGGATCTGATCATAGAATCATAGAAGATTAGGGTCGGAAGAGACCTCAGGAGGTCATCTAGTCCAACCTCCAGCTCAAAGCAGGACCAACACCAACTAAATCATCCCAGCCAGGGCTTTGTCAAGCCGGGTAAAAACCTTTAAGGATGGAGATTCCACTACCTCCCTGGATAACTCATCCCAGTGCTTCACTACCCTCCTAGTAAAATAGTGTTTCCTAAAATCCAACCTAGAAGTCCCCCACCTCAACTTGAGACCATTGCTCCTTGTTCTGTCATCTGCCACCACTGAGAACAGCCTAGCTTCATCCTCTTTGGAACCCCCCTTCAGGTAGTTGAAGGCTGCTATCAAATCCCCCCTCACTCTTCTCTTCTGCAGAGTAAATAAGCCCAGTTCCTTCAGCCTCTCCTCATAAGTCAGGTGCCCCAGCCCCCTGATCATTTTCATTGCCCTCTGCTGGACTCTCTCCAATTTGTCCATATCCTTTCTGTAGTGGGGCCCCCAAAACTGGATGCAATACCCCAGATGTGGCCTCACCAGTGCCAAATAGAGGGGAATAATCACTTCTCTCGATCCTTCAAAATACTTACATATGTGAATAGTGCCACTGACCTAAAGTGAAGCATGTGTACAAGTCTTTACAGGATAAGGGCTTTAGTCAAATGATTTTCACTAACATGGAACCATGCAGCTAAAAATCAACACCCTGCACTGAATCAGGACGCCCTAGGACCTGTGATTTTTATCTCATATATACGGCTGTGAATATGAAATAACTTTTGACTTCAATGACATTTCTTTGGATTTACACTAACGTGAAGGTGACCAGGATACATGGCTCTTGGAGCCTTTATGTCATGAACATGTCCAGGGTTTCAGAATTGTAGCTACTAGAGTAAAAAAATCAGTTTAAAAGCAGAGAGGTATTTTTGTATTGACATTAATTTTTAGGTAGAAAAGCAAGTCCCAACTCTGAAGGTCTGGGAAGATTATAAGCAAGTGGTTATAATGGAAAGGGATTTTCATCCTTAACTATCCCATGCACTACACACATTCACTATACTCTTTCTGATATTGGCTAACTACACAGATGACTGCAATTCAAACAGACTAATGACTCTGTGCATCTTGGCTCTCTAGCTTGGATTTGATGGTAACATCTGATTATTAAACAAATTGTTTAATAAACTTTCTGCTTTTGGCAACAGGCAGCATGATTTCTCTAGAGACCCAAGAGTCCTCCAAAAGGGGGAAGAGGTGAGACAGGAAACTAATTAATGGGGGGGAAAAAAGCAATAAGGAAAAAAAAAAGTCCTGTAAGGAAAACTCACAGGTATGTGTGAGATAAAGATATTTTCCCAGGATAAAGCCAGAGTAAGGAAACAGAATGTCTGGATTCATTATCCGGAACCACTGAAACCACACAGACTAAACAGATGACCAGGCAAAAGAAAGGCATTGCTTTGCTGTAGCATTCCTGCAACCCAACCTTTTAAATTCTCTTTCCTGAGATGCTTTTCCTCAGATTAATCTTTGTTTTTGCTCACAAGTAGAATTTTTTTTAAAAAATATGACATTTGGCTTACCTGTCAACTGTTCTAGATTATTATAAATGGAAATCATATTTCCAGATTGAACTGTCTGGCTCTGTTATGAAAATATGCTCTGTTTATGTTTTAGTTTAACTCTGATATTTTAATTCATTGTATCTCTGATATAATTCATTTGAAGAAGTCCAAAGAGTAGAAGAGGCAAGAGATCAAAGAACAATTCTCTTCTTCCCCCTGTACCTTTTGATGGCACTGTTTGTGTGAAGTATCATTCCATCAAGACTTATTTTTTTAACAAGCTAGAATTAAAGGGGGAGTTTTGCAGGCAGTGGCTTTAACAGGCACAAGTTAAAAATACTTAGGTTTACATATTTAAACTTTGCACTGAGAACAAGGGGTGGAAACAGCTGCCCCTGTATATAATACTCCTAGTAACTTTTTCAGACTATTTATGCAGCATTGTAGGTCTGTATTAGGCGTTACAGAAATAAAAGTAGAAATGCTCCCTACTCCAGAAAACACATAATCTAAAGGCCCAATCCTGCTAATTGCTCAGCAACCTTAATTTCCAATGGAGTCTGGCATTCAGCACCTCTGACCAGACTCTGCAATTTGCAGCATCAAATTAAGCAAGCACAGGGAAAGAAAATGGACAAAGCTGGTGAGAGAGAAAGGGGGATGAGGGTTTCAACAAACCAAGATAATGTGATCTGAACTGTTATGCTGCGTGCAGCCCATGAATGTATTTATTTCAAAGAGAAGCTTGTGAAAAAATATGAAAGAGAAGCCCTAGGAGTGGAGGTATGGTAGAAATCTAGCGAACAGAAGCAATTTCAGGCTAGGTAGGGTAGATGGGTGCACTAGGAAAGGGAGGCTGTTGTCACACATTAGGGGCAATGTATGAAAGGAAGTGCATGGAAGGAGACAAAGAAGAAGAGTGGTGGCGTGAAAAGAGTGAGCTGAGAACTGAGGCATGGGATTGAGATGGGAGGATGTGCAAGCAGGTACAGAGCTGTGCAGTTCCAACCCCTGTCCTCTCTTCTATACACTTTCCTGCTCTCTCCCTATACCTCTTTCCCCATCTCACCCATTTTTTTGGACTTTGATGCTATCCAGACAATGACTGGAGGTGGAGGTGATGGCAGCTGCTTCCCTCTTACAACCTTTAGTCTAATGACTAGGGCACTCAGCTGGAATGGAAGAGACCCCAGTTCGAATCCCTGCTCTGGTGCCCTAACCACCATATGGGGTATTCTGGGGTGGGTCTTTCTCAATCTTTCCTGTTGAAGCTGTTCCACTTTGTAAATAATTAAATATTTATTGGAGCAGGGACTTCAACTTGGGTCTCCCACTTCTCTGTGCTAATAACTAATCAAGGGAGTGCAAATGACTCTATAGCCTGGTGGTTACAACACTCACCTGGGAGGAGGGAGACTTGGACTCAAATCCCTGTTCCAGAGTGACTATTTGAACCTGTCTCCCTTACAGCCCCGATGAATGCCCTTCATGCCACGGTAAAGCTTGGGGGCGGGGGAAGGGAACACCACCTCCCATTCCCCGTTTTGTGACTCTAGTCCTTTAAAAATGCTCAGAAACAAAACATTTTGGATTAATGAAACATTCTGTTCAACTCACAACAGACTTTTTTGAATTACTGAAATTAAAAAAATAAATAAATCGGATTTACTTCAACCCAAACTCATTTTTTTTTCCAGTTTTTTCAGAACTGCCACCAAACCAAAATAATCATTCACCCAGTTCTACCCAACCTTGCCTCCAGTAGGTGTTGAAGACTCCTCATGCTAGTCTAAAACTCTCTCTCTTCCTGTTTCCTACAGCCTCTCTAGTCTGTGCCCTGCTTCTTACTCAACTGAAATGCTCACAGAACCAGAATCATAGCAATGAAGAGAGGCATTCCAGCTGGGGAGTCAGAGAGATAAGAATGCAAGAGAAACTAACACTACTGTGGCAAGAATGTGTGTGTGGAGGAGAAAAGACAAATTGAAGTGGTGCTCTGATGTCTCATCGTCCTTGTCAGTGAGTACCAGCATATCACTCCATTACCAATGTTCACATAAGTTCCAGACACAGGGAGAAAAACCCATTGCAATAAAGATGCTGATATGCTGTACACACTCACATCCACGGCACAATTACAGCACGGCATTATTCCTGATTTACCTCAGTTTAAGTATGGTTACACTGAGGTAAAATGGGAGTAAGATAGGGTATGTTTACACAGCAATAAAATACCTGTGGCTGGCCTGGATCAGCTGACTTGGGTTTGTGGGGTTATAAAATTGCAGTGCAGACATCCAGGCTTGGGCTGGAGCCCAGGTTCTGAGACCCCACAAGGCCCCGCAGCCTGAGCCCCATGAACCCAAGTCCACTGACCCGGGCCTGCCATGGCTGTGCTGTGGGTCTTTTATCACAACATAGATGTACCCATAGTGGTGAATTTGGCCCAAAACATTTTCATATATATTATATATATATATATATACATTTTTACTGTCTCTTTTGTGATAGAGAAAGCTAAGGAATAGGCCCTTTTCTTATTCTGAGAGTATCAGTTTCCACAAACTCTTCAAATGAGAATTGCCTCATTTAGATGAAGCACTTCATTTTGCCTTGCTAGAGTGTAGAAATCCCAAACTTGTGCCTAAACTCAGGTTTGCTTGCAAGCTGTGCAATAAATCAAAGCTACAGCAAGGTGGCCCCAGTTAGTGCTTTAAAGCACCATGATCATATTCCTCCATGGTATTTGGATCCTGACAGGAACCCAGTGTTGTATACCCTAGAAACAGACACACATTCTGTTTAGTGTGAAGTACCAACAACCACCTCACACATTATATATATATATATATATAAAACCTAACAATAACTACAGTATATTCTATGAATAAGGACTTTGTAATATTACCTGACTAAAGGCATGAAGGACTTGAGTTACTTCTTGTGAATACGGACATTCAGAATAGTTTTCATCTGCCCAGCGTCCCGTCCGGTTACATTTACGCCATGCCTTTGACTCTTCTGCTCCATTGTGGAGAGAAATGGAGCTAAATGAATACTGAAGACAGGGGTGATAAGCAGTTATCCCAGCTAGAGTTCTGGGCCATCTATGAAGAGGATAATAAGCAATTTTAACTTGACATGCCTTATTTAGAACCAATTTACAATGTGGCAGCAATATGGCAGAACATTTAAAAAAACTGTCAGTACAAAGTAATAATTTAAAACATTTTATTTTCTAAAAATAGCTTCCTGTTTTTGTGCTTTGTGGTAAATTACTTTGTTTTCTTGGGAAATGCCAAAAATATACTAACCCAGAGTCTGGCAGTGATGAAAACTGGCAACTGATTTGTTCTAATGAGGCGTTTGGTTGTTAAAAAGTATATATATATATATAGATGGCATGTTTCCTCCATTTGTATCTATGCAGCTTTCTAAGAGCAGAGCTAAAGGGCACAGAACTATCTGAAAATGCAACATCTGTTATTAAAAACCAAATGGCAAATGCTCCAGAACGGGATGGCCATTTGTACTGTGGATTTTGGCCCAAAGCCACAGAAGGGAAGAGCATGAGTTCCCTTGCAAAGTCCACTTTCTGCCTCAAGCACATGGAAACCAATCTTTGGGGATCTGCAGAACGTGGGACCCATAGGTGAGAAGGGTGCTAAGCCCGAAGTGAAATGGGACAGTTATGCTCTAACAGGTTTCCCCTAAAAAGTATAATGGATAAGCCAGTGTAAGTTATACATGAGTTCCTCTGCTGTGGTGTCAAGCCACTCCTGGAAAGAGGACTCATAGGGCAACAGCAGTCAGCACAGCTAAATTAGGCTAGAGGGGACCAGTGGGCAATGCAATGTCTCTGTACTGCTACTACATTCTCAAGAGGCTCACAAAACCCAGGGAATCTGAAACTGTTGGGGCTGAATCCTGTGCCTGGGGGGACAAAACATGTTCAAATGATTAAAAGGGGAAATTAGAAGGAAACATAAGTACAATCTCACAGAGTTTCAAATGCCATCGTAAGTTTGGAGAGGATCAGGCCCTTTAGCATATGTCTAGACAGCATTTTGGAGTGAGCCTCCCAGTCTTGGTCAACAGACTCGGACTGGCAGGGCTTAAATCTAATCATTACATCAGTATAATTTAAACTGAGGATACGTCTACAGCACATTTTGGAGCGAGTCTCCCAGCCTGGTTCAACAGCACTGTCTACACAGTTGTTGTTAGAGCACTAGTAAGAGCCACTAGTCTAAGAACATAAGAATGGCCGTACTGGGTCCGACTAAAGGTCCATCCAGCCCAGTATCCTGTCTACCGACAGTGGCCAATGCCAGGTGCCCCAGAGGGAGTGAACCTAACAGGTAATGATCAAGTGATCTCTCTCCTGCCAATCACCACCCAAACAGAGGCTAGAGACACCATTCCTTACCCATCCTGGCTAATAGCCATTAATGGACTTAACCTCCATGAATTTATCCAGTTCTCTTTTAAACCCTGTTATTGTCCTAGCCTTCACAACCTCCTCAGGGAAGGAGTTCCACAAGTTGACTGTGTGCTGTGTGAAGAAGAAATTCCTTTTATTTGTTTTAAACCTGCTGCCCATTAATTTCATTTTGTGGCCCCTAGTTCTTATATTATGGGAACAAGAAAACAACTTTTCCTTATTCACTTTCTCCACAGCACTCATGATTTTATATACCTCTATCATATCCCCCCTTAGTCTTCTCTTTTCCAAGCTGAAAAGTCCTAGCCTCTATAATCTCTCCTCATATGGGACCCATTCTAAACCCCTAATCGTTTTAGTTGCCCTTCTCTAAACCTTTTCTAATGCCAGTATATCTTTTTTGAGATGAGGAGACCACATCTGTATGCAGTATTCAAGACATGGGCGTACCATGGATTGTAAGGGCAATAATATATTCTTCTTATTCTCTATCTCCTTTTTAATGATTCCTAACATTCTGTTGCTTTTTTGACTGCCGCCGCACACTGCATGGACGTCTTCAGAGAACTATCCACAATGACTCCAAGATCTTTGTTCTGATTAGTTGTAGCTAAATTAGCCCCTATCATATTCTATGTATAGTTGGTGTTATTTTTCCCAATGTGCATTACTTTACATTTATCCACATTAAATTTCATTTGCCATTTTGTTGCCCAATCACTTAGTTTTGTGAGATCTTTTTGAAGTTCTTCACAGTCTGCTTTGGTCTTAACTATCTCGAGCAGTTTAGTATCATCTGCAGACTTTGTCACCTCACTTTTTACCCCTTTCTCCAGATCATTTATGAATAAGTTGAATAGGATTTGTCCTAGGACTGACTCTTGAGGAACACCACTAGTTACCCCTCTCCATTCTGAAAATTTACCATTTATTCCTACCCTTTGTTCCCTGTCTTTTGTTCTATGTCTTCTGGATCCCTCTTGTCCACATGTTTGTTGACCCCTTCAAAGAACTCTAATAGATTAGTAAGACATGATTTCCCTTTACAGAAACCATGTTGACTTTTGCCCAACAACTGATGTTCTTCTATGTGTCTGACAATTTTATTCTTTATGATTGTCTCAACTAATTTGCCCGGTACTGACATTAGACTTACCAGTCTGTAATTGCTGGGATCACCTCTAGAGCCCTTTTAAAATATTGGTGTTACATTAGCTATCTTCCAGTCATTGGGTACAGAAGTCGATTTAAAGGACAAGTTACAAACCATAGTTAATCATTCCGCAATTTCACATTTGAGTTCTTTCAGAACTCTTGGGTGAATGCCATCTGGTCCCGGTGACTTATTACTGTTAAGTTTATCAATTATTCTAAAACCTCCTCTACTGACACCTCAATCTGTGACAATTCCTCAGATTTGTCACCTACAAAAGCTGGCTCAGGTTTGGGAATCTCCCTAACATCCTCAGCTGTGAAGACTGAAGCAAAGATTTCATTTAGTTTCTCCGCAATTACTTTATTGTCTTTCAGTACTCCTTTTGTATCTTGATTGTCCAGGGGCCTCACTGGTTGTTTAGCAGGCTTCCTGCTTCTGATGTACTTTAAAAACATTTTATTACCTTTTATGTTTTTGGCTAGCTGTTCTTTAAACTCCTGGGTCTGTTGAACAGGCTAGGAGACTCACTCCAAAATGCGGTGTAGACATATCCTCAGTTTAAATTATACTGATGTAATGATTAGACCGAAGCAGTCATACAAGTACTCAGCTTGCCGGTGACGCATGTAGCACACCTCGATTATTAATGTTTAGATTAAACATGTAAATTAACCCTTTTCACTTTTGCTCTGAAGGTTGATTTGAACGCTAGTACATAATACGCTGACAGGTTCTGAGCCATCTACATCTTTTCAATTCCAAAGAAAGCTAAGCCAAGAAGAAAAATTATCTTCCTTTTTCATAGCTAACTAACTAATGAAATAATTCATCAAATGGAGCAAAAACATTGGATTCAAAATGAAACATGAACAGAGTTTGGAAAAAAAGAAAAAGAAAATACCACATATTTTCCTCCTTGCATTTGAACTGAATGTTACCTTTAGTGAAAGGTAGTGTACTGTATTAGTTAAAAGCCCAATTCTTACCTCAAACATAAAATCAATGAGGCTCCTCAGAAAAGTAAGCACCTAATGTAAGCAAGGCTATCAGAATCTAACCCTTTAGGATTAGGAATAATGCAACATAAAGCTTTTACCTTTAGCTCTTAAGAACAGACTTACAGTGAGTGGAAAGCAAAGTACAGCATCACACAGAATATTATGCAGTTCATAGGATCAGTTCACTCTGATTCACAATGCATAATATTCTTATTGCAATTATAAATACCACCTGAGCCTGCCAACTAAAAGGACCAACCTTCCACCGCATTTATTGCTTCTCTGCCCGATAAAGAGGCAGTTCTTTTTAGTTTTGCTTTTGTGGATGATGTCTTTCCACCTACATATTTGCTATGATATCAAAACCTCAAAGATCTTTCCATTAAAAATTACTGGCGTGTTAGCTACATCTCAGAGGAGAAACCTTTGAAACAAGCTTCATGTGTTAATGCTAAGTTTGCTCAAAAGAAGTTCTCTATAATTTTACATTAATTCCCTTCAAATGCCAAAAGAATCCATGGATTCAAGATACTTTTGATCTATGCTTCAAAACTAAATTTGTCTGGACTTTCTGAAAGATGATCAATAAGGAGAGAAACATGCATTCCTGTTCCTTTGATTTATATAAAAAGGCAAAATGCCCTTGGAGTTAGTTTGAGACACTATGTAGGAATTTATATATCTTTTATTTATAAATAAAAGGATGACATTTACTGGCAAGTGTATAATGGGCTTCTTAAAGTTGCCATTTGAAAGCTGCATTGTGTGGCACTCAGTACTATTTTATATAATCTATTTTAAAATGGTTCATTAAAAAGCACCCAAAATTCACCCTTATGGGGCTAGACAGAAAGGTAGTTTTGCCAGTAACAAACAAACCCAACAAGCTCTGGCTGAGACTTTTAAAGGAATCAAAGGGATTTAGCTATGTGTCTTGCATTAGTTTCAATATTTTCCTTGAAATTTGTGGTGAAGCAATAATATGTTTTGGGGTGGTTTTTTTTGTTTTTTGTAGAATTGTGAAAACAATCTTTGGTGGTAGTAAGTTTTCCTTCTCCCTCCCCCCACCACTCTATCTATGCTGCCATAAGTGAAAGCTAGAAGCAAAGTCCCAAGAAAAATGAGTCATTCTCACAGTTTAAGGATAAATTAAAGGAGAAGATATTTAGTCCAGTTGGAAGCTTGTACAGAGAGCGCTTAGCTCCCACAGGGAAAAGTCCCTGCCCTCCTTACTTTTCTTTTAATTAATTATGCAACATCAACTGTTATTATAATCAACCTGGCAACAAGTTACCTTCTTGCTCTTTGAGGACTGTTACACACTGGTGTTACTGCAGGACAGGTTAAAATAACTTAGAGTTTTATACTCATCACCAGGGCCGGCTCCAGACCCCAGCGCGCCAAGCGCGCACTTGGGGCGGCATTTTGCCGGCAGGGCGGCAGGCGGATCCGGCGGACCTTCCGCAGTCATGCCTGCGGGAGGTCCACCAGAGCCGCGGGTCCAGTCGACCTCCCGCAGGCATCACTGTGGACGGTTCGCTGGTCCCGCGGCTCGGGTGGACCTCCCGCAGGCATGACTGCGGAGCCGCGGGATCAGCGAACCCTCCGCAGTCATGCCTGCAGGAGGTCCGCTGCTCCCGCGGCTCCAGTGCACCTCCCGCAGGCATGACTGCTTGGGGCGGCCAAATTCCTAGAGCCGCCCCTGCTCATCACACCATATTTCAACTTCTCCCACTTAAAATCTCTAGCAATATAGTGGAATCCCTAGCTGATTTCATGAAGTCTCTGGTTCTCCTTCATTTTGGGAGTTAAAAACATATCATGTGATTAAACTGGAGATAAATCATAAGTTACATTTGGTCACCACTTAGTGCAAACTATAGGATTAATATGTAATTTTAGGGGAAAAGTCTACCCAAATGCAACTAATATATTTAATCTCTTTCTAAATACAATTTGTGGGTAATACTCATATTTATTTAAAAGAACAAGTTTTTCAGAAGGCAGGGTTAAGTGTTCTATTACTATTTTTTTCAAATTTTACTATACATTACCAGCTATTTTCGTAACTTGGGTACTATATTAATAAAAAGTCATCTCAAGCAATCTGTTTGTTTATCTGAACAATTTTCACTTTACATTTTTAGTACCTCCAGTGGAGTATTCCGTAACAGTTGTAATGCTATTTATTGCTCCTACTAGCACCTGAACAAAACAATTTGAACTCGAATGGATTATTCAGAAGTGTATTGAAGATCATATCCTTTAATGTTTTAGTGCAGTGGTTATTGACTTATTCTTTACTATGATTCTGTGTTACAACAGAGAAAGGAGTCCCAGAAGTTTTCAGAGCCTCCTCCCATTTAGCCATAATGAAAAGAAAGACAGTCACAACCCCCCTAAACCTTCCATGACCTCAGGTTGAGAACCCATACTATACTGCAAGCATTATAACAGAGTTTCTCATAATGCACTCTATAGACCACGGAGCACTTGCCGGTGGTCCTCAGAGATCTGGCTAGTCAAAGGGTGTTGGTTCTTTGTCCTACTAAAGCACATTAAAAACACAGCAAAAACTAAGTGAGATACTGTCCTAATGTTCCTTTTCCACATGAGCACTTGTTGCCATAAGGATATTTATATAAACCATGGATGAGAGGGAAAATAGTCCACAGGTCAGTTTCTTGCATTAATATGAGGTCCATGCTGAGAAAATGTTTGAGAACCTGTTGTAAGTAATGTGTCCAGGATGAACGTATAGATCCATTTTATAGAGGACAAAGGCCTTTGCTTTCTTCATGTTTGTATATTTTAAACTTAGACAGAATCATACCTGAAATCTCCTTTATTATTAATTATTCTTTCTTCAGGGCAGTAGGGTGCTGCTGTTTCTAATACCACAATTTCTACGTGCTTAGTACTAGTTCCAAAGGAGTTGTTGATCAGACACTCCCAATCTCCAGTTGCACCAATATCAATGCTGGACAAGATAAGCTCACTATATGTATATATAAAAAAAATAAAATACAAATTATTGACCACAGCTAATCTATGCATAGGTAGACATTTGTTACTTGAAAAATATGAAGTTATCTTTTAGGGATTTACTATGAAAATACAAAACCATTTGTGTGTGTGTATTGCGACAGACAGAGAAACATGGTGATTTGGTATGAAGTTTTCATCAACAGGAATTTGGATTAGCTGTCCTGACCATGAGTGACAAAGCCACATATATTTGTACAGGTCATCCCAAATGAGTATCAGTTACATACAAAAAGCTACATGAAAAGAATGTTATTTACACTGTAAAGTCAACCAACGGAAAGTTAGAAAATGCCAGATTTACAGTTGCCACTGCAACCGGAATTTGGCCATGATGTCCTCCAGTCCTCCACCCCACAGATGTTTTAGCAACTCCAAGGCATTTTCAGTCCAGTGTCTGGTACTGCTGCAGCATCTGCAGGGGCCTGGATCTTTACAATTTTCAGTGGTTTTAGCAAACTGTCAACAGTTTCCTGAGTAATGCAAGCAAGAAGATGAAAATGATAATTGTTTTAGTATTGTGCAACTCAGGGATATCTGAATGGCATTTCGAGAAAAAAAGAAAATACATTTGTATAGCCAGGGGGTTCTCATTGTTGCTGTTTCTGCAAACAGTGGAGGTGTTACTACTTGTCCCCCTCTCCCAGAAAACCCCCACAAACCCTTAGAATGGAGTGTTAAGAAACCTAAATATAGAGGTTACTATCAAGTCCCCAATACTGAAACTTATGTGCAGTACCACACCATACTAACATGTTGACTCTGTATGCCAAATATTCTACAGGGTTTGGGGAATTATTTTAGACCCATTTCTAAATTTTATTAATACTATTTTTCATAGACTTCAACATGTCAGCCCTGCTTCCCTTGGTATAATGAGTGAACCCTTTACCCCATTGAAGTCAAAGGAAATTTTACCATTGACTTCAATAGGACCAGGATTTCACCCAATCAGTGCAATTCCATAGATCTTATGAACAAAAAATTCTAACTATTGAATTTCTGGAAGCAAATTCAACATTTAAGTCCTTATTAAAGATGCACTTCTGCTGTGCTACATACAGCAAATATTCTTCGTTTGAGTCCTAAATACAACAAATCTACTTGGAAACAAACAAATATTGTTCCCCTTCCTTTAACTTGTGTATCTGTCCTTAGACTGGGAGATTCTTGTGTCATGGCTCATCACTTTCAGAATTTCTGGGAGGTGCCTTGTTAACTGTAATCACAAACAAACAATGAGGCACCTTTAAAAGGTACCTAAACACTTTTATTTACATAATTCATGTTGATACTTAAAGGTGTAAAGTGTCACGATCTACCATGAATAATTTACACCATTGAAAAAAGCTTGCTTTCTAATAAACAAATTGCAAAATATTAGACCGCAAATCTGTCACTGATCCAGAACTGAATATTGCTCATTCTGATCCTCAAGGAAGTGCATTTCTAGGAAGAAATTCTAGATTTCAAAAGGAGTTGGGAGGGTGGGAAAGACAACGTCTCCCTGAAAATTTTTATTGTTTTACAAAAATGGCAGCTGTTCAAATCTGCTCAGTGACTTGGAATGTTAGTTGTTCTGGAAGAAATGGATTATGGGCAGAATGCAGGGCAGGTGATAAATATGCATGATAAAACCATATCACATAGTTCAGTAACTGTCAAACTGATATCAAAACAAAATTTGAGGTATTTAAAACAAGACAACATTGGCAGGTGTTTGGAGGTCCTTCAAGCTATCCGTAATGAGTTTGACAATTTTTAAAGGCAATGTGTAGTAAAAAGAATTATACCAGAGTTATTGCATTTTGTCATCTTAAGGTTCTCGACAAATTTCTACTCTCTTTCAACTTAAATCATGATGAATAAATTAAACAACACAGCTGCATGAAGACGTCCAATTTCCTCACATATAAACTAGTTGAACTGATGCTTTCATCTATATCAAAATGGACTACAACTGATTGATTCACTCAGCAACTTATATTTCCGTTTTTTTTCTCCATAAACAATGGAGGACGACCTCCTCAGCTAGTCACTTCAATACCATTAACCAGTTGATAATGATTCCTAAATTAAATTTACTCTTTCAGACCACCACAGATACTTTCACATCACCTTCACAGTCAGCTGGGGACAAAAAATTCTATCTAGTTGAAAAATGTCCATTGAAACTGTTTTTCAATAAAACATTTTTTGAAAAAAAATGACCTCGCAGTGGCATTGAGGTAGAATAACTTCTGAAATGCGTGAAATATGGGACAGATGAGCTAACCTGTTGATATAATTGATAAAAAAGCATATAAGATAACTGTTAAGGTTTTGCATTTGAGTACAAATTTGATGAAGTTGCTTTTGAGTATCTGCTGGATACAGATGTGAAAGCTTTATGGAGGTAACCGACTGCATTATCAACAGATTGTGGGGAATCTGAAGCTGGAAAGGAATGTACATGTCTTTCCCCTTAACTTCTTATTTGCATTCTTTTAAAGTTCGGATTACATGAAGTTTTGCCATAATCTTAACTACTATTAAATGTAGTTTTTGTTTGCTAATTAAGTTAACTTAATTTTTACACAGCTCCACAGGCAAATATTTACTAGCATAACATTAGCCCTTACATTAGAAGTACAAGAGATCAGCGTTCTCTGAGATCATATGAGGAAGCTGATATTCAGATTCATTTAGCCTTCTATGAGCCTTGACTAATGGTGGACAAAATAAAAGGCCAGATCCAGCGTTAAGCAATGCAGAAGACCCTGCATAATGACTAGGGTATGAATTACCATCTGGCCATGGCAAATTAAGAATTAATTTATATTCCTCTAGGAACATTTTGGGTAGTGAGCCCAATGGTGAAATTGTTCATTTTCTTACCATCTGGATATGACAAATGATTAACTGATTTTATTCCCTCCTGGAGGCTTTTTGGGGACTGGTCAAGTAGAGAAACCTTTTACATTCTTAAAAAGAGAAGTCTGTAAATTGTCCTGCCACTCAACTTGATGCCTTAAACATTTTTTCACCTATAATCCTTAGCAACTTCAGGTTTCTGGAAGACTTTAAAGAAAGCACGGGTCTGTATAGAATTTTAAACTCCTTTGTAAATCTTTCCAGGAGATGCTGTGTCTTGGCATTATTACAGTAGCCTTCTCAAAGGTTCCAATAATAATAGTGTTTTTTGGCTCCTAATAACAGGCTGCTCTTGAGCTTCCTTGAGGATGGTGGTGAGTCTTGGCAAGGGGTAGAAACTCTCAGTCTCCACATGAGCCTAGAAGAATGCTGAATTTAGGGAGCTTGATCAGAGTGGAATCAAGACATGAGGAGGATGGAGGCTCCTGGTCCCTCCTGTTCACAAAAGATGCATTTACTTGTGCCTCTGGCTGCCACCTCTCCTTCAGGGACCTGGCTTATCCCACAAAGGCTGAGGATCATCCCCACGAGTTCACTCAGCAGACCTCGTGGCAGTAGTGAGGTTTCCAAGGGGTGAAGCAGAGGACAGAAAGAGCCCACTGCAGCGGGCATCATGCCTTTCCTAAAATTGGAATGGTTTTTCTCTCTCTTCTTGAGAGGTGCAGTAGTTGCCATTTCCAGTAGAAGCTCGTGACTTGCCAAGAGGTACAGTGGAGGAAAGTCTGGGTGTTCACAAGAGGGGATTACTGCAATTTGGAACTGAAGTGTTCTGACTGGAGAGCTGCCTGATGAGGTCAAAGGGCCGAGTAGCACAAATTTTGTTCATTTAGATTTCACTGTCAATTTATCATGCACCTTATATTATAACACAGAACCTTGAAAACAAGGAAGAGGATTGTAGTGGGGTTCACTCAGAGGCCAGCTGGCGCAGTGGGCATACTGTGGCATAACAGTCTCCAAAGTCTGGAGGGACTGAGGGGCGGCTCCAGGCACCAGCACGCCAAGCGCGTGCCTGGGGCGGCAAGCCACGGGGGGCACTCTGCCAGTGCCAGGAGGGTGGCAGGCAGGCTGCTTTCGGTGGCTTGCCTGCGGAGGGTCCACTGGTCCCACGGCTTTGGCGGACCTCCTGCAGGCGTGCCGCCGAATCCGCGGGACCGGGGACCTCCCGCAGGCAAGCCGCCGAAAGCAGCCTGCCTGCCGTGCTTGGGGCGGCAAAATACCTAGAGCCGCCCCTGTTGTCAGGCAATCTCAGGGTCTGGCAGCCAAGTTACAGTCTGTCCTTCTCTATGTTGGACTAGGGGCAGAGGGAAGGGTAAGGAGACCTGGGCGATCCCTCTCCACATGGTCCCAGCCCAGAGCCCAAGGGATGTGTCTGTTCCCACTGGCTGATACACCAGATCAGCCTCCTCTGGGCCACTTCCAATCCCACCCCCCAACCAGGTCTCTCTTTGTTTGGGGAATGGTCACAGCCCTCTGCTTGCCTCCTCACAAAAGGTTGTTTAAGCAGTCTCAGTGAATCAGATAGTCAGTTGGGGCTTCCCAGCTCACTTCGCAGTGTTTAATGATTTCCTCCTTGTCAGGGAAAATGGGCGAGAAAAAGAGGTCAAGTCACTGGCTGACTGGTTGGGCCTTACCCACAGTCCTTCCCCTCTGTATTCCTCTTTCCTAGAAGGTACTAACTGTCTTCCTCCCTGTATACAGCCTCTCTTTCACTCTCCCTGCAGCTTGTTTGCCAGAGTCCCATTTCTAACAGGTCCCCTATTTGGAGCATACTCTGCAGCTGCTGAGGGGAAGGGCCTTCTTGGCCCGGTACTGCTCCATCCAGGGGCGGCTCTAGGCACCAGCAAAACAAGCTGGTGCCTAGGGCGGCAAAATGTAGGGGGCGTCCCTTCCCGCCGGGGAGGGCGGGAGGCTGGGCCAGCGGACCTGCCGCAGTCATGCCTGCGGGAGGTCCACCGGAGCCCCGGGACGAGTGGACCTGCCGCAGGCATGACTGCGGAGGGGGCGCTCGTCCCGCGGCTCGGCTGGACCCCCCGGTGGCATGACTGCGGCAGTTCAGCCGGAGCCCGGGACAAGCGGACCTGCCGCAGGCATGACTGCGGCGGGTCCCCTCTTCCCGCGGCTCCGGTTGAGCTCCCGCAGGCATGCCTGCGGCAGGTTCGCTTGTCCCGGGCTCCGGTTGACCTGCCGCAGTCATGCCTGCGGGAGCTCAACCGGAGCCGCGGGAAGAGGGGACCCGCCGCAGGACCGGGGAAGGGCGGCGCAGCGCACCGCGCTGCTTGGGGCAGCGTGATTTCTAGAGCCGCCCCTGGCTCCATCACACCTTTAGTCTTAGTGAGGGGTCTGCAAACCCCATCACAAGGATATACATATATTCTCCTTTTTGTGCTGGGAGAATTTATGCATGATAGGAGTTCTCTCTCAAATGTAATGACTGACATGCTGGAAAATTAACCACAATATACAACTGAAACTATTCCATGAAAAGTCATTATAATACTCTACAACAGCCTGCAGCATTGGTCATTGCTAAGTGAGGAAGCTTAATACAGGCAGAAAGCATACCCATTTAATCAGTTAACCTATGGCAAAAGATTTTCATTTGAAGCATAGATTTTCTTCGTTATAGCTATGCATAACTAATTAGGCAGATCAGAACTAGGTCATGTTATGTAGAGTTACTCATTTCTTGTCCCCAAGTAATACCTTAGCAACATTTATCTTACATTCTGATAGTCATTTACATGTCAAAAAAAATAACAACCATGGGAAGGCTACAGCAGCCTATTTTGATAATCTTTCCTTCAGAAAGGTTTTAGAATCTGACCTAATTTCCTGTATAATGCTGGAAGAACCAATCTCTGTACAGGAGAGAAACAAAAATAAATTATTGGAACATGAACAGTTTTTTTTTTAACTTTGTGGCACTCTTCTTCAGGCAGGCAGACACAGAGAATTGTTTTCCACAATTTAGGCAAAAAGCCTGCATAGCCTATATCTAATCCAAGCCTCCATAAATTATTAATACTAACAAAGAATTTAAAAAATGATGATCCCTGGAGCCTGCTGCTGCTTAGAATGCGGACTTTCACAGAGGATAAAAGGTTAAAGCATGGAAAATCAAAAGAGAATGTGCAAGTCTGGGCATTTAAAACTAACATATTGCTAGCCTGATCTCTCTGACAAATTGTCAGAATTGCCCATGAGATAAATATCTTTAGAGAACTGATGGATTTTTAAAGAAAATTTGTGTCAGGCACCAGCAAGAAAAAGGGAAGATACTTATTCAGGGTCTTTATGCAACACAGAAGAGGTCTAGCAAATATATTCCAGGTGTAATCAATTTGTCAAAGTCATAGCAAATTCAATACACTGGATGTTCTATTTCTTCTGATCAAATATATACAACACATAACTAATCATTTAATTCAATCTATGTGTTGAAAAACCAGACACTCAAAATATTTAATATATTAAACATTAAGTTTCATTGTGATTTAAATAGTGCCTAACTTGCTCATCTTTGGTTTATGTACTAAGAGGACCGTGCTACCCTGTGGATTACCCAACTATCTTGGAATCCACTCGATTGCCACAGCAGTCATTTGTTACAATGCAATTAGACCTGTTGTACATCTTCCATTTGCTCTCAGAGAAGTAGTATTCTAGACTGGAATATTGTATCCAAAGAAAGTTTTATTCCATTTGCATAGCAGAGGTTATCAGACAAAAATATCATTGTGACAATCAGTCCAACAGAGTCAAAATTGCATAAAAAGCTTTTTAAGTAAAAACATTTCCCATATGATTCATGAGAAGTGTTAACCTCTTTTTGATGATTCTTGATTACTTGATTACAGGCCTTTGGGACTAGCCAGAAAAAGGTAATGCTCAGTTCACTACATTAACTAATTTTTTAATTTGAAATTATTTCTCTCTCATGTTTGTAGTTCAAATGCTTGTACAGCAGTGTGGCTGAAGTGGGGCTGCTATCTAATCACTTGTAATTATGAATATTGAAATGTAACAATTTATGAATACTGTATGAAGCCTGGTCAGTGAGGGTTACTGGGGTCAGAAGACTTGCGTTTGTGAATGCATTGATTTAGCAAGAGAAGGCTATGGGAATAACAAACAGGGAAGCAATGCTATGACTTCCCAGATAAGAACATCCAGGTAGACACTTGAAAGACAATGTGGCAAACTGTTGACTTCAAAGGTCCTGTCTCCAACATGGCAAAACAAGATGTATAACAAAGTGGGGAGTTGCCAGATCAAATGGCTATAAACAGTCAAAAAGTGTCTTGATTCCTGCCAGGGTCATGAGTTGCCAAGGGCTGCTCAGGATGTTCTCAATGAGGCCTGACAGGCTCAGATAGAGAGACAGAGAGGGGCCATGTGGCAGCTGGTTAAATACATGGCAAGATAGATGTATGTGACATATGACAATAGCCCGGACAGACCTTATTGAATTAAGTTAAACCCTACTGGATTAATTCACTGTATTAAAAATGCAAATGGTTATGTGTTATTGTGGGATTGTATGTAACGTCTCTAGAGCAGGGCCGCCCAGAGGATTCCGGGGGCCCGGGGTCTTTGGCGGCGGGGGGCCCTTCCGTTCCGGGACCCGCCGCCAAAGTGCCCCGAAGACCCGCGGCGGGAGCCCCCAGCCGCCGAATTACCGCCGAACCGGGACCGCCGCCGAAGCGCAGCCCGGTCTTCGGCGGTAATTCGGTGGCGGGGGGGGAGGTCCCCGCCGCGGGCCTTCCGGGCCCTTAGGCGGCGGGTCCCGGAACAGAAGGGGCCCCCCGCCGCCGAAGACCGGGCTGCGCTTCGACGGCGGCGGCGGGTCCCGCTCCCACCCCCCGCCCCCAGTCCCGGTCCCGCTCCTCCCCCCCGCCCCGGTCCCGGCCCCGGCCTCTTACCGAGCACGTCTCCGGCGGGGCCTGAGCTCCGTCCCGCTCAGAGCCGCGTGGTGAGGGGGCAGGGCTGTGAGCTCCACGCCGAGCGGAGGCAGCTGCCCCGCCCCCTCCCCACGGCGCTCTGAGCGGGGCGGGGCTCAGGCCCCGTTGGAGCTCCCAGCCCCGCCCCCTCACCACGCGGCTCTGAGCGGGACGGAGCTCAGGCCCCGCCAGAGACATGCTCGGTAAGAGGCTGGGGCTGGGGCTGGGGCCGGGGCCGGGGCGGGACCGTCTCTGAGCGGGGCGGGGCTCAGGGGCCCCGCCGGAGACGCTGAGGCTCCAGGAGAGGGGCGGAGGCGGGAGCCTCCGCTCTTCTCTTGGGGGCCCCTGCGGAGCCCGGGGCAAATTGCCCCCTTTGCCCCCCCCTCTGGGCGGCCCTGCTCTAGAGAGGCGTCCTGACTAATGGAAACCCTGAGCCTCAAATGATTATTTTTTTAAACAACATGAACTTTTAAAAGTTAAGTGGGTTTCCCAGGAAATCTTTAGGGGGAAGTGAGTAAAAATGTAATTCTTCCAATTAGGCAAGAACTCAGCCTTTTGAAGCTGACCCTTCCACCATTCCATGCTGGAAGATTCATTTGTGCAGAGTTCCCTCTAAGTACATCTCATAGGGAGATGAGTGGGCCCTAAGATAGCTAACAGTACCTATTTTCTTTAGGAAACATGATTTTTTTTTTTTTTAGCCTTTCAGCCAAAACTTTACAGTTAACAATACTTGTTTTGATTAATGTTCTTATCTCGTAACAATATTTCAGTATTCTCAAAATTAAGCCGTCAGATAGTATATCACAAGACAATTTTTTTCAGTTGCCTTTATTCCATCAAACAAGTAGAATGTACCATATCTGCCCCTATTGTTTTCCACAGGATTTGTACTTTAGTTCACCAATTTATTTTAAAACTATTCCCACGTCTTTAATAAGTTACAAATGGTAAATCATCTCCCTTGTCACTGGATTTTATTTAATCAATTCAGATTATTTCAGAAAAATCCTAACATTACTCTTCCAATTAATTAATGTGAAAACTTTCCTGTTCTTTTCAGATAATTAAGCCTTAAGTCTGTGTCCTTCCAAAAAAACGGCACTGATTTTTTAACAATATTGTTTACAGTCTAAAAATACTGTCTGAGATGAGATTCTTTTCTAAAAGTTTTAGCAATATGGACTTTTCATGCTTTCAGTATCCTTTGTTGCACAGTCTGAAGTTTAAAGTAACCTCAAAACGGTAGAGGAGCATTAATTTACACGTTAAACGGGTTTTTGCTTTGCTAAGTCACTTTACCTAGCTGTTCAGCAATTAAGCATCAAATAGAACCCAAGACTGCTGCTCAAATAATGCACAAATAAAATATCAGCACTATACAATTTCTGCTGATTACCACTTGCCTCTCAATATGCCCTTTAGTTGCTCATCCATCAACAAGAGGTCACTGACAACAGTACATGAGGAAATGCTATGTGCATGAAACACTCAGATTCCTACGCGTATTTCCTTTTGGTAATGTATTCTAAATACTCTCAATGTACATCTATGGCAGCTCATAGCTCTATACTTTGAACACATTTTAAAATGAAAACTATCAATTGCAATGGTTCATGGTTGGGACATAGCAGCATAAATTCCAGGTGGCATTTGGATCTACATAGCATGATGATCAAATACTTAGATGATGTGAATAGTATGTCTTCTAATAGCACCTACTATCTCAGCTTCAGTTAAGGGCATGCTAGTTTTCCCATTAACACCTACTTTCATGGGTTCTTAACCTACTGCACAAGTCACTGTTTTCAAAAAGAGCCTCACAAACCATAATAGCCCCACAGCAACTATTAAAGCCTCAATGAAATAAGTGCTTCTAAACACTGCCTAAATAAGTATTTACAGGATAGAACAAAGAATCTCTAAAGTAGTCATTAGAGTCTATTGGGTAAATAGTGCAATTATCTGGGGAAAGAAACCTCTCACTGCTGAGGAGCTGATGGATTCTTGACAGCTACAATATTTTCTCTGAACATAAAATCTAAAAATGATAAATGCTAATATATAATTGTAGTACCTGCATACTGGCAACCCCTCAGAACAACAAAGTAAAAAAATGGATTCAAGTTTCAGGAGATAGTTGTTGTTTGCTGTACATAACTCTTCTGTTAGCAGAAAGAGTGCTTTTACCTGGAAATAAAACTGTCCTGAGCTGGAAGAGAATTTTTTTTTTGTAAAAAATAACAATATCTGCCCAGCTAATGGAAAACAAAACAAAAAGAACAGTTTTAGAAAAGTGCTGGTAATATGTAGAATAATGTGTAGTCTCCTAGAATTCCTATAATTTATCATAAACTGTTATCAAACCTAACACCTAAGTGTTACCAAACCATTTCATAAGCTATAATCCTGAAATATTTACACATGTAAATCACTTTACATATGGAAATAGCCCTCAATTTTACTTGTGCGCCTAAGGGTTTGCAGGATTGGAGTCCATATGTGTAATCTCAAAGGACAGCAAATAGAATGGGACAAAAATGAGACAACACCATAAATCAGAGTGTTAATGTCTTCACTGTCTATATATCAATCCTGCTCTTTATTTTACACCTTTACTTAAAATTATCTTCTCAGTTTCATTTAATGTCCCAATTTTTAAAAAGTCCTTAAATTCTAAAACCCCCCAGTAACTAAGTCAGCAGTAAAAGGGTGGCTACTATAACAAACCACTGGATTTATTTTCTCTACAAACTACGGGGCAGATTGTGGCCCACCTTGCATGTGTAAGGGGACTGTTGCCTGCTTATTAACATTCAGTGGGGGTCTTTTGGTTGGCTAGCTCCCAGCACTAAAAAATTGGGGGAGAGGCCAATGCTACAGGTCAGCCTCAGCCTCTGAGCCTGATTGACAGGGCGGGCAGGCTAATCAGGGAATCAGGAGACCAGGGGGGTCCCGTCCTCCTTGTGAGCTGGAATTGCCTGGGTCAGACAGAGTGGGGCCGAGCTGATAAGGAGAAAGCAGGGGCCCAAGCTGAGCTGGGGAACAGAGCTGTGCCAGATCCAGAGGGGCCAGAAAAGCAGCTCAGGAAGCAGGTCAGAGTTAGGAGCAGTGTCACAGAGACAAGTATCAGAGGGGTAGCCATGTTAGTCTGGATCTGTAAAAGCAGCAAAGAATCCTGTGGCACCTTATAGACTAACAGAAGTTTTGCAGCATGAGCTTTCATGGGTGAATACCCACTTCGTCGGATGCAAGTAGTGGAAATTTCCAGGGGCAGGTATTTATATGCAAGCAAGAAGCAGGCTGGAGATAACGAGGTTAGTTCAATCAGGGAGGATGAGGCCCTCTTCTAGCAGTTGAGGTGTGAAAACCAAGGGAGGAGAAACTGGTTTTGTAGTTGGCAAGAGACAGAGACAGCCCAGGGAGAGCAGATCCTGTGCTGGGAGCAGAGCTGCAGGCATGGAGCCAGGTGTGGTGAGCAACTGGGGCCAGCCAAGGGGAAACCTTGGGCAAAGGGCCCAGCACAGAAAGACACCCCCAGCCAAGGGTCCTTGCAGGCCAGACTGGGATCTTAACCCAACTGGGGGCTGACCAGGGCCGCCCAGAGGGGAGGGCAAGTGGGGCAGTTTGCCCCAGGCCCCACAGGGGCCCCCACAAGAATATAGTATTCTATAGTATTGCAACTTTTTTTTTTATGGAAGGACCCCCTGAAATTGCTTTGCCCCAGGCCCCCTGAATCCTCTGGGCAGCCCTGGGGCTGACACTGGGAAGAAGGGTCCCACCACCCAAAGCCCAGAGGTGTGTGGCCACAACTATTGCAAGTGTCCAACCCGCAGCATCCCTGCAGCAGGGCCTGAGAAGGAGACCTGAGACCTACAAGAAACAGACTGTGAAGTGCCCTGATGTCCAAAGACACTGTTTGTAATGTTCCCTGCCACAGAGCAGGGTGATGTGTTTTCCTTTAACCTTTCCCATTTTTCCTTATTCTTTTTTAAAATTAATTGTTAATTAAACAACTTGTATTTGCTTTAAATTGTATGAAGTGGGTTTAAGGAGATGCCCAGTGCAGAGAGTGTACCCCGGAGTGGGGACACCCTAGCCCCTGTCCCAGGCGACCACAGCAGCCCCACAGGAATTCTGGGCACAGCCTTGTTGGGGTTACGAGGACTCTGCCAGACAGGAGAGTGGAAGGGGAGCGAGGACCCGGATCCTTTCGCTAGCACACTTCACTGGGGTAGTACAGCAGCCAGAAAAGTTGCCCGCAATAGCGGGACCATTCCCCCGCTTACACATTCAAGCATCAGGGAATATGAGTATCAGTCATCTCCCTTACTCCCTTGTGCTAATGAACTGTATTATAGCTTCCTGTGAAAATGGGAAGCAGACTACATTTCCCACCCTCACCCCAAAGGTGGGTGGGAAGTGTTGAAGGGAATAGCTGGAGCCTGGACTCCACACACACCTGTAAGTTTTAGTTACGCCAGTGTATCAGTGACCAAATACGGTGACACCCTCCCCAGAAAAGTGAGGAGATCAGGAGAATGATGGTGCTCAAATGAGTCAGTCTCCCTTCTGGGCTGCTCCAGAGATCGCGTGTTATTGTGCTGCCTCTTACCATGAGCTAGGTCCCAATTTAATGGTTTAGCCCTAAGAAACTAGCACTGACTTGGTACAAACACAAGTCAATTTCTCCTACATCAGTTCACTGATGATAGGAAATTAGTTCCGTATTACAGTTACATTTTCATGTATGGATATGACATATATATACACACACATACAGGAATAATGACAGAAAGTTCAACATGAGCAAAATCAAATACTATTATTGTTGGCAAGAAATGGTAAATGTGAGCTAGCAGCAGAATTGAAAACACCCTTTTGAATATCCCATAAGGAAATGCCCTTTGCCAAGAAAAATATCACAAGACAGAATATGGTTTCAAAAATCTATAAACAACACAAGAAAAAGTGTTTATTTTATTCTGCTTTACCATAGGAGACATAAATATGCATTTGGATATTCTATCCTTGCATGTTGTCTATTAATAAAATGGAAAGATTTAGTAGGATATTTGTGTTACAAATCCATGTCTACAAATATCTGAAAATCTGGAGCTACTAAATAAA
This sequence comes from Mauremys mutica, assembly GCF_020497125.1. Taxonomy (NCBI): domain Eukaryota; kingdom Metazoa; phylum Chordata; order Testudines; family Geoemydidae; genus Mauremys; species Mauremys mutica. The sequence goes on from NC_059078.1 coordinate 100,750,204, forward strand.
ATAATAATCTACAACTGTTTAAATAAGTTGCTTTTGGAGCATCACCTCTTTGTTCAAGTAGAACCATAAGCTGCTAAGCATTATGGGTCAAATTCTGCCCTCAGTGCAATCAGAGAAATGGAATGGATTTCAATGGGAGCTGCACGCACAGGAGGGCAGTATGTAGTAAGAACTACTGGAAGGAGTAGTTTTATTTATGTGTTGATACTATGTGAGCTCCCCAGGGGAGGGACTTTTTGTTTAGAGTTGTACAATGCCTATCAAAAGTGGTAGTTTATGGCTGGGGACCCTAAGCACTACAGTAATACACAGTAATAATAACTGCAGCAAATATAAATAAAACCATTCAATACAGCGTGCATGAAAATGACATAAAAACTTAGAAAATGCTGTCAAGTGATTTTAGGACCAAACTTTTACTAATGTATTTTTAGTACAGTAACTCCTCACTTAACTTTGTAGTTATGTTCCTGAAAAATGCGACTTTAAGTGAAAGTCCCTTTGCAAGGTCCAACTCCACATGGCTTTTGGCCTTTCTAACTTTATCCCTACATGTTCTGACCTCAATAAGGTGGATTTCCTTGCTGATCTTCCATTCCTTGTAGGCTTTCTGCTTTTTCTTAATCACCTCTCTGAGATGCTTGCTCTTCCAGCTTGGTCTAAAACTCCTGCCTATAATTTTTTTCCCCCTTCTTGGGATGCAGGCTTCTGCAACTTTGACTTGAAATAATTCCAGGCTTCCTCCATCTTTAGATCCCCAAGTTCTTCAGTCCAATCCACTTCCCTAACTAATTTCCTTAATTCTTTAAAGTTAGCCCTTTTGAAATAAAAAACCCTAGTCCCAGATCTATTTTTGTTTATCCTTCCATTTAGTTTAAACTGAATTAGCTCATAATCGCTCGAACCAAGGTTCAAAGCATCTGTTTAAGAGCACTCTTTAAAGTGATAGACAGAAGCTCAGTAATCTTTATTAAAATATTACTATAGGCATAGATTTGTATTTTATGATTGGACAAAAAGCTAGCAATCATAAATAAATTCAGTTTGTTTGCTACATAAACTAACTTTTTAAAGAGGAAGCAGTAGCAATTTTGAAGACCCTAATATGATCAGACAATTTAATACTTCAGTGTACTATGACCCTCTTCCTTCCTACAAATTGCTCATATAGTATAAGATATAATTTGGTTGAAGAGTGTAATGATGGTAATTAACAGTATGTCTCTTAATTCTGATATCATGGAAATAAGGAGCACATGCTTAAATTGAAATGATTTAGCAACACTATACCAGCTCCTACACTTGGCATTACCATATTAATTGGTATAATATTCTTGTTCATTATCCATTACACCCCTTGACATTGCTATTACAAGTTAATAGATGAAAGAATAGATCACTTCCTCACCTCTCCATCTATCAAAAACCAAATGGGGTCAAATCACCAATAAGGAGACCCAGCAAAAATCACTAAAGCAGGAAAGCGCCGAATGGTTTGGAAGCAATTTATTAGATACAAAACAACCCTTCCATAACCTTAATTTGACAGTTCAAGAAGCATTTTGGGTAAATTACATTATAGAAAGTGGTTGAGGTGGAAATAAATTAATGATGTTACAAAAAGTAATTAGTATGGTTACTTTCACTGTTTTTTAGACAGAGAAAGGTGGTGGTAAAGAATACAAATAGCCTTGAAGGATTGATTCTTCCTGATCACATAGGGGAACTGGCCAGGGATCTGCTGAAAGGATATTTGCAATAGTTTAGCTTCTTTCAGAGCTAGTTTTTGCCATCATGATGGGAACCAAAAATAAATATATGAATAAAAATATATGAGGGAAAAACTAAAAGACAAAACAGAGGCATAAGCCAACATGGTAGGTTCACTATTAGACAACCTTTTTATTAGTTGCTATTTTTAAAATCTTTTTTATGCAATCAACCTTTTACTTGAATTATATGCTACTCTATTCTTTCAACATTTTTTCACATCTAAAACACCTGAGGATATCCAAGGATGGTCATATCTAAGATTGTAGAGACCTGTAAAGACAGGTACTAGTCAGATGCAAAAGACAAGATTATCTAACTAAAATAACTATAAGACACCAAACATAATAGTATATAATGTGCTGGATCCTAAATAAATGAATCCAATCTCTTCTATTTATAGTGCTTTGTAGCTGGATCCCACTTTGCTGTTTCCGGTTGTCTCAGCAAAAAGTGGTTTGGCTAAGAGTTTAAAGTTCTCCTAGGCTACTGAGTTATTAAAACTTTATTTAATTTTTTTTCCCATTCCTTACAGTACCCTATGTGTCAGAACCACCAATCACTACCTTGGAGTTTTCTCTAGCTCCCAATTCCAGAGCAAGTCAGAGACACCAACATTTTCTCAGTGATTCTTCAAGTTCTAATCTGAATATTGCAGCATATAGACTAGAAAAATGAGGGTTAGAATATGCATCCACATATAGATATGGAGATTCCATGCCTCTATCTCTTAAGGTTCAACACCATGCATATGGAACACTCCATTTCACCAAATCAAACTAATCTTTCCGCACTTTCCTGTTAGGCTTGTTACTTATTTTGCATTTGTTCACACTGCCTGCAGTACTGTATATCACTAAAATGTGTATACATTACCGTGTAATTAAACAGCAGTCGTGTATTATGCTGTCCTCCACAAATATGCCACTCTCTTCATCACTTTCAATAAGATGACCATCATGGTACCAGTGTACTTGGGTAGTGTTGTCAACATATGTTGCAGTGCACTGAAATGGCAAGCGGTCTCCATGAAAAACCACCTGCCTTTGTGATGGTATCAGTTCAAAAAGAGGCAGTTCCAAAGGTCCAGCTGTAGAAAAAAATATTTTCCTGTTATTTAAGGAATGGCAAACAGTCCACAGTGTGCTTTTTAAAAAGTGCTTGGATTTTGTTAATAGCTATTATTTCTACAAGTGTCAGCATGCATTGTAGAAGAAATCAAGTGTTCTATAATTTAATGCTTTCAGATAAGATCAAACATGTTTCATGCACAGGACAAAATATGCAATAAAATATCTACTCTACATATACTACTGCTTTTCTTGCATAAAACAATAAAAATACAACACTGGCTACACACCATGTATAATACTGCACCTATCATGCACAGAATTTCATTTGATCAATTTCATTGATTGGGGTTCTCTGAAGTTAATTCATTCATTGCCTCTGCAGGAAGCAATGGCACAATGGCTGCCCAAGGTGACTTTTGTGCCTCATGTGCATTGTGAAGATGGGCTCTGCACCATCCTAAAATATGCTGAGGCAGAGGGAACTGATGAGGGTGAGTTGGGGAAGGAGCTATTGGATCTGCTTACATAGATGCGGTGTTCCTCACAATTAAGGTGGATGTGGAGGGGCTGAAGCGGCTTCTCAAACCCATAGCTAGGGATAGCACCTTCTAAGGAACCGAACTTCAGCTTCATCATGATTTGCCCCACTACTTAGTTCCTAGCATGAATAATCAGGATTTTTTGTGGGGAAAGTATATTTTCTCTACAACTAGCGAAACACACAGCGTGCAGCTATGTTTAAGGTCACATCTTAGACTTAAAGTTGTTGTCTATCAAGGACCATCTATAATCAGACCTGCTGAACTGTTTGTTAGCTGATGATTGTCTATGTCTGCTGGAGCTAACTTTAAAAGACATGCTCCCTAAGACAACTCACTTCCAATGTAAACTCTCCTATAGGTTAACCATAACTTGGAGCAAAAGGTAAATTTGTTTTCTTCACAGTTCACCTATGCGATCAGCTGGCAACCACAATGGCTAAATCCAGATTGTTATAGCCACCCACGGACAGTATAAAAAGTTAGTGCTGATGTACAATAGTTGTTATTGCTGATTATTAAAGCAAAACAGGACAAATGAGAAAGTTTTTATTTAAATATGTAAATTATTACTCTTGCAAAGCTGTATTGAAAAAAGAATTAACAAAAATTAAAGACATACAATGGTTGCCACAACCACTGAGGAGGAGGAAGAGCAAAGAAAGGAATTTAGTAGTATTTAGCTGGAGTTTTAACAAATAAGAACGCTGGGTTTTGGATTCAGTTCCATTTTCTGAAAAATGTTGCCACATATTTGAGTTAAAAGGATACATTCAAAGTAATCTGGTCATCTGAAATTCTCAAATGCTTGAAAAAAGTTTACCATCTTGGAGACTACCAGATGGAAATTTACCCAGACTAAAACAAAATTCCTCTTTTGCCCAGTAAATTATGTCCTCCTATGCAATGATTTTTTTTACCATGAATACTGTAGACTGTATGTTTGAGTGATTAGTGGAAAAGCCAATAAAACTATTCTAGAGAACCTTAGTCAGTGGGGGCAATTATGGTCCAGACACCCTAAGGATGGAACAGAAGGTTTTAACTCCCAAAATGATCAGTTAAACCAACTGATTGTATATTGTTTTATTGTACAATAAAACATATTAATGAAGGTCTTTAATGAAAGCCTGTAATGTTCTGAACTTGATGGTCAAGACTGATTATGAATGTATGTATTTTTGTATATAGAAAATTGTGCTCATGATCTCTGGCACAGATTCAACTACACCTCACAGCAGGATGGTGAGCAGCTAAGCAGAGAGGGGCACCTGTCAAGCCAGTTAGTTACTTGAAGCCTGTTGCATGTAAACATCTGTTGTCCAGTCCAGGAAAGGACAATGGTGGACCACTACAGTTCATGGAAAGAAATTTAGACAACTCAAAATTGAAAAGAATATCTTGACTCCTGGACATCAAATCAGGAGGGAATTTCCCCCATTCTGATTAACTGTGAGTCACGGTGGACTCGGGGAGGGAGAAGAGAAAGAAAAAAGCCTTTTAAAAAGCAGATTTGAGATTGAAGCTTTTTTCCGGAACTTGGGGGACAGTCTTGAGAAAGGAGAATGCTCATGAACTGTGGATCCCTCCTACAACTAGGGAACATGCCGAGAAATTTTTTTGAGGCAATAGGTAACTCTTATTAGAAAAGACATTTTATCTAAGACAGTGTAAAGCCTAAGGTTGTCTCTTTATCTTGGTTTTCTGTGCAACTTTTATGTTTGCTTTCCCTTACGGTCTCACCTTTCAATCTGTGATTTTGTTCTATTATATAAACTTTTTGTTTATTTTTATCCCAAGCAGGTTTCTGGTGTGCAAACTGTGTGCAGTGTGCAGGGTCAGGGTTTCACACCTTCTGGGGTGATGAACCAAAGGGGAACGGCCTGAGGTCTGGTAGTTAAGAACTCACAGAAGAAATATTTGAGCAGACTAGGGACTGGAAGGGCTGTTGGAGTCACCCTGCAAAGAGTAACTGGGCTGGTGAGCACCAGGGTGTGACTTTTTGCTTGTGGATGGCTACTACTGGTGTCAGGGATCCGAACCATAAACAAACAAACAAAGGCTCTCAGGGTTACAGGGCAGGCAGTGACACAATTCCTTGTTGATCTGAGTAGTCCCCAAAACATCACAGTCAGCAAACCTCATTTACTGTGAGAAATAAACCACATCGCAGAGATGATTCACCAACCTGCATCCAGTACTTTGACATTTGTGTCTTTTACAGTACAAACAGGACATCCAACAACCTAAAAACAAGGTTTCAGTGCATTTAAAATGTTTTTTAAAAATATTACATAGACTGCCAAAATGAAACCATGTTCATTTGCTGGAGCACGTCTTTAAATATATTTTGGTCAATGATAAAACTACCTATGGAATGCTTCAGAATATTGGTTGTTCAAAGTGCAAGCCTGCTGCCCACTAAAAGCCCCACAATCAGTGGGTCGCTGTGGAGTAGTTATTCATCTGATTAAACTAATAGATTTGCTAAATCTTTAAATGTGCCCAACTGTTTTAGTCTGGTTAATATATTGCAAATTGAACAAAGTGTATAAAATTCTAGCTTCCACCAACCCCAATATTGAAAGCACTCAAATAAATATATGCCTATAAACTACCCACATATTTTCAGTTTTGGCAGCTCAAATATCTTTAAATAGACTGAGGCAAGATTATTATAGGATTATTGGAAAATACTACAGTAAATAAAATGTTCATTTCACAGCCAGGCACATGCAAAGGAGATGAGAGGCCAATAATATAGAATCATAGGGTTAAAAGAGAGCACAATGGTCATCTAGTCTAACCCCTTGCCAAGATGCAGGATTTGAGTGTCTAAACCATCCAAGATGGATGGCTATCCAGCCTCCTTTTGAAAACCTCCAGTGAATAGGCTTTCACAACCTCCTGAGGCAGTCAGTCCCATTGTCCTACTGTTCTTACAGATAGGAAGTTTTTCGTGAGATTTAATCTAAATCTGCTATGCCGTAGTTTGAACCCATTGCTTCTTGTCCTGGCTTCTGTGGCAAAAGAGAACAACTTTACTCTTTTTTTTTATAGCAGCCTTTCAAGTATTTGAAGACTGCTATCATGTCCCCACTTAATCTCTTTTCCAAACTAAACACCCCCAGTTCCTTCAGCCTTTGCTCATATGGCTTTCATTCCATCCCTTTGATCATCTTTGTCGCTCACCTCTGGATCCTGTCCAGTTTCTCTACATCCTTTCCACATATTAGTGACCAAAATTGGACACAGTTCTCCAGCTGAGGCCTAACCAGCGCCAAATAGAGTGTTACTATCACTTCCTGTGACTTGCATGCTATGCCTCTGTTAATGCAACCTACAATTGCATTCGCTTTTTTTGGAACAGCATTGCATTTCTGACTCATGTTGAGGCTGCGATCCGCCACAACTCCCAGATCCTTCTCAGTAGTGCTGCTGCCAAGCCAGTTTCCCCCCATTCTGTATTTGTGCATTTGGTTCTTTTTCCCGTAAGTGTAGCACCTTACATTTGTCTTTGTTGAATTTCATTTTGTTGTCTATAGCCCAGTTCTCTAATTTATCAAGATCCCTCTGAATTTTAGCTCTATTCTCCACAGTACTGGCAACCCCACTCTAGCTTTATCTCACCTGCAAACTTGATCAGTGTGTTCTCTATACCTACATCCAGGTAATTAATAAAGATGTTAAACACCACCAGACACAGAACAGCTCCCTGTGGAACCCCACTTGAGATCTCCCTCCAATCCAACATCATTCCATTAATAGCTACTCTTTGTTTGCAGTTGTTTAACCAATTATATCCACTCATTGGTAGCTCTGTCAAACCTGCATTTCTTCAGCTTACTTATCAGAATGTCCAGTAGAACTGTGTCAAAAGCCTTGTTGAAGTCCACGTACATTATGTCCACCTCATTCCCCCATCTACCAAACTAGTTACACTGTTAAAGAAGAAAATCAAGCTGATTTGGTATGATTTGTTCTTAGTACCAGCCATGCTGGCTGCTAAAGATTACCCCATTCATCCACCAGGTATTCACAAATTGAATGTTTTATACATTGCTCTAGTAGCTTCACAGCTAACAAAGTCAGGCTGACTGGTCTATAGTTCCCGGCTCCGCCTTTTTGCCCCTCTCTAAAGATAGGCAGTAGGTTAGCCCTTCTACCGTCTTCCAGGACCTCTCCTATCATCCATGAGTTTGTAAATATTCTTGCCAATGACTCAGATTTCTTCAGCTAATTCCTTCAGTATCCTGGGGTGAATAGCATCCAGACCCGCTGATTTGAATTCATTCAAATTCATCAGAAGATATTTGATGTGTTCTTTACTTATTCCGATCTGCATCCCTTTCCCTTTATTGCCTATGATAATTTCGCTAGTTGTCCGGTCACATATCATTTTTTGTGAGAAGACAAACAAAATGGGCACTCAGCAGCTCTGCCTTCCTATAATCTTCTCTTATCAGCTCACCTTCTCTATTGAGCAACAGATTCACACCATCCACGATCCATTTCTTTGTCTGACATATTTGAAGAATCCTCTCCTGTTGTCTCTAACATTTCTTGACAGCTGTAACTCGTTTGCCTTAGCTTTCCTGATTTTGTCTCTACTCACTTGCACTATTACCATGTATACTTCCTTGGTGACATGCCTCTCCTTCCATTTCGTGTAGGTATCCCTTTTGGTTTTTAGATAGCTTAGAAAGCTCCTTTTGCAGAAACATTGGCCTCCTGTGGCTCTTCTTATCTTTCCTCTACATTGGAATAGCTTGATGTTGAGCCTCTAGTATTACATCTTTTAAAAACTGCCACTCCCCTTCAACTCCTTTTCTTCATCATTGGTCTTTCCATGGGACCTTTCCTCCTATTTCTTTGAGTCAGTTGAACTCTGCCTTTCTGAAGTCCAGTGTCCTTGTTTTACTGTTCTCATGTCCTACTTTCCATAGGATCTTGAAATCTATCAGATCATGATCACTTTCACCCAAATTCCACCTCCCAAGACCACCTTCAAGTTTACAACTAACTCATGCCTAAAAGCAGCAAAGAGTCCTGTGGCACCTTATAGACTAATTGAAGTTTTGGAACATGAGCTTTCGTGGGTGAATACCCACTTCATTGGATGCATCCGACGAATTGGGTATTCACCCACGAAAACTCATGCTCCAAAACTTCTGTTAGTCTATAAGGTGCCACAGGACTCTTTGCTGCTTTTACAGATCCAGACTAACACGGCTACCCCTCTGATAATTCATCCCTGTTGGTCAAAACCAGATCCAAAAACAGTGCTCTAGTGGTTTCCTCAACTTTCTGAATCAAAAAGCTGTCCCCTACATATTCTAGGAATTTTCAGGACGTATTATGTTTTGCTGCCATAGTCTTCCAACAGAAATGAGGGAAGTTAAAATATCCCATGAATACCAGCTCATGTGTGTTAGCTAATCTTGTTACCTGCTAGTAGAATGACTCATCCACTTCCTCTTCCTGATTTGGTGGTCTTTAATGGACCCCCAACATAACATTACTACTGTTCTTTTTCCTTGTTATCCTCCCCAGAGATTCTCAGTAGGTCTGTCGCTCACTTCCCCTTAGACCTCGAAGCAAGTGTACACATTCTTGATGTACAATGGAACACCTCCTCCTTTCCCCAATACCTATCCTTTTGGAACAAGCTGTATCCCTCAATCCTGGTACTCCAATTATGGGAGTTTTCCCTCCAAGTTTATGTGATGCCAATGAAGTCATAATTTTCTTCATATACCACGGCTTCCCATTCATCCTGGTTGTTCCCCACACTCCTTGGATTTGTATCCAGGCATCAAAGACATTTTGCAGCCTGCCCTCTTGCTTTTCTTTTTGCCTTTATAATGCAGTTGTTATTCCTACAACCTTCTCCAGAAATTAGCCCCCTCCTCTTGTCTTTGATAGTTTAGCCTAGATGCGCTTTGGCTGGATTTTTGTCACCATCCCCCATAGGACCTAGTTTAAACCTCTCCTTATCAGGTTAACCAGACAACAACATCCAAAGATGCTCTTCTGAGTATTTGATAAATGGAGTCCATCTCAGTACACTAATCCCCTTTCTTGGAACATCAGCTTGTTGTTGAAGAAGCCAAAGCCCTCTTGCCAACACCACCTGCATAACCACGCACTCCCTTTCACAATTCAACAGTCCCTGCCAGAGCCTTTTCCTTCAACAAGGTGGATGTACGAGAACACCATTTGCAAACTCTGTTATCCTTCTTCCCAGAGCCACATAGTCTGTAGTGATCTGCTCAAGGTCATTCTTGGCAGTATCATTGGTGACCACATGGATAAATAGCAAGGGGTAGCAGTCCAAGGGCTAAAATCACTTTAGCTTGTGTTTAACATTTTTTCTACTCTCTCTCTGAGTACAAAACAGAATTCAGTCTCACAGCTCAAAGATCAGATCCTGCCACACTTCATCAGGTTGAGTAGTACCAATCCATTGACCACATCCCATGCTGTGCTCCCTGAACCCTCTTCCTCTTATTACACAGTAATAAATCAAGTGCAGGTTTGAGGCCAATGAGTAACATTACTAGAACTTCCTGTTCATCTAATTTTGAAAGCACACTTAAAATATACTTCAACTACCAAAGATATAATGCACAACCTGCTCTATGCAGCTTTTGACAGATAACTTAGATCACTCCTGATCTTATTCCATCAATGTAATGGGATAATTTTCAATGCAGTTTGAAGAGAAGGAGATGTGGAATTCCTATTAACATGGAAAATGTACCACATTGTGGCATTAGATTGTGGTGTGTCAATCTCATGAATATGTAAGTACTTTTTGTAACGTATGATGGTTTGGGTGTCAAAAATGGTTTAAACTTTAACTTGCCAGTTAATCCCTTAATGCTAATAAAACAATGTCATTCATAATAATTTCCATGTTGTTCATTATCATGATGTTATTCATAACTTGCTATGCACTATGCATAGACCTCACACATTCTCGTCAATTATAATTCCTTCCAAAATAAATGCAAATGGTTTTATTTATTGGCAGCATTCTACAGAATTTACCACGTCAAGTGAGTTTACTAGTAATGCATCAGCACCATACTGAAAGGATTAATCATTTCACTGAGATCTTCCATGAAGCAAAAAAAGATCCTTCATATGTTTGGCAATAGTCTCTTGACATATAATTATGTAATTGAGGATATTTTCTATTTTTATATTTCTATTCAAATTCACTTAAACTTTGGAAGCAGAAAATCATCAAAATTATTCCACACCTATTTTCAGCTGACAAACCCTTTCCTTCACATTCTAATATATGCCCTTCCATCATGTTAACAGTCCTCTCACCTATGGTTCCTATCTCCCCCAAACCAGCACATTTCCACTACCTTTATTTAATACTATCCCCATCTCTCCCAGGTGTTCTCTTTTCCACCTTATTTCTCACCCTTCAGGTTCAACTGTTTTCCCCAAGACATGGCCTGGTAATAAATGCTGCACATGCTTACTCAGGTAAATGGGCTTTTGCATATAACTATACTTCACAGTTTCTTCTAAGTTTTTGTCATGCAGATCCTTAAAATTAATAAGAATTTTTATTTTTTGAGTTTGCCTCTTGAGATCAACAGTTAAACTCCTGAAGGTAAATTATATTAATTTACTGAACTTCAATTTATGTTAAAAACCATGCCCAATCACACTTGAATCTCTGCATTGGTTTCCCCTTTTTCCTCATATACTTTTAAGCTCTCTACAGTTGTACATCAGCATATTCTATGTATAATAATTTGTACATACTCATTATATAGCTCTCGCATGCCTCTCTAGTCCATGCAGAACATAGGGCCCTCATCACCACTTTCCATCTTTGTCTGTCTCCTACTACAATCTTCCCATGTCATTCTGATAGCTTTCAATTATCCCTCTAGTGTGCATTTCCATGTTATTCTTGGTCTAGCTCATCACCTTTTACCCTGGGGGTTCCAGTCCAACACTTGTCTTGTTATGTGTTATGAGAATATATGTACTGTTGCTTTAAATTTGTAACAGGAAGCTAGGCAGTAATGGGGAACAGGAATGGGGAAAGTAATTTAGGCAGAAGCTCTGCAGTGAACCAGAGAGAGGCAGAGGTACTTCATTTTTCTAATATTAATTCTCATTAGGTGTTAGAAGAAAGTGACTCTCTCTACCTGTGATGCTGCTCCTCGTGAATAGGGAAAGGACCCAGTCAAATCTGTAAAACAACCATCTTATCCCTGATCTCCCTCCTCAAAATTCACTTCTGCCAAAATGCATACAGAAAATGACAATCTAAGAATTCCTAAGCCAGTAGTCAGTCACAGTCACTGCTACTTGGATGGCTAAGAACTGTGCACATTCTGTTATAGTTGCTACCTTGTCTCCCCTTGCCCGCACCCTGACCTGTTGATTTATGTCATCCACCTGTTGTCTTGTCATTTGGATTATAAATTCTTTGGGGCAGGGACTGTCATAGTTATATGTTTGCACAGCACCCAGCACAACGAGGCCAGACCCAATTGTGGATTTAAGGTGCTTCCACAATATAAGCGTTAAATAATAATAAGTTTAAAGCGCATCTTAAACAGGCAGCAAGAAGGACAGATACTGCTTAAAATGAGACAACTTTCTTTTACATAGTACCTTTCATACTCAAGGTAGATCAAAACTCTTTATAGCAAAATGGATTAAATTCTTGTAGTAGAGGAACAGTATAAGTAAACAGAAGCCATTGTACTCTCGGTAATAACTCATATATTGCCTTTGTAATTAGAACTTGTCTTATGTACTTAGCCATTGTAATACACAGGATTTGCATGAATGTATGATATTGCTTTCTGGGGATTGGCCTGCAGGGGATTAATGGATCTGCTGATATTATCTGGTAAAATAGTAGAGGTCTATTTTGACCATTATAGACAAGGGTTTAGTCCTCACTCCCTGTGCAGACATGTCTGTGAAATGCGATTTATGTAGTAATGGTGTCTGTTGTGTGCAGACATGAATTTTTTACACTAGGTTGCTTGGAATATACCCCAGAGTTTAAAAAAAAAGGATTGTGTGATTTTTAACATACAGCTGAACAGCTAAAAGAGATATTAGAAAGGAAGCCAATTTAACAACTTAAAGGATAGCACTGCTACTACTAAGAGGATATTGCATGCTTGCATGGTGTCAAGCAGTACATATTAGCAGAAGTCACGGCATGGGAGGAGATCGGAGGCCTGGCTGAATGAAATGACAGCTTAGCAAAATGTAAGTATCCATGATCAGAGAACATGGAAAAGTAACCTAAGAGAATCCACACAAGTTAAACATACCATCACTACAGTAACAGGAATTCATTAAACTAGCATCCTTAATTCATAAAGTGCTTTCTGTGAACGTGATCACTGTTTACTGAGGGTACATTGTACTGCTGAATTTAAGTATTCATTAGTGTAGTGACCTATTGTGTCAAAAGGCACTGAGTAGAGCATGAAATATAACACCAGTATGTCATAAGTCAAGCTAAATAACTTGCATGGAGTATGGATTTAGAGTAATGTCGGAACAGCAATACTTTGAATTTACTTCTCCCTTCACAACTGGTCTTAGATGCTCTTTTCTATCAGTGCCTTGGTATTCAGCCTTGGGAATCAGACCAAAATGAGAAATTAAATAAGCACCAAATATTCTGAACAAATTTTTTAAGTTAAAGACCACAAACAAACTAAACCTTTGTTTACAGATGGATGTCAAAAAAAAGGAGAAAACAATCTTTTGTTCAACATCAAACATGCCATGTTCATTTTCCTGTTATTTACAAACCCTGGAAAGCATTAGGAGACATGCTAAATGATGCTGAATGGAACCTGCTACTGGTTTACCGCTAATTTCTAGGACAGCCTTGTAACCTTATGAACTCTTGCAGAATGTAGATGGTTTGACCAACCTGACAAAAAAATTGTGCACACCCATTTTTGAACTGAAACTGATTTAATCATTTATGAATTATGTCATTTGCAGTGCATGGAAGAAACATTTTAGTACTGCTTTACAACATCTGTTTTTCATTCTTAGGTCTCTGGAAAAATGATTGGTATCTTTAATCCTCAACTGTCTGTTGGCGATAATCTTGATTCAAATGACTGAGCCCAATCTTGCAACTATTACTTACGCAAAAAGTCTCATTGACTTCAAAGAGACTAATCACAGATGCAAGGATTATTCACCATGAAAGAGTGTCTCAGGATTAGATACTATATACTGAGTTGTAAAACGTCTGCATAGCAATAGGAGCGGTGCAGATGAAGACACTTGTTTCTAAAACTATAATCTGTCAATCCCTCAATTTTGGAAATGTGTATAATTTAAAGAGTTTATTTACTGATAGAATACCCACATTTTCAAATTGTACACTTTAAGCAAAGCACAGAATACAAAAGAATTTATTCAGAAGCTGTTTAAGGGTTTATTCTTAGTTATTTTCCAGTTATCTTTGTACAGTGCTTGGCTAACACTTAATACAACTACAAAAATGCTAGGATAATCATATCCTGGCACTACCACAATTTATTCATTGATTAAATAATTATTGAAGACACAGATAAGTATATTATAAAAAAATCTGTTAAGCTAGTATTATGAAGACGTTGTGCCAAACTGTTACAGCCCCACTGCTGAGTTTTATAAGGCAAATGAGATTTAAAAATATTTACAGATAAACTACCAAAGAACAGATTTTTTTAACCAATCATTAAAAAAAAGTTCTGCTTCGTAGGCTTTCCTTCCCAACAAACCCGCCCACCTTGCAAAAATTCAGGAAAAGAGAAATGTGATTCTGCTACAGGCATTTAGATCAAGAGTTGTTAAAGTATTTTACAATAATCTCCTATCTTGCCTCTTCTGACAGCACTAAACCATGATTGCAGCGCAGCACCACAGGAATCACTGATTACACAATGCATTCAAATATCTAACCCATCATTATAATAATTACATCTTTTTCTTTATTTCTCTACCTCATTTTGGTGTAAAACTTTTTTTGTTGTTGACTGAAGCTGTATTCTTTATATTAAAAATGACCATTATCAAATCCTAAATTCCAGATTAGCTATGGTTTAGAACACAGAGCAAAGATGGAACAGAAATTAGCAGGTTCTACATTAAATGCAGTGGTGGTGATTTTGAATACTGCTAAAGGACCCTTCTATAATAGTACATGATGACAAGGTGCATGTATGATAGCAAAATAGAAATGATATGACATACAAGATCTTATGAATTGTATCTGAAATATGAACAGCATATTTGGAATAGCATGGACGATTCATTGCAGAGCTCTAGGGCAACAGAAATTTGGTCCCAATTTACACACACACACAAACTCTTAGTTAATAACCTTATAATATGATTCAGAACACAAATACTTTAAATAATTTATTACTCGTACCCTTAAACCTCAATTTTGACTTAACACTTATAATATTCAAATTATAGTTCTCACTTGGTTTCCTTTTTAAATTTCTATTTTAAAAGGTGGATAAGGGAAGAATGTATGGGAAATAAAGGAAAACTCTAACCTATCTTTATGCATAAAAGAAACACATGAATGTATGTGACAGACGTCACCTAGAATACATCTATAACTCTGAATTTTAATTACATTTTAAATATAGCTCTTTGTATTTGAATCAATTAAGCATTAATGTACTTTTAATGGACAAATACTCTTTCCTGCTGGGTAAGTGGTGAAAAACAAATGTTCAAGCTCAGCAGCTGTCCCACCGAGTAGACGTACTGGGACATGTTCTAAACATTGCTCTTTGTCATTCTTTGGCGAGGCTGACCTACGCGGCATGTGGGAGCATGATCAGAGCGGGTGTAGGCATGTCCCAACACAACCTAACTCCTTCCATGCTGACTTACACACACACACACACACACACACACACACACACACACACACACGCGCGCGCGTGCTACTACAGCATGAACAAGATAACTTCTCACAGCCAAAGAGTTGGCGAGTATACTTCGGGGTTACCACTCTATAGCATTTTCGTTGTTCAGTTTGCCATTCATTGCTATGATTCTTTTATAAAATTTAGTGAGCCACATAATATAAGAACTAGGGGCCACCAAACGAAATTAATGGGCAGCAGGTTTACAACAAAAAAGGAAGTTCTTCTTCACACAGCGCAGAGTCAACCTGTGGAACTCCTTGCCTGAGGAGGTTGTGAAGGCAAGTATTATAACAGGGTTTAAAAGAGAGCTAGAGGTTAAGTCCATTAAAGGATATTAGCCAGGATGGGGTAAGGAATGGTGTCCCTAGCCTCTGTTTGTCAGAGGGTGGAGATGGATGGCAGGAGAGAGATCACTTGATCATTACCTGTTAGGTTAACTCCCTCTGGGACACCTGGCATTGGTCACTGTCGGCAGACAGGATACTGGGCTGGATGGACCTTTGGTCTGACCCAGTATGGCCATTCTTACGTTTTTATGTCACATTAGCTTATTTTGCCAGTTTGGAGTGGGTGGGTATAGTAGCGTTAATGAGAAGAAAATCCAGTTTTTGTAGGTGGCTTACCATGCTTTCCATACATGCAACTGTTATGATGCTTATGCCTCAGAATAAAACAGTGAACTTGGGCCTCTCTTTGTGTATATTATTCAGCTCATTATAGCCTACTGTGAGCTTGGGGGGCATGAAAACCAGAGTTTGGCATTTTATTTCTTGTTAATCAATTGATTTGTTGTACTGTCAATGGGCCTTTCTAGTTAAACTGCATATGCACATTGAGTGTAGCATGTACTGATGACGGAAGCTCTACTATTTGTATACAGTCTCTGTGGGAAAGAAATATGCATGGCAGAGTTCAGTGGGAAGAAACTGGAAGCCATGACAAAGTAAAGTAACATGTCCAATAATGAAGATAAATAAAAAACTGGAGGAGGACTGGAAAAAAAACAACTTTGAAAATGTTTTAAAAATTGTATTGCTGATAAAGCAAATTATCTCTAGTGACACTGACTACACAGAACCAAAGAAAATAGAAAAAACTGGAATGCTGTGAATGCAGAGTCTGCCAAGTATGGAAAGTGTTAGTAAAACAATGCCAATTTATGTACTGGAAAACATTGCTGAGAATGACACAGGATTCTGTGCAGGTCAAAGACAGCACCACAGCATGAGAGACCAGAATGAATAGAGAAGTGGAGCCAAGTTTCAGTTGAATGAAATCCTATCCAGTCTCTGATTTCAACATAATTATAGAAAATGTACCAGACAAGATGTATAAAATAAGAACAAGTCAAATTTTACTGGGCTGAGGGTAAAGACATTGTGAACCACACCCATACTGCTTGCTAGAGAAGAGGAAGAGCCTCCATTCAAGTAATGGCTTCTCATTTCTACCAAACTTCATGCTACCAGCAAGGGAAACTGGGATTCCAAATCATCGCAACAACCTCTGCTTCCTTAATATAAATTCTCTAGTCAGTAATATAAAACGGAAGTTGTTTTCACAGTATCTCAAAATTAAATCACAGCTTTATGTTTGTTTCTCAATGTGCAGCTGTACTCTGAAAAGTGATTGTATTAAAATGGCAGATTTTTACTTAAGAGAGGCTCCCTGTGTGTATGCAGAGTCATACTGGCAGTCTGTAGAACCAAAGTTTTATATTTACTCCTGTTATCTCTGCAGAGCTAAACAGCTGTGTGCGTGAGAGAGAGAGACAGATGGACTCTAGAACTTCTTGGTTAAATTGCAGTTGGTTACATGTGTGCAAATAACATTGAATGTAGTAAAGTTACAAATAAGGGCTTAATTTGACCTGCATAATTTTTATTGCTGGAGTTGATGTATAAAGTCAGTCTCACCCAGAGAAACACATTCTAACACTGGCTTACTGTGTGGCCTTTGGCTGGTCACTTCACATTTCAGTTTGTTTTCCATCTGTAAAATGGGGATGTTACTTATAGGGATGTTGTGAGGATGAACTAATTCTGTACAGTACTCCAAACAGAGAAAACACTATGTGAATGTGAAATCTTATCATTAAAAAGATGAAAAGAACCCAGTGTGAGTTGTAGACCCTAAATTCAGTATGCAGGGCTGGGAGTAAAGTCAAGTCTTCTCTAGCAACATTGAGACACCATCAATATTGCACCCTGCATTATCATTTTCAGAATAGAATTGCACTCTTCAGAAAGATCTGTCATTCTATTTTACTGAAGGAAATGTGTACTGTGCAGTACTTTTCATGTCTACAATGTGACAGAAAGGCCCCAGAAGAGTTAATCCCCCATTGGATTCCCGCAGGAGTTGGGAGAACTACTGCATGTCTCTCTCCATCTCTCCAAGTCTGCACCCTATTTACACATTAGGGCTCTCTGCATATTCATCCTGGGTGAACATGAGCTTTTATTTACAACTCTGTATGTAGTATTGGGAAGTAACAAGGCATTACAAAACCCTCCCTCCACCCTCCAAAATTATAGTATGTGTAAAAACACTCCCACACTATGGCAGGGTTTTACTTACCTCGCACAATATGGACATGCCTCATACTACAAAATGCTGTGAAATATGGCCGTTGTAGTAAATGAGAGCCATCAGAATATCATCTAACTGGAAGAAAAACTGATTGAGGGCTTTGGATTTACAGGGGAGTAAAAGACTAATAAGAAATTCCTTCTAGATCAGAGGCATTCCACACAATACAATTAACAAGGTATTTTAGTCTAATGTGGAACTATAACTCTGGTAATGGCATCTTGTATGATAACTGCCTGAAGCATTTTTATTTTCTGTTTTGGTTCTCTCATTTTTTGAATTAAAAAAAAATTATGTCAAAGCTACTTATTTTATTAGACCTAAGCAGAAGGTATAGTTAAGGTTCCAATGCAGTGTCCATAATAATCCACTGTTTCCAGTCACTTAGCTTGTTTCAGCTTACACCTTTTGTACTGACATTTTCCAAGCTTGGTCTCCTCACAAGTGATTTTGTTTTTAAGTTGGAGCAGAACTCTTCAAACTGGTAGATGAATCAACAATAAACTGCAGGAGAAAAATCTCTCGGTGTAATTTAAACCAAGTTATCACTAACAAATCAAACTTAACATCCAGCCCTCCACAGCTGGGTGTGGAGTCCTTCCCTGCCACACACATTCTCCTGCTTTCAGTTCTCCAGCAGTCTCTCCTATAGCCCTGAGCATCTGTGTAAGGGAGTTGGAAACATAGCTGGAGTTTCCCCAGAGTGAGGCAGTGCCTCTCCCTGCGCCAGACCCTTCAGCCAGTTTTGAGTAAGGCAAGAGTGAAAATATGCTTTCCCATCTAACAAAAATATGTCATCTTTATTTTCTGGGAGGGGCAAGGAACAGTTGTAACAGCTAACTCTTGAAATTTGACATGAATATAGTTCTCAGGGTATAACACATGCTCTGCTGAATTTCAGAAAAATCAGTTGTAAAATATCTGTAGCTGTCTGAAGAATCTGCATGAATGTATGTATAATATGAAATGGTAAATTTTAACCATTTTAATCCCAAGTGTGATCTGAAATTAAGGCATTGACTAAGGGGCTCAAACAGGACCGGGGTCTCTGAAGGGACGATAGAGCAAAGGTGGCTTTATGCCACTCTTGTCACCCCCCAACTCTTGGCTTTTACATTGCCAGACCAATCTCCTGCCACACATTAAAGAAGCTGGGGATCAGCAAGTTGCAAGGATGTTCTGGGGTACATGGCAACACATCTTTACACCATCAGAGGATTCCCCAATAGAGGAAGACTCCTCCACTAGTCAGATCAACCAGGTTTAGGATATATTTAAACTGGGAGTCTAGTGCAAATTTTCCCTGACTCACCATAGAATCTGTCCTTTAATCTTCATGTAGCCATTGACTCAGAAATAATCAGAATGACTCACAATTTTATTTTTAAGGCAAACAAGCTAAGGCTCTCTCGGCGGTGTGTGGATATTTCAGTTTACGGTCAACAACAGTGATCAAGCAATGGCAGAGATTAGGACATGAAGCTGCACAAAAAGTGGCAGCTGTATCTGGGGTACTGGTGAGTGTCTGGGTTGGTGAGTGCTGAAGGATGCCAAGGTTGCTGTGGATGTCAGTGTTCTCTCTGGTTGGAACTGGATGCTGTTGGAGTGTCTAGGACAAAAACTGGAGTTCGTCCTGGGTGCTGTCTGGGAGAGAAACTGAGGTCTCTCACTGGGCTGTGATCTGGCTAGGTACTGTTTGAAAAGGTAGCTGGAGTCTGGTTGGGAAGTCTGGAGGTAATATTGATCACCACTACCTTATGTCACTACTAGCCAGCTGCCCACTGCCACCATTGCTTCTGACTCCTTCCATGCAGAGATCCAGTAGGGGGATCAGCAAGAGGGAAAGAAGAAAGGCACCTACCCACTTTGCCTGCAGTCCAGTTGGCTGCATGAGGATCCAGCTGGGCTGCTGGAATGAATGCCTTACAGGGCTGCCATATGCATTAATATCATGTGAGATGTGTAACACTTGACAGTCCTATCAGAGTAAGAATTTGCCCTTTCTCATGCTGCAGTACTTTGAGCACGGATGGCTACCATGTCAGCTACTGCAGTTCCATGGAGCTGTGTAATTATATTTTTATAGATACATTAAAGAAAGTACTTTGAGATGAAAGGTGCTACATAAGTGTAAAATATCATTAAAGCATATTTTACGTAATTGGGGGACAGGATATCGGGATGGCTGCTCCATTGCAATGTCTCTCAATAAACTAATTCAAGCTACTGAAAGTGAACAATAACAACAGCTGCTTATTGGGCTAAATAGTACAAATTTAGCTAAGGAGTTTGAGGTATTTTAAACCAGTGTAATATGCGTGAAATTCTGAACTCTAGTCTTAAAAGCACAGGTTGCCAAATTAAGATTAAAGGACACATTTTCTTGGGTACTCAACAGGCCTCATTCAAGTGTGGCTGTGTTCTCATTGTCAATTTTCTCCTCTCCTTCCCTGCAACCCCATCTATTTCTTTCTTCTAGAAAGAGAAGGAGGAGGGACTGTAGGACATTAGACACAAAACTAAACTAACAACCATTATGATAGTTTGAAGTTAGGTCACATGAAAAATACAAATTAGATATGCTTCCAAATACCATACATGCTGAAAGATGAAATCTAAAAAAAACAAAAACAAACAAACAATATCACCCCACATACACAACCTTTAAATCTCTCTCTGTGCATTTCTCTGAGGAACAGTATGAGATATCACAATAATGAAATTGTTATGCATGCACAATTCATTGAGCTCAATGAGAGTTGCAGGTTGTAGCTGAAGGCAGACTTTGGATTTAAGTCAAAAATACATTCTGGAAAAACATGACAATGAAATTAACGTATACAAAAATGAAAACAATATATTCCAAGACGCTACAAGTGTAAAGCTGTAGAAAAAATAACTATATTGAATTACACAATATACTGGATTTCAGGAATTATGTGAGATCATTTAGGTAAAGGCTATTGCAATACACATGCACAGGGGGAAAGGTCAGCCTAACTTTGGTACTTCCTGACATTTGATGGTTTAACCATACAGTCTTGATGGTACATTATGGGTTTTTTTTTAATCAATCATATTTACACTGAATAATTAATTACTTTCTTTTTCAAAAACAGACTAGCCAGTTTGGGAGGGGGTATCATTTTCAGGATCATTTCATTTTCTAGTATTCACACATTATCACAGCTGCAAGAAAGTATTTAAATAAAAGCTTTCATTTACATTTCTAAAAAGATTAACATTTAATAGAAATGCCTGATCTGATAAATGCGTGTAATCAGAGATTTCAATTAAAAAAAAAATCACTAGAAACAGCAGGCCATGGGTAGGGTAAAGGCGCTCCCTTTGTAATGTGGTAACACACTGTTAAATAGAGAGTTCTGATGATTGTTACTTTATATTTCTCTGAATAAAGTCTCCTTGTTTAAATTATTATTGTCCTGTTTCTGATATTTACAAGCAAGGATTTGTAAACCTGTTAAAACTTTATAAAATTTTTTTTAAGTTTCAATTAATGTTAGGTTTTGGTAGACTTTTTATGTTTTTACTATTAATGTTTTGGTAGACTTTTATGGTAGACTATTAATGTTAGACGTTGTTAGATTTTAATAAGTTTTAGGACCAAAGATTGGCAGTTTTGTTTTATACTAGTACAAAATGAATTAAAATAATAATTTCCCTGAACTATCACATGGACAGCACATTGTTTTATTTTCCAGCTAAAAATGCCCAACATTGGATGAGAAACATAGGGTTTGTAGCCAGAGCTAGTTCAACACTATTGGCCTCATATTCTCACTGAGTTATCTATTGCAAAGTTTGACATATACAACGAACCACTTAGCCTTGGCAAGAAACTAGAACCCACAACCCCTCACTTTAAAAGACATCCAAAAACTTGCAACTGCATTAGTTGATTTATACATAAATCTGTTAAGAGGCATATATTATAGCTACAAAATCTTGATTTGCTAAAAATTTAACACAAATCAAATACCACAGGATATATATATTTTTTTACTCATTATTGGTAAATGTATCACAGTTCATCTCTTCTAAAACCTGAAGCATCTATTAAATAATGGTCAGATCCTGAAAAACATTACTCGTGTATATTCCCATTTAATTAGAGCTATTCACAAGAATTCCCCACAGGATCGGGCCTCAAGTCCTTGATCCTGCTGCTTTGTAAAGTCAGTGGAGCTCTGTGAGGGTGCAGCAGTCCATCTGCATGCAAAACATTGCATGGTTGGAACCTTAATTAGGATAATCAAACCATCTCTACTTTGTACTTATGAGTCTCAGTTCAGCAAAATATTTTTTAAAAACCACCAATGTTTACACTGTGCCAGATTTATTGTAGAGTAGAAAGAGCAGCTGAATGAAGAACTTGTATGACGAATGTCCTGCCTTGAGTACAAGGGACTGGACTAGAAGACCTTTCATGGCCCTTCCGGTGCTACAATTCTATGATTCTAAGAATGAAGTTATCGGTGTGCTAACCCAGGAGAATTTTACTATAAAAAGTACCAAACAACAGGGGTTGATACATTAAAAAGGAACACTGAATGCCATTATTATATAAGAAAGTTATCATTAATTTTGAGCTAGTTTTTACTACTGTAGAATGGGAAGCATGATTTTCCAGAAGGGGCACCTAAATCTACATGTAGGCAACTAAAACTGTTGTTTAGTTGCCCAAGTGCCAATACGGGCAACTAATTTGTGGCACTTATTAGAAACATTTTAAACCACCACTTCCAACCAATGGTTGGCACATACTATCTAACAGTAGTCCTTAAAGCAGCTGATTTGACAAGGTGCCGAATGCCCTCAATTCTTATTAAGTTCAGGATTGAAGCTCAATGCTGAAAAGGCTCTATTCAAAAGTAAACTTTTCCATCATCAATCGCTCTCTATTTTTGTCATTTTAAAAGTACATGCCCTCTGAGGAGCTTCTAATTATAAAGCTAGGTTGTTTCAGTTGGCCGTGTCAGGGACGAAGGTGAAGTTACATGCATACATGTCAAGTAAAAAATCACGGCTACCTCAACACATCTAGGACATGAGAATCATCAATCAACCACAGTTATGAAAAGAGCTAGTGCCATATTAGAAATACATCATTGGAGGAAAAGACATTTCTAAATAGGTGAATACTTCATGACAGAATAATACTTAGAAGGAAATTCTCTTCTTTATAAAATTCCAGAGCTGTAATTGACAGATGTCCTGCATTTTCTGCATTGCTGTGGCATTATCTGTACAATTGCAGTGCACTCTTCTTATGAAGAGAAGTTAGGAAGCTGAGTACTGACCTGACAGAAATATGCCTTCCTGTGTTGCTTACACTAAAGGAGTGGAACATAGATTGGAAAACGTCATAGTGGATAAGGAATGATGAAAAGACTTGGTGTCCTTCTCACATATAACAAAACAAGTCTTAAAATGATTAAGAATTCTGTGAGACTGAAAGTGGAAGAAGAATTTAAACTTGTTCTTTTTTTGCTCAGAGTCAATTTTAGTGTGAATAAGCAGAGTGCATCAGAGCATAAAGTGCTTACTTCTTTACCTGACTGTGCTCCTCCTGGGGATGAATACTTTTTATATTCAGTGAAGTGAGGGCAACTGCAAAAGACAAGCTGGTGAACTGTCTCACAAATAATTCCCTAACAAATGTGTGTTTTTCCTAAGAAAATGGCACAAAGATTTAATTGAAATGTCATATGAAACTTTTAATTAATTGGATCCTAAAACACATAGCAGAAAATAAGGCATCTTTTGAAAATTCCTTCAGAGGCATCTTATTAGACCAAAAAAAAAAATTCAGATAACATTTTGTGTCACTACTTGCTAATTTCACTTATGACTTAACACTTAAAATTAAAAAGAACAGGAGTACTTGTGGCATCTTAGAGACTAACAAATTGCTGCAGCCCACGAAAGCTTATGCTGAAATAAATTTGTTAGTCTCTAAGGTGTCACAAGTACTCCTGTTCTTTTTGCGGATACAGACTAACACGGCTGCTACTCTGAAACTTAAAATTAAGGTAGTTTGCAAACTATACAGACTGGAAAATCATTCAAATGCTGGTGGTTTAAAAATGATTCTCCACCACTTAGGATAGGTACATTCTTTCACTCTTTTCACCCTGAGCCTTAATAAGAGAATTTTTTTTCTTTAGTATTGACACATTTCAAAATATATTCTACTTTAATGCCCACTACAGACCAAATCCTACAGACCTTACACAGACCAAACTCCCATTTGCTTCTGTAAGGTCTGCAGGATAGGGCTGTAAATCGCCAAGAGTAATATATCCCAAGCACTTACTCCATGAAAAAAGAAAGTGTGATTTACTAGCAGTTAAAGCTATATGTAAATTACCAGGGCCGTCCCTAGGGGCATGCGGGGCCAGGACAAATCAGCCCTGCCAGCGTAGGGGCCCCACTCTGCATTAGCGGCGGGACTATTGTTGGCTATAGAGCCATGGCGGTTCAGGGCTCCAGCCGTGGCAGGGGACTCGCTGCACTGAAATGTGGGTGGCAGAGCTCCAGGCGCACGGGGCCAGCAGCCAGGA
This sequence comes from Mauremys mutica, assembly GCF_020497125.1. NCBI lineage: Eukaryota > Metazoa > Chordata > Testudines > Geoemydidae > Mauremys > Mauremys mutica. Next base: position 100,774,722 of record NC_059078.1, read on the forward strand.
CCCCGGGGGCGGGGGGCCGGCAGCCAGGAGCCCAGGGGTGCTACAGCACCTCCTGCACCCTTAGTTCCCGAGTCTGTGTCTTCTGGGACCAACCACGCCAGCTAATTGCATGGGCCCACAGAGCCCCCGAAAGAGCAGGGCAGGGAGTGGTTGCCCCAATTTGCCCTATGCAAGGGACAGCTCTGTAAATTACAAACCAATCAATAAGTAAATTCACAACACAAATTTAATGTAATCAGTTGCCCTATTATTCAAATCCAGTATGGACTTGCTAACCGATGAGTCTCTTTTGTACAGTTTGTACATGCTGCTAACAACACTACTTACCACAGTTCTTGCCATTTACAGCCACTGAAATGTAAACACCATAAATTGGAGTATACACACTTTTTCATTTAACATAGTTTTGTCCATGTATAACATCCCCAGTGGAGTTGGTTGAAATACATTGGGTCCCATTTTCAGAAGCACTGAGCACCCACCCAGAATTCTGGTTAAAGTCAATGGGAGTTGTGGACACTCAGCACCTATGAAAATTAAGTTCTAATTACATATAGCTGAGAGACATCCTCACACAGCAGCTTGACCATCTTTATGAAAGAGTAGACTTTTTATTAATATTAATTAATTATTATTAATAATAATTAAGGGGAAAAAGAAAGCTGTTCTATGTTGTGGAAAGTACATTAATAGTCATTGGCGCTGGGATATGCACTTGGGTCTCCCATGTTGCAGGTGAGTGTCCTAACCACCAGGCTATAAAGTCATTCGCACTCTCTGACCCAATGTATATTTAATATTATTTATATTATGTGGAACAGTTTCAGCAGCCCCACTCAAGAATCTCCCTATAGCCCAAAGGTTAGGGCACTCCTCTATAACATCTCTGAATTAAGCAGAGTGGTGACTTGAAGCCAGGTTTCCCACATGCCCAGTAAGCACTCTAATCACAGTGTTCTACAGTACCTCCTCCTTCTGCCTCCATGAATGGTATTTCCAAATTTCCTTTGCTTTTAATGAAAAAAAAAGTGGTTAAAATGCCCAGAACTGAAATAATAATAATAATAATAAAACTCATTCTATATCAGATCATATTAAACATTTTATTCGACCCAAAATGAAATTTTTGTTTGTTTCACCAAGAGAAGTCAACCTGATTTTTTTCTGATTTTTTTGGGTTGGCCAGCAAACAGAAATCAATTATTCACACAATTCTAATTAGACCCAACTATCAAATAGAAACAGTCCATGTACCATATCATTTTTTAATGAAGTCAAGACACTGCCATGAGTATGAGTCAAAATATGTTAAATAAATTAATGTATAATCTTTATATTTAAGATGCAATTTCTTAGAGCTTTATTCATGAAATTCTCAGGGCTTCTTCTCATAGCCACCAACCTTCTAGCTGTCAGACACCATAGGTCTTGAACCCAGCGGACAAGGTTGCCAGCTGAAAGACTTATCCTCTGCACCACTGCACTGCAGGAGCAGATGAGGGAACTGCAGCTAATGCCCCACTACCAGAGGCTGTACCCCCCTGACTAGCACTGTCAGGATAATTAGCAGCAGACTCGTGAATGGACCCCATCGGCTATAATGGTTCCTGCCTCGTCCCACCCTTTGTCTGAGCAGCTAGTTGCTATGCCTGCTGCTGGCCAGACCTCTGAGACAAAGTTCCTTTCTACTGACCTGGTTCCTGCTCTTTGCTCCTGTTATCAGACTTTGTTCTGAGTTTCAGTTTCCTCATCCTAACTCCGCTTACTGACTCTGGCTTGACCCTTGCTCTCGCATCTGTCTCCAACTCTGGCTTAATCCTTGGTGTAGTTTACAACTCTGGCTCTGACCCTTGGTATGGCTTCTGACACTGATTCAGGCTTGACCCTTGGCTTGGATTCAGACTTGGCTTTGATCTTTGATGGGACTTCCAACGGCAACTCCTGACTCCAACCCTGGTTCTGGCCACTAGGTCAGAAAACCCCCTTACTACCCTGACACTACTAGAGGATAACTGAATAGGAACAACTGGAGAATCCTGTAAGATTCTGCACTGTAAGATACTCCCTTTCATAGGTGCCTTGAATGCTCCCTCAAGAGATGCCCTATTACCCCAACAAACAGGAGACCAGAACCAAAAACCTAACTAGTGCTTTCCACAGAGAAGTGCAGAATATTAACACCAAGTCTTAAGGTCACCCCAAATTATAAAAGGATGTCACTTGTGCCCTTTATTGCACATTTATTTTAATAAATACTGTATTGTTCCGAGTATAGGCCACTCCTGATTATAAGCCGCACCCTTAAAGTTTGGTGCTATTTTAAAAAAATTCAATTTTTAACTTTTTTTAACTTAAAGAAAATATACACATTAGTAGAACAGTAAAACAGTATTTTATTTAATGAATAGGAAGACATGTACCAGTATTTTTAACACTTTTAACACTTTTGGTAGTCCTGCTTTTGACGGCATGTTATATACTCAGAAATATTGAAAACTATTTTGTAGTTATACTGTAAATAAAGAAGGGAAAAGAAATGGACAACAAGGAGACTGATGGGAACAGTTCTCACCCTCTCCCCTGCACAACAATCAACAACATTAGCAAATGTTCTTAGGGTTAGGAATCATGGCCCCCCCCCCCGAACTCCTGCCCCATCCAACCCCCCGCGTTCCTTGACACCTCCCCCCCACCCCAGGGACCCCTGCCCCATCCAACCACCCCTTCTCTCTGTCCCCTGACAGCCCCTGGAACCCTTGCCCCTGACTGCCTCCCACCGCCCCATCCATCCCCTGATCCTTTCTAACTGCCCCACCAGGACCTTTGCCCCTATTCAATCCCCCTGTTCCCTGCCCTCTGACCCCCCCAACCCCTATCCACCCCCGACCCCGAACTCCCCTGCCCTCTCTCCAACACCCCCTCCCTGCCCCCTTACTGCGCTGCCTGGATGTGGCTGGCGGCACTACAGTCCGGCCGCGGCTGGAGCCAGGAGCCCCGGGATGCTGGGCCGGGGCAGGAGTCACGCGGCCGGAGCCCGGAGCTGGAGGATGTGGCGGGAGCCGGACGGCCAGAGCCAGGTAGCTGGCCAGCCAGAGTAGGGCGGCCGGGAAGGGATGCGGGGCCAGGGCCGGGCGGCGGGGGACGCGGCGCCGGGGGACGCGCGGCCGGGGCCGGAGGCGGGGGACGCGCGGCCAGGCAGGGCCGGCCAGAGAATTCCAAGGGCCTGGGGTCTTCAGCGGTGGGGGGCCCCTTCCATTCTGGGACCTGCCGCCGAAGTGTCCCGAAGACCCGCCGCAGGGCCGAATTACCGCCGAAGCGGGACCCGCCGCTGAAGTGCAGCCCGGTCTTCGGCGGTAATTCGGTGGCGAGAGGCCCCGCCGCGGGTCTTCGGGGCACTTCGGCGGCGGGTCCTGGAACAGAAGGGCCCCCCGCCGCCGAATTACCGCCGAAGACCGGGATGTACTTCGGCAGCGGGTCCCGCTTGGGCAGTAACTCATCAGTGGGGGGTCCTTCCGCCCCGGCGCGGCAGGACCCCCCCCCGCAGGCGAAGACCAGGAGCAGAAGCAGCTCCTGCGCCCGGCCCCGCAAGAGTTTTCCGGGCCCCCCGGAGCGAGTGAAGGACACCGCTCCAGGGGCCCCGAAAAACTCTCGTGGGGGCCCCTGCTGGGCCTGGGGGCAAATTGCCCCGTTTGCCCCCCCCTCTGGGCGGCCCTGAGGCTGGGGCTGGCGGAGGCGGGTACACAGGGCTGGAGCTGGGCGGCAGAGGAGGCGGGGACGTGGCCGGCGGAAGCAGGTACGCGGGCCTGGGGCCGGGCGGCGGGGACGTGGCCGGGGCTGGAGCCGGGCGGCGTGAGGCCAGGGCCGGCGGAGGCGGGTACGCGGGGCCAGGCTGTGGGGGAGGCGGGGACACAGCTGGGGCAGCCCAGAGCCCTCTGAGTCCCCGCCGCGGCGGGGATTTGAAGGGTTCTGGGCTCCCCGCCGTGGCGGGCAGCCCAGAGCCCTCTGATTCCCCGCTGCGGCTGGGATTTAAAGCGCTCTGGGCTCCCCGCCACGGCGGGCAGCCCAGAGCCCTCTGATTCCCCGCCACGGTGGGCAGCCCAGAGCCCTCTGATTCCCCGCCGCGGCTGGGATTTGAAGGGTTCTGGGCTCCCCGCCGCGGCGGGCAGCCCAGAGCGCTCTGATTCCCGGCCGCGGCTGGGATTGAAAGCGCTCTGATTCCCGGCCGCGGCGGGCAGCCCAGAGCGCTCTGATTCCCGGCCGCGGCTGGGATTGAAAGCACTCTGGGCTCCCCGCCGCGGCGGGCAGCCCAGAGCGCTCTGATTCCCGGCCGCGGCTGGGATTGAAAGCGCTCTGATTCCCGGCCGTGGCGGGCAGCCCAGAGCGCTCTGATTCCCGGCCGCGGCTGGGATTTGAAGTATTTTTATTGTTTTTTTTTTTCAAGTTCCTGATTATAGGCCGCACCCCTAATTTAAAGACTTAAATTAGGGGGAAAAAGTGCGGCCTATACTCGGGACAATACGGTATTACATATTTTTATGTATCTCAACAGTTCCCTTGTTTTGTGAAGGGTGGACATGAAAAGAACATGAATCACCTTAGGAAAGCATTAAATTAGTGCAAGTCTACAATAGCCCGGACAACAAGAAAATAATTAAACACATTCCTTGTCTCCACATCTGGTAAAGAAAAATATGCTTAAACAATGTAGACTGAAATTTTAAGTTAGTGCCTCCACATACAGGGAAAGCATTAGCAAAAAATGATAGTGCATAATATTGTCACTTTCTACCTCTTAAGTAGGAATCTGTGAAACACAAATCAAGGTGATATCATGAAATAAGCACATCTCCAAGAAAAATGAAAGCATTCAGCCTCATTGTTCAGCCGGCTGAAACAGGGGCAAAATTAATGTTAATTAATTACTCATTAATGAGGAAACCCCAAATAAAAGCTACGATTTTTTTTAAAAAAATAGCAAAAATGATAGTATATTTTTATTAAGTATGTGAATCCACTACAGAATTCTGCTCTACTCCTATAAGAAGTCAAAACCATTAAGGCTAAATTAATAGTGAATTAATGGGCTGGTACCTCAGGGAGACCCAGACTCAAATCGACTGATTTGAACTAAAGTCAGTGCCATGATTATAACTTAGTTCCTAGCAGATGTTGTGCACATCACAAAACAACTTTACAATCACCCAAAATTCAGGATTCTTTACACAAGAGAAGAATAGAATTTGGAAAAGCTGAATTTGAAGCTGAGACAAAGTGGCAAATCTATTGTCTGTGAGAGGAACTTGCCCAATGGCTGACTATTTCTACCGGTAGCTTCGGCCATTGCTAGCAGTCCCTTATTTTAATTAAATTATAAGAATGGCCATACTGGGTCAGACCAAAGGTCCATGTCTAGCCCAGTATCCTGTCTTCCGACAGTGGCCAATGCCAGGTGCTTCAAAGGGAATGAACAGAGCAGGTAATTAATCATCGGATGATCCATCCTATTGCCCATTCTCAACTTCTGGCAAAAAAAAAAAAATCAATCTATGAAAATATAGGGCCAAATTACTCAAGCCCTGAAGTCAACGGAGTTTCATCTGGTGACAACAGATTTTAATTTGGTTCATAAAGTGTTATATTGCTCTACCCTAAAAAAATGACTCTGTAAAAATGATACCTTCTTAATCAACAACTGCCCCAAATGTGTCCTGTGCTATGAGGCGTTTTCATGATTTTGAAAATTTTTCCTTTCCTGAATTGGGACAAAGTCAAAATCTAAAAAATGTTTGCAAACCAATAAACCATATTTTTTTTTGGATCAGATCAAAATGTCTTATATCAATAATTTTGAAACATTTAGTTTTGATTTTGATCTTTTTTTAACATAACCAGAATTTCTAAATGAGTCATTATGGTTTAAAAAAAGAAACTGTTTCAAAAATTCAGAATGAGACATTCAGAGAATTCTGAAACATTTTTCAATTTTTTGAATGATCAAAACTGACCCTTTCCCGGGAACAATTTTGGCTTTGATAAATCAACACTTTTGGATGAAAACAAAATGTTTCAATGGAAATTCCCAACCAGTTTTAATCTGCAGGCTTTCAGAACAAATACGCTTTTATTATTTTGTACTGTTAGCTTGGTAGCGCCCACACAGCTTTGTTGAACTTGTTCACTCAACATAGTCAACTAAGCCTCAATTGCAGCACCACTCACTTTCACTTGTGTAATTCCATTTAAGACAAATGTCAGGTCTACCTGAAAAGTTAGGTTAACCCAGTGACTTCACTCAATAGTGTGAAAAATCTACACTCTTGAGTGATGTAGTTAAGTTGACCTAAACCCTGATGTAGTCAGAGCTAGCTTGACAGAAGAATTCTTCTGCCAGCCGAGCGACCACCTCTCAAGGAAGTGGACTAACTATGCTGACAGGAGAACCCTGAAACGCAAGAGTGAAGCACTACAGTGGTGCAGCTGCAGCGGTGCCACTGTACTGTTTCAAGTGTAGACAAGGCCAAAGGGCTTACACAGGTGTAACTGAAGGCACAATTTAGCCTGCAGAATCTTTATTGCTAGTGATGATGTATGAAAAGGGGAAAAAAAAACAGAGAGTCTGATTTTCAGACCTCAGGTTGAGTTTCCAAGGCTGGTATTCAGAAAAAAGTCACCTTTTTGCTAATAACCTGAGCAAGTTATATCTAGAGCAGGGTTTCTCAAACAGGGGTCACCGCTTGTGTAGGGAAAGCCGCTGGCGGGCCGGGCCAGAGTGTTTACCTGCCCCGTCTGCAGGTCCAGCCGATCGTGGCTCCCATTGGGCTGGAGCAGCGATCCGCAGCCAGTGGGGGCGCGATTGGCCGGATCTGCGGACAGTGCAGGTAAACACACTGGCCCGGCCCACCAGAGGCTTTTCCTACACAAGCAGCGACCCCTGTTTGAGAAACCTTGATCTAGAGTCAGAGAGAGTAACATGGAATCTTATGCCATTTTCAGACACTTTTCAGAGCAATAATGTTCCTAAACTGTTATAAAACCACTGTAGTATCCTGTAGCAGTTTGGTCTGTAACACTATTTTCGTTAAAAGAACGAGGAGTACCTGTGGCACCTTAGAGACTTAGGGTATGTCTTCACTACCCGCCATATCAGCGGGCAGCGATCGATCCAGCGGGGATCGATTTATAGCGTCTAGTCTAGACGTGATAAATCTACCCCTGTGCGCTCTCTCATCGACTCTTGTACTCCAACGCCAGGAGAGGCGCAAGCAGAGTCGACAGGGGAGTGCAGCAGTCGACTCACGGCGGTGAAGACACCACAGTAAGTCAATTTAAGTACGTTGACTTCAGCTATGTTATTCACATAGCTGAAGTTGTGTAACTTAGATCGACATCCCCCTCCCCGCCCCCAGTGTAGACCAGGGCTAACAAATTTATTTGAGCATAAGCTTTTGTGGGCTAAAATCCACTATGGCCCATGAAAGTTTTAGCCCATGAAAGCTTATGCTCAAATAAATTTGTTAAGTCTCTAAGGTGCCACAAATACTCCTTGTTCTTTTGGCTGATACAGACTAACATGGCTACCACTCTGAAACCTGTCACTATTTTTATCATCCAAGTTTTGACCCACACCTAGAAGAGAGTCTTTAAAAATCACTTTTAACCCTGGAATTTATTCTTATGACAAGGGACGTGTGTGTGTTGCATGCATTAGTTATAGTCAGGGCCCTATGAATTCGATGACTGTGCAGCTGCAACATTTGAAAATGATTTTCATACTGTTAGGCACTACAAAAAGTGCCATGGAAAAGTCTACCTACCTCACACAGGGTACTTTTTTCTTAATTTTAGAAATGGGGAAACAGACAGGGCTATGCAGCTCTATTGATTTTAATGGAATTACACCAATTTACATAAAACTGAGTATCTGACAGAAACTTTGTGCTTCCAGACAATAATTTTATGGCACAGCCAAGATATGTGTCCGGGTCTCTGAAATCCCAGACCACTTCTATCTGACCATATGTCTACACTGCAATTAGAATGTGTGATTATACCACAGGTAGGCATACCTGAGCTGGTTTTGACTGAACTAGGTCACTAAAAATAGCAGTGAAGCCACAGCAGTATGGGTGGTGGCACAGGCTAGCAGACTGAGTACGTACCCAAGTCCCAGGAGGTCTTGCACTTGGGAATCTGCCTCATAATGTTGCGGCGTTGCTATATTTTTAGCAAGCTAGTTTGATCAAAGGTAGCTTGGGTGTGCCTACATGTGCTGCAATCACACCATCATTTGCAGTACTGACATAGTAGAGGAAAGAGTCTCCCAACTAAGGCTATTTGTGACAGCTGCTGCATGATATTCTATTTTGGTGGCAGTTTTGCCAGTTTAGTTGCAACCTGCTGCTATTTTGTACTTTCTGACATTTCTCCTCTCTGCCCTCTCTCCAACAAGGCAGATTTCTGTTTTCAGTGGACAGATTACACAACTAGATAGAATTTTCCACCTGATCCATAGGAAGGCTCTTCTCAGGAAGAACCATCGAAGACAGTATTTTCCCTCATGTCAAAATAAGTAACAAAAGAAAAAAAATCACTCTACAAAGTGCTTTAGAGGCCTTTTTATTAAACCCAAGTACAAATTAAATGATTGAAAATTAAATTTCTCAGTGTTGTGAGCACCCTGGGCTGCATAGAACCATGAAGTACCTGGAAGACATTATAAAGATTGTGAACCACTCAGCAATTATTATAATCGTTGTGAAGCTGTCAGAGGATATTAAAAACAGTATCAAGTTATGGGCAGACATGGTAAAAAAGTGTTCGATGGACATAATAAACAGCATTTTATTAATGCTACAAGTATATCAGCGGTGTTCTAAAGAGTGTTATCAGAATATGACTTTCTGAGAAATCACTGTTTCACTTCCTTTATAAAACATTCACTGAACATAAGAACGGCCCTACTGGGTCAGACCAAAGGTCCATCTAGCCCAGTATCCTGTCTTCCAACAGTGGCCAGTTGCAGGTGCCCCAGAGGGAATGAACAGAGCAGGTAATCATCAAGTGATCCATCCCCTGTCGCTCATTCCCAGCTTCTGGCAAACAGAGTCTAGAGACACCATTCCTGCCCATCCTGGCTAATAGCCATTGATGGAGCTATCCTCCATGAATTTATCTAGTTCTTTTTTGAATCCTGTTATGGTCTTGGTCTTCACAACATCCGCTGGTAAGGAGTTCCACAGGTTGATTTTGCATTGTGTGAACAAATATTTCCTTTTATGTGTTTTAAACCTGCTGCCTATTAATTTCATTTGGTGACCTCTTCTTGTGTTATGAGAAGTAGTAAACAACACTTCCTTATCTACTTTCTCCACACCAGTCATGATTTTATAGATCTCAATCGTATCTCCCCTTAGCTGTTTCCAAGCTGAAAAGTCCCAGTCTTATTAATCTCTCCTCATATGGAAGCCGTTCATACCCCTAATATTTTTTGTTGCCTTTTTCTGAACCTTTTCCAATTCCAATATATCTTTTTTGAGATGGGGCGACCACATCTGCACACAGTCAATATGGGGATAATTGAAATCCCACATTATTATTATTATTATTATTATTGAGTTTTTTACTTTAATAGCCTCTCTAATCTCCCTGAGCATTTCACAGTCACTATCAACATCCTGGTCAGGTGGTTGGTAATCTATCCCTACCGCTATATTCTTATTATTAGAGGATGGAATTTTTATCCATAGAGATTCTATAGTAGAGTTTGATTCATTTACGATTTTTACTTCATTTGATTCTATGCTTTCTTTCACATATAAATGCCACTCCCCCACCAGCAGGACCTGTTCTGTCCTTCTGATATATTTTGTACCCTGGTATTACTGTATCCCATTGATTAACCTCATTCCACCAAGTTTCTGTGATGTCTATTATATCAATATCCTCATTTAATACGAACTCTAGGAAGTTCATGTTAGTTAAGAGCCTAAAAATAGCAGTTCAAAGCCTTCTTTGAGACTTCTCTGGCTTCTCCAGAATTTTCAATAGCCAGGAGACACTTCTTCCCACCTGCACTGCATTCTCTATACTGGATTGCTATAAAGTGGCAGACTGACCATGAATGGTATTGCAAGTTTTAAAGTACTTAATAATGTAGGGTGTGGAATTATGAGGCAGTTCCTTCTTGGGTTTTATCCTGATGGGTATCTGCACTCTCTACCGACCCATCATTTAAGATTCTATCCTCATGACAGCCCTACTTGTGAGATGATCTTTAGGGCTAAAGTCAAGTGATTAAAAAATTAATCATGATTAATCGTGCAATTAAAAAAATTGTGATGAATCACACTGTTAAACAACAATAGTTTACCATTTATTTAAATATGCTTGGATGTTTTCTACATTTTCAAATATATTCATATCAATTACAACACAGAATACAAAGTGTACAGTTGCTCTCTTTATGTTTATTTTTGATTACAAGTATTTGCACTGTAAAAACCTAAAGAAATAGTATTTTTCAGTTCACTTAATACAAATACTGTAGTGCAATCTCTTTATCATGAAAGTTCAACTTACAAATGTAGAATTATGTACAAAAAACCAGCATTCAAAAATAAAACAATGTAAAAGTTTAGAGCCTGCAAGTGCACTCATTCAGTCCTACTTCTTGTTCAGCCAATCGCTAAGACAAACAAGTTTGTTTACATTTGTGGAAGATAATGCTGCCCACTTCGTGTTTACGTCACCTTAAAGTTAGAACAGCTGTTCTCATGGCACTGTTGTAGCCGGCCTCGCAAGATATTTACGTGCCAGATGCACTAAAGATTCATATGTCCCTTAATGCTTCAACCACCATTCCACGGGACGTGTCCATGCTGATGACGGGTTCTGCTCGATAATAATCCAAAGCAGTGCAGACTGATGCATGTTCATTTCATTATCTGAGTCAGATGCCACCAGCAGAAGGTTGATTTTCTTTTTGGGTTGCTCGAATTCTGTAGTTTCCGCATCAGAGTGTTGCTCTTTTAAGACTTCTGAAAGCATGCTCCACACCTCGTGCCTCTCAGATTTTGGAAGGTACTTCAGATTCTTAAACATTGGGCTGAGTTCTGTAGCTATCTTTAGAAATCTCACAATCTCATCTTCTTTGCATTTTGACAAATCTGCTGTGAAAGTGTTCTTAAAATGAACATGTGCTGGGTCATCATCCAAGACTACTATAACATGAAATATATGGCAGAATGTGGGAAAAACAAAGCAGGGGACATACAATTCTCCCCCCAAGTAGTTCAGTCACAAATATAATTAATGCATTATTTTTTTAACGAGCATCATCAGCATGGAAGCACGTCCCCTGGAATGGTGGCTGAAGTGTGAAGGGGAATATGAATGTTTAGCACATCTGGCATGTAAATACCTTGCAATGCCAGCTACAAAAGTGCCATGCAAATGCCTGTTCTCACTTTTAGTTGACACTGTAAATAAGAGGGCAGCATTATCTCCTGTAAATGTAAACAAACTTGTTTGTCTTAGCAATTGGCTGAACAAGGAGTAGGACTGAGTGGACTTGTACGCTCTGAAGTTTTACATTGTTTTGTTTTTGAATGCAGTTATGTAACAAAAATTCGATGTTTCTAAGTTGCATTTACACAATAAAGAGATTGCACTACAGTACTTGTGTGTGGGTGAATTGAAAAATACTATTTCTTTTGTTTATCACTTTTAGAGTGCAAATATTTATAATAAAAAACAATATACACTGATTTCAATTACAACACAGAATACAATGTATATGAAAATGTATAAAAACATCCAAAATATTTAATAGATTTCAATTGGTATTCTATTGTTTAACAGTGCAATTAAAACTGCAATTCATTGTGATATTTTTTTTAAATTAACCGTGTCAGCTAACTGATTAATTGACAGCCCTATTCACAATCACACCTTTCGCTGCAGAGGAAGGTGCTCACTCCCCTTGCTATCTCTCCCAACTTCCAAATACCTGAAAATTATTGTTAAAACCAGAATTTGTATTAGGATCATTGTTGGGTCCCATCTCTCTACTTCCACTATGGTATTAGCATTGCCTACTCTTTGCTTTTATAGTTTTTAGTATAAGGGTATGTCTACTCTGCAGCTGGGAGCTTGCTTCCCTGTGTGAGTAGACAGACACATGCCAGCTCTGCTTGAGCTAGCATGTTAAAAATAACAAGGTAGATGAAGGTAGTGCCAGTGGCTCACATTAGCCCCCGCACCTCCCCGAGTGTGTACCCAGGGGACGTGGACAGGTTTGTATTAGCTCTCAGCTGCAGAGTAGTACACATAGAATGTAATTAGTACACTGGTCTTTGTATTGTGTTTTTAGAATATATTTAACATGCATCCCAGCAACCTATTGTAATTCAAGAAAGTCCTCATGAAAATCATATTAATATTGAAGGGTCTGTGAAGTGATACTTCTATCTGTGTTAGGGTTTTCTATTGAGATCATCACTGTGGTATCTGAGCACTTTTGATGTACTTTTTTGCCCTTACTGAAGTATAACACACTCGCTTTGAGTCATCTGTTTTAGTCTCTTCCTTGCTATAAGAGGCTCAGCTTGATATATCTTTTATTTATTCATTCATATTCTTCTCTCTCAGCTCCTGCTTTCCCCATCACTTTGGTTATGGTGGGAAAGCTTTTTCAAAGAGCTATTTCCTTTATACATTTTCAAATAATGAATTTTGCATAACTTGAACTCTTCTCAATGTAAAAATTCTATTCTTCTCCAGTGCACAGTGGTAAAGAATACTGTACAGTTTCATAAATGTGAGAGATGAAGCAATGTGGCTTCACATTTATGCCATGCTATTAAGAGTATAACCTGCTGGAATACACTGCTTCATGTAGAACTACCATACAGATTGATGTTTATTTTATACCATAATTAAATATTATTTCATATATGGGACATGACAGTTATGTTTCTGTGATTTACAAATTCCATTTTATATGAAACTGTATTTTTTCCAAGTTGTATTCTCTTTCAATGTTAGTGCTCTTTTCTCTGCGCTGTACCTTGGTTTTCTTGCACTCATGAGAAGGCTAGACATCAGCACATTCTGTTTGGCATCTATTCATCAGTTTACACCTTTTCCTGGGAAATCCACTTCAATTTATAATGTTAAATTAGTGTGCAACTCACCACATATCAGCTGGTTTTCCTTCAGGTTATGAAATGCCAGTCCTCGTAAAGTACTGGGATAAGCACAAACTGTTTCTTCTGCTATTCGAACTGAAGCATTTCTAGCCCACTGCAAAACCCATTTTAAATTACAGTCACAGATGAGCGAATCAGTGTTGAAATGTCTAGGAAAACAAAAAAAGTAACACTGAAGGAATAAAATGCACTTGTGCAAAATAAATTAATATATGCAGCACAAGATTAGACTGATGCATCTAAACATAAAGACAAGCATCACTTGACAAATAATATACATTCTCCTCACTCATGGATTCCAAGATACTATGACCAATTCTACTCTTAGGTACAATGCAACACCCTTTGACTTCAATGAGAATTGGGCCCACCATATCCCATATGCATGTAATTAGTGATACTGTTTGGCCACTAGACTGATTAATTTTGCGTCAGTGTTTGCACTGAAAGCTAAAACCTTTATAAGCATACTGAAGAAAATGATCCTAAGCTATTACTTTGTATATTAAAAATTCCTCTTAGGGGGTATGTCTACATTGCAATGAAAGACCCATTGTATGGCTAGGCTATGGCTAGCCTGGGGCAGCTGATTCAGGCTCACTGGGCTAGGGCTGCGAGGCTAAAACTTTCAGTGTGGATGTTTGTACTCAGACTGGAGCTTGGCTCTGAAGCCCTGCCAGGGAAAATGGTGGCATGGGGGCGGGTCTCAGAGCCCAGGCTCCAGCCCAAGCCTGAATGTGTACACTGCGATGTTTAACCCCGCAGCCCAAGCCCTGCGAGCCTGTGCTGTGGGTTTGTTATTGAGGTGTAGATATACCCTCTGTCTCTAACACCATACAAACAATATTTACCCATTTAAAAAACCTTCTAATATGTGTATTTAATACATTCAGTAATGAATTATTGGAAATTTTCAAATGAAAATTATTTGGTGGTAGTTTGTTTTTCCTCTTTTTTTCCTGTTACCATAAAAAACAAAGGAAAATTATTGCAAAAGGCAGTACATTAAGTAATTAGAAACTGACGAAAGCAAGCCACTGAAATTAATACTGCAGTTCTGCCACTCAGGTTCTGAGGAGTTCTCAAATTAGGGGAAAAGGGGAAAAAGTAACACTATATAGTCTATGGTATCAACAGAAGGAGTTAATATGAACAGTAGTTTTAGCCTTGATTATTAAACCTCTACTCTTTTGACATGTAAAAACTAGATAACTCTGCTACAATATTGTACACATATATGGTAACAACAGAGTTGTATGATATCCAAATCGAATTTTACATATTGAAGCCATACTTACAAGGCTTTCAGAGCTAATAGCTCAGAAAAAAGTCCGTTCATGAGACTTGAAAAAATATTCCCTGATAAATTTCTAGAAAAGAAACAATATATAGTTACTATAACAAATAAAAGATGCAAACCAGTTATGTTATATGGCAGAATTTTGCTGCTGTTAATTAAAAAAAGGTTACTTCAAGGTAATCCAGACTAAATTGATTAATTTAATATTGAGAAGAGTTTAGAGAACATACTGAATATGTTTTGTGTGTAAAATGAGACTAACTATACGGCAAGTTAGTTTCATATTCTAAGGTTGAATTACATTATACCTTCATGAAAATAATATTTTCATATTAAACTTCTAGGAAATGTAAACTTTTTCTATAAACTACAAAATGATCCAGCTTCATGGGATCAGTCAAGAGAACAGCTTATTTTAATGTCTGTTGTAAGAGGATTTGTCCATGTATTTGCTTTGAAAATTTACTACTGTCTTTAAGGAACTAGTCTGAATAGCTCAGTTCTAAATAGCTCTAATTGTCTCTGGTAATTTATTCCCGAATGGCTTTTAACTCCATGACTACAAATATATCAATGTCCTTTTGCATTGTCTAACCATATTGTTGCACTCAATGCATGTTAACATCAATGGCAAATGCCCAAATGTCAAGTCATATTCTCCACTGCTATATCAGTTAAATAAAAATTGGTGTAGCATCTACGATTAAGGTTTCCTTTCAGATAAAGCACATATTTTTGGATTGCTGACAAATGTTTTTTTCTATCTAGGCAAATAAGTAAATGCCTGACACCTTCTGAATTTACATGACTGAATTTAAGACGGCTGCAAAATTTCATGTCTCAGAGGATTGTTCAGCAGAAAATGTGTTGTTACCAAAAAGAAAATAAGTTGTATTGAAAAATAAAGATTCAAGCCTTTTTGACAGAAAAATTGATTTTTTACTGATTTATATTTCTGTTCTGTCTACAAAGTAAAGAACTCAAAAACTATATTGAAGGTAAGAATTACGTTTAAAAGTACTGTTTAACGAATGAAGCCTTTGGCAAGCTGTAAATACTGTAATCTGATAAAAATCTTTGCAGGAACTGCATTATATACAGGGACGTGTGCCCAGATGAGTTCCTGCCTGAAAGATGAGGAAGTATCATGGGTCAAAACAAGTTTATGGGGTTCTTTTAAGAAAATCACTTATTCTTGAAAGATAATATTACTTTTAGGATGTTTATTCGAGAAAAAACTGTACTGTGCATGAAGTCCAATGACAAATATGCAGCTTGGATGATAATGTATGAAGCCATGAAGATAGATGTTGTAAAGATAGGAGATGCTAAAACCCATTTCCATCCTATTAGACATTTTGGTCCAATTTTGTGAAATACTTAGTACCTTGCATACACATCTATCATAGTGTAGCAGGAACTGCACCCTATTTAAGGCTCTATTACAGAGCTCAGATTAAACAAGAACTTTACATCTTTATTTAGTAATAATCTCATCAAAATGGCAAAAACCAAAACAGAATATAAACGGAGTACTATATGCATTTTATCATGCTTTGATGAAAAATGAATTTATACAGAAAAAATAAATTGATATCTTATTTGCACTCTAAAGCAAACCCTTAACAGTGACCTCAGCAATGTTAAGGCAAAAGAACTTCCCAAGTGCATGGAACACGTGAGTCAGATTTGCTGATCTTTTGATACTTGATATGAAAGCAGATGAAGTCACTGATAAGGTTTTGTGTCACCCTCCAAGTCTGATGAAGTTGCAGTATGTATTGCTTTTAGGGATCTACTAGAGATGGAAGTAAAAGCCTGATGGGGTGCTGCAGTGCATTACTGACTGTAGGAAATATGGAGATGTAAAGGAATGCACTAGACTTTCCCCATAAATTCTTATGTCTATGCTTTTAGCGTAACATAGCATGGATGGAGCATACTCTGTGGAATTTTAACTCTAATTAAATATAGTTTTTGTTTGCTGATATCAGTGGGAGTTGAGGGCACTCAGCATCATAGAGATCGCAATTATGCAGATGCCTAACTCTAAAGTCAGTGAGACCAGTGTTTACTTTTAGGCACATGCTTAAACACCTTGCTGAGGTCCTCAGGGTTTCTCAGGGTGAAATGGACTGATCAGGATTTGACCTACACTGTGGTAACCTAAATATTTCTGAATCATCTGCCATCAAGAGTTTTCTGTTTTTCTTATTTGCTGTAACAATGAAGGATGAGAATATTTTCTTCAGAGTTTTAATCAATGCTAAAGCTGCACAACTAACACTTCAAAAGATGTAACACACACACACAGAATAATGCTAATTTATAATCATTTTTCTTCCCTTTTCTAGTTTTCCCCCCCCTTCTTTCAAATGAGGGAGTGATCCCAGCATTTGACTGATGGGATTACTGTTTGTGGGTATCACAGAAGTGAAGTTTGAGGAGGGATTTAAGTGAAAATAGGGAGGACACACGGGGCATTTGAATAGGCATAAGAACGGCACTGAAGAAAGTATAAAGATGAAAATGATGAGTAGATAAAGGGAGAGGCAAGGCGAGACTAATTAAATGTGGGAAGAAGTTGGGGGGTTGGAGGGGGGGGATAAAAATGAGAGAAGAGGTGTAGGCTGGGGCAGGTTCCAGTGGATAGTTTCTTGATACCCCTGCAGGAATGTCAATTAGATTCCCTACATGTTACTTGTTTTGTACTTTATCTCTACAGTGTACAAAGTGATTAGCTGCTTCAATGACATTAACAAAGTCACAAGAGAATTTATTATATGATATTATCATAAAGATAACTACTGATGATGATTCACAGTCAGGATGAAATATAAATCAGATGTACTTTAATCAAATAATTGCAAGTAAGCAGCAAGGTGTGTTTCATACTTTTAAAAGAAAGATTCAGGAGTAACTGTTTGTCAAAGCATGTTTCAGGCTGGAACATTTTATAGTCTGAGGTGCTAATTTATCCAGGCTCATCAAAATAGACTCTGATATATCATTAAAGTGAAAGCCATAATCTTCTGCTGCTCCTGATACTTAGTTCTGAGTAGAACAGGTGTTTAAATTATTAAGAGCCCCATTCAACACCAGAAATCCATTTGCATACCTGGTTCCTGGAACATAGCATTGAAACATGACCCTTGAGAAGGCCAAAAGGAGATATGAAAGACTTGTTACATTCAATTATGTCACTTACAATCATGTTTAGAATATAAAAAGCTCACCAAATGGAAGCATGGCCAAAGGATAATATACAAGCCAGGAAAGCCAAGCCAATAGATTAGCGAGTCATAACAAAGCATCTTTTGAACCACCTGGATTGCAGTCAGTTATACCTGTCATATAACATGTATATATGCTCTAGGATCATTTTGGTACTATTCCATTTTGGCAAATTCATCAGCTCCAAGTAAGTGTAAACCATGGATCAATCTCAAGGAAAATAATCACAAATCATTGACAGGGAGTGATAACTTTGGATTTCAATACTAACCAAAAGTTCAACTCCTATTTATTGCAAGGTATGAGACCTTTTTTTGGCACAAGCTTTGGGCAAAATCTTCCCTCATCAAGGGGTTTATGTTTTTATGTGGATTCAGTGGTTGTACTTGAAACCCAAATGAACTTAAACATGGCAGTTATCGATGAATTTATTAATCAAACTTCCTGCAAATTAAATCAAAGAGTAACAACTCTTAAAAGACCTTGAATTATGTTAATCTAAATGAAATATATTCCAATTTCCTTTGTTTCACCTGATATTTATGCTTTTAAACAGTGTAAGAAACTTAATCTCTCTAGTTAGCAGAAGATAACTAGAGATATATCTGTCTTGCTCTTTCCAGTAGACTTATGGCTCTCTCTACTGGTTCTAATAATATGGCCTACAAAAAGACGGTTACTCACCGTAGTAACTGTTGTTCTTCAAGATGTGTTGCTCCTATCCATTCCAGTCAGGTGTGTGCGCCGCGCGTGCACGGCTCTTCGGAACATTTTTACCCTAGCAACTCCGGCGGGCCGGCTGGGCGCCCCCTGGAGTGGTGCCGCCATGGCGCTGAATATATACCCCAGTCGGCCCATCCGCTCCTCAGTTCCTTCTTGCCGGCTACTCCGACAGTGGGGAAGGAGGGCGGGTCTGGAATGGATAGGAGCAACACATCTCGAAGAACAACAGTTACTACGGTGAGTAACCATCTTTTCTTCTTCGAGTGATTGCTCCTATGCATTCCAGTCAGGTGATTCCCAAGCCTTACCTAGGCGGTGGGGTCGGAGTGAGACGTGGCGGAGTGTAATACTGCGGAGCCGAAGGCTGCATCGTCTCTTGATTGCTGCACCAACGCGTAGTGGGAGGCGAAGGTGTGGACCGAAGACCAGGTGGCCGCTCTACAGATGTCCTGGATGGGGACATGTGCCAAGAAGGCGGCCGACGAGGCGTGCGCTCTCGTCGAGTGAGCAGTGAGGCGGCATGGTGGCACGCGAGCAAGCTCGTAGCATGTCCGAATACATGCCGTTACCCAGGAGGAAATCCGCTGGGAGGAGACCGGCTCGCCCTTCATGCGGTCGGCGACTGCTATAAACAGCTGGGTCGAACGCCGGAAGGGCTTCGTCCGCTCGATGTAGAAGGCAAGGGCCCTGCAGACGTCCAGGGTGTGAAGCTGTTGCTCCCGAGGGGAGGCGTGCGGCTTCGGGAAGAAGACCGGGAGGAAGATCTCCTGGTTGAGGTGGAACGCCGACACCACCTTAGGGAGGAAGGCCGGGTGTGGTCAAAGCTGCACCTTGTCTCCGTGGAAGACGGTGTATGGTGGACCAACCGTTAGAGCATGGAGCTCAGAGACTCGTCTCGCTGATGTAATTGCGACAAGGAAGGCCGTCTTCCAGGAGAGGTAGAGCAGAGAGCACGTGGCTAGAGGCTCGAAGGGCGGTCCCATAAGCTTGGCCAGAACGAGGTTCAAATCCCAGGTCGGGGCAGGACGCCTTTAAGGAAGCAAGTGGGTACAAGTGGTCCAGGCCTTTAAGGGTACAAGTGGTACAAGTGGGTACAAGTGGTCCAGGCCTTTAAGGAAGCGGGAAACCATCTGGTTGGAGAAGATGGACCGACCTCCCATAGATGGACGAAAAGCGGACACTGCTGCCAGGTGTACTCTCAAGGAGGAGACCGCAAGACCTTGCTCCTTAAGGTACCAGAGGTAGTCCAGGATGGTAGGGACAGGGACTACGAAGGGATTGAGGCCTCGTTGGTCACACCAGAGCGCGAATCGCTTCCATTTCACAAGGTAGGTGGAGCAAGTGGAAGGCTTTCTACTCTCTAGCAGGACTTGCTGTACCGCCGCCGAACAGTCCCTCTCCGCGTGGGTCAACCACGCAGGTACCAAGCTGTAAGATGGAGGGACCGCAGGTTCGGATGGTGGAGTCTGTCGAAGTCCTGCGTGATGAGGTCCGGCCATAACGGAAGGGGGATGGGATCCCGAACGGAGAGCTCGAGCAGCAGGGTGTACCAGTGCTGCCTCGGCCAGGCCGGAGCTACGAGTATGACGTGGGCTCTGTCCCTCCGAAGCTTTTGTAGCACTCGGTGCACGAGCGGGAATGGAGGGAAGGCGTAGAGGAGGTGATCCTTCCAGGAGTAAAGGAAGGCGTCCGACAGGGAGCCTGGCGAGTGACCTCGGAACGAGCAAAACAGGTGGCACTTCCTGTTCTCTTTGGAGGCAAATAGATCTATTTGGGGAAACCCCCACCTCCGGAAGATTGTATGCACGACATCTGAGCGGAGGGACCACTCGTGGGAGAGGAACGACCTGCTGAGATGGTCGGCCAGAGTGTTCTGCACTCCCGGAAGAAAGGACGCTTCCAGGTGAATCGAGTGGGTCACGCAGAAGTCCCACAGGAGCAGCACTTCCTTGCAGAGGAGGGAGGAGCGGGCTCCGCCCTGCTTGTTCACGTAGAACATCGCTGTCATGTTGTCCGTGAACACTGTCACGCAGCGGCCTTGCAGGTGGGTGCGGAAGGTGTGACATGCCAAACGGATCGCTCGCAGCTCGCGGATGTTGATGTGCAGAGCGAGCTCTTGGGGTGACCAAAGACCTTGGGTGTGAAGGTCGCCCAGGTGAGCCCCCCAGCCGAGCGCTGAGACATCCGTGGTCAGAGTGGCGGATGGGCGAGGAGGGTGAAACAGGACTCCCGCACACACAACGCCTGGGTCTAGCCACCAGCTGAGGGACTCAAGGGTTGGCTTGGTGACCGTGACCACCATGTCGACAGGGCTCGATGCGGGCGGTACACCGACGCTAGCCAGGACTGGAACGGGCGAAGGTGGAGCCGCGCGTACGCGGTGACATATGTACAGGATGCCATGTGGCCCAGGAGGCGGAGGCAGGATCGCACCGTCATGGTAGGAAAGGCGACGAGGTCTCGAATGACGGAGACCAGTGTCTGGTGCCAAGATCGCGGTAGGCAGGCCCTGGCCAACTTGGAGTCGAGAACCGCTCCAATGAACTCCACCCGCTGCGACGGAATTAAGGAGGACTTCTCGGCATTGATGAGAAGACCGAGCCGTTGAAATAGAGACAGGATTTCTGTCATCTGGTCCATTACCAGCCACCGAGACGTTCCGCGAACCAGCCAGTCGTCGAGATACGGGTAGACGTGTATACGACGACGGCGGAGGGCTGCGGCAACCACTGCCATGAACTTGGTAAACACCCTCGGTGCGGTGGATAGGCCGAATGGTAACACTGCGAACTGGTAGTGTGCGTTGTTGACCACGAAGCGTAGGTAGCGTCGATGGGGAGGGTAGATCGCGACATGGAAGTACACGTCCTTCATGTCGAGGGCGGCAAACCAGTCTCCCGGATCCAGAGAGGGAATGATGGTCCCCAGGGTGACCATGCGAAACTTGG
Organism: Mauremys mutica; assembly: GCF_020497125.1. Taxonomy (NCBI): domain Eukaryota; kingdom Metazoa; phylum Chordata; order Testudines; family Geoemydidae; genus Mauremys; species Mauremys mutica. The sequence goes on from NC_059078.1 coordinate 100,796,135, forward strand.
GCTTGAGCAGATACTTGTTCAGCTCTCGAAGGTCCAGGATAGGACGTAGCCCTCCTTTCGCTTTGGGGATGAGAAAATATCGGGAATAGAATCCCCTGCCCCGCCTGTCTTGAGGCACTGCCTCTATGGCACCCACGCTCAACAGAGTCTGGACCTCTTGTAAGAGGAGTTGCTCGTGAGAGGGGTCCCTGAAGAGGGACAGGGAGGGTGGGTGGGAAGGGGAGGGGCGAAACAAACTGAAGGCGGTATCCCGACTGGACTGTTTGAAGCACCCAGTTGTCTGTTGTTATTTGGGACCACGCCGAAAAGAAATGGGAAAGGCGGTTGTAAAACAAAAGGGTAGGATCCGGTAGGGAGAGTGATGGGCCGTCCTTGGGCGTCCCATCAAAAGGCCTGTTTGGACCCTGGAGGGGCCTTGGAAGGGGCCTGGGCCTGGTTGCGACTGTTGCCGGATGGTCGACGGCGATTTTGGCCAGGCCGCCTGCTGTTGTAAGGACTGTACCGTGGCTGAGTGAAAGGCCGGGAGGGTTGCTGCCTGAAGGACCTGCGCTGTGTTGCCGGTGTATGCATCCCGAGAGTGCCGATGGCTATGCGACCGTCCTTCAGGGTCTGGATCCGGGAATCAGTTTTTTCCGAGAACAGACCCTGAGTATCAAAAGGCAGGTCCTGCAGCGTGTACTGCACCTCCGGTGGTAGGGTGGAGGACTGCAGCCAGGAGATGTGCCTCATAGTCACTCCTGAGGCCAGGGTCCTTGCTCCCGAGTCCACGGAGTCAAGAGCGGCCTGGATGGAGGACCTGGAAGATTTTGTCCCTTCGTCCAACAGCGCCGAGAACTCCTGGCGGGAGGCTGTTGGGAGCAGTTCTGTAAACTTCGCCAGGGACACCATGATGTCATAGGCGTACCTGGCGAGGAGAGCCATCTGATTGGCGATCCGAAGTTGTAGACCGCCAGCAGAGTAGACCTTGCGGCCCAACAGATCCATCCGTCTCGTCTCCTTAGACTTCGGCACTGGGGCGGGCTGACCATGCCTCTCCCTGTCGTTGACCGACTGTACGACCAACGAGTCTGGGGCCGGGTGAGTATACAGATACTCATATCCCGTGGGGGGGACGCAGTACTTTCGCTCGACCCCGCGGGCAGTAGAAGGGACGGACGCCGGTGACTGCCAGATTGTCATGGCGTTCTTTTGGATCGTACGGATGAACGGTAAGGCCACCCGTACTGGAGCTTCCGCTCCAATGACGTTCGTCACTGGGTCCTCGTCCTCCTGTACCTCCGCCACGGGGAGATCGATGGCCTTTGCCACGCGGCGAAGCAGGTCTTGGTGGGCCCTCAAGTCTATTGGTGGAGGATCTGTGGAAGATGCTCTGGCCACCCCCTCGTCAGGTGACGACGACGAGGATAAGCCCTGGACTACAGCCACCGTAGATGGATCTTCTAACGGTTGGTCGGCTGGCTCGGGCTGAGGATGCCTCTGGGGGTCGGGCGGTATCGAAACCGAAGCCAGTGGCGAAGGGGCCGTCTACTTATGGTGGTCTCTGGTACCCTGCGCTCGGAGGCAGGGGCCCTTGGAGGGAAAGGCACCCCCTGAGTCTCGTATTGGGCCCAGGGGACCCAGAAGCCCCACTGCTGTGCACCCTGAGGTTGACCATGCTGAGCAGGCGGAAGGTGCCCGTTGCTGCCTGCCCCGGAAGCGACTGACGCGGGGCGAGATGGCCATGGGGGTGCAGAGGCGCTGATGGACTGCGTCGTCGAAAGCGGCAGCCTGTCCCCGGACGGTGCCGAGAATCGGTGCCGGTCATCACAGTACCGGGATGGTGACCGAGACCAACGTCCGCCGCGGTGCCGGGAGCTCGACCGGTACTGGGAGCTCGACCGGGATCTGGACCGGCGGTGCCGGGAGCGGCTGCGAGAGTCACGGTACCGTGATCGGTACCGGGCAGCGGACCTCCGTCGGTGCCGACGCGAAGGCGATCGGGACCTGGAGTGAAGCCGGGAGTGCGACCGGTACCGTGATGTTGAACGGTACTGGGACTGCGACCGGCATCGAGATGGCGACCGGTACTGCGATGGTGAGCGGTGCCGGGATCTTGAGCAGCGGGACGGTGACCTTCGTCGGGACCGGGAACGAGATCGGGACCGGGAGCGCCGTCTGTGCCATCCGTCCGGAGAAGGGGGTCGAATCATCGCCGGCTTTCCCGCCGATACAACAGCCCGCACCAGCGGTGCCAGGGGCCGGAGGCTCGGTGCCTCTGTGAGCTCTATGAGCTCCCGTGCCGTTGAGAAAGTCTCAGGCGTGGATGGCAGCTGCAGCTCAACCGCGGTCGGCGCTGGGGAGCATGGCGGTGCCGGACTCGACGGCCCTTGCAGCGCCGGAGGCAACGGCACGGTGCACGTCCTGTGCACGGCCCCAGCCGGTACCGTAGGTGGCGGTATTGGCTGGGCTTCTTGACCCTGAGCGTGGGCCTTTGCAGCTGCCTTCGCCGGCTTACACTTCCGGGATGGCGAGAGGGAGCGGTGTTGGGTCGCCGGTGCCGCTGGCTGAGGTCGAGGAGCCTCGGTGCCGGAGCGGCTCGGGGCCGCCGGTGCGCTACGCGCCGATGAAGCCCTCGGTGCCGGCGCGGTCGGTGCCGGGGGCTGGAGCGATGCCTCCATCAGGAGCTGCTTCAGGCGAATGTCCCGCTCCTTACGCGTCCGGGGCTTAAATGCCGAACAGATAGGGCACTTATCTGTCCTGTGACTCTCCCCGAGGCAACGGAGACAGGCGTCGTGCGGGTCCCCGACCGGCATATGCCGCTGGCAAGATGCGCAGGGCTTAAAGCCCGGTGCCTTGGGCATGAGCCTGCACCGGTAGAGGAAAAGGGGGGGAAAAAACCCCTTATCCTTATCCTAAAACTAGCTAACTAACTGAACGAACTATCTACACTAAGTAATGAAACAACTATGTACAAAAAAAGTAGCGAGAGCTAGGGTTGTGGAGGACAGAAAGCACTCCACAGTTCCAACTGGCCGTCACGGGCGGTAAGAAGGAACTGAGGAGCGGACGGGCCGGCTGGGGTATATATTCAGCGCCATAGCGGCGCCACTCCAGGGGGCGCCCAGCCGGCCCGCCGGAGTTGCTAAGGTAAAAATGTTCCGAAGAGCCGTGCACGCGCAGCGCGCACACCTGACTGGAATGCATAGGAGCAATCACTCGAAGAAGAATGATGGCTTATACTTTGTCATGCTAAGGTAGTAAGAGAGCTTAGAAGAGTTTCTACAATAAGTAGTTGCAGCATTCAAAGAGCATGTATGTGATTTCCACTTTGCTGCTTCAGTTACCTGGACCACGCTTGATTGCTTTATCAGTGCCAGTTACTAATTTAAGAACTGGTCACCTTCGCATCACTTGCTCATTTTTACTGCTTCAGTGCTTTCAAAAATGTGTATATCAGCACTACAGTTATGCTAAATAAATGTTTCTACACAACTCTTCTACAATTTAGCTGTCTCATGCTCCTCAGTTGACTAGTAAACATGCTTCCAATTATATCAATGGCAAATGCATTACTACCAGACAATTTTCTGTTTTTCAAACAGGTGCTAAACAAGTGAGAGTCTGGGAAGTATTTGTTCATGAACCACCAAGAAAACCCCAAGGTGCTGCTATCCAGATTCAAAATATGGCACTAGCATGGAATTAGGAGGCAGTGCATTGTTACCACCTTTTGGACAAGAGATAAAACTGAGGTCCTGACCATTTGTGATAATTAAAAAATACCCTGACACTTTCCACAAGAGTAGGGTATTAACCCCAGTGTTCCTGGCTAAATTCCAACTTCATTCTACTTATGTAAATAGCCTTGATAGTTTCAAATAGATCCAACATTCCTCACTTATACAATATTGCTGTATATTGCTAGAAACTGCCACATGCTACCTCAAAAGGTGGCTTCCTTTTCTTGGTGAGTGAGGAGAATTCTATATATCCTATAAACGTGTTTACTTGAATTAGGCCCATGGATCATATTCTCAAGCTTACTGAAATCAAAGTGCTAATTGGTGGATCCATTTGTAGAATTTAAGAACTTTGGTTCTGTTTGTTTGACAGGTACTATACAAGTGTAATATATAGTTTTATGTTCAGAATACACTACATATTCTCACATAAGCACTAAAACTTGAGAATAAACTACTTATTTCCTATTGGCTGATCAAGACAGCAAATTTCCAAAGGTTCCTTCTGCACATGGATAAACTTTTACCATCTGTTAGATGCAATGACACACTCCTTTCAACTTCAGAATGCTTCAGTTCTGCTACTAAATCAATAGCTTTTATAAGAAGAGATTCTTCATTAAATGCACCACTTGTTCTGAGTTTCAACATCCTTGTTGCACTAACATATCATTACATACAAATGCCAAGAAATTCAGGACTGAATGATCCACATGTACAATGAAGCAATTATGCAAGTTAAATTAATGGCAGATAGGATGCTGACTGCTTTCATAAAATTGAGCTGCCTAAGTTAATGTTTCCACAAACAACCCAATTTGAAGTACCCTGGTTTTCTAAATCTCCCCTAATTTGATAGTCTATGGACTACTTTTTCTCAACTACAATTTTGAGTTTTCACTGTAATATGTTATTGCACATTTAAGATTATAAAATATTATGCAATCTGTACCAAATATAAACAGTTTTTACCATTATGAATACCAACATTTGGGATTATCATTAGTAAGTTTGATCTGAGCTGAGTTTTCAAGCTATGCAAAATGAAAGACATTTTATCTTCTGCCTCTTCTTGGTATGAAAATTAAACTTTCATTTGCATTCTTTGTAGAGTATAGTCTTGATAGGTAACTTGGCTTATACCATAATTACATATAGAAACTATAGTAGAAGAATGGTAAGGCTGCAAAGTCAAGCCCTCAAAAGCAGAATAGGGCTTGAATAGGGGGGAAAAGTGAGGAGAAAGGAAAGAAAGGAGGGGAAAAATAGATCTATTCCCATGTTTCAATACCAAATTTTCACCAAAAAAGGGGATCCTTTTGAAAATGATTTTGATTTTTTTGGAAATTTTTAATGAAAAAAGTCTTAATTTTTTGATGAGCTCTATTCAAATGTAGGAAGTGCCAAAATTAAGGTTGTCCACGTAAACCTTAATCTTGCCCCAAATCTGTGACAGAACTAAGAAAGTATCAGAGGGGTAGCCGTGTTAGTCTGGTTCTGCAGAAGCAGCAAAGAATCCTGTGGCACCTTATAGACTAACAGAAGTTTTGCATCATGAGCTTTCGTGGGTGAATACCCACTTCTTCGGATGCAAGTAGTGGAAATTTCCAGGGGCAGGTATATATAAGCAAGCAAGAAGCAAGCTAGAGATAACGAGGTTAGATCAATCAGGGAGGATGAGGCCCTCTTCTAGCAGTTGAGGTGTGAAAACCAAGGAAGAGAAACTGGTTCTGTAACTGGCAAGCCATTCACAGTCTTTGTTTAATCCTGAGCTGATGGTGTCAAATTTGCAGATGAACTGGAGTTTAGCAGTTTCTCTTTGAAGTCTGGTCCTAAAGTTTTTTTGCTGCAGGATGGCCACCTTAAGATCTGCTATTGTGTGGCCAGGGAGGTTGAAGTGTTCTCCTACAGGTTTTTGTATATTGCCATTCCTAATGTCTGATTTGTGTCCATTTATCCTTTTCCTTAGAGACTGTCCAGTTTGGCCGATGTACATAGCAGAGGGGCATTGCCCAAGAAAGAAACCAACAGGACTCCACTGGCCATCACATACAGTCCACAGCTAAAAGCACTCCAACGCATCATCAGGGATCTACAACCCATCCTGGACAATGATCCCACACTTTCACAGGCCTTGGGTGGCAGGCCAGTCCTCGCCCACAGACAGCCTGCCAACCTGAAGCATATTCTCACCAGCAACTGCACACCGCACCATAGTAACTCTAGCTCAGGAACCAACCCATGCAACAAACCTCGATGCCAACTCTGCCCACATATCTACACCAGCAACACCATCACAGGACCTAACCAGATCAGCCACACCATCACCGGTTCATTCACCTGCACGTCCATCAATGTAATATATGCCATCATATGCCAGCAATGCCCCTCTGCTATGTACATCGGCCAAACTGGACAGTCTCTAAGGAAAAGGATAAATGGACACAAATCAGACATTAGGAATGGCAATATACAAAAACCTGTAGGAGAACATTTCAACCTCCCTGGCCACACAATAGCAGATCTTAAGGTGGCCATCCTGCAGCAAAAAAACTTTAGGACCAGACTTCAAAGAGAAACTGCTAAGCTCCAGTTCATCTGCAAATTTGACACCATCAGCTCAGGATTAAACAAAGACTGTGAATGGCTTGCCAATTACAGAACCAGTTTCTCCTCCCTTGGTTTTCACACCTCAACTGCTAGAAGAGGGCCTCATCCTCCCTGATTGATCTAACCTCGTTATCTCTAGCTTGCTTCTTGCTTGCTTATATATACACCTGCCCCTGGAAATTTCCACTGCTTGCATCCGAAGAAGTGGGTATTCACCCACAAAAGCTCATGCTGCAAAACGTCTGTTAGTCTATAAGGTGCCACAGGATTCTTTGCTGCTTCTACAGAACTAAGAAAAAAATCCATTTATTCCACATCCCAATCCAGTGTTGTGGGACTTAAACACAGAGAATGCCCTTTAGCTTTTAGTATTGAAGGGAGGCAGGGGTCTTGTAGTACAAATTATATAATCGTGTAATTGAAGACTACACCATAATGCATAAGGAGAAAGAGTAAAGGTTTATTTTTGCATTTAAAATGAGTTTAGACGCTTTAAAAAAATAAATCTGCAGGCTTTCCCTCATTCTGCACGCCCCAATGTTTTCCATACATAACATATCAAACAAATCAGATAATGGCTGGTTTACTTTTATGTTCTTCGGCTTCACTCTTGTCCTAGCAGACTTGAGTGACAGGATCCCATTCTCTGTTTGTCATTAAGTGTCCAGGGGAAATCCACCGAAAAAACTTAGATTTCTCTAGTTTAAAATGTACAGACATGCCTTATTTTAAAATCCTTTGCAGATAGTTCAGTCAACACGAGTGACATACAATGTCTTGTTCTCCTAGTTGTAATGTGCTAAAGGCTTTTTAAAAATGATTATTACAAAATGGTATTGTACTCACAATTTGTGAAGATTGTTAAGGCCCACAAATATTTCTGAGGTCAGACATCCAATTCTATTATTGGAAAGATCCCTGAAACACACACACACACAAAAAATCAAAAACATTAGTTGTGTACTACTGGTGTATACACCTACATAGCCACAAACAGCCTTGTTAGTTTTGATGTTAAGGAATTAAAAATGCTATAAATGAAAGAATAAATATATATATATATATTTTGTAATGTAACGTATTTGAATTTAACTGATTTTCTAGCTTGTTTATTTTGATTATATGAACATAGTTATGTATCACTCTTAACAGTTAAACCTTCCTGTAACATATTGGATTGAATTTTTCCTTAATTGCTTTGTAAATGAGTGTCATGTCTCTAGAGGCCTCAAACAAAGTAAAATCAGTCTTCATCTCATAGCAATAATTTTTAGCAAAATGTATTTAATAATGAGAAAATAACATGTATTTTATGATTTGCTGCATACAATAGTTTCTGCAGCCTGGACTGAACCCTAAGTATCATCTATTTTTCCCCTTATTAAGTTGCTCCACGCTCAAGGCCTCAAATCATTGCCAACCAGGATGGATTTGATTTAAATCAAATTGATTTCAATCATGATTTGAATCACTAGACAGGAAGATGTGATTTAATCATGGATTTCTACATAAAAGTGCATTCTTGTTGGTTGTTATAGCCTTAATACATATTCTTCACAACTCAGAGATAGATGTAGGTTTCATTTTTAGAAGGTACATACTATACACTTTTATTTTGAAAACTTTTCAGATTAGTTTTACAGCTATATCAGAAAATGAATGATTGTTTGGTTATTTCATTTACCAAAAGTAATTGAAGCAGGTATTTATGAAGTCATTGGGAGATGAACTATCTCCAATTCAACAGGCATTTCAACAACATTAGCCTTTATTTCTTGAACACTGACGTTTTTGGCTAGGAGGTGCACCAAATAAGCACTGCGACCATATGTTGGGACTCTTCACCCTCTTCTAAATAATTTCTTTTAATCTTGGATACATTTGCAGCATTGTCTGTGACCAAGCTGCATACTAGACATTTGAATTTTTGTTCAGTTTGTTATAGCTTTTACTGCTACTTCTCGTAAATATTCTGCTGTGTGTGTGCGCATTTCCTGATGTATCAATTGTTTCGGTAAGGAAGACATTCCCTTCTTCCCTTTTTCATACAAGCACATACAACAGGATCATTGTGGACATTGCTCAACCCATCAAGACTCAGGTTAACAATTTTACCCTGTAGACCTTTTGCACACTGCTCAATTTCTCTTTCTTGCACTTTATCCAGCAATTTCCCTGCGACATCTGCTCTGTTGGGTGGACTGTATCCTGGTCTTAATGACTGAACCATTTTAATGAAGTGTGGGTTCTCAATCATATGGAAAGGAGAGCTTGTTACATAAGCAAACCGGCAATTTTTTTCATCTATTACCTCTTTTTGTAATTTGCCGGTTGTGTCTGGATGATGGAGATTTTTTTTTCTTTTTGCGGCAGGTGAGAGGGGAGGGATAGCTCAGTGGTTTGAGCATTGGCTTGCTAAACCCAGGGTTGTGAGTTCAATCCTAGAGGGGGCCATTTAGGGAACTAGGGTAAAAATCTGTCTGGGGATTGGTCCTGCTTTGAGCAGGGGGTTGGACTAGATCTCCTCCTGAGGTCCCTTCCAACCCTGATATTCTATGATTCTACTGTGGCTATATGACATACATGATGTGACTGAAACACTATCAGTGGCAGATAACTCTGAAACTATAGAAAATGATGGTGATTTCAAAGGTGAATAGTCTTCAGAATCCTGTATGTTGAGGATGGATTCTCCTAAACAAAATAAGTCAATGCAGTTATTTAATTATTATTATTACCATACTGCTCATTTAGTATTACTCATTGCATTCACTGACACTCAGTACTACTTTAAAGGTGAAACTGTAACAGGAAGATGTGCCTATTTCAGCTGTTTATTTTTTATCACAACTGCATCTAAAATGATAGTACCATAGAGTAACAGCTATATTTTTTGTTCAATCATGAGAATTCAAGAATAGTCCAGAAGAAAGACAGGCAGTCCTTAAGAAAGAAGTATGAAATGAAAAAGTTTACTGAAGATTCTGCATGTTCAGACACATTCCTTTCATCATCTTCAACGCAGCTTCCTCAGAAGGAACACTTCTCATGATGTTGTTTTATTCGGACAACCAGGCCTTGTGTTTCTTTGTTGCACTGTTTGCATTTTGCACGCATGCCTGTCTTACCCACAGGTAGAGGAACTTCATTAAAATATTCCCAAACTGTGTCTCTTTTACAGCCTGCTGCCATTATAGGTTTTCCCCTCTAGTGAGAGAATGGTATGGTAGATCTCAAATCAATGAAGGCTACATTCAGAAAGACCTCAAGACTTCTGGAATATGCTACTCAAACAGTTTCACTTTTGTTTCTACTGCCTATCCCTCCCTTCTCACATTTATCTCCAGACTTCTTTTTCTTGTCCAGAGCTACTGAGCCTCCAACAACCTTCTATTCATTGAACTTTTTGAAACTTTGCACTTTTAGAGAGATAAGGGATGGACTCTGTGTGCACAAATTTGCAGAGGAGTAATAGGGTTGAGGTCTGTTATCTCTCATCTCTATATATTATTTATTGATTTAAAAACATTTTTGCTGTTAACAAGCATGTTATCTCTGGAGACACAGATCCACAGTTTGAGAACTGCAAAACTAAGCATCTCTGATGGGATCTTCTAGACTGAGCACTGAGTCCCATTAGGTAGATAGAAAGATTAACCTAAATAATCTATACAGAAGCCCCCTGGAACCCCATAAAATTGGGTCCCCAATCTATGAACTATTGGAACTCATTTACAAAACTTTTCTTAAACATTACATTAATATATTGTCTCATACTATAGAATTAGAATTTATAATCCCTATTCCATGATCAGATATCTTTGAGCTACAATGTATCTTAATTAAAACTACTTTTAGATAAAATGCTTTTTGAGGAAAAATCCTATCAAAATACTCCAATTTAAATAAAAAAATCCTATTTTTTAATTTTTCTTTTTAAATCATTGATTTTTATCCACCCTGTTGCCAACATTCTTCCAACTGAGGAAGACTGGATGAGAGTTTTGAAGCCATCAATACCACTTTTTAACTCACCAGAAATGTAACTCTTGAGAAATGAAAACAGTGTGTTGCTGCCTCTGCAGAATGCCTAGTGTCTGCAGACCAACATTTAGAGAGACTGGCCCAAACCATACATTTTGGATCTAGATTGCAAACATCCCCAAAATTTAGGGGTGTTTATATCCAGGAGTTTGTGTTGAGACCTTGGGTCTCAAGGAGAAAACAGATTAGGACTGCAAAACTGAACACCCATCTCCCATGTGATATTAACACATAAACCATAAATGTCTTATTGGAGGTCCGTATTAAAAGTTCTAAAATGCAAAAGAAAAAAAGAAAAAAATATATTAGCCTTGGGTAAGCTTTCATTATGATGCCCATTTATACTCTAATTTCAAAGCTAACTTCTATATAGCTGACTGATAGCCATAATAGAAAGCTTAAAGCACTAATTAATAGTGGTCATAAAACCAATTTGTATTGTAGCTTATAAAACCAGGGTGAGGGCTGTTAGGGAAGCAGAGTGAGTGGCACCAATGGGGTATTTCTTCTGCGTTTTGTGTCATTGGTTTTCTTCATCTCCTTTTCCTTATATTCCAGTGTGCTTCTGACAAACATACAAAAGATAGATGCAGTAGGGGCAGGATATGAGCAGCTAGAACAGAAAATTCACAGAAGGCCCAGGTGAAGGAAAGGGAATAAAATCAACTTTTCTTGTTCAAGCAAAAGAACATAATTCAGCAAAGTTGCTGGCTACATTGCTTGCAGTTTAACCGTCTAAACTCTACAAATAATACTAATCTGACCAAAGTAACAAACAGGGCAGCTGTTATGTCTCTAGAGCACCACGTATGGGGTGTTTGGCCCTCCCACAAGAGTATACGAGCCACTTCATAAAACACTAATCCTCACTAGGTTTTCAACTTAACCTGAATGCCTCCTGCTCAAGGAGACACTCGTAGCAAGGACTCCAAATAAAACCATTATGGTATAACCCCAACTTCCTCCCCCGCCTAAAAAAAACCTCTCCCCAAACACAGTCTGTCATAGCAGTGTCTGTTCCTAAAGGTACAGATGGGATGGGCTGTAGCAGGTGTGTGAGACTCTCTCAACAGTACCCAAAGATTGGTACAACCCATCACACCAGAGTGATAACATGAGGCATAAAGAGTGTATGCAAGATTACATTCTATGTAATTCATAACTGTGAGAGCGTACAATTTAAAGAGGCAGCTACCAGGGCTCTCCCACCTTTACAAAATGACAGCTGCTAGTAAGGAAGCCTTTGCTGCATAATTCCAGATTTTCTACTGTATGTGTATTCTCAACTATAACCTAATTTCCTTATTTTCAAATGTTTGGTTTGTAATTTTAACTTAAATTTCTTCAACTATGTTTTTTGTGATAACTGCAATGATCTAATCATCTTTCAAATGAACAGATAACCTTTTACAACATTAAATCTACTCTGGGAAACAGATTGCTATTGCTTCACATATTGTGCCACCTTTCTCTGCCACCCTGTTTTCTCCTATTATCCTCTGCATCTGTCAACATGCATGTCCTAAATAAGAAAGCAAGAGTAATAACCTGAGGAATGAAGTTGCCATCTTGTAACTAAATCCTCAGAATCTTGGAGAACCTCCCCCTCCTACTAAAAAATATTGAAGGAACAGGGCATCTTTTAAATCTCACTGTGTTTCAGTGTTCTCACTTAAAAAAATGAAAGTTTTGGATAACCAAATATTACTGTCTTTTTACTAGACATGAAAATATTATTGTGTAGCTAAACATTTTTAAGTAATTTTTAAATATAGCATACATTTTTCTTATACATGTCTCAATTATATTAGCTGGACTAGTCCAGAAAAAGAGTAGTTTGTGCAGCAATATTAAAAATGTTAATTTATATTTTTTCCTACCAAAGGGATCATTACCCCATAATGAACACAAGCATAAAACAGAAATATATCAGTACTTTTTCTAATATGTCAGTGTCACTGGATTGTCCAGGAAGTCTGTAGTTTAATTTAAAAAAACCAAACAAACAAAAAAACCCCAGCCAAATCCTAAGATTGTTACATGGTAAAACTGTATCTGAAATCAATAGGAATTTTGCCTGAGCAAAGACTAAGCAGGGATTTTAGAATATGGATCACAGTATGTGGCAAAACTGTGCAACAAAGTAGATTTCAGCCAAAAGAGAAAAAAAATCACAAAACTAAAAACTATCTTGTCATCCTATTCATGTAGTTCTCAAGAAGAGACGTGCAGTAACAGGCTATTTCTAACAAGCTACAGCACATGTATCCTCTTCTCAGCCTCTAAAATAACAAATGCTATTTTCACAATATGTTGCATATGCTGGCAGTAACTGAAATCTGTTCATTGTAAACCATTTTTCCTAATGAAACATTAGCAAAGAGAAGTGACAGCTCGCACCAGCTTGCTGCACATACCTCTCAACTGATCCTTATTATTTTAGGCCCAATTTGCTGCATGTTACAAAAATCTGGTGTTCATTTTTAGTTGTAAAATATTTACATCAGAAATGTTGACTCATGAAATTGATCTTACAGAAAACAAATACTCCTCTGTTAAAAAAATCAGCCCCACATTTTTGTGCTTCCCAAAATTTCATTTTTTATGTATCCATCATCATTTTGTGTTAACCCATATGATAATGCAGTTTGCCATTGTAAATACTGAATTCTCACAATATAATCAGTTCTCAGAAAGGGTTATACACAGGAGAAATTGTTAATTTTTATAGGACCTTGACAGCCTGCAATTTACCCAGCTCAGACACTATAACTATGTCTCCTTCAGTGGCCTATGTTACACTAGCTTCAGCTGCTTGCTGTATTACTCATGGGACATACGTGAAACAATAGTAAATGAATGCAAGTACAGTCAAAGTAATTACAGCATTCAGACTTCAGTAAAGTTTTTTATTTAGAGATAGCTCTGGTTGATATTGTGTAGTGATCTTCTACTACCCAAGAACATTCTCCTAGTGAATAAGTGTGGAACATATCAGTACCAAACACAGACTACATCTTTTTAAAGTCTGGCGTGGTATATCTCAGGATTTCCGTGGGTGACTAGAGCTCCTGCTGAGCAGTCTTTTTGCTAGCTGTCCCATCTCCTAATACCTTTTGCCTTCTTTGACTTCTCTTTTGCTGTCAACCTTTTACTTCCTCAAAATGTTTCTTTCCCGTGACTCAAAGATTAAATCATGGCTTTTACAGGTTACCCATTCTTCCCACAAGAGGTCAGGGTTGTGTTATTAGATTATATGGCCGCATCAGTAATTAACATTCATTCTCATCATTGCACTACAATGTAATTATCTGTGTGTGCAATACAGAAAAAATTCAAATATAGAGATAATAACTAAACAGCAAATGTGTATGATTATATATATCATCTATTATTCATAAAATTGCCATCCACAAGCTCTAAATGAAGAATTTACGAAGTATAGGGCTTTACTTATAAACATAACTGCATTCACCATTTTTGATGTTTATTAACACTGCTATTTACAAGACATTGTAAAATTAGCAGATATCGAAGTCCTTTACTAAAGCCAAAGAATGTTAACTGAAAATGTTGTTAGGGAATTAATGAGTTAAGAATATAAAGGTATATGCCAAAAAGTACTATTTGAAATTTGATCCCATTATTTTGTATCAAATTAGTAGAGAAGCAATATTTTAAAACCAGACTTCAAAAATACAGTTATTACATGATCACCAGTATTCAGAAGAATATGGTGTACAGTACGACCAAAGAGATTAAACTACAAAAAACAAAAGACAGAGTAGAGTGGACTTAACAGACAAGAAATTGGTGAACTTAACTTCTTCAGCATGCAGAATCTTCCTTCCAAGGAAAGTGTTTTATAAATCTGACCTATTGCGCCTATGAGTAAAAGTGGATCTCATAACAAAAGAAGTTAGTATGCAGAATTTTTTTTTCAAAATACTAGTTAAGTCATTAGTTACACATTTTTTAAAAAAGTATCAACTACAGACTTATTTATTTAGACATTTAATAAGGTGTTTCTTTGCTAGAAGACAAAAAGATATTTTTAAATACTCTAAAACATGCCCCAAAATAGAGCAGAAAATGTAGAAGAAAAAAAGATTAAAAGAATCCAAGTACAGTATATGGTTTTATGTCCTTTTCCTGAAGTCCTTCTGTTATTATTGCTTGGTGGCATACTCAAGTTCCCCAAGGACAGAAATGTCGATATGAACACAATTTGCAGGGTAATTCAATTGGAATTAATACTTACAAGCGCTTCAGTTCTGAAAGTCCATGGAAGGCTCCAGGCTCAATAGTGCTAATCAAGTTATTCTTCAGATCTCTGGAGATATATAGGAGGAGCAATTAATTATCACTTTACCTAGAATACTATTCTTATATATGAACAGAAGAAAAAAAAAAGATAACATACTAAGGCTTATTCTAATCTTTATTTAGCTTAACTCAAAATGCATGCATTTTAAATAGCAAAAATAAAAAATATTAACAAGCTCACAGTTTGGAAATCAATGGGGAGATTTTGCAATAAAAAGAGTTGGTTAAGATTGGGGGAAAACATATGTGGCTAAAAAAATATATTGCCCAAACAACTTTGGCAGCCTATGGAAAATGCATAGTCAACAGAACATTTTAAAGTGAGTGAAACAATTAGATCAACCTATTGGTTTGTTATTCATTGTGCTGTGCCCCTTTACACTCAAAATATTCTTCCTTCCCACCTACGGAAAGCAAAGCAACTGACATTTGGTATATTGTGTAGATAGATCAGCACAGTGCATTGGCACACACACATATTTGGCAGACAGGTGCTTCATTTTGTACTTGGCAACTATCCAGATACCAACTATCCAGGGGATCAGACGTTGTAGAGATAAAGAATATTTTACTAGCATTAGTAACCTCATCTGCTACTGGCACAGTACTTGAGGCAGTGACACTGCTCTCAATTCAGTCTTTACTATGAGATTTTCTGATGCTCTCCAGGATTCGGAAGCTGAAGGGCATTTTGGGGGTAATTAGAAAGACAGGCATAGGAAGTATCTGCTGTAAATTCTTGATGCTCATCCTGGTGTTCATCTGGTGAACACCATGACTCCTGGTGTTCATCTTTTAAACAGTATGAAACTCATAGTGGATGGCTGGCATTCAATAATATTAGTGATGTTTTTCTCAGGGCAAGTCTACATTACTGCACTAGATTGGTGCAGCTGCGCCATTGTAGTGCATCTGGTGAAGACGCACTACACTGATGGTAGAGCACTCTCCTGTCGGTATAATTACTCCAACTCCAAAAGAAGCGGAAACTATGTCAGCAGGCGAGTGTCTCCTGCCAACATAGTACTGCTATGGACAGCATGAAATTTGCATTGCTTGGGAGAAGGGGGAGCTTTCACACCCTTGAGTGGCGTAAGTTACACTGAGTTAGGCTATAGTTTAGGCCTGCCCTCAGACTGGCGAAAACCAACCATCTACAATGGATGCATTGCTTCTGGTACTACCACAGTGTAGATATGTCAGCACCAGTATGAGTCACCCTAGCTATGACTTTCTATTTTATTGCAAATACAATATATACCAAGTGAAATCCTGGTCCAGTTGAAGTCAACAAGAGTTTTGCCATTGACTTCAATGGGGCCAGATTTCACTCACAATATTTATCCTGATAGGACATATTTTGAAATAAGATCCACACATGAGAAACCAACTTTTTGTATCTTTTGCCAACTATGTAGGCGGACCTTTACATTCACTGTTTCAATAAGGTGTTGTGTATTAATGTTGCTTAGCTTTAATGCTGGTGGTCCATTAATGTTCTGTCTCCCTTATATTCCTCAGTCACCTGTTGAGTGAAAGCTCGCTTCACATAACTTCCCCCAGTTCCATTAAAAAGGAGATCATGACCACTTACATATAGGAGTTCCAGTAACTTCTACGTTTGTGAACATTTGAATTTTTCCTATTGACTTGATGCAAAAACTGTTTATATGGTTATCCTTATGCAATAAAGAGCAAAGCTATCGGGCAAACAACAGTAATATTCAGACCTTACTGGAGGAGACTGAAGGAGGAGTGGAGTGAATGCCTCACAGCATTTCTACTATTCATCCCTCATTTCAGCCAGAAGAGCATATTTAGGTAGTCACTTGTTGAAGTTATAAATATAAACCTGGGCCAGGATAATCATACTGTGATTATTACTGCAGCTAATAAAAAAAGCCTAGCCAGCTCAAAGATTCTGCAACAGCTCAATCTACAAATGCACATAAGCAAGAACTGAATACTCCAATATTCACATTTACTCCTATATTCATACTGTCAAAGATACCGTTAATGGATACTCACAGTTCATTTTCATCTATACATTTTATGTATCGATGATTTATGTATATGCACATAGCAATAATGTGATAAAACCTAGATCTACCTACAAATAAATATGAAAATAATGTGAAAACCAGACTTTTAAAAATGAGTATGAACTGGTATTGCTTATGTTTAATCCAATATGAAAAAAACAGTAAGTTATTAAGTTATTTAACTTAATGTCATTTGTGGTTAAGTTGCACTGTATACTGAGGGATTTGTAATATTTTAAAATAAACCATTCATAGTGTATTCCCCCGTTGCTTCTATCACAAAGATCATGTATCATAAAAATCAACTACTCTATTGTTCTTAAATCAACTTTTGTTCTTTATGTCAACTTGTTCTACAGGGGCTGAGTTTTCATAATGAAGACATGTCATATTTTCTCATCTTGTGACATCATTAGAACTAAACACATGAGAAAGATGAGAAGGGAGCTGCATTTTTAAAGCTGAGCTAAAATCCTCTTAAATGAAATATAGGTAGTTCAAGTAGTCCAGGTTTACTTAATCCCTATAATTAAATTCTTAATCTAAAAAAGAGAAGATTTAAGAAGAAAGAGTAATATATTGGCAATTTTTTTCTCCCTGCCACCGCAGATATTGCAAGTATAGGTTTGATTTTTTTTTTTTTAAATATTTCAGTTGCTATTCTCCAGTCCTAATTTTCACCAATATCATCAGAGATACATTGATGATTGTGTTATGCAAACATAAATAAGAGTTACTCATAAGAGTAGGTTAAATTTATTTTAACAAAAATAACTTGAACATTATGATGACATGTTGGCAAATATTAATATACTTCAATTAAGCTAATATTGATATAACTTTTTAAATAAATATGCATACACGCACGTGTACATCCAAAATTAGAGGTTTATTGCATTTTCATATATTTGGGTATGGTCCATCAGCCCAGTTCCTTGGACCATGATGACGACTCATGCATACTATCTTGCTGGCTGCTAGGTAGGCAGGAAGCAAGCATCAGGCCCAGAGACTTCCTCTTTCCCTTCTCCAGTGCAGTCACTCTTCAGGAAGTGAGTGTGCTGGGGATTGGCTGAGTAAGGGAGAGAATCAGTGCTTCCCTTCCTTCACTGTGGAATCCCCAAAACCTGGGAAAGTTGGCCACTGACAGGTTGAGTAGAAGAGGTGCAGGAGGCAAACAGAAAAGTGGGGAAAGCAATTGAGCTGCAGGACAAGGTGGAGCAGCCAGAAAGGGGTAAAGGGCTTGAGAGAGGAAACTTGACGGTGATTCTGAGACATAAGGGGACAGGAACAAGGGAACTGAGATAAAGAGAGGAAGAAATATGAAATACAGAGGAAGAAAGAGACAGTGACTCTGCCTCACAGTGGACAAGAGGTGCTACCTCTCAAGAGTGGATAACAGACCCATTATCTACCCCTAAAGATGCAAATTTTATGTCAGGCTTTTTATGGGCCCAAAATAGACATGTCCTATGGTCAGTTTCCACATAAAGGTCAATGACTGAATAACCATAAATCTAAACTATCTTCTCATGCCTGGAGGTTGTCTCTCTTCAAGTTTGTAGTTGGACAGTCTAACTGCCATGACCATTGATGCATGGACCTCTAGTAGTCCTCCTCTCATTCCCTCAGTCATAGTAGTTTGCCAAAAGTGTGCAGCAGATAAAGTGGGATGGACGGATAATGGAAGGCAATCACTAGTTACTAAAGTGATAGGAGAAATACATATGCACAGACTTGACTGGAGAAAGACTTGAGCAGATTCTGATCAACTGCAGCATAGTCCTCCTCTTGCTCAAAGTGTATGTGAAACCGCACAGCAGATGACTGAGAAATTATGGGCCATAGAGTCATCATTACACTGCTGATACTCTACTCTCCATCTCTTTGTTATCAAATCCAGACACTGCCATTTTCTTGCTTTCTCAATGTCTGGTACAGGGAGGAACTTGGATGAAAGCATCTGTAGCTAGGCAAGATACAGATGATGTTTATTAGTAAGGGGACAGCAAAGGCTGTGATCTTATCTTCTTTTTGGCAAGGTGGTTTGCAGACTAGGGATAAAATGGATTCATCTGCCATCCTAGGACTACAAGAAAGCAGCAGTGGCCAGAAGTGCCATTTTTCTCCTTCCTTATCTTTTAGGTAAGAACCTCACTATTTATATAGTAAGAGTGGCATTTATATATATATATATATAATTTTCATTCCTCCAGACTATACTATTGCAATGCATTTGTAGATCTCTTGAATAGTGTCCCAGGCCTTTCCGAAGACATACTTGAGCCTATGGTTAAGGTTAACCAGCAGAGTTTATTTTCTTTTGGTGATCCTGGGTATTCACCCTGTATAAACTTCAGCCACAACTCAATTCCCTTAACTCTCCAAAATCCAAAATAAAACCTTGCAGCCTACTGAACTCTGTCCACAAATAACATCAGGAGTTAGTCTTCTCCAGTCAAGACAACTGAAAAATACCTCAGCTACTTAAAGGTGTAACCTTTTACCTGCTTAGTATATTCAATCTATACCATCACAGCACTCTACATGCAGATAAATTTGAAGACCACTTATCAGCTTCATCTAGTGCAGATGTCCACGTTTAGACAGGTTAAACTAATAAGAACACATTACAACAATGATCCATATTCTACATTGGTTGCCAATTATTTTCAATGTGAAATTCAAGCTGTTGATTATAATCTGTAAAGCCATAAATGATATGCAAATTAGCTAACTATTTGAAGAGATCCTCTCTGATAGTTAACAGTACCAATGGCTAGTGACAAATCTAAAAGAATCAGAATGGAGAGAACATTGTTGATGGGTGCATTTTAATGTATGTCAAAATGGAAAAGTTGACACCAGGTTTTAGACTTATTGAAATTTGCTGTGTATTTGCCCATGGAAACTATGTTCTATTTCTAGGTAACTTGTGAAAGCCCATAGGAAAAAGAAGCATGATCCGGAATTATCATCTGCAGGAATTAAAAAGCACAGCCTAATGTTAGTAAAAAACAGACCATTTCCATGAAAACTGTCCATCAATTGGATGGCCAAGCTAGGCCATCTGCTCTCCTTATTTTAGAAATGATACTAGAATTTGGTAAGTCATTTTAGTGACAGCTTTCCCCAGAAAACTGTAGATATACTACCCACAGCCCTGGCATCATATCAGTAAGTATGTTCTTCTTGTGATTATTCCATAATGTGTCAGTACACTGTTAACTTAATCTTTGCTGATCTAGAACCCACTGTAGACTACAATACTGTCAAAATAAATGTGAAAATTACCACAATTACCATTTATATTTCTTATTTCTTCAATAAGAATGTTACTTTATTATTATTACTTCCTTACCTTTAACTGGTATTTTTGTTTCAAACAGAATGACTTTTGCCAAAATATTAAACACAGGCCTGCCATTTTCTAATTTAGCTAAAGCAGCTAGTTACATTGAAGCTTTATAGTAAGTATCAACTTTCACTGAGTTAAATAAACAAACCAGGCTAATTTGGTTGTATGTTTACACTTCCTCCCAAGAAGATATTCCTGAGATTTGGCAATAGGCTTGATCCTAAACATGCCAAGCAGCAGCCCAGGCTGGGCCACACACACGCACACATATACTCCATGCAAGCAACTTTAGCACTAGCCAACTGTAGGAAATGAGCAAAAAGACCTACCACTGTAATACTCAATGACTGGAGTATGACCCAGTTAAAGTGACCAAAAATGCATTTTATAACTAATAGTTATGGTTTTATGATAGTGAATTTTAACTTCTAAGTTGCTGTACTTAGTCTAAATGATGTGTCATTTGTGGTATGGGTGTATACATCCGGTGGCACAACCTGAAAATAAATCGAAACTAAGCTGCTGTTACAATTACAGATACATGAAGCTACATGAAGTCCATTCTAGTTGTAAAAATTGAAATGTTTATATCAAGGTTGTACAGTTGTAAAAAATATTACTAGTATATTTATTGGAAAGTCATGTCTTGCATCATTTTATATTACTGTTATTAGAGGTATTTATGGTGTGGTACCATGATCTTGACTAAATATGAATGGGAAAAATAATAACAGGGTGGAGTTACTTAGTAGGAATTGCCTTGTCATAACAGAAAACATTTTTTGAAAGAGTTAGAAAAAGTTACCAGAAGACAGTTTCCTTTCTATTTGCAAATTAGAACATATGTAGAACAGGGGACCACAAACAAGGGAGTTTAGAGGGGGAGAAGGAGACACTCCTGATGAACGAACGAGGTGAGAGTACTAATTGTGGGGTGAGTGAGTTTGTTTGGCTGTTTGTATTTTTCTCTCTCTTTCAGATTATTTCAGTTACGGGGTCAATTGGGATTGAGAGTCTGGAGACTATTTGAGCCTTTGTTCCCTGGATCATCCTTGATCATCTCTGATCAGCCTCAATCAGCTTTGTGATCACCCTCCCCCTGTGTGATTAATGAGGGTGTAGGGCTGACCTAGGAGAGAAGGCCTTAAAAGCCAGAGGCTAAGTGATCAAGGGGGGCTAGCGAACAGGGGACCGCAAACAGGGGAGTTTGGGGGAGGAAGATGTAATATAATTGCTATGGTTAGGAAGGGTCCCATTGCCAGTGCCAATGCTGCTCTTGTGTCCTCCACTTGCGCCTGTATCCAGACTGACAACCTGACCATGGATGCCTCTACCCAGAACCTGGTGTGGATTTGCAGACTGTGGCCTGCATTTCCCACTCACAGAAAGCCAGGCTGAGGAAAACATCCAGTGTGAAAGGTGCCTGCTGGTGGAATCTCTCAGGAAGCAGGTGGGAGATCTACAAGAGGAGGTGGCTAGGCAGAGGAGTGTCCGTGCCCATGAGGAATCCCTTGAGAATATTCGTATGGACACATCCAAGGCTGAGGAAGCTATCCAGCTACAGAGAATGGCTGTCACATCACCAGGGGAGGAGGATATGGCCCTGTCACAGGGAGGAGAGTGGCTGCTGGTTACTTCTGGCAGCAGACAGTGCTCCACTCCTACTTCCAATCCACCCACCATGCTGATGGAAAAGAGTTATACTGCTCTGGCAACGAGCGATGAGGAATCACCCAAAGATGGAGGAGGAGAACCCATGTACCCCCAAAGCTAGGAGGATCGCAGCCACCACTCACAGGAAGAAACATAGAATACTGATGGTTGGTGACTCTCTTCTGAGGGTGACAGGGGCACCCATCTGTCACCCTGACATAGCATCCTGGGAGGTATGTCTCGGATACAGGCCCCTGGCAGGCAGCATTATGGAGGGATTGTCATGGATCATCTGGCCCACTGACTACTACCCCATGCTACTCATCCATGTGGGCACTAATGATACTCCAAGGTATGACCTTCAGCAGATCAGAAGTGACTACAGGGCTCTGGGAGTATGGGTGAAGTTGCTGGGAGTGCAGGTGGTGTTCTCTTCGATCCTTCCGGTCAAGGGCAGTGGCCCAGGCAGGCACAGATGCATCCTGGAGGTGAATGCAAGGATGGTGTTGCCAGGAGGGCTTTGGCTTCCTTGACTATGGGATGCCGTTCAAGGAAGAAGGACAGCTAAGCAGAGATGGGGTCCACCTATCGAGGAAGGGGAAGAGCATATTTGAATACAGACTGGCTAACCTAGTGAGGAGGGGGCAGGTGACCAAAGCCCACAGGTAAGTAAAAAACATGGAGACCTGGGGGGGGGGAACAGTTGGCATTTGGGGGTCGGGGGGGTGCATGGGCTGTTATAGCAGGGATAAAGGAGAGACAAGTCAGAACTTGAGGGTGGGTGGAGATCATATCAGTATCTTAGATGTCTGTATACTAATGTAAGAAGTATGGAGAATAAGCAGGAAGAACTTGAAATGCTAATAAACAAAACTATGACACAGTTGGCATCACAGATCTGACTTGGTTGAATAATACACATGACTGGAATATTGGTATAGAAGGGCACAGCTTGCTCAGGAAGGACAGGAAGGGAAAAAAGGGAGGAGGTGTTGCCTTATATATGTAAGCAGAGTCAGGATGAGATCTACCCTGACATCTGGTGGTACATTATGAGGAGTGGGCAAAGGAATTTTAGGAATGTGCATTTGCATTGATAAACCCACTCCACTTAGCATAACACACAGCAGCATGGGATGGTTATTTTCACACTGTGGAATCCCCAATTTCTTTGTTATTGGGGCAGGAAGGAGAAAAAAGTGCTGTTACCTTAATTATGTGAATGAGGAACTATGAGACTGCTTTATGACAGAAATGACTCAACCTACATTAAATAGTACTTGCTAGACAAGGGACATGGGTTCCAAAACCCAGTGAAGGGAGAGAGGCTGGGGACTGGTGTGTGTACCTGATGGTATGGGCCCCTTTTGAGGGCCTGGAACACCAATTGCACATCCTCCTCTCTCCACTGTTAAAGAGCAGAGCTAATTTTGAATCCTTTAGGAGTCCATCTGGAGGCTGCTGATCTGAATTCATGTTGGGCCAAGGTGGCACTGGGGCTCAAGTTAAAACCACTAAGAGCTGAAATCACTAAAAGAGCTAAGCTTACTGAGCTGAGCTCACTGAGTAGGGGAGCCTGAAGATTGATTGCTAAGCAGCTGGCAGAGCAAAGCAGTCTGCAGCACGTTGGCGCAGCCTGTGGAACAGTGAGCAGTGTGGAGCGGTTCGCGGGGACGGCTGATGCGGTTCACAGGTTGGCTGGAGGAGCGGCACAGCTGATGGAGTGGAGCCAGTCGTGGTAAAGGCTGCAGCAGAACTCCACGGAGAAGCGGGGCAGTCGGCCCTGGCCCACGTAAGGTGTCCTTTAACACCCTGTGTGTGCCCCCCCCCATTTCCACCCAGGCTGGGGGGGGTAAAACTCTGCAGATAAACTTTTGAACTCTGGGGTGGCACTGACCAGAG
The DNA here is from genome assembly GCF_020497125.1 of Mauremys mutica. Taxonomy (NCBI): domain Eukaryota; kingdom Metazoa; phylum Chordata; order Testudines; family Geoemydidae; genus Mauremys; species Mauremys mutica. The sequence continues at coordinate 100,819,789 of NC_059078.1, forward strand.
ACAGAGACTCTTGGGTTGTTGGACTTTGGGGTAATTGGACTTAAGACCCTAAGGGGGAAAGGACATTGCCAAATGTACTTGGAAGTGGGTTTTTTTGCTTATGGTTTGTGTATAGTCCTGTTTGTGGTGTCTCTCCAACGTGATGCCACATTGTTTCCCTCCTTTATTAAAAGGATTTTGCTACACTCGGACTCTGTGCTTGTGAGTGGGGAAGTATTGCCTCCTAGAGGCGCCCGGGGGGTGGTGGTAGGTAATTGTCCCAGGTCACTGGGTGGGGGCTCGAGCCGGTTTTGCACTGTGTTATTGAAATGGAACCCCTGGATACTGAACCCGGCCCTTGTTGCTGCCAACTCAGAGGGGCAGAAGGGTTACATATATTAAAAATGTATACACTTGGAATGAGGTTGAGATGGAAATAGGAGACCGACTTGTTGAAAGTCTCTACGTAAGGACAGAAGAGGTAAACAACAAGGGTAATGTCATGGTATGGGTCTACTACAGACCACCTAACCAGGAAGAAGAGGTGGATGAGGCTTTTAAAATAACTAACAAAATTATCCAAAGCACAGGACTTGAGGGTGATGGGAAACTTCAACTACTCAGACATCTGTTGGGAAAATAACACTGCAGGGCACAGATTATCCAATACATTCTAAGAACTTGGAGATTATTTTTTATTTCAGAAGGTGGAAAAAGCTACTGAGGAGAGACTGTTCTAGATTTGATTTTGACAAATAAGGACGAAGTGGTTGAGAATTTCAAAGTGGAAGGCAGCTTGGGTGAAAAGTGATCATGAAATGGTAGGGTTCATGATTCTAAGGTATGGTAGGAGGGAGAACAACAAAATAAAGACAGTGGATTTCAAGAAAGCAAACTTCAGCAAACTTAGGGAGTTGATAGGTAAGATCCCATGGGAAGCAAGGCTAAGGGGAAAAACAATTGAAGACAGTTAGCAGTTTTTCAAAGAGACATTATTAAGGGCACAAGAGCAAACTATCCTACTGCATAGGAAAGATAGGAAGTGTGGCAAGAGAACATCCTGGCTTAACCAGGAAATCTCTAATGATCTAAAAATAAAAAAAAAAAAAGAGTCCTACAAAAAGTAAAAAGCAACAAAGAGTCCTGTGGCACCTTATAGACTAACAGATGAATTGCAGCATAAGCTTTCATGGGTGAATGCCCACTTCGTGAGACGCATGAAAGCTTATACTCCAATACATCTGTTAGTCTATACGGTGCCACAGGACTCTTTGTTGCTTTTTACAGATCCAGACTAACATGGCTACCCCTCTGATACTTGACTACAAAAAGTAGAAACTCGGTCAAATTACAAAGGACGAATATAAACAAATAATACAAGTATGTAGGGACAAAATTAGAAATGCCAAGGCACAGAATGAGATCAAACTAACTAAAGACACAAAGGGTAACAAGGAAACAAACATTCTACAAATACATTAGAACAGTGTTTCCCAAACTTGGGACGCCACTTGTTTAGGGAAAGCCTCTGGTGGGCCGGGCCACTTTGTTTACCTGCCGCGTCCGCAGGTCCGGCAGATCGCAGCTCCCATTGGCCGCGGTTTGCTGCTCCAGGCCAATGGGAGCTGTTGGAAGCAGTGCGGGCCAAGGGACTTACTGGTCGCTGCATCCAGAAGTTCCCATTGGCCTGGAGCAGTGAACCGGGGCCAATGAGAGCCGCGATCGGCCAGACCTGCAGATGCGGCAGGTAAAGAAACCGGTCCGGCCAGCCAGGGGCTTTCCCTACACAAGTGGCGTCCCAAGTTTGGGAAACACTGCATTAGAAGCAAGACAGAGTAGGCCCGTTACTCAATGAGGGGAGGAAAAACAATAACAGAAAATGTGGAAATGGCAGAGGTGCTTAATGACTTTTGTTTTGATTTTCACCAAGAAGGTTGGTGGTGACTGGATGTCTAACAAAGTGAATGCCAGTGAAAATGAGCCAGGATCAGAGGCTAAAATAGGAAAAGAACAAATTAAAAATTACTTAGACAAATTAGATGTCTTCAAGTCACCAGGGCCTGATGAAATGCATCCTAGAATACTCAAGGAGCTGACTGAGGAGATATCTGAGCCGCTAGCAATTATCTTTGAAAAGTCATGGAAAATGGGAGAGATTCCAGAAGACTGGAATAGGGCAAATATAGTGTCAATCTATAAAAAGGGAAATAAGGACAACCTGGGGAATTACAGACCAGTCAGCTTAACTGATAATGGAGCAAATAATTAAGCAAGAACAAATCATGTCAAAACAACCTGATAGATTTATTTGACAGGGTAACAAGCCTTGTGGTTGTGGGAAGCAGTAGATGTGGTTTATCTTGACTTTAGTACAGCTTTTAATACTGTCTCGCATGATCTCCTCATAAACCAAACTAGGGAAATACAACCTAGATGGAGCTACTATAAGGTGGATGCATAACAGGTTGGAAAACCATGCCCAGAGAGTAGTTATCAGTGATTCACAGTCATGCTGAAAGGGCATAACGAGTGGGGTCCCGCAGGGATCCAGGGCCGGCTCCAGACATCAGCCTACCAAGCATGTGCTTGGGGCGGCACCTTGGGACAGGGCGTCACTTGGGGTTTGTTTTTGGTTTTTTTTGGTTCGGCCAGGCGGTGCTGGGGGGAGGCGGGGCTTGGGAGGTGGGGACTTGGGCAGCGCGGCGCTCGGCGGGGGCGGGCTTCAGCGGCACGGCACTTGGGGGGTGGCGGGGGACTTGGGCGACGCGACACGACGCTCGGGGGGGGCGGGGGACTTGGGCGACGCGATGCTCGGGGGGGCGGGGCAGCGCTCTTTGTTTTCACTTGGGGCGGCAAAAATGTTAGAGCCGGCCCTGCAGGGATCAGTTCTGGGTCCGGTTCTGTTCAATATCTTCATTAATGATTTAGATAATGGCATAGAGAGTACACTTATAAAGTTTGCAGACGATACCAAGCTGGGAGGGGTTGCAAATGCTTTGGAGTATGGGATTATAATTCAAAACGATCTGGACAAACTGGAGAAATGGTCTGAAGTAAATAGGATGAAATTCAATAAGGACAAATGCAAAGTACTCCATGTAGGAACAATCAAATGCACACATACAAAATGTGGAATGACTGCTTAGGAAGGAGTACTGCAAAAAGGGATCTGAGGGTCATAGTGGACCACAAGCTAAATGAGACAACAGTGTAACACAGTTGCAAAAAAAGCAAACACCATTCTGGGGGTGTATTAGCAAGAATGTTGTAAGCAAGACACAAGAAGTAATTCTTCCGTTCTACTCCGCACTGATTAGGCTTCAACTGGAGTATTGTGTTCAGCTCTGGGTGCCACATTTCAGGAAAAATGTGGACAAATTGGAGAAAGTCCAGAGAAGAGCAACAAAAATGATTAAAAGTCTAGAAAACATGACCTATGAGGGAAGACTGAAAAAATTAGGTTTGTTTAGTCTGGAAAAGAGAAGACTGAGAGGGGACAAGATAACAGTTTCCAAGTACATAAAACATTGTTACAAGGAGGAGGAAGAAAAATTGTTGTTCTTAACCTCTGAGGATAGGACAAGAAGTAATGGGCTTCAATTGCAGCAAGGCAGGTTTAGGTTAGACATTAGGAAAAATTTCCCAACTGTCAGGGTGGTTAAGCACTGGAATAAATTGCCTAGGGAGGCTGTGGAATATTGGAGATTTTTAAGAGCAGATTAGACAAACACCTGTCAGGGATGGTCTAGATAATACTTAGTCCTGCCATGAGTGCAGGGGACTGGACTAGATGATCTCTCGAGGGCCCCTCCAGTCCTATGATTCTATGAACATGTACAAAATGTGATATAACAAGCAACCCATCTCAGACACACCCATGCAGACTAATAGTCCCTCACATTTAAAAATACAACCATTTTACAGAGTAACACAGGGTGCTTAGACTAGAGCTGGTTAGAAGTTTTTCATTAAATAGGTTTATCCAACTAAAAATGCTGATTTTGACAAAGTTTTATTTGTCAAAATGTCTCATTATATTTTCATAACAGAACACTTTGATTTTTCATTTGAAATAAAAACTCATTGTTTTTAACCAAAAATGTTAAAGTTTTAAAAGGTTGAAATTGAAACAATACCTTTTGATTTTATCTAAACAAAACTCAAAGTGTTGTGGGTTTTTTTTGTTTTTTTGTTGTTGTTATTTAGGAATTTTGCTTCATGGGTAATTTTTAGTTTTTGGTCTGTTTCAAAACTGATTTTCTTTTTCAAAATAACAGAATTTCCCATTAAATTAAAAATTTGGTTTCTGCCCCGCTCTAGCTGAGAGTTTATCATCTTGAGCCTCTGATCTTTGAACTGGTTCCCATTTACTTACTGGATAATTACAGTTCAGCTAAATGGAGATAACTGACTAAACTCAGGGAGAACTCTGTATTTGAATGGTCAACTTCCCAAAGGCCTTATGGTGGTAGAAAAGAGATGGGGAAAGAAACTACTAATGAGCCTTTATAGGTAGAAACTTTAACGGGCACAAAATAGCTGCTTACTTCTTCCCTCTCAACCATCCAGCTTCCCTGTCTAATTGAACTTCTGATTATCCAAAGATGTCCTTGAGACTTTTGATGATTTATGTTTACTATATGCATTCATATAATACAATGAATTATGGTGAAATAGCTATATTTAATCCTAAATCTCATTAACAAAAAAACATATTTCCCTTGACAAGTTAGATGATGACAAATTGGGCATACTGTTTTAGATTATTGGTGGTTCTATCTTCAGATACCATGGAACTTGCTTCCACTTAAAATGTATGCACCGAAAATATTTTGAATACATATTTATAACAAATATGTTTGGTCTTTGTTCAAGTTCTTAACATTGATACATCTTTCATAAAAATTATTGGTTGTACAAAAAGGACATCTGTATTTGGAAAGTTGTCATTGTGGTACTACAGACATTACAAAAAATGATCTGAGAAATGTAATCAGTCATGGAGCAGATGCCAAATTCCAGTGAAATATGACTGACATTGCTTTTTGCATTTTGTCTGTTACTATGAAACAAAACACACGCACAGAGGTCAAATCCTCCACTCCTTACTCTTACAAAAGTCCAACTGAACTATATGGGACTTATACCCAATTGTGACTATAGGATCATGTACCTAAAAGAACGATGTGCTTTTACAACATGGTTATAATTAGTGGTGGTTGTGGAAGGCCACAGGACAGACAGGACCAAGCTGAGAACCGATAATGTATATCATGCTAAGATAATCACTTTTCATCAGGTGGCAACAGAGACCAAGAACTAAGGTGAGTTGGCAAATCTATGTGAAGACATTTCAGGAGGATCTGAACATATTATGCCTGTCTTGAGCCAATGATTCAGTGCCCACCTTTCCTTTGATTGGGTGGATATTGTGAAGCATACTCTCACCTCCCACTGCATAGCTATTTTTGTTAACTATTTCAGAGAGAGAGAGAGAGAGAGAGAGAGAGAAACTGTGTATAAGCCAATTCTCCATTAACCAAAAGCTGTTAACACCCTCAACTACACAACACACAATGCTTCTCTGAAACTCTTGGGGTTTGCACTTTTTGGAGCGGGTGGCGGTCATGAAGAGTAAGGTTGTTTACACCATTTTTCAGAAAAGTCAAGGTTGCACTGAATGTAAATGTCAAGAGAGAAGAATACATCCCTGCTTATCTTAAGAATTCCCCCAAGAGATATTTCTATTTGACCGCACTCCTGTCCCTGTTTTTATTAGTTGTCCCCCGAAATTAGTGGGTTTCTGAGGTCCTGTAGATCCTCCCCTTAGGCTGGGGGGCGGATCCTTTAGCATTCAGCGGGCTTCCAACCGCCCAGTTTCCCGGAAACCCAATAGAAACACCTTCTCATAACACAAGAACTAGGGGTCACCAAATGAAATCAGATAGACAGCAATTACTTCTTTGGAGTGACTACAGTGTTTTAGGTTAAAACTAATTCACTTTTAAATATTTATGTCTTCCTTGTTTAATTTCCTTTATTAAATAATTACAAATCATAGAATGTCACACACACACACACACTTTATGTTTCAATTCATGATACTTACTAGTAGAGCTCCCTATGCCAATAGACCTGAGGACAGGAGCAAAAAAAAACCAAAAACCTCCCACCTCTATAGAATACTAGGAATTGTCAGCAGTTCCTACCCTGCCATATTCAATTGCTATAATGAGAAATAAAACAACAAAGCCTCTCACATAAACGGAACCTATTTTATTTAAGGATGACAACTCACTCCAAATGTGCTGCAATAGCTAGGCACCTAGTTGCAATTTAGAGACAAGTTTAAAAATACTAAATAAAGACCATCTATATAGCTGAAACAAAACAGAATTTGACGCATTATGGCATACTTTGAATATGAAAACTACAAAAGCATTTTTAAGATAATTAGTTTTAACGATAATAGCACAGTGACTGTTATAATACCTTGTAATGGAACACTATCTCCCACAGACCATTTAGGTTTTTTTTCTTTTCTTTTAATTGTAGAAGCGTTATGTTGGCCAAGGCATATGGGTTCTTCTCTGACCTCTACAGAAAGTGCAGTGGGATGTTTCACTTTCACATCCGCTGCCATCAGAGATACCACAGTTATAACATTTCTTCTGAAGGACAATACCTCCAACAGTGTAATAATTCCCAGCATACTTTGCAGTGCTATCATTTGGTATGACCTTACATCCTGGCAGGGCTCTGAACTAAAACTTCTAGTCCAGATGTGAAAGTGCAACTTAGCCACATTAACACTTTATTAGTTTTGAAGTAGACTTTTGTTAGACTCTCTTTTTTGCTTCTTAGTATAAATAATCTAAATGTAATTGTGTGGAATAGTGTTTTGGTCTGTGCATTCCATGTACAGAGATAAAATCTAGGCTAACTATTTGGCATGGGTGATTGTCCAATGTTTCCTCTGCTATTGTCCCATCTTGCTTGCTCTAACTTACTCTTGTAAATGCTGGTCACCTAACATTGCCTGATGCAGTCGAGTTTCCAGCACTGTTTGTACATGTTGGTTTATTGTCATTATTTTCATGATAAGCCCAGAGACCCCTTATATCTTGTGATCTACACACCTTGTTCTTTCCTTATATTCCTAATTGCAAACCTGATGATCTATTCACCAGCACCCAGTAACCAAAAGGAATTAATTTCATGTGTATAGTTTACACAAAAACAGCCGCATGTGAGTGCTACACACCACACACTGCTCAATGTAAAGACAATTAAAGAAACAGAATGGGAACTGTAGTTAAAAAAACACCACCACACTTGGTAAGTAAAGATAGCTGTCCTAAATGGGCGGGGGAGGGGGGGTTGGGGCTTGTTTTGTTTAAATATATTTTGGAAGATTGCATTTTTGCTCATTTGGAATTTTAAAAAATATTAACTTATGGCATGCTGGCTTCAGAGAGTGACCTTGACTAGGTACAAGTTCTAATCTAAGTTTAAACATGATGCCAACCAACGAGAAATTGGAGTGCAAATGCACAGAAATTAAAATCTGTCAATCACAGATGTAGTTTAACTTAGGTTTGGTGTTTTATTACTGTATATAAATAATATAGAGAAAGTCATCATGGCTGCATCTAATCTGGAGCAGAAAACCCAAGTTGAGCACTACATGCAGCTTTGAGTTCATATATCCCCATGGGATAGATACAGTAATACACTGTTAAAAATGAAAAAAAAGGAATATACTCCAGATTGTTACTAATTAAAAAGTAAAATTTAAATGCAGATATTTACTACTTTCCTCTCATTCAACTCCTACATGCCGAGATCTCCAAGAACACAAATTATGCTCCTGTTACATAATAAACAAACCACAGTTTTAAACAAATCCACGCATACACTAAAATGTCCACTAATTAAGTTAACACATGTAGTATCCCACCTTTGAATCACAAGAGTCTTCTGAGCCCCAGCTGGTCCACTGCAAAGAGAAATCAGTTGAAGGCAAAGGCAACAGCCACTCTGGCTGCAGACATAAGCCTTGTCTTTACTACAAAATGTTTAAACACAGTTGTGATTGATCGTGTTAACTGAACATAGTTTAACCATCAGTGTAAACTTGGATCAATCATCTTCAGCACTAGATCAGCCAATTGTGATTAAACTCCAATCTCAGCAGAACTTAATCATGGCTAGCCATATTATTTGTGCTGGGTATACACTGACTGTTAAACTGTGTTCAGTTAGGCCAACCATTCACAACAGTACTCAAACACAGTAACATTTTGTAGACTAGACAAGGGCACAGAAGTTGCTAGCAGCAAAGGGTGATAGAGGGAGTAGTATATGAGGGAGCTTAGGGCAGAAGCTGAATTGTCGTGTTTCAGAGAAGAGAAAGTAGCTGAAGCAAAAGCTTCTGCAGGGCATGGATCCAGGAGTCAGGTCCAGAAATTATATCAAATAACAAGACTATTTTGAATTAGGAAGCTGTCATTCTAATAAGGATTCCAGTGACTATATAAACTACTCAAGCTTTTGTCTCATGGTTTGTGGAGTGACTAGAATTCCTTGATGGAATTATAGCCTCTACATGCATAGTTACCTATTTACAAGTTTTATTTTTAACATCTTATTGAAATGGAGCTTTTCTGTTAAAACTTATGACAATAACACGCACATGCGCCTATTAGCATCTCAACCTTTACCAATTTTTACATTATTTGAGGCTGACCCAGAAGTCACAGGCTAGCAATAAATACAATCTCCAACCAGGCAGATGAATAATTTTATCCTTCCTACACAGAATTAATGAGGTAGTAGCCAAGCATCTGACAGATGTTTAGGTTTTTACTAGTGAACTTACTTAACCTTTCATTTTCTAACCGCACAATTCCTTCTCCACAAACAGAACAGCCACATATTATTAATTTCCTTACCCTAGGTCTTTTCCTCACTATCTGTTAAAGACCAACAATGAACAGATACAGAATAGATGAGAACAGGGGTATTCACCACGGTCAGCTAAGGTCTGTGAATTAGTGGCTCTAATTGTTGCAAAAGACACTGCCACATGTGGCTGGAAGTAATAACAGAGAACCAGCCAGGAGACTATGAATTAGTGCCTCAGGAAACCAGCAGGAATGAATGGATGGAGCAATGAATGCTAAGGGAGGCATACAGAATGGAGGAGCTCAGCCTACACCAATGTGTGGATGACGCATTGGAAACAGGATTTTGAGCACTAGGTATCAGCACTGTACTGACATACAGTGAGATGTCCTACATACTAAATCCTGTTCTCTGCTGATTACCACTACTGATGGCTGTTTGTCTGTCCATAACTGGTTCTCCATGGCCCATAGGTTCGTTATAACCAGCTTTTAGAGAGACACACTGCATTCGTCTGGCATCTTTTCCTCTACTGCCCTGCACGTGCTGTCTCCACATCTACCTGTGGCTAGACATGGAACCTTCCAGGAGTCTAGCTATTTCCATGGAGACACTGATGAGCATGAAGAGTTTGGTAGCTGAAAGCAGCTTGAGGCTTCTTTAATATGTACACCCATTGGGACCCCTCTGAGCATGTATGCCCAGAGGGTAATTCTGGGTAGACTAGGTTTCCTTAGACATACTCGATCCTTTTTGTAACTGGCTAACTCACACGTCTGCTTTCTGGGCACAAATTCAGAGCACAATAGCAGCAAATGAACAAGCTGCCTATAGAGAAGATTGGGAAATGTACGCCGGACCTTTTAAAAAAAAATCTGATAGAAAACGATACTTTCACATTTATATGCTGCTATGTGTTCCAGGGCCACCAATACTCACTGCACCCTAAGCATACAGAACAAATGAAACAAAATAAAGTCTGTGAAAATGAAATACAATATAATAATTGCTGTTTGTGTGGCAGATTTCAGGTCTGTTATCAGAATGGTTATTCTCTGTTCTAACTGCATTTATTTATGTACAAAGTTCCAGCATTATCAATATAATATTCTCAGAGATCAAATTCCAGTCACTCTTCTGAAGTTACTGGTTAACAACAGAAATATACACTTTTGATACAGTATATTAAATATCTTATGCCTGTATTTCAGAAGTATATTTAAATTCAATTTCTATACTAAATTAGAGAAGTGGCATTTTTACACTGAATTAATACATTTGGTAAGTGAGCATGTACTTTGTTTACTATTTGAGAACTATAATGAATGAGTTACTGAAACATGGAAATAATATTTAAAAGGGAAACACATGTTTGATTCTTACTTCTGTTCTGCTGTGGAAGATTATCCCAGACTGACATTGAAGAACACACACAATATGTCATTAAATTTAATTTAGAATTTTGTAAGCTATGTCGCTTACAGTGGATTAAAAGTCAGACTTGGCTATACTAAAAATGGGAGAAATTCAGCCCTCAAATGTGTGTGTTTGCACACAATTCCAAATATTTATTTGAGATCAGATTTGAGCCAAAAATGAAGGAATTTACTATCCTGTAGAAATAAAATTTGATAATGAATCTATCTTTCCAGACATTTTTAGGTTACTCTAAAAACATCTTAAAGCTGATCTTAAAAATGTCTAAAAATTACTAATTAATAGTTTTAGAATCCAAAACCCCACAGAAGGGAATCTGGCTTCCAGTCCACTCCCTTGGTCAGTATAATTCTGCAAGAAGAATTGAGAGTTAATGTGGATAAACAGTGTTACAAAGAACCCCATCAATTTGTTAAATTAATCCAAAATGGGTTTTTGGCCTAGTTACGTCCTGTCAAAGTTCTCATGTTGCCTCCTATAACTGTCTAGTTGTTTTCTGCTTATTTAGAAAAAAATGTAACTCTATGTACAAGTACCTCGCAGAACTTCAGCAAGAACTATATTCTAAGCTGTTCTTCATATTTACGTGAGCAGTTTAATATCCACAATCAGTAACTGAGGCTGGATAAATTCTAGCTATCTTACACTAGAACTGGAAGCAGTTTCCAGAAAATATAATTTTAAATTCAGTTTTACTCTTCTGAACAGCACAGAGGCAGTTTTAATGCTGTAGAGAGACTTTCAATTAACTCTCGAATTACAGGCATTTATCAGGGAAATTAGAAGTGGTATTTGAACTGAGGATAGAGTGGAACCATTTGTCTGCAGTACTACTCACAGGAATTAAAATCAGCTAAAAAGGTGGCCCAGGAACTCTTCCCCTGGAAACATTTGTAGATGTAAAACAGTAGCTTTTGAAAATAATTTCAAAACAGTTCATGCATGCAAATGACAGAGCATGCAGAGTAGTTTTAGACTGAGTCGCTGTGATTAATAATCTCCCTTTTCATACAAATAGAAAAGAGTTCACCCGGATTTTCACTGTACAATCTCCATAGATGAACATGGAAGAAAGCGACATCTCTAGCCACCCAGGTACTTGTTAGAAAATTTTATTATTTCTTACTCAAATTTCGTAATCAATACAGATAAGTACAGCACACTAAAAAGTTTGCAAAGCAAGGAGTTAGTAAGGGTGCTGTGATCCATTGTTCTGTTATGCTCCGTATCAGATATTTTGCTTGTTACATCATCTGTACCCTTGTGCCATTTCTAGGGAAACAGCTTTTTTTTTTTTTTTAAATTTTACCCACATTGGTGAAATGCCCTTTAAACCATTCTTCACTTTGTCATTCATAACTACAATGCATGGCAATTCACGCACATCCTTATTTCATAAGTGGTTATGTCATTCATAGCTTTAACACATGGCAATCCCTCCCCCTCCCCCATTTCATAAGCAGTCAGATAATTCACAACTACAATGCATGGCAATCCACCACCCCATGCCATTTCACTGTATGATGTGACAGTACCTCATTTATGATTGTACAAGCACATCGACAGATATGCTATTCTTCCTCTTCCAATGGCCCATACAAGCCCAAGTGGCATGGACGCTTTAGCCCCAGCTTTGGAGCCTAGGTCTAGAAATGCTAAACTTAGGGTAAATATGCAGTGTGGATGCTCAAGCTCTAGGCTTATGACCCACAAGGGTCCACAGACTCAAGTCCCACTAATCCTGGGTTTATATTGCAGTTTAGACATACCCTTAAACAAAGTGACTAGATTTGCAAAGAGCACAGAAGCTCTCATTGAGAACAACATGCTCACTGCAACCTTCATGTGGCTAGCTTGAAGAAAAGGGATGCGCTCTTACAAGAGGTGGGAAAAGGAGAAAGTTTACAGGGATAGACAGGAAGGACAGAAGACAAGTGGGGTCAGGTTCTTGTAGCAGGTTCTTAGTCCAAAGGATTTTAGTGAAGTCGTCTTGGAAGATGTGCCCTAGAGAGGATCCACATCATCCCATCACTTAAAAAAGCTTAGAAATTTGGTGAAAGTACTCTATCAAATATGTAGAAGCTGACAGGAGGTGGCCTTGGTCAAGGCTGCATTCCTAATGGTGTTTTTTCCAGCTTTTAGAGTCAGCAAGCTAGTGCTTGGGTAAGCAAGAGATACTTTGGAGTGGAGGAGTTTACAATGGGAAGAGTAATTGGTCATCCCTAACCCTGAGGATCTTGAAAACCAAATTGAGGATGTGAGGCGAGTTCTTAATGCTACAGGAGGGTGGAGGGACAAGGCAACGATTGGCCCAATAAGGGCAGTGAGGACATAGACAGTAAAAAGACTCGTTGGAGAAGGGCCCCCTCTTTATTCATGGTGATGGAAATCCCTTCATAACTTACCAATTTGTTACAGTTTTCAAAAATGGGCTTACAAAGTTACAAAACACAGGCATAAAGAGTCATTTTTCACAGTGGAGGGGTAGTCCAGGATCTGCACTGAGACCAAAATTACTGAATATAGTTAAGACCAAAGCAGACTGCAAAGAGTTACAAAGGGATCTTACTGAACTGGGTGACTGGCCAAATAAAATAAATAAATAAATAAATAAATAGCTAGAAGATGAAATTCAATGTTAATAAATGCAAAGTAATGCACACTGGAAAACTACCTCAAGTATACATACAAAATGATGGGGTTTCAATTAGCTGTTCCACTCAGAGAGATCTTGCAGTCATCATGGATAGTTCTCTGAAAATATCTGTTCATTGTGCAGTGGCAGTCAAAAAAGCTAACAATGTTAGGAACCAATAGGAAAGAGATCATAGAATCATAGAACTGGAAGGGACCTTGAGAGGTCATCTAGTCCAGTCCCCTGAACTCATGGCAGGACTAAGTATTATCTAGACCATTCCTGACAGATATTTGTCCAACCTGCTCTTAAAAATCTCCAGTGATGCAGATTCCACAACCTCCCTAGGCAATTTATTCCAGTGCTTAACCACCCTGACAATTAGGAAGTTTTTCCTAATGTCCAACTTAAAACTCCTTTGCTGCAATTTAAGCCCATTGCTTCTTGTCCTATTCTCAGAGGTTAAGAAGAACAATTCTTCTCCCTCCTCCTTGTAACCTTTTATGTACTTGAAAACCGTTATCACGTTCCCTCTCAGTCTCCTCTTTTCCATACTAAACAGTCCATAGATAACAACATAGAAAATATCAGAATGCCATTATATAAATCCATGTTATGCACACTCCTTGAATACTGTGTGCAGTTCTGGTCACCCCATCTCAAAAACAATATATTAGAATTGAAAAAGGTACAGAGGAGGGCAACAAAAATGATCAGGGGTATATAAAAGCTTCATATGACGAGAGATTAAAAAGTGGAACTGTTCAGCTTGGAAAAGAGATAACTCAGGAGGGGTATGATAGAGTCTATAAAATCATAAATGGAGAAAGTGAATAAGGAAGTGTTATTTACCCTTTCACATAACACATGAACCAGGGGTCACTCAATGAAATTAATAGGCAGCAGGTTGAAAGCAAACAATAGGAAGTACTACTTCATACAATGCACAGTTAAGCTGTGGTACTGGTTGCCAGTGGATGTTGTGAAGGCCAAAAGTATAATTGAGTTAAAAAAATTAGATAAGTTCATGGATGAAAGATCCATCAGTGGCTATTGCTCAAGATCATCAGGGATGGAACCCCATACTCTGGGTGTTCTTAAACCTGTGGCTGCTAGAAGCTGGGACTGGATGACAAGGGGTGTACCATTTGATAAATTGTCCTGTTCTGTTCATTCCCTCTGAAACATTTGGCGACAGCCTCTGTTGGAAAACAGGATACTGGGCTAGATGGCTCATTGGCTATATTGAGTCGAAACATTCTTATGTTTTTATGTTCTAAAGTTTGGGCTACTATTTGGTTCCCACTCTTTCCAGATGGGGGCTGCAAGACTGTGGCCCAGCTAGAGCTAGACACCGCAGCCATTCCGGCAATTGGGCAATGGCATTCAAGTACACAGACAGTACATATGTGAGACCCTCCCATTAGAGAATTGGAGCAGATTTTCTACTTTCAGAACCATGCAGAGAGACTAGTGGTGTGGACTTGTGGACACTGTATTGTAGACTAAGTGCACAAGCAGGGTTTCCAGGTTGTTGGGCAGTTCACATCTGGACCCAGGGAGTGAGGCAATTCTGAGCTGGCATGAAAAGAGGGGCATGCTATGGAACCAGCTGATGCCCCTCGTATACTCTTGGCAGCCTAGGAGAGGACACCAGATGCAAATATAGTTCACCAGATGCCTGAATCACTGCAGTGTCTAGCTCTAGTTGGGCACAGTCTTGCAGCCCCTGTCTGGAAAGAGTGGCAACCAAATAGTAGCCCAAACTTTAGAACATAACATAAGAATGTTTTCACTTAAAGAGGGAGGCCAGGAGCTGGGGATGGTGTGGGGAAGAATCAGTGAATATCTGGGAGCTTTGCAGAGGTGTGGGGGAGACAGCCAAGCATTTTGCTGGCACCTCCTTGCAGCAGATGTCCAGTGCAGTCACTCTGTATGGAAGGGATACAGTTATCATACAGAATGTATTGGAAAAGGATTTGAAGGAAAGCATCAATTAAAGGATCTGAGTTCAGGGGATTAGGGCTCCTGAATCTCTTACAACAAGGAGCCAATCCCCATCTTTTTCCTAGGCCCCTTTAAGGGAGCTTGGGAAGGGAGGTTGGGGCTCCTACATATGGAACAGTGGGGAGCCTCCCCCTTCTTTTTTCAGCCCCCTTTCACCTCAGACGAGCGGAAGGCAGCGGGGTCCCAGTAGCAGGATGTTGGGGTTATGTAGAAATGATTAAAGAAAGGATGATGATATGCACTGTACAATTTGTTGCCGGCTACTGCCAGATATTTTCAGAGAATAAAGTTGCAGCCTAATTAAACCACATCCATTGCCTCCTATCTTTTTTGCAGTGCACCCTGCTAACAACAGTGTGCTGTTGACATCAAGAGCTGCCATCTTTAATAGTTAATCTAACCCACAATGGTTTAGGGGAACCCTAATGTGGATGCAGCAAAAAAATCTTCTACCAGGTGCATGCAGATACACTGATTTATTTGAGCTTCACTCTATGCAAATCAATCAAGGCACAATCACTTGGATGTGATCAAGACCAAGATTTAAAGGTGTGATGTTAGCAAACATTATTTAAGTCTAGTGTAGACAAAGCACATTGCCTTTAACATGTTAAACGTGACCAATTTAAGCTAGTGTGCTGTGTGCACACCAAGCTTTTAAATGTGTTACTCAGGACATGTTAGCTAACTAACCCCTTTAAATCTTAGTCCAGATAAGGCCTTCAAGCCTGTAGTGTAGACAAGTCCAAAGTCAGGAGAAATATACATAGACATCATCCTCAAACTGTATAATACTTGCCTTCACTGAAGAAATGGAGATTGTGTGGCACAAACTAGTTCACAGTGACAACTGACCATGCAAAGTAAAAGTTACTGTATATACTTGTTCATTAGTCCATTCGTTTATAAGCCGACCCCTCAAGATGTTTAGGTAAAA
The DNA here is from genome assembly GCF_020497125.1 of Mauremys mutica. Lineage (NCBI taxonomy): Eukaryota > Metazoa > Chordata > Testudines > Geoemydidae > Mauremys > Mauremys mutica. The sequence goes on from NC_059078.1 coordinate 100,835,691, forward strand.
ATAGCGAAAAACTGAATGACCCTTTCATAAGCCGATCCTATATTTCAGGGGTTGGCAAACTTTGGCTCCTGGCCCGTTAGGGTAAGCCTCTAGCAGGCCTGGACGTTTTGTTTACCTGGAGCGTTCACAGGCACAGAACCCCTCAGCTCCCTGTGGCTGCAGTTTGTAGACCTGTTTATAAGCCGACCCCTGCTCTTTCATGCGTCACTTTTTTACCAAACATATTCAGCTTATGAACGAGTATATACGGTATTACCTTAATGCTAGAGCCCTGCAAATCTGTGGATATCTGCTTTATATCCGCTGACCATTTTGGGGGATCGTGGACCAGATCGTAGATACAAATTTTATATCCACGCAGGGCTCTACTTAAAGCTGTCTTACGACTTCATTCCCTTTCGTATTCCTTTTTGTCTTACTCTCCACGTGTCTCTATTTCCTCCTCTACTGTTCAGCATTCTCTCATGCATTTATGTATTCCCCCTCTCTCATTGAAATAATTTATTTTCTCATATAATGGAGCATCATCCCTGTGTCCTACACATTTAAGGGCCTAATTTTCTCCCCACTCCAGCCCTTGGAGTTGCTCTGGTGGCACAAAGGGGCAGGAATCAGGCCAAATGAGAATTCTCCATGCACAAGGGAGCTCTCCACTGGCCCTGTGATAGAGCGTGTGCTGGGGGCATAGGTGGAACGTTGATGTACTCCAGCTATTCTCATTTGATGCACGGTTACTTTAAGATCCTTGTCAACTGACTTAGGTTGGAGCTCAAAGGCTGAGGACCAGTTGGGCAGAAAAAAAAACTCCCTTCTGTGCTGAACTACCTCAGTGACAGTAGAGAATCTGGCCTTTTGTGTTCGTCAATTAAAATTACTGCTGAATGCAGACAGTGTACTCTGTGCTGCACATGACCCAGATAAGGATACAGTCCCTTCCTCAGGGAGTTCACAATCTGAGAAATAATTCTCTCTTCACAGTTTCTCCCCCACATCCCCACTTTCATCTCCCAGCTTCCCTCCACACCACCCATAGGCGCAGGAACTAGCAGTGTGTGTCTGTGGGGGGCGGGGAAGGGGGGTGCTGCAGCTGGTCCCAGGGTCCTGGCAGCCAGCCCCACGGCCCCAGGGTCTTGGCCCCATGCCTGGGGCTCCTATCCTCAGCTCTGGGGGCGGGGAGGGATGGATAAGGGGGCTGGCTTTCAGCACCCCCACTATTAAAAATGTTCCAGCACCACTGCCACTACCATCTGTTAGCTAGTGTTCGAGCTTTCATTCAGTCCACCCCTCCATTTCTTAAATGCTCCCTTTAGGCCTTAGATTCATCCAATCTGCTGCTCAAAAAGGTCAGCTTTTATGTCAGAAACATCCGATACAAGCCAGCAGCACATGGGGAAGCAGCAATCTGCTTTCTTTTCTCCTTGCAAGGCCTGATGGGTACTATAGCATTAATAAGCAGGGAGTCAAATTGGAGGCGGAGGAGAGTATTCTAACATGTACTGTTCCTCCCCAAACTTGTGACCAGGTCTGATCCTGCTCCTTCTCCACAGTTAGAGGTAATAAGGTAAGGTAATAATTGGAGATATACCAATCTCCTAGAACTGGAAGGGACCTTGAAAGGTCATCAAGTCCAGCCCTCTGCCTTCACTAGCAGGACCAATTTTTGCCCCAGATCCCTAAGTGGCCTCCTCAAGGATTGAACTCACAACCCTAGGTTTAGCAGGCCAATGCTCAAACCACTGAGCTATCCCTCCCCCGAGGGATATCAGTGAGGAAACACTTGTGGAAGCAGAGGTACATAATGACTATTTTAAATGCCAATTTACCTTGGTAAAAGATTTTAGTTTGTTTGTAGTTTGTAAAATCAGGGTACATTTTCAAGCAACACCAAAAGTATATTTTACATGATGTAAATTTAAAAATCTGTACTTGATAAATCTTTCTAAAAGATGACAGCATCCAATACAAATCATTTTTGTCACCTTAATGACATCATTGTTTAAAATGTCCGATGAATATTTCATTTAGTTGAGATGGTAGACGGCATGTCAAACTAATTTGACTATTTGCACAGGGTTACTGAGGAACAGAAGACTGGATGCTCATAAATCCAATTATGTGACTTTCTGAAATACCGCAACATTTGTTAAAAACCTATTATATTGATTTTTAAAGATCATATTGTCCGTAATTAAAATAGCTCTATAAATTAACTGTATAGGATATTTTATTTTATATTTTTGCCATTTTGAATGCTAATATTGGAATTTGATATGTAACACATGCTATATATATTTGTTTTGGTGCACTATACACAATAAATTGTTAGTTTAATGGTGTCCAATGTTATTTTAAATCTGTTTATGAAAACCATTGTAATGTGAAATGGAATCAGTATATAATCAATTTGTTCAACTATAAACATAATGAATAATAGTTCAAATCAATACAACTTTTAAATAGTGACTGAAAAACAGGACTGCTAGGGATACTCTGTATTTGTCTGTTTAATAAACAGTATGTATTCAAAGTTACAGCTGCTTTTTGAGCCTCATTTAAAAACAATGCCCTAAAGAATATCCCACAAAGCCCTGTGCCTGCAAGAATATACTGCTATAATATACCCTAAAGCAGAAACAGTCCAGTAAAGGTAAATGTAAATGAAATAATACTGTACTTATTTTGTATAAGTAATACTTATCACATAGCATACAAGCACCAGATTCCACACCAAACATGTTATTTAATTCCAAATTTAAAACAAAGAATTTCCTTTTGGGAAAATACTACCAGTAGTTTAATTGCTCCCATTTTTTCTAGAAATGGCAAAGTTTTCAACAAAACCAACATTTATGCCAAACTGAAATTTATATTTTTATATAAATACACACACACACACACACACACACACACAGAGAGAACTTCTTATTTACACTGAAATCCAAATTGTGAATCCTAGCCTTTTGCCCCTGCTTACAGCTGTCTAATACATAAATATGAATTAAATCCTTCCCCAACCCCCGAACAAGAGAAGTCAAAACTTACCCCAACTCATTGTTTCAATAGCAAGTGAATAATTTATTGCCCTTTGATTGCATGAATTGCCACTCAATTTCAAGCTGACTAGATAAAGTACCTATTTTCTGTCATGTATTGTATATCCTGTCTTCTTGCATCATCGGTACATCTTCAAAAAAAAATTCAAAGATACCATATGCTATGTCCATTTTCCCATTTTAGAGGAGTACATCTATTTTGCTGAATAATTTAAAGTTAAAAGAACCTTACAGTCTGTTTTTCTCCTTTAGGATGGTAAATCCACATCTGATTTTACCTATTCATAACATGTACTATAGAGCAAGGTCCATTACCAAACCATTTTAGACCAAAAGAAATTAAGTAGAATTGTGAACTTTCCTTTTAATATGTCCAGACTTTGAAACAAATTAATCATGCCTTATTTCAGGAAAATTCACCTCCAACACAACCATCCTCTTCTCTCTCCCCACTCCTGCCCCCATAAGATTAATAAAATAATTAAAGGAATAAACTCTACTTTTTATGAAGCACTTAAGGTACTATAGTGATGAATGCTACTGAAATCCCTATGTGCAAAAACAAAATTTTCCTGGCTACCTAAGAGACATAAGTACCTTATAGGATAACAGTACAAACGTAAGTACAGCCAACCCATTAAATCATTATGATATAGAGCATTTTTCTACCCACTTCGTTTGAATTTGCTACATGCTATTTGAAATGGTTAGCAAAGGACTAAGTAGGTGAAACAGACCTTATGTGCAAAGTGTCTTCTGCCTCTGTTCATAAAATAACACACTTTTCAGATAGAAGTAAACTGGGGTTTACGTTAGAATAAGCATTGAGGAGTGTACTTTGACCTTTTAAAATATTTTTTTCAGAGAGTTATAAACAATGTGACCAACAGCCAGAACAGTTTCCATCTAAAGAAAGAAGTCAGGGCGAAATGTCTCATTCACTAAATATTATATCTTACACTGGAGTTCACAAAGGAAGTTTCTGCAGCTGATCTTTCACAGAAACATTCTGAAGCAGTTAACTCATTTGATGGAAAGATGACCTTCTGCATCTGTCTTTTTTATTCAAAAACAAAAAATATTGCCTCTTCTAGAATAGATTAAGGGAAAAATGGTATTTCAAGCTAGGGCTTTTCCTTTTCAGGAGGAGTATTTTGCTAAACTATCTCATAAAATGCATTGGCTTCAATATTTAAGTAATTGTGCATTAAAAGAAGTGCATTGTAATTATTTGTGAATATAAAGAGTGGAGGAATCTGACCTTTGCTTCTTTCTCCAGATAAGTCTCTCCAGCTCTGTGTAATAGATGGCCTAATGTGAACCTGGTTTATACGGGAGCAGGTCACTGATTCTCCTCTAAAGTTGATCTTAGATCTCATCATTTCTCTTGGGGACTACACAGCACGTACAGATGACTTTATAAGCTCTGAAAATAATTCATCTCACCAAGATCAGCAATTGTCCAACCATGCCAGAAAAAACACAGGAGGCAATGGATGTGGTTTAATGAGGCTGCAACTTTATTCACTGAAAATAACTGGGAATACCTGGCAATATATTGTATGCGGCAGCTCATCACTATTTACTTAATTGTTTCTTCCTATTTGGAAGGGCTGCGACCAGCTCTCCCCTTTCTTAACCTGGTCCCAGCCAGCCGATTGCTGGGACCCCACTGCTCTCTCTCCACGTGAACGTTAAGGAACCTTAAAAAGGGGGCAGAGGCCGACTCCCCGCTATACCAAATGTTAGGAGCCCTGAACCCACTTTTCCCAACTTCGTTAACGAATGCTTTCCTCTAAATCCATGTTATCTTATAACCATATCCCTTCCATAAGAAGTCCCTGCATTGGACATCTGCCACATTTTTAGTTATTAAGTTGTAGCATTTTAACCTAACCTCCCTGCCCACCCCACCAGGTCCCTAACCCACTGTGGGGGGGAAAAAACACCGCGCCTAGGTCACTTTGGCACTGAGGGAAAAATTCTTCCCCAGCCCCCAAGCACAAAGGCAACTAGCGTAATGCCCACAACAGATCATGAAGAGACCCAGTACTAGTCTGATTCCATAGGTGGGAGGGTGGGTGTTGCCAACCCAATCACAGTGAGAGGACTTCTTTGGAATTACCTGAGATATAAATACTCATTTCCCCTCCTTCAGTCATGTGGAAAAGCATTACCTTCCCATCTGGTAGAGCCACTTCTTGTTCCTCCCTGTTCTATTCAGGTAAATTTTTCCCTTCTTCTGCTCCACCACCAGTCGCAGAGGGAGCTCCATATGGGGCAACATTTCTTTTCTTCTGGCCTGCCAGACAAAGGACCTAGCACATACAGTTGTGGTGATGACATTGTTTCCAGAGAGCTCAATAGTAAATCTACTATTTTGGCAGTTTCAGAAAAGAAGTTTGTGACATAAGCCATCCTGAAATGTCTTGCTCACGCAAACATTTTAGATGCTGGATTCTAATTGGAGCCAGATATAAAGCAAAATGAGCTAAATGAGCAAAATGAGCTAAACCTACCTTTAATCAATGCACCATGAGTGACAGAGAAACTATTTTCAACACCTTTCAATAGCCAGAAACATATCAAAACCAAGAATCAAGTTAGAACCACCTGGGACCACAACATCATCCAAAAAACATATTCTGAAGGAAAACACCACAACCACCATACTAGAGACTCCTTTACCCAGCAAGGACCAACATGAAGCTTGGTTTCATTCCAGTTGGTTAAAGTTTTTCTAGATTGGTTACTGCCAGTTCTGTACAGTTTAGATTTGTTTAAATCATCTGTAAAATGCTAGAAACCTGTTTCTGACAACAAGAAATAGGTCAAGTCTAGGGTGCAACTTCACATTCAAATTAACCAGTAGGGAATACCTGGCTGTGGTGCTGCCGGCCTCTTTTCCCAGAGTAGAGTATAACCAATGTGACATTGCTCCCTAGCAGTCCAGGGAGCAAAGGAATGCAACTGGGGAGTGCAATTTAGATCTCTAAATAATAATGGCACAGTGTGATATCCCTAATCCACCAGAAATGTCATGGATAGCACTTTAAAAATACAGAATTCTCTTTCATTGAGAGAAGTCCTAGTTATCTCCAACATAAAACTAAACTCAAATAGAATGCATCAAACCAACTTTATACTCAGTTTCCCACATCTCATATAGGCTGTTTTAGAAAGGGGTAGTCTCTGAGGATAGTCTTTTCCAGCCGAACAATACATTTTATGCACCCTCATCCCCTCCCCTCTGCTGATAAGTGATGAGAAAGGGCAGCTCAGAAACAATGTCCTGCCATATATGGCTCCCTCTCAGTACACACTAACCCCATTCTCCAAAATCTCACCACAGCGTTACAGCTCATTAAATTCAACTGAAGGATGAGAACTGAGCTGTGGTACTAAATCTGCACAGTTTGTGTTTACCAGCAAGAACACTGCATGTAGTGTTGCTTACAACATAGTCCTGTAATATGGAAGCACTCTTGTTGGCAGCTTTGACAATTTATCTATTCATAGCAAAGTGAAACAGTGGCTGCTTTAAAACTGTTGCTCCTTGTACTAATGGGAAAAAAGAGGAATATTAAAAACTATCACAGTGAAATCTCTATTGCCATCAAAAGGTCGTTGATCCAAAAGACAAACAACCTAGTGTTAATGATTTAACTAAACATTTTTCACACAGATTACATGCTCATTCATCAATGTATAATATTTTTCACATCATGAAAATAATGGCCATTTCCTTCCAAATGCCAATTACAATGAGTTGTACTCAAATCAAATACAGATTAGAAATCATCAGGTTTTTAATCTAAGGAAATGCATTACAACACACACAAAAATAGAAAGGAAAAATTTTGCCATTGTTTGAAATCTAGGCAATTCTCTGGTCAATGAATCTAAACAGGAAAAACAGCATGGTAATGGTGAATATTTTCTTCATTGACCTATTTTCAAATAGGAAAGCAATCTCCAGGACATGATAAAGTGATTCCTACCCTTGTGAGACCCACTAACATGCCCTTTTTCTAATGGAAAGTCCATTTTTCAAAGAAAAACTGAGGAACAGATGTTATGACGTTAGCATATCAGGTAGCACATAAAGACCTTAGTCAGATTCAGAGCCATTGGGTAAGCACTGTGTGAAATAAAATAAAATAACACCATGCATACTATATAAGGGTGAGGGAGAGAGGAAGAGAGTCTTACCACTTGCCAAAGGTTACATATGAAATTTGTGGCAGAAGTCGAAGAAAACTGAGAAATTCCAAAAGCAAAAACAAAATAAAATGTATAAAAGAATTAAGGTTGTTTAGCTGACAGCCTATAACCTAATACATCCTTTGTAAAACCCAAGCTTTTAAAAGCAACTAAAAGAATGTTAATGATATCTTAATTCTTCACTAGTTCACATAGCACACACAGATTTTTCCCACCACTTATAAAGAGATGCATACACAAACACAACACAATAAGCTTAACTCTGACCCTTAAATCAGTAATCTCAGAATAAACCAGCCACAAAACCCTTCTGGGAAAGCAACAAAGATTATATGTGTACAAGTCCTCAAGTATTTTTGCCATTAAATTAACAGTGCTATGCCCTTTTTCTACTAATCTACATATTCAGCATTGTTCTCAAGGAACTTAAAATATAAGTACCTTACCAAAAGATATGTCAATTGATAAATATATTACACAAATATTTACCATATTACATAATATATATTTAAATAATATTTAGATTCCACAGACAAAATAATACATTTTATAACCCCAACAAAATTCATCATAATCAGTAAGCGGTAAAGTTGTATTGTCATTGTGGTTGCATTTCTTCATAATTAAAACAATATATTTATTATGCAGGCATTGTAAGATTTATGATGTCTTTAACTATTCATTGTCCTGCTTTTAACTGCTTATAGTTAAACAGCAGCAATTCAAAAACTACCTTAACTGATGACTAAAAAAGTTTCTTTGGTTTTTTAATTAAAAGGCACCAGTCCTGCAAAATTTCTCTATGTGGAGGTAAGGCCAAATTCAGATCATACTATCTATACATAAAATAATAATGTTCAGATAATATCTGTACTTGTGTAAAGTAAATGTATTAGAAACACAACTGAGAAGCATATTTGGAACAACAACTTCCCTAATACTAATGTAAAGCATTAGTAGTTATGTGTGTTTTGGTATGCAGCAAGATTACCTATTTAGATTATGAAATGCAATTTTCTTACATTAATGGGTTCTGGAATGGGTGGGGTTGAATTTTTTAACCGTTTCAGCACTGGATCTAAATTGTTTGTCTGTGGGCAACATGCTTGAAATTGTCCAGTTCGAACAGTAATTTGTTCCACATCCCATATTTACCTGGCTGTACGAAAAAAAGGACAGGAGACATTTGACATGGGTTTAATCAGGCCGCAACTTTATTATTAGATGTCTGGGACTACCTGGCAGATAAAAGTGTACAGTGCAGGTAAACCCATGTTTATTCAATAATTACCCGGAGAATTTCTGCCAGTTTCCCCTCTTTTTCCATCCAGGTCCCTCCAGCAAATCCATTGCTGGGACCTTACCATCTACCGCCCTTGTAGGAGGGCTATAAGAATGGGGACGGTTCTCCCTGCCATACCAATCATAGGAGTCCCCAACCGCCCGTCTTTTTTTTTCCTTTACTAACACCTTTTTAAGGAGAGTAATATCAGTGATTATGTCAAGTTTTTGAACATGTTATATTTCTTCACTTTGTATATTTTTAGTTCAATAATCTGTTGCCAGAAAAAATAACTTATGAAAATAGTTCATATTTATATTGTGCAAGTGCCCAGGGGTTCAAATCAAGACCGGAGCCCTACTGGGTTAGGCATCTAGACTCTCAAAGCTGCAAACCTACAAGGATTCACTTGCATAATCATTTATAGCACTGGAGCCATAGACCTAGATATAGTCCATCCCCCAAAGAGCTTGGGGTGAAATCCTGACCCTCTAGAAGTAAATGAGAGCTTTTTCAGTCAAAATTTCACCCTTGAAATCTAAGATGTGTTTGTGTTACAGATGTTGCAATTAACAGTTTTAAAGAATCCAATACAAAATAGTACTTGAAACTAAACTTCACATAAAACAAGATTTATTTTAAAAAAATTATCCAAACTACTCTAGTTTGGAAATGGGTAGGAAGACAATTTTAACTAGCAAATGTTCTGGCCTCTGAGCATTACGCTCAAACACAGACTACACGTTACTGATTCTACTCAAAATTTACCTTCCCAACGAGTTTGCACATCCTTACCTAGGAAATGTATTTATGAGACATATTTTTAAGGAGCCACACAAGATTTATAGGCTACCACAGTGTGAGCACTTGTCAGTAAAGACTATTACTTTCAGAGGAATGTGGAATATAATGATCATATTTATTGTTGTAATCCTTTTTTTTCCCCCTTCTGACTTAATCAAATGTCGTTTAGATAACTCCCACTGGACAAAATGTTCTTCAATAATTAGTGCACTGGAGTGATTTTTTGAAAGTATTAGAATTTCATACTTTTTCAGTAGCAAACGGTCTGTCTCCACTTAAGAGAAAAAATAACCTGGCACATCTTGATGTTCCTAGCATTCATAAATATTCACTGTGCAACCCAGAAAACAGATAGCTACTGTACTAAGATTCTTGGTCCATCTGGTGTATTTTTGCCTCAACTTTAAAATCTGTTTCCAAAAATACAAAGCATTTTTTTCTAATAGATTTGGATTTCAATGGTCCCTTTCTTCTTTTATACATAAAATCACCCAGCAGAAGGACATTTCCCTGCAAACAATCTGCTATCCAGGCCCACCCTCTCACCCATGTCCTTTGGAGCGGTTCCCAAACTGTCCCCAAAGCACCAGTATTTCAATAACTGGAATGGCAATTTATTTTTAATTGTTTGAGATCTTGCAGTCTATCTGAAAACAAAGCATGCACATACACCACATTCTATGGCTATGATTCAAGTCCTTCTGAAAATAACTGATATATTATAACAATGCCATTTTACGTAAAACAGTGTAGCTCTCATGGGGCACTCAGCAATATACCTAATCATAGGAAGGTTCATTTCCTAACCATCTAATAGATTATTTTAGGGATTTAATGACAGTTACATAAATTTAATCTTAAAAAAAAATAGTTTTAGCTAGTAGATGCATTAACAGTTTAAACCTAGTTTAAATTGTGTTTAACTCATGTAAATAAATTACAGAATTAAGCTAAATAGCATAAAGTAAGGATTCAACTGGTTTAAATTTGTATATTAAAATAGGTGTCAAAGATAGAGCACCTACTATATGGGACAACCCTTCACCTCCCTGTCCTACAAACATATTTTGTTACCAGTTTTCTAATCCATTCCCATTTATTTCATGGGGCAAATGGCTCAAATGTAACAATGTAAACTTGGTGACAACTGATTTTGCAATTTAGATTAAGTCCTCTTCCCTCCCAGCCCCCAGATTTAAAAGTTGGCATGTGTTTCACGGACAATATAGATATCACATGTATTAAATTAAGCCTTGGGCCTTTAGAAAACTTTGCAAAAGGTTATGTTTGTAATCTTCAGTGTTTATTTTACTATGAAATGAATACATTCAGCAATAAGTCGGATTTATTGTGAAAATAAACACATTAGGGTCTTATAAATAGCTGTTAGAAAAGTTCCGTATGGTATGCCAAAAGTTGAAAATGATTGGTTCGTGAACTTTTCCACTTCTGCTCTAAAGCTTGGAAAAAAATATGTTTATTTTTGACTAGTTATGAAGAAATGAGGATTATATTTCATCTGCAGCCTCCATTAAAGTAACTGGATTTTGAAAACTTTTCCCAAACTTTTAGGGAACGCATATGCAAAAAATGGTTGACAGATATGTTTTAATATGTTTAATGAAAGTGCAGAGAGGAGTGTTATTTTAAATGTAAATTTATAAAATGAGTTTCTCAGTTCACCCCATTGTATCACCTAAAAAGAAAAAATAAATCAATGCTCCGAAGTTACTGAGACACTTTCCAGGGATCTAGCCAACCATACTTAATGCATATCACTGCTGCAGCAACAGGGTTGATATGCATTTCAGATACAGAACTGCCCATATTTCACCAAAGAGGACACTTTATCCCGGGCCTCTAACTGAAGCATATAGATGAGGTACTTACTGCAGTGGTGACCAATTTAAAAAATAACCTAGAGTGATTATTTTAAGAGCATAGCTGTCATTTGGTTTGTCAGATGGGTGCCTAAAAACGTAATGTGTTGTAGTATAAGGCTTAGCCTTGGTATGAGCAGATAAGAAGTACTGTGAGGTATAGAGAACTCTGAAAGTGAGACTCGGGGAGAGGGAGATCTTCTGTTGGAAAAATTACATCTGCTCTGAAGTTTAACTTTCTGTGTCTGAGATGTTTCGTTCAAGGCAAACCTTCCCATTCACAGGCATGGAGGCACAAATTGATAGCAAAACCTGCAGAGTTTTACATGCAGGAAGAGGAAGTCAAGCTCACAGTTGCTTGTGCATCATAGAACATAGGTCCACACAGGCTTCCTGAGCATGGACTCCCTCCGCCCAGAGTTAAGTAAATGCTTTGGAGTAGTGCAAAGGTACTTGAATAAGAGGCATATTTAATTCCTCCTCAAAGAACTGTAAAATATAAAAATATAGTGACCAGACAGACCTCCCTCTCACTGTCTCTTCCATGACTTTCTACGCCTCTTTTTTCAGGACCTCATCCCTCCTTTTGTCTGCCCTCTGGAGCTCCATCCCCAAGCCTAGTTTAGGGTACCCTATATCCGTAGGGCATTCTTTTCTTGTGTCTCTATCTTTGCTACAGAGATTCCAGGGTCTCTGCTGTAAGAAGGATACTTGCTTCTACAGATCCCTGCACTTGTCTATGTGACTCTATCACTTCCCTCCAAGACCTTTTCTGATTCATGGCCTCCGATTGCGGGACAAAGGGCGTACATCATCTTTGTCTCTGTCGTTCATGAAATAAATACCAATGCCAGCCAACAGGAGGAAACTACTACTAAATGAGATTCAGAAACTGTTATGATTTTCAGTGGAATCAAAGATTTAATGCTACCTGATAAAGCCACATTGAAACAATTTGTTCACAACACAGTGTATTTCCAAATATAAGTTCCCAAAATTAAGGGGGTTGTTATTTGAGTAATACGGTTTATTATTTTATTTCTAATTTCTAGATCAGTAGGCAAGGTTTCATGAGAATACCATTACAGAATATGCATATTTCAATTTTAATATTGCCAATATTAATGGCTGAGCTTTTCTATAAATATGGAGAATATGCAGCCAATGACCCCAGCTACATCTTAGCATAATTCAGGTTTAGGTGCAGATCCCTTTCTGAACACACAGAACAAACATGTTCCATCCAAGTAAGAAAAAACAATAGATAAGTAATCATGCAAAACAAAGATTTTGTTCCCTTCTGGAGGTCTGCTGGTTTAATCACCAGAATCCTGAGCAAGGCCTTGCATTAGACTGTTGAAAATAAATCTCTCTATATAAAACAGGGTTATATACATTATGTCCATATGCTTGGGTAACTTCTGATTCAACTTCCTGTTTATATTGCTTCATCTAGAAAATTCTATGAACCAAAATCAGCACTGTCTTATTTGAAGTCTTAAAAATCAGCACAGAATCTGACCCTTAATTATTACTGAGGTAATACTGTCCTATCAATAATGAAATGATTTTTCCAAGTTGTCCTGCCAGCTGGATTATGGCAATTCTCAGGAACTCTACAGGGGCACTCCTTAAAAAACAGAATGGATCTAGAAAAAAAATGAATAATACACTTTTTTAAAATACTGTATACAGTGTCAAATATGTATGCAGCAAATCTGTGGACAAGTTTATTTATTACTTTTACCTGCCTGCTTACCTGATTTATATGGGCAAAGTCTTATTTTAGGAAAAATGAAATGAAAAGAGTCAGCACAACATTGATTTATTTATAGGCAATTATCTGCTAGACAGAATATTTACAAAAGCCAAATTATTGTACCCTGTTGGTCTGAAGTCTAGCTTGCTATCCTTGAGTCCATATAGTAGCAGAGAGTATTTTAAGGTAAAATATTGCACTATGCATCAATTATGATAGAACATCTTACAGTGGAGGAATCTCATTCCCCTTTTACAGGTATTTCTCCAATTCCTAGAAGAGAAAGTTTGAGCCATCTTTACTTTCGTTGGCAAGTACATCTGGGTTTTTTATATTCTGAATTCCTGTTTTAGTTTAAAAACAACTATTTGGTTCTGAGAAATTTCTTCTTGATTTGTCCACATTTTTGAACAGTGGAAAAATTAAAGGTAATATACAAGAAAGATCAATGAGAGAGGGTATTAGACTATTGTGGTCCATTGAAAGGAATTTAACACAGTAACAAAAATAAAAAGTATAACTAATATCGACATCAGGGATCATAATGTATCCCTGAAAACCAGAAACATCCCTGTTTCCAGGTGTTTTTAAAAGATGTTTTCTCCTGGTTTTTGTATACTCCTGCAGACTGAAGGAACCATCAATCGGCTGAGCATCTACATGGGAGGGTGTATTACTTGTGTGTCAATAGGCCTTTGAGAGTGAGGAGAAACATGTAAAGAGGAAACCATACAGAAACCATGAAAAAAAATCATACAGCACATGCAACTTAAAAATAAATCACCTATACATGAATATATATGCATAAGGAGAGAGAGTATGCATTGATACACATGGAGATAAAGAATACTCATTCCACTTTTAAGAGCAGATTAATTAAATGATAATAGATAGTCAAATAATATTTCCATTTCCCAGATAGGAAAACAAAAATAGAAAGAGAGGGGAAGTGATTTTCTGGAGGAAACAGTATGTCAGAGAACAGATTTAATGAACCAATCTTACATGTTTAGCTAGAAAGATGCTTGAAGAAGCTCTGTGCAATCATTCTATTTAGTGTTGTATACAGGGTATAACTAGAAGTACTGAAACTGAATTCAGAAAGGTAAAATTTAGGCTGAAAAAAATCAGAGAAAGCCTGTCAATGAGATGCATCAGGCCTGTGGAATAGCTCTCAAAGTAAGTGGAGGAAACCAAACTAAGAGTGCTAGCAGATTGGCTTTGATAGTGGGCGGAAAGTCAAGATCTGTCAGAGCAGGTTGTTGTGGAATTTCATTGAGGACATTATTATTCACGGTTGATGGTCTATTGAGAAGGTTGCTAAAGTGTTCTCGCCATCTTTCGTTGATGCCTTCTTTATCTTTAATCAGCGTTGTGTTGTCTGATGAGAGCAATGGGGTGGTCCTTGGTTTAGAAGGTCCATAGACAGTCTTAATAGCACTGAAGAACATCTTTGAGTTGTGAGTCTTAGCATAGTGCTCAATTTCTTTGGCTTTGCTCTCCCACCAGTTGTCTTGTATCTGACGGAGGTCTTTCTGTGTTTTGCTCTGAAGGTACTTGAAATGGTCCCGTTTAGAGACTGAGGAGGGGTCATTCTGCCATTTGATAAAGGTTTTTCTCTTTACTTCCAGTGCTGAGCATATTTCTTCTTGGTTCTCATCAAACCAATCCTGATGTGTTCTTTTCTTTGGTCCAAGAGATGTTATTGCTGTGTCAGTCACTATCAGCTTGAACTGGTCCCACTTTTCGGTTACAGTACCGATCAATTGTCCGTGGGATGTCAGTTTGTCATCAAGACTCCTCTGGAAATTGTTGAAACACTGAGCATCCTTCAGTTTGGCTATGTTGAAAGCAGGTCACACATGCTTAGGGTGTTTATGTCGAGAGGGAGCGATGTGAAGTTGAAGAGACATCCTGACTAATCTGTGATCTGTCCAGCACTCTGCACCTCACATTACTCTGGTGATCAGTACGTCTCGGATGTCTCGCCTTCTGACAATGGCATAATCTATCAGATGCCACTGTTTGGACCTAGGGTGCATCCACGTCGTTTTGTATTTGTCCGCTTGTCAGAACAGAGTGTTGGTAATGGCCAGGTCATTTTCAGAACAAAGGCTCAAAAGGAGTAGTCCATTGCTGTTCATTTTGCCTACACCATGTGGCCCGGTTACTCCTTTCCAGTTCTCGCTGTCAGCCCCAACTCGGGCGTTGAAATCTCCAAGTAGGAGTAGTTTGTCTGTTACAGGTGTGGCCTTGATCAGTCTGTCAAGATCTTCATAGTATTGTTCCTTTGAGTTGTCAGAGCATGTTAGAGTGGGTGCATATGCACTGATGATGGTGGCATGATGTTTGGCATTTAGTGGGAAGCGTAGTTTCAGCAATCTTTCATTGATACCCACTGGAAGGTCTGGGAGTCGAAGCATCAATGAGGTTTTTATTGCCAGACCAACTCCATGTATTCTGTCCTCTGTCTCAGTCTTACCCTTCCAGAAGAAGGTGTAACCACTTCCTGGTTCGCTCAAGGAACATTCCCCAGGCAATCTTGTTTCACTTAATGCCGCTATATCGATGTTGTAGCAGGCTAGTTCTCGAGCAATGAGAGCTGTCCTTCTCTCAGGTCTTGCAACAGCTTCTCGATCCAGTACGAACATTCCATACACCAATGGTAAGTTTCCTCAAATTTTTCTTTTGGTTTCGGCCGCAGGTTGGGTTAAACTGCCAGCCATGGCTTGCTGGCCAGTTGTTGTAGGGCAGGCAATTTTTAGGCCACCTTTTCTAGGCCCCTCCCTTACTAGGGTGAGCAGTGCTGTCCTGAAGAGGGCTCTCAGACGCCTGGGATGCTGCCGGGCAACTCTGCTGCCCCAGGTACAGAGCTGGACGAACACCTATCCACAGGCCGCCTGCGTGCAGGATTGGGACTACGACTCCCAGTGGTAACCTCCACCTGTCGCTTTGCCCCTCCCCCATCGCCGCAGGACTTGGGTGGTATGATGAAGATGTTTGATGATTTGCACAGGACCTGTGCGTGAAAGCTTTTTAAGTGGTAGAGCCATTGCACGGGAGCAATCCCACTCTCTCGACCTTAGAAGCCAGACACCAATGGTACGAAAAATCGTCACGACTGGTAACTTCTTTAATTGCAGTGGATGGCCTTGACATCTTTCGTGCCTCGTCAAGCCCTTCGCTGTCCACAAAGCATTGCAGAACCGCCTTCTTGGCCGTTGGATCTTAGTGATCTCTTTCAACCAGTCTGCCGGAGCTGATGTTGCATGCAGGGTAGGCATATCCCTAATTCACTGAGGGTTTGAGTCCCATCAGTTACACTCACCTGGTTTAGCTGGCCTGTCGAAGCCGTTGCCCGGGGTGTGGCCACTGCGCATGCTGCAGCTACTTGGAGCCACAAGTGAGAGCTGAGTGACAGGTGGGGACCAAAGTGGACGGACCACCCCCGAAGGGGTACGACAAGTCCCCCCATCAGAGGTACTACCCCTCCCTGGGCACCCCATACACCCCAATATGATATTTTCTGTCTTATTATCTATCCCTTTCTTGATGATTCCCAACATTCTGTTCGCTTTTTTGACTGCCACTGCACATTGAGTGGATGATTTCAGAGAATTATCCACAATGACTCCAAGATCTTTCTTGAGTGGTAACCATTAATATAGACCCCATCATTGTATATGTATAGTTAGGATTATGTTTTCCAATGTGCATTATTTTGCATTTATCAATATTAAATTTCATCTGCCATTTTGTTGCCCAGTCACCCAGTTTTGTGAGACCTTTTTGTAGGTCTTCACAGTCTGCCTGGGACTTAGCTATCTTGTAGTTTTGTATCATCTGCAAATTTTGCCACCTCACTGTTTACCCCTTTTTCCAGATCGTTTATGAAGATGTTAGATAGGACTAGGCCCAGTACAGATCCCTGGGGGACACCACTATTTACCTCTCTCCATTCTGAAAACTGACCATTTATTTCTACCCTTTGTTTCCTATCTTTTAATCAGTTACCAATCCATGAGAGAACCTTCCCTCTTATCCCATGACTACTTATTTTGCTTAAGAGCTTTTGGTGAGGGACCTTGTCAAAGGCTTCCTGAAAATCTAAATACACTATATCCACTGGATCTCCTTTGTTCACATGCTTGTTGACCTCTCAAAAAATTCTAGTAAATTGGTGAGGCATGATTCCCTTTACAAAAACCATGTTGACTATTTCCCAACAAATTATGTTCATCTATGTGTCTGACAATTTTGTTCTTTACAATAGTTTTAACCAATTTTCCCAGTACTAAAGTGACGCTTACTGTAGTTGCCAGGGTCACCTTTGGAGCCCTTTTTAAAAATTGGCATCACATTAGCGATCCTCTAGTCATTTGGTACAGAAGCTGATTTAAATGATAGGTTACAGATGACAGTTAGTAGTCCTGCAATATCACATTTGAGTTCCTTCAGAACTCTTGGGTGAATACCATCAGGTCCTGAAGACTTATTACTGTTTAGTTTATCAATTTGTTCCAAAACCTCCTCTAATGCCACCACAATTTGGGACAGTTCCCCAGATCTGTTACCCCCAAAAAATGGCTCAGGTTTGGGACTCTCTCTCACATCCTCAACAGTGAAGACCTATGCTAAGAATTCATTTAGTTTCTCTGCAATGGCCTTATCTTTGAGTGCTCCCCCCTCCAGCCTTATACACCACTCTGAGCACCTCTTCTCAGGACTTAGCACTCCTCAGAACCAACCCCACCAGAAATCAAACTCCATTGCCCAAAAATCTACCAACAATGGTTTCATTACATGATTCCAACATTACAAAGGACAGAGATTTGAGAGGTCATGACAAGAAATCACAGATGATGTTAACCGTTAGGAAAGGGATAGATAATAAGACAGCAAATATACTGCCACTAAATAAGTCCATTGTATGCCCATACCTTGAATATTGCAGTTCTGGTGGCCCCATCTCAAAAAAGATATATTAGAAATGGAAAAAAGTACAGCGAAGGGCAACAAAAATTATTAGCGGTATGGAACAGCTTCCATATGAGGAGAGATTAAAAAGAGTGAGACTCAGCTTGGAAAAGAGATGACTTGGGGGAATATGAAAGAGGTCTATAAAATCATGAATGGAGTGGAGAAATTGAATAAGGAAGTGTTACTTACCCTTTCACATAACACAAGAACCAGGGGTCACCCAATAAAATTAATAGGCAGCACGTTGAAAACAAACATAAGGAAGTACTTCTTCACACACCACACAGTAACCAGAGGAACTTGTTGCCAGGGGATGTTGTGCAGGCCAAAAATATAATGTGGAGCCAAAAAAGATAAGTTCATTGAAAATAGGTCCATCAATGGCTATTAGCCAAGATGATTAGGAATGTAACCCCATTCTCTGTGTGACCTGAAGCTTCTGACTGCCATATGCTGGGAGTGGACGATAGGGGATGGACCACTAGAAAATTACCCTGTTAATTTTCTCTACGGCATCTGGCATTGGCTACTGTCAAAAGACAGGGCAATGGGATAGATGGATCACTAGCCTGACCCAGTATGGCCATTCTTATGTTTTATGTTGTCTTATGAGTCCCAGGCTGGAAAATAAATTGAGAAATGCTGTCTAGACTAAGGTCCTACTCAGTCCCAGAATTTTTTTTAAGAGCCTTTAAGCCATCACCTGCTACCCTTCAAGGGTCAGTTGATAATCCCAGTGTGAAATATAATGTGCCATAATTCCTGTTAAATGAGCAAAATTAACTCTATTTTAATCACAGGTAATCTTGTTTTTAAAGTGAGTTTTGTGTGCTGTAGTAGATGCACTGCATAGTTTTGCTTTCTGCTTGAATGACTAATGGAGATGTGAGCACTTATATAAACAAGGAAAGGGATTTAATGAACATACTGTACAGACTAAAATGGATGCTTTGCTTTGGAAAAGCACAGAATGCATTCTTCCAAGTGCATAAAAATCCTATATAAATGATGCATGCATTTTCTATGAACTGGGCTAGTCAAAAATTGTCAACTGCACTTACAAGACTAAATCAAGTAATTGTTCACTTTGATTTGATGTAAAAAAAATAAAGCAGAGAAATTTTCTAAAATGATAGTACTATTTTTATGTTGCTTTTCATTAGAGACCATTTGAAGATTCAAGCCTGTTGGTTTCAGATGAATGCATTTCTCTGGAGCAGCAATTTCACTTATTGTATTTCCATTAATTCTCATGCCTTGTATGTGAACAGTGTCATTTCCAAAACAAGAAGGACACAGCAGTAGATACATTTATAGAATCCTGGCATGTTGGTCACAATTTTATGAAAATTATTAGAATTTCAAGAGACTGTGTCCCAAAGAAAGAAAAACTTTTGTTCAAAAGAATTACAACAGGAGGATGTCTCTTTTCTTGATTGCTCTTTCATCATTCCATTTACTGCAGATGCAATCTTCCCACATCCTATATGAGGATGCATAAAAGGATGATAGATGGTCTTCTGTTAAGCATGGGCCTTGGATTTGGTTTCTATGGCCAGCTGTGCCACAAGCTTCCTGTGTAACCTTAGACAAATCATTTTATTGCTCTAGCATCTCATTTCTAAAATAAAAATAATAAACATAAGAAGTCTGTATTTAACAACAACTCTAGCTCCCTACAATTTTAAATTTACTCTCTGCATTTACCTAAAGGGGAAAGGAAAGAGGACAATGTTTTCTGGTACAAAAACATTAACTGTCATGTATGTCAAAAAACAAAGTTACGTTCATTCACCTTCTTGGGTGTCAAAAGCCCCCTAGCACCACCAATGTTTTCCAGTGACAGTTTCTACAAGGCTATAAAATAATTAAATGAAAAATATATTGTGTTTCTAGCCATGATTGCAAAGAAAACCATAACAATATGGCCCAAGTTTAACTGACATTGTGTCTTCCTGAGTCTGCTCACAGCCTGGAAAAAAAAAACCTCTGTAAGATGTGACCAATTCACTACAAAGGAGCATTAACTCTGAAACAGTAAGAAGGAAAGGTTAATCTCAGGAAAATATTTTCATTATTTAATTGCCAAACATTTGGCAATGGAATTTTTATTATAAATTACTAGCATCATTATTAATTATTATTATTATTATTATTATTATTGGCACAACAGCAATTACCCTGATTTAAAGGAAATGTAGAAAAAATAGCAAGAGACCAATATGGATGTATCAGGAGCTCTTTAATGACCTGCAAAATATAAAAAAGAATCCCACAAAAAGTGGAAACAAAGACAAATTGCTAGGATGAGTACAAAAGAACAGCACAAGCATGTAGGGATGAATTCAGAAAGGCTAAGGCACAAAATTAATTACACCTAGCAACAGACATAAAAGACAACAAGAAGAGGTTCTATCAATACATTAGGAGGAAGAGAAAGACAAAGGACTACTTAGTGGAAAGGTAAAGCTAGTAATGGATGACACCAAGAAGACTGACGTATTTAATGCCTATTTTGCTCCAATTTTCACTAAAAAGATTAGTTGTGACAAGATGCTTAATAGAATTAATTCTAACAACAAGGGGGAAGGAACACAAGTCAGACTATGGAAAGAACAGGTTAAAGAATATTTAGATAAATCAGATATATAAAAGTCATCAGGATCTGATGAAGTTCTCTTTAGGGTACTTAAGAACCAGCTGTAGCAATCTTGGAACAATTAGCTATCATCTTTGAGAACTCATGGACTATGGATGATGTTCCAGAGGACTGGAGAAAAGCCAACATAGTTCCTATCTTTAGAAATGGAGGAAAAAAGAGGACTCAGGGAATTATAGACTAGTCAGCCAGATTTCAATAGCAGTCCAGTACTATTCAACATTTGCTCTAATAACTTAGATAATGGAGTGGAGAGTATACTTATAAAATCTGCAGATGACATCAAGCTAGGAGGGATTCCAAGCACTTTGGAGGCCAGGGTTAGAATTCAAACAGCTAGACAAATTTGAGAATTGGTCTGAAATCAACAAGATGAAATTCAATAAAGGCAAGTGCAAAGCATACACTGAGGAAGGAAAATAAAATGTACAAATACAAAAAGGGGAGTAACTGGCTAGGCACTAGTTGTGCTGAAAAGGATCTGGGGTTATAGTGGATCATAAACTGAATGAGAGTCAATAATACGATGCAGTTGTGAATAAGGTTAATATTCTGTGGTGTTTTAACAGGAATATCATATGTAAGATATGGGAGGTAATTTTCCTGTCTATGTGCACTGGTAAGGCCACAGCTAGAATACTGTCTCCAGTTTAGGGTACCACACTTTGAGAGAGATGTGGGCAAACTGGAGAGATCCCAGAGGAGAGTGATAAAGAAGATAAAAAGTTAAGAAAACCTGACCTATCAGGTAAAGTTACAAAAATAAGATTATTTAATCTTGAGGGAGGACCGGATAACATACTTCAAATATGCTTATAAAGAGGATAGCAATCAACTGTTCTCCATGTCCACTGAAGGTAGGACAAGTAAGTAGCTTTATCTGCAGCATCAGAGATTTAGGTTAGATATTAGGAAAACTTTCCAACTGTAAGGATAATTAAGTACTGGAATGTACTTCCAAGAAACATTGTGGAAAACTCATCATTATAGGTTTTAAGAACAGGTTAGGCAAACACTTGCCAGGGATAGTTTAGTTATACTTGGTCCTGCCTCAGTACCGGGGACTGGACAAGATGACTCCTCATGGCCCCTTCTAGCCCTCCATTTCTATTATTATATGATTCTATAATTTTAGCAGAAACATCCAATACATGGGTTATCCCATACCCAGATTACCAAGTGACTAATTTGGTATCAAAATAAACACAGCTCTTGTAATGGTATACAGCCCTGCACCAGCATGAAAGAGGTTAAGGAGTTGCTTTGTGCTAGAGTGGCCCCACTTCTCCATACCTGTGAATCAGGACAAGAGGAGGAGTTAAAAGAAAGGAACTCACTCAGGTGGGGGTAACTCTGGGAAAGGAACAAGCTGTTGAGCTCCTCAGCTCCCAGAGAGAGGTCTGACAGCCAACAGAGCCTCTACCCTCACAGAAAGGAGAACACAAATTCCCTGAGATAAGAAAGAAAAAGAGACTGAGACCTGTACTGCAGACCCAGTGAACTCTGGGTAGACTGATGCTTCCAGGGCCCTCTGAAGTAAGAAAGGCCAATATTCTCACTAAAGCTGCCTACAGGTTTTTCTTTCTTTTCCTTTATGCTTTTATTTAACCTCACTTGCTTTCTGTGGACTGTTTTGTTTGCGTCACCTGGGACCCTGAGAAGAAAAGAAACAGTCAGCAGGCTTTGGCTGGAGGTTCAGAGCATCAGCCTCACTAAACTAACACAAACCACAGCACCTGCTAGTGTAGGGCAGTTGCATGCTATCCACCTCATGTAGCTCCTAAAGGGGGCACTTTGCTGAGCGACAGCACTGTGTTGTTTTCCTATTTAATTGATTAAAACCTACTTTTTAAAACATTAGAGGAAGCTGCTGCAAAATTTGCAATCTGCCATTCTAGATTTAGTGGTAGAATCCAGTATCTTGCCACAAAAATTAGGTCCAATTTGCTGCAGAATACAGAGCCTTGCCTAAAGCAAAATGGGTTAACAAAAGAGGTCACAGCTTGGAGTGCCCCAAACGAAACACATGCTTGGTGATCAAGAAGAGCAAAACACTCTAGAATATATAACAAGAGCTGCTAGTAACTATTTAAAATAAAAAGAATTGTTTGGACTCTTGAACACTTATTTAAATGTGGCCTAGTAGAAAGCTATTTGGACTAGAAGGATAGAAATTAAAGTAGCAATATGACATATCTGACAATGTCAATGCAGCATAGTTATAGCCCTATTGGTCCCAGGATATTTCAGAGATAAAGTGGGTGAGGTGATATCTTTTATTGGACCAACTTCTGTTGGTGTGCTGTGTGTGGCTCAAAAGCTTGTCTCTCTCACCAACAGAAGTCAGTCCAATAAAAGATACCACCTTGCCTCTCTAATGTAAGACATTTTTGGCAATATGTTGGAAGGGTTATAAAGATAACAGAATCATTTTTAACATCCCTGTGGCAGGGAAAACACCACAGCAGCCCAACACTGTAGAATTAATTTCAGAAAGTGCAACTACACAAAAATGAGGAATTTAATTAAACAGAAATTAAAAGGTACAGTGCCAAAAGTGAAATCCATGTGAGCTGTATGGAAATTTTTTTAAGACACCATAATAGAAGCTCAAATTCTGGAAAATGAAGTGTAAAAACATAGAATCATAGAATCTCTTGGAAGGGACCTCAGGAGGTCATCTAGTCCAACCCCCTGCTCAAAGCAGGACCAAACCCAACTAAATCATCCCAGCCAGGGCTTTGTCAAGCCTGACCTTAAAAACCTCTAAGGAAGGAGATTCCACTACCTCCCTAGGTAACCCATTCCAGTGCTTCACCACCCTACTAGTGAAAAAGTTTTTCCTAATGTCCAACCTAAACCTCCCCCTCTGCAACTTGAGACCATTACTCCTTGTTCTGTCATCTTCTACCACTGAGAACAGTCTAGATCCATCCTCTTTGGAACCCCCTTTCAGGTAGTTGAAAGCAGCTATCAAATCCCCCCTCATTCTTCTCTTCTGCAGGCTAAGCAATCCCAGTTCCCTCAGCCTCTCCTCATAAGTCATGTGCTCCAGCCCTCTAATCATTTTTGTTGCCCTCCGCTGGACTCTCTCCAATTTATCCACATCCTTCTTGTAGTGTGGGGCCCAAAACTGGACACAGTACTCCAAATGAGGCCTCACCAGTGCTGAATAGAGGGGAATGATCACATCCCTCGATCTGCTGGAAATGCCCCTACTTATACAACCCAAAATGCCATTAGCCTTCTTGGCAACAAGGGCAATATTCAGCTTTTCGTCCACCGTAACCCCTAGGTCCTTTTCTGCACAACTGCTGCCCAGCCATTCGGTCCCTAGTCTGTAGCAGTGCATGGGATTCTTCCGTCCTAAGTGCAGGACTCTGCACTTATCCTTGTTGAACCTCATCATATTCCTTTTGGCCCAATCCTCTAATTTGTCTAGGTCCCTCTGTATCCTATCCCTACCCTCCAGCGTATCAACCACTCCTCCCAGTTTAGTGTCATCTGCAAACTTGCTAAGGGTGCAGTCCACACCATCCTCCAGATCGTTAATGAAGATATTGAACAAAACCGGCCCCAGCACCGACCCTTGGGGCACTCCACTTGATACCGGCTGCCAACTAGACATGGAACCATTGATCACTACCCGTTGAGCCCGACCATCTAGCCAGTTTTCTATCCACCTTACCGTCCATTCATCCAGCCCATACTTCTTTAACTTGCTGGCAAGAATACTGTGGGAGACTGTATCAAAAGCTTTGCTAAAGTCCAGAAATAGCACATCCACTGCTTTCCCCTCATCCACAGAACCGGTTATCTCATCATAGAAGGCAATTAGGTTAGTCAGGCATGACTTGCCCTTGGTGAATCCATGCTGACTGTTCCTGATCACTTTCCCCTTCTGTAAGTGGTTCAGAATTGATTCCTTGAGGACCTGTTCCATGATTTTTCCAGGGACTGAGGTGAGACTGACTGGCCTGTAGTTCCCTGGATCTTCCTTCTTCCCTTTTTTAAAGATGGGCACTACATTAGCTTTTTTCCAGTCATCCGGGAAGTTGGATGGCCAAAAAAGAATTTAAAGAACAACTTGCCAAAGACTCAAAAAGTAATAGCAAATATTTATTAAAGTACATCGGAAGCAGGAAGGTTAACAACCAGTGGGACCACTGGACGATCGAGATGCTAAAGGAGCATTCAAGGACCATAAGGCCATTGCAGATAAACTAAACGGATTCTTTGCATCAGTCTTCATGGATAAGGATGTGAGGGAGATTCCCAAACCTAAGCCATTCTTTTTAGGTGATAAATCTGAGGAACTGTCCCAGATTGAGGTGTCAGAGGAGGTTTTGGAACAAATTGATAAACTAAACAGTAATAAGTCACCAGGACCAGATGGTATTCACCTATGAGTTCTGAAGGAACTCAAATGTGAAATTGCAGAACTATTAACTGTAGTTTGTAACCTACCATTTAAATCTGCTTCTGACAGCAAATGACTGGAGGATAGATAATGTAAGCCAATTTTTAGAAAGGGTTCCAGAGGTGATCCCAGCAATTACAGGCCTGTAAGCCTGACTTCAAACTGGTTGAAACTATGGTAAAGAACAAAATGGTCAGACACACAGATCGACATAATTTGTTGTGGAAGAATCAACATGTTTTTTGTAAAGGGAAATCATGCCTCACCAATCTACTAGAATTCTTTGAGGTGGTCAACAAACTGTGTGGACATGGATATGTACAGTAGATATAGTGTACTTAGATTTTCAGAAAGCCTTTAACAAGGTCCCTCACCAAAGGCTTTTAAGCAAAGTAAGCGGTAATGGGATAAGAGGGAAGGTACTCTCATGGATCAGTAACTGTTTAAAAGATAGGAAAGAAAGAGTAGGAATAAATGGCCAGTTTTCAGAATGGAAAGCGGTAAATAGTGGTGTCCCTCAGGGGTCTGTACTGGGACCAGTCCTATTCAACATATTCATAAATGATCTGGAAAAAGGGGTAAACAGTGAGGTGGCAAAATTTGCAGATGATACAAAATTACTCAAGATAGTTAAGTCCCAGGCAAACTGCGAAGAGCTACAAAAGGGTCTCACAAAACTGGGTGACTGGGCAACAAAATGGCAGATGAAATTCAATGTTGATAAATGCAAAGTAATGCACATCGGAAAACTATATATATAAAATGATGCGGTCTAAATTAGCTCTTACCACCCAAGCAAGATCTTGAAGTCAATGTGGATAGTTCTCCGAAAACATCCACTCAATATGCAGCAGCAGCCAAAAAAGCAAACAGAATGTTGGGAATCATTAAGAAAAAGATAGATAATATGACAGAAAATATCATACTGCCTCTATATAAATCCATGGTATGCCCACATCTTGAATACTGTGTGCAGATGTGGTCGCCAAATCTCAAAAAAGATATATTGGAATTAGAAAAGGTCCAGAAAAGGGCAAAAAAATGATTAGGGGTATGAAAGAGCTTCTATATGAGGAGAACATAACATAACATAAGAACGGCCATAGTGGTCAGACCAAAGGTCCATCTAGCCTAGTATCCTGTGTTCCAACAGTGACCAATGCCAGGTGCCCTAGAGGGAATGAACAGAACAGGTAATAATCAAGTGATCCATCCCCTGTCACCAATTCCCAGCTTCTGGCAAAGAGATTAATAAGACAGGGACTTTTCAGCTTGGAAAAGAGACGACTAAGGGGGGGACACAAATGACAGAGGTCTATAAAATCATGACTGGTGTGGAGAAAGTAAATAAGGAAGTGTTATTTACTCCTCGTAACACAAGAACTAGGAGTCACCAAATGAAATTAATAGGCAGAAGGTTTAAAAACACACAAAAGTAGTATTTTAGGCCAAGAATATAACAGGGTTCAAAAAAGAACTAGATAAGTTCATGTAGGATAGGTCCATCAACGGCTATTAGCCAGGATGGGCAGGGATGGTGTCCCTAGCCTCTGTTTGCCAGAAGCTGGGAATGTTCGACAGAGAATGGGTCACTTGATGATTGCCTGTTCTGTTCATTCCCTCTGGGCCACCTGACATTGGCCACTATTGGAAGACAGGATAGTGAACTAGATGGACCTTTGGCCTAGATGACCCAGTATGACCATTCTTATGTTCTTATACATTACCAGCTAAATCAGAACTCTTGTTTTCTATAAGATAAAATACACGGTATTTGATGTTTTAGCTATAAATACATGCTATATGATATGTGGCTGGCAATTACCCTTTGTTGTACAACGAATGATTGAATCTTAGTAGTAGAAAACCTGTTTTGCCACACTTTTGAAAGAATCTCATTGATATGGAAGAAATTACTTCCAATGAGCATCTTGTTTATGATGCTGAGTATGGAGAACTGTATATAATATCAGAAAACAAATGTATATGCAATAATTATATGAGATCCCTATAGAGTGATGTCACTAAAACAAAACTTTGTTTTAATGAATGGTTGTTTGCTGCCTCTTCCTTGTTTTTTTAGTTATTCTCATTGGTAGATTTTATAGTTGTTTAAAAATCAACAAAAACAATTATTTTTAAAAAAGCAGCCCTGTAATGGTTATAATCATTATTGTGACCTAGATAAGAGAGGGAAAAGACTACATCACCCTAATTAGCGTATTTAAAAAAAATTCAGAGATATTATTGGAAAGAATAGGGTTCAGTTCCTCGGTCACAGAGGCAATGTTTAGGAAACCAATTGCTGGAAGCCAATTAACCAAACAGTTACAAAAGGGAGAGCTTGGCCTTTTATTTCCAAGGATTTAAAAAAAAACAATATTTTAAAAAACTGAATAAGAAATGCAACATATAAAGTAAGTGGGCGAGGGTTTGTGTCCACATTACCATATTACCAAATATCCTTTAATAATATGTTGCTGTCTTTTATTGCCAGTTGTTGGCACCCAAATGGGAATAAAGAGACTGAGGTCATTAAACTGAAATCCACTTTGATTAAATTGATCCCATTAAAATAAACACACAGGAATAGAAGGCCATTTTTCTTGGTCCTCTCTAATCAGTGATGGGAGAACAAGAGAAGAGACTCATTGATCGATCTCTACTCTAATCTGTGTGTTTTGTGGAAGGCACCCACAGACCTCTTGCAGTGGTACTGCTTCATGGACAAACATTCATCTAGTTATCAGAAAACAAAGATACTAACTTTCTACAGAAGAGACCACTTATCAACATCAGGATTAACCTGATAATGGTAACCTCTCTCTACACACCTCAGTGGCTTATGCAGGTAATTAAAGAAGATCTATTAGGTCAAACTGATTAGTAACATTACAATTGATTCTAAACTGCAGCTGGTCAGGTGTGACTAAATGTTAAATATTGATTGTTAAGATACCATTAAAACAGATTTCTTTCCTTTCAAACTTCACTTTCAGCTTCATGAGTTAATGGATTGAGTAATCATTTTAAATTCTGGATTTACAATTAGTCATTCTCTTGTACCTAGAAATCTTAGACAGTTACAGAGGAGGCATACATCAGTACTACAAAGTGATTTACTCAGCTGCTCCCTTTAGCGGTTCTGCCTTGGGAAGTGCAATTTAATGCTTGAACTTCTTTCCTAGACTCACACACTATAGTGCAGTACATCTGAGTCATCTTAAATGAGTAACAGTTAAACAACTGAACCGTAAAACCCATATAACTTCTAAGTACCAAATGGCGGAAAATGAAAGTCTCCACTAGGAAAGGAAACAGATTGGCTTTTTAAAAATGTGCAACAATTCATGATGCTCAACTTTTCAATTCTATTTAATTTTAAATAGTTATTTAACTTACCGTACATTGTAGAAATGGGTTGTTTACACAATGAGTTTGACATACATATGCTAAATAGTTAGTGGGTGTTTTCACAGTAAGACTGCTGAAGAAGGTACCAAAAGTATTGTTGTTTCAGCCAATTTTATAGGCAGTGAATGACGGAAAGGGCTACACCCTGTAGACCATTGAAAATTGCACAGATGTTCCTATGTCTTCCTATTTAATCAGGCCAAACCAGGACCTTAAAAAAAAACAACCACCACCTTTAGGAGAAACGATTTTCATGTCTTATTCGCCTAAACTGAGCTACAAATGAACTGGTATCTTCAGACACTATGTTCAGCCACAGACATATAAGGCCTTTTTTGGAAGAACCCATCACACTATTTACAACCAAGTATGAAAAACTAACTTGAATATAAACTAATGATGCTAAATTGTTTTACACACACTATTAAATTAGCACCCAGATAATCCAGGATACCTGCTACATTACGGTAACTGCCAGGGTACAAATTCAGAATAATGCTTTTCACTAATGGTTTTCAATGGATAAATGGGATATTTAGTGTATTAGTCTGGTGTTGGCTATATCCCTATTCACAGTAGTTACAGATGTAAATTAATGTTTTGTTTACTTCACACTGTTTGAACACTTTGTTATGGGTGATAAGAGTCACTTGCTTTAGTATATTTTAATACTTTGGAGAATACTTATTTTTAAAGCAATTCACAAAAATATCTAGCAGCACAGTGTTTAATTTAATTGCCTGAGAACTGGCCAGGTACAGCAGGTTAAATCAACACTTTTTTCCTCTCTAGGGTGTGCCATTTAAGATTATACTATAGCAATTTGTAGAAGTGAGGCACCAACAAAGGCTGTAACCACATGATGCCAAACAACACTCCGCTTAACTCCCCCTCAACCATGGTTTAACACAAGGTAGACATAGACAAGGTCAAAAAGTTTTCAATGCCTGATGCAGAAAATATGCTTGCCCATCCTCTCAAAGAGGGAGCAATGTTTGAGATTGGGTTTCAAGCACAATTCATTTTTGGAGTTTGGACACAGGCAGAGAGAAAAAGAAACACTAAAATCCAAATGAAAGTGAATTTGGCCTGAGCTGGACTTTTAGGTGGGTATATAGAGATGAATGATTATCTGAGATTAACAACAGTGGCAAATAAGTGAGGTCTTGGGCAAATTGGAGCAGGTGGGAACTAA
Source organism: Mauremys mutica (assembly GCF_020497125.1). NCBI lineage: Eukaryota > Metazoa > Chordata > Testudines > Geoemydidae > Mauremys > Mauremys mutica. The sequence goes on from NC_059078.1 coordinate 100,865,361, forward strand.
AAAGAGAGGTGACAGAGTGCCTAGATCCTCACATCACTACAGGTGAGAAGCATTAACTGGAATACAGAATATTGATGGCTACCAGGGGCGGCTCTAGCCATTTCGCCGCTCCACGCACGGCGGCATGCCGAGGGGGGCGCTCGGCTGGTCGCCGGTCCCGCGGCTCCGGTGGACCTCCCGCAGACGTACCTGCAGAGTGTCTGCTGGTCCCGCGGCTTCGGTGAAGCATCCGCAGGCACACCTGCGGGAGGTCCATCGGAGCCGCGGGACCAGCGGACCCTCCGCAGGTACGTCTGCGGGAGGTCCACCGGAGCCACCTGCCGCCCTCCCGGCGACCGGCAGAGCGCCCCCCCCGCGGCATGCTGCCCCAAGCACACGCTTGGCGTGCTGGGGCCTGGAGCCGCCCCTGATGGCTACCAAAGAATCAAGACAGGATGCAGAAGACGTACAATGTTTCTGCATCCTCTGCAAAAACATTTCCATTTTGGTAGATAATCCCTGCAGTTTAACACTGCAGTTGAAATCATTACCAGTAAAGAAAGACGTCAAATCAGACAGATCAAAGACATTGCAGGAAGGACACTGCCTCTTCAGATGATATTTGGGCAAACATGCAGAAGGATCAAGGAAGATGGAAGTCCTTACAGTCACAAAAAGGAAGGGGAAAAAGGGCATGTATCAGTCAATGAACAGATATTCCACTCAGTGAATTGAAAGCACAAACTGAGAAACAGAGAGACTACACTATGCTCTAAACATGGGTAAACAGGTAATAATTAAATTAGAAGTGTTAGAAAGGAAGAGGCAGCAAGTGATGTGGACTGATGACTTGATAGTGAGGAATGTACAGTACCCCCAAAAGCGTTAGACAGACAAACATGTGAGGATAAACTCCATCAGGGTGCCAGAAGAGAAGACCTGACAAGAAAGAGAAACAGAGAGAGCATGCATGTGATTTTTAGGCCTATCCCAAATAAATATAAAGATAACATCATCATAAAAATTATTCCAAAATGCCCAAGGTCTGCTACCTAGCAATAGGGGTTTTCTTTCTCTTGCTGTACATTCTCTTCTTACAGCTTGCTTTAATACCCCTTGGCCTATAGACATTTTCCAGCTACACAGAAAATCATTTTAGATTTTAGGTTTTCGGGTTTTTTTGGCACACAGTTTAGCCAAAGTCAAACTTCCACTTCAATCTGTTGAAATTCATTGCTTGGCTGAACATTTTAAAATGCAGCAGGATTCTTTAAGCTACCATGTGATTATCTTAAAATATATATGTAAGAGTATAGCCATTATACTCAGGGTACATTAATCCCTATAATGTGAAAATGGATACTAAATTTTTGTAACCATGGATTCTTGTTAGGCAACTGATGCCAGAAAATAAAGACCAATCTATTACCTTCACTCTTTGATGTTACATTTATTATACCAGATACCATAAATTATTTTTCATTAACAAAATATTATTTCTATACTTTTGAGAACTTTATATATACCCAAACTCCTCCTTTGCTCAACTTAATCTAAAAATAGTATTTTGCCTAGCACAAGTAGAAACACAAGTGAATATTGTAGCTCCACTGAAGGGCTTGTCTGTGAATGGCAACTCTTAAGATGTTCCAGATGCTTCAAGCTACTGTAATTATGGTATAACTATAGACCAATTAGAGAAGTACATGCAACTTTAAAAGTATGCCAGATGTGTTATGCAGAATTATGACAGCTGTCCTGAAAGCAACCCAAACTGGGACTTACTATCCTTAGTGGCAAAGTTAAGGTCTGCTTCTATTATGATACATACATTTCTCATCAAGCCCAGTTACACAACAGTTTGTTGAAAAAGTGCATGAAAATATGACAGAGAAGAGAGCTCATAAGGAAACTTGAGTGTTGGGAACAACCTCACCACCAGCAGTCTACAGCACATTGTGATGGGATATATGTATTCTGCCCACAGCAAAGGAGCAAGGGGTAATTGAGCTTCTCTGAAAAGAAGGAAAAAACCTGTCCCTTCCCAGAGGGAGTGCACAAGCTGTCATTTCTGGAGGGAGGGCCTGGCCAAACTGTCTCATTAGGGAAACAGTCTTTTAAAAAGAATTATTTGGGTTATTGGAGTGGTCCTTGGCTCTAGCCAGGAGCCTGGGACAAGGGGACGCATTATGAAAGGCAGAGAGACAGGCAAATCTTCTGTGGCCTCTCAGGATAGTTGGTAGAGTGTCTCCTGGAGTAACAGAGACCCAGAATGAAATACTGTTCAATTACGACCGCAGTGCTGTGCCTCACCATGTGAGCCTTGAAGTCATGTGGACCCACTGATCTCACCAGGGTTCCCATGCACCCAATTCCCCAACCTTGTGGCAATGGAATGCTGCATAACAAACAACATAAAATAATGTATAACCGTAAAACTACATTTTTCACAATAAAACCATGTCATAAATCTGCTCTCATAAAACTAAGTACTGACTGGGTGCATTTACACTTCTTTTAAAAATAGCCCTAGATCACATCTTATAGTGATTTATGATAAAAAAAAGTTGTACGTCAACACTGACAAGACTTACTAAAGATTTAATGGCTACAAAATGAGGGATATAAAAGCTGAACTTTATCTTCCCCCACTCTGTATATTTTGCAGTCTTTAAAACCCAATTTTACATAAAGAAACACTCTTTTAAACTAATACATTTCCCAGAGTGAAAACACATTAATATTAGCGCTGTCAAGCGATTAAAAAACTAATTGCAATTAATCGAGCTGTTAAACAATGATAGAATACAATTTAAATATTTCTGGATGTTTTCTACATTTTCAAATATATTGATTCCAATTACAACACAGAATACAAAGCGTACACTGCTCACTTATATATATATATCCATATATAAAAAAAACCAGATCTTTGCATGGTAAAAAAAACAAGTATTTTTCAATTTCCCCATTACAAGTATTGTAGTGCAATCTCTTTATCATGAAAGTTGAACTTACAAATGTAAAATTATGTATATAAAAAAACTGCAACCAAAAAAATCAAGCAATGTAAAACCTTTGAGCCTACAAGTCCACTCAGTCCTATTTCTTGTTCAGCCAATCTCTCAGATTGGCTGAACAAGTTTGTTTACATTTACAGCAGATAACGCTGCCTGCTTCTTGTTTACAACGTTACCTAAAAGTGAGAAAAGGCGTTCACGTGGCACTGTTGTAGCTGACGTCCCAGGATGCGCTGAAAATTCATATGTCCCTTCATTCTTCATTCACCATTCCAGAGGATAATGCTGATGATGGGGTCTGCTTGCTCCAAAGCAGTGCAGACTGATGCATGTTCATTTTCATCATCTGAGTCAGATGCCACAAGCAAAAGGCCAATTTTCTTTTTTGGTGGTTCAAGTTCTATAGTTTCCACATCAGAGTGTTGCTCTTTTAAGACTTCTGAAAGCATGTTCCACACCTCGTCCCTCTCAGATTTTGGAAGGTACTTCAGATTCTTAAACCTTGGATCGAGTGCTGTAGCTATCTTTAGAAATCTCACATTTGTACCATCTTTTCATTTTGTCAAATCTGCAGTGAAAGCGTTCTCAAAACGAACATTTGCTAGGTCATCATCCGAGACTGCTATAACATGAAATATATGGCAGAAGGTGGGAAAATCAGAGCAGGAGACATACAATTCTCACCCAAGGAGTTCAGTCACATTTAATTAACGCATTTTTTTTTAAAACGAGCGTCATCAGCATGAAGGATGTCCTCTGGAATAGTGGCCAGAGCATGAAGGGGCATACAAATGTTTACCATATCTGGCACGTAAATACCACATGGCTACAAAAGTGCCATGTGAACACCTGTTCTCACTTTCAAGTGGCATTGTAAATAAGATGTGGGCAGCATTATCTCCCACAAACAAACTTGTTTGTCTTAGCGATTGGCTGAACAAGAAGTAGGACCGAGTGGACTTGTAGGCTCAAAAGTTTTACATTGTTTGATTTTTTTGAATGCAGTTTTGTAACAATTGTAAATTGCACTTTCAGGATAAAGAGATTGCAGTACAACTTGTATGACGTGAATTGAAAAATACTATTTCTTTTGTTTATCATTTTATAGTGCAAATATTTGTAATAAAATAATATGAAGCAAGCACTGTACTCTTTGTATTCTGAGTTATAATTGAAATCAATATATTTGAAAATTTAGAAAAACATCCAAAATATTTAATAAATTTCAATTGGTGTTCTATTGTTTAACAGTGCAACTAAAAAAGATCAATTTTTTTAATCCCGATTAATTTTTTGAGTTAATCTCAAGAATTACTGTAATTAATCAAGAGCCCTAATTAATATGCCTCCTCCTCTGCAGAAAGGGCAGGAAGAGCAGGAAATCCCCCACAGAAATAGGAAGCTCAAGGTGCTGTTATTGTGCTCTATATGCTTCTGATCAGTTAGAGTTATTACAAACATACTTAGCTTTACTACCACGAGTAGTCTCATTTAAATCAATGAGGCTTCTCATGCAATTAAACTAACCACACCTGTAAATGTCTTCAGGAACTAGACCCTAGTCTCTCTATGCTCAGTTCACCACCTGTAAAATGGGGATAGTAGTACTTCACTACCAGGGCCGGTGCAACCCATTAGGGTGCTACCATTTGTGGGGGCGGCATTTTGGGTCCTTCAGCGGTGACCGGATCTTTGGCCGCCCCAGTCGTCGTCGGCATTTAGGCGGAGGGACCTGGGGCAGGAGGGCGCGGGGAGGGCCAACTGCAGCAAGGGCAGGCGCGGCACACAGGGGAACCGCTCCCCGCCCCAGCTCACCTCTGCTCCGTCTCCTCTCCTGAGCACGCCACCCCGCTCTCCTTCTCTCCCTCCCAGGCTTGCGGCGCCAAACAGTTGATTGGCACCACAACCCTGGGAGGCGGGAGAAGTGGAGCGGCGATGGCGTGCTCGGGGAGGAGGCAGAGCAGAGCAGAGCAGAGGTGAGCTGAGGTGAGGAGCTGCCGCACGGCTCCCCGGGCCAGGGGGAGCTGCCACGGGGGGGGGGGGAGAGGCACCTTACGGTGGGGGGGGCGAAGAGCTGCCACAGGGCTCGGGGGTGGGGTGGGGGGCGCAAGGTGGAAGTTTCACCTAGGGCACGAAACATCCTTGCACCTGCCCTGTTCACTACCCTCAAAGAGTTGTAAAGATAAATACGTTAAAGGTTCTGATGTGATCAGATAGCATATATATACCTAAAATAGACAGATTAGCAACTGGTCTGAATAATTTTTACAGTTAGGATTGTTTACAGAACTAACTTCAGTCTAAAATATTTGTATACCATGTGATAATACTTCTGATTTGATAGTCTGATCTGATACCTTGCTATATATCACGTGAAAACAGCTACAGCTATACTGATTTATGCATGAATTAAATATTAATAGTAGGCCAAGGGGGAAAAGATTTTTTTTCTATCCTCAACAAGTGTTATACAAATAAGGTAATAAAAATAAAGGAAAATGCAAGATGGTGAAAATGTCTATATTAGTAATACAAGACAGAATGACAAGTTTCTTCTTTTTTAAAAAAATCACTCAATGAATAATTCTTAAATAATACAGTTAAGGTAATAAAAATAGACTTAAGAGAATTCTATTAAGAGAAACTCTCTCTATAGGGGAAGGCTAGTCTATTAAGAGTATTCTATGACTTGCTGTTTAAATACGAAGTTCAAGCTATCTTGCTTAATCAGAATTGGTGACTCGCATGATACTTCCAATCCATGATTGGACAAATTAAAATCTTATTAGGTTTCTGTGAATGTTTGTAGAAAATGGATTTAAAATTTGCTTTCCACAAAGTTTCAAGTGATAAACGCTTAATTTTAAAACACAAAGTATTTAAATCAAACCAATCTGTACACAGAACACAAGACTGTGCCGGGATAGTAGATTTCATTCATAGTATGTATATTTACGATTTTCTGCCATGTTGGGATTTCATCCTTCTCTCTTAAGTGTCTCACATCTGTCTATCCATAAACATTTAAGAAAATCCAAAAACTTAATGGTGAACAGATGACTCCAGAATAATATATTTTGGCATTTTTTTTCTAGTGGTATAAAAGCCATATTTAAAGAAGTATAAATGTAGGAACTACAAAGTGGACATACAAAACTTCTTGCACTGTGAGATGTTCTATTTGTATAAGAAAAAAGAGTCACTGCACCAGTGAATGGGTGGGGAATACTGCCACAACTGGTAGACAGTGTCAAAAAAGAAAAAGCTTTAAGTACTTCCACTGTATTATGAGAATTGTTTGTGGTTTTTTGTTTGTGGTCAAAAATTCTCAGAGCATCATTCAGCTATCGATTATGTGGAAAATAGCAGATGTTCAGTTATATGAAAACTAAACCTGCAGTAGAGATTAAGTATGCAAATATGGTATTCTTCCATCATTAACATGAACAGCTTGGCTCCTTTTATATTTACAAAAACAAGTATCTGTAGCCACTAATAATAGTGCCCTACCAAATTCATGGCCATGAAAAATGTGTCATGGACTGTGAAATCTGGTCTTTTGTGTGCTTTTACCCCATACTAGACAGCTTTCACAGGGGAGACCAGTGTTTCTCAAGTTGGGGGTCCTGACCCAAAAGGGAGTTTCAGGGGGCCACCAGGTTATCGTAAAAGCAGCAAAGAGTCCTGTGGCACCATAGACTAACAGACGTATTGGAGCATGAGCTTTCATGGATGAATACCCACTTCGTCGGATGCATGTCCAACGAAGTGGGTATTCACCCACGAAAGCTCATGCTCCAATACGTCTGTTAGTCTATAAGGTGCCGCAGGACTCTTTGCTGATTTTACAGATCCAGATTAACACAGCTTCCCCTCTGATACTTGACAGGATATTGTAGGGGAGCTGTGGTATTGCCACTCTTACTTCTGTATTGCTGCCCTTCAGAGCTGGGTAGCTGGAGAGAGGCGGCTGCTAACTGAAGGCCCAGCTCTGCATGCAGCAGCACAGAGGTAAGGGATGGCAATACCATACCATGCCATCCTTGCTTCTGCACGGCTGGTAGTGGCGGCTTTGCCTTCAGAGCTGGGCTCCCAGCCAGCAGCCATCAGTCTCCAGCTGCCCACTCTGAAGGCAGTGCCACTGTCAGCAGCAGCACAGAAGGGTACCAGTACTGCAATCCCCACTTCAGGGCCGCCCAGAGGGGGGGGGCAAAAGGGGCAATTTGCCCCGGGCCCCGGGCTCCACAGGGGCCCCCAAGAGAACAGCGGAGGCTCCCGCCTCCGCCCCTCTCCTGGAGCCTTAGCGCATCAAGCGCCGAGTCTCCGCCGGGGCCCCTGAGCCCCGCCCCGCTCCGAACCGCGTGGTCAGGGGGCGGGGCTGCGACCTCCGGGCTGAGCTCCCAGCCCCGCCCCCTCACCACGCGGCTCTGAGCTGGACGGAGCTCAGGCCCCGCCGGCCACACGCTGCCGCTGTTCCGGCGAGGCGCTGAGACTCCAGGTGAGGAGGGAGCCGGGGGTAAGAGGCTGGGGCCGGGCTGGGGGGGAAGCGGGACCCGCCGCCGAAGCGCAGCCCGGTCTTCGGCGGCGGGGGCCCCCTTCTGTTCCGGGACCTGCCGCCGAAGTGCCCCGAAGACCCGCGGCGGGGACCCCCCCCCGCCGAATTACCACCGAAGACCAGGCTGCACTTCAGCGGCGGGTCCCGCTTTGGCGGTAATTCGGCGGCGGGGGGGTCTCCCGCCGCGGGTCTTCGGGGCACTTCGGCGGCGGGTCCCGGAACGGAAGGGCCCCCCGCCGCCGAAGACCCCGGGCCCCCGGAATCCTCTGGGCGGCCCTGCCCCACTTCAATAATCTTGCGATACCCACCACCACCACCTCCTCCTTTTTGGGTCAGAACCCCTGTAATTACAACACCGTGAAATTTCAAATTTAAATAGCTGAAATCATGAAATTTATTATTTTAAAAATCCTATGACCATGAAATCGACCGTGAATTTGGTAGGGCCTTAACTATTAAAGACTGTGCCAAAAGAAGTAGAAATATCCCACTTAGTAAGTTTTCAGTGTTTTTTTAAATATGAGAATGTTAAAGATTCATTATGTTAAAGTAACACACATAATTAAATCAAAATTGGCCCAAGAAGTAGATTGTGTAAAGAGAGGCTTTTACCAATAAAACTAGGATTAAAAAGAAATATTGATATATGTTTAAAAAATTCTAATAGACAGCCATTTTAAAACAAAGAAACATTCATCACCACTGTTACAACACTGTAGTAGTATTGTGCTGGTGAATTTGATTCTTAAAGTTAAATTAACTAGAAACAGAAGCAAAAATGGGTAGTTTATTTTCTTTGTCCTGCAGTGTTAAATATGTGGGGAGCAGAGAGGATAGTGGGAGAGAAGAAAAAAATCTGAACTATCCAGCTTCCAAACACTGGAAGTCCTTAATTAAGTACACCACAGCTGTCCTAGGCTTGCTACCTGAGCTAGAATTATTTATATTGTCAGCTTAAACTGTAATATTTCTATATATAAGGTGGTTTGCTAGGTCTTGTAATGATTTATTACTTACCTGTTTTTACTACCAGTTACAATTTTGAGCCTAAGCAATGTGTTTCATAATTGTCAAATAAAAATAATCCTAAAGATCATATGTAAAACCTCACAAAACATAACTAGAAATGCTCAAGCCATATGAAGAAAAACAATCCGCCTTTTACAAAAGAAAAATAAATTTAAAAAATTAACTAGGAACCAGAAAAAGAGAGATCTGACAGGGTTGATTATTCTTAAGAATAACTAGCACAGAAGCAAAAAGCTGCAAGTGTAGTATTTTGAGTTATTGTTTACTGTGTGCCACTGCATCTTTCATTGTTTACCAACCTCACATGAAAAAACATGCAAATTATGTTAAACACAGTGAGCAATCCAGTTATAAACACACTAAGGGAGTTGAACATCTAAAGGGTGTTCCTGGTGTATTGGGGTTTATGCTATTTGAGTTAGCATCCTGATCATCAACCACATTTTTCACACATCTTCATCATACACAGCTCCTACAGTATATTCCATATGTAACACACATTGAGGGTAAATTATTTACAGCTACTGTTATACTCTTTCTTGCTGGCAGCATTCACTCCTTTGGTCAATAGGTAACTTGCTCTCCTCAGGTTGTGCGCAAACCAGAAAACTGTATCCAACTGTACTATATGGCACCACTACCACAAAAAGAAAAGCTCTGAAAAGTTCACCATCTAGTCCTGCTTGTTGCCACCATCCTTCTAGCCAATGAGCATCACCACTGGGGGCAGTTAAAATGGGAAACATTTTCAGGACTCAGGGAGATATGCAGTTCCAGTTCCAAAGAAGGAGGAGGGGGAAAATAGAGTTCTAGCAGAAGAGTGTTCATGCTGAAGTTAAAATTGGAAAGTTAAACTGCAACAATTTTCTCATCTTTTTAATATGTGCACAGTATTTGTTTGGATTAGTGCTTCTTGCAAATCCGGGCAGTCGAATATATCTTCTATGTTAAAAGCAGCACTATTCATTATACATAAAACCCCAGTCCACCGAACAGGGTATATAATACTCTACTATCAGTGAAATACTGTCACTCTGTTTCCTTACAGTAATGGGGAGCCATACCTTACAGCAATACTTGGAGCATTTTTTCAGCTTAGGCTTTTGCAATACACTAATCATTTTCAGTAAGCTGACATTTTATTTAAGTAGAGACAGTTCTCAGGGAATGGAAGTATATCATCATAGCAGAAGGTTATTTCTTTGGGAAAAGGTTGTTTCAATACCAAAGAAAAGTAATATGGATTTCATAACTTTGCTGAGATGAGCTTAAAATGAATCTGTTTTTCCTCATACAAAATTAATTTATATAACCAAATACTGTATCAACAACCAGTTGAGACAAACAGTACTTAAAGATTAAGAGAGCTCTACTACCATCAGTGCTAATTAAAATTAATAGGATTCTGATGTGTAATTCCTTGGTGCATCACTGGCAGAGTAGGCCCCAAGGAATTTATTAAACAATACCTATCTTTAGCAGGAAAAAAAGTAAAAGAAAAAAAGAAAGAGAAAAAGAAAAAGAAAGGAAAGTTATTCGAAAGAGCTGGCACTCCAGCAGTTCTTATTAACATACTATAAGAAGCTGTTTCTCTATTTTTCTCTCATTAAATTCTTGCTCAGAAGAGTATGTATGCAGTTATTCAGGAAGGTAAGGGGAACCCTTTTCCTGTTAACAGCAAGCTACTGCATTTTATTTTGAATGCATGATACTGAGAAAGCTGACTATCTGCAAAACATGCTTAATATGGATTATACATAATGTTTAAGTGAATGATGTTCCTACAACATCACTATGGTTAATATACAGGAACCAGATAATGCAATGACATCAATACTTATGATGACATACAACCACTAGAATTAGTGGTTTATTTTCACCACTGGTTCTAGCCATCAAAGCAGCAGTTCTTCACCCATTGGGTGTGACCCAGAAATGATTTATGAAGGAGCCAGGAAAAAAAATTAAGCTACGTCAAGTAGTTGCTAAGACTCAGTGGGAGCCTAGAGAGGCCAGATAGGGAGCAACTCACTCCCATTTCTGGCTCTCACCTGGTCTTCTCTGAACTTCTCCAAACTCAATCACTTTGGAGCCCATTCTCTCAACCTGTCCAGCACTCAGCTCTATGGCAGGAGAAATAGAGCTCAGCACCACATCTGCAGACAGAGAGGAAGGAGAAAGAAGAAAAGCACCCTCAGCAACCTAAATCAGCTCCCCTACCTATTTCCATCCAGCCACCAACTAAGCCCCAGCATCTTCAAGCACCCCAATCACCAGGTGACTGGCAAAAATAAACCCAGCTCCAGCCACCCCTACTACCCTTACAGCTGCCCCCAGCATCGCTATCTAACTCCCCCCCACACATACATGCCTCACAGCATCAGCCATCCCACCTCACGGCAGCATCAGCAACCTTTGCACTCATCACCACACAAAATCATCCCGTTGTTTCTTACTGAAACCCAAACCTCACAGTTCTTCATAGCTGGGACACGTTTTGTTGCTGGATGATTTTTTTTTGACCATTTTATGGGCCACAGAACAAATGACACTTTGAGGACCATTGCAACACAAAGCAGTCATACACATAACAGAAGAAAAACCTGTATCACACCACATCTCTGCTTACAGGATTATGCACACCTATTCCTTGCAGCAATAGAATGGGCTATAAATTGTCAAATACAAGGCCAAATACAGAGGTATCATAAATGGAGAGCCCCACATACTTCATCACTACTGGGTAAATTAGATGGGTGGACAGAAATTTTCTACTATTGAACAGAAAGAGATCTGAGACTGTCAAGACCTCTTGTGTCAGAGGTCAACATTTTACAGAAGTATGACTTACTCATTCAAAACCTTCTTTAAGAAGGGCAAGTCCAGCACTAAAAGCAGTAACGTGGATTAAATGCTCCCTCACCCAATGGAGCAAACTTTGCTACACAGAACATTGTGTGAGAGGTATATGACTTCTAACAGAGATTTTAGAGTACAGTTATCCCAAGAAGATGAATAAAACACTTTCCCCACCCCCCAAAAAACACACATACATAAATTTCTGTGCTTTCTGAAGAAGACCTGCAGGACTAAACATGGGAGTTAGACTATGAAGGCAGATTTGTGTGGAGTTCAGCAGATTAGTATAGAATAACTAGACGATCTCTCCTGTCCAACAGTGGATGGGAGGAGCAAGATAAAATGACCCCTGAATTACTGCAGTTCCAAGCTGGAATAAGTCTAATCTCTTATGTTCCTTGTTCTGGGCATGAAATTTTGTTCCTGAGCCAGGTCTGATTTACAAACCTACTGCAGGCTACCAGAATTTATTCTAGTAGAGTCTATCAGGATTTTTTTTTCTGTCTTTGCTTACAAGCTGAAAAGCTCTGGCCCATTAATAGAAATGAATGATTTTACTATAGTAAGCTCAATGAATAGCTTGCTACAAAAAGCTGGACAAAAACAATACAATAAAAATGAGTGCAGCTTTTGTATCTACTGATTGTATTTAAATTCTGAAAATTATTGCATAAGCAGTTGACGTTTGGTTTTGAAGTTAATAGCTGTCAATGGAAGAAGATTTTTTTTTAAATGAACTGAGGAAATGTGCTCATATATATTTAATCATCATTGATATTGATTTAGCATCTTATCTCTTACTATTTGGAAGTTTTTGCCTCATAATTAGTGTATTTATAATACATTTTTTCTTAGCATTATATTATATATTCTACACATCCAATTTAATACCATCATGGATATTTTTTATTCCCAATTTGATCAGCTTTTTTTCTTCAAATATCACATATAGGCATAATTTAAAAAAAAATCCCAAACTAATTAATTACGAAGAATTTTTTTTTGGGCATTTTAACTTTACATATATAGATGCAAATAAGAAAAAATAAGCTGAATACTGTATACATTAATACAATTCAAAATGTAGTCATGACTCGTACATTAAACACAAATGAAATCAGATTTAAAGCCACCCACTGAGCTGAAAATATTTAGAATTACAGCTATTGTACACTGTAACAAAGAATTTTACAAGCTTTACATTCTCACTAGCAGACAGCTTGTACATTAAACATCTGAAGATGTGAGAAAAACGGAACACACTTTATGTGCAAGTTCCTTCAGTCTAACACAGCAACAAAAATAAATATTTCATCAAAAACAAACCTGTAAGTGAGGCTACTTTTATTAGTCTTACAGTATCTGTTTTATCTCTTGGGTGGCCAAATATGAACTGGTCAGAAAAAAATGGCGAAGTTCTGCGAAAAGCAACTTTTGCACTATTCTTGTTTTAATACTGGCAATATTAAACTTTCCCTGAAAAATCGGTGTTATACTTCAGAAATCTCACAAACTCCACAAATAACCTCACATAACATATATTCAAGAGGGTTTGTCACAACCCAACCTCTTTGATATTTCAAATAATTTAAAAGGCAACCTACTGACATATAACAAATTTCCATGGACATCAGCAGCTGCATGGCCTGGTGCTGTTGCCACTATTAACCTCAGTTACAATTTGAAGGCTGAATTAAGTTGTCTGCCAGCAGTTCCAGCTGGCATAATACATTACTATAAGGTGTCATGCTGTTTAGCCATGGTCAGTGTTGTGACATGCTGAGCTCCATTTATTTATTCATTCTCATTTATAGATAAAGCATAAATACCAAGATCTCCTAGAAAGTGCCAACTTCTTTAAGGACTGGATAGGACAAAATGAGATACATTTAGAACTGGTAAAAGTACACTGATACCAGCTAAGCTACAGAACTAAACTGTATCCCCCCTCATTTACACACTACAGCAATGATTCAGTGAGAGCCATGGAACCGAAGATACACCTCAGAGGGAACTGGGGAAAATATGATTTTATATAACCTAACTCTAAACTTGTTATAGGGACTGAAACAGTCTCTGGCATAAATTAAAGCAGCCACTGGATTGCACTAATTTATGGCAGCCTCTTTAGGGCTGCATATGTACTGCACTGCAGCCCACAATCCTTTATCGTGGCACATCCCTTCCTTCCCCAACCCCTATATTTGCTTTGTCTTAAATGATTCTGGTATTCTTACATTTCTATTAAGACAATAAAGAAATGGGTTGGTCTGAAGGCAACCTATACATGTGATGGTACTTGTGGCCAGCAGCCCTCTTAGATCTGAAAGATTCTAACTCATCTCACTTGTACCACCATCAGCAATTTCAGATTCTGAATCAAATAAGTATCAGAGGGATAGCCGTGTTAGTCTGGATCTGTAAAAGCAGCAAAGAATCCTGTGGCACCTTATAGACTAACAGACGTTTTGCAGCATGAGCTTTCGTGGGTGAAGAAGTGAAGAAGTGGGTATTCACCCACGAAAGCTCATGCTGCAAAACGTCTGTTAGTCTATAAGGTGCCACAAGATTCTTTGCTGCTGAATCAAATAAAGAACCTTCCAGCTAAAATTAGCGTATGGAGTGGTTGATCCTCAAATTTTACAGGCTTCATTGGCTCTGCAACAATGAAGGCTGAGCACAGTTCTAAGGGGAAACCTTGTTTTCAGTAGCTACAGAATCTCTAGAGTAGAGTTTTCAGATTCAGGCCAAACTAAACTGTATTACTACAACAGTATGACTGAAAAATGATATTGGATGATTCCAGTGAACATGGTCTGGTTCTCTCCCAATTAGTGTAACGTAATGATAAGTTCCTTACTTGGGGCTCAATGCCATGATCACAAGCTGTGATTTCTGTCTGACTCCAAGAATACATATGTTAGGGAGAAAAGAGCCATGGATAGCCCAGATATCCCAGGAATAAAAAAGGGTGGTGGAATACTAACCTTCCTATGGTTTCCTAGTTATAACCAGAAAATCATTTATAAAAAGCAAACATGAACCACTTCTGAATGGACTTCAAAGTGCATTTCTGTTATCAACACCCTGGCATTCAGGCAAAAGCATATATTTTTAAGAACAACAACTTTCTGAAATGTACACACTGAATTTTAAGCACCTTCTTTGGCAAAGTAGATCACAGTTAAGAAAAAAGGTTGAAATTTTCATCTTACAGGTATTGATTAAATTATATAACTTTGAGGATAAGGCACAGATTAATTTTGAATTATTTATTTTGATACTAATTTTTTGTGTGACCATTGTGTTAGTTAAGCTTTTTTATTCCAATGCTATTTTTAATGGCATTGACCTTTATTATTCCTAATATTGAAACAAAACAATGAAGCTGTTAATTGTGGTTCCATGTGGAGTCAACAGGAAACAGCCTTGCCTCTGCCATTTCAGTGACCTCTCAAGATGTGCCTGGACTCATTGCTGCTGTCTGCTCTGACACGGGGCCTGTTTTCCTCCCTAATTATAGCAGCAACTATAATAAAACATAACAGTTCTAGCTAGCACCTCTTCAGTTCAGAGTACGATAATTTCTATTATCCCACTATTTTGTGGTCATAAAAATTCACTTTGGGCTGACCCCGTGCCATACGAAAACCTCAAAGAATGCTCAAAGAAACCACTTTTCTGTTTTGAGATCAAAATGGGTTTGATTTTTCTGATGCCCCTCAAATGATGTGAATGAGAGTTCTCCCTGAGCAAGCAGTGGATAATGAGTGCAGAACAAGGTCCTTGATATATATATATATGGGGGATGGTGAAGGAAAAACAATTAAACTGAGGTGCTTCGGTTAAACACATCTACTTTGCACGCACACAGACATTTTCTCATTAAAAGTTTCATAAGAATGTTACTGCTTTGATAGGCAGTGTTACAATGCAATTGCCAGAACGTTAAAAGAGAAGGGGAGAAAAGGAAGATGCTTCCTTTTGAACTATCTTTCTAAAGTACCAATATGGCCCCAGCACTATAGTGTCTGAATGCCTCACAATCTTTAACCTAGCTATCCTCACAACATCCCTGTGAGCTAGGGCACAGAGACACTAAGGGTTTCTCTACACTGACTTAACTTAAGTCAACCTAATTTTGTAATCAACAGCCACTCAGTAATCCAATTGGCTGTTGGTGTCCACCCTACCCTTCTTCTGCTGGTGGTGCGTGTCCTCACTAGGAGTGCTTGCATAGACTGAAGTGCAGGCATTGTGGGGCACTGACAGCCACACTGGGCTCACACCCAGAGCCCCCCTCCCCACTTTCCCTGGGGTGACAGCACTAGCTGTGAACCCCAGGCGGGCTCAGTTTCACAGCAGGGACTCTACTCTACTAGCAGCGAAATTGACATTCTTGACAATTTCACAGCTCCAGCTGTGAGCCAGGGCTGCTGACGGAATGACAGCTAATAGTCAATGTAAGTAGTGCTGTATCTACACAGACCCAGCGTTGCCCTAACTACTCCAATATAAGCTCTATGCCTTTTGTGGAGCTGGAGTTATGATGTTGGTGTAGAAGGCCACTTACTTCAGCGGAAGCAGCATTCTAGTGTAGACACTGACATAATTAGATCAACATAAGGCAGCTTACGTCAACATAATTCTGTAGTGTAGACCAAATTTAAGTGACTTGCCCAAGATCACACAAAGACTGTGGCAGAGCAGGAAACTGAACCCAGGTCTCCCAATTTCTAGGCTACTGCTGTAACCACTGGACAATCCTCCCTCTGTGATTTCCCCATTCATAAGAGAGCCCATACCTCCTTTTTCAAGTACCCAGGCTCAGCCCTGCATAATTCTAATACTGCATGAAAGACCCTAAGCAGTGTGAAGGGTGATTACTTGCTATGCAAGTGTAATTGATCAGATGCACATTCCCAATCACTGCCCATTTTCTACTCCCACCTTCCTAGTTTATCACACCCACTTCTTCCTGTTCCTTCACATGGCTTTTCTACCATCGACAAACTAATCAATCATACTACAAGGAAGATCTGAGGTAGGGTCTCACATACAGTTCATATTATGAAGTTTAATAAGGGGTGAGATGGCATGGGGTGAGATGGGGAAGAACAGCCCAAGACAAATCTAGAAGCTGGTACAGAGAAAGCTTCAGCACTGAGCTCCTGCAGTTAGGAGTTAGACAATCATACTTCATAAGGACTCTCCCCACAACTGCCTCCCCTCAGTTAAGCACCCTGAAATTCTTTACCACTATCTGCCTGGCAACAAGTTACCCTCTAAACCCACCTAGTGGATAGAAAGGATTGTGGGATTTCAAAGATAGAGACACCAGTGCTTAAGACTAACCGCTTTATTCTTCTGAAATGTGTTTCAAAGGAATGATTGTTCAGGTCTTGAATATCATTGATAAGTGAAAGTGGGATGGGAGCTTTTGATTTTGCTCCGGCAATGCTGTAATCTATCCTATTGCCTCTCATTGTCTCAACAATTGCTGAGAAGTAGGTGGTATATCAAGTATTCAATTGTTAATTCTCTCCCTGTTTTCTTTAGTCGTCCAATTTATCCTCAGGGCCTCCATTTCCCCCTCTCTTTCCTTCACAGACTCCATAAGAGTGGTAACCAGCATCACCTTTACATACAAGCCAGACCAGTGTGGCATCAGCAACACCAGATCTCTCACTCTCGTGTTGGGGCAGGAAGGGAAGATTGGATTACATATAGCTTCACCTCTGCTAATAGAAGTGAAAGGAAAGCCTTACAAAAGAACAAGCAACTGCATAGGAACCTCTGTGTATCTTGACCAACTCTTACAACAGGAGTTTTTCTTTAGGCTTTCACAAATCATTAGGCTGGTTTTCCAGTCACCATCCAACCACATGAATCAGGGGCGGCTCTAGACATTTTGCCGCCCCAAGCATGGAGGGTCCGCTGAAGCTGTGGGATCAGCGGACCCTCCGCAGGCACGCCTGCGGGAGGTCCACCAGAGCCGCGGGACCAGTGGACCCGCCGCAGGCAAGCCGCCAAAGGCACCCTGCCTGCCACCCTAGTGGCGACCAGCAGAGCGCCCCCTGCGCTTGGAGCGCTGGTGCCTGGAGCTGCCCCTGACATGAATGGACAGAATTCCCTCCAGAGCCCAACAATGCAATTTCTGGAGGTGGATCACTGTTTAGCAATACGAGCGACATCCTTATCCACAGTGAAACTGAATGGCCACCCACACACACCCACCCACCCACCAGATTTCCCATTAGCTTACCAGGCCTTTCTGAGCCCGATCACTCATAACATTTGCCACACATCTATGTTTTACACAAATTCAGTGGGATTTTCACCAGTTTCCGGTCTCCCTTACCCTATTCCATCTATTCCCAATCTATTTCCACTCCCCTACAATTCCATGTAATTTCTACTGCCTCTGCTTTTTATATCCTGTTTTCCATCTTTCTATAACATTGTTCTCTTCTCCTTTTCCACCAGCCTACTTTAAGGGCAGAACCTTTACCTTATTTAATGGTGTTTTTATGTCTGAACAACATTAACTTTTATTAAGATAACTTTAATTTGCTCTCAGTGAAGTAGATATGGTTAACCCTGTGTGGGTTCCAGAGAAAGAATTTTAATGTTCTAACTGACTTTGTGTTGTAACATCGCAACACAGATGATGTGCTCCAAGGTTATAGATCCCTGCTACATGTACAAAATGTAAATGCCTGGTATACTAAATGGTTTAAGCAGTCTTCCTTTATTCTGACTTCTAAAATTTTGTGTACACCCTTTTGTGTACACCCTTCTGTGTACACACAAAATGTCAGTCTCCCAGGGCCAGGATTATTTAAAAAATATTTAGTGCTTTATGTTTGACTTCCATTCTCTGGAATTAAAACATTGTCAAGTTTCCCATATCCCAAGATAATTATCTCACTATTGGCCTCAGGAAGACAGAATATTTCTGTAGCAAATGACTCTACATCTGCAGTTCGTCAAGTTTAGTTAGACTCCAATAATGGGTACTACTACTTCTTACCCATAAATGTTCATGCTCACAATATCTTACATCTACATTAAGAGTGACAGATTGTACAGTATAATTTACAACAAATGTCAGCCATAAAAGCATATAAACTTAGCTGGCAGAAGCAATAAACTTTTGGGAGGGCAGCAAAAACCTACCTCAAAATTTAATTTTTATGTTGAATAGCATCAGTCCAAACTTCAGCTTACTAGAAAAGTTATACTTCGTTGTTAATAATACCTCATGTACTTCTAGAATGTTTCCTCCAGAAGCACACCAAAGTACCACATAAACTTTATTCAAACACTTATATCCACCTCTGGGAAGAAAAGGGCAGCAGACAAAAGGACAAGTGACATACGGCACATTGTAAACTGAAGAAATAGTTCTGACCAAGACACTTACGTCTTAGGAAAAGGACACTGGGATATTTAATATTAATGCAGAAGATCAGACAGCACCTCTTTCTGAAATCAATATACAGCTCAATAAGTGACACTTCAGGGATCCTTTTGATTTCATTCCAGAACTTCCACACTGCAGGTTATTATAGGCTTAGGAGAATGCCTTATATATTTTGGACCCAAGCAAACATGCTCACAGAAAAGTACATTTGATTTAAAAAAAAAAAAACACCTTATAAATTCAAGTAAAATCAAAATTAATTGATACAGGTTTCCTGTTTGTAACTGTAGTGTTATAATGAAAAATATTTATATTTTATGTTTCACTCTTCTGTATATAAAGCATGTTAAGCTTTACACTTCTCTGGGATGGAACTGTTTTAATTGTTTAAGCTACCTACAGCTTTGTTTGCCAATAACCTTACAAGTCCCTGAACTACTTGAGTGCCAGCTGCCCCTCTACCTCTCACCTTGTGTGAGATTCATAGAGTTCATGGCCAGAACTGACCATTATCATCATCTAGTCTGACGTCCTGTATAACAATTTTACCTTCTGTAGTCTCGTGTGTTATATTTAGATTGTAAGGTCCTTGGGACAAGGCCTATTTTTAATTGTGTGTTTGCACAACATCTAACACAATAGGGTCCTTGTCCATAACTGGGGTTCCTAGGCACTATGATAATTTTAATTACTAATCATCATCATCATCCACATCCACATTGTGTGAAGTAATGAGGCTTCAGCTTGACTCCATCAATGTGGTCCCTCCACATACATCACATGCCATACTATCTATCTATCTATCTATATCTTACAATTACTTTCCCAGTTTTGTCATGCATGCATGTGTAAATCCAACTTGAAGTTATGAGAGTCCCTTTACAAAGGAGATTTCCACTCCATTTATATATGATACATATGCATGCAGTGTCCCAAATGCATGTTGGCAGATATTAATTGTATTGTTTAACAGAGGCCTTTGTGCAAGTATGAAGAATATTGTTTAAACCCTTACAACTTAGCCAAATGAAAACAAATCACTGGGCCATGAAAAGCAAATCTGCAACTGCCAAATTTTAAGTTTGAACTTAGAAGTGTTAAAAAAATAAATCAGTTTGCAATTATTTTTTTATATTGGCCAAAGAATTTTTTCCACTCTTTTCTTCAAAATCACCCAGTCACTTTCGATCAAAACTTTCCAGGAAATTAACTCCTAGACTGACTTTGAATGTGCCAAATTACAACCAAAATCAAAACGGTTAGCATCTGAAATTGAAAGTACAGAATTAGAACATATCTGGGCATCCTTAACTATAATCAAACACACACAAATTATATATAGTGAGAGGCAAGGAAAAGAGGATGAAAGAGATGAATTTCTGTGCATGAATTAACAGTAAAAATTACTGTATAGATAGTGTCTCTCTCTCTCTAGTATAATGATGCCTTTTCGAAGTTAATTGAAGAATAGAACCATACATGCCAAAATTTTTATACTAAGAAAATTCTGACTGATAAGTCCCCTTTTTGAAATAAATGTTTATTAAAAAGATAATTCTGAGAGTTATTTTTTCTTTTAATTTTGCAACATGATACACTGCAGAATTACATTCTGCACAAATATAGAAAGTGCCACTTATCAGAGGAAAAAAACCAGTAAGTTCTTTAAAGGGAGTTGTATATTCTTTCAAAATTCACAAGAAAAGTGTACAAAAGTATATTTTAAAAGTGTACTTTAGTGTAGCACATTAAAAGTTGCTTAGCAAGGAGTCTTCTTTTTTTTGTAAGTTAATAGGTCTGAAATCCATTCAAGGGCTGCAGAAGATGCAGAGTGCAACTTTGCTATACCTCCTGGAAATGAAAAGAGGGAGCACTTGTTCACAATGTGTTTGATAGTTTGACCATCTCTGCATTTGCACTGTGGCAAATCCTGAATTCTCTATTTATGCATCAGGTGTGTGCGCATCATCCTAATACAGTTGGTCACAGACTGGGAGCTTTTGGATGATATTGACACAACTCTTCATTTTATGGCTCACCTGCTTCAAATGTTGTTAATAAGTAAGGCTACAACTGAGAAGGACTTCTAGGTAGCAGGGGTTAGGATGACAAGTATCTGCCTTGCCACAGAAGTTTACATTCACCATCATCTTAACTTGATAACTGCTGAGATGGAAAGCTAATTACACCATTTTTGATGGATTGGGATTAAGCCACCAATACCAAAAGTAGTTTTCCTTCCTCTTCAGATCAGCAGTATCTTCTGCTTCCTTGAGGGTTGTGGCTTGTGTTGTTAGTGCCAGGTTGTTAGCGTAACTTGCAACATGTCATTTCAGGTACATAATTTATACATGTCAGTTCCACATGGGAGGCCATTGTGTAGACTCTGCTTTTTCTAATGTGACATCTGATATACACGGAACATTCTGTCCGAAATCACTGATCTAAGGAGTCAAAAAGTCCACTTGCACTGAAGTGGGTTGGGCTGTAGGCCTTTGGGCTAGACAGTGTAATAGGCTGATGACAAATCAAAAAGAGCTGTGACTGTTTTAAGCTTCTGCTGGAAGATGGCCTCAGTATGTGTGGTCAGTGCAAGCACTTGGTCTTAGCAGCCTCACCCTGCTCTGAAACCTGCCTATTCTGGGGGACTGTGGCCTACAGATAGGGGGTCAGCCTCACCAGGATCGCACACTCCAACATTTTTTTGTTGTACAAAGGAGAGGTATAGGGCAGCAGCTTTTGGGGTCATTGGGCCACTTTCCAGGTTTTAAAATGACAATGACCTTCGATCATCTCCAAGTTACAGGGAGTTTGCTGGTGGTGCTGACTTCTGTGAACAGTGCTGCCATCCAGTCATGCCCTCTCAGCCCAAGATATTAAAGTAAGTCCAGAAGGATGCTATTAATGCCAGCTACTTTTCCTGCTTTGGTATCAGAGAGGACAGTGCCAGTCTTGGTCCTGGGAAGGATTGACAGAGATTTGATGAAGTGGGCACTACTCGCGCAGGATTCCTTAAGAGCTGTTTTAATCTCTTTTCATTTGTTGGCTTACAGTTGTCTTTAAATGTTTTAGTAGGAGGCTAGCAATGCTGCTAGCAGTGACTCACCGTGTTTATGTGTGTGAGGGCGTGGCTCCACTTAGGAGTTAATGCCCTATATTCATAGCAGGATAGCATGACCCATAGCATCAGGATGGGCCACAAGAATGTGTCTTGATCTCTAACTAATGTGTATCCCAATTACATAAATAAAACAAAACTAAGATGTTTCTTGGTGGGGGGAGGGGAGGGAGACGGGAAGCACAGCAATAGCACTAAGGAACTCTGCTCTAAGCAGCAGCCATACAGGACCAAACTGACCTCTGGCACAGAACTCAATTTACGTCACTGGAGTTATTAGTGATGAATTTGGCATAATGTGCCCACTCCAGAAAAGAGACCCATCTAAACTAAGAAAGAACAGAGACCAAATCAAGAAATGATAGGGACCAAAATAAAGAGTCAGTGTTTAGACTCAAGTTAGTACCTCTCAAGTGCACCCCTTGGACAGGTTTCACTATCTTCACCCCTCTCTGGGTGGAACCACATGGTCCTACAACTTCTAGACTAGATTGCTGGGTTGAAGTCCTCTTTCCCAACTGTGTTAACCCAACAGACCCAACAGTGTTTGGCATCTGTAAATCCTTTTCGATCAGGAGCTTGCATCAGTGGCTGATTAGAATGACTCAAACAGCTGCTTCAAAACAAAGCATCATTTATTCATTCACCCAAACGTACATAGCACACAAAGCAAAGAGTAAAAGCAATAAATGTCTATACACATACTTCCCCTTTCTTTACAAGCTTTTAGTAAATTGCATTCATCCTAGTTTACCTCCATCTCTGGGGTGGGAGAAGCAGATTACCCTGTGCATCTTCTGTCTCTTTTTCAGTGCATCTCTGTCAAGGACACTATCTGCATCTGGTGAGGAGAAAACTGTTACATCAATCAACTTGGTGATTGCATCTTTCATAGTGGAAATATAGGTTCCCTCCGTACTGCTTCATAGAATCTCTTAGGTTTAGGCTGATATAGATATGCTCTTTTTTTTTTAATCCACAATAGGCACTATAGAGCATGCCACTCTGTTTCAGTAATATGATTTAAATTTTTTTATTAAAGCTAACATTAAAATTGTCTAATACGCAAGTGAGGGAAAGAGTAAGAAGTCTCCTGAGTCAGCATGGGGAAAGGTCTACGGAGAAGGACAAACTACAGGTGGAAGGTACTGGGAGGCAGAAACACAGATCCTGAGGGAGAAGGGGCTGAGCCAAACTGAAGCTGGGATGAGGACTGAGAGTTTGTATTTATTTTGAAAGACTTATTTTGGATTATCAGGAGAGAGACACTGAATTACTGTTGAGGCCTGGAGGGCCAGTGGACCTGAGGACTGAATAAATTGGACCACAGGTAGGGGATGTTTAATTTCCTTTGCCCAGTGAAGCCCAGAAGAAGGGGGAAACAGTGGCAGGGCACTGCAGAGACATCACAGCCAAAAGGGGGCACTCTGGAGGCAGTTGACTACTATACTTCAATATACTCACCAGTGATTTTGCTGTAAGGAATCCATGTTCACATCCTCTTTTGCATTTGGTAGTCATATCTCATAATGACTGTATTTTAGTCTAGGAACATTTTAGAACTCAAGTTCATTTTACCACATTATTAGCCCCAATTATTATTATTTATATAGTGCCATAAATGAGCATATAGTGTTAAACAAATAAAGAAAAGCATCTGTCCTGAAGAGTTCACAATCTGAGTAAGACCAAAATACAACATGAGGATGTGGATAAACACTGTGGGGACAGTAGGAGGATGGTAAGGAGAAGAGCTAACAGGGATAACAAAATGACCATGTGTAAGCTTAGGCGAGCATAATACATATCTTGAGGATTTCATCTTTTTTAAAAAATGGAGAGGGGGAGATGAAGTATCGAAGAAGGGACTTGAAGAGCGAAAGAGCATGGGAACAGGGTAGGAGTTACCAAGCATGAATATGTGCATGCAGGAAGGTACAGTACAGAGGGGAGCACAAAGGTCTATTTAAAGAAGTTAAAGCCTATTATGAGTTGTGCCTTATAGGAGTTTGGGGCTGCTGGGTTTTGGAAACACCCCTCCCCCTGAAATAGGAATAATCGAGAAGCCCACAATACCCTGAGACCTGAGTGCTCTGGTCACATCCACTCCTTTCCCCCACACCTCCTATAATGATGGCTGTGAAGGAGGGTAGCACAGAGCTGTTATGGTTGCCCTGTGTAACCACCCCTCCTGCTTTGTAATTTCAGCAGGGGTGGAGAGAAGGAGACAATAGCAGTCCATTGCAGCATAAAGGAGCCAGAGTGCAGCACAGAATTAGGCATATGGTGTTACAAAACAGCATATCTGATAAACCTATCCTGTGCTTTGGTGTTTGTATGGGACAGAGTCAACTTGAAATATAGACCATTTCAAAACAAAGTTAAGTAGTTTCAGATACTCCACCTGGGTTCCCTGCCAATTTTTATGGCTCCGTAATCCCATTTGTGTTAAATGTTTTCCCCTTATAGTTGCTCTGTAACAGATCCACAAAAACAGCAGAACAAAGCAGGTAAGGTTAGGGTAGAGAGACAAGCAGGACAAACCATAGTGGAGCTGTTACTAAAACGAGTTTCTCCTCTCATGCAATGGAGATGTTCTGTGTGACAGAATACCAGACAGATTTGTCTGAACCTAAGAGCAGCTATTGTGTGATGGACCAAGAGACCTAATATGAACAAATAAGTTGAAGGACTTTCTTGGCTGTATTTTATTTGATTTACACTGAATTATGCAGGAAATGCCACTGACAGCTAACGAGGCTCCTGAATTCAAGGAAATCAAAAGAGAAGGCGCAGGACAAAAGGTCTCAGAGCTGTACTCTAGACACATGTACAATGTGATTGACAGTTTGAATAAATAAAAAGACTAGTTTATTGAATGTGTGATTCTGGCAACAAAATGGAGTACCCTGTATTGTTAATGCTGGTCCTAAAGAAGGGGCCACATGCCTCCAAAGCAGGAGAGTCAATTAAACTTCATTATTGTGGAAGCTCTCCATTTTGTCTACATTCCTCTAACTTTTTCTGGTTAGTGTTGGCTAGTGTGACATGGGTCCTGAAGAAGTTTCTTTATACAGCTGTGACAGTGGACACCCTGGATCCAATGCCCCAGGCTTTTCCAGAGAGGGTCTATTACATCTATTATGTACACAACTTAATACAAAAGCTATTGAACATTAGACAAAATCAAACTTGTTTTACATATTCAGTAAACCAGATTTGAACCCAGTCCTCAAGAATTAAAAGAAATACTGTACCAACACTCTGTGTAAGATAAATATTTGCATATAAATTATCTTATTGCAGGTAAAATATCTGAAAGTAAGCTATATGTTCACAGGCTGTGTGTCTGTGGAGCTCTCTTTTAAGGATATACAATTTTTTAAAAATGTATTGTACTTTTCATGAAGTCACAAGCAAAAGTCTGAAACAAAGATTCCCTATATTGAACACCATATGCAGCAAACATTTATACAAGCAGACCCTGCTCCGTGCAGTGGGAATGCTTAATACAGTACTTAAACTACAGCCTAATGGAACAATTGTCCCTAGTGAGGTACTTGCACTTTGGGGGGAAAATTGCAAGCAATTAGTTGTACAAAGAAAGAAATGCTATCAACTGTGATGAATTTAGCTGCCTACATAGTTCAGAAAAACATTCTTTTGTTCTGAACATGATGTACCTTAAATTCTTATTTCAGCTGACAAGCTTCTTCTTAAGGACATATTTTAAGGACATTATTCACTTAGTTTTGTGAAGAAACAAATGTGAATATTGAACATTAGAAAATAAAATGAGTACTTGCGGAAAGTAATTAATTCACTGTGTCTATAGAGGGTACATCTGCTATAAAAAATTCTTTCACTTGACAGTAATTATAGCATCACAGCAACAATGCTATATTTGAGAAGGCACTTTTAAAAAAAAGAAGCTCTCATTTTCAGGTGCTTTTAATTTAAAAAAAAATCTTTTTGGATTAGAATTTCTCATGCTTGTTCACAGCCAGACGTGAATTGATTTGAAAAGTTTCAAACAATTCTATCAGGCCATTTTTTTAGTTGTACAAAATGATAAAAAAAATGTTTTCCCATGTTTTAAGAAGCCTTTTCATTATAACTCTAACAGCTTATTTTTAAGAGATCAGCATCCCAATCATTACATCTAGCCATCTCACTTTACACATTCGAGTAAATAAACACACTGAACTGTAGCATGTTTTCCTCTCTATTCCTCCCCATCTCATTTTAAAATAGAGTACCAAAGAAATTCCATTAAAAAAACAAAACCAAACAAAAACACACACACAAAATGTTGTGTCACTGTTGATGAGAATTTAAACCCATAAAATACAGCACATGCCAGAGCTCACCTAGAAACAATAACTAAGCTATTTGCAGCATATTCCCTAGTTCATAGTAAAATTTATAGGCCTAGATCCGCAACTATGCTAAGCATGAACCACATGCAAGATGTTTCTTTTTTCCCCAATACCCTTTCTACCCATGACATATCTTATTCCTACCTCTGACATACCTCTTGTGGTGGCATAAAGCCTGCACTCAGGGAATCTTCAGCTACCTGTTTGAGATGGCTTTAGTGCCCTTGCTATGGTATATAAGGGAACATTAACTGAAGTCAAGAGAAATCCACATACACAGAGTGGGTCTACACTGCAATTTGAGGTAGCTTTGATCTAGCTAGCTTGAATAATAATAGCAGTGAAGCCATAGTTCCATAGACCATCCAAGCCACCCCTTGGTATTTACTCAAGAGGTTAGCCCATGCTGCAGCCTGCACTGCTGGGGTTTCTCTGCTATTGTTAGTCAAGCTAGCTAGATATAACCTACCTCAGGTACATCCACACTTACTGCAGTCACACTTTTGACTGCAGTGTAGACATAAGAATCTCAGGGTAAGAGAAAACTTCATGTTAGGAATAGACTACCAAAAGCAGCAATAAAAGCAACAACAATGCTTTTTTTTTCCCGTCAAAATTACAAGCACTTGGCATATATGTGGCATATAACTCAGTAGGCAAATTGAACTAAATGAACCATTTACCTTTTGTCCTGAAATGCTACCATACTGTACGCTTCAATGGAAATGGGCACATTTATTGTGCACCAGAGGAAAAAAAGGACTCATTCACAAGTGAAAATAACATTTTTATCATTACAAAGAAAAACCCTGGATATTTTATTCCTGGATTGTAGACGAAATCTCAGCACACAGCATATAAGAGCACAAAGAATACAGGAAACTGGGACCATGGATATATAAAATGTCTATACAATTTTCTGTGAAGAATATGCATTGGAACATTCAGATAAACAAAAAAATTCCTTACTCTCAGAGAACTGTTACCTTGGAGTGCCTCATGCAAGAAAGTTCACTTTATTCTATTTGGCACCCTGTTGAAAGAGTACATTCTCCAAAAACATATGAGACTGTTCAATGCATGGACTAGTGAATATTAGCTTTTAACATTAAAGAAACCAACAGAATTATTAGTTACTAAACGTTATAGCAGTTCTTAAATATTAACATGGCAATGTGAGGAAAAATGCTTTCATGGAGTGATACTTCCTAGTAACAAGTACGGGGGCAGCAGTCAAACACTTCTGACAACCAGTTCATGCTGGACCAACCCATGTACAAGAAGATCTATGGGTGTCTAAATGAGTGTAAGGGTGTCTAACTTATACCACTCTATGCATCACTTCTAAATGTGACTTGTAGTATCAAGCTCTTAGAGTATGAAAGTGGAAGATTAGTGTTTAGATTGTAAACTCTTCAGGGTAGAGATTAGGGTGACCAGATGAGAGGGAGAAAATATCGAGATACATGGGGGGTCAGGGCGGGGGGCGGGGTCCGCCGGCAGAGGGGGGAAAAAAAGAAAAAAAAAAGGCGAGTGCTGCTGGCGGAGCAGCGAGAGAAAAAAAAAAACAACCAACCAAAAAGGCGAGTGCTGCCGGAGAAGCGGGTGGGGGGAAGGAGGCAAGTGCTGCCGGCGGAATGAAATCTCGGGACGCAGGACAAACACCTAAATATCAGGATGGTCCCGATTTTATCAGGACGTCTGGTCACCTAGTAGAGACCATCTCTTATTCTGTTTGCAGAGTGGCTAGCACATTTGGGCAGTGTCTCTTTTGGGGCCCCTAAGTGCTACCAGAATATAAATACTGTAAACAACACACAACCTGGAACCAGTAGAATACAGGTTACCTATATTTATAGCACAATTATTTTACTGTTACTAATTGACATTCTTTCAGTAAGTTTGCTATTTGGATTACGGTAAATAAAAGTTCATAGTCTGTAAATACTGTATCTCAGTATACCATTGCCTTATTTGCTTACAAGATGTGGAGGTACAATTTAAGGCAGCAACACAACATGCGATAAAAACATATGCTTATATATGTAGCAGCCAGAACCCTTCCATTTCTTAACATACGCAGTAAAAGTGTGCAGAGACACAGATAGAGTATTCTGGAATGGAGCCACCAAATTTCCTTCACATGGCAGAGAGTATGCAGCTGACTGGGTAGTGGCACCTGACCAGGCCCCAATAAAGCTAGACACTCATTATAGCTGGTCAAAACTTGGAACTTCCATCTGGTGGGAAATTTCAACATTTCAAAATTTCCTTTCATCCCAGAATCAGAATGAAAAGTCACGTTTTCAAAAAATTCCACAAAATAAAGTTTTGGAAAATGATATTTTAGAAATGACAAAACCTTACAAAAGGTGCTCTGTTTTTATACTATTATATTAATAGAATAAAGTCAAAATAAAAAAGTTGAAATGAAGGATTTTGATTATTCCAATGCTGATGCATTCCAGCAAAATATTTTGATTTCATCCAATCAGTATTTTCCTATGAAAAACAGTTCTGTCAGAAAATTTCTCAATCACAGCTCTAGCCAAAACACAGATGGGGAGCTTAGTAGTCACAAAAGCCTTAAATATCATGACTAGTACTACATATGTACAAGTAGTTGGCAGCAACTGCCCTAGATTAAGCAGTTTTGCCATGCCAGAATTGGAGGAACATAATCCCAGCAGCACATTCAGAATGACAGAATATTCCCCCCACATACATGAGCAATGTCTATGAGGGAACACCGTGCTGGCAAGTGCTAGTATATATAGAAACATCGCAAGAAAAGCAGTAAGATTGGATTGGCAGCTAGAGAGCTGGGTTGGGCGGGGGGATACACTACTGGAAGGAGAGAGAATAGTAATGGCTTCAAGGAGAACAAAGAAACAAGGGCCATTGAGTGGAAAGACAAGTGTAAAAGCATAGAAGAGTGCATGTAGTAAACAGAACAAAAGCAACAGGGCCAAGGGTGAATGGACAGGATGGGTGGAGATTAAGAGTATTTCTGATCATTATAGATCCATAAACACTCAGAGAAGCTATGATACAGAACTTTCTGATTTTCTTTTCCAAAGTGTCTATTATTGCTAGATTTAAAGAACTGTGTTGTAATCTGGAAAGCAGTGTCTTCTCTTCTTTTAGACTTTGTTTTATTGAACATTACAGTATAGAAGTCTTACAGCAGTAAAAACATAGGGGATTTAGCAGTTCTCTTATCCACTAGAACATGAAGTATATGACCTCTAACAGCTTATGTAGTGACTTTGCACTGGAAAATAGCAAATGACTAGAGGGGAAAAAAATACATTAGCTTTCTGTCAGATTACATTACAAGTGCTTTGACAATTACTTTGTGCTTGTAAAACACATTACCTACGCTGATTAGAAAGAAAGTAATGTAATCTTCTCTTTAATTTCCACGTCTTGTGTTTCTGACAGAGAAACAATGGTTTCATAATTCCCAGTATAATACTGCAGAATTTTTTCCTCCAACATCACACACTGGAGCATATTAGTTATGTAGCAGTTGAAAATATCTTCTGAGCCTCTGCTTTACTAAATCACCACAGAAGCAATACATTTGTCTGTCACAGGGTGGGAAGGAGGAAGGACAATGAATATAAAGGCAATAGTGACTTAAGATCTTGCCCAATCTTGTGTCCGACTCTGCTGCTGCCTCCATTTCTCTTTCTTGGGCTTCTCAGAAACTTCAAGCAGTTGTTTGCAAGTCAAGCACCACCCTTTTCATGGGGTTTGGTTTAATACAACATCATAGTTCAAATGTGAACTTAAATCTAGACAAGTCATTCCCCCACTCCAGTTTCTTCTGCCTTACATTGGGCTCAACAATTCTTTCCCCAAAATCCAGTACCTGCACCTTAGAGTTTCCCCAAGTTTCTTCAGGCTTCTATTCACACCCCTCACTGCAGATAGCTCCAGACAGGCCTTTCCATCTTGCTGGTCTAGAGAACTCTTTCCACAATCTTCACTGGGTCCAAGCCAGACTCTCCTCTTCCTCACTGCTAGACCCTCCCTTTTACAGAAGTCTCACCTCTAGACCACTTTCAGGTGATCCTGGTCACCGGACCCAATAACCAACCCAAGCCCAAGTCCATCCCCTGATGCCAGATAATGAGGCACAGGTGGGACTGAGCCTAAGTTCTTTAACTGGCCAGCACATCCTATGATATGACCCTTGGAGTAAACAGATTTGTAATTTATTTACAATCCACTACAATTCATCTTTGTATGTCACAATATCCAACCACTACATTGTATCATTAATAAACCTGAACAAGATTCAAGTTCTCAATCCAAACCAAAAACAATACATCAAAAACTCCTAAAGGCAAGAGACAATGAGGAGGTAGAGAGCAGGAAGGAAGCCTAAGAGGACACACAAACAGAAATGCAAAAAAGCAAGAGAAGAAGCAAGCTGGAAAAAGGAGAAATTTGTTCTTCCTCCCTTTCAATTTTTAATTCAGCACCAACTCTCGTCTTTTTCCTAGTTCCAACCTCTATCCTTCCTTTCTATTGTCCTTTCAAAGCCGGGCATTCTGGTGAATTTTGAGTTAAAGTTTTTCCTAGAAGGGATTGAGGAGAGGAAATTATCCCCGCACCCCCCCAAACTCACCAGAAAGCAATTTAAACACTTCAGAGACTCCCAACCTTGTGCGGATTTGAAAAATCATTC
Source organism: Mauremys mutica (assembly GCF_020497125.1). Classification (NCBI taxonomy): domain Eukaryota; kingdom Metazoa; phylum Chordata; order Testudines; family Geoemydidae; genus Mauremys; species Mauremys mutica. The sequence continues at coordinate 100,896,425 of NC_059078.1, forward strand.
TTTGAAAGCTGGAATGGCTACAACCCATAGTTTGGTAACCATTGTATTAATTATAGCAGACTCACTTTAAACTATGGGCCTAATTACATTGCCACTGAGTTTGAGAGAGTATTACCAGGATTGGCTTTTCGGCACTGGGTGGTTTTTTTTATCATCAACTTCTTTTATGTCATATTTCTGTTAGACGCACTATGCTCATTACCTTTCTTAATATTATTTTTAACATGATGTGCTGAAATAGTATCATTAATAAAGTCTAATGTTAAAGCTTTCCAATTTTTTTCTTTGACTTTAACCTCTACAATATACTAAAATTATTTCCTCTATTTAACTAGTAGTGACCCTGGTGGACCACAACATGACACACGGTAATGCCAACTAAGTAGAAGTGATGGGTGGATACGTTTTTGAAGCTCAAAAATCACTTTTCTGTGAGCAATGCCATTGTCCTGACATTTTGATATAATATTTCAAACTGCTATATGGGAAATACAAAGAACAGATTTTTGTATTTACACTAACTCCTGCACTTTTTTTTGATGGGGGTAAGGGACTGGGCGAATGTGAGCTTCACAAATGCAAAGGCCAACTCTGATCCCAAAAACTTATTTTCTTATGTAAATATGCATACTCTTGCCGAGTAGAATTGTGATTTTATACATTGTTCAAAAATAAAGATAAAAATTATTTAGCCATAACTGCTGATTTTAATTCACTCTAAGAATGATGTGCACAAATTTGATGTCTACACAGGGCCATTTGCAAGTGAGATTATCTACATTCCCACCGCCACCCCCACCCATGATAATATATTAACTAATAAAAAGGCTTTATATTTTATCCATCTTGCACTAATTTTCCCCATGAAATTTGACTAAAGCTAGAGTATGTTGTCTTGGAAGAACAGAAGAAATAACATTTGGTGTCAAAGCTTCATCAACATGGGCATCAGCAGAGCAACTAAGTGTCATGTATTTATGCAATCGTATCACATCTCTCAAGCCCAGCAGACATTTGACAGATTCAGCTGCATGTGTTCTTCCTAGCCAGTAGGGGAAGCTGTGGCACCAAAGCAGTAAGACACTCTGCCTCCCCGTCTCACTGTTCCCATGCTGGATCCAAGCAGGGAAGAAGCAGCTGGAGATGGTGCTAGTAGCAGACCCAGAATGTGAGAGACAGGGGCCCAGTACTGGCTCCAGTCCCAGCCAGTCTTCAGGCACACCCAATTCAAAACCCCTCCCCAGACACTCAAAACACTAAATCCAGCAGTGCCTGACACTCACACCCACTCAGCTATCCCAGCCACAGTTGCCAAGTTTTCTGTAACTACCTTTCTGCCCCTGCCACTGTTTAGACAGAGTATATTGATCATAAACTGAAGATTATGGTTATATGCAAATTAGCTAGATAACTGGCATGAAGTGCTACACATGGAGTTGTATAAAGCACATCAGTTATGCATCAGTTTATTTTCTCATCCATTCACTTACACCCAATAATGTTGCCTACCAATCAGGATGGGAGCATGTAGTTATAAGGAAGTGACCCATGCCAAATCAGGTGATGTTGGGAGAAAACAAAAAAAAAGAATCTCTGTAAGACAATCCATTATCACAATCATCATAATATTGTGCTCTTGTAACTCCTTCCCTCTGAGCATCTAAACTCATACGAACACTAAAGTGTCTACTTGTGTCAGGTAGGTATCTCTTTTACAGATGGGGAAACTGAGGGCACAGAGACATTAAGAGATTTGCTAAAAAACTACACTAAAAGTCTGTGGCAAAGTTCAGAATAGAATTTAAAATCTCATATTTCCCCATCCTCGAACTCAAGCAGAAGACTATCCTTCTTCCAAAAAGTTACCTTATAATTACTAATGATAATTGCTTTGTTTTAAACCCACATATAAGTGAGTGAAAGGGACAAAATCCAGCACATTTGCTACAGTAGAGCCTGGTCTACACTAGGCATTTAAACCGGTTTTAGGAGCATAAAACCGATTTAACGCCACAACCGTTCACACTAGGAGGCACCTTATATCGATTTTAATGGCTCTTTAAACCGGTTTCTGTACTCCTCCCTAACGAGAGGAGTAACGCTAGTATCGGTATTAACATATCGGATTAGGGTTAGTGTGGACGCTGATCGACGGTATTGGCCTCCGGGAGCTATCCCACAGTGCACCAGTGACCGCTCTGGACCGCAATCTGAACTCGGATGCAGTGGTCAGGTAGACAGGAAAAGCCCCGCGAACTTTTGAATATTTCCTGTTTGCCCAGCGTGGAGCTCCGATCAGCACGGGTGGCGATGCAGTCCGAAATCAAAATAAAAAAAGAGCTCCAGCACGGACCATGCGGATGTGATCGCTGTAAGGGCAGGCAAATCCGTTCTATCAGCGCTCCGTTACAGAAGATGAAATTCAGAATCCTTTTTTAAAAATCTCCAGACAGACGCCATAGCAGGGACTCAGTGCACTGCAGCGTGACAAGCGTAACGGAAAGCCAAAGAATCAAATGGACGCTCATGGACTGGAGGACTGAAGCTATCCCACAGTTCCTGCAGCCTCCGAAAAGTATTTGCATTCTTGGCTGAGCTCCAAATGCTTCTAGGGTCAAACACAGTGTCCGCGGTGGGTCAGGGCATAGCTTGGCAATCTACTCATCCCCCCCACCCACCCCCAGAAGCGAAAGGGAAAACAATCCTCTGACTCTTTTACATGTCACCCTATCTTTACTGAATGCTGCAGATAGACACGATGCTGCAGCCGTCAACACCAACATCCTCACTCCCCCCTGCCATGGGTGGCTGATGGTACAAAAGGACTGGTAACCGTCCTCGTCATCAGCCTATTGGCACATGGGGCAGTAACCATGCTGACTAGCATCCGTCTGGTCGATCAAGGGCGCCTGGCCCTAATTTTTTCTGGTGGATGGTGCAATATGGCTGGTAACCATCGTCATCATAGCAACAGGGGGCTGAGCTCCATCAGCCCCCACCCTTCATGTGTAAAGAAAAGATTCAGTTGCCCCTGGACTAGCAGAGGGATGCTGGGCTTCTCTCCTACACACTGCTTAATGTCCTGTCTGGACTATCATAGCAGCTGGAGGCTGCCTTCCACTCATTTCTCACTAACAAGTCACCATGTCTTATTCCTGCATTCTTTATTACTTCATCACACAAGTGGGGGGACAATGCTACGGTAGCCCAGAAAGGCTGGGGGAAGAACGGAATCAACAGGTGGGGTTACAGGAGCACCCCCTGTGAATAGCATACAGATCATAATTTCTGCAGGATCTGACACAGAGCAGCTGTGCTCTCTGGTTCTATGATACAGTGGTTATCTAGTACACTTGCCTATATTCTAGGCAGGACTGATTCTATTTTTAGATACCAAAAAGGAGGGATTGACTCAGGGAGTCATTCTCAATTTTGGCTTTTGCGCCCCTGGCTAAGAGCAGCCAGGGGCACTTATGACAGCAGCAAATGGTACAAAAGGACTGGTAGCCATGATCATCTTAGTTCCAATTTATGGAAGGGTTGGATGGTGCAATATGGCTAGTAACCATCTCTGCTGTCATGCAAAAGCAAAAGCATGCTTCTGTGTAGCGCTGCTGAATCGCCTCTGTGAGCAGCATCTAGTACACATACGGTGAGAGTCACAAAAGGCAAAACAAGCTCCATGATTGCCATGCTATGGCATCTGCCAGGGCAATCCAGGGGAAAAAGGCGCGAAATGCTTGTCTGCCGTTGCTTTCCCAGAGGAAGGAGTGACTAACGACATTTACCCAGAACCACCCGCGACAATGATTTTTGCCCCATCAGGCACTGGGATCTCAACCCGGAAGTTCCAAGGGGCGGGGGAGGCTGCGGGAACTATGGGATAGCTAGGGAATAGCTACCCACAGTGCAACGCTCCAGAAGCCGACGCTAGCCTCGGACCGCGGACGCACACCACCGAATTAATGTGCTTAGTGTGGCCGCGCGCAATCGATTTTATAAAATCTGTTGTACAAAACCGGTTTATGCAAATTCGGAATAGTCCCGTAGTGTAGACGTACCCTAAGTCATGTAAATCTCTTTTCACAAAAGCATTTTTATGATTGAAATACAATTGATAAATCTGCAGCTGTTAAACATAAGTCACAGTGGCTATAAAAATAGATTTTTCTTGTTGTAACATGTCTCAAGATTTTTGCTGCCTTTGTGAAATCTTACAGGATCGTTTGGTAACAACTATTTATTTGTGAATAAACACTGAACTTCACAATCATTAACTGGCAGTGTGCAATTTATATACTGTATCAGACAAAAAAAATTGGTTCCTTAAGGTAACAGTGGAAACCTCTTATTGAATAATATTTCCACTTAATTTTATTAATTGAAATATTTATCTGTGTTTTCCACAATTCACAAAAAGAGAGACACTAAAGTGTTCCTGAAGTGCTAGAGAAGTGTTGTGTACTTTGGGCACAATCAATTCATAAGCTGAAGATATTACATTGAAACGTAGCAAGGTGCTAACAGAATTCTGGTGACCTTTCTGTGTTACAAGAGGTAACCTTTGTATCTCATTGAAACTTGACAACAGACTTGTATCAATCTGGCCAATCTAAGTCTGATTATGTAATCGGAATTATGTGGCACTACAATGCCTCCACAATGTTTTAATGGGAGAGAATATTAAAGATTTTAAATTTTGTCATGCATTGCATTAATTTAACCATTCATTTAAAAGCTACAACCCTCATTGATAAATACATAAAGGTTAGTATTTAAACATATTCATTTAAATATCTGTATTTAATGAACTTCACTACATTGTTTTAGTAATAAGCTATAAAGCTTTTCATCTCTAAATCGCTGGATGAGAAAATAAATTGATGCATAACTGATGTGCTTTATACAACTCCATGTCCCCTTGTGCCTCACATTCAAGATTTTGTGCTGATAATTCTTCAGAAACTACCCCAATCCAGGTCAGAAATGGCCTTCTCCTAGCTAGACTTAAGGGGCTCTTCTTTATCCTCACTCTTTATCTCTCTGCTGCCTTCTCTTCTGCTCTCTCTCTTCTCTGGCTTCCCTGATTCTCTTCTAACCTCTACAGTGGATGTGCATGAGGTGGCAGTCCTTTAAAATGGATGTGTACAAGGTGCTAAAGTTAATGTGGCATATGCAACCTTAACTTCAGCTTTTCAAGGTTTTCTAGTGTTTTAATTTCTGACTTTAATGTTTAACATTGATGGTGTTATGTAACCCTTCTGCCCCTCTGAGTTGGCAGCAACAAGGGCCGGGTTCAGTATCCAGGGGTTCCATTTCAATAACTCAATGCAAAACCGGCTTAAGCCCCCACCCAGTGACCTGGGACAATTACATACCACCCCCCGGGCGCCTCTAGGAGGCAATACTTCCCGTCTCGCAAGCACAGAGTCTGAGTGTAGCAAAATCCTTTTAATAAAGGAGAGAAACAATGTGGCATCACCACAAACAGGATTCATAACAAACCATGAGCAAGAGACCCACCAAATAAGTTTTGGCAATGTCATTTTCCCCTTAGGTCTTAAGTCCAATCATCCCAAAGTCCAACAACCCAAAAGTCTCTGTCCCTAATCAGTGCCACCCCAGAGTTCAAAAGTTTATCTGCAGAGTTTCACCCCCACCCCAGCCTGGGTGGAAATGGGGGGGGCACACAAGGTGTTAAGGGGAACCTTACGTGGGCCAGGGCCAACTGCTCTGCCTCTCCGTGGAGTTCTGCTGCAGCCTTCACCACGACCAGCTTCACTCCACCAGCTGTGCTGCTCCTCCCATCCCCGCAAACCGCTCCACTCCACTCTGCTCGCTGTTCCGTGGGCTGCTCCAACTGTGCTGCAAACTGCTCCGCTCTGCCAGCCGCTTAGCGATAGATCTTCAGGCTCCCCCACTAGTTAACACAGCACTCAGTGATCTCAGCTCAGTAAGTTTAGCTCTTTTAGTGATTTCAGCTCATAGTAGGGGGGCCCCAGTGCTGGTGCACCATTGGCCCAAAGTGAATTCAGCTCAGCAGCCTCTAGATGAGCTCCTAATGGAATCAAAATTAGCTCTGCTCTTCAACAGTGGCAAGAGGAGGAGGAGGTGCAATCGGTATTCCAGGCCCTCAAAAGGGGCCCATACCATCAGGTACACACACCAGTCCCCAACCTCTCTCCATTCACTGGGTTTTGGCACCCATGTCCCTTGTCTAGCAAGTGCTACTTAATTGATGATGAGACTCTCTGTCATAAAGCAGTCTCATAGTTCCTCATTCACATAATCAGGGTGACAACACTTTATTCCTCCTGCCCCAATAACAAAGAAATTGCGGATCCCAAAGCTGTCAGAATAACCATCCCAGGTTGCCGTGGGCTATGCTAAGCGAGATGGGTGTGCAAATGCAAACACCTGAAATTCCTTTCCACACTCCCTGAAATTCACCACCAGATGTCAGGGTAGAGCTCATCCTGACTCTGCTTACATATAATATACATACATATATATACACACATACATACATATACACACACACACACACACACACATTATATATATATATATATATATATATATATATATATATATATATATATATATATATATATATTTTATATATATATATATATATATATATATTTTCAATACAAAGCGAATATCCAAAGAGGACTTGAGCGACTAGGGTTGTTTATGGTCTCTTGTTCCACACCCAGAAGTGGCATAGGGATCTATACTAGGGCATACAAACTGTAGTCTCCAATGGGTAGATAGCTTTCTTCTACAGTGTTTAGGCAGGAAGGTGAGGCAACACTGCTACCCAGGATTTCAGAATGGGTCAGGACACAAAGCCATTCCCTGACGTGTTTTATTTTCTGGCTAGCTCAGAGAGAGAACATAAAAGTAGAGTGTCTCCCTCTGAGAAACTGATTCCAAATGGATATTCCTAACCCTCCTTACTACATGGAGCAGGCCCAACCAACCACGAACCAAAACAGCACAATGTGACTTTTAACCAAAGACAAACAACTGTCCTGACAAAAAAATTTAAAGTGAAAATATGCTTCAAATTTTACTAGTATTCTTAGGCACATTTCCAGAAAAAAAATTAGAAAAATTTTGATTGGTTATTAAAATTGATTTTATTTTGAGGATATTTTGCAACAATTCCCCCCTCCCCCTCTTGTTACAACAGTTAGCTAGAACTAGAGGAGGTGTAGTGAAGAGCTACATCCATGTATTCCATTGTTAAACATCAGAGGGTAGCCGTGTTAGTTTGTATCCATGAAAACAACAAGGAGTTTGGTGGCACCTTAAAGACTAACAGATGTATTTGGGCATAAGCTATCCTGGGTAAGAGGAAGTGAGGTTTTTTTACCCATGAAAGCTTATGCCCAAATAAATCTGTTAGTCTTTAAGGTGCCACCAGACTCTTTGTTGTTTCTATTGTTAAACCTATCACAAATGTGGAAAGAAGTGGCAAGAAGCATTTAGCTGTTCCATATTTCTCCTACTTTCCTCTCTCTGACTATCTCAACGGTTTTCCAAATTGTTACTGTCTATTGTGAGCTGGCCAACACATCTGAATTAGACATTTTTGTAATAAAATTACAATCTGAATTAGACGTTTTTGTAATAAAATTACAATCTGTTTACATAGACTACTATCCTGATTCACGTGAATTACAGATTGAGTGTGAAATGTTAGACAGGCTGGCCTTTCGTTACAGGAGCAACCAATATACAGAATTATAGGTGTAGCACAGGCAATCATTAGCTTGAACTAAAAAGCCTAATTGTTACACTTTTTGAATTGACCTCTTAACACACCGAAGAACAATAAAGTGACCTGACACTTTCCACCTTATAGATGTGCTGAACTACTATTATTGTTTGCAACTAATGTCATCAAACTATAACAAACCAGAGAAGAGGGAAGACTAGCTGAAAGACTGCAAGGAAAGCTGAACTGGTGTACTTTCAACAGTGACATGAATTACTGATTTACATCGGAGCTGGGTTAGCATTTTTGGGGTAGGACTATGGAACAATTTTTTTCAGTCCCCTGGCCCAGCCTAAATGACACCTGTATGACATTATCAGACCTCTACACATGGCTGTCTGGGAAGGTTAACATGATTCTTTGAGAAACCCCCAAGCTTAACTGACTTGTTCTATGTGAAAAATGTATGTGCACACACAGGAGTGGGGTCCTGAAGTCTCCTGCTGCACAAGTACATCCCAGATGTTTGTTATTTTCACCTCTCATGATTGGTTTATATTCGCTATTAGTTTATGTTTCCAAGGCGATCTTCACATGAAAGAGCATGACATTTTATCTTTAAGTGTCAGACATCCAAGACTTCTAACTCCCCAAAGCAAAGGGGCCACAGCCACAAGCTCTGATTTAAACTTTTCAGGCATTTTGTCAAGCCTCAGAAGTTTTAGGTTTCAACCAAAAGTTACCATTCCACTCCTATTTTTGGATGTCTAAAGAGAGAGAAGATAATAAAAATAGTATGTACTAGAAGCATATGGAAATGTAAACCTTTAACAGCTTAAGCTTTCAACTAGGCTGAGAAGATGCCAAGTGCAAAACAAGAATGTGATTCTTCTATGGCCTAATTAGTTAATGTGCCTATCTTCCTGCCCCTTCTGGTCCATACAAATTTGAGAGTGTGATACCATCTTGATTTTATAATATATTATGTAGTCACAGAATTCAATTATGAAACTGTATAGCTTTATGTTATACCTTTAATAGTAGTTAAGGACTGCTGATGCATTTTAACTACAATGGGATTTCTCCATAGCTAGCACCCTAACTACAAAGATGCAGGTTTCAAAGGGGTAGCAATGTTAGTCTGCATCAGCAAAAACAATGAGGAATCCTTGTGGCACCTTAGAGACTAAAATTTATTTTGACATAAGCTTTCATGGGTTATAACCCACTCCATCAGATCCATGGAGTACTGTATTTTCTACTCCATCCATCTGATGAAGTGGGTTATAGCCCACGAAAGCTTATGCCAAAATAAATGTGTTAGTCTCTAAGGTGCCACAAGGACTCCTCATTGTTTTTACAAAGATGCAGTAAGCAGAGGTGCCTGGTCAGATGTGCAGTACAAGACACACTCCATGGAGCCAAGATTTTAGGGATACAGGGCCCCACAGCCTCTATCCCTCTCCTCCTCCTAGGAACACCAGGCTCTGCTGTTCTCTCTGACATTTCCCAGGAAAAGTGGTCCTTGCAGGTTTCAAGGACTTTTTGAAATATGAAGAAACTCAACGGCATCCACTGCCAACAACATTCAGTCATTGCATGTTGTTCTTAATTAGACTTTAAGCTCTTTCGAGCAAGGGCTATCTTGTGCTGCACTTGACACAATGGAACCCAATCCTGACTGGGGCATTTGGATGCTACGATAATAAAATAATTATTAATAATTTGGTGAAAGTGATCTGTGCTGGCCTACTGGTCAACAAAAGCACAATAGCAGTAGCTCTGGTTGTTGCTGCTGTACTTAACTGAGAAACAGCTAAATCTGTAGCTTCAATTTATGGTTTAATTAATTATAGAAGTTTTATATTTTCAATTATTCAGATCTTATAAATTGTCATTTAATTAAATTATAATTTCTGGACTGTTGAGATCTACTCCCCAAAGGATTTTATGACTGTTCTGCGATTTCAGAAACCCATTCTACATCTGTATTGCAGCTGGGCCATGTGAGAGATCTGTGATAAGCCCTGTCCTGTGCAGTCCAACATCTCTCTCAAGGACACAAACATTAATGTGAAAAGGGAATTAGAGCTGGGAAACAATACAAAACCTCAAGCCTGATCACGTCTGATCCAGAGGTTTCAAAATCCATATTGAAATCTGTCAATTTCTGTCCAAATGTCAAGCAGTTGACATTTGGTGCAACACAAAGATAGTTTCAAGCTGCAAACTCTGATCTGGTGGTTTTGGCACACATTAACTATAGTTTAAGTCTGTCAAAGTTGTACTATTTTTAAATAGCATCCCCCCCACCCTCCTCAAAAAGAGGATTTCTAGTAAGTTTCCACTTAGATTCGTACTTGTCCCTTGATTTTTAGTCCAAGCTGCTGGAGTAGTCAAGGATCGTAATTCAAACAAGGAAAAAATGCAAGTTTACAGGAAGTTTTTACCCCTCACAAAGCAGTCAAGTGACAAAATCTGTTTGTTAATACCCCTAGATAGCACTACATAGCAGACCCAGTGGCACAGAAGCAATGGATTATGATCCAGATGTCATAACAAATTTGTGATTAAATCTAGTGACAGGCAGTAATTCTTGGTCTGGAGAGACAGTGAATTGCCATTTCTACAGAGCACCCTTGTGACTCACTGTTCACATATCTTACAGGAATATAGTTCATACAGAATCAGCACCTTCAATAATCAGCATCTTCCAAAGTGTCCCAAATGTCAATATTTCATAAACACCATCATTTATGTTGTCCTGTTACAATCTTTATAAAATATTTTAGCTTTGCATCTAATAGTTCTTAGTGAAGGAACTGTACCTTCCCAAAACTGCATTTTCCTTAGCAGGGTTGGCTAGGTGCTGAATGTGTGTTACTTGCCTACGTATCAGAGCAGTAATAGAATGTAAAGAAATGTGAATATTGAAAACGTTATAGCACTAATATTTACGAGGCAAACAACTTTATGAAAAGTATGCACAAACAAAATGTAATTACTAAGGGAATTCAAATACACCAAGTTACATAAATTTAAACAACACAGCTTTAAGATTCCTTCTACATGATTAATAATGTAAAAGGTAGAGTCAACCTTAATCTGACAATAGGCATTTTACTGAGAAATTATTTCAGCATCTAGATTCATTTGAGAAAAGTTGCAATGAATGCGGAGGAGGAGGAGGAGGAGGAAGCTTTTGGTTAAGCGATAGCAATTGCACAACGAGCTGGTGATTCTTTCTTGGGTGCTGTCATGGGGTGTATGTACCCCATACTGGTCCAGCAACCAAAGAGTTAACACAAGCACAGCCGGTCACTACTGATGGGCAGTCTCACAGGAGCTAGGAGGATAAAAGGACTGGGAAACTGAAGGGTGGAACTGTGGGGTGCTACCAGAGAAGTGAGCAGGCTGGAGAAAGGAGCTCCTGCCAGCAAGCTACTGAAGAGCTGCCCAGAGAGAACAGCCCAGAAGGGTATGAACTGACTGACAGACAGGAGAGCCTGCAGAGACCCAGTGGCAAGCAGGAAGGAGCTCAGGGCATGGTCAGAATCAAAGAACCTTGGTCCTGCTTATCTAGCTCAAAGCTGGAACCCTGTAGAGTGGAAGGGCCTGGATTCCCCTACCAACCCCTGATGGACTTAGGAGTGAGGAAAGGTTTTCAGACTCCTGGGCACCAGGAATAGACTGACAGCCCCACTAGGCCATGTGAGCCTGGGGGCTGCACCACACTTGGCCAGAAGGGGCCCTGTTGCACTGATGCATTGCCTCACACGTGCCAAGTTACTCAGAAAGTGCTGTGAGCTGAAAACATGGATGAAGTTTCTGAATTTCAATTCCTGTTGTGACAAGCATGGGAAGACAAGACAGCAGAAACCTCAGTGCTCCAATTTCTCTCCCACTGCTTTTGCCTGGGGTTTCATTTTTGGAGCACATGATTTTGGCAGACTGGAAGCTGATTAATGCAATGTCAGCACCTAATAAAGATTTAAACTTAGGTGAGATTCCCATTTGTGAGAGACGTAGTATATGATTCAGTTGGTCTTCTGGTTAGCTTCTCTCTCTACATACATGACATATGTAACATGAGCCCAGGGCGGAAGGAATAAGCGTTGGCATCTCAAGAGGTTGTTTGGCTCCAAGGATGGATTAATTTGAGAGTGCTAGGGTAGGATTAATTTGGGAATAGCCATAATGTACAGATCACTCCATTGCACTTCAGAGCTCCCTTCTACATTAAACAGATTTCTATTCCATTCTGGCATTGGAGTCACCAAGGCTTACTGCCTTCAGTGACTTCACTGTTCACGTGGCTAATAGCTCAATTTGTCCTAGGATCTTATGGCTGCTATAAAAGAACACTACGGGTATAGCCCAAGTGATTTCTTGTTCTATACAGATGGTGTCTTGTAGCCCATAGAACTTGATTAGACTTTTATTTATCCTTAGCAGTAATGCAAGGAATTTGTATCCTGTTAGACATTGGCTTAAGCAAATATGCATGAGTAAAGTGTGCCTATGATGCTTAGCATATATAAAACGGTTTGACAAAATTACCTTAGATTTTGGGGAACCGGGAATAGCTTGCTCAAGGGAGTGAATTGGTACAGAACGATACCAGGCAACTGCAGGAACAATGAACTGATACTGGGTTTGGATATTTTAGGATAGAATCACTGGCAGATGTTTAATCACAAACTTGCTTTAGCAATGATGATGACGGTGATAATAAGCTAAAAGGCATTAATATATTAACTTTTAGTTGATAAGGGCACACCAATATTACAAGGCTGAGGAAGTTAGATTTGGACATGGGAGGCTGGGCATCTGAATTAATATTCATGATACTACCCAGGCCCTATAATAGGCCAAGGCAACGTGTAGCGGGGGCCAGCTTTCCATCACTGACCCTACAGCTCTTCATTGTTATTTGTCTACCATTGACCTTTGGGCACTGGGTGTCTGGACCAGGGACAGGACTGTGTCTCTCACCTCCAGGTCCCCAAGGAAGGGTATGAGTATATAAACTGATGTCATGCTCTGCATATGCTCATATAAGATATCCCTAATACTATAATACTGCTATTTGTTTATGTGGTTTGGAGTTTTCTTGTCTGTACTGATTGTTTAACTAAAAGTAGCTAAGGCTTTGCTTTGCCTTTAGTGTGAGTATCTTTGTCTTATGCCTCAGGATAACCCTACAAGTTATTGAACTCGTTAGTTTTAATTCTGTGGAGCTTGATTCTGGGATAGAAACCCTATAACCCACAGCTCAATAAATTAATATCAATTGGCAATCAATATATTTTTAATTATATATATTTTTTAATATAATTATTAACCATTAAAGGCATCAGGCTACAATCCACAACATTCCCAGCTCTTTTCCTCAACAGGAGAGCAAAATGTATATCATAGTGCACCGAGGGCAGAATTAGGATTATATAGGTAACCTTAATCCTGTCATGACATAAATTTCAAGTGTTTGAGTTTAGACACTTAATATTGTTAACTTAATTTTTGGGGGGGAAAAGGGGGAATTGATATGGAACTTCCTAGGCATTTTAAAAATTGTTTAAAAGAAAAGCAAATGAAAAAAATTCCATTATATGCAACTGTAATATCCCTCATCATCACGGTTTACATCTGGGACCTTTAAACCTGTAGCAAGACTTCTGCTGCTTGAGCTAAGAGAGTAGCTTAGGGTATGTCTACACAACCCGCTGGATTGGCGGGCAGCGATCAATCCAGCGGCGATCGCTTTGTCATGTCTAGTCTAGACATGATAAATTGATCCCCAAATGCTCTCCCGTCGACTCCTGTACTCCCGCACTGCAAGAGGCACAGGCAGAGTAGACGGGGAAGCAGCAGCAGTCAACTCACTGTGGTTAAGACATCACGGTGAGTCAATCTAAGTATGTCGACTTCAGCTACATTATTCACGTAGCTGAAGTTGCGCAACTTAGATCGATCCCGCCCCCTAGTGTAGACCAGGTCTTAGGTAGCAGCAGCAGACCAGCCAGTAAATATCTGAACTTAGTAGGGGCTCCTTCTGAGCATCTGAAGTCTGCCAAAATTCTCCTCAGGAGGCACATTTGTAAAATCCCTCTGCATAAATCATCAGTAAGGCTAGAAATGTAGGATATTTACCACTTCCCCAAAGACACCTAATGACTTGAGCTACAGGAGCTAACTATTTGTTAGCAGCAGCAGTAGGCTGTTAACCACTGTGGACTAGCCATTAGACGATAAACGCAACACACTGCACAGTGCATAACATGCAAGAGTAGCAGATTTACAGACAGCATACCCAAGTGCACAGATTTGGCAGATTCTCTCTGAGGTGTATCATGGCTAAGACTTGAGTTTGGCATATTACAAATCTGGGGTCAAGGCCAAAGTCTGCCAGAGTGAGCTTGTGCAATCTTTTAGTTACTCCTGTAAAATGGAGAAGATTGTAGGCAGCATGCTGGGGGATGGGGAGAAGAGTATGAAGATACTTGCGTGCCCCATAGGTTAGGGATAAGGTCTTGCTCAATAATAAGATGATCAATGGCACAAAATTAATAACTACTTTGTAGAAGAGGTGAGATCAGAACTCACAATCTTTTGTCTTCTGTGCTAGTACCTACTCCCATAGGCCTAATAGTATTTTGCTAGAGGAAAGTGGCAGGAGTAAGATCTATTATGCCTGTGTCTCATACAGAGATTCAGTTCTGTGTGGCTACTTCAGAACAATTCAGAAATCTCAGTGGGGCCTAGGATCATGCATGACCTCTCAAGGGCCCTTCCAGTCCCACGACCCTATGATATTATAGTTGGAATGTTCAGAAAATTAAGCAGCAGAAAATGTCTGGAAATGTGCAAATAGCAATTTTCCACAGCTTATAATTTAGCCAACTCTAGGCAGAGTTAAATGTCTCTGACCTCAGGAATCACTATTCCCCCTGCCAAACTTAAAGTCACTGCTCCAAACAACAGAAATGCTTTAGCAGTTTAAAGAAGTCAAAACAATTTTTCAACATAAAGAGGCCCATTCCTGACTTAACTGGGGCCGGGATGTGCATTTCGAAATTGCCCCATGCTGGGTCCTGGTTGGAGTGCGTGGGGGGATTCCCTCTGGCACCAGTGTCAGTGGAGCAGAAATCTGCTCCCTCCCCTCAAGCTACTCACTCAATTCAGTGGAGCGGGAGAAATGATGGACTCCCAGAGAAGCCATTCTTGCTATTGAAAGCCATGCTGCCCTTTAAGCAGTGTAGCTGTCGGAGCTGGGTTTCTCTAGGATACATTGTTAATTAGGAAATTTAGAAAATCAGATGCCAGGAATCACACTTTGGCTATGAATAATAATAGTTTAATTGCCCTTTATTTTTTCATTAATAGGGGATTTTTTTTCAAGTAATAATTTACTAATGGAAAATTAACAGATATATTTTACTTTTGGTATATAGATTAATGGCTTTCTGTTGCAACTGTTTCATTATCTTGGAAATGTTTCATCAGTTTTAGACATTATTCTTTTAGCACACAGACATTTCTGTTCCACCTCAAAAAAATTTGAAAAGAAAAAAAAAAAGTCAATTATTGCTCCACTGTTGTGATTCAAGCTGACATATTGGGATGTGATAGCAAAATTTTAAAAATCAGTTAGGTGCTCAGATGCCATGGTAATGAGCAGAGCATAGATTAGCTATAGTAACTTATTTTAGAGCAATTTGGAGACAGAACTAAAATACATGATGAATGTCAAAGAATGTCTCAGTATATTTTAAGCATCTATACTAATATTTTTCATACATGGACTATTTTAGTGGAAAAAGATTGTCAGCACATGTGAAAGCAAGGCATCTCAACTAGTGCTAGGAACCAGTCACAAAATCATAGAAACTAAAAACTAGAAGGGATCACCCATTTGACTTCTTGTATATCAAAGGCCTCCAATACAACCCAGCACCTGCACACTAAACCTAACAGCCAAAATTTGACCAAAGTATTACAGCCCACAGAAGATTAGGTTATCATGTGGGGCACAAAACAAGAGGGACTGAGGTGCACCAGTACCTGAGGCCCCCCCTCAACGGCAGGTAAATGATTAAGTGAGATATGCCCAGCTCACGGCGGTTATCTTATTTAAATAAATAAAAGTGTTCACACATAAAACAACTCCCTAATTAATGGTCTCAAACACAGTTCTTTTCCCCTTCCCAAGCCCTTCCTACTTCCTAAAGTAGAAGCTTTTTCCTCTCCGACGTCTGACATCAAATCATTTTGTCTGTTTTTCACACTACATTCAATGGGAACCTTTATTCCCCATTGCTGTTTCAGGACAATTGGTCTAAGGAAGTTGATATCCCAGCACCTGGCAGACGCCTTCAGCATTGCAGTTAGGAGTCCCTTTGAGTCCCTAGGGACCAAGAGAGATCAGAGTGTTGAAGTACAGCATGCTGGATCAGAGCAGAAATCAGAGAAATTTCAATGCATCAAGTTATAAGAGATCTTACAAAAAAAAATTCTTAAATAATTTCCCCTTTCCTTTGTGTTTACACATTTCAAAAAAACCTCTTATAGAACACTTTTCACCTTTATTTCAAGGCACCTTATGAAGAATGGAAATTATCCCCAATTTACAGATGAAGTAACTGACGCTTAAAGAGGTTGAGGGTCTACATTACAGAGACTACACTGACATCCCTGTGTCGACATAGTCCTGAGAGTAGAAGCAGCCTACTCGCTCACCAACAGAAGGGGGTTTTCTTTCAATGTGAATCACTTCCCCCAAACAACGTTTGCTAAATTGACAGAAGCTCTTTTCTCTAGACGTAGTTGCACCTATGCTGGGAGTTATGTCGGCATATCTGTGTCACTCAGGGGTGTGGGTTTTTCCACAGCCCTGACCGACCTATGCCAATATAACTTTTCTGTGTAGACTAGGCCTAAGTGACTGCTCATTGGGTCACTATATAGTTTTAAGAAAGAGAACCTAGGCTCTGACTCCTACTCCAGCACCTTCCCCACTGGTCCACTTTGCCTCTGATAAACACTTTAAACCACAGAAGACCTTAGTAATTTCTTAGCAAAGCGATACATTTAGCTCTTATTCTCTCTTCATAAATCAGTATCTTTAGAAAAAAATGATTAACAGCCAATTTCCAAACTCTTCCAATTTTTCAGATTCTTTCTGGGGAAGCAGTGAGTGTAAGATTTCACTATACAAGATGTTTTACATAAGAATGTAAGAACGGCCATACTGAGTCAGATCTCAGGTCCATCTAGCCCAGGGGCCAATGCCAGCTGCCCCAAAAGGAATGAACAGAACAGATAACCATCAAGTGATCCATCCCCTGTCACCCACTCCCAGGTTCTGGCAAACAGAGGCTAGGAATACCATCCCTGCCAATCCTGGCTAATAGCCACTGATGGACCTATCCTCCATGAATTTATCTAGTTCTTTTTTGATCCCTATTATAGTCTTTGCCTTCACAACATCCTCTAGCAAGGAGTTTCACAGGTTGACTGTGCATTGTGTGAAAAAAATATTTCATTTTAAACCTACTGTTTCATTTAGCGACCCCCTAGTTTTTGTTTTATGAGAAGGAGTAAACACCACTTCCTTATTTACTTTCTCCACACCAGTCATCATTTTATAGACCTCAATCATATCCCCCCTTAGTTGTCTCTTTTCCAAGATGAAAAGTTCCAGTCTTATTAATCTCTCCTCAGATGGCAGCCGTTCCATACCCCTAATCATTTTTGCTGCCCTTTTCTGAACCTTTTCCAATTCCAATATATCTTTGAGATGTGGCGACCACATCTGCATGCAGTATTCAAGATGCAGGCATACCATGGATTTACATAGAGGCAATATAATATTTTTTGTTTTATTATCTATCCCTTTCTTAATGATGCCCAACATTCTGTTTGCTTTTTTGACTGCCACTGCACAGTGAGTGGATGTTTTCAGAGAATTATCCACAATGACTCCAAGATCTCTTTCTTGAGTGGAAACAGCTAATTTAAACTCCACTATTTTATGTGTATAGTCGGGATATTTTCCCCATGTGCATTATTTTGCATTTATCAACATTAAATTTCTTCTGCCATTTTGTTGCCCAGTCACCCAGTTTTGAGAGATCCTTTTGTAGCTCTTCGCACTCTGCCTAGAACTTAACTACCTTGAGTAGTTTTGTATCTGCAAATTTTGCTATCTTACTATTTACCTCTTTTTCCGGATCATTTATGAATATGTTGAATAAGACTGAGCCCAGTAAAGACCCCTAGGGGACATCACTATTTACCTCTCTCCATTCTGAAAACTGACCATTTATTCTTATCCTTTGTTTCCTATCTTTTCACCAGTTACCAATCTAGGAGAGGACCTTCCCTCTTATCCCATGACTGCTTACTAAAATCCAAATATATTAGGTTTACTGCTTTCCCTTCACCCACTATTTCTGTAATTCTAGGAGGCAGGGGGAGGGGGAAAGCAACAATCAAGTTTGTATGAAAGAATTTCAAACTTTTTATCTTTATATTCCAATGCAGTGATTTGTTATAGTTTAGAGAGCTAAGCAACTGTTCATTTATACATCACAGCTATTCCCCATTTAACCCATAATAATTAAAACTAACAATATTAAAAGTATTTATTAGCTCTAATGACATATAGCAAAGCGTTTATATGTTTTGGCACATACTAGTTTCCTAAGTTAGGCCCTGGTCCATCAGGATACTTAAGCAAATGCCTACATTTAAGGACTTGAGTAGTCCCACTGACAACAGTTGGATTACTCACATGTTTAAGTACCTCAGTGACTCACCTGAACACAAAACTATAACAAATTTTAAATGTAAACAACATTATTCATGCAGATTTCAACTGTACTTACTGATAAATGAGATTTTATATAGAATTTTTTATTCTGAACAATCCTAAAAATCTCAGTAGAGATTGCATATAAAAACATTATCCATCCATCACTGAAATGCAGCTCTGAGGATGAATACATGCAGCTACTTTTTGACAGTAACTCCTTATTGCAGTTATTTTTAGGAGGGGCTGTGAAAGATAACTTCAGATGAAAGTACACTGGATATTTTTAGACAGGCATTTATTCTTACCAATTTAGATACCTTGACAAAATTAGTTGCCCACGGATATTGAAAACAAATAACTCTGTAGACTAGTTTCTAACTCTGTAGATTATTTTCAAGTGATTTATCTAAATATGAACAGAAAACAAAACAGTTGTATTTCACTATACAAAGTGAGATTATTTACCTGTTCTGTAACCTGAGTACTTCTAGATGCACTGGTCCCCATTTGTATTCCACTGTGGAGTATGCATATGCACCATGCACCTGAGATTGGAAATTTGTGCAGTGGCCACTGTTCCACACCTGTGCCTTTTGCCGCCTCATGCTCCAAACCAAGGGCATTAAGGGGTGGTGCAGACTGACCATCGCTCCAGTTCATTCTTTATGGCTAATAAAGTTATGAGCTGAAGTAGAGGGAACAGAGGGCAGGTAGTGGAATACAGACAGGGACCACATGTCTTAAAAAATAGTGAGCAGGAGGCCAATGGTTTTCATGAGTACCACTTGGACAAGATTAATATCCCACATTGAAGCTGGCTTGCTTACAGGAGGAAAGATCCAAAGTAAGCTTCAAGGAAGTGGATCGTTATTGGATGGGCAAAATTGGAGTAGTCAGTGGGGGGATGGCAGGTGCAGATAGCTGCCAAATGAACATGTACTGAGTTGAAAGTGTATCCTGAAGTCTTTAGGGACAGGAGGTAAATCAGGATAGCAGAGATGTCTGATTCTTCTGGATAAGTGTAGTGGTTATGAGCCCTGATGGAAAATCTTTTCCACTGGGCAGCACAACAATTGTTTAGTAGACTCCCTTCTATTATTGTTGAGAATAGACTGGACAGCTCCTGAGCGCACAGTATCCAGCTTGATGCCCATCCAAATACCAAGCTGTCAGATGTAGTGAGTCTGTATTGGAATGCTTGATACTGCCTTTGTGCTGCATCAGCAGGTTCTGGAAAGTGACATGCAGATGAGATGACAACTGAAGGAGGCTGGGAAACCAGAATTGTCTGGGCCAAATGGGAGTGATCAGTATGACCCATGTTTTGGCCTGCCAGATTTTCCTCAAGACTTGAGGTAATAAGGAGATGGGGGGGGTCGCAGGGGGGGAGGAAGGCATACATTATTTGCCCTGACCAGGGACCAGAAGCACATCTCCGATGAAGTTCTGACCCAAAGTCCCCCAGAGCAATAATTCACACACTTTTTGTTCTTGTAGGATGCTAAGAGGTTGCAGGACAAGGAGCCCCAAAGATGGAATATGATCTACTGAGTCATGAAGCGGTCACTCGTGGTCCTGAGAGAAGCACCTGCCGAGGAGGTCTGCCTGGGTGTTGGGTACTCTCAGTATGTGCACTGCTGACAGAATTATCTGATGTCAAATACACCAATTCCAGAGTTCTACAGCTTTTGTATCGGGGGGGGGAGAGATTTCACTCCTCCCTGTTACTTTACATAGAATAGCACGGTGATGTTGGCCCACATCACTAGAATGTGGTGAGACCTCATGATGGAGAAAAACTGCTTGGAAGCCTCTCAGACCACTCTGAGTTCAAGCTGGTTTATGGGCATTGTGGCTTCTTTCACTGAGTAAATGCCTTGTGCTGAATGTTCACCCAGGTGGGCATCCCAGCCAAAAACAAAGGTATACCCGATGAGAGAATTCTGTGGTAAAGTCAGAATGAACAGAACTTTGTTGGTCCTTGTTCTCCCACTAATTCAGGGAGACCCTCACTTCTTGAGGGAGGGAGATTAGTTTGTTTATACTGTCTGAGCAAAGCCAGCCTGAAGACAGTCTCCCAAATGAGGTTACGTAAGTATAAGACACTGTTACCCAGGAGGATGAGACAGGAGTACATTTGCAACTGTGGGCTCTCTCAGTTGCATGGGAAGATGTTTGACACCTGGAGCTCGTCCTGTGGGAGGAATGCCTTGGCTGCGATCAAGGTCAGGGTTGTTCCTATAAAATCTACAGACTGGGTTGGCATGAAAGAACTTTTCAATAATTTTACACAATCCTAGAGACTGCAGGATATTGTCCTTGGCTGCTGACAGCACCTCTTGGTAGGACTTCCCGGTCAGTAACCAGTCCTCTAGGTAGAAGACGACTGATGACGATTGGCAAGAGAAGTGAGCTGCTGCAACTGAGATAACTTTGGTAATCCCTTGGAACTGTTGCCAGGCTAAAGAGAAGCACCTTGTATTGGAAATGTGAATCACAAAGTGAATTACAGGAACCATCTGTGAGATGGGTGGATGTCCATGGGAAAATGGGCATCCTTCATATCTACAGCTGTAAACCCATCCCCTCTGTACAATGACTGGATGATAGATGCCAAAGGAAGCATTCTGAATCTCAGCTTGCAAATAAAAAACAAAACAAAAAAAACACACATTGTCTTAGATCTGCAGCCTCCTTTCTTCTTTGATCTGAGGGAGAAATTATAGTAGAACCTCTTCCCTTGGTGTTATAGAGGTATTGGTTCTATGGCTCTTTGAATGAGGAGGGAGACTAAATAAATAAATAAAATAAATTAATGGAGATATCCTATCTCCTAGAACTGGAAAGGACCTTGAAAGGTCATCAAGTCCAGCCCCCTGCCTTCACTAGCAGGACCAAGTACTTATTTTGCCCCAGTTCCCTAAGTGGCCCCCTCAAGGATTGAACTCACAACCCTGAATTTAGCAGGACACTGCTCAAACCACTGAGCTATTCCTCCCTCCTTCCCTACTACTTGGACAAGTCTCCTCCTATGAGAGGAATCCCTGAACAGGGACAGGGAAGCAAGGTTTGGAGGAGGAAGAGAGAGGAATTTGGTGTACCCTGATAATATTATATCAAGTCTCCATCTGTCTGTTGTGAGGTCCTGCCCACTATGGAAAAAGTGAAGAAACTGAAGAAGAGAAGACTTGGGTAGCATGGATGGCATCTGTTGATCATGGCTCCCAAAAGATCGCATCAAAAGTATTTCTTGACCTGGGGTTGAGGCTGGAAAGGTGTTGTTGGAAGAGCCACTTGTTAACTATGGTGTATCACAGGGATCGGGAACCTTTGGCACGTGGTCTGCCAGGATAAGCAACCTGGCGGGCCGGGCCAGTTTGTTTACCTGCCGCGTCTGCAGGTTCGGCCGATCGCGGCTCTCACTGGCCTCGGTTTGCCATTCCAATCCAATGGGGGCAGCAGGAAGCAGCAGCCAGCACATCCCTCGGCCTGAACTGCTTCCCGCCGCCCCCATTGGCCTGGAGTGGCAAACCGTGGCCAGTGGGAGCCGAGATCAGCTGAACCTGCAGACGCGGCAGGTAAACAAACTGGGCCAGTGCCAAAGGTTGCCGATCCCTGGTGTATCATCTGCCTCTTTCATGGAGGCTTATGAGGGCTGGGGCACTGTATGAGGGCTATAGGATATGGTTTTGTGGTACTTTCTTTTCAGGCCAATTCCAAGGAGAGATGCTCTTGAGTCTTTTAATGAGCGCAAAGACTTCATCTGGCTTGTTTGCTAAAGAGATTATTCCATTCAAAGGGCAGGTCCTCCCTGGATTGTACATCATGAGGAAATCCCGAACAGTGAAGCCATAATGTCCTGTGCATAGCTATTGCTAAAGCCATGGCTCACGATGCTGCATCAGCTGCATCTGCAGAAGACTTCCAGGATGATCCAACTATCAGCTTTCCTTCCATATCCTATACCAAGCTTGGTGGCATGTTTCTTGGTGTATGTGGGGGCCGGGGGAGGAGGGGTCTGATCAGTCTGGGTCAGACTGTGGCCTCAGAGCATATTCCATAAAGTGTTTCTTGAGTCTGTCTTCCCGTGCCTGTTTAGTTCATCTGGGAAAGGATTGGTAGGTGTTGCACCTGGAGACAATGTGGGCTTCTCTGGATACAAACACCAGAGTTATGGACTGACCGGTTAACCGGACACCATGTGAAACTGGAAGTAATCAGTTAAGCAGCAGCAGAGACAACCACAAGAAAGCAAAATATTGTACTGTGTCTGTATTGCCTCTTAAAAATAGGCACATCTGGGTTGCCTGTCCCCACCCTCACTCACAGGAAGCCACGGTGTGCACCACTTTCACCCCTCACTACCCCACACTGGGAGGGAGAGGCATTGTGTACACACACACACACACACGCTGGGATGGGGACAAGCTGGCAAACTCATTCTGATCCAAGGAAAGAACCTGCCTGCAAGGATGCTGTCGGCACTGAGGAGGAAGCTCAGATGCTGCTGAAGCCTGCCCTGGAGTGTCAGCTGCCCGAACTGTAACTTTGTTCAGAGTTACAAACATTTCAGTGTCACTGACAACCTCCATTCCCAAGGAGTCCGTAACTCTGACGTTCTACTGTAACTAACACTAATACTAAACTAAACTAATGGAAACTATTTAAGTGATTTAAAATGATATATTTACTCATTCAAAAAGGAGAAGCTTTGGAAACACTGGAGAAGTTCCATCTCAGATCATGCAACAGTAAGATGGAACTGGAGCAGCACTTGGTCCACACTGCCCCTTATGCCCTCAGCTTGGAGAGCAAAGGGGCAAATGGCAAAGATGCCGACCAACAGACACTGCTAAAAAATTCTGATTGCAGGCTCATGGTGCACATGCATTCCCCACAATGGAATACACATAGGGACCAGCACTCAAAGAACTATTTTATTGCTGATTTATTCATGGAAGGTTCTTAGATTCTTTTTCTAAACTCATGTGAATAAATGAACCAGAGTAAGCAATGCATCTTTTTTTTTTTAAATCTGTGAGTTACAAATACTCTGTAATGGAGCTTTACCAAATTTCATGACCCACTCAAGAAATAAATGCTGTTCAATTTCTTTGCACAGGAAATTATTCAAAACAGAAAGAAGTGTTGGGAACTATAAAGTTAAATAAGCCAGTCTATATATCAGGTACATTACCATTACATATGCCAGTCTTCACTTTGATTGGGTATGCAGTGCAATACAAGCCTCTCTCTTCATGTTTATTTAGTTCCAAATTGATGGTAGTGCTTTCCTGCATGTTTCCTCTCCATTCAAGTTCACTCATTTCTCTTGTTTATTAACTTGATGATTGCCTAAAAACCCTATTCTAATATATATCTAAGAACTTCTGAATTTTATTACCTGTTTGTTTTACATTTCAAATATGAGAAACATTTTGAATGGAAAGTGAACAGAGGCTGAACAGTTACTCACAGTCTCTCCAGGGATCTCAGTCCAAAGAAAGAGCCATTCTTTAACCACAAGATCTTGTTGTTACTCAGAATTCTGCAAAAAGTCATAAAAGAATCTGGTTAACAGATCATGATAATTTCACTGATTAAGAACATGTAATTACAGTAAATGATGTCGCTGTAAAATACTAATCATAAAATTCTCTGCTTCATTTGCATTTTCCTTTATAGCAGTAAATATAATAATCATTTTCACAAGTAGAAAGTTACATCATCAACATTCTCCTGTTTAACAAGCAAGTAAGTCAACAAGTGCAGCGTGGTTCCATGTGAAAACTGTGAAATTAATAGACATCTGCACAGCACACATTTGAAGAACAGCTGGTGAATGTTAATTTTTATGCTTGCATATGTCAACAAGCTGGGTGTGTGGATGAGGGTGAGGGGAAGGTGGGGGTATATGAAGAAACCTCTTTCTCCAGGCAACAAGACAATGGTGGAATTACATGGAACTGCTAAAACAGCGATGAACCCTTCCCCCATCTCCCCATTTTCAGATCCATACACCCAAAAGCCAGGGCCGGCGCAACCCATTAGGCGATATAGGCAGTGGCCTAGGGCGCTAATATTTGGGGGGCGGCGAGTGAGGCAGCTGGACCTTCTGCCGCCTCTGTTGGGGCCGCCATTTCGGAGGCGGGACCTTTCGCCATCTCTGTCGGGGGCACCATTTCAGGGGCGGGACCTTCCGCCGCCTAGGGCGGCAAAAAAGCTGGCAGCGCTCCTGCCAACAGCAATAACCTGCTCCCTATTGCATTGAACTGGAGCTAAAGGGAAGTACCTCCTCACACAGTTCTAGGTTTTGCAGGAGACTCAACTCTATTTTTCTAAAGTAGCAGAACAAAAACCTTTCCACATTTATCAGAGAAAAAAAGATTTACTTTTTTTCCCCCTTTCATATAGCATGTTATTTTAAACCTATCAGATGCTAATTTACCTAGTAGTAATTTATCTCCTAGTATTTCCTACTATAATTAAAATATAATGAACACTTATTTTGAGAATGCAGAACAGATTGCTGCTGGAGATGTGGGTGTCTTGGAGCCATATTGGCTCACATACGTTGGGATTGTCCCAGAATACAATCTTTTTGTCTAGAAGCAAGCAGGATGATTAATATAATGGATACCTCCTTAAAAATTACATCAAGAACTGTGTTTTGGAATCTAGCCCATCACCTTGAAAACGCTACAACTTACGGAAAGTTTGGTTCTCTATAGCAGTGCTTGTAGCCAAACAATTCATATTGCTTAGACTGAAGAGCAGATTGCTTCCAGGGGTAGGAGCTTGGCACAGTGACTTGGCTGAGCTGGCAGCTAAAGAGTGGGTAAAATTTTGGAGAAAAGGGACCGCAGACAAATTTGAAAAGATTTGGTCTGACTTTTTAGAAATTTTTGATTGATGCCTAGTGGATGGACACTAAGATGTTGTTCTCCTTTCCCCTTCCTACCCCCCTTTATTCCTTTCCTTTCCCTCCCTTTCCATTCCTTTACCTTCCCCCACCCCACCCTTCACCCCATCCCTGATTTTTTCAAGGGGGTGAATCAATAAAATATTAATATAAAACATTTTGATGTTGTGCACCAGCATATTTTGCATAGACATAATCTCTCAACCTGCCAAGGCCCAAACGCGGAACACAGTGTGTGACAAACTCTCAAAATGAGGGACACAAAAATAATTATCCAGGCAGGAAAACTTAATATGCTGTGGAATTCAATCCTGTCACATAAAGAACTCTTGATGAGTTCCATGATTTTTTTTTTTTTAAGACTAATGTAAATAATTTTCAACAATAAAAATGAGGGGATGCCCAATTTGTATACAACTTTAGGACTATGTTGAGTGACAGCCCTCAAAATAAGGAACACATCAGAAGTATGTATCAGTGCAATGCATCTCATTTAAATAGATTCCATAAACAAGAAGTTAGTTTAAAAGGAATTAAGGCTGGTTAAGTGTGACACTTGCCGCCCCTCCCTCCCAACTCAAATCCTTAAAAGCAAGGAAATCCTTAGGTATGTAGCAACCCTTATCTGTATCCTTACATCCTCAGAGAACATTTCTACTGACAGTGACTCCCCATTTTCACCAGATCTCCACCAGATAAGGAAACATACTACACACAACACATCAACTCTTCCACAGTATAACACAAAATCTTAAACATAACCTAAGCAACATTAGCAAATAAACACTACAGATTAAGCATGTGCTCTGTTATGGATTGTTAAATAAAGTTCAAAGTCAAAACAGTGCTAGTGTTTGTTCTGATTTTGTTTTATAATCTCCTGAACATCTAAGGCAGCCATATTTGATGCATATTGGTTGAATAGTTTTAAAATTGAGCATTTAAACTGAATATTTGATACATATACTGCTGAATTTTGCTGCTCTTTTAGGTTTTAGAGGTTTTTTGGTGTTTTTTAATTCTTTCCTTCCTTTTTATGGATCTAAACTTTTAAGACCGGGCGAGTTTGAACCAGCCCATGGAAAATGAAGTCCCCAAGGTAAGACTGGCTTGGCTTTGGAGGCTCAAAACATGACATTTATGTTATTCATATTATACATTGTGTCATTTGGCTATATATGGTGTTATGAAGAGATTGTATTTTGAGGTATATTGTTATGGCAGGGAGAATAAATATTACACTTGGACTGTTCAGTATGACCCAGATTTACAAAGATCTGTGTACCTTAGAACTCCCATCTCACTTCAGTATGATACATGCATTCCTGTCTTCAGATATTTGCCCTTATATGTATATATCATTTGGTTTTTCCAGTTTTCTAATAATTATATTCTGGATATAGAGACAAGATTTAACTCTGCTGACAAACTCCATTTGTAAATATAATGTGTGTTTCATATTGTTCACCACCTGAATTTGCTTCTGTTTGGCCCTAATAGCATAGATACAATACAATATTAAATTATCTGCATAAGGCAATTTCCTTGGACTGGGAATATAGTGAAGAAAAATATCTTCATGATGCTAATAAAACATGATTGGTTTAAGTTAAACAATGTGGTCACATCCAGTCACTATGTTTGCCTATTTTATTTTTTCTTAAACAGCATTCTTTTGGTCTTCAAAATTCTCATTTTTAA
Source organism: Mauremys mutica (assembly GCF_020497125.1). Lineage (NCBI taxonomy): Eukaryota > Metazoa > Chordata > Testudines > Geoemydidae > Mauremys > Mauremys mutica. The sequence continues at coordinate 100,923,590 of NC_059078.1, forward strand.
AAGACCAATGTAAACCCCCCCAAAAAGTTTAAAAATTAGAACTAATTAATTTTGCGTTTCTAAACTTAACCTTAAATTGTATACAGACCTTTGCATAATGACTAGGTTTCCAACAGTTAATTTTTCTTTACTCCCTCATCCTGTATACATCAACTGCCAAGAAGGTTTTATAAACATGATAATGTAAAGACAGCAAATGCTTACTTAATTAGGTATAGTTAAAATATGCAATTCAAGCCAAAAATGCAAAAACTTTGGTGGGTGGAATATTAATAAGTCATGGCTTCAGAAAAGTGTAATATCATGATAGAGCAGATGAAAATGGTTTCCTCATAATCAAAGCCAGTCACTTAGTTAGACTGTTCTGTTAATAATATGAACTTCAGCACTGGCAACATTTAAGTTACATTATATTGTATCGTACAATATTGCTAGATATTACATACTTAATCTTCTTTTCTAAGGATATTCACTGTGGGGATAGGAAAGAGTTGTGTGGCCATATTCTGGAGTATATTGATATGGAATAAGAATTTTAAATGCAAAAGTTTAAACAAACCCTTCCATGTAACAGAAGTCTGGCCTGAGGTCTGTACTCAAAGTTGAGTTTATTCTGAAAACTTCAGTACATTCTTTTCTTTACCAAAGCACCTGAAAGAATGGAAGATGTACCACATGTGAGTAGAAGAATGCTATATTTTTCTCACCCCTTTGTGTTTTTGTAAATATGCTTCTAGTCTGCTTCTAGCCAAATGCAGCATTTTGTTTGTAAATAGAGACAAAATCTAGAAGTGATGTAGAAAAATAAACACAAAAGCATCTTTTTAAAATGTAGTTATCTATAGGATTCTTGTTTTTATGTACCTAGTTACTTAATTATAATTGGCAGCTGTAACATATGCTGTGTTTTTATAATATCAGAAATTGATGCACTTGTGATTATTTTGATAAGAGAACATTAACCTTTAACATGAGGGGTTTTTTTCTCCTTATAAATCACAGCAGAACACAACATGTTAAATATTTCACACTTACTATCTACTATCTCAGCATTTTCACTTGTCCTATATTTTCAGATGTGTTAGTTGATTTCAGTGATAAAACACATAGTGCTAAAACAGCTGCCTACTTGCTATGTTAAAGTAATTATCAGTCTCCAGCTGTGTGCTAGGAGCCTTGCATTTTTAATTTTTTATTCAAATGAGACAAACATTTAGAAGATAAACCTTTTATTTCTTCAAGTGCCACTTCCAAAAGAGTTTGTGTTTAAATGTTTTACTTTTTCTAAATAGTTTCCTGGCAAATTTTCTCTGTTGCCCTACCTGCATTTTCCCTCTACCTCCAAAAAAGATACTTTCCAGCGTTCCAACCTTTTTTTTTTTTTCCAAAAAAGTTACCTTTAAGTAATATTCATGTGTACTGATCCAGCATTCGTGGGTCAGTGACAGACACATACTAGCAGGCTGAAACACTAAACCTATCAGATATTTTAGTACTAAGGATCCTAGGCCTCTTGATATGGAATAGGACTTTTAAATGTTTTACCCAGGTAAAGATTCCACCACAATTAGGAGGAAGATGGGAAGTTATGATGGGGACTCATACCAATTATATTAATATAAAAACACCCTTAAGTCATAAAGGTCAAAATATAAAAAAAGAGTAGCTGTAGCCCTCATAAGGGAATGCCAGGGTTATATCTATCCGCACCCTGTCCCTTTACAGAGTTGGGATCTAATAAGGAGGCCAAAGGAGGCAGCTCTGGGGAGCACTGTGTGGTTTCAGGAGAAGTGTTTTTTGGTGCTTGCTCCAGACAGACTCAGCAGGAGTAGGGCTTGCATAAGCTGTGCTAGTTTTTTGGATACAAAGTTCAGTGAAACTCCTGTTTTAAAATAGTCCTTGGTCTGGGAATATAAGAGCCTAAACATTAAATCAATAACCAATGGTAGGTTAAAGAAAAAAAAATCAGTGACAAGATCATGGGGAGTCTTTGATACTGGTATATCTTGAGATAATGGAATTTTATTTGCAGGTAAAGATTTAGTATCTGCATAGATTTTGTGCTACAGAAGTGTAGAGGAATTTGTCAGGTAGTCCTTCACTCAGAGACAACTGTTCTCAGCACTCTGACACAAAGACCCATGTTGAGGCAAATGTGTTAGTCTTATTGGATTTGGTGAAGGAGTAGAGAGATCAGACTGTACCTTTCCATCTCTTTAACTGAGCATCTCTGACTCTAACAAAGTAGCAGCTACAGAATGAGTGGAATAACCCTGATGCTCAGGAAACATGGGCTTTCAAAGCAACAATTCATTCTGGTGGAATATATATCAACGTATGTGCATTGAGCTCAGCCATTTGATGGCGTCATCATGAGCCAGGTGGAGGGCCAGTAGCCCACTGTCAAAATAAGTCAGTGGGCACTCAAAGATATGCTAGAGTCTCAAGTTGACAGCAGCTGAATCACAGGTCATTAGAAAAAAACCATTTAAAGAGACTGGCCGCATAGCTGCCCTGTCCTATTAGAAATCGGTTCAGAGATGACCACAGGGACCTTGGTAGATCAAAACCTGATGAACAGACGGTTGGGTCAGTGATGAAAGAGTGATCAATGACTGTCGCCACTGATCACTCATTGCATCAAGCAGATTCCACTGTCATGTCCTGTGGTTCCATAAGTGACCATAAAAGGCATCTAGAAAACAGGCAAGCTGGCCGGTGGTTGAAGAGTTCTGCATAGAAAGGCAGGTTGCTATTCTCACAGATCTTGGCCAGCAGCATGACAGAGGCCTTCTCACAGTGAATATGGGGCGGCGTTATGTTATTAAGTATCAGTAGCCGTGGCAACGGAGTTGCCTGTAAAGTCATGGTAACTATACTCATAGCTTTGTTAAGCTTTACATCAGGCCTGCACAACTTGTAAAGTAGTGAGGGCCATATTACTCCAAAGGAAACAGCTAAGGGCTGAAACCCCCCGGTCCCTGCTGAAACACACCCCCAGTGCCACCCAGTCCCCCCGAAACACACACCCTCCCCCCCCCAGCACCGCCTGCCCCATGGAAACAAACCCTCCTTCCCCAGAGCTGCCCTGCCAAAACAGCAGTATTGAACTTTGGTAATATGTTATAGCAAGCCCTAAGGTAGTAGGGCTCACCGCTGGATCACCTGCTCCCCTGCCACTGCCCGCCCGCTCGCCTACTCACCCCCCGCCACCCACTCGCCTACTCACCCCCAGCCTCCACCGCTGCCGCCAACTCACCTGCCTGTCCGCCGCTGGCGTGCCTGCTCCCCCCACTGCCAGCTCACCTGCCTGCCCGCCGCTGGCCTCTTACCTTCTGCCGCTGCCCCTGCCCCCTGCCACTGGCTCACCCTCACTCCCCCGCCTGCCACTGGCCTCTTCAACACCCCGCCCACCCGCCGGCTGGCCAGCCAGCTAGCCGTTGGCTTACCCCACCCTGCCGCTTGTCTACTCACCCCCCGCAGGCTGCACAGTGAGCCCATGCGAGCCACATGCAGCCCGTGGGCCGTATTTGTACAGGCCTGCTTTACATTGAGCAGCCTCGTGTGAGATGAGCAACACCAGAAAGAAGCACAGTACTCTGCTGTTGAATAGCAGAGGGCAAGGACTGATGTTCTAAGTGTCCAGGCACTCGCACTCCAGGTTGAAACCAGCCAATTTTATGGCAAATTGTTCCGAGTGTTGACTTCGGATGCAGTACATTAATGACCTTAATTAATGTCACATTGAGGTAAACCAGATTTGGATCATGCTGAAGGTGTTGGCCACTGAGGAAAATGTTTAATTCATGACTTGTACTTGCATTACACAGATGAAATACAAGAAACGATCATGGAAAAGCTCAGCAGCAGATGCCATCGACTATAATAGTCTGCCATGAGCTTCATACCATCATTCAAGGCCTTGTTAATTTCTGAGAAGGACTGAGCTTGGTAGCTGCAGCAGATGTTGTTGGCATAGATAATCTTGCATGAGAGTGTAGTTGGCAGGTCTCTGATGTTCACATTGAACAATAATTGGTGAAAGAACTGAGCATTAAGGAAGGCTGTTGATCTGACACCTCCAAGAGCTACAGCAGTTGCCCACACATACTCTAAACTGCCCGTTTTGGAGAAAGAGCTCTACTAGTTCGACCACCCAATGTGGGGCAATGCAAGAGAGTTTAAACAAAAGGCCTCCATGTCAAACGAGGTCAGAGGCAGTGGTCAAATCCAGGAAGACAGCTCCTGTCTTTAGATTTTGTTGAAAACCATTTTTGATAAAGGCGGTCAAGGCCAGGATCAGTGTTCATGTCACACTCCCCATCAGTACCTGGCCCAGACAAATTAATGATCCAACCAGTGGACCAAATTCAGTGACGAATCCTGATTATGTGCCATCTGACTGTGACCCTAATGTATTGCCATCCTTCAATTTTCTGATGGAAGGAGTTTAAATGTACAGGCCTACACATCCCTTATAGATTCCAAGACCAGATGGGACCCTGTATAACGCAGGCCATAGAGTCTCACCAATTTAATTACTAGAGCATATCTTTTAGAAACATATCCAGTCTTGATTTTAAAATGGTCAGTGATGGCAAATCCACTACAACTCTTGGTAAATGGTTCCAGGGTTAAATACTCTGATCATTAAAAATGTACACCATATTTTCAGTCTGAATGTGTCTAGCTTGAGCTTCCAGCCATTGATCACATTATATCTTTCTCTGCTAGACTGAAGAGCCCATTATTAAATATTTGTTTCCCATGCAGGTACTCAGGGAATGTAATGAAGTCACCCCCATCCTTCTCTTTGTTAAGCTAAATAGATTGAGCTCTTTGAATTTATTACTATCAGGCATGTTTTCTAATCCTTTAAACATTCTCACAACGCTTTTCTGAATCATCTCCAATTCATCAGCATCCTTCTTGCATTATAAGCACTGGAACTGGACACAGTACTCCAGCAGCGGTCACACCAGTGCCAAATAAAGAGGTTATTTTACCTCTAACTCCTTCTCAAGATTCCCCTGTTTATGCATCCAAGGATCACATTAGTTCTTCTGGCCACTGCATCATTCCAGGAGCTCATGTTCAGCTGATTACCACTACAACCACCAATTCATTTTTAAAATCACTCCTTCCCAGGAGAGAAAGCTAATAGGAAGTCAGTTCTGTCATTAGACAATGAGTGTTACAAGCATTTCTTATGTTACTATGTATTGGTGTTGAACACAGATATGAGAATGTAGCAAGTCCACTTGATATTACATCTTTCTATCGGCTCACTGCTTAGGTTACAATCTGAAAAGATTCCATTTCAAATCTTGTGCATGACAAGCTGACAAAAGTATTTCAATTCCAGGATAGAATGGTTGCCCTCTTTTATTGGAACAAAATTACAGCAATAAATATCAATGAATCTTTATTTGGAAGACTAATAATGGACTGGATGTGTCATGTTCTAGGTTGTTTAGAACTGCAGAGATAGGACTGTTAGGCAGAGAGAAGGCTAGGGGCAGAACCGGGTACCCCATAAATCAGCAATTGGAAGAAGTGTGGGAGGTGAGAGTGACATTTAAAAATATCTTTGCTGAATTGACATAAACTGGGATGGAGGACATTTACATTGAGATGCTGTGGTATAAAATGACAGACTATTTTTAAGGTTTATAATCCTTCTTCCAAGTAAACAACATATAATGTTTATCCCCACAGTATGCATAATTCATTTGACAGTTGTAGTACAACAACTTAGAATAGAACTTGCAACACAAAATAGCAGGGGGTAAAAAAAGCCATTGCAATTGTGGGCTACATACGCAGAGATAAACATCATTGTCATGGATGAGGACAACAACAGTCCCATTCTTTAAGATGCTGATGATACCAAAACTAAAATAGTGCACATAGCTTGGGTAGCTGAATACCAGAAGGATATTAATCCTAACCAGTTGGAAGGGATTTAGAGAGCTATAACAAAATTATTAAAGATCCAGACAGACTGACTTACAAGGGAAGTATTGACAGCTTCCCTAAATGAATAAATAGGATTGCTAGCCACCTACAGATATTGATGTCTGAACAGGATAGAGAGGGAACTGGTGTTTGAGGTATTCCAAGGAGAATTGGGCGTATTTTTATATACACACAATTTTTTTTGTCTGTATGGCAATTTACAAAGAAAGTAAATCATGGTGTCTACCCAGATGAGTTTGAGCAGAAGGAAAACAAACAATTTCAAGAAATATTTTTCTAAAAGCAATGTCTATTAGACTATCATAAGTGTGCAAAACATTTCCTAAGCAAGTAAGTGTCAGTACTCCTCCTGGAGGAGTTCACAACCTAAGAAAGCATTTTACGAGCTAAATTATGTAGTCATCTATTTTCTTACACTCCCAATCCTCACTCCACCTATAGTACCTCCCTATTCTTTTACCAAACTCCCATCTCTTGACAAAATTATTTTTTCCACTAGCAATATGGCCAACCCCAAACATTCAAAAGCCATGAGTCGGACACAAATTCACTAGAATGGTTTAAAATGGGGGTGGGGTGCGGTAATTATACATTTAGGAATCTTTTTTTCGCCTTCTGCTTGAGTCTTTTGGGTGCTCTTGGCTCAAGTTCAAGATTTTCTCTGCAACCAGAAAAGCTAGAAACTTACTTCTTAAAAAAAAATTAAATTCTCACCCAACCCCATGCCTCCAGGTGCTGGGGCTTAAAATTAAACACCAAAGAGCTTGTGACTCATACTGAAATTGTGAGAAGTGACAACACTGCACTGGGAAAATTATGTGACTTGAACCCTCCCTTGTGCAGCCCAGTTCTCCTCCTTTCCTCTTTGAGAGCTCTGAGAAGTGAGGGTATTGACTTTCTGGTTGCTCAAGGGCTAAAAAGAGAATATTTGTGAAAGATTGACACTGCATGTGCTTCCATAGCTCTGGGCATGCTCCTACGGCTGTATTTCATGCAGAGGGAGTGCAGAAGGGCCTTAAAGAGCTCTTTGCCATCAGTGCAGATGAGGAAGGATAGCTTCTTTCCAAGAGTAAGAAGGATCATTTCAGGGACAGAAATGTTGATTCCTGTTGCTTCACTCCTTTCCCTGCAGTAGCCCTCCGCAGCTCTGTCCCCTTTGGCAAGAAGCAATGTGAGTGTTTGCTTAAATGTAGAATGGAGCAGTGAGGAGAACAAAGGGCATTTGGAGAATGGCTTCACGTAAATCCCCTCCACCACATCTCCACCTGAGACCCAAACCCTAATCTTAGAGCTAGTTAATGTTACATTGAATAGAGAGAGAATGTAACTTTTTCTGAATCACCTTATGTCACAGCAGGGTAAGGTATGGAGAATCCAGTACTCCACAACCTTAATGATTCCTTCTTGAGACAGCTAAACCTCAAGCACACCAGAGGAGGCACTGTTCTCAATTTAGGGCTTATCTACACTTGAGATTCATTACTCCACCACAGACTTCCCATGTCACCTCAGACAAGTCACTTAGCTTCTTAGTTCCCCTGTCATAAATTGGGGATAATAGCACTGCCCTAGCTCACAGGGGTTTTGTGAGTATAAATAGATTAAACGTTGTTTCAGATTAACTTGATTTTTTTCCAAGATAAAATGCCTTGCATCCACATACAGAATATTCTCTCCCTCTCTCCCACCCCAAATTATCTGGTGTCTCAACTGGAATTAATTATTCCATGCTGAAAATGAATTTACTGATATTCAGGATGAGCTTTTTTACAACAAAGTGTGGATGCAGCCCCATTTTAAATCAACTGTTCTGCCTCTGGAAGTCCTCCCACTGATATCCCACATTGCTTTGCTGCACACCAGCATTGGCCTGTCTGTTAATCTGTGAGCCCCTCAACTCCCTAGGATCACCGTGACCAGTTGCAACCTGTCCATTTAAATGCTGATGCACAGCCAGGTGTGCTCCTTTTGCAATTCTAACTCATGGCATGTTCACATAACCAAAGTAACATACTGATTACATAGCAGCCACATACAGCAGTCATGCCCTATGATTTTTATGGTCCATTGCTGAGGTCCTGGACTTCCTTGCCTTCTAGGCAGAGGAGACAGTCCAGTTCCATCTTATCAGCTGTCACCAGAACACCAAGATATGCATAAGGATAACCAAGCCACATGAAAGAGAGGGGGCACTTCCAGGGCACACTCCAGTGCCGTAACAAAGGTTATAAACCTTAACCAACAGGGTTATAAAAGCAACAGGAACAAAACCAGGATTTCTGGTAGAACTCAGGTTGTCTGTTCCTACCATGAGGAGCTGGAACACAGTCTATGAAGGAGACTGCCACCAAACCCCAGCATGTTGAGGACACCACCGAAAACACACCAAACACAACCCTGAGCAGGAGAAGACCTGGGAAGGCAGGATCTCTTTGACCCACAAACCCCTGACATACAGACAGTGTCAGAGAGCCCAAGGCAGAAACCCAACCTGACAGTGCTGGGGAGGGGACTTCTTGCAGTAAGTATCATGACCCATAGTATGATACAACTGTAGACGGGGATTTAAAAATTTTTCTTCCAAGTAACATCAGGGTGCTGCTGTGAGTTAGGAGTCTCTCCAAGTAATTAAACAGGCCTTGCAATACAACTGTCAATGCATGTGCAGCAGCCAGTTTGTATTAATGACCACCGCAAACACAGCACTTCATAGTATTTACTCCTTGCTGCCTGACATCGGTTTGAAAATGGCACTGGTTTGCAAATCAGATGAATTGTGGGATGCATGGAGAGGAATCATGTAGGGATTAAGTATTGTTTATAAATTGTTTTGAGTTATTTGAATGAAAGGGCCTTTAAACATTCTTTGCACTTTTGATCGTTTCACTGCACATATAGTATTTAAGATGAAAATGAGACATTTAATTATAATTGATGATAATACCACATAAGTTTGTAGAAGGATCTTTTGGTGTGAAAGACAATCGAAACCTTCAGTTGAAACTTATTGGAAAATAAAACTCTAGGGTTAAAACCTAGACACAGTATTTTCTTTGGAACAAAAGTATATTGTTCTCTCACTATCCTTGCTGGATGCTTTTCCCCAACACTCCTTCTGGGTGGTAGGAGAGACTGTTAGGTCACATTAAAAATAACAAGAGCAGAGAATTCTTGCATAAATCATTGCAAATCTGCTTTAATTATCTAAAACACATTTGAGAGCATGTTTATTCAAGCAACACCACAGTCCAGACAGTGAAACTGAACATTCACATCACTAGCAGAACACAGAACTCTAGTCTTAATCCAGATTTTGGTTCATTTGAATTAAATCTTCAAAACAAAAACAAAAAAACCTAGCTCACTGTCTGTCTTGCACACGGTGTCGGATCTTAGTATGATTCCTTAACAGTGGGGAAGTTCTAGTTCACAGCTTTTGAAACAAGCTCCCTCAGCCACAGGGCCACATTCATTAACTGAACAGGACGAAAAGCAGCAGGAATCAAAGCATTACTAATGGAACTGTAAGTACTTCAGAAAAGCAATATGATTGGCTCTTTTACTGTATTTGTCAAGCACTGGCAAACCTTTAAACCAGACCGATCCACTTAAGTAAAGCATATTCTTTTCTCTTTGTTTGTAAACAAATGAATTTGACTGTCCAAATACCGTCAGACCTAAAGGCTTTCCAGTCATGACAGGAAACACTGCAGAGAGCTTCAAAAATGCAATCAACTGTATCCAAGAAATTCAACACCTGGAAAATCTATTGCATTAGTGGTTGACTATGGAAACAAATCTGATAGTATAAACAGTGGTTAAAGAAATCCAGACAGCACAAAAAATGTGCAATCACATTTCACTAACGCTCATACAACCTTACAATGCTAAAAGCCTAAAACTAGAGCCTTGCACGGATACAAAATTTGTGTCTGCATCCATCCACGATCCGCAAACATGGTCTGCAGATATCCGCAGATTTGCAGGCCACTGCCTAAAACATCTCTACTATATATTTCACATTTTAATGTAGCATTTGTATGGATTTGTAGAATCCTCATAATATGCAGATTAATTTTGCCCCCCAAAATTCATGACACTAAATTCATGGCAGCTTTTTAAGGTGTTCTCTTAAAAATTTAACCATGATCTGAAATGTTCTTTGAGGAGACTATGCTACTAGGAACACAAATCTCACTTCAAAAGTTACCAAATTATACATTTTTAAAATGTGTAAGATATGAGTAGCATTGAGCCCCTGGGCTGTGCTATCACACCTACTGTAATGTTTTCCTGTGTATGGTCCCATTCCTGTGCTTAACTTTATATGACTACACTACTGATTTCAGTAGAACTACCTATCTGCATGAAGTTAAGCATGAGAATAAGTAAAAAGAACGAGGAGTACTTGTGGCACCTTAGAGACTAACACATTTATTTGGGCGTAAGCTTTCGCGGGCTAAAGCCCACTTCTGTATTTTCCACTGCACGCTTCTGATGAAGTGGGCTTTAGCCCACAAAAGCTTATGCCCAAATAAATGTGTTAGTCTCTACGGTGCCACAAGTATTCCTCGTTCTTTTTGCTGATACAGACTAACACGACTACCACTCTGAAACCTGTCACCATGAGAATAAGTGTTTGCAGATCAGGGCTTATATCATGTGCTCTTTAGAATAAAGAAATATTCCAGTTTACCACTATAAGGCAAATTAAATCTCAATAGCCCGACTCTCAATAGCAATTGTGTGGTGGTTTACTGATTGGGGACTGGGTCAGGACATCTGGGTTCTAGTCTCAGCTTTGCATCTGACTCATTGTATGACCCTGACTAAATCACTTGCGCGTCTCTATGCTTCAGTATACCTATTTGTAAAATGGATGTCGTAATACTTGATTCTTATGGGAGTTGTAAGAATGTTTGAAAAGTGCTTTAAGAGCTTTTGAGAGGAAAGGTGCTATAAACTGTAAATGGATATGTACTTTTTAAAAAGGTTATTCATGCATTCAGAGTACTAGATGGGTGCATTTTTATCTTAAAAAAGGATTTATATGAAAGATTAACAATGCAGTAAATAAATATAGACATGGAAGTCAGCTTAAGGGATAGGGATGTAAAGGGATTGTTGAGGGGTATACTATTAAAAACTAGTTTTTGTTTTGTTTGTCTGGCAATCCAGTTGAATTTGAGTTAAGGTTTTAGTTGTTGTATGAAATGCAGACACTTCCGCAATTCAGTGCTCACCTATGGTGCAGAGGATATAAGGAGGAATGAAACCACTAGCTGAGAGTGGGACAATAGCCACCAGCAGATGGTGGCAGTGCTGTTGAGTTGTTTATAGGCTTAACACTTACCACACTGCCTTGAGCCAGAGGGTGAAATCTTGACTCCATTGAAATCAATGTAAGTTTTCCCAATGATTTCAGCGGGTCCAGGATTTCACCTAGAGTCCAACTCCTTACACAACCCATTCTTTATGAGCATGAGGGTTGGCTTGAGATTACTTGCAGAGAATGGTAAGGTGACGGTAACAACATGCTAAGTGATAGAAGACAGGGAGTTTCCAGAAGCAAATACATACGTGCTCAGCTAACCTAAGCCAACCTCCATGGCTTAGCTGACCAGCAGCTCTTTCTATAACTGGCCAGAAACTACAACAGTTCACAAAGACTGTTTTTGTAAAACAAGCCTTGACAGGACCCAGGGGGAAAAAACAAACAAACAAACAAACAAACAAACAAACCGATATTCCCCTTTTTCAAGGCCATGTGGTCAATCATAGTACATTCAGGTTGGAAGAGACCATCTAATCCAATCCCCTGCTCAAAGCAGGACCAACGCCAACTAAATCATCCCAGCCAAGGCTCTGTCAAGCTGGGCCTTAAAGACCTCTAAGGATGGAGATTCCACCATCTCCTTTACAAGGTAAACAATCCCATTTTTTTCAGACTCTCTTCATACAGTTGTTTTTCCATGCCACATGGCCCTTAACTGAACTCCCTCAAATTCTGCAGGATCCTTTCTTTCTCTGCCGTCTTCCCAGTTTCAATTACTTACAGTTTATCATGCCATACATTTCTCAGTGTCTCTAAGAAATATGTACTCAGAATTTTCTCTCAAATACTCATGTGTCTCAGCTCCTATAGCAGACATAAGCAGAATACATCTGAAATACTTAAAGAAAGAACAGGGAACAACAGTCAAATTCTTCATCAACATAGGCATTTATCTTATTGGCTTGCTTTTATAGCTACCATATTTTAACCCAAAGGTACTATTAGGAGATTGGATTTTGCTGAAGTGAAGCCTGCAATGGCATTTCTCCCCCTCATGATGGTATATATTAGCTACTATTAATTCACTAAATACTTGCCAATCCCCATGGGAAATTGAAGGGCTGGCCGTTGCATGACAAAACACACATTTCTTTCTGGCTGATCTATATGAGAAAATACTTTATCCTAAGGAACATTAAAATCTTTGATTTGAAAGAGCAGGATTATCACATCTAAATTCTGTTTGTTCTTTATTCCTTGGGCCATTTGGCAGGGAGGTATGGGTGTCAATAAGAACCTAATATTCAGAGCTCAGCAGTCCAGTGGTTTTTCTTAAGATTACATGGAATTGCACAGATTTCAAAAAGGAATGGAGCTTTAAGAACAAATAGGAAGTGGCGAAAAAGTTTCTCCAAAATAAACACACGAGTGAAAGCTTGAAAACAGATCAGCTCCTGGTTCTATATTGTTCAAGTAAATTAAATTACAAGTTTATCAGACGATAATACCAAGTAGCAAATTACTAGCATACAATTACTATTATCTCTTGTACTTGAAGTTACTGAAATTTTCATAAAATATTATATTGTATTTTAGAGATGGTGTGTACCAGGTCCTTTACCAATATCACTACTATGCTTCAAACATAATTAGAAAAAATATTTTTCCACTTATATCTGAATACCAATTTAGAATGTAAATTAACAAAGGCTGTTCTTTGCAACTCAATTGAAAAAAAGATTGATAGTTAATATTTTTCTATGAGAACATAAATTTACCTCCAAAAATATTTGCATATGCATATCATAGGAGTAGATGGATCAGAAAAGGAGATTAAAAGTTGATACTTGAATCTACAGTATTCTTGTAATCAAAAATATAAGAATGTGGAATAAAACACAGGGACATTTAAAAGCTACTTATTACTGAAAGACTAGATTTTTTTAAAAAATCATAACAGCACAGTAATACTGTCCCACATCTATCAATGACTTACATTTGCTATCATGAGGCCATATGAAATAATCTACAAAAAGCAGTCCCAACATAATACTGTACTTTCAGCACCAAAATTTTAAAAACCCACATGAGAAATTGCAAATGGATATTTGGCTTGTAATTGTGCTCTAACTTTCCAATTGACAATTGATGAGAGTGCATACACAAAATTTGCTTATATAAATGCGGAAGATCAGTTTGAGGTCAGTTTGAAAGTGTGGCCCTTTTACTCACTGGTTGACAATAGAACATTTTATTTATGCATTTTAAATAATTCACAGCACATGCTGATACAAAGTCTAAAAGGAGAGGCAACATATAAATAAAGCTTTTCATGGAGGTCCCTCTATTGATGAAGTATAAATTCAGCTTTCAGACCTGGATTCACGAAAGCACCATCACTTTTAAGGCCTGAATTTAAGGCTCCTTTAAGGGATGCTTTCCTGAATTGGGGCCTTACAGAGAAATTTCAGTGACTAATATGAAAGACTCACCAGGTCAGGTATGAATCTAATTGTTAACAGGACATAGCTAGGATGCTATCCAGTTTATGGTGAAAATCAGAACATTTTTGACAGTTTGAGTCCAAAAGGAATATGAAAAGCTAAAACAATTCGTATGGTATTTAATTCCTCCTCACTCTTTGCCTAAAAATATAAACACTAATAAATGAAGTGAGAGGTTTCCTATAGCTCTCTAGTGACACAATAACCTCAAAGTACATATTTTGGAAAGAGTTTCTGTTATTTCAGTCTTACAATTAACATATATCAAGTTCTTCTGTCAAAAAATGGGTGTTATTACATAAAATGTTCCATTTCAATTAATATTCACGTTTTCATCACATAAACCTTGAAAATCTAAATATTATCCCATACCTCAACTTTGCTTTTCAGTCAGTGAAAACTAACAAATGTTGGCTTTCAGTCTTAAATATGAAAACCCAAATTTTGTCATTAACATTTTTTGAGGATTTTTTTTTTTTGCATTTTTGTGAAAAAAGTTTTTAAGAGGAATTAATCACTTCCTGTCCAACTCTATTCTACTTAATGGTTTAGAACCATGAAACTCCCTCTGTATTATTTTAATGAAAATAATCGGTTTTGATTCTATTTTGGGAATTTTGTGCTTCAAACCACTATGGAGTCAATGAAGAGTTAAGGTAGTTCAGGTTTATTTTATTTATTCTCTTAGAACAGCCTAAATAGTTGTGCTCAGTGGGAACCAAACCTAGCCCAAAGAGCTACACCTATGCTTACAACATTTATTTCAAACAGTATGTCATGCCACAACTCTAAGCCACACAGAAATTTGAAGTTATGTATGTTTCTTGTGATTCCATTTCCCTCTGCCACTGTTCTCCCACAAACAGTTCCTGTCATAGCATTATCCTCCAGAATGGCAACTATGGCATCATCTATCTTCCCAATTTGGTGTTTGATAGGCTTTATCGCTTCCACCTGACTTTTCCATAGTGTGGCTGTCATAAACAGATAGTTAAGGGTTAAGGTCTGTTTTACCTGTAAAGGGTGGCACTCAGTGGTTTCAGTGTCAGAGAGGATGATCCCAGATGTTGCTTCAAAATTTGCCATTGATGAGTTGATGGAGGGAAAAATACATAGATGCTTTGAATTACATTAAAAAATTCAGCAGCCTCACTAGAAACTGATGCTGCATCACTGACCACCAAGTTCAAAGAATGAGAACTGCAGGGGACAAAAAAAGCTCAAGGGTTTAACTCTCAGATGCGTGTCTGCACTCCTCTGTTCTTTCCCCTCATGTTGGCACCATTATCATAGCCTTGATCTCTCATGTCAGCTATCGCAATTCCTGTATCTTCCAGCTTTTTACGAAGCACCTTTGTCATACCAGCTCCTATAGTATCATTAATGTCAAATTCTAGAAAATGCTCTCTGACAATCACCATTGCAGGGACATTTTCACTAGGTTCTGTTGTTGTTACAAACCGCACCATTAAAGTCATTTGTTCCGTATGGCTGATGTCAGGTGTGCAGTCCAGAATAACAGACTAATATCTTGCTGACTTCAGATCTGCCACAATCTTCTGTTTGACTTTTGTTGCCAGTAACTATCATAGAATATCAAGGTTGGAAGGGGACCTCTGGAGATCATCTAGTCCAACCCCCTGCTCAAAGCAGGACCAATCCCTGACAGATTTTTGCCCCAAATATCCCCTTCAAAGATTGAACTCACAACCCTCGGTTTAGCAGGCCAATGCTCAAACCACTGAGCTATCCCTTCCTCCTCAACTATATGATCTCATTTTGAATTGTTTTTCCAAGGTAGTGGTGTGTGTACATTTCTTGGGTGCTGACTCTTCTTAGATGCTCCTGGAGTACAGCATCAAACTCAGCCATCTGCTCCACAATTTTAAGGACGTTTCCATTGTTCGGCACATACAGCTGATTTGAAGTGCCACACCGTGCTAGGTTTTGGGTAGCAAGCATTCTCACAATGGCAAGGAGCCTTTTCAGAACATTTGGCCATTAAAGAGACTCTAATGCACTCGTCTCTTGACGCTCATCATCTACGGTGGCCTTTAACCTTAGTCTCATCTCAAGTTCTTTCCACCTATGGAATGCTCTCTGGTGATTTGCTGCCTTCTCATGGCATGTCAGATTTATAGCCAGATTTTTCCAGTCCTTTGTTCCTGTAGAACCCAATGTGGATGGAACATTAGACTGCAAGAGTTTGTAACAAAAACAGTAGGCAGCATTCTGGGTTTTTGAGTACATAAGCCATGGCCTTCAATTTGTCACCATTGAGGATTTCATGCCAGTAATGTGTTGGATGGAAACATCTGTTTTAATTGTCTTTGGAGAACGTGAAGTTTTCCACTTGCTGTGGCCCAGGCAGTACAAGGAAGTCCCTCAGGCTACTGCTCAAGTGGGTCCACAGTCCTGGATCATCTAGACTTAAGGAACTAAACTCAACAGCAGCTGTTTCTTGTGGCTGCACCACACTCTTCTCTGATCTACACTTTTCTTCAGGAATATGCATGGTTAAATCCGTTTGAGATGGAGATATGGATGTTGCAGTAGCTGCCAGGTCACCTCCACTCTGACTAACTGGAAGATCAGGCATCTCCTTACCACTCACATCCTCACTGGGGCTGGAAGGCTCACCATGAACATTTGTGTCTATGTATCTCAGGTGAGTTCCTTCCTGCATAGACAGAAAGCAAAGGAAGCTTTTCTTTCTTTTTCTGAATGCTGCTCTAGTGGGGCGTTTTTTTCTTTCACTCATGACTACTGTTCTGTGCCAGCTATAGTGACTCTCAACACTCAGTTGAAGAGGACAGATAAGCAGGCTGGTAGCAGGGCCTGAGTGAGGGAAGATGTCAGCGTCTTAAGGGCCTAACTGGCTCCTACTACTTCAGTTGACTGCCTGTTCTCCTAAAGTCGGTTCAGGGAAGCAACAGGAAACAGGAAGCTCCCTGAGAAGCTGGTGTTAACCAGTCCAAGATCCTGGGAGTGCTAGAGAGGTACATAAGAGGCTCCTCCTTCTCTCTCTCTCCCTGCAGCTCCTGCTGCTTTCTGTTATTCCCTCTCACCTTTTCTCCTGGCTGCCTGTTGTCTTGTGCCCTCCTTCCTCCAGCACAGCACTCCACCATCTCTGTGCATCTAGAGCAGAAAGAATACATATGCACCAACAGCAGACACAGTTTTTTACACTCTGGGTCCTAGTGGCGCTCCCCCCCGCCCCCAGTCTGGAACCTGAGGCGACTGCCTCAGTTTGCCTCATGGTAAGGCCAGCCCTGACCAGCACAGCAGGGAATGTGCCAATGCACCCATAAAACACATTTGCTTCCCCCTGTGCACTGGAGAGCTCTGACAGGCAACCTGACTTCCTTAAGGAGTATTGCTCCTGCTACTCCCTCTATGGGCAATCTAGCTTTGCAGCACTTCCAACTCAGAGCAGAGACTAACCAGCATCAGCTAGCCCAAAAGTGCTTTAGTATTTTCAGTAATGGAAAACAGGCACTCACTCAGCGCCCACCTGGCCCTTCAACACCAAATTACATGCAGTCCCCCCTCTTGTGAAAGGAAAGTTTTGTTCTCTTGCCATAGGAAGCACTGCAATAACTCTTCACTGTTTCTTTGACTTTATAAAATAATATCCTCAAATATTATAAAATATTAATAGATCATGTCTTAAGTACTAGGTCAATCGGACAGCAGGGGCCACTGATCTTTCTGCGTGCATTCTGCTAGTAGTACTAATGGTCTCATTCAGCTAGATCATGATTTATAATTTGAAACAGTATTACTAATTCAAAGGAAGCTGAATACTTAATAAGAAACCTAAGGATCAAAGCCTATGAAAGCCTTTTTATCCTGATAGATTAGAGCAGTCTTTAGTTAACAGCTACTGATTATTAGAGATGCCACAAAAATTGAAGCCTGCTGCTTTGGGAACAGAAACATTCTAATGGATTTCATCCACACTTTGTACAAAAAGAGAGGACAAATGGAAGCTGCAGTGATAGCAATCAATATTTGTATATTTTAAAGGAGGAATTAATGATGTGTACTAATTAATTTACAGTGCTGTCAGAGCATGTTCTTCAGTTCCATTTGTTTGATTCATGGTTGGAGGGAGGGATAGCTCAGTGGTTTGAGCATTGGCCTGCTAAACCCACGGTTGAGAGTTCAATCCTTGAGGGAGTCACCTAGGAATCTGGGGCAAAAATCAGTACTTGGTCCTGCTAGTGAAGGCAGAGGCTGGACTCAATGACCTTTTAGGGTCCCTTCCAGTTCTAGGAGATAGGTATCTCTCTATATATTGGTTGGGAATGTCTGTTCTTGACTACATAATAGCAAAAAAATTAATGACAAAAAGAGGTTGCTGTGCCCATCATACTGGCATATTGTGCTTTCCTTGTTACACAAAGCATTCTTCAGTTACAGTATTCATTTTTGTTTGAAGTGTTGTTGTAGCCATGCTGTTGCCAGGATATTAAAGAGATGACAAGATGGGCAAGTTGATATCCTTTATTGGACCAACTTCTGTATATAAAAGAGACAAGCTTTCAAGCTTGCACAGTCAGACCTGAAAAATAGCTCTGTGTAAGAGCAAGTCTGCACTACAAAATTAAGTCGACCTAAGTTACATCAATGTACAGCCCTTGCAGTAATTGAATCGGTTTTACACATCCACACTATGCTCCTTGTGTCAGTGATGCATGTATGCACCAGGAGCGCTTGCACCAATTTAACAGCCAATATGGGACATTGTGGGACAGTTTCTGAAAGGCAGCAACAATTGGAGGTAAGCAATTCAGTGTGTACACTGACACTGCGTCAACCTAACTGCATCGACTTAAGTGCTACAGCTCTCACAGAGGTGGAGTTATTAAGTCAGTGCTGTGGGCAAGTTACATCGGTGGGAGCTACATTTTAGTGTAGATGCTTACAGAGTTAAGTTGACTTAAGCTGCCTTATGTTGACCTAACTCTGTAGTGAACAGGGCTGCTCCGGGCACCAGCTGAGCAAGCAGATGCTTGGGGCAGCGAAGGGGAAGGTGAGACACGTCAAGCTCTTCGGCAGCAATTCGGGGGTGGGTCCTGCCGCCGAAGAAGAAAGTGGCACGGTGGAGCTACCACTGAATTGCTGCCGATTGCGGCTTCCTCCCCCGCTCCATCTTTCCTCCTTCCCTACCACTTGGGGCAGCAAAAACCCTGGAGCCAGCCCTGGTAGTGCAGACCAGGCCTAAGCTTGAAAGCTTGTCACTTTCACCCACAGAAGTTAGTCCAATTAAAGATATTACCTCATCCATCTTGTTTCTTGAATATTCATTTGTTATAGTGGGGTTGTGACTTCCTATCATTAAGGTTGCATAACAGGGTATCTTATAAACAGTGTATATTATAAACAATGTTCAGTTGCTCATAACTATCTGAAAAACTTTCACTATTTAGGCTGAATACGCCTGACAATTTTCCACAAGGCAGATAGAGGTTTGAGAACAAATGTCCCAGCAGTTCCTGACTAGAGGAAAAGAGGAAAAGCTGGGAAGGGGAGAGGAGAGAAAAGATAATTGCTCCAGCCAAATTTTTTTTTTTAAATGAAAACACCTGACCTTTTAAAATTGCTCTTCAGGATACTGCCATAAAAAATGGTTTCAGATTTGATGAACTGCAACCTTAATTCTGCCCACGTCTATGTATCTATTACAACAAAAGTTTGAATAATGTAATCACACATTCTCTCTCAATTAATATTACACATTTTTACAACCTATTATGTATGCCATCCTGTAGTGCTGTGTACAGTTCGCTGAATGCCAGACAATTAATCCATGAAAGTCATTTATCTGACTAAATTGAATATGTGGAGGCTTAAAATTTAATGAAATAAACACTGAGGTAATGTAATTTAAGGCTCTGACTGTTAATACATTATTAATATTCAGAGCACACCTGGAAATACATATTTGCATGTCACCTTCTAGAAAATATCAAGTTTTCAGTTTATTTGTACTTTTCCAAATAGAAATATGCTGAGGAATTTGAAGTCAGTTGAAGAAATTATTAATTCTGATCACAAATTATTGCTTATTAAAGAAACACTAACCATTTTTAAAAAATTACAGCCCGTGCTCAGGAAATTAACATCCAAATGTAAAGATAGTTGATGGATAGGTAAATACAAGATAGCTACATTTTCCATAAGATACATATTCAAATGAGAAACCATAATAAATATATTACTTTGTATCAGAACATTTTTATCCTAGAAACACTTGGGATAATATATTAATAATTTGTTCTCACAAGTGTACTTTTTGCAAAAGAAAAGACGATTGATTTAATAAACTGCAACTTTGCAGAACAGATCATGTAAGAAGTCTAAAGTCAAATCCTCAGAGATGCTCTTGATCAGTGGTTCTCAACCAGGGGTCCAAGATGCACGGGGGGCGAGGGGTGCGTGAGTAGGTTTCAGGGGGGCCGGCAAGCAGGGCTGGCAGACTTTCTGGGGCCCAAGGAAGAAAGCTCCACTGCACAGAGCTGCCACCCTGGGCTGAAGCCAAAGCCTGGGCGACTTAGCTTTGTGGGGCCCCCTGTGGCATGGGGCCCTTGGCAATTGCCCTGCTTGCTACCCCCTAATGCCAGCCCTGGCTTCTATATGCAGAAAAACAACTGTTGTGGCACAGCTGGGCCATGGAGTTATTATAGCATGTTGGGGGGGCTCAGACAAAAAGGTTGAGAATCCCTGCAGTCTTGATCACTAATATAGTCAGCATTGCTCAGGATTTGGCTCTGAGCCAAGAAAAGGTTACTCTGACTTCATTACAACTATTCACATTCTTATTAGACTCTCATGACAATGCAGATGCAGAAGGTAGTGAGGGGAAGAGAGGACACTCAGCCCAGTTACTTTAGTGCTACCTAGAACTTGGGTCCGGCTCCTAAGTCAATTTAGGTTTCGGGTTTTTTTGTTTTGTTTTTAAAGGTGACAGATACTTTCAGAGACAGAAGTCTACTGTTTCTCCACAGTCCAAACATGGAACATACAGTTAAGTCTGTCTCCAAGTCCATCCAGTCCCCAATATTTCTGCCAAGACAGATTTTGAGGAAAGAAAAAAGAACAAACTATTTCCAACTGCATTTGCCATCTATCAACTCAGATACTTAAATGCTCTTTCGGAGGCTATGTTGTTCAATATTTGATGTTCTTTCCATTTTAGCAATATCTGCAACCTTAGAAAATATGCTTTCAACACCACTGTTCAGCCATTTATATAATTAACACAAAGTACCTACCACTTGATCCTACTTTCAGCACAAAGATTTCTTTCTCGCTTGAGAATGTTTGATTCATGCTTTGTCCTTGTTTCCTTCATATTAGCCAATGGTCAATCCATTCAATCATTTCATGTATTCCATGACTATTAAGCATTACTTTACCATTTAGATGCCTGTAAAATACCTCCAAAAACACTTAAACGCATGGTTACTATAATTTGTTGCATTGCTTTAACAATAATGAACTCTGGCAAAAATATCCACAAGGGATATTATTCTAGGGAATCATGTCCTGAAGCTCTACTAAATGAAGTTCAGTTATTCCAAATGTCTCCCAGTTCTTGATCTTTAGTGTTTTTTAGAACTTTTCTAAAATAACCAGAAAGACACAAGATGAGTGAGGGAATATCTTTTATTGGACCAACTTCTGTTGGTGAGAGAGACGAGTTTTCATTAGACTCACAGAACTCTTCTTCAGGTCTGGGAAATACATTCCCAGCATCACAGCAAAATGCAAGCTTGTTTAGAAGTAGTTAGCACATACTGTAAGAGACCATTCATTAAACCTCAGCATTTCAACTGAAGAGCGAGAATATAACAAGTATGGGCCAATAATATCTAAAGAAAATTGGTTGTTGTACTAGCTAAAGAAGATTAAGATCCAGCTGGGTCAATATCAACAGGTTGCCTTTCCAGAAACAGGCCTCAGACTCATCCTATTTCCAAAATACTATCAAGAAAGTCTATACAAGTCCAAAGGAGGAATATAAAACATGGCTATCAATATCACTGCAACCCATCTGAATGAACCCTTTACAAAAAGATGTCCTATTCCTACAACATAACAAATAGCTAGCTGAATAGATGCATAAAACTTCTCTCAGCAGGTTCAAATGCTCAGGCATTTTATTCTGTCCTCTTAAGGTTAATAGATGTTATTGGACTTCTAGATATTAGTATCTTGGAAGCTGGGAATGAGCATCATTGCTAATTAAGATAATGTTTCAGATGGCCTATTATAAGCTGGACTGAGATCAGCAATTGTCTTCATAGACTGCCAAGTCCCTACCAGAAGATAATACCATATATACTTGCTCATAAGCCGATTTCTTTTAGTAAAAAAGGGAAGCACCAGAGAAGGGGGTCGGCTTCTGAATGGGTATAGATAGGGAGAAGTGGGACACAGCCCCTCACCCCAACAGAGAGCAAGGAGAGACAGCACAGCCAGCAGAGACAGAAGGGAAGAGGTAGGGCCAGAGTCTCTCCACTTTTGGCCACACTGCTCTCCCCCCAGCCTCCAAAGCAGCTGCAGCTCTGGAGCAGGCTGCGGCCGCTCCCCGGCCCCGGCCGGCCGGAGCAGGCTGCAGCCAGGTCAGAGACATCCTCCTCTGGCCCTCCCCAGATAAGGTGGGAAGGGAAGGGATGGTATGGGGAGTGTTTGGGGGTCCCAGGCTGGGGTGGGGTTACGTGGGGGGTGGTCACAGAGGTTACTCTCCTGACCTCCAGCTTTTCCCTCCCAAAAAATTTCCCCACCAGTTGCTGTCCCGGCCCGTCAGGGTAAGCAGGTGGCGTGCCGGGACACTGTTTACTTAGGTTTACCTCTGTGCCTGCAGACGCTCGAGGTAAACAAACCATCTCGGTCCCCCAGCGGCTTATCCTGATGGCCCAGGAGCCAAAGTTTTCCAACCCCTGAATTATAGGGTCAGCTTATGAACGGGTTATAAGAAATTTCCATTTTTACTTATCCACCTTGTGCGGGGGGTCGGCTTATAAATGAACCGGCTTATGATCAAGTATATACAGTGTACTTTATTTTCAGGTGCTCTTACCTAGGGCTAGAAAGTAATGGTACCACAATATAGAATCTCTCTTTACTGCATCCAGTACAGTTACAGCATATGCCCAGTATGTTTGGATCTACACACTAGTGAGCTTTCACAGCTAAGGGGACTCTGTTAACAGATGAAAAATGGGATATCTCCCTAAAGTTTAGATTAATGGGAGATTTCTCTTAAACACCTACTTCTGCTGTGCTTCCTAGAGTGAATCTAGCCAAATCTATCCCAATTTGTTGGTCTCCCTCCTCTAACTGTTGCCTACTTGTCGGTCTGTCTTTAGATAATGAGTTCTTCAGAGCAGGATACTGTGTCTTTTCTAGAGTGACTCCAAAGTACCTGGTAGAGATCATAGGTGCTACCTCAAAGTAAGTAAGTAAATGTTTTAGCCCAGCAAAAGAAATGCCACAACAACTATTTAAAAAATTAAGGGAAAAAGAATACTAAAAAGAGACCTCTTCTACAAAGCAGACGAATGATCTACATAATTTAATCTAAGTAACTGTATGCAATTCTGATGAAAAGTAAAAGCAAAAACACATGAAACCAGCTATATTCAGCTTTTTTGTTAATTAGTAAATGGATAACCAGATTTAGTTGGGGAAAAAATGTTCCATTGAGATTAAAATTTAAAACTGTGCCCATACAAACTAGAAATAGTCCTAGTTAGAAATCCTTCAAAAGCCTCATGTTGAACCAATTATAACCATATACAAGGAGTTGCTCCTGTGCACATGCAAACTCACAAAATCAGTGGTATTAAATAGGTACAAGAACAGAAAATTATATATGGGGTTTACCTAAATGCCTTAAATTAATCAAATACTTATACATGAATTTGGTTTTACTAATTTTAACATCTCTGGTGAACTGTATAAGAATCCTTGACCACTTCAAAGCCTTCTATGTTTAGGAAAATATGAACACATATTCCTACAGCAATGTTTTTTTCCTATAAAAACCAAATTTAAGCCAAGCACATAGGGTATTCACCTACAGCAACATTATTTTCTGTTTAATGCTAAAAATTTCCTTTCAATCCAGTAACCTAAAAAAATTAACTCAGATGCAACTTGTTTCAGTGTTGACAACTCTCATGGTCTGATTGTAAGTCTCACTATATTTGGTATTTTTCTTAAATCTCTAGCTCCTGGACTACAGTGACTGAAGTTCAGCTTTTTTAAAAAAGGAAGTTTCTACCCCTCACCATTTTGGAGAAAAAGCTTGAAAATGCAACCTAGCTATACCCCATGGGTTTAAAAAAACCTCAAAGGCAAATAAGAGAACCCATTTAAAAAACAAACAAAAAAACCCCCTCAATTTGAAGATCTCCTTTTAGAGGAGCTGGCTCATGATTTCTGGACCCTTGCTTTCCCTCACACTTTTTGCTGCAGTATGAACACCGTAAAAAATGTATAATAGACCAGAACTTGACATCCTGATATTCAGTGGAAATTTGCCTTAACAGGAAGGCTTCTCCCCCCACACCACCAATATTAGTAATGTAGTCCCTGTATAGCAACTAGATCCTGCATGGAACAAGCAAGGATGACCTTGCTCACCTTTGTAGCACTCCTCTGGCCCCATAGGAGCACTTCTGAAGAGATGAATCCTTTGCTAGGGGAGGGATGCCAGAGGTGAGAGAGGGAGAGCCAGGCCTGGGGGACACGTGCAGTCATATGGGCCTTAATGGAAAAACTGACAGGCACCTACTGAAAACTGGGGAAATGCTCTTGTTGGGCAGGGTCCCAGAGGCAGCAGAGCTGGACTGTCAGAGCTAGGATGGGGAGGACAGCAATCCAAGAATGCACAAAGCCTGTGTGTGGATGGACCTGGAATCCACAGAGTCCAAGAATGAAATATCCTCTCCCACCTCCCCAACTGGAAAAACTAGTGAAAACTAGGAGGACAGCCTCACAGTGTTCTGCAAACACAGGTTGTTGGTTTTTGGTTTTTTTTTGTGCAAGAGGCAGCCATCAAGGCCACAGTGAGAACCTCAGGATGTGTTCTTCTGAGGAATTTTATTTTGAGAATTGCCTATGGAGATTGTTGTGGTACTAACTATTGCTTGGATTTATTTAGCTCAGAAACAGAGAGCACAGATTCTAAAGACGCACACACACACAAAATCACTAATCTGACAAGTGTATAAGATGTTTTTAATTATAGTAAACAGCTGCTATGATGTAATCTGAAATTCAGTACAGCCAAGAGATTTTTTTTTTTAAGTGCTGTAAATCTTTGTGTGGAAAGAATAAGTAATAAACTGTTAATATACATTTCCCAGATGGTACTTTTTCAGATCAATTATTTATAAACTGAAGTAAATTTCTGAATAACCTCATTGTAGTGGTAAGGTTTACAACAACACAGTTCATATTACTTTGCGTTAATCTAATCATTACCTAATGGCAAGCAAAGATCATTTGGGCTTTTAAGTCACTGCAATGAAGACGTTCATATTTTTTCACAATATCATTCCTCAATTGTTTTGTTATATCCAACTGTACCTGGGTATTATCACATTACTAATGAACAATTTTATAGTACTGTAATTCAAGAAATTACTTGAATTTTGGTCCATAGACATTATTATTACTCTAATTCAGTAGTATGGCTAGCTCAAGTAATTTTCTGTGTTAACTTGTCATCCTGTTCTCTGGGCACTGAAAACCCAGGTCTGAACTCATGGACCAAAAGCAATTAGTGAAAACAAATAAGAACAGCCAGTTTCTTAGTTTGTTCAGATGTTCTCTAATACACATTGTAGAACCATAACAGTAGTAGTCCTTGCTATAGAAGAATAAAATTGTATTAGGTCAAACAGAAGTTTAGCCTTCATCATAGGTGCTGAAATGAGGGGTGCTTGGGGTGCAGCAGCACTCCTTGGCTGGAAGTGGTTTCCATCATATACAGGGTTTACAGTTTGGTTCGGTGGCTCTCAGCACCTCCCCCGTACAAATTGTTCCGGCACCTGTCATCTTTGTTGGCTTTATAGATAAGAAACTCATCTGCATTTTGTCATTCAGAGAAAGCTCCACAATGAAAAATAAAACCTTACAGTTCACAAAAGAAAGTGATTTTGTTTAGATTCTACCATAACAACAATAATTTGTCTGGATAAACAAATTCTGTAGGACACAAATAGTTTCATGGACACTGGTAAAAGAATTCTTCAGTTAAACTGTCTGTCTAATTCCTGTACAATAATGATTAAACATTATATTGTCCTATGCTGCACACTTATTTGAAATTTGAAGGGACCTCAAGATGTATTCTATTCCAGTCCCCTGCACTCAAGACAGGACTAGGTATTATCTAGACCAGCGGTCCCCGAACTTTAGCAACCCAAGGACCCCCATTTTGATTTTTAAATGTTCAGGGACCCCCAAGTTCCCCCATTCAGCCCTTGCCCTGCCCTCTTCTCAAGGCCATGTCCCTGCCCTGCCCCCTTCCCCGAGGTCATGCCCCCATTCACTCCATTCCCCCTCCCTCTATCACTTGCTCTCCCCCACCCGCACTCACTTTCACTACACTAGGGCAGGGAGTTGGGGTGCAGGAGGAGGTGTGAGCTCTGGGCTGGGAGTTTGAGGGAGGGAGGGGGTGGAGAATATGGGAGGGAATTTGGGTGTGGGCTTTGGACTGGGGTGTAGGAGGGGAGCAGTGCTTACCTCAGGTAGCTCCCAAAAGCAACTGGCACATTTCTGGCAGTGACTCCTAGGAGGGGAGCCAGGGGGTCTCTGCACACTGCTCCTGTCTGCAGGCATCGTACCTGCAGTGCCCATTGGACCTGTACCCATACCTGCAGTTCCCAGCCGATGGGAGCTGTGGAGTGGGCGCTCGGGCTGGGGGCAGTGCATGGAGACCTCCCTACCCCCAGCCGCAGGGACGTGCTGGCCGCTTCCGGGAGCGGCACAGACCATCTCCACTCCTTCCCCTCCCTCCCAGCACCTCCTTCATGCCAGGGAACAGTTCCCCCACATAAAGGAGGCACTGGGAGGGAGGGGGAGAAGTTGAGGGAGGGAGAGGGAAGGAGTTGATCAGTGGGGCCCGCGGACCCCCTACAGTACCCTCGGGGGTCCCCAGTCCGAGAAACGCTGATATCAGGGTAAAAGTTAGGTGGTATGGGCCGGTACGGTGTACTGGCAAAAAGTACCCGCCAGTACCGGCCTGTACCGCTGACTTTAAAGCGCTGCCTCACTGCAATTTAAGCCCATTGCTTCTTGTCCTATCCTCAGAGGTTAACAAGGACAATTTTTCTCCCTCTTCCTTGTAACAACCTTTTATATACTTGAAAACTGTTATGTCCCCCTTCAGTCTTCACTTTTCCAGACTAAACAAACCCAATTTTTTTCATTCTCTCATAGTTCATGTTTTCTAGACTTTCATCATTTTTGTTGCTCTCCTCTGGACTTTCTCCAATTTGTCCACATCTTTCTTGAAATGTGGCGCTAGAACTAGACACAATACTCCAGTTGAGGCTGTATCAGTGCAGAATAGAGTGGAAGAATTACTTCTCATGCCTCCTTACAACACTCCTGCTAATACATCCCAGAATGATGTTCAGTTATTTTGCAACAGTGTTATACCGTTGACTCATCTAAGCAAGATCTTGCAGCTGAGAAGAGAATCATAGAATCTCAGGGTTGGAAGGGACCTCAGGAGGTCATCTAGTCCAACCCCCTGCTCAAAGCAGGACCAAACCCAACTAAGTCATCCCAGCCAGGGCTTTGTCAAGCCTGACCTTAAAAACCTCTAAGGAAGGAGATTCCACTACCTCCCTAGGTAACCCATTCCAGTTCTTCACCACCCTACTAGTGAAAAAGTTTTTCCTAATATCCAGCCTAAACCTCCCCCTCTGCAACTTGAGACCATTACTCCTTGTTCTGTCATCTTCTACCACTGAGAACAGTCTAGATCCATCCTCTTTGGAACCCCCTTTCAGGTAGTTGAAAGCAGCTATCAAATCCCCCCTCATTCTTCTCTTCTGCAGACTAAACAATCCCAGTTCCCTCAGCCTCTCCTCATAAGTCATGTGCTCCAGCCCCCTAATCATTTTTGTTGCCCTCCGCTGGACTCTCTCCAATTTATCCACATCCTTCTTGTAGTGTGGGGCCCAAAACTGGACACAGTACTCCAAATGAGGCCTCACCAGTGCTGAGTAGAGGGGAATGATCACATCCCTTGATCTGCTGGAAATGCCCCTACTTATACAACCCAAAATGCCATTAGCCTTCTTGGCAACAAGGGCACACTGTTGACTCATATTCAGGTTTTTGTCCTCCGTAACCCCTAGGTCCTTTTCTGCAGAACTGCTGCCCAGCCATTCGGTCCCTAGACTGTAGCAGTGCATGGGATTCTTCCATCCTAAGTGCAGGACTCTGCACTTGTCCTTGTTGAATCTCATCATATTTCTTTTGGCCCAATCCTCTAATTTGTCTAGGTCCCTCTGTATCCTAGCCCTACCCTCCAGCGTATCAACCACTCCTCCCAGTTTAGTGTCATCTGCAAACTTGCTAAGGGTGCAGTCCACACCATCCTCCAGATCGTTAATGAAGATATTGAATAAAACCGGCCCCAGCACCGACTCTTGGGGCACTCCACTTGATATCAGCTGCCAACTAGACATGGAACCATTGATCACTACCCGTTGAGCCCGACCATCTAGCCAGTTTTCTATCCACCTTACCGTCCATTCATCCAGCCCATACTTCTTTAACTTGCTGGCAAGAATACTGTGGGAGACTATCAAAAGCTTTGCTAAAGTCCAGAAATAGTACATCCACTGCTTTCCCCTCATCCACAGAGCCGGTTATCTCGTCATAGAAGGCAATTAGGTTAGTCAGGCATGACTTGCCCTTGGTGAATCCATGCTGACTGTTCCTGATCACTTTCCCCTCCTTTAAGTGGTTCAGGATTGATTCCTTGAGGACCTGTTCCATGATTTTTCCAGGGACTGAGGTGAGACTGACTGGCCTGTAGTTCCCTGGATCTTCCTTCTTCCCTTTTTTAAAGATGGGCACTACATTAGCTTTTTTCCAGTCATCCGGGACCTCCCCCGATCGCCATGATTTTTCAAAGATAATGGCCAATGGCTCTGCAATCTCATCGGCCAACTCCTTTAGCACCCTCGGATGCAGCGCATCCGGCCCCATGGACTTGTGCTCGTCCAGCTTTCCTAAATAGCCCTGAACTACTTCTTTCTCCACAGAGAGCTGGTCATCTCCTCCCCATACCGTGCTGCAGAGTGCAGCTGTCTGGGAGGTGACCTTGTCTGTGAAGACAGAGGCAAAAAAAGCATTGAATACACTAGCTTTCTCCACATCCTCTGTCACTAGGTTCCCTCCCTCATTCAGCAAGGGGCCCACACTTTCCTTGACTTTCTTCCTGTTGCTAACATACCTAAAGAAACCCTTCTTGTTACTCCTAACATCTCCAGCTAGCTGCAACTCCAAGTGTGATTTGGCCTTCCTGATTTCACACCTGCATGCCTGAACAATACTTTTATACTCCTCCCTGGTTATTTGTCCAATCTTCCACTTCTTGTAAGCCGTTCTTTTGTGTTTGAGAACATTAAAATTACAGAAAAAATATACTGTCTGATGAAACACAAAAAGGATAGACAATATAATCATGCTGGCATTCTTTGGGCCAAATATTCCAATGATTTACGTGCACACAGGGCAATCCCACAAAAGCCATTGAGAATGCACAGAGCACAAATCAGCACAGAATGTTCATCTTTCTTTCTGCACACACAATGCTCAACTGTGTAGACACTAGCCAGAATTTGGCCCAATGTTAATAGGGTCAAGTGATCTCTCTCCTGCCATCCATCTCCACCCTCTGACAAACAGAGGCTAGGGACACCCTTCCTTACCCATCCTGGCTAATATACATTAACAGACTTAACCTCCATGAATTTATCCAGTTCTCCGTCAAATGCTGTTATAGTCCTAGCCTTCACAACCTCCTCAGGCAAGGAGTTCCACAAGTTGACTGTGCGCCATGTGAAGGAGAACTTACTTTTATTTGTTTTAAACCTGCTGCCAATTAATTTCATTTGGTGGCCCCCTAGTTCTTGTATTATGGGAACAAGTAAAATTGGAAAGTTGTTTTAATCCCATAGTTTTTAAGCTTCAAACTAGCTGGGTTTTGTCATTCATCACAAAAACGAATGAAATAGTGGGTGGGTGGGAGGGAAACAGGAGGAAAATGTGAGCTGATCTTTACTGCATCCTTGCTGTTGCACCATTGAAGTCAAAAGGAGTTTTGCCACTCTCTCTATAGAATCTATGTAGTTACTTATATGCCAATCATCACTATTTCATCTGAGCACCTGATATTTAATGGATTTTGTCCGTATACCACAGTCCCTGTGAGGTAGGGAAGCACTATTAACCTCATTTTACAGATGGCGAACTTGAGCTCAGGGTAGATTAAATGTCTTGCTCAAGATCACACAGGGAGCCTGCAGCTGGGCTGGAAATGGAACCAAGGTCTCAAGACCCAGTCCAGTGATCTGTACAGTAGTCTCTCCTGCCTACCACATTGACTTCAAATGCAGCATGACACAGAGTTAGCTGCCCTCTGGAAACTACTATCCACCACAGAAATGCTATTTTTCAATTGTGGGAATAATCTTACTGAAAATCAGGTGGCATACAAATCAGAAATGAAAGTTCATCAGGCTTTTGAAAAAAATATTAATAGAATACAGGTCGTACCTTAAGTATATAGTTTTGGTTTGAATAAGGCATGAGAACACCTTATTGTTTGTATTACAATAGGGACTGGATGCTACCATCAGGGATCAGTGTCCCATTGTGCTAGGCACTTCACAAACTCAGTAAGAAGACACTTCCTGACCACAAGAGTTTATATAGTCTGGTTTTATGACAAGATCCAGCAAGTGAATAAAACAGAAAAACTGCAGGAAGGATGAGGTAATTGAGGGGCGAGAAAAGTGAGGAAATAGTAAAACAAGCACAGTTTTGCATGATTAGCTATAGTCCCAACTCCTTGCCTGCCTCCCCATTGGCAGACACCAGTGTTCAGTAGGCATCAAAGCAGAAATGAAACTTAAGAGATTGGAAGGGGAAAAGGCTGGTTTGGACATGCACTTCGGATAGGTGGTTTCCTCCCCCAAAGTTAAGGTACATTAGGGAGAAGCGGACTGCCAGATGGATGAAGACTGGCCTCCACAGCAGATCAAAGATTATGTATAAAACCAGCCCGTGCCTATAGCTATAAACTGAGAAGTTAACAAAGGCCTATAGAATAGGCCTTAAAATAGAATATAAAATCTGATCTGCCATCTTTCTTCTATTTAGAGAAAGACAGACTCTGAATGAATTAAAAACTACTTTAATTGAACAGGTTTCCTGAACTCATGTACAGGGAGAATGCATTACAAAAATGCAGAAGCCTGATTCTGCCTTTCCGTCTTTATCACCACTGCTGATGTATTAAAATAATGAACATGTGGCACTTTGTTGCACTCACATAACACACTTTAGAAAAGTTATAGATAAATCTTGCATCTGATCTATGAAGCATAGGGGGATACAAATGCTAATATGCAGCAGAAGGATGCAATCTTGGTTATTTCAAAAGACATCTTAAATTAGATTTACATTTTCAAGAACCATTCAGCATATGCCCTTAAGCTGCAAATTAGCTTTCTATTTTTGAAATGTAGTGATAATTATACAGAAACTAACTGTTAAAGTTAAGAGTTCACTTTGCACCTACATGGATAATTTTAGCCCCGGTGAAAGCAGGAGAAATGCATCTGTTTAAACCAGAGCTGAAAATGGCTCCTAATATCAAACTCCTTACCGCATCATAATCATGACAAATTAAAAAAAGATAGATATTTATTTAAGAGTTCATTAAACCAATTGTGCTCCATTAAAAGCATATTATATTTTTTTAAATATCTGGATTTCCTTTGTGCTATCTATTCATAAAATAGCGATGTTAGAAGGTGGAAAGCAAGATATAAAATATGGAATCCTGAGGTTAAGATTATTTGAACAACCTCAGTATTTTATGACTGCACATGTAATAGAAACCCTTAGAAATGCTCCACATCTGAGTATAAAGAAACAGAGGAGACAGATAGTTGGGAAAGTTCTAATACTATTGAATAGTATCATATTGTTTCTTGTTCTGTTTCATTTTAGGACTTTGTCTCAAATAGATAACTGTTTATTTTTTTGTATATTTACAGACTCAATGTTTATACTAGAAATTCCAGTTTCTAGCTGTATATAGAAGTTAGAGTTTAGAATCAGAAGTAATTTAAAGTCTGATTCTGCCATTCTCTCAGAGTGAGCAGTACCTGACAAAGTAGTCCCACTGAAATCAAGAAGGCCAGATTATAAACCCCTTTTTCACACTGGTGAGCAGCAACTCACACAAGTAGTCCCTTTCAAGAGTGTCAGAATACTAGTGATTAATCAATATGAACGAGGGTATATGAATCTGGGACTTTAAAGAATGGACCAGAAAGGCATTTGTCTTATTTGGCTCAGCATAGGAGTAAGCTGCCCACCCCACCCCACCCCCATTACCTTCTTGCTCAGCTTCTCCAGATCTTGGTTTAGTACAGAACACAGGCTAAAGGTAATAAAAAGGTAATAATTGGAGATGTACCAATCTCCTAGAACTGGAAGGGACCTTGAAAGGTCATTAAGTCCAGCCCCCTGCTTTCACTAGCAGGACCAATTTTTGCCCCAGATCCCTAAGTGGCCCCCTTAAGGATTGAACTCACAACCCTGGGTTTAGCAGGCCAATGCTCAAACCACTGAGCTATCCCCCACTATAGGTGATTGGGTAGTATCTGCTCTATAGATACTACCCCATCACCTAATGGGGGGGGGGGAAGTGTTCCAAATAGCATCGCATGCCAGATAAAATATCGCTTCAGATGCAAATACTTACTTATATATACAGTCTTAAAACATGCCTTTGAGAGAGTAAAACTAAAACCAAAATGGGTGTGAAAATGACCAAACTGAATTCATTTATACAAAATCTAAGTATTTGCCCTGCACAAATGAGGAAGGAATTTAGTTATAAAGAGATCTTACTCTAAGAACCCTACTGTAACTACTTGATTGCACTTCCTCTGAACCACCACCGTATGGTAACAGTTTTATAGTAGGATATACCTGAGGTATATAGGAAATAGATCTAGAAGCAAAAAGCTCCATGACCTATCACCTAAGCTAAGCTATCTTCCATCCCATCCGTTAATTGTTGTGTAACCATTACCTAGTCAGCTACCCATTTTAAATATCAGTTACAAAAACATTTTATTGCTAGGTGTTATTTTTTACTGCAAACTTTAAGAGATGTAAGAAATGTACTAATCTCACTATTTAGTTAGTTTATTGCCTAGAATGTGATGTTAAATCTGCAACCAGCAAGCTTGTTAGAGAATATAAAGTACATGTACTATTTTATTTATTTTTCCCCAAGCCTGCAGCTAAAGTTATTACTTGAACTAACCCAAAATATATATAAAACTTATGAAATGAGGACAAATACTAGCTTGAAAGTTCCTTTCACATTATTTAAGTTGTATCATTTCAGAAAAAAACTGAACTGTAAAAAGCCAACCCCAAAACACTACCCTGAATCACAACCATGTTGTTCTCATACAGATTATCACTTAAATATAAATTATAATTTCTTACTTTAAAATAACACTATTTATTTTAATATGCAGGTAAATATGTTTTCAAAGAAAACTTTGTACCTCCCAAAATTCACTCTATTCCTCAGAGGGGGCTAACAAGAGCTCCTATTAATTTCATAAGCTCAGAATAAAAAGGAGTTATTTTCCATACCTCTTTGGAATGTTAAGTCTAAAATACTTAAGACGAAGTATTTTAAATTCTTAGGGGTGTTTTCCCTTCCATAATAAAGTGTTTTTAAATTCATAATGCCTATGCTGATATTATGAAGCTTTGAGACAGCGTGGCTTTATCTTTAAAAACATAGTAAGAAAGCAGAAGGATTTAAAGAGAAAAAACTTTTATAAGGCTGATTAAAATATTTCTAAACTATATAGTTTCATAAATGTTTTAATAAAGAAAGAAGAGCTCTTGAACTTGAAATGGGCAGCTTTGGAATCTAGAAATTCAATTTCCTCAGAGAATAGCTGAAAACCACATTACAGGAAGCTATGGTTCCTGACTTAAGGGAAGTGGATGGAAAGAAAAAAGTAAAATAACAAAATGTGCAGCCAACCTGAACATGCCAAAAAACAAAAATAAATATTACCCTGATTATTTTGTCCTAAACTCAGGTTATATTAAAATAGCAGCATACAACTGTTTATAAATAAATCAGGAAAGAAAAACTTTTTTTCTAAAAAAGTCAAAACTCAGCAGACTAAACAAACATAAGCAGCACAAGCTAACTGCTTTTTTGCAGTTTTCAGGAGTTACTGGGTTGTTTTTGGGGGGGGAGGTTGCATTTGATGAACATTTGTAAATTAGACTATTGAAGGTTGGTTTATAATTTATTTCTGATTGTTTTGGGTAATGAACACTGAACAAAGGAATTGTCACACTGGAATGGAGAGGACTAGTCCATCTATTTCAGTATCCTGAATCTGACCATGAGCAATACCAGATATTTCAAGAGGAAGATTCAAGAAACCTACTAGTTGAGAGTTATGGAATAATCAGCACACATGGGTTCTTCCTAACTCCACCAATTAATGGATATAGTGTTTATAGCCTAAAGCATGAGGACCTATATCCCTTTTAGGGTGATCTAATGTAACTGGATTTTCTCATTATACAGAAAGGATTTAAAAAAAAACACCACATCTAGAAACCTAGCAGGTTTCCTTGATATATTTTTTGTCAGTGAATTTCATACATTAAACATATTTTGTGTATCTCACACACACTTCTTTTTATCAATTTTAAAATTTGTTGTGTTTCACAGAATGTCCTCTTGTTCTTATACTCTCACAAGGCTGAACAGAAGTGCCCAGTTTCCCTTCTCTGTACAATTCATTATTATGTATGTAGGAATATAGGAATTGCCAGACTCAATCAGACCCCAGGTCCCTCTAATCCCATATCCTGCCTCTGATAGTGGCCATCAGCATAACTTTGTATGAATTTGTAAGAACCTCACAGTAGGCATATGTGGGATAATATGTTTCCAGTATACTTACTTAGTTTTGAAACACTTTTAGCCATTTGCTCTTCAAATCCATTTTGCCCTCTTTACATTCCCCTGTTATTAATTGCATCCATAATTTATGCTCCTGTTTACTGGCTTCACTGGGGTAAGATTTCCAAATTTTGAAGGATTTCTGTTCAGCTCAAATAGCCTCTCAAACCTCTCCATTTAGGCCTTGGTTTACTTCTTGCCATTCCGGCTCTCTTTAGGTTCAGCAGTACTCGTGCCCTCTGAATCTCTTATTATTTTTATAAGTAACATCCATGCCACCTTTAATGATTTTATTCTCTTTACTTTTCACTTTAGGTTGTCTATGATTAACCACTTCGTTTCATTGAGTGCTCCTTTCCTAATGTTGAGTGTAATGAATACACAAGTAAGTAGGGATGTGATAGAAGTAACACACTAACACTTAAGTCTCAATCTTTCCATTCTCTCTTCTTCTAGAAGTTAAAAGCCTCTGTGATGAGGTGCTTCCTCCACACACAAAACATGAAGAGGTTAATATGGGCCTGAGGGTATGTCTACACAGGCATAAAAGGGCCACGGCTAAAAATTTCTGTGTAGCGGTTAGAGCTTGGGCTCTAGTTATATTACTGGCATCCCCATAAAGCATAAGGAATGGGGGGCAGTGAATCAAGCACAGAATCCCCTAGAATTTTACCGCTCGCTTATCCAAGGAGCAACAGATATTCTTTCAGGGACTCAGGCAAAGGAAGCTCCTTCACTGCATCCAGCAGGAACTGGACTCCCAGGCTACCAGAGCCCTGGAACCCTGCTTCTGGAACCCAGAGCTTCAGCCTGAGCCCAAAATGTCTAAACAGGTTTTTTTTAAATCCCTGCGTAGACATACCCTGAGATGCCAATTACCCAACCTATATGCACCTGGAGGGTGGGCCAGGTCTAACCAGAAATAAAACCCAGCGATGGGGGGAGCTGGGTTTTCTCCTCATATAGAGCTAGGTTGAAAGGGGTGGGGGGAAGACTCATAGAAGAGGAGGTGGAGAGTTTCCCCTGTCTCTCTGGAAAGCAGCCTGAGAGAAGGCTGAGAAGGAAGAAGCAGACCAGACAGACAGGCTACTCTAGAGGTGAGTGGGATTCCTGAGTGGAGACAGGAGCCCTGAGGACCTGTAGCCATCCTGAACCGCTGAGTGAGGGGAGAAGCATTCCAAACCCCCTGGACAGTGGCGTTTCTGAAGGTACAGAGTACAAACTGTAGTGGATGAGGCACACTTTGAGGAAGAGATGGCCAACTGAGCCCAGCCATGCTGAAAGTTTGTTTTGTTTACATTTCTGTTGGACTTTAGTAATGGACCTTGTGGCCCCTGAAGTGGGAGGACTCTGCAAAGCAGTCTGGCCATAGAGTCAGGACAGTCTTCTGCCCAGAGATGGCCAAAAGACATTGGGGGAAACTGAGGAAAAGTTGTTGAAGGCCATGTTGGGACAGCAACTCTGCCACAGCCTCGAATCATTGTTGTCCCAAGTGTGTTCATTTTCAAAAGTTTGTTTCCTTGTTTGTTTTTTGTTTTGGCAAAGAGGAGAAAGGTTTTCCCCTATAGAGAGTTTTACCTATAAATCCTGTTTTAAACTAATTCACCAGGCAAGTGTTTTTAATCAAATTCCAAAACCTTAAAACAGGCTTGCAGCCCATATAACTAGAAAATATGTTTAACAGATGTTTTCTTGTTTAACTGATAGGATAATATGCTTTAATTGAAGAACTGCTTGATTTAAGAGAGGCGCTTTGATATATCAAAATTAGCGTAAAGAAAACTAAGTAAAAGTAGAGCTTCAGAAGATGGTTAAAACCAAGAGTGTCTAGAGGCTAGTACTGATTTTTCATGAGTCATCAATAACAGGAGTGCAAATTAGAGCAGGGTTTAAAAATCCCAAATTTAGACCAAATCCTCCAATCCTCAAACTTAATAAGTCTAAAATTCTTCCCAATACACTGTTGTTTTTTAGGAAACTCAACCAAAACTACTACCTTTT
Organism: Mauremys mutica; assembly: GCF_020497125.1. Classification (NCBI taxonomy): domain Eukaryota; kingdom Metazoa; phylum Chordata; order Testudines; family Geoemydidae; genus Mauremys; species Mauremys mutica. The sequence goes on from NC_059078.1 coordinate 100,960,650, forward strand.
CTGATGCTAAAGTCTGGATTCAATAAATGCTCTTGCACTGAAATTATCCAAAACATAATATTTGATAGTGACTTGTATATATTCATAAATAGTCCTGGCACTTAAAAGTTCTCTTTCATTTCTCTCTCATCTCATAATTTAGATAATCTAAATATTTTATAACAGAACTGTAGACAGCTTCTATTTAAAAAAAGATTAACATATGCAAAGTTTCTGATTTTGCCCTAATCAAGTTTGCAATTTCTTCTTGAGGGCTATAGTACCTTAGAATTGTTGAGGTTACTCCCTGGGGTCAGGGATCAAATTCTTCCTATACTTTTGCTAGAACCTTGTGAGCAGCCTTAAGATGTCATTGCTAAATCCACATGCACGTAGTCCTTGAATGTTTGACATTTCTATGCTACCTTTTCTATTCTGCATTTCAAGGTTAATTAAGCAATAAAAGGTAGGGATAGTACTAAAAAGACATGAGTTACCTCCCCCCCCACACACCCCACCACCATGCTTAGAATATTATCATGGGAAAAGGAAACTAGTAATCATCTTTGACACATTTGGTATTATCTCACCATAATGGAATTTTGTTATACAGAAAGTCTTTAAAACTGATAAGGCAAGTACTCCAGAAAGCTTGTCTGTGTACTGATACAACTACTACAGTTCATTGCTTTGTTGTTTTGACCAGATTTTGACCAGACGATCTTTTCTCAAAGAGCGTGCTCCATATCGAATTATAAGAGCTATTCTCCTCTAGGGTGATGAATGACAGTGAGGAAGTTCAGGAGCTATCACCAAAAGTAGATTTTTTTTCAAATGCCTCCTGGCAGTATGCCAGCTTCACAGAAAGAATCAATTGTTATGCCTTTTCTCAAAAATCATCTCAGCTCTGAATTTCAGATGTCCTTTCTCAAATCTTCATTCCTCAGAAGATACCCTCAGCATCTGATCTATTTTCCACAAGAAATGGACCACACCCAGAATCATTATCTGAAACCATCTGTTCTCCAAAATCTATGTTTGGAGTATGCAAAAAAAAAAAATAGGGAACAGATCAGAACCACCACTAGTTTGGGATATGCAAAGCCAAAGTTCAAACACAATTATTCTCTGTTTTTGGACGCTCTTCTTCATGCATAACCAGAGAAAAAATTGCAGCTTAAAATGCATGAGGAGCTCTAAGAAACCACAATAAGCAAATACATTTTAGACCATTTGGGAGACTGAGGTAAGGTTGTGGGCTTGTATAAGTTAGGAAAAAAGAAGTTCCATGCAGAAAGGGTAGAAATATGAACTTTGTGGCAATAGAGTAAAATCTGGAAAAGGACTGACTGTATAGAGAAAAAGGAACAGAGCAAGATTAACTGATTCAAGACCAAAACTAGGTACAGCAATTTGGTGTCATTGGATACTATGCATGAGAAAGAAGTTTGTCTCATCAATGTGGATAGATATTTATGTTTTAGCATGGGTAGTAAAATATTATATATTGTTTTACATACTGAGAGATTAATTTGTGCTATTACCCTGATCTCCCTGGATACATCCCATATGTACATTTTTCCATGTGTTATACACTGATTATCAGTAACCTCCAGGTGGTAATACCTTGTCTAAAATATATTAAAACCTTAAACAGTGTATTCTTGCTTCAGAGAGATTTCATTTCCAGTCAGTCTCATTTTAAGGTCACCTTGGTTCTTCACCTCAGACACTTCTATTTGTCAACTCAGTTGCTTCCCCCTTACACTTCCAGTTTCACTTGAACACAAGCATGATGTTCTATCCAAAATGAACCCATTTCTGTTTATATCTCCAAACTCTCTGAGCAGACTATTTGCCCATTTCTTTCCTCTTTTCCACACTATTCCCTCCAGTCTGGGTTCCACCCTTTCCACTGCACTGAAACGACCTTCATAAAATTCCCCAATAACCTTTCCTTTCTAGCTCTATGGGTCTCTTTATCTTAGTCTCCAATGCCTTTGACCCTGTTGACTACCAACTTCTTAATGAGACTCTTTTCCTTAGATTTCCATTATGCTCTATTTATCCTGATTATACTCCTACCTTGTTGACTGCTATTTCATGGTTATCTTTAGTGGATCCTCTCCTGCCCCTTCCCCATGCCACCCAACTATTAAATTTCCTTGTGAAGTACAAAACACGGTATTATCAAACAACACTGAGTACTCACTTGGGAATAGTCTAATCCCCCTGTGATGTATGGTCTAGATCCATTATCCTCATTCGACATTGTAACCACTGCTTTGAATAATTTAACCCACATTTTGAGTATGTAATTGTAACTGCCCAGAGTTGTCAAGAACAGATAAAGGGTATCTTATTGTAATATCTGACACCTCCCTGAGGACTAACCCAAGAGTCATCAACTGTGACTGTCTTCGAAACAAATGGGTCTGTGCCTAGATCAATGGTTTTGCAACAAATAGTGGCAGGGCTGAAAGAAATTGTTTTTCCATGCTTGGATTCCATAGGGGCTGGGCCTAACCACCCAACTGGAATTCTGACATTAATGACAAAGAACAGAAACCTTATTTATAGGCATACTCTCTCTCCTCATCTCTCCCTTCTCCCTAACAGTTGACCATTGGCAAACAACAGAGACTGCAGAAGGCAGGAAAAGCCTACCCGCCTGACACCAGGATGTCCCTAGGACTCACAAGAACTGGAAGAGCGTAGACTTAAGGGAGAGAGCATCTAGGTTTTGTTTTATTTCTACACTTCTAACTCCTGTATGTGGTTAAACTCCTATGCAAAGCTTATGTTGTTCCTTACTTTACCTGCCATTTGGACCCTGAAAAGTTAAACTATAAACCAGAGCACCCACAGCAAGGTGTAACCTGGGGTGGTCGGAGAGCACACATAAGCAACTGGGGCAGGTTTGGAGGGCTCATGACTGGCTTCAGGGCCTAATTTAGTTGGATTGTGTAGTCCCAAATCCCAAGGAAGGGTGCCAGAAGGGGGGAGTCTACACCGGGGACTGTGCTTTAGAGACCCAGAGCTAGAAAGAGTATCTGGAACCTGTCCAGACCCATTTGGCTTGGAAGCATGTCAGACCCTCCAAAAGTAGGGTGCAATTACAACAGACTGGTGATTATCTGCTAGGGGGAAGTCAGTTAGGTCTGTAACATATTTCTAACAACCTAACATATAGAATATCAGTAAACTAAGGATTAATTTTAAGGAGACTAATCTGTGAGCTGGCAGCTCTATTTCCAGAAGCACTTTATTGACAGATATTAGATTAGAATTGTACTGGTTTGTGCCGGCTAAAACTAAGAGACCCTCTGGAAGTAACTAAGGGTTGAGTTTCAACTGAAACCATTCCACCTGAAGAGAGGAGAGGAGCAACAGGACTTAAAAAACAGACTTGAAAATGGTTTCATGTTGAAAAAAAATAAATAAACAATCTTACCCTGCAAGTCTCGTTATTGGTTTGCAGATCAGTTGCGTATTTGTCTTGTAGGATTCCCATGTTTGTTACATTCTCAGCTTCTGTGAATTACACAATTGTAAAGAGCCAGAGAAATATTCCCATTTGCCTAATGAGGTCTTACCCCAAATCAGAGTTTAGCCTGACGCCTTCAGGATACAAATAGAGAGTTAATTTCTCCATGCAGCAATGACTGTGATGAGCTATCACGCTGGCTAATGCAATTTTTTTAATATATTAGAACTGAACTTAATTTTGGTGTTTTAGATACTATATAATTCTTGTGTCTGATAACATGAAATTACAATTAAGATGAATTCATTGCAGCAAGTCAAGTTACTGTAAAGTGTTCTGTCTTGGGATTCCTTTAAGTGGCGAAGCACAGAGATTTTCAGATGGTTTCAAGTTACAGCTTCAGTTAATGAGCCATCATGCTGTCGGGCTGCTCCAAGTTGTGCTTTTTGTGCCCTCAACCTTTATATTTATTCAACATCATCTTGCTCAAAATCTGAAATAACTGTTGCTGGGAATTTAAAAGGCCCAAAGCATTCTGCAGCTGGAATAAGCTCAGTTCCCAGATAACTTGATGTAGTAATTTTAGACTGCAGTATTGGCAATACTGAAGCAAAAATAAATCATCAGAGATCTTAAACACTTCTTCAGGAGGGGAATGGATATCACTGCATCAGTGCTCATCACCATCAGTGTTCATTGATATTCAATAAGTGTGAGAGAGTTCAACAGCTCAGAATCAATCCCACAGAGTTTCCAAAAAGCAGCTTATTACAGGCACTTGTAAGTAAGCCATGATGGTCAGGCCACTTCTGATAGTTCTATGCCATCTTGCATCCGAAGAAGTGGGTATTCACCCACGAAAGCTCATGCTGCAAAACGTCTGTTAGTCTATAAGGTGCCACAGGACTCTTTGCTGCTTCTACAGAACCAGACTAACACGGCTACCCCTCTGATACTCTATGCCATGATAGTCTTTAAATTTCACTAAGGCAAGCACGTACACTAACTACTGTACAGTCTACCACTGCGCTCAGAAATGCCAACTCAGAATGTATTGAGTTAAAGTATCTGTGTGTACAAATAAAACAGAATTTCTTAACAGAGAATGATTATCTACTATTAAACAGGCTTCTTTTTTATTAAGGTCTCCAGTATTTTACTTTGAGTAATTATATAATGGGTTGGAATGTCATTTATCTTCACTTGTGTGATTTTTTTTTATTTTTTTTTTTCACCTTAATAGTTCACTGGTGATTTTACACAGTGAGAGAATAGACAGCTAAAGTGACAACATGATCTACTGGAGGTATTAAAAAGAATTTTAAAATGCTATGCGCAAAAAAAAAAAAGGCAGTGAAAAATAATTCCAGATATTTGTTTTCATTTCAAGAAATCTATCTGTACTGAGCAGTGCATGTGGTGTAATGTGCATGATACACAGTACCGTGTTTGGAGGTCTAGTCACTGTTGAATTTAGGTCAGGGCAATAGTCAGTGGTGAAATAAGGTATTATGGAACAGATTGGTTGATATAAGTACCGTGATATAAAGACACGAACACACACTCCTGTGGATTTGGTTCTGGAGTATTTCTCTCAGTCCTTGTGGATTTTTTCCACTACTAAACTGAGCTCTGACTCTCACACAGATTCTCAAATTGTTTTACAGCTTCACTACCAGCCGGGCAAGTCTCTGGAGTCCTATGTTTTTAAATCAATTCAAGTCACACTTACCCTTAATCTATCCTCATCTAATTAGAGTTTAGACATATTCCCACTGGGAGGGAATTACATAGATGCAATCCCACTACCAAAAGACACTGGCCATATTTTATTTAAACAAAATCATATTGTGGATAGCCATCGAAATCCGTCTTTGGCTTTGATATACTAATCATGATTATGTTAGGGATCACTGCATAAACTTTTGAGAATTAAATGTATTACACTGCCAACTGTTTCACAGAGATGTTCAAAAAACAAAGTGCAGTAGCACACCCTGCCCACCTGCCACTGCAGTCCTAGTACCAGGGTACCAGCTCCAGCAATGATCACTGGACACATGATACTTCAGGGTGGGGAGCACTGAGCACACTGGCCTCCTGCTGCTGGGCTTGATCCTACCGGGGGCTGACACCACTGTGCCTGATCCTGCTGGGGAGGCCTATCACTGCTGGGCCTGATCCTGTGTTGCCCCATTTTTGCACCCACACACCCCCACCAGGTCTGAGCCCACGGCAGGTGCCCCTCCCACCCTGCCCCAGTTACGGCCCTGAGGAGGTCACGTGGGCCGCAGCTGTGTGCCGACTGGGCCACATGTTGAGAACCACTGGACTAGACAGTTGGTGTGTTGACATTTCTACTTATTAAGCTAATCAGGGATTACCCTCCTCCACTAATTTGTTGTATCCTCCTGGCTTTGTGGTCTCATATATACAGATTGTACATTCGTTGGACACGTACTTCATTATAGGTGAGCAAGGCACCTAGCACATAATAAATGAGGCATATAGGTGCTATTCTAATAAAAGTTAATGGTAATAATGTGGTAAGTGGAAGTGAAGATGAAAAGGGACTGAAAGGAAATACAAATGCACCATGAAGAATGGCACCCAACAACATTTTTGGTTTATTCATGGCAGTAGTTCACCACCACTGTTGCAAATACCCACCTGGGCATTATTATTTTTAAACCAGTTTTCAGCATTGCTAAAATTTCTGACAAAGTTCAAAAAGGTATATGATGCTCCTGCAAAACTGAAAGATTCTTGTAGCTGCTCCCTTTACAGGATTTTTCTTCTACTCATTTTTTCTCATGAGGAAATGAATTACAGCCTCAAGACTTTATTCATCCTATTTAACCAACAGAGCTATTAACCACTCATTTCTGACCAAACTTCAAGTATTTATTGGCACAGAAATGTGGCCATGCTACTTCTAAGTGTCTTGATCTTTTCAAAACACAATGCAGATTATCATTCCAAAAGTAATTTATACCTTGTTTGTTTATATATATTTTACACACACATACACACCATGCTGGCAATTCTAGAGATTAGTTCCCTCTGGCTCAGTGCCTCCTTTCTCCCCCTCTACGTTTGCAGCTCTCCTCTTGCTTACAGAGTTGCAGTGTGGCTAGTTTTACCTGGCTGGAGGGCCAAGTCACACACTGTGATTCCCCTTCCAGAGAAGTCTTTCAAAGTATCTCTCAACAAGCAGCATCAGGCAGTCCTCATGCCTGCTGCCTGACTATTGAACTCCCACAGTGATTTCAGCAGTCTTCCTATTCACTGCCCCTAGCAATACCACTCTACAGTGGATGGTACAGGAATGCAGGCCTGCCCCCTACTCTGGATTCCAGTCCAGGGCCCTACAGCAAGCAGTTACGGTCTGCAGCTATACCTACTTCCCTCTTCCCTGGACTACTTCCTACCATGCTTCTGCAAGCTTTTCATTCTCCAACCTTCATAGTCTCTTTGTCCTCCTAGATAAACCCTTTCTCATAGCTTCCCTTCCTTCCTTACCTCATGCAGAGACTGCAGGCTTCCCCTCTGCAAAACGGTTGCCAATCTCCTGGCTTTATAGAAGCCCCACCTGTTCCCTCATAGATGAGCCTCCTTCTAATTAGCAGCCTCCCCACTGCCTAAATTTCCCCCAATGCAGCTCACTCAGCTGAGTGGGCCCACCTGGCCGATTTCAACTCTCTCAGGGCTGGTGTGGGGAGCACAACCCATCACACATGCATATGACAAATTTGAAAAGCCTGTTTAATTTTTCTTAGATTTATACCTGAAAACATACAGAAACAGGTGGGTAAATAGCATATTTCAGAGTTTCTGGACAGACACAAAATTTCTAAAACCAAAATAAATGCTTTAAGGGAAACAACTAATATAACATTTGAAGGATAACAGGTCACAAGCTATTACTTTCATTTATTGTGGGCAAGTCAACATCTGTATTTTAAATATGTACAAAAGCATAAAACATTCAAGAATATTTGGCTCTTGGATATGAAAACTGGACCATTGATGCCTACAGAATATAAGAACATTCTACCATGGTCAAACTACTCAGCTTCCCATACAGAAAGTGGGAATTTTGAATCTATCAGGTGCAGGATTAAGGCTGATCAACAACTACCAGGCTATCATCCTACAGCAAAGGAATGTGTCCAGTATCTGTCTTAGAATGGTACTGCCAAGCTTCTCCTTCTCAATCAATGCATCATATCTGACTTGAGAGCTCACTATCAAAATGATATATGTTGTTCTTTACCCTGAGAACACTGAATACAGAAAATATGCTGTGCACTTCAAACTTTGGTCCATATCCTGCAGATATTTCACACACATATCACTGAAGTCAGTCGATGGCAATTTTATGTCCTGAAGGACTGCAAAACCATCCCCACAAATATGTAGCATAATTAAAGCATTGTACAATCTATGGGCCTTTTGGGAAGAAGTATCTACTGAAGTTCTTGTTAATGAATTAAATCATGAGTTATCTTTATAAGTTATTAGAAATCCCAAATGAAAATCCATCCAACTCTGTGTGGCAGTTTCTACTTTCTCAGTTAATGTGTATTCTGTTCAGCCAGTTGTCAAGACAATGACAATACATCATCTGTTTCCCCAAAATGCTATGTAGATTTATATTTTGCCTTTCAGTGTCATGTGCAATGGTTACAATCTTTGAGCACGTGCTATACACTAAAAATGCCATGCAACATTCCCCATACAAACTGTTAACACTGCCTTAAAAAAAAAAAAGCCCAACATTGCCATTCTAAGAAATACTGACAGCGTGTAGTCATTCCTACATACAGTTTTCCAATTGCAGAAGGGAATGAGCAACTTCTCTTTTCAGCTTAAGGGCCCTATCCAGCTATTCAGAAAAACTCCAAATGAAGTAAATGGAGAGTGCTGGACAGAGCCAGTGAATAGCAGCTTCCCTAAATGCCTGTAACATAGATGCTACAAAAACATTTCAAGATTCTGTTCTGAATTCTCGCAAAGAAGTTTACTTTTGATTATAATTTTTTGCACATTGTCTTAAAAAAAAGTCAGTCATGGAGGAAAGAAAAAAAATGTAGATGCTACTGATTTCAAATACGTTTTCTGCTGTGCCTGTAACAGATTTTTTTCAATTGAAGTTATACAGCAGATTAAAATGTAATTCCTCTTATCAACTGTGATGTTCTGTGAAAGAGAAAGTTGAATAACTAAGCTCCTTAAAAATATATATATCCTAAAGATCCATAGTTCATAAATGGCAGCCACATTTTTCAAAAGAAGTATCTTCTATAGCAGTGGTTCTCAAACTTTTTGGGCTAAGGACTCATCTGTAAATGTTGTGATCCAATAAATAGTCTGGGGGTGGAGGCCCTGAGGTGGTTTCAGTTGGGTCCCACACCCAGGGGAGCTGGGTCCAGCCTGGCAGTGACCCCATAGTCACAGCTCCTGCAGCTCCTGTGCTGTGGGGCTGGCTGGGCTTGGCTTTCGGCTCTGGGCATTGCAACCTGCAGCTTGTGACCTGGCTCAGGGGGTAGCAGTGCCACTCACTCAAATTTGGCCTACCCAGACTCCCTTCATCATTATGACTCGGCCAAACCTATGTGGCGCTGGGATCCCAGAGGCTGCAGTGCCTGGAGCAGGGAGGCAAGCCTAGCCAGCCCTTTGGAACCAGTGCTCTTTGAAACATTCTGGCCACACAACTTTGGATCCCAACCCACAGGCTGAGAAACCCTGTTCCATAGTTCATAAATGGTACACAGTTGTCAGAGGAAGTGTCAAAGTTAGATTTTTTTCTTCCTTTGATATCTTAAATTACACCCTTAGTGTTAGAGTTTCTGTTTTATATTATTCTTTATATAGAACACATTTATATAGATTTCCACACATGAACAATACTAAATCTTAGTGTGTGTGTATATATATTATACACACACACACACACACACACACGTATCAATAAACGGTTCAGATATTAAGATTGTTATGTAAATATTTATTAAGACAGTTAATTAAAACATTTCAGACAAACTTGATTTTCCAATTAACTATGAGCTTAATTTATTGAAAAACAAAAGCAGCAAGAAGAACAAGCTGAAAACAGACACTAAAAATTATGAAATTGTGTTTAGCATGGTTATTTATAAGTTACAGAATGTCACTTCTATTGCAAAATATTATATATAAACAGACTGAAGGAAATCTTAATATGGTCAAAAGGTCACACTTCCTAGTACAGGAAATAGACTATGCCAAATTACAGCAGTCACTTAAAAAAAATTAAAGGGGTTGGAGAGGACTTGCAAAACAGTAACCACCAAGAAGTTTCACAAGTAAAGATCAAAGACACATAACATTCAAATCATAAAGCTGCCCATGACTTCCATCTCCACAGTAAAGCTACTATGCATTGACTTAGAGCTACACTGGATTTTAGTAGCACCCTTTTCCCTATTCTCACCATGCACAAATGCTGCCAGTAAAGTTTGTATTATAAGCCTCGGGGGGGGGGAATCCTAACCACGGTCCAGTAAATAAACATGTAACAATCTGATTATTTTGAAACCCAAGTTCTCATACTGATATTGTTATCCATCTTTAGATTTCTGCTTTCTTGAAGTAAGGATTAAAGTTGATGAAGAAAGCAAAGCAGCAAGGTAACATCAACAATAAACACCATTAAAATTATTGTCTCGAGCGCAAATTCGAGCCAGAGGTTTTGGCAGAATTTAAAGCAGGGGAATTATTCAGAGATGAAATATGGCTGGTGAAGATGTTTGTCAAGAATCAATCCCGATGACACTTGGAAGCAATCCAGTGTTGAACATTTCTAAATGCACTGAATATCTAAATCAAGCAAGTTGTTGCTAGTCTGATCATAATTCTGTATTTAAAATATATATATCACATGTACATTCATAAGTATTAAATTGTCAACTTCAATCAATCATGGAAGAATATGTATGTTAAGATGTATGTGTATAAATAAGAAACAATGATTATCACAAATATAATGAAAGGCCATTTTTAGTAGGGTTTACTGTGACTAAATGCCTGAAAGTAGTTATTTTACAGTAAATGTGTTTTAAGGCTGAAGATCCTCTAGTCAGGCCAAAGAATCCTACCCCAACCCAGCAATCTGCATCTAGCCCATAACTTCTGCTTGAGCTATAAGTAGAGCTTCTGATCTTAGGTTTTAACCAATAAACAGTGCGATAAAGACACCCTAGATACAAAAAAACCACATGTAAATGTGTGTGATTTCTAAAGCACACTATGTTGCAGATTAACTGGGCCATGTAGACCCTGCTGGTGCACACAAAAGGTTCCCTAATGCACTTCAAAGTAGTGCTGTTCTGAAACACTACTATGTTAAATTCACTAGGGAACATTATGCATATTACTCATTACAGTATAGAAAAAGAAAGTCCTGAAAACCCTGATTTTTGAACAGCTATATAAAACTACAAAACTGCTAAAAATAACACCCCACAAAAAGAACAGGAGTACTTGTGGCACCTTAGAGACTAACACATTTATTTGAGCATAAGCTTTCGTGGGCTACAGCCCACTTCATTGGATGCATAGAATGGAACATACAGTAAGGAGATATACACACACACACACACACAGAACATGAAAAGGTGGGAGTTGCCCTACGAACTCTAAGAGGCTAATTAATTAAGATGAGCAATTATCAGCAGGAGAACAAAAAAAAACGTTTGTAGTAATAATCAAGATGGCCCATTTCAGACAGTTTGACAAGAAGGTGAGGGGATACTTAACATGGGGAAATAGATTAAATGTGTGTAATGGCTCAGCCATTCCCAGTCTCTATTCAAGCCCAAATTGGTGGTATCTAGTTTGCATATTAATTCAAGTTCCACAGTTTCTCATTGGAGTCTGTTTTTGAAGCTTTTCTACTGCAAGATTGCCACCTTTAAGTCTGTTACTGAGTGACCAGAGAGGCTGACTATATATATCCTTACTATATGTTCCATTCTATGCATCCGATGAAGTGGGCTGCAGCCCACGAAAGCTTATGCTCAAATGTATTTGTTAGTCTCTACCCCTGTTCTTTTTGCGGATACAGACTAACACAGCTGCTACTCTGAAACCCCACAAAATGAAATTAATAAACCCTTATAAAAAGTAGCCCTAGCTATAGGATATCTTTTAGAAAGATATCCAGTCTTGATTTAAAGACTTCAAGCAATGAAGCATCCACCACAACCTTTGAAAAAGTTATACCAATGGTTAATTATGCTTACTGTTAAAATTTTCCATCTTATTTCTAGCTTCACTAGTTCTCAATATTCCATTTTCTCCTAGGTTTCAGAAACCTCATCGCCATGCAGGTACTCTTAGATTATGATAAAGTCACCTCTTAGTTTATCCCAGAGAAAGTTAAGCAGCATGAACTTAAGTTTCTTACTATAAAGGCCTATTTTCCAGACCTTGAATCTTTCTTGTAGCTCTTTTTTTAACCCTTTCCAAATTAATCAACATGCTTTCTGAAGTGAGGACACCAGGACTGGGCACAGTATGCCAGTCAAGATCTCACTAGAGCTATACGCAGAGATAATGCCACCTCCCTATTCCCACTTGATATTTCTTGTTCATATATCCTAGAATGTTTGCTCTCTTAGCTACATCATCACACTGGGAGTTCTTGTTCAACTGATTGTCTAGCATTACAGCTAAATCCTCTTCAATAGCACTGCATTCCAGGAAACAGTCAGCCGACCTGTAAGCGTGACCGATATTCTTTGTTCATGGATAAGGACCCTGCATTTGGCGGTGTTAAAATGCTTGGCTGTTGTTTGTTCAAATAAGCCCACCTTCCCTCATGACCTGATCTGTTATTATTTACCACTCCACCAATTTGTGTGCCTTCTGCAGATTTTTATATTTCCTTCCAGCTCATTGATAATGATACTGAATAGCACTGGGTCAAGAACAAAGCCATACGGACCCCACTAGAAACACACTCAGTGAATGATGACTCCCCATTCACAATTATTTTGAGACTTATCAGTTAGCCAGTTTTTAGCCCACTTAATCTTAGTGATTTTGTGCAGAGCTTTTAAAAAAATATATCAGAATATCATGCAGAGCTCAAATATCTAAGTGAAGTCCAAATATACTATGCCAAACACACTTTCCCTTTATCAACCAAACTTGTGATCTTAACAAATAAACTTGTTTGACAAGCCTCATCTTCCATAAACCTGCACAACATTTTGATTAAAAAAAAAACCAAACAAAAAAAAACCACACCCCACACCCAGGAAGGTAAAAAATTGGATTCAAGGGCATTAAAACCTGGCTTTGCTGACAGGTCTCAAAATGGGGAATATTACCATTGAGCGGGTGTGTTTCTAGTAGCATATCGCAGGAATTGGTTCTTGGTCCTACTCTGTTTAACATTTCTATCAATGACCTGGAAGAAAAAATAAAATCAACACTGAAAGTTTACAGATAACGAAGACATAGCAAGTGGTAAATAATGAAGACGACAGTATTACTGATCATTATTTAGACTGGTTAGTAAACTGGGTGCAAACAAACAATATGCATTTTAATACAGCCAAATGTAAAGTTATACCTCTAGGAACAAGGAACATAGACCATGCTGTTACAGAATGGGGGACTCCTGAGAAGCAGTGACTCTGACAACAACTTGGGGATTATGATGCATAATCAGCTGAAAATGAGGTCCCAGTGCAAAAGGGCTAGTGTGATCCTTGGATGTATAAATCAGGGAATCTCAGACAGGAATAGGGAGATAATATTACTTTTGTATTTAACATTGGTATGACCGCTGCTGGAATACTGTGTCAACTTCCAGTGCCAGCAATTCAAAGATGTTGATAAATTGGAGAGGGTTTAGAGTTGAGCCACAAGAACGATTAAGGGATTGAAAAAACAGGCCTTATATGCCCAAGAAACAAACTATTTAGCTTAACAAAGAGAAAGTTAAGGGGTGACTTGATCACAGTATAGAAGTACTTACATGAGAAACAAAAATTTGATTATAGCCTCTTCAGTTTGGCAGACTATGGTATAACAAATCCAAGCTGAAGCTAAACAAATTCAGACTGGAAATAAAGTGGTTTTTTGTTTGTTTTTTTAAAAACAGTGATGGTAATTATCCACAGGAAAAAACGTAACAAGGGTTGTGATAGATTCTCCATCCCCAGCAATTTTAAAATCAAGATTGAATGTTTTTCCTAAAAAACACACGCTGTAGTTCAAAACAGGAATTAATTCAGGGAAATCTTATGGCCTGCATTATACAGGAGCTAGACTAAATTATGACAGTGGTCCCTTCAGATCTTATAAACTAGGAATTTAAGATTGGCATAAATTACACTACCATCCTTTAATTATTTACCAACTGTATTCCATCAGCCTTTGCATTATTTTGCCTGGGATTAAAACCAGGCCAAGTAGTCCATAGTTACCTGGATCATTCTCCTTATCTTTTTAAAATATTGACACTGATAATCAGAAATGAGACTTGAAGCAGAATTCCTGCTGCAGCTCACCCTTCACCCAAGAAAGGTATTGGACAAGCTCAACAGGCAATGTTGTTTTCTTTCTCTTACTTCTCTTTGGAGATACATGGCAAACTAACAATAAAAGATTGATTAGAGATCATACCCAAGTTTTTAACTAGTTTATAACCACCAAGTCAGAGGTGTCTATTTTTACCAAATACACTCATTCAAATCTTGGTTTTGAATATCTCAATGTGCTATAGTCATATTTCTGTTAAATAAAGAGTTACGCAAAGTGACTAAATCTCATCTACATTTTTCCTATACTCCACGTAAGCAGACCATTCAACTCATTTTTGCCAAACTCATAGAATAAAACAGTTCTCCCTCTATGCATTATGTTATATCCATATATCACTGACTATAATGAATGTGTTGTTCTATCCCGAAAACTGACAGTGTAGAAATGGCACAGTTTTGTTTAAACCCGCTTCCTGTGTGCTTTCGGAGTTAGATATTCTCATTTATGTTATAAGAAGTTTTTAATGCTTTTCTCTCAGTTTAGCTGAGATTTATTCTAGTCTTTCTTTTTATATCATTAAACAGAATAGTTTAGATTTCGGGAGAAACCAGAGTAATCAGCTAACCTTGTTTTGTAGTTTAACAACAACAATTAATTGGATAATAACAAGAAGAATATAAAGTAACAAAAAGTTATGCTAGCCCAGTGAGTTAATCTCTTGTTTATAAGCTATCTTCTTAGTGTACGTGCAACGTGCCTCCAATGGCACATGACCAGGATTCCTCACCGAATTTGATCCGCTGGTTTGCTCATTAGCTTTCCCAGTCCAGGCCACGTAAGGACAGGAAATGCGACATGAATACTGATCCTGGGCTCAATCTGCAACCCAGCTCTCGTTGCAAAAAACTTCCACTGATAAGCCCATTTAACTCTGCCAGCCCAGAACACTCCAGACTGCAGAAGGTACCATAACAAGACACGGACGTCACAGTTCGTAAAGCTCCATATACCACATTCAGCAAGTTCCAAGTAGGATCAGTAACTATGCAAACCCATTGAAGGCGTGACATCTGTGGCAATTCATAACCCACGTTGGCCAACAGAACCTTTATTTTTAGTCACTTTTCACAGAAAGACTCCACTTTAATCACTTCTAAATATAGGACTTTATATGTTTTTTTCCCTGTAAAACACTCGCTCTACATAATCTGAAATAGTGCTTTGGAAAGTTATAATTTAACACACCAAAAGAGGTAATTTATTCAAAATTTAATCCTGGCCTTTGATTCATTTTCATTACCAAAAATCTTTGAAACCAAGTATTAGATGCCATAATGATATCAACTAGTAACATTAGGCTAGGATTTTCAAAGGAGCCTAAGAGATTTAGGCACTTAAATACTGGTAAATTTCAGTGGGATTTGGGAAACTAATTTTCTTAGGCTCCTTTAAATATTTCCATCTTATTTTTAATATATTATAAAGAAGCATTCTACACAAGTTACTGCTGCTACTGTAATGCTTGAGTAAATCAAAGAAATGCTTAAAAATCAAGATGTCTTACTGAGCAATTTACATTTAAACCGTATAAAATGTTGCTGTGAACACTATTTTATGACACTATTATCTAATGAACCAATAATTACATGGGGGCACAAATTAATCAATCAGGAATTGTTTCTGGAAGAATAGCCAATTAGAAACAAGTTTATAATGATAATCTGATGAGCATGAAGTATTCAAAAACAATGACTTCACTTACCCTGAAGTATTCAAGGAGATAAACAGCTGATGTGTATCTGTACCAAATATGAATCTCTCCTTTATTTACTGCTTATTGTTATTTTTGTTCATAAAAAGCTATTTTTTTTTACATTTGTTTTAATGAACAATCTTGCACAGAATGGAGACAAAATAAATGCTCACTTCTGCATTTTCCTGCATATTTGATATTACCAAAGGGTTTACCTATGCATCATGTTTATTGTGAAATTAATTGGGATTTTTAAAAACATATTAAAATGACAGAAAAAAATTAGTGTACTTGCTGGTCTGGAAAATGTTCTCACTTCTTTGCTTTCATAACGCAAAGAGCTTAGTTCTAGATGTTCAAGTTTTTCCTTGACATTGACCTTGAAGATTAGTGATACAAGAGAGATCTTTAATAAGATCTAATTTTAATAAGCAATTAGTATTAATTCAATACATTGTCTGGGTTAGCTCATACACATTTTATAATTTTATGAAATATTGGTAAGGCGAGGCATCTGAGATTGAATCTTCTGACATTTCTGTCCCAAGCCTTGAAGTCCTGTACTGGGTACTCTGGAGTACCTAGGAGGTGCTCTCACTCCAAATTCTAAGTGGGCAGCAGTGGGACTAGCATGAGTGCCCATGCTGCTGAAGAGAAGATGATGGGAGTGAAGTAAGGTCACAGAATCATCCTTTGAAGATTGTCACCTGCCAGTGTCCTTAAGAGCCCAAATCTTCCAGCCACTGAAGGGAAAAGGCTCTGGAGCAGAGGTGGGCAAACTATGGCCTGCGGGCCATATCCAGCCCGCAGAACCGTCCTGCCCGGCCCTTGAGCTCCCGGCCAGGGAGGCTAGCCCCCAGCCCATCCCCTGCCCCGCAGCCTCAGCTCACCATGCCCAGCCTATCTCCAGTGAGGACGCCACGGCCAGCTGCTTGCTGGGGCACAAGGAGCTCCTGACTGAGGGCAGGTACTGTGGCATGCTATGGACCTGGACAGCCCGCCTGGCACTGCTGTGAGCGGGGCACAGCCTGCCAGCCAGGCCCGTTGTTTGCTGAGGACAGGGGCACCTGCAGGGGCACCTCTCCCTGCCCTGGATCCGCAACTTCCCTGCGTGGGCCAGGTCTTCCCCAACTTCTCGGTGCCGGCTGGAGGCCATGTGACGTTCCCCTGCACTGCAGCTCCTCTCCTCGGGCTGTGGTTCCCCCTGCTCCCTGATGGCCCCCAGAGACCCTCTGCCCCTTATCCAACCCCTCGGCCCCAGCCTGGCACCCTTAACACGCCTCTCAGAGCAGTGTATCTGACTACCCCGATCCCTCCTGCCTCTTTGCTCCCATCTCTGCCTTCTCCAGTTCCTCTATTCTCCACTGCCAACTGCTGGTTCATAAACTCCTTCTGCCCAGTAGAAGACCAAAGCAGTCCTACTGTCATCACTGCAGTCCCTCCTGTCTTCTCAGTTCATCACCTAAACAATGGCCAGGAAATGGGAGGAGAATTCTAAGTGTGGTTTTACTGAGCAGTAGCATCATGGTGACTCCGTTGTCTCCCCTCCAATTGTCAGCTGGAAGGAATAGACACTGCAATCTTCCTTGCTCACCCCCCACCCAGGGCTGGGTGTTGATAGCATGCAAGGGTGGGGGTGGGGATAGGGTGGCCAGGTGCCTGGTTTTCGAGGAAAGTTCAGTCAAAAAGGGAGATGAAAGTATCCGGTCAGATCTACTGACTGGACATGCAAAGTCCTGTTACTGCGGGCAGGGGTGGCAGGGAGGTGCGGGGTCATCACCTGTGTCAGCCCCTACTATGATCATCAGATAGCAAGTGTGAAAAATTGGGACAGGAGGTGGGGGGGGGTAATAGGTACCTATATAAGAAAAAGCCCCCAAAATCAGGACATCTGGTCACCCTAGTCCCTACTCAGCCGGGGCCAACTCTTACTTGCATTGGGTGGCTGCAACTCCCAGCCAAGGATCTGCAAGCAAGTCCCTCCCAACCCGGGCAGAGGAGAGAGAGAGAGAGAGAGAGAGAGAGGAATAGCCAGAAAACTAAACTTGTCTATATGTAAAACAAATTTAAGTTTAAGAGACCATTTTCCTCCTTTCTGTGGGATTGCTGGTATCATTCCCAGCCTTTTTACAAGCTTACCATGTCATTTCACCTTAAATCACATTAATGAATTGTTCTCAGATATGGGGGCTGCGGCTGACAAATCCATACCACTATTGCAAAAGCCACCATTTCCCATTTATACTGCAGTTGGTGTATAGGAAAGAAAGCACAGTTGATATATCCACTAGTGTTACATTCATTGATCAGAAATGTGTGAGCATTTTAACGAGCTAGATTCTCAACTTCTGGTCTATGACTAGCATCCTAAAGGGAGGATGAAAAAAGGAGTAGGAACTGGGAATGCATGAGGGTAAAGGTGGTTATGTCGGGGTATGTCTATACTACCCGCCAATCCAGGTTCGATGTATCAGAGATCGATTTATCGCGTCTTGTCTGGACACAATAAATCGATCTGCTAATCGACGCCCGTACTCCACCTCGGCAGGAAGAGTAAGCGGAGTCAACGGGGGAGTCGCGGAAGTCGACTTGCCGCCACGAGGACAGCCAGGTAAGTCGAACTAAGATACTTCGACCTCAGCTACGTAACAGAATGTGTATACTTGTCCTCAGAAGCTCAATACTGCATTCCCCAGGTAACTTTTATGTACTATTGCAAGGAAACTCAGTTTGTGTCCTAGTATGTCTGAGTGTTAAAAGCTGAAACTGGTTTTTGTTGTGCTGTTGATAAGTCACCATAATGGAGAGAAAGTTTCACATGCTCCTTAGGGTGCATTCTTCCCATCATTTTTCCTATATTTATCCAAAATGATATAAATAGAGCTTGGTGAATAGTGGCCCTTTTTGGTTCATTGGCAATTTTGAAAAGGAAACTTTTTTTTGGGAGGGGGGGGTTTAAAGGTAATTTCAAAACAAGTATTTCAAACAGAAAAATCAAAATGTTTCATTTCAGTTTTTTCAGATTTTGTGTCACTCCCAAAGTGAACAATTTGGCAAATCAGATAGAAATGCATAAAATGTTTTGGTGTCGCTGATTCTACAGTCACCAAAAAATGTTTTGTCCAAAAAAAATAAAAATAAAAAAAAAATTCACAGCTCTAGCTGCAAGGCCTGCCACAGTGTTCAGGTTTGAGGTTTGGGGTTTGAGAATCTAACCCCCATTTCTTGTATTGGAAGGTATAAGGTCACTTGCTGGTTTGATCTAGGGTAAATGGTGGATTCTCTGTAACTTGAAGCCTTTAAACCATGATTTGAGGACTTCAGTAACTCAGCCAGAGGTTATGGGTCTATTACAGGAGTGGGTGGGTGAAGTTTTGCAGCTTGCAAATGTGTAGGTCAGACTAGATCAGTATTTCCCAAACTTGGGATGCCGCTTGTGCAGGGAAAACTCCTGGCGGGCCGGGCCGGTTTCTTTACCTGCCGCCTCTGCAGGTTCGGCCAAACACGGCTCCCGGCCAATGGAAGCTGCTGGAAGTGGCGGCCAGTATGTCCCTCGGCCCGCGCCGCTTCCAGCAGCTCCTATTGGCCTGGAGCAGTGAACTGCGGCCAGTGGGAGCCATGATTGAACCTGTGGACGCAGAAGGTAAACAAACCGGCCCAGCCCACCAGGGGCTTTCCCTATGCAAGTGGTGTCCCAAGTTTGGGAAAACACTGGACTAGATTATTGTGATGGTCCTTTCTAGCCTGGAAGTCTATGAGCTTTTCCAGTGAGTTTGTAGCATATTTGTTCTGCCCTCATACAAAATGCTAGAGTTACTGTTAATTTTCAATTAATTTCTATTGTCAGGGAGCTAATAATGTATAGCAATTTGACAAACTGTTTAGCTCCTCCGATGAAGGTGTATTCTGTTTCCAGTTTTTCAGGTCCAGTTTTAGGATATCATCAGGTTTAGGTTTATTTTCCCGTTCTATTATTTAGGTTGGTGCTTACTTTAATTCCAATATTTATAAGCCCTTTATCTTTCCACTTACAATTCCAGTCTATGAAACAATCATTGATGCACCTATTTTGAATTGGAATTGGTTCATCTTTACATAAAAGAAGCTATTTATAAGAGTGTCACCTCTGCTACCTTGATTCTGTGGTTCCTTCCTTTTGCAGCAAACTCCTCACTAGCCAGGGAAAACCATGAAGGTCCATATCCTAGTAGCTCTAAAGGCCCTAGGCCATCAAAGTTTTGCAAAGCTACAATGCTGCATTAATAATGAAGAAAATCTCAGCAAGCTTGATTCTCAGTCATGCTGAGGCCCCTCTACATTGCCAGAAGGGCCTTAGTGTAATGGGGAATTCAAGACAGTATATTCAGAACTCTGGAAGGTAAAATACAGCCAACCCCAACGCCTCAGGATTTACCAAGGGACAACTTTTAAAAAAGAAAAAAAGGTTTAAAAGGACATTCTTATTTATGTGCTACCTGACAGCAAGAGCTAAATGTTATCAGACCCAGAGGTAAATCTCAGAGTTTTTCCACAGGTTTTTATAAGAAGACTGCCACAGTATAATAATACAGCAACAAATCCCACAAGTCTTCACCTGCCTGTGTTTTGTTACTGACAGAACAGTTTACACAGTGGACATAATCTTATCTGAAAAAGAATAAGCCCAATTTAATACAGACAAGTAACTATCATCAGTGTTATTAGACTATAATAAAAACATCAGAAGTGGAGCAATGGCATGAAGTACATTCACTATTTGGAGATAAATCTCTCAGCTCCGTCTCAGGCATAAGAACACAGTAGGAAGTACTAAAAAGGACAACAGTAGCATGTTACCTTAAAAACAAAAAACTTTAAGTGAATATTCTCTATATTAAGAAAAGACAGGGTATGTGAGGGGGTGGGATTCAGAAGAGCAGGAAAGTGTTTGAGAAATCTACAACTCCACATTAACTCGCAAAAACTTGAAAGTAAATTTACAGAACACATGCTGTCTTGACTAACCTTTATTTCGTTGGTCAAGTATGACTAGGGAGGCAGATAGAAATACATAAAATAGTCTGATGGCTCATGCTGTAGAATTACTCATCGGGGACAATGAAAATGAAGGAGAGCTAAGAAATGAAGTAGCAGTTGTACACAAAATTAGAGACAGGAGGCACAAGTACAGATGCTTGAAAACATTCAGAATTAAACTAGCGGTGAAAGTCAAGTCAGTACACTAAATCTCAGGTGTGAGGCTTACTCATTTCTCTCACGTACAAATACTTCTTAGGGGTTGTTAAAGCAGAATAGCTGTCTCAGTGGAGAAAATCTGCCCTTTTAGCTTCCGGATTTATGCTACAAAACATCTGTGTATAACAGAAGCAGGGCAAAACACAGTCTGAGAAAAGAAGGATGGATTATTTGGAACAGGGACGGTTTGAGCAGCTGTGACAAGGCCCCCGCAGAAGAAAACAGTGTTATGTCTACAGAAATTTTGCTCAGGAAGCTGCTGGGCGCTTCGGTGGAGGCAGCTGCAGAGAAGTGTTCTTTTTGGAAAGGGGGGAAACATAGGGGGCAGAGTAACTGGAGAAACCACTACATGCGTCACAGGATAGGAAGGGGACAGAGAAGGAGCAGAACAACCCTAAGTTGCATTTTTTTCACAAGATGGGAGGCAGGACGCATAGTGGCCTCAGAGCTGCTGCTCCTTTAAGAAGGAGAGGGAGCAACGAGCAGAGTGTCCTGGCAGAAGGGAAAGCAGCAGAGCCCTACAAAAAGATACTTGAAGCAGAAATGATGATCTGATTGGGAAGGGCACAATTAATAAGAGCATAATTGACTCAGAGGAGGGAAGATGTGACAATGGAAAAATCAAATATACATAACTTTGGGGGTAGTATTTTTCACTTGGGATAGTTAGTAGGTATAAATTTTGGAGGCCCAGATTCTCATTCTCTCTCCAGGTCACATGAACATTGAGTGTACAAGCTGTGCCTCATGATGACCAGCGAAGACAGTGAGCCCCTGACTATCCCCATCTACACCATATATATTGATCACTCTTTAAAAACGTGTGGAAGATACCAAGATTTCCAGCAATGCTGTACATGTGTCAATGTTACTTCTGAGCGTCACTTTCATCACCTGCTTTTTAGGGTAAAGTCCCTTTCAGTGGCTGGAAAAACATACTATGATCCCCGAGAGGCATGAACTCCTAGAGTCTCCTTTAAGGAAAACTTCCACATGCATAAGTTACCTGTGAGAGCTGGAATAAGACATATAACCAGCTGGTGGGCAGGACTTCAGCTAGTGACCAAGGGTGGGATCCACAAAGGTACTTAGGTACATAACTCCCATTTTTAGGCACCACTGCAATTCACAAAACTCCCACTTGGCTGCCACCTAACACTGTAGGAGCCTAAAGTTTTTTCCTCTGGGCACACACACTGCAACTTCATTCTAGGTGCCTGGATACCTATCCGCTGCCTGAGCACATGCACTGCTGCCTCATGCTAGGTGTCCAGACATCTCCTGCCTAAGTCACAGAGTGTTTCCCAAACCAGAAAGATAGGAATTCAGATGGCCAAGTTATGTATGTGGGCCCAGTCCAGTATGTGATCTCTGAGTATGCCTACCATAATCAGGCCCCTCGTGCAAGCTCACACAACTGTGTGCTCAGGGGGGAAAGGAAAAACCTCCCATGTAATCTTTAGCCTAGTGGATAGGGTACTCAGCCAGGAAGTGAGAAATCTCCAGTTCAAGTCCCCACTCCTACAGAGAAGGAGAAAGGATTTGAACAGGGATCTGCTAACTCTCATGGGAATGCCCTAACCTCTGGGCTATAGAGTTATTCTTGCACTCTCTCTCTCTGGCCCAATTATTATTGTTTAATTAAAGTGGAACAGCTTCAATAGGAGAGATTGAAGGTGCCCACATCAGAATATTCTATAGCCGAGTGATTAGCATTCTCACCCAAGAGGTAGGGGACTCCTGCTCAAATCCCTTCTAACCTCAGGTGGAATACTTGACTTGTGAGTATGCCACATCTTGGGTGAGTACCCTATCCACTAAGCTGTAGATTAGACAGGAGAGCCTCCCGCCTCCCTCCCCTCCCCGCAGCTGTTTTGATTAGAATTCTACATGCAACTAAGGCAGCTGAACACCTATGTTCCCTTATTTCATGGATCACTAGCAGAGTTAGACACCTAAGTTTGGGCTCCATGGAGGAGCCCATGTTTGAGAGAGGGGCAGTGCTTAACACTCACCTCTCTGGTTGGGGTCTCCCATTAGCTATTCTAGGCAGCTTCCCACCTGTGCAGCATATATTGACCTAACTTAGCAAAACATGCAGTGGCATTTACCAAATCTCTTCTTGTTTGACAATCAACTAAGGTCAATAATGGATCAACTGGCAAATTATCCCATATGGCAGAAACCCACATGAGGGAGGAAATTCACAACATACCACTTTACCTAGGCCTATATTCCCTGTTAAAGGTATATACATACTGTTTTTTCCTAAGCAGTCTTAAGTCTTTTGTCCCTCTAGAAAGAGCCTACCCCAAAATTAGAAAGTCAGCGATATGCAAGTTGCCTAGTCTCTGATATATATTCCATGTTGTAGGTGAAATGATCAAATAGATAAGTGATCCAAATAAAAATACAGTCCTGGGCCTCTAAAGAGTCACCTGTTTAGAAGAAGAGGGATAGAATGTTTAGGCTGTGGAACTGCAATGATCAATTATTACCCTTAGATTAGTAAGAATGAAAAAGACAAAGAAAGAGACTATTATATATTTAAGAATTTATTATGAAAAAACAAATCTAAGTTATACTGTATTACGAAGTAATAATAGCTCCCCTATTGCTTCTTTGGCATGTAAAACTGGTATTAGCAATTTGAACACCAAAATGTCAGGATTTAGTTATTCTATTAGGTACTGTCAAATTAAATAGAGAATTTAGGGCTACTTTTCCCCTCCCCAGAAATAACCTCACCCAGGATGTCTGTCTAATGGAGAAAATAAAACATTTAAATTCATGGTATTTTGTACTCATTCTGGGTATGTCTAGACCAAGAAAAACAGTCAGTCAATTTTAGGCTGACCTACAATGCCCTACACAATCTCATCCTGCCTGACATCTCTACGCTCTTTTCCTCCTGTTTCCCAGTCACCTCTCCCTATCACTCACTTCATCTTTCTCACATCTTCATCAGTTTGCCCTTATGCTTGGAATTTCTTTCACCATGGCTGATTGTCCCTCCAACAATTTTTTGGGAGGCTGCATGGTCCAGCACATGGATAGGAAGCCAGAAGACCTGGCTGTCTATTCCTGTCTCTGAAAATGATCTGTTGTATGACCAGGGGCAAGTCACTTAGCTCTCTTCACCTTAGTTTTCCCACCTGTTTAATGAGCATAACAGCTTGTCTGTCTTTATACGGTGCCTTATGAATGATCTAGAGATTACAAGTGTTATGCAAGGGCTAAGTATTAAAACATTTTTGAAACTCATTCTCAGGAACCCTCTTTTTCCATTATTTCCTCACCAATAATCTTCTTTTGTTCATCCCTGCCTTCCGAAAATATCGTCTAGCATTTGCTTGCCTTGGGTAACTTAGATTGTAGGCTTTTGTGGACATGAAATGTGTTTTATACTGTAAAAGTACAGTGCAGTAAAATTTGCTATATTATTTATTAATAACAACCATTATGAACCACAGCAGCATAGAACAGGCAGAGACAAGACTGGGCATGAAACAAATGTAGTTTTTTTTTTAAAAAGTATATAAAGCAAGTGCTGATGTGACATAACATTGAAGTAATTTGGGGACAGGGAAAATGGGGTAAATTCAACCTTTAGAGAATTGTGCTTTGATGATGAAAAAACTATGTATTATCATTATAGCAACCAAGCATCTCTGAAATTAAATATCTGAGGCTCACAACTGCCACTGATCTATGAAAATGTGGGTGTTCAGTTCAGCACATCCACTGCATTTGTGAGAGTTATTTACTATTGTCCAAGTTCTACCTTTACTGAAATCTGTGTAACCCCTTTTAAGACAACAGAGTTGCATAGGGATAACTGAGGGAGAATTTGTCCATTAAAAGGGAGCTGGTGTGAGAAGAGTGCTAGGTTTTCTTTCAAAGGAAAAAGTAAGTTAATCAGATACCACTATCAGAAACAGGTAGATTTTAGTAATATTTTGTAACTATATCACCTTCCAGTCTAGGGTACCACGGCATTTAATTAATAAAAGGAGTCACAAGCCAAAAGGAAGACGGTATTATCCTCATTTTACAGAGCAAACAAACAAAAACACCAGAGGCACAGACAAGGTAAATGACTTACCTTATTACAAATCAGAGAGACAGCAACTCTGTGGTAGAGCTGAGAACAGAGCCTAGATCTCTTAATGACCTAGAGCTTCTTTAGCCTCTAGACCACAGTGCTTTGCAATGAATGAGTTGCCTGTGTATATCTGAGGTCAACAGGACCAACTATCATGTTATGCAGCCAACTATAACTGGAATGACTCCAGAGCCACTTCAGAGCTTGCAAAGACCTTTCTGATTGTGTCTCTACACATTTTTCAGTTGCATCGGAGATCCAAATGCAAAACCAAGCAGTCAACTGTGTCATAAGGATTTTCATTAATCCACGGGCATTATGTAGGTCCGCAAGTCAGTGAGGGCTGATCCAGCAATCCATATTTATCCAAAATTCCCTACTGACTTCTAAAAGCAATAACATGTGCATCCAAGGAGTGTGAGGTTCTGAATGGATCACTGTAATTCACTTACCAATAAATCTTTACATCTAGAATACCCATTTTCATAATGACTGGAGATCAGTATTTCTGGGCATATGTTTAATTTAAACAAATAAAATTTAATACATGTAATCTCAACGCTTTTAGAGCACCTTTTTATGAGACAATGAAACAAGTGGTTATTACCCAAAAAGTTGCAATACATATTGTTTAATAATATTGTGAAAGTTTGGACCATCAGCTCAAGAGCAAACTCCTACATCAACCAGAATTTAGAGTACTCATGAGGGAGAGAGAATCTCATCTGTTGCACACTCTCATGAGCTGCAGGCACACTCAAAAAATAGCATGGACAGGATCTGAAAGAGCAGTTCCTCAGCCAGATGGAAGATCACCACAAAGCAAAGTCTTTGTGATTGGAAGGAAGTATGGAAGAATACTGGAGTGCTCAGAAGGATACTAGGGAGTACTATGCTCATTAAGGAAAAGAGTACTATGGAGTAGACAGCCAAAACAAGTTATATGGGAGGCAAATGCTTCCAAGACTTAGATGGACAGGGTCATAGGATGATCTTGTTTGACAGTAGAAAAAAATATAGAAACTCACTCATATTCAAAGCTGAAGGGAAATCAAAAGACAGATCTGCCTAAACTTTAACTTAAAGTTTAGACACAACAGTAACAATAAAAAAAAAAAAACAGATCATTGGTCCTTTTCATTTAGTGTCTTGTCTCAGAAAGTGGACAATACCTTAACCAATTGCAGACTGATCTGCACAGATTTGAAGTAGGATCAGACTTTTGCTGACCCCTGCGGACACTCAAACATGAGATTGGATTACCCACATTATTAGTTTACAAAACTACAACTGTCTTGAATAATATTTTGTCCCTTTTATAATCCAGCCAGATATTTATCTTTATTACCTTCCATGGCAATGAATAAAGTCTCTCTCTCTTTAAAAACAAACACTCATCCACCAACATGGTTATACCAACTCTACTGTACAGAAGTGAAATGTGGGCACTGAGGAAGGCTGAAGAACACCAGACTGTGGTGTTCAATTCTCATCTTATTTTTCAATATCAATCTTCTCTTCCATAAGTACATTTTAAAGGCCGATACAGCAAAAAATAATAAGAATAAAGTATGCAAGCCAAATACACAATTTAAGAAAATATAAACCACCAAGAAAAGTGAACACATGATATAAAAATCCCATTAAGATCCACTTTAAACCCAAATTAATGAAATATGCCAAAAGCAAAATGAAAGAAACGCTACATTATGTTACTTCTACTCATTGGGTCTACACATCAGTAGATATTTGTATCAGTGTGGAAATAGCAGATGCCGTCACAAAGCGGCGTTAAATTACAACGGTATACTGCTGTAGAAAGAGGAAAAGTAATCCCTCTGCTACAGAAGGCACATAAGTCTCTGTTGCAAGTCACTGAGGAGTATCACTGTAGATCAGAACAAACTCATTTCAACAGAAGATACACACTTTCAGAAGCGATAGTAAAATTAGGCAGCGGTTTTATCCATTTACAGTTCCTGTTTCAAAGGCAGTGAGATAAATATTGAATACAGATAAACAGCACATCCAGAAAATTTTAACAAATTTCTTTTTTTTTAAATTAGGATGGTATAGCTGACAGATCAGCTCATTTTCTTAATTTTACTTCTAGTAAAATTCCCTTAATTTGTTGGGACCATCTGACATTTTATAGCGCAGATATTACTGAATGTAAAGTTTTTGAAAACTATATGAGCCCAGTTAGTGACAATCTCTCCCACCACTCAAACTGAAGATAATTGGTTAATACACCATCCAAAGCCCACTGAAGTCAACGGGAGTCTTTCTATTAACATTAGATCAAACCCTAAATTAGCAAGATATTTAGTAAAATTTATGTCAAATCCTGCGAAATCTGCCCATCACAACCAACTCCAATAGTTAATCAATTTAAAAGATTTTAAAACAAACTCTCTTCCCTCACAAAACACATATATTGTGTTAAATTAGTTGATAAACTGCATCATATAGCATATATGTACATATGTACCTAAAGGATACAATATGCACTATAACTTCATCTTATTGATTTAAGAGAGATTTATTACTTCTCAATGGTGATAATTTTTCATAACTGCCCACTAGGGTTATCAGAATATTGTAACAATTTGTCTTAGATCTGCCCTTCCAATAAAATAGAACCAAAAAGAAAAAGCAACTATTATTGAATGAAGTATTAAAATCATAGCAAATTATTATAAAATTTCATACACTTGTTTTATTAAATGTTATTGCATCTGCAACACACATGATCTTTATTCACATCTATATTTCCTAACTGTTAAAGCAATCCAAGACTTTGTATTCCATATGTTACAGCTTTCTCTGTAGGCCAATAAAACTGAGAGGAAATAGGCAGCGTGTTTTTACTAGATCTTTTTACACCTCAAGTTTTAAGTCTTGTTTTACCTTCAAGCATTAGCTTCTAATTATAGATTTAAGTCTTGGAAAAAATGTAATCTCTTTAAACTACATGCAATTTAAAAGAGAGGCATTTAGCAGGCATAAGACATTGCAGTCACTTAAATAGAGCAATTTTGAGCATAAGAAATGGAAAACTTCTAAAACACACATTCAGTTTTGAAGTCAGCAGAAGTTGGCCCAATAACAGGTATTACCTCACCCACCATGTCTCTCTCAGTTAGCTATAAATAACAAGTTACCTATTAAGATTAAGTGACTTTCATATGTCACTTTCAAAAGTGTAGCATAGTGTATTTCTGATACTTGAACAAGTGTGTTTGGGTGTCCTCTGAACTATATGGTATTATCTACCTTTAGACTAGTGCCTTAAATCTTTGATATTAGTGGGCAGATCCTCAGCTGGTGCAAATTGTCACTTTGGAGTTATGACAACTTGCATCAGCTGAGGATCTGCCTGTATATATATTTCCCCCCCAACACACACACTACCATCTTTCAATAGTACACTCCTATTTGAAACACTTTCACTGTTAATCCTATATTAATTCACTTTCTGGTACAGTTTAAAAGTATAAATGGCTATAAAAGAAGTGTCTCCAAAAAGTCTGGAGAATTTTTTGCAAATAAATATTTAAAAATAAAGCACAAAGAAACACCTTGTAGACATGCACAATTAGTGAGTTTCTAGAAATTTCTTAAGCAATGGAGAAAAGTAGTTAAGTCTGCACAAAATCTTTTTGGAAAGTTAGAATGCTTTATGTTCTTAAAGAAAATTATAAGCCATGGAAGTAACATTGCATTTATATGGTAGTTACAAATGTATGTTGATTTAATAAAGTTATTCTGCCTCAGTTCAATTCTTTGAAAAGTGTAGTTATCACATCTATATATTAAGCACAAGCTTCCCAGATGAAAGATCAGCATAATCAGTTTTAGCAAAACCTGAACTGGATCACACTCAGCACATCTGCACATTTACAAACACAAATTCCCCAGATGTCATAAATTACTATCTTTACCACTTGTCTCCTAAAAACATTGACTTAAAGAAAGTGCTGTGAACAGTGGAGATGTTCACAGCATGAGTTGTCAAATGAACTAAATTCAATTGCATAGGATCAGTTGGATATATGCATCATCTAAAAGGGAAAAATGTCAACAATGTTAATGCTTGGGTCCCTTATAGGAACATTACTGTAACCTCTCAGTGACAGAGGTACAAAATAGCATTAGTTATGTTTACTTACAATGAATATCATATATTCAAGTTTGTGTGTGTACAGCAAGCAACACCATATTTGTTGTCCGTTTCCAAGACACATGCAAGTAAACAATGCACAAATTAAGAATCATTTCACCACTACTGGATTACTTAAATAACCAAAAAGGTATGCAGACAAACATATAGACATCTCAGCTTCCAAATTTTAATTAGAGAAGAAAATATCAATTTCAGGTAATTTGTTAAATAACGCTTAAAATGCAGCTCAGCAGTACAGATGGCATGTTTTATCATCCTTAGGGTTGGAAATTATCCTGTTTCAAGTTTAAAGATGCATCAGCTGGTCTAATCAGTTTTGCTACCACTAACATTTTCAAAATCACCCTACATGGTAGTATGCAATTTACATTGTAGTAAATTCTGCTTCCCAAAACCCAAACAAAATACCAACAAGAGTTTCTAAACTAGAAGTGAAAACAAACTCAAATATTGTTTAAAAGTAGGGCCAGAGTCACAACTGCCCCTCCAGGTTGATTAGAGAAACAAGGTGGGGGAGTAATATCTTGCATAGGAGCAACTTTTATAGTTGAGAAAAACAAGTTTTCCAGCTACACCGCTCTTCTTCAGGTTTCCTCACTCACCTGGTCTCTCTAATATCCTGGGCCGACAGGGTTACAACTACACTGCGTACACCCACTTTAATCTCAGTTTCTACTCCTTTTTTGACTGTGATTAAGATGTTTGATATATATTTCATATTCCTTATGTTTTGTTATGCACAATGAACCATTTCCTCTTTTGGCACGGAGAAGCAGCTTTCTTTCAAACTTTTACACACAGGAGGAGGTTTGAGACCGATACTGCACAAACTATTAGTTTTTTCCTAGGTGGGCTTCCTTGGTCCATTACTGTCATTTCTCTCCCAGAACAGAAACAACCCGCTCTTTAGAGTCCAAGCTCCTCCGTCCCCCTAGAAGCTGTGACAGCTGCCTGGAAACACCAGTGACTAGATTACTGCCCATAGTTTGCATCGGGATGTGTGTGCGCTTTGGAAGAGGAGATGCATCCCCGCCTGGAGTCAGTGAGCAGCTCAGCGAGGTATTAGTCATTAAGCTCCCACACCTCAACTTCCAAGCGCCCAAAGTGTCCTCCAATGTGGGCTCTCTCCCAGGCACGCCCCGCTGCCTGCCTCTGGGCTTGCATCTCTGATCCTACCTCCAGCCCTATCCGACCCCCTCCCGCCGGCACGGAGAGCAGCAAAGCCAGACCCTTGACAGCTGGGTTTCCTTTCACACGCTCGCCTGGCCGGCTCCATTTACACCCCCCCACACACACCCCGGCTGTTTATCCGAGGCAGGTTCCACACGTGCACCCGCAGCCCAGCCGGGCTGTACTTACAGAGACACCGTGCGGCTCGGCAGCAGAGAAGGCTGCAAAGTTTCGACCAACTCCCCCCCGCTGCAGACAACTTTGATGCGGACGGTTTGGCGGCCGGGCCCCTTGGAGCGCTCCGCGGTGCAGAGGCAGCTGTCAACGATGAGGTCCGGGCAGTTCCTGCTGGCCCAGGAGAGCGCGGCCAGCGCGGCCGCCAGGCAGAGGCAGCGGCAGAGCCCGTGCATGCTGGAGGAGCGGACGCCGCGGCTCTGCGCCGCTCATGGCAAGCTCCGCGCACAGCCCGCTGCGAGGGCGGCTCGGTGCCCGCCCCGCCTCCTGCACTGACCCGCTGCCGGGTCCCGCGGCAGGGAGGGGGTCCCCCGCCTCCTCGCGGCAGCCACACCGGGCGGACCCGCGGCCGGTCACTCCCAGCAGGAGCCGGGGCGCCGCCCTCCGCTCACCGGAATAAAACTCCCCCGGGGAGGGGAGAGCGCCTCCCCCCCGCTCCCGCCGCGGCCTGTCAGCGCCACCCGCCCACAGCCAGGCTCCGCCAGCAGCCCCGGGCTGAGCGGGCGAGCCGGGCTGCAGCTCGCTCGGACCGCGCCCGGCGGGGCTCGCTGCCTTCTGCCCCCACCCACCCCCAGGGGGTAGGGCCAGCGCTGAGCCTGGGCTGGTGCTGCACAGGGCGAGCCCCTCCGGGACAGGGACAGCGTGAGGCTGAGGGGCACCGTGGGAACCCAATTTGCAGTCAGCCTCTTCCTCCCCCTCACAGATGTGGGTTTGGAGACCGGAACTGAGTGGGGAGATGCCATTGGGAGACCATGAGTTTGCGGTTAAGGAATTGGACTAGGACTTTGGAGATCTGGCTTCATTTCCCAGCCCTGCCACTAATTTCCCTTGCGACTTTAGGCAATTGGCTTCATCTCTCCATGCCTAGTTTTCTATCTGTGAAATGGAGAGAATAGTTAATTTTAAATTAAGTTCAGCTTCGCTTCATCAATGTTACCAGCTACTGCAAGCGCTGCCACAGAAAAGTTTACCGGTGTTGCTGCATTAGGGCAGCATAGCAAAAATACACAGAAGCTCAAACAAGAGACTCTGCAAGATATAATGTTTACTTTCAACATACATGTACTCCAGAAAGCCATGCGGAGCTGAACAAACTGGGCTGGGGTTTATTCAAATGGTGTTCCAAATCTATTTCTGTTAGTTTGGCCAGCCTCACATGCTCTTTCATTCCCTTTTTGTGAACACTCATGTACATTTGTTTGCTCACAGACGGCCAAGGTTAGGTCGCTAGCAAAGATTAATTTAAATCAAGAAACAAAGATCCCAATCCTGCCCTGATCTCTGTATGGGCAGACCTGCCCACAGTCCCATTGACTTCAATGGGGCTCCATGCAGAGGTGTCTTGGGTGTGGTTCACTGGCTCATTCCCCATACACATGTGTAATGTATATTTAACCTAGGCTGAAAATTGTTCACAATATGAGCAGTCATGATCTATTTGCAGACAATTCAGGAACAGAAAAGAAGGGTAACTTCTCAGCATAAATTACAACCAACAATTCATCTAGTTCTAGCTAAGAGTGAATGAAAAGACAGTTTGTAAAGAAACCCCAATCCTGCAATGAACTGTATTCTGACAGACTTTGGTGCTCACAAAGAGCCTTATTTAAATCAATGGGGGTCTATGGCCTGGAACTCCTTGCAGGAGCTGGGTTACACATTGTAACTTTATAGCATTTGGTACAGTAATATTCCCTAAAGGCAAGGGCTGTTTTTTGTGTGTGTACAGCTACTAGTACAATGTAGCCTTAATTCCTAATCTGGGGTTCTTGGTATTAATATATTAAAAAATAATCCATAATAGAAAAGTTACTGCTATTGTGAAATATCATGATCAAGGTAACTTTATCCCTAGAGAAATATCTTTCATAGAGTTTTTGCTTTAAAGGAGTCATTAATGTTGCACTTCTTTTTAAAAGCAAAGTGTTGTAAATCTTACTTAGAGAATAAAATGGGATGTGTGTGTTACATGAGGCATCTCAGCATTCTAATAGTTGTGCCCCTTTTTTTTCTTTTTTAAGATAAAGAAAGCCTTAAAAGTATTTAAATTCATACATTTTAGAAATTCAAGTCCATCATCCACCTTTATTTTTTTTTTTACATCTCTTGGGACAACTAGAGAAGTAAAACTGTGTGTATAAACCTGATTGAAAGGGAAGTGATTTTGTTAGTGTGTTAAAACTCTGCTTTGCTTGTTTTTAATCACTAATCTAACTCACGGGCCCTACAAAATATTGGGTGGAAAGATCTTCAGTTAAGGGACAAGAACGTTCACAGAGTACATCCCAGCTGTCTGCAAAGTCCTGCAGTAAGAACAGACTTGACATTCCTAATATTTAAGGTAGAAAATAACAGGTAAGTTCCTCTCGAACCCCCAAACAAACCAACCAACCTTTCAGGCCATTCTTATTGATCATAAAGCAGCAAAAACAAGACACAAATCCACATTGTCTGTTGCCATTAAACATTTATATAAAGTCTGATGCTTATGATGTTTTACAAGCACAGATAAAATGTTTCCTGCCCCAGAGAGCTTACAGTCTAGATAAACAGAACACAAGGTTACTGCACATGTACTCAAAGAAAGCATACCTAGGTTTATCTTCCTGGCTATAGTTTTCACACTTAATTTGATCAGCTGCCAGGATTTTGCATGTGTCATCTGTAGGAAATGCTTGAGGGTGTTGTTAAAATGAAGGTGGTGCCTCCTGTACAGCAGCATGAACTTCTAGCACAATTTGAGAAACATTCAGAGGGTTAGAACAATGTGGGCCCAGCCCAATTCAGATTAATTTCCTGGAGCACAGAAGCAAGCTCTGTTAGCTTTGCCTGAATACTTGAGCTCTGGAGACTTACGTGAGACATGGGAGCCTAAAACCATCTGGTTTAATATAATTTCTTTGCAGTCTAAATATGTGCCTTAGGTATTGGACAAAATAATTATCTGCATAATAGGGTAGACTTTCATGTGGCAAACAGGCCAGGCCAGTATGGGTGTAGACAATAGACAAACAAATAAATGTGAATGTTTTCTATTTATTCTTTTTGCTGACCAGATTTTTTTGTTTTGTTTTTACGTGCACTGAAGTAATCCTGAAACATGCAAGTCTTATTCTGTGGCAGAAAGTATGAGTTAAAAAGGGACATTTATAAATATCAAGTAAAATCATGGATAATCCTAAATACTGAAATGCTGCTAACATGAATGAGGGCAGAAACAATTTAAAAAATGAATCAGAAGGTAGCAAAATAGGCATTTCTCTGACTTGCAAGGTTACATTATACTTGGATTAGTTCACCAATCACAGACACATGTACCTGTTTAACATGTGTAACTTGGGACACTGCACAACAGTTAAATAACAAGAAGTGAAGAATGTTTCATACAATAGATATGAAATGTAGAGAGGCAGAATGTAATGATCTGAATTAGAATTTTGACAGGATTTCCAAGGAGTATATTACTACTGGAAAAGAGCCATGGAAACTTTAATAGCTAAAAGTTTGTTCTACCTCTTGTCCCTCCAGCAACCCTCTAACTGCTAGGGCATTGGTTCTGTGCCAATCAGAGTGAAGCAGTCAGTTACCTACATCACTGTCTGCAGCACCTAGGTATTTCATTACTGTTTCCCACCCAGGTACCAACCAGATTTGATGCTGTTTAGTATAGCTTGTGAGTTCAGACACAATCATACCACACAGTTGTATGGCTACAAGCCATAACAAAGGAATTGGCAGAAGATAACTAAATGAGATTAAATTTAGAAAAAATGATGGGTAAGTATCGGGGAGGGGGGGAAGGAGGAATAATCCAGAACAGATTTTGAATGGGTTGAGAATACTTGAATGCTGAAAAGATATCAGGAAGAGTGACAGGGAAAATGTAGAATGAACATGATCCTACAATAAAGTGTTTGGTGTGGCAAAAAATCCCAAATAAAACAAACAAAACTCACACACATACCAACGCACACATGATTTTTAGCTTAATATATAATGACTTCATGTCACAAATGAGGGATGTGATAGACCCTGTCCATAAACACCTAGTATAGAGCATTGCACACAGTAAGAATGATAGAATCATAGAAATGTAGGTCTGGAAGGGACCTCAAGAGGTCATATAATACAGTCTCCTGTGCTGAGGCAAAACCAAGTGTATGTACACATCCCTTACATGTGTTTGTCTAGCTTGTTCTTAAAAACCTCTGCTGGCAGGGATTCCACAACCTCCCTTTGTAACCTATTGTAGTACTTAACTACCCGTATAGTTAGAAAGATTTTCCTAATATCTAAACTAAATCTCCCTTGCAGTAGATAAACTGATTACTTCTTGTCCTACCTTCAGTGGACACAGAGAACAATTGATCACCATCCTCTTTATAACAACCCTTTACAAATTTGAAAACTGTTCTCAGGTCTCCTATCAGTCTTCTTTTCTCACAGCTAAATGTGCCCAGTTTTTTTAACCTTTCCTCATAGGTCAGGTTTTCTAACCTTTTTCATTTTTGTTGCTCTACTCTACACTCTCCAATTTGTTCACATCTTTTCTAAAGCATAGTGCTCAGAATTGGACACAGTATTCCAGCTGAGACCTCATCTGTGCTGAGTAGACTACATATGACACTACTATTAATACACCCCAGGGTATTTGCTCTTTTTGCAACTGCATCATATAGTTGACTCATATTCAATCTGTGATCCACTAAAACCGCCAGATCCTTTTCAGCAGTACCACCACATAGCCAGTTATTGCCAATTTTGTTGTTTTGCATTTGATTTTTCCGTCCTAAGTAAAATACTTTGCATTTATATTTATTGAATTTCACCTTGTTAAATTCAGACCTTTTCTCCAATTTGTCACGGTCATATTGAATTTGAATCCTGTCCTCCAGAGTGTTTGCAATCCATCAAACTTGGTGTTTTCTGCAAATTTTATCAGCATACTCTCCACTCTCTTAGACAAGTCTTTAATGAAAATATTGAATAGTATTGAACTCAGGACAGACCCCTGCGGGATCCTATTAGTTTCCACTAGCGAACCATTGTTAACTGCTCTTTGAGTCTTTCAAGCAATTGTGCACCCACCTTAAAGTCATCTTACTTAGACCACATTTCCCTAGTTTGCTTATAAGAATGTCATATAGGACTTCGTCAAAAGCCCTACTGATATAAAGATATAGCACGTCTACTGCTTCCACCTACCCCCAATCCTCCAGGCCAGTAACCCTGTCAGAGAAGGAAATGAGATTGGTTTGGCATAATTTGTTCTTGACAAATCCATGATGCCTATTCCTTATCACTATATTATTCTCTCAGTGCTTACAAATTGATTGTTTAATAATTGGTTCCAGTATCTTTCCAGGTATTGAAGTTAAGCTGACTGGTTTGTAGTTTTCCTTTTTAAAGATAGGTACTGTGTTTGCCCTTCTCCAGTCCTCTGGGACTTCACCCATCCTGCATGAATTCTCAAAGATAATTGCTTCATCAGGCCCTGCTGACTTTAATACATCCACTTATCTAAATATTCTTTAACCTGTTCTTTCCCTATTGTGGCTTGTGTTCTTTCCCCCTTGTTAATATTAATTGTGTTGAGCATCTGGTCACCATTAATCTTTTTAGTGAAGACTGATGCAAAATAGGCATTAAACACCTCAGCCTTCTTGATGTCAGTTATTATCTCTTTTTCACGCCTAAGCAGAAAAACTTGCTCTTAAAGTATTTAAAGAACTTCTTATTCCCTTTTATGTCTTTTAAGCACAGTTACATGTCTGAAAGCACAATATGCTTTTCTGTCTTTAAAAAGTGATTTATCACAAAAATTGGTGTTTCAATAAAGTTCAGTAAATGTGCTGCTGAGGTGAGAGTTCTTCTAGGAAAAAATGCTATTCCATTTGTTATGTAGCAGAATAGAGACCAATATATTGATTACATTTGAAATTGTGATTGTAGCTGGGCAATTATACACTACCAGAGGGATAAATACAAATTCAGAAATATTTGGAGAAAAAACAGGATCAGGAGTTGTTTCCCAAGAATGAACTGAGCTTTTCCATGAAGCCATTAGAGTTATTGCAAAAAGTCAAATATAGATATCATTAAATATAGATATCACTGACTTTTACTTGCTAAATGAACCTCAGCTATCAATAAGATCCCTTGCAGTATGCACCACAAAAACCTGGAATAACATTTCTTCATATTTTATTACAAAGTAATTCATTCCATAACTTTCAACATTCAAAGTAAAAAGCTTTTTTTTTTAATTTTCTCTCTTACTTGCATATTATTTATTTGTAACAGAGGAACAACTCTCCTGCATGTCCTAGGAGCTGCCCAGGAGAGCAGACTTCTTGGACTATGCACTTATTGGGGAATAGGAGGGACTGGGGTTATATAACATC
The DNA here is from genome assembly GCF_020497125.1 of Mauremys mutica. NCBI lineage: Eukaryota > Metazoa > Chordata > Testudines > Geoemydidae > Mauremys > Mauremys mutica. The sequence goes on from NC_059078.1 coordinate 100,997,742, forward strand.
ATGAAGGACAAAAGAAGCTGAAGCACTTGTAAGAGAAATGGGAGACGTTAGAAGCTTGGCAAAGTGAGACCACTGCCACCTAGGAATCCTAAACCACATAGGAGAAGAAGTTTATTGAATTAGGAGATTTCATTATAGCCACCTTACATGTCCGACACAGTTTCTAAGATCCATGAGATCAGGGTACATTCTTTTTCCACTTCAATGCCCAACATGGCAGGTACTTTCCTATGCTGTGTAGTTCCTACACAGTCTATATTAGAATCGCTACTGTGGCGCAGTTGTGCTGATGCAGTTGTGCTGCTGTAGCACATCTGGTGAAGACGCTCTATGCCAATAGGAGAGCTCTCCCATTGGCATAATAAAACCACCTCTATGAGAGGCGGTAGCTATGTCGGCGGGAGCAGCTCTCCTGCTGACATAGCTCTGTCCACACTGGCGCTTAGGTAGGTGTAACTGACGTTGCTCTGGGGGTTGGCTTATTCACACCCTGACTGATATAAATTAATGACAAAACGTATAGTGTAGACAAACCCTTAGACAGACAAGGCTCCTGCATGGCTTAGTACTGTAGCTGCACAGCAAGACAAGGTACATGTCATAGAGAGTACTTAACACTTCAGTGGTAGAGCTGTGCTCCTGTATTGTTCCCCCCCGAAATCAATGCTGCACCACTTTCTACCTTCTCTTCTCCCTCACCTCCACCACCACAGAGAACTACTGGGGCAGGTTATTCTTGTACTTACTGTCCTGACTTGTGAAGATTTCCCTGTCCCCATTTCCTGCTCTATCCTGTTAGGGGCAGCAAAGGGGGAGGATGTGCAGAAAATTGGCAAAATGTCAGGAGGACAATCTCGGTACATGGAAGAGGGCAAGAAAATGCTACAAAAATGACAAAGCAAATTTATGTGAGGGAAAAATGTAAATCACATGAATTTTGTACAGCAGTAAAACTGAATTTTAGACAAGAATCTGGCTAAACACATTTTTATAGTAATCAATAATAGGATTTGGGGTTTTTGGAATGATGGTACTTGTGATCATGTATTAACATTGCTACATAAGAATAGTTTGTGTTCTATTACTTCCTATTTTAGTCGAGTGAGTACCAGGAGTTTGTGTCAAGAATATTTAGTGAATTTCTAGGTTACTGTGATAATGCATTCAGTGAGACACAATGACATTACTAACTCAAGCTGTACTTTGCTGCATGTTATTTTTTCTTTGCTTTTAACTAAAAATTGCTGTGTATGGAAAGAGAATATTTTATACTTTGAAGACAAAGTTGAAAAGAGGGATATCCTTGTACAATGGATGTTTGAATATGTCCAAGTGTTAAGCAGCCTATGTTCTAACATTCTTCTCTAATAAAAGATGACACTACCTTGCCACCCAATTATATTGAATTCCATTTTAAATGCTAAGGATGGCATTATAAAGAGCGTTCAGTACATTATTGATGGTTCAAATAATTAATTTGTTTTATTCTATGTATGCTGGTCAAAAATTAGCATGACAGTATGGGAGACACAAAACGATTTAGAAATGAACAAACATAGTTTTAAAAGTTATAGACTATTGCACTGAGGCTAAAATTTTCTTTAATCAAGGATTTAACCAGAATCACATTTTGCACCCAAATGAGAAATATCATGAAATAGAAATCTCGCTTGTCTGTGCTGACATATTTAATTATAACAATGTGAACAGCCATGCAACAGTCCTACCAATTACAGTAACCTCGCCTCCAGGCTCTTACTGCCACTTCTTCCTTTATTATATTTTTAAATGTATCGTTTGCTCTAAACCCCACTGCCAAGGCACACGCTAGTTATCTTTCAACATGACAACTGGAATGCTCTTCTTGGGACCTCCCCTAACACTTTCCTATCTTTCCCAACTCCTGTCCACTCAAAACCGTTGCCACCAAATTTTCTTTCCCACAGTTCTGGCTATACCTTTTCTCTTTCAAGCCTTTTCAAAAAGATTTTTCTTTCATGCAAGATTCTCCTCCTCAGTTTTAAGGCATTTCATAAGGTGACCTTCTTGTGCCTCATCTCAGACACCTCCTCTCCTGTGTTCTAATATCATAGAATATCAGGGTTGGAAGGGACCTCAAAAGGTTGTCTAGTCCAACCCCCTGCTCAAAGCAGAACCAATCCCCAACTAAATCCCCAAATGGTCCCCTTGGAATTGAACTCACAACCCTGGGTTTAACAGGCCAATGCTCAAACCACTCAGCTATCCCTCCCTGCCTCCTGCAGTCCTACTTGCTCATTCTCTCCTTCCTCCTCCACATGCTGGAACTAGCCAAATGGTCTCCTTCAAAAGACCAAGACCCTTAGCCGACCTCCTCCATGACATATTTCAACCACACACCACTCTTTCTGTATTGTCTGGCTCTATTTTAGATTTTCCTGCTTGCTCTTACAAAGGAAACACTTCAGCCTTAGGGATCTGTTAATTTTTTTTTTAACAAAGCATTATTTTACATATACACATACAGCACAATAGGCCTATTAGCAAAGAAACACATAAGTACTTACAATACCAGTTACTTCAAGTAAAATCAGAGATTTCAGAAAACCTTAATGTCCACTATTAGTATAGTGATGATCTCAGTATATAAATATCAGCTCTCCTAAAGGATCCCTAGCCCTCTACCTATAGCCAAGTTTTATGGTATAAAAACTAGATGTCATGGATAAGATTTAGCCTGTATTTTCTTGAAACCAAAAATACTTATATCCACAGTTAGCTGAACTGCATATGATTAATTTCAGAGAAACATTTTCTAAGTTTCCCCCAAGCTACTTGATTTTACCTCTTGAGCTGAAAAGCACCAGCCTCCTCCATTCCAACATAATTAGGCTGGAAGTAAAGATGTCCTACTACATATGATAATTTGATGCCGAGGAGAGTGCATATGAAATTAGAAGAAAAATGGGTGAAGAATACAGAACACTGTGCAAAGAAATTTGTGTGAAGATCAAAGAAGACTATGAAGACTTTAGAAATAAAACATTGAGAGAAGCAGCTGAAAAGAATGAGAGTCTGAGGAAGTTAGAAAGGGATTTTAGACTGAAACAGATTATCCTGGCAGCACTGAAAGATGAAAATGGTGAAAGGACATTGGAAAGGAGCAAGATGAATGAAATATGTACAAAATTCTGGAATGACCTCTACTCCTCGAAAGTCTATGTCCAACGTACACTGTCAAGGCAGCAGGTTACAGAAGAAGGCAGGTTACAGATGTTATGTGGGAAGAAATTGAATACATAGTTCATAACATAAAGAGAGGGAAGAGTCTGGGAGTAGACAATGTTTGACCAGAATATCTCAAAGCAGGGCAAGATACTCTCTTCAAAGTGTTGGCACAATGGTTCACCATTTACATCAATACCAAGCATGTTCCAGATGCATGGAAGAAATCAAAAACAATACTATTGATGAAGAAAGGCGATCCAGAAGAACTGAGCAACTACTGTCGATCACACTCCTCTCACAAGCATATAAAGTCTTCACCTGCATCAGACTCAATTGGATTAAGAAGGATTTTGAAATGCATGAAAGCAGAGAACAAGCTGGTTTCTGCTCAGGGTATTTGACAATTGATCACATCCACTCAGTTCGGCAGCTCATCAAAAAATGCAAGGAATACAAAATACCATTGTGTATTGCATTTGTCGACTACAGAAAAGCATTTGACTCAGTAGAGATTAACGCTGTACTCAATGCGCTCAATGAAATTGGAATCAACATCGACCTGCTGGAAGAAATTAACTGCAATTCCTTGATAACATTATTCAGTGTCCCCTGCATTATTACTATGTGCAGAGGAGTCAGACAAGGCAACACAATATCACTGAAGCTGTTTACAGCAGTACTGGAGTCGCTGTTCAAGCAATTGAACTGGGAAGAAGGAATTATAATTGATGGAAAACAGTTAATGCATCTTTTCTTCACTGACAACTGTGTAATATTGGCAAAGGACACAGCAGAACTGGAGAACAAATTACAGCAACTGCAAACACTTTCAGATGATATTGGGTTGGAAGTGAACACATCGAAGACAAAGTGGATGCAGAATGAGCATTGTGCAGAAGGAATCATCACTGTAAATGGGAAAGAAATCGAGGAGGTCAACAAATATATTTACCTGGGTCAGCAGCTGAGCAGAGACAACTCATTCGAAGGGATTGCAGTAGGAGGAAAAAGGTGGGGTGGGCAAGTTTCAACAAAATAAAGATGTCTCTAATGGATGATGAACTGAAAAGGAAAGAACTGTTTAACTCCACTGTTCTGCCAGCAATGATATATGGAGCAGAAAGCTGGTCAACGACACAAGTGGAGGAAGAAAAATTTGCTGTCACCCATAGAGCAATAGAAAGGCAAATGTGTAAGATATCGCTCTGTGATCATATACCAAATGAGGAGATCAGAAGGCATTCAGAAGTGACCCATGTAGTGCAGCAATGTACGATGCAAAGCGAAGATGGGTGGGTCGTGTAGTCTGCAGGCAAGACAATAGGTGGACAACCCACATCAGTGACTGGATCCTCAGAGACCACAAGCAACTTCTAGGCAGGCCAAAAACATGCTGGGCTGATCCTATGACAAAATTCTTTGGTCAGAAATGGAAAGAACGTGCTCGCAACAAAATAGAATGGTGTGGCATCGACTTGCGTTCATGGAGGGACAGATGAGGGCAAGCCAGACAAAGGCAACAAAGGTGACTACTTATGAAGTTTTCAACAACTCCATAATGTTCAAGTAAACTTGACTGTAAAGACTGTGGTGAGTTAAAAAAGGACAAATTGCAGCCTAATGTGAAAATGAAGCTTGCCAACGTTGTGAGGAAGATTATTAGAACCAAATTAAAGAATTGCATTTAAAATGAATCTAGAAATACATTGCATGGGTAAAAATAATGTTCAGGAGAGCCAAACTGCAGTTGTATAGGGATTATTGAAACAATTGTAATTGCTGATTTATAACTGTGCTGCACAATGTATTATAAAACTGCTCCAAAATGTCTGTTAGTCTATAAGGTGCCACAGGATTCTTTGCTGCTTTTATAAAACTGGTTATCAGTGTGCTAACACTACAATAATGCACGAAGTTTAGGATCAGTTTTAAATGACATCCATCACCTACTGATAATTTCTAAAAAGCTATTGTTCCTTATTCATTTCACTCTAAATGTACCATTTTCCCACCCCTTTTGCAATTGTGCTCTCTTAACATGTGAGAGTGCATTTGGAATTGGAATAAAATGAATCACCCTCCACAATGATAGCAATTGGTATGCATAAGATGGTAACTGAAACAGGAAATGATTTTTACTAGACTGATATGGATTTTTGGGAATGTGTAATAACTCTTTAAGAAGCTCAATATAAAAATATGAAATGGGGGCCTCTTGCAGATGACCTTCTGAGGCAACATTGCTAAAAGCAGATAAATAGTTCAGATATTTGGACATGTATTTCAACACACATCATGAGCAGAGGACTAGAATCCAGGCCTCCTGATTTCCAGCCAATGCCCTCTGCCAGTACACTGCACTACTGCTTATCAAGCCTAATGAAAGATACTGAAGGAAGTTCTCATGAATTTCTTGCACTGGACCATCCGCACATTCTTCATTATCTGTTTTCTTTATTTATATTTTCAGTACTGCTTTGTAGACTGCATATGCTTTTCTCATAATTGCTTGTGACCTTTGTTTATTTATACTAAAAAAAGTCCTGACTACTTCCAGACACTATTAAAAATAAACCATTTTAATTGTTCTGATGTTTTATGCCCTCCTCCCCTTTCCAGCCCAGTTTGAGAGGATGGAACATTGTTTCTGCTTGGGATATAACTATTTCTGCTGGAGGCGAGAGAGCTAGGGGAAATCAGCAAACGGATAGTAATCGGAGTTCCAGTCAAGTGAATGTACTTTGTCTAGGAGCTGTCAGGTATCCGGTTACAGGCATATACATTTGCTTAATACATTCACTCCTCATGGTTTCTTTACCAGATAAGCCATAAAATATATGTACTTTTTCATATGACTATGAACCTCACTGCCTTCAGTTAAAACTGTATGACTCACCCCTGCCCTTGCTTTCTCGTTACACCATTAAAATTTACATAATTTTAAAAGATGTGCACAGTTTCCTCCCTACAGGAAGAGAGGCAAGTAAAACAAGACAACCTCTAAAGGTTCCTGATGGTCCCATGTAAGGTACTCACCATAGTGGTGAGTATGAAATGGTTACATAGATCCAAGGGACTCTCACAGCCCCTTTTGATTATTATACCACATCCCTGATTTTGAACTCTAGTTAATCAAGACTCCCAGTTTACTGAATACCCCCTAGAGCAGTGTTTCCCAAACTTGGGACGCCGCTTGTGTAGGGAAAGCTCCTGGCAGGCTGGGCCGGTTTGTTTACCTGCTGCCTCCTCAGGTCCAGCCGATCACGGCTCCCACTGGCCATGGTTCACTGCTCCAGGCAACGGGGGCTGCTGGAAGCGGCGGCCAGTATGTCCCTTGGCCTGTGCCGCTTCCAGCAGCTCCCATTGGCCTGGAGCAGCGAACCGCAGCCAGTGGGAGCCGCGATCAGCCGGACCTGCAGACACGGCAGGTAAACAAAGCGGCCCGGCCCGCCAGGGGCTTTCCCTACCCAAACGGTGTCCCAAAGTTTGGGAAACACTACTGTAGATGATGCAAAACCAATACCACATGGGAGAATTATTCAAGCTGAGAGTCCACTTTCTTCTACAGAAAGATCTCTCCCCCTTGCTGGTTCTCCAGCTCCTTCAGGGAGACAGAAGGAAAGAGACAAACTGCCCCTTCAATAGGAAAATGGAAATACTGTCACATGCTTCCCACGACTAATGAAAATCCATGGGAAACAGAATGGCCCTGTGAGTTTCCTGTCCCCTTCTGGCCATCCATGGTGTAGGTGGGGAGTGAGCCGAGTGTATGATTTGGGGGCAACCCTATATAGTTTCATGCTATGCACACACAAGAACACACACACACTTTTGTCTGGTTGCCCATGGCCTGCCTGGGAACATGTATTTCTTTTTCCTTTGTCCCCTTTCACTTCCTGATGTCATGTCCCCTCACACAAGATGCTGCAAATCAAATACATGACAATATAAGTTCATGAGAATTGTTGATCTTCCCATTCCTATTTTCATCTACTTTAATCCGTAGTGCTAAGTCAGTAACAGAGGCCTGTGCTGTGGCTTGAGAAGTAAAATGTGCTTTGCCAGTGAGCTGAGTCCATTCCTTGAACTGAGTCTGGCAAGTTACAGGTGCTGATACAATGACTTTGGAGGCCTATTCCTGGACCTTGGGCCAGCAAGTGATAGGCCCTGGTGAGAGATACTGGATCAGAATCTGAACTTCAACCTTGATCTACTAGGACAAGGGTTTAACCAGATGACACTAAGTTGACTATGACTTAACCTTGCCTACACTAACTGCAAAATCATAGTCAATATAATGCTAGTGAACATGACACCTTATGGTCATATTCAATGGCAAGTTATATTGAATTAGAAGACCAGCCTTCAATAACTTTCACATCAACTAATTTAGTTCAAGTAAATATAAGATGTTTCCAAGTGCTAGTGTTGCTATTTACATCTGCTGTCTGAAAAGCGCTGTCAGCTTTCTGCTTTATATCAACCTAACAAAACATAGTTTTCCTGAGAAGGGAAAACATTACTGAGCTTGTTTTTCTACAGCTAGTGTTGCACAAGGCTTTCTTGTGCTTATTATTCGGATATTGCTAAGATGATACACTAGTGGCAAATTGGTAGTAGCAAGACGACATTTATCTAACCCTAAATGTGCATAACCTGTTTTAGGGTGCATGTGTTGCAATAAGACAGCAAATTCTACATTGTTTTTCACCCAGAAAGCCAGTGGTAGAGGCTGAATGATGAAGTAACTTGCAGAGAACAGGGTCTTGTTTTAGTTATTAATTCTACAGTAGCTTTGGATACTTAGAACTCCAGTAAAGATGTAACAAAGTGGCTCAATTTAAAATTAATGGCTAAATTCATATTGACTTCATTGAGGCCAAGATTTCACCCAGGAAATTCTGCTGCAGCAACTGAACATTTCATTGATTAAAAAGGCCAGAGGGGACAATTATGATAATCAGTTCTGAACTGCTGTGTGACAGAAGCCTTGAGACTTCCCTGAATTAATTTCTAGCTCCCAAAGTATATCTTAATACTTGATTTTAAAAGCAAACTTTTTTTTTTTTTAAAGGATGGAGAATGCACCAAAACCCTTGCTGGGTTGTTCCAATGGTAAATTACCCTTTATTGTTAAAAATCTGCACTTTTTTTCTAGTTTGACTAGCTTCGGCTATCAGCAGTTGATCTTGTTATACCTTTGTCTGCTGAAAAGTCCTATTATCAATCTTGTGTTCCCGGCCTAAATACTGTTAGCGTGATCAAGGTTATGTCTAACGGTACAAGCTACAGGTGTGATTCCTAGCTCCTGTAAACATACTTGTGCTAGCTCAATGTGAGCAAGTGTGAGTATAAATAGTAGTGCAGTCATGGTAGCACAGGCAGCAAAGGCACAGCTTAGTCATGCCAAGTATGTACACACAGGATTCAGATGGGTAGGTATGTATGCATCATGGTGCATGCATGCAGCAGCTCAGCCATATTGCCACTGCCTATGGTACCAGCATCTATATTACTCTTTACACTTGCAGGAGCTCTCATTGAGCTAATGTGAGGATGTTTATGTGAGTAAGGAATCACTGCCCTACCTTGTAGTATAGATATAGCCCAAGTCATCCCATAACCTTCTGTTTGTTAAGCTTAATAGATTGAGTTCCTCGAGTCTTCCACTATAAAGGCGTGTTTTCCAATCCTTTAATCGTTCTCTGGGCTCTTCTCTGAATCCTCTCCAATTTTTCCTTCTTGAATTATGACACCATAAATGGACATTGTGCTCCCATATAGGTTACACCAGTACCAAACAAAGAGATAAAATAATTCTTTATACTGTGAGTCGGGTCAGGATTGAAATTGACTATTCCCTTCTACATTGAATGAAGGCTTTTAAGAACTCTTCTTTGAATGCCTGTAATTGGATGAGATCTAGTCCTAGAAATAAATCTGAGTACTTACAACTGAAAACAAAAGGCAAGAGAAGCTCATTGTGCTTTAATGGAAAGTATTATAGCAATAGGACCTACCTAAAATGATACTAACATATCAATAGCCAATTGGAGGTGATATTAAACTGAGATGGTACATCCAAAAAGATATATACAGTTAGAGGAAGATAGAAAACAGTTCTACAAAATACAGGACTAGGCCAATAAGTAGTCTTTTAATCCTAAAGACCGGGAGCCAAAGTTTCTTCTTGTTCACACTGGTGTGAATCAGGAGTAATTCCATGCAAATTGAGTTATACAACAAACTTGGTGGAAGTAGATTATCAGGGATATACATTTATTTATGGATCCTTATAACTAAGTCAGAGATTTCCCAATAGATCTGGTTGTATGCACCTCTTTTTATCATTATTGGCAGTTATACATACATCAGCAGGAAAACATGTAGCTTATAATGATCATCTAATGAACAAGCTTTGGAGTTGTACACATTGGTTTTTAGAGACAGACTTTTAGAGAAGTCCTCCAATTTATTTATAGGAAGGTGGGGAGAGACAAGGATATCCTCTGAATTACTACAGCTCAGAACTTGGAGAATGCTTCCTCCTTCCAGCTGTGTAACTAGGAAACAGGAAAAGAAAAAAAAAAGTTAAAAGATTCCCTCTGATTGGCCATGTTAAATCTAATTATTATTACTGGACTTGAAATTAATAATAAAAACATCTTACACAACAAGACCTGAATGGACTTTAATACCTCTTATACTACAGACTCGTGTTATGCGTTTGAAATCATGGTCTACACCAATAGAGTTCTACTGTGTTCAGAACGCATTCATAGGCTGGGAATAGCTGTAGTCCACAGAGGAAATAAACCCAAGGGATGAGAGGGCAAGCAAATTAAAAACATATCCCCAAATAACCCAAGAATGTAGACCTCTGATTAAATTAGTTTTGGTTTAAATGCATCTCCTATAAAAAGGTAATATTTATAGCTGGCCAATCATAACATATTGATTATAAACTTATTGGGGCCTGAAAAGTATTTTTTTTAAATTTACACCAAGCTTAGCCACAGAGTATTGGATGGGGATGGGAATGAGGGAGGCAAAGAGGCTTACTAATGAATTTTCCACTCCCCAATGAGTGTTAATCCTGACTAATCCAAATTTGAATGGTACCCTACAGTCTGAAAATTTTATTTTAAATTATCACAACAAATAGCAAAGAAGTTTCCCAGAATTAGAGGTTTCCTGATGCCATTACCAAATGTCACATTAAGGTCCCAAGTGCAGGGAAATCCACCCCATACGCTAGATATGGGACCCAGGTGGAGCTGAAGACTTAGTAGATATTGTATGGGTGTGATCATCTGCATTTTCCAGCAACAGAATCAGGATTATCCTTGCAGGTACTCAGCTATAGACAGGGACAATTTTTTGCTTAGTTGAGGCCTTGGCAGCATAAAAGACTTTAAAGAAGACTTTTGTGAAATGTAACATGCCAATTAGATTCCACATTTGCTTTTTCCTTTTGTAGAAGTGAGTATTCTGCTACTGCAGCAGTGGCTGGCAGGCAGGCACTTTGATTTAAAACTGCTGGATTCAGGTATTGTAATAAATGTATAGCTTTGCAAAAGACTTAAAATTCCACATCTAGGAAGGTGTTTCTTTCATGCTTCAAACCAGATATTGGACAACATTCTATTCAGTATTTACACCTCAAACTCATTCAGGGTGTTGATCATTCGTGGCCAGCATTCCAGTACAGTGAAGTTATAATGTATGTGGTGTGTACCAAGTCTAGCTAGAAGTTGATTTCAGTCTAGCTTTAAAGGATAAACTGATATGCAAAAAAAATGGTGATTTATGGTAGGCAAAGGAAAAAAAACAAAACCTGTTTTCCATTTAAAATCAATTGGATGTGTATGATAAAACAGCTGTCTAAGAATGTTTTAAAGAAACAAATGAGGAGGTTCAGGTAATGTCATAACTCATCATAGCTAAGACCATTCAGACCATAAAATTGCACTGCTGACTTGTAATACAATTCTTTGTACAGCTCACTTCTTAAATAATTGATATTATTTTAAAATGTTTGCTCTGAGCTTTTCTTGCTTGTATGTTCAGAGAGTAGGCTAAGTGTTAGGACTCTGTGTCCATAGGCCAGAAGGGGCCATTGTGATAATCTAGTTTGATCTCCTGGCCATAGAACTTCCCCAAAACAATTCCGAGAGCATAACTTTTAGAAAAGCATCCAATCTTCATTTAAAAAATTGTCAGTGATGGAGAATGACCCTTGGTAAATTGTTCCAGAGGTTAATTATGCTCAGAATTTTTCGCCTTACATTTGTGTTGAATCCAATATTCAAGTTTGTCTTGGTTTCTTCCCTCCCCCCCCCTTTTTTTGGCCAAGCTTTGTATATGATTTGGAGTACAAATTAGACATGAACAGCAGTACAAGTTTGGACAGAAAAAAAACATGTCTCTCACCCTTAACACTCTTCTAGGGTCCGTATCAGCAGAATGCAGAACAGACACTATGTGAAGCACTGTGCTTTAGCAAAGAGTTACGTTGCGATACCGGAAAGGGAAGTGTAGTAGTAACATGCATAACTGGCCTTCCAGCATCTGTTGTAACTACACTTTTAACAGCATCACTAAGGATCTTTAAATCTAGAAAGAAACATTCCAACTTTGATCTACATAAGTAGGAGAGAGTTTTCTTTTACCCCTATGAGATAAAATGACAGACAGAATCTTAATAAGTGATCAAGCTTAAGGTGAGAAGGGACCATTAGATTATCTAGCCTGACCTCCTGTATAGCACAGGCCATAGAATTTCACCCAGTTACTCCAGTAATGAGCCCAATAATTTGTATTTGGCTATAGCATATCTTCCAGAAAAGCATCCACCAGTCTTGATTTGGAGACAGCAAAAGATGGCGAATCCATCACTTCTCTTGACAATTGGTTCCAGGGGCTAGTCACTCTCACAGTTATAAAGTGTGTGCCTTGTATCAAATTTTATTTTCTCTGGCTTTAGCTTTCAGCCATTAGTTCTTGCCTTTCTCACTAAATTAAAGAGCTCTTTAGCACCTAGTATTTTCCCCTGTGAAAGTACTTATACACTGTAATCAAATCACCTCTCAATCTTTTTGATAAAATGAACAGACTGAACTATTTAAGTCTTTCACTGTAAGGCATTTTCTCCAGCCCTTAAATAATTTTTATGGCTCTTTTCTTGCCCCCGCTCCAATTTTCCTTTTTAAAATGTAGATACATGAAACGGATGCACTGTTCCAGTGTCTGTCTCATCAATGCTGTATAGAGAGGTAAAAAAACCAACTTCCTACTCAGTACTCTCATGTTTATACAACCAATGATTGCATTAACCCTTTTGGCCACAGCACCACATTGGTAGCTCATGTTAAATTTCTATGATCCCTATGATTTGAGTTGCTATGACCACTATGACCCCTAACTCTGTTTTAAAGCCATAGCGTCCCAGGATACAATCCCCCATGCTCTAGGTATGGCTTGCATTCCTTATTCCAAACTCTACAGCTTTGCATTTGGCTATATTAAATCCCATTTTGTTTAATTGGGCCCATTTTACCAAGCATCCAGATTGCTCTGTATGACCTCTGCCCTCAGTATTGACCATTCCACCAATCTTTGTGTCATCTAAAAATGTTAATCAGCAGTGATTTTATATTTTCTTCCAGGTCAATGATGAAAATATTGAATAGCTTTGGGCCTATTACCCAATCCCTCTGGAACCCCACTAGAAACACTCTGAACGTAATGCTAACTGACAGATCTCTCAAATTGGAAATAATCAAGTTAATCCATTTAAGATGTACTCGATTGATATTGTATAGTGCTAATTTTTTAGTCATACTATCATTTGCTACTAAGTCAAACCTTACAAGAGTAAATATATTACCTCTATGCAGTTATTTTCATCAATAAAACTTGTAATCTCAAAGAATGAAATCAGGTTTGTTTGACAAGACCTGTTTTCCATAAGACCATCCTGATTGGTATTAATTATATTCCTATTTTTAATTCTCTTAATTGAATTTCATACCAGTTTTCCATTATTTTGCACAGGATTGACATCAGGCTAACTCACTCTCAGTTACCTGGGTCATCCTGCATGCCCTTTTTGAATATTGACACTATATTAGCACTCCTCCAGGAGACTGGATTTATTAAAATTAACATTAGTGGGCCAGAGAATTCATCGGCCAGCTCTTCTAGGACTCTTGGGTACTAGCTATCTGGCTCTGATGGTTTTAAAGTATTTAACCCTAGGAGATTTTTTTTTTAAACCACATGTCCTCCTTCCTTACTAATGGACTGGAATGTACTTAATCCTCCTCATGTGATAAGACTACATCACCTGCTTTTTTCTCCAAATACAGAATAAAAAAAAATATATATATATTTATCAACACCTTTTGTAAATCATTAAATTTTCCATCTCCATCTAGTAATAGATCTATACCATTATTAGGATTTCTTTTGTTCCTTATATACTTAAGTTCCCTATTGTCCTTAGTCCTGGGCCATGGATTTTTTCCCCTGATGCTTTAAGGTTCCCTTATTAATTTTCTACATTTTATAAACTTTTATATCAGTTGGTATTTCCCCCCCCCCCTTCCAGTTGCTATATATTCCTTCAGCCCCCCTCCCATTGATGCCTTCATTTTGACACTGAACCAGGATGGACTTTTAGCTAAAGTTGTCCTCTTTCTTATTGTAGAATCCTGTCTATATAATAAACTCCTCTTAAACTCCCACTTTGCAATCACATTTTCTTTCTAAATTTTTCCTTCTGGTCAATTTTCTTCATAATTTTCACCAGCTTTAGGAAATGAGCCTTTTTGAAGCACCTTATGTTACTGTTTGGGACTGCCCTCTGTTTGCCACTGTTGAATGTAATCAGATCATGATCACTGATCCCTATGCAATCACAGACTGAGGCCATTGATGAATTCATTTTTATTTATCATAATGAGGTCCAAAACTAGAGATAATTGGTGTTGGGTGAAATAAGTTTTGAATTAGAAAAAGTTTTTAGAGACCTCTACTGATCTTTTACTACTGGGTGCATAAGACCTCCAGTATACATTCCTGTAGCAGGCTTCATGTGGTCAGGTTGCAGCCAAACAGTCTCCGTAAGCCTTGAGGCAGCTTTCCAGGAGGCTGGTGGCTTGCTAGTAGAGCCACTGTAGGCCTTTGGTTTATGGTGGGAGAACTGATCTGTCTAGTCAGCAGCACTTGTCTGGAAATGCTGCTAGCCTGACACACCCAGCCAAGCAATTTTTGGGTTTGCAAGTGCCTTGCAAACTGAATCAGTAGTAAGGATCTAGCACCAATGGAAGAACTTATCTTGCTTATGCCTTTGCTCCTATTTTGGGAATCAGAGATGCTGGTAGACATTTCAGCAGCTGTATTTGTCCTCTCAAAGGCACCTCTTGAAGGGGGTACAGACATGGCAGATGTTGCTCATGCCTTTTGCCATAACTGGGGATTCCCTCTATGTAGACCAGTAACTCTGGAGCAGTGGTACAAGCACAGACTGGTGAGATCACAAAGTCCTACAGACCTGGGATAACCAGCAGTGGCTCAAAAACTTTTTCCATGAAGCAGCAGACATTTCTGGAGCTGTGCAATCAGCTTACCCGGACCCTCCAGCATCAGGACACATGCATGAGGGAGGCCATGCTGGTCTAGAAATAGGTCATTCTTGTCATTTGGATTGCTGTATAGCCATGGGTAGACAGTTTGGTGTTGGCAAGTCAACTGTGGGGGTTGTGAGGGTGAAGGTTTGTGGTGATAAGGACTGTGATTTACCCAAAAGTGGTAAACAGTAATAATGTTCCTGAAATGATAGCCCCATTCTCTAAAAGTTGGCAAACTGTTCTGGGGCTATCAATGGATAGGCAAGGGCCCTGAGGTAGCACTAAGCATTCTCTCCCCTCCCGCCCATTCTTAGCTAGCTGGTTCTTGCTCACATGCTCCAGGGCTAGCTAATCATCCTATGTGGGGCTGGGAAGGAATTTTGCCCCAGGTCAGATTGGCAGTGACCTTGGGGGGTCATCACCTTCCTCTGCAGCATGGAATGCAGGTCAATTGCCAGGATTATCTAAGCATCTCTCAATTAATTCCTTGCCATTGCATGGACCTCAAGCACTGGTACACCTTCTACTCTGTGTGTGGCCCATAATGGGTACATCTCCTGGGGGCTATAATATTTTGATCTCATTTTTGTTGTTGGGTTTAGTGTGCCTGGGATAGGTGGTGGTGGTCTGTGTTGTACACAAGGTCATACTAGATGACCTGGTGGTCTCTTCTGGCCTTAAGCTCTGTGGGAATCATGTGCCCATAGTTTGGTCTCTGCAAAGAGCATATGAGTACATAAAAATGCAAAAGGTAGTACTCTATGCAGGCCCAGGTCAACCACAGAGACAAGATCATGGACACGAGTGTGGGATGTACTGGGAAGATGCATGATGATTTTTGGAAAATCCTGGCAAGTCCTTAGTTTCATGTGGAAGGAATAAAGGGAGTCACTGTCCCCAATATTGTCTTAGGGGAACCATGCATGGCTTATGAAGCCATACACTAATTTCGAAGGGCCTGGCCAGAGAAGGTGCAACTACACACTCAGTAGCTGTAGGGTGGTGATGGAATGCGTGTTTGACAGATTGAAATCCATCTGGCACTGCCTTCAGATCCATGTGGATGCCACTGTTAATGCTATCTGCATTTTTGTGATCTGCTATGTGATGCACAATGGCTGCAAGGCCAAAGTTGAGCTATTTTGCCAGCAGTGAACTCAACATACTGCAGGAACACTACACACAACCAGACAGTACACCTATCATTACTGGGACATAAGCCACACATGCCACTGAAATCAGAGATGCCTTGTGCTCCTACATAATGAGTTTGCATGGTGACATGGTAGGGGGTGGGGTAGAGGAGAGGGGAAAAAAAAAAGATAAGAGATTAGTTATCCCACACAAACTGCCCTACGTACTTTCTGCAATGTCTAGGGCTAGGCTAGCTCAGGAAATTTTATGAATTATGATGAATTTCCTATAACTGTTTATGTACGTCACATACTTTATAGATTACTGTGATCAAGTTTAGAATTTTGTTATGCTCCTCTGCTGGTCACCACCCACCTCAGTTATGGGGATGGAAGAGGGAGAGTCTACATCAGGAATGCAAAAAAGCATGGAAATGAATGGTGAAAGGGAGCACTAAGTGTCTTAAAATAAAACTATTCAAGGCTGTCCATCTAGAAAATTCTCTGGTCTTGCCTGAGGAAGGAATGGGTGCCTCAAATTAAAATTAGATGGCACAGCTTATTCCTTGCCCTTCCCTCCGCCACCATTCCCTTCTTCCCACAAAAATGAATACGTCCCCTCCCACCACCTACAGCCCCCAGGAAGCACAATATTCCTTAGCAAAAAGTGGTAAGACATACTACAACAAACAGGAGCCCTGAGTCTTACAGAAGATCTCTACATAATGCACTATAATTTTGGCTCAGCTTTCAAATTCCCACATACTGAGAGTCTAATACTGATTTAAGTACCTATTTACAATAAAAATAATTGTTAGTTTCACTTGCTTTGCTAGTGCATACAAATGCTATGTCTACCTGTACTGGATTGTAAGTATCTCTAGGAGTCTGCCAATTGCAAGTCTCCTAGCAGTAGAGGGAATTAGCAATATTTGTGTCGATGGCCTGCCATTGAGATTTAGGCCAAGATTTCAAAATATAGGAGCCATAAAAACAAAAGCATCCACAAACAGAACTTCCACTTATGTTTTAGATTTCAATTTTCTGCCTTCAACCACCCACACCATCATCTTTATTCTGCCCTCTCAAAAAGTTCTTTATTATATCAAGTAGAGTTGTGTCACCACATTTGGTAGGGAACTGAACAGTTTTGTGGTGACATCCAAATTTGGTTTCACATGTAAGGATGGTTTTTTATTATTTCAGAAAAAGTAGTGACAACTGACCATCATCCTCACAGGCACCAGATTTCCATGGACTTCCAGAACAATTAAAACAAGTTTTCTGCAAACATCTCTTATTTTTGTATATTAGCTATGAGATGCCATTTGAAAAGGAGACCAAATCCCGCTGTCTACATTTTTCAAAATACATTCAGCAAAGTTGCACCATGGTCAAGACAAATATCATAAAATATTAAACTGAGCTCTGCTTTTCCAAAATAGAAACCAATGAAATATAAAGTCTTTGAAAACATGCATGCACTAAAGGGATGGTTTTCTACCCTAAGGCACTATGAAGATTATGAAAGTAATTGGACAGGGAACAGTTTTAGTAATGGTAAGTTACACAAAAACAGGGGTAAGGGAAGACACTTTACTTCTACTCTAAAACATCATTGAAGTAAGGCAAGGCTCTTGTTACATCTTTCTCTATACACACTTTTTTAAACACCACAAGTTGGCTTTTTGGGACCCAGCTAAAAATGCTCGGTGTCCTAGTGGCTAGAGCACCAGGGTGGGACTTGAGACCTGGGTTCTGTTCCCAGCTCTGCTACTGGCCTGCTAGGTGATCTTGGGCAAGTCACTCTGACTCAGTTTCCCCTTCTGTAAAACAGAGATAATGATAGTGACATCCTGTGTAAAGTACTTTGATATCTGCTGATGAAAAACCATGGTACAAGAGCTAGTTATTAATACATTTGGAGATTTTGCATCCACTCCTGTTCTCATTTCAATGAAGTGAGAAAACTCTGAATTAGTTCAACAGAAGCAGGATCAGGCATTCTGTCACCAAGTTTAGGAAACGTATCATTTTCCTGCTACAATTTAAAGACTGATGCCACAGCTTGTCAGATAATTAGGGTCAGGCCTGTTCAATACTTGCCTAAGAGATCTTTCTGAAAATCCTAGGGGAAAGCTTCCTGCACCACCTGACTGTATGAGATGCCACTTGCTTTTTCGCTCCTGCCCTGGTAACAGCTGAATATGAAAATATAACCCACATATTGTTTCTTTTCTATAAATCCAGTCACATTTCTGGGGCCTTACAGCATAAGGCCTGATAAAGAGTTTGCAGCCCACGTCCCAACCACTGGGTAAATCTTTACTTTAAACCTCCCCCTGCCATATGCTTCTTCCTCCAATTAACCAAACATAAAATCACTTTTGTGCTGTCACTTCTTTTGAAAGAAGTGACAGCACATTGCAATGATTTCACCTTAAACTTCCCAAACCCAAGTAACTTGAGTTTTATTCTGCATCATTCAATAATGGGCCATAGGACCAATTATATAACTCACATCAAGTCACAATTCTTCTGATATTCCAGAAACTCTACTGTAGTTAACTTTGGCATAAGCTCATCCACACTGTGATGGAGTTCTTAGCTGTTTATTAGGCTTTTCAGGGAAGCCACCACCTTCACACACTTGAGTAGCAGGATAAAACATGCTGTTCTTCAGGCCCAAGTTGTAAATAGCTATGATGTTACTTTAAATAGATTTAGTTTCATTAACAGTTCAGGTTTACAGTAGCCACATGGCATGAGTGTAAACATGAATACCAGTAAATCTTCATTAAACTAGAAAAGAGTGAGGGTGAATCTCATTAAATTAAGAGTAAAAACGTGTAGAATATACTGAATTGCATATTGTCACTGAGTATGCATACATCTTTTATTGTATGCCTTCAGGCATTGTAGAGGAGCCGGCATTCTGGTGAACTTAGTAAAGCATTTTCAGTATCTGGAACAAGCAATTTTGTACCTAGGAGGTAGCTCCCCCCCCCCAAAAAACAAAAAAAACCCAAACCCACAACAAACCACCCACAACCAAACTTCAGACACTTAAGCTACCACCAAGACATTCCCTCCTCCCCCAATATCTTTAAAACACCTTGTCTGAATAGCCTCAGATTTGTTCCAAGAAAAACTGTCAGCTGGCCACAGGCCATATATCATATATGAAGTAGAAAGGACTATGGATGTGGGAGAGGAAGGAATCCAGGTTTAGAATTGGAAACAAGACTGAACTAAGAGCAGCTGATGTACACTACATAACAGCATTCATTCTATAACCATGCTACTCCAAGGCTAAACTTTCATCTAGCAAGCAAGAGCCGGAGGCTTTCTATACACCTCAGAAGGCTAGGTCATCAGCTCATTGACCTGCAACCCTTTATTCAGGATGTTGTAGAGCCTCTGGAAATACCAGTAGAGGAGTCTTAGGATACAAGGAGTCTTGTAAGATATAGTAAAAGAGGAGGCTGGTTAATTCAGTATCATAAAAATACAGGCCTGACAGCAAGTGTGAATATCACAGGAGATTAGTATACAAGTCAATTAAACAGATTGGGGTTAGGCTGGAGACTGAAGGTTTCTAAATTAGCCAATATAAACAATATCAGGGGATTTGGTATGGTTAAGTTAGTATTGAGCAATCTAGCATTTCAGAAATAATTGAATGTTTATCTGAACTGTGACCTTGCTTCCTGTCTTTCCTCCAGTCCAAAGGGATATGACTTTACCCCCCTCTACTATTCAGTTAGGGGGGAAATGATAACTTGGCATGGCCACTTCAATCCCTAATCTCTCTACTAGGCAAAAACGCTACCACATATTCTCCTGCTTTGCTTCCCCTAAATCTCCTAGAGATCTCCTAAACCCTCGTCACTTTTGCTCCTCCGATGCTCCTAGCTGACATCTGCTATTGACAGTATGCCCTCTGTTCCTGGAGTTGTCCCAGTGGCAAGGCTCTGCTCAGTGCATGGTGGGATCAAGGCAGCAGGAAAGGAAGCACCAGGGACCAAGATCAGTCAGCAAACAGCACCAGATAGAAGCAGAAGTTGAATGGGAGGATAGGTGAGTTAGTTAGAAGGTCTTTCTGGGACTCTAGGGGCAGTTGGATGGGTGAATAAGTGAGGAACAACCCAAGAAACACTTGAAAAGGCACAGTTTTTAGTTTCCCTGTGCCAAAAAGCCTGAACATGTTTGGAAATTCTCTTTGCCTGTCACTATTTTTTTTGTGGGAATTAATTGGCCAGTATTGTTTATGAGATGCTAAGTATTAGTTCAGCCCTTTTTTGCCACCCTCTACCCCCATGTTCTAGGAAGAGCTTCCTCTTCTATTGGGAATTACTAATGTAGTCAGTGGAAGCAAAAGCAGCAGCTTGGGCAACATACATGGCCAGTTAGAACAAGGTCTGTCTAAAGCTATCCTAAGAAGAGGAAGATAGAAGTATCATTGATGAAATGAGCTCTTCTGGCAGAAAGTCATCCCATCCCCAAAATGGTGAATGATATGGAAGCTTTGCAGAGATGGTAGGGCTGCCTTATTGAGGGCAGGAGTTTAATGTCTGGATGAGCAGGCAGAAAAGTTAGGCCTGTCTTTGCAATACTGCCTACTCCTTCTCCCTGCTAAACAACTGAGCTGGCCAGGCCTAGGTATAACTCCCTGCTGCCATTCTTTTGGCCTAGTGCAAAAAATAAAATCATGTTCTGCCCTCTCCCTCACCCCCAATCAGGGGAAACTGGAATTCCATCCAAATAAGGGGAGAGAAAACAGGATTCCTTCATTGGCAAGCCAACAGACTACAGGAAGGCATCAGAAGTCAACTGGGTGGGCTTACCTTTGAAGTGCAGAAATTCAAAGGCATGGCTGATTTTACTCTGACTTCTCAGCCATTTGAGCATGCAGATTAATACCTCCTCTGTTTTGAGAGGTTTCCTCCTAGCAACAAGCATCATTAACATGCTTGCCTCTTAAAGGCTGTTTAATACTATCCTATTTAAAAGCAGCCAGCAATGTCCCAAATGCTGTTTTTTGCTGGCCCCAACCTATGCTGATGACAATTAACAGAGATTGTACTGGGGGCAGGTTTGTCTGGGAACGTGGTAGCTCAGGGGAAGTGGAAGGGTCATATTGTGCTCCAGAATATAGCTTTCATTAAAATTTTTATATATACACATATACATACACACACACACACACACACAGTCTTATGCTTCTGAAGAAAACCTTCAAAGCAGCCCTCACAATGAGGTCTGAGTATGCAAAAAGCCTGAAATAATAGCTCCAAGATGTGAGAGATGAACAGGGCCTTTAAATGGAATGCTAACAATGATGATAATTTATATTTTAAATGCAAAAGAATTTAGCTCATATTCAATTTACAAAATAGAAGCTTATGTACACAGCTAATAAATGGCAGCAGCTGAAATGCATCATCTGTGTAGTGACATGCATTTTGATAGTCAGCATTACAAGAAACTTCATACTAATGTAACTGAGGAGATAGGAAAAAGCAAGATTGTCTGAGAGCTATTTAGTTCATGTCATGGAAAGGCAGTGTACTAAATGCTTCCATCTCCGATTCCAGGTCCATAGTAGTAGCTTTTTAGATAGCAAGTTAATTTATGACTATTTATAGTTTACTTCCATTATGCATAAATTTGCTGAAATCTCTTCCAACTTTCATACTAAACAGATAAAATTGAGCCATAGATTAGCAGCAGAGGAAATCCCAGTAGCACACCACATTACTGGATTGCTATTACAACCCTTATGTCACTAGTTTCCTGTTCAAAAGGGAGGTTAAACAGGCAAAGGAATTAGCATGTCTATTTGCCACCTATAGTCTTAAGTTAAATCCTCAATCTTCACTGCCAGCTGCTTTCAATGCCAAACTTGGGAAAAAAGGGTGTGTGAGTGCTACACACAAGAGAGAAGAGGAAAGGACTGAAACTGAGAAAACAGGCTAAGACCTGGCTCCACAAAAGGACTTTGGTGTTGCAACCCTGAGCCAGAGAGTGAAAGAATGATTACAGCCTAGGCACACACCTGGGAAATAGGTAACCCTGTTTTGAGTCCCCCTGCTCCAATAATTATTTATCCAAAGTGGAGCCACATTAATTGGAGAGGCTGAGGAAGCCTCACATCAGATGATCCCATAGCCTAGTAGTTAGGGAACTCTCCTGGAAGACTGCAGTTCAAATCTTTTTTCCACATCAGGCACAGGAACTGAACCCTGGTCTCCCACATTGTGGAGGAGCACCCTAACCACTAGGTTAATAATTAAGGGTGCCACCACCACCTCTTACAGCTGGATTTTGTATACAGCCTAATCCGATAAGCATATTCTGTGCACACCTACCAAAGCAGCCCCCCCAGGAGAGATGTGGGGAACACTTACTGTCACATGGCTTGAGGATCCCACTGAGGCTTAGAAGTCCAGATATATAGAACGAGACATTGTGCATATACCTAGAGGCAGAAACATAGGCACCCAGGGGATTTTTAGAGGGGAAAAAAATTAGGCACCAAGGAATTGTTAGTGCCTGCAGGATTAAGTAGCAGGCCAACAAAGGCAGCAGCTACTACTGAGTTACACTTAAATTTTGGACTTAGGCATTTAAGTCCTTTTGTGGCTCTCAACTCAGATACCTACTTTTTACCCACAAAATACTAGTTTAACATAATCAGAATGTAAAGTAGTCTATTGCTTTCTCACAGAAGGCAGCTATAGTGGAGCTTAGAAGTATATCCAGCCACTGCTTTTACTGGGTAATACAGTACTGTAATTTTCAGATAATGGGATAGATAAAATGGACCGGAGAGTGGGAAGACTCAGAACTACTATGACATTATCAGTCTTGTTATATCCTTGGGGGCAGCCGGTTTAGGAAGAAATCACTTAAGGCCAGACAGCAGACAGCTAACAAAACCACCATTTTATTTACAGACTCAGAGAACTCACCCAGCCGGCTGAAGCTGGCTGAGCTATCCCCTAATAATCTAACTCAGTTACCATAGGAACCAAAAACCATGACAACCAAATGCACAACATATTCCTCCCCCCCTAATAAGAACATCCCCTAAATAAAACACACACTAGACTAGAGAAGGAGGGTAGACTGCCTCCATTCCCGGCTAAACCCTGGGGATTATTTTGCCCCATAACCATGGGTTCGCCCTAGCTAAAGATCCAGCCGATGAGGAGGCCTTCTGTCTCTAGGTGGATTACGGCGAACTTCTGGTGTTGTTGCACCCGAAAGTACCATGGGCTCAGGGTCCGCAGCACGAACGGGTGAGGAGGTGGTTTCAGCTCGTGCCGGGCAAAGGGGCATCTCAGCCGCTGGCAGTAATGGAGGAGGACAGTCAGGAATAGGTGATTCGTGATTCGGTGTCTCACCAGAAGAGGTGAAGTCAGACCCCTCAATTGCAGATGTGTCCTGAGGACTGGCATGACCTGGCAACAGCTGATCTACATGTCGCCGCCAGGTAAGATTCTCTGCAGTCCGGACTGTGTAGGAAACAGGTCCTGTTTGAGTGATGACTGTGGCTGGGACCCATTTAGCTCTGGAAGTATAATTCCGAGCCAAAACTGGCTGTCCCGGGCTAAAGGTTCGGTCTTTTGCTCTGGGTGCCCGTCTGATGACTTGATATTGCTGCTGATGTTGCACAGTTTGTCTGGGTTCAGAAGGTTTCAGCAGATCAAAGCAAGTGTGCAGCTGTCATCCCATCATTAGAAAGGCCGGAGATGCCTGGGTCGTAGCATGAGGTGTGTTTCGGTAGGAAAGTAAGAAGGTATCCAGACGCTTTTGAATGGAGTGTTGTCCCCTTGCTGATTTCAAAGCGTTTTTCATTGTCTGCACAAATCTTTCAGCTAATCCATTGGTGGATGGATGATATGGTGCTGACGTGATGTGGTGTATCCCATTTGCCTTCATAAAATTTTGAAACTCCTGAGAGACAAACTGCGGTCCGTTGTCGCTCACAAGTTGTTCTGGCAGACCAAAACGACTAAAGAGTCCTCGTAGTTTTTGGATAGTACTCTCTGCAGTAGTGGACTGCATTATAGAGACTTCTGGCCATTTAGAATGGGCATCTATTTCCACCAAGAACATGCTTCCTTCAAGGGGGCCAGCAAAGTCAACATGAATACGTTGCCACGGATTTTCAGGCCAGTCCCATGGGTGTAGGGGTGCCCACTGGGGTGCATTCCTCACACCCTGACATGACATACAAGCTTTTGCCTTCTCTTCAATAGCACTGTCCAATCCAGGCCACCAAAAATAGCTTCGTGCAATTTCTTTCATGCGCACTATTCCACAGTGACCAGAATGTAGCTGTTCTAACAGCTGTGATCTCAGTGGTGGTGGAATAATGACACGTCTCCCCCACAACAAACAACCAGATTGGACCGATAACTCCGTCCTTCTGGACATGTAGGGAACAAGGTCAGATGAGACCAGAGAGGTTTGTCGAGATTTTCCATGCATCACCAGGTCCATAACTTGGGACAATACTGGGTCAACGCGGGTTGCCTTCTTTATCTGAGTAGCAGTGATGGGTGTATTCTCTACCTGTTCAAAGTAGAAGATTTCCTTTTGGGCACTATCTTGATGTTTGACCGGCAAAGGCAACCTTGAGAGGCCATCTGCATTGCCGTGCAGAGTGGATTTCCGATATTTGATTTCATATGTGTGTGCTGAAAGTAACAATGCCCAACGTTGCATACGACTAGCAGCTAATGGGGGAATGCCTGTGTAGGGTCCAAAAATTGACGTCAGAGGTCGATGGTCTGTGAGAAGAGTAAACTTTTGCCCAAACAGGTACTGATGAAACTTCCGAATTCCAAAAACAATTCCTAATGCCTCACGTTCGATTTGGGCGTAGTTAGTTTCTGCTTTGCTTAGAGTGCGTGAAGCAAAAGCAATAGGTCTCTCTTCTCCCGAAGGCATAATGTGTGACACGACTGCTTCCACTCCATAAGGGGAGGCATCGCAGGCCAATTGTAGGGGTAAGGATGGATCAAAGTGCGTTAGAACTTCAGAATTTAGCAATGCATCCTTAGCTTTGTTAAATGCAACATCACGGGCTTCAGTCCACTTCCAGGCCTTGTTCTGCCCAAGGAGCTCATGAAGTGGTTTTAGCAGTGTGGGTAACTGTGAGATGAACTTTCCATAGTAGTTCAGTAGTCCTAGAAACGAGCGCAGCTGGCTTACATTTCGAGGTGGGGGAGCCTCCACAATAGCTTTAACTTTTGCAGGGGCCTTATGAAGACCTGCAGAATCAATGATGTGTCCCAAATATTCAACAGAGGGCTTGAAGAATTCACACTTGTCTTTGCGAACTCGTAGGCCATACTCTTCCAGTTTTTGTAGGGTAGCCTCTAAATTCTTTAAGTGATCCTCTTCATTTCTTCCAGTGACCAGGATATCATCCAGATAGCACTGAACTCCTGACAAGCCACACAAGATCTGGTCCATAGCCCTCTGGAACAGGGCGGGAGCAGATGTTATTCCGAAGGGTAGGCGGCAGTATCGATAAAGCCCCTTATGAGTCACAATAGTCAACAGCTCTTGGGACTTTTCATCGACGTGCATCTGTAAATATGCTTGACTCAGATCAATCTTACTGAACTTTTGTCCCCCAGCCAGGCCTGCGAAGAGGTCATCGATGCGGGGAAGCGGGTATTGCTCTGCACACAACACTGGGTTGACAGTGACTTTAAAATCACCGCAAATCCGGAGAGAGCCATCTTTCTTCACTATTGGAACGATAGGAGTGGCCCATGAGCTATGGGTAACTGGTATTAGGACTCCATTGGTGACCAGGCGCTCCAGGTCTGCTTCAACTTTTGGCCTGATGGCATATGGCACAGTTCGGGCTTTCAGATATTTTGGTGGACTGTCAGGTTTAATGTTCAATGTCACAGTGATTCCCTTCATACTTCCCAAATCATCTCCAAAAACAGCAGCATGTTTCCTTAGTATAGGGGTTAGACTGGTTTCTTCTTTAGTCATCCAGTGCACTTCTGCCCAGTTCAGCTGAATCATCCCAAGCCAAGACCTAACCATTAAGGCTGGGTAGTTACCTCTCACCACAAACAGTGGCAATTTAGCCACCTGTCCATTGAGCTCCACCTTAACATCAGTAGTGCCCAGCATAGGCACAGCTTCTCCCGTATACGTCTTCAGAACAGTTTTTGTTGCCTTAAGCGGAAGATGCTGTAGCTTTTCTTTATACACAGTCTCGGAGATCAGTGAGACGGCTGCACCGGTGTCCAGTTCCATGCGTATACGTTTGTCATCCAATAACGGGGTTACCCAGTATTCATGTGAGCCCACTGCCAAAGACAAAACATGCAGTGGCACTTTCTCTTGCGCTGAGGTGTCACCTTGATCATCCTGGGTCTACTCTAGGGTATGCAAGGTTCCTCTTTTTGTCGGCCAGACCACAGGCCTCCTTTTCTTTTGTTTACAGGCACACTCAATGTGTCCCTTTTTGCCACAGTGTCGACACACCAGGTCCTTACACCAGCATTCCGATGCCTGGTGACCCAGCTTACCACAGCGGTAACATTCTTGACTCTGCACCATTTTGTGGATCAGTTCTTGTGACACTTTTTGCACCCTAGGGGATGCACCGATGTATTGCGCCTCCCTTGTAGCCAGTTCCATGGAGACAGCAATATCAACAGCCTTCTGTAAGGTAAGCTGAGCCTCTGTCAGTAGGCGCTTCCGTATAGCTTCACTGTACAGGCCACACACTAACCTGTCACGCAGGGCATCATTTAACATCTCTTTAAATTCACAGTGTTCTACTAGCTTTTCTAAAATGGCTACAAATTGTACAACTGTTTCATCTTCCTTTTGGTCTCTTTTGTGGAACCTATATCTTTCAGCAATTACCAGTGGTTTTGGGGAGAAATGGGACCCCAGGATTTCCACAATGTCACTGTAAGATTTAGTCTCAGGCTTAACAGGGTGTAGTAAGCTGCGTAGCAGGGAGTAGGTTTTAGCCCCTACAACACTTAAGAATATTGGCACCTTCTTTGTTTCTGTAATGTCATTTGCAATACCAAAAAGCTCAAAATGTATACACATGCCACTGCTCTATATTCTCATCAAAAGGTTCCAGTGGCCTGGTCAGAGTAGCCATGATTTTAGTTTCACTTTCACAGTCAGTGCAAACAAGCAGTATTTTTATTTGTTTGTTTTGTACCTTGACTTCTACTTCCTTCTGTTACTGGAGCAGCACCAGGATCCCATCCATCGTCACCACTTGTTATATCCTTGGGCGCAGCCGGTTTAGGAAGAAATCACTTGAGGCCAGACAGCAGACAGCTAACAAAACCACCATTTTATTTACAGACTCAGAGAACTCACCCAGCCGGCTGATGCTGGCTGAGCTATCCCCTAATAATCTAACTCAGTTACCATAGGAACCAAAAACCATGACAACCAAATACACAACAGGTCTAATTAACCTGTAGAAGAATAACCCAAGAGGTTGCCCTATAACAAATCTTATAGAAGAAACTTTTTACCAGGTAAATAAGCTCACGGTCTCTCTTGTGCCTGCTCTCTCCAAACACCTGAGACTAATTGCCTAGGAAAAGAGAGGATTGTTGCTGTCCTCTTATATAGCATGCACCTGTGGAAGGCTATCATGCAGGAGGAGGTTACAAAAAAAAGGAATCATGGCATTGCTGGAGAAGTACTAATGTTTTTGGTTTATAGGGAAGGGCTACCATTATTTAGAAGATAATGAAAAATAGAGTTCTGTTCCATTTGGGTGATAGGGAATGCACTTTGTTAGGTAACCTATCTTTTATAATAAGTATCTGCTTGTTCCTAGTTTACATTTCTACCCTTTTAGATTTTATCTGAAGTGCAAGCTCGCATTATTAAAAGCTTCTCCCCACCTGTGACCTCCCTTGCTAATTCTAAAGCCATCATAACTGCAGCAAAGTTTAATTATAGGATTACTTACCAAACTGATTGGGGAACAAGCCTCTAGCTAGCTTCAGGAATTTAAAAGTTAACCTTGAACAAAAAATACTTAAATCTCATATGTTCTGATTACAAAATTATTTCAGCAGACATAATCAGTGAAGCTAGTGTAAATATACTACACCATATAAAACACTAAAATGAGCAGCCAACTTGCTTTTAAATATATCAAAGCCACAAGTCTACACCTTTCATTAGAGAGAAACGTTAGGAGCAATTTAATTAGGCAACAGAGTAAATAATTATGAATCCTACAACATCTAAGAGAAATTTCACTCCAAAGGTAGAGCAAGTTTGATACCATATTTCACAATTCCAGTTAAGCCTTCAGTTTTAAATTATCCAAACTTAGCATCCAGGTCCAGCAGTCTGTAACTCTTTAGCAGCATTCTTCTTGCTTACTTAGTCTCTGCTGTCTCCATCCACAGCATATATAGCTTAGTTAATAGTCTTCTAATAACTGAAGCCATCTAGCCTCTCATGTGGGCAGAGAGAATTCAAGGTTGAGGATTTTCACAGTAGTCTAGAGGATTTAATTTTAATAAATGATGTGTCTAAATCCTCTGGACTGCTTTGAAAAACCTCAGCTCAAATCCCTAGGAGTCTGAGTCACAGGTGAATCTATTATTATGCCAGTCTGTGGAAATTTGTTTCCTTAGCAAGAAAAGGAAATTAGGGAGAGGGGCACTCAGAATATTCCAGACAAGTCATTTCTCTACCCTAAATCTTAGGAGTCTTTTGGTTTTAATGTTACATAATTTATCTTGTCATTTTATTCAAATCTTTTGACAATGTTAGACTTCACATTATGTTAATAACTCAGGGGTGGTAGTTTTATATTTGGAAACAGACAGCAGACTGTGGCTTTCTACAGTGCTTACTGTATCTGTGATAGAATTATACCTGATATTTAACTGACAGTACAGTGCTCTCTACAATACAAGACAAAGGTAGGGTTTAAAACCCTAACAAGGTCTCTCTATAGGTGTAGTAAATGTAGATATTTTAGAGTGAGGCACTTTCTTCTGTTCAAGAGATGTAAGCAGCTGTCACTATTCTTTCTGTAGTATAATGAATATTGCTATAGTGACTACTGGACAGTACGTTGCATAGCTCCTCTATAGTTTGGACATGAAAGCAAGTTGAAAAAAGTATTACATGATTTTCTGGCAATGGCTGAATGCATATTAAATATTGTTAAATCTCATTTGCCAATATATTGTGTCTTCTAATGCATGTGTGATCATCAATTTGTAAAAATGGCTTCAGTAATATGATATAACTAGTGCTGTAAGTACATCTGGAGGAGCAACTCCAGTAACAAAGACCACATTTAATTATATGGGGCAACAGCTGGCCGACCTCATCTAGGCCTTGATCTGGCAAGTCACAGGCTGTGGAGTGCCATTTAAAGTGATGGGGCATAAATTTGCTCCCCTACCTGACCTTTCTCTTCCTTTCCAGCCAGCCCTGCTCACAGCCCACGAGCCCTATACCCACCCCTCCAAATCTGAATGAGCGGTATCACAACTTGGCATGCAGAGTCCCAGTATCACTCAGGTTTGTCTGTCAAAAAGTGGCTGGACCATGGCCCTGACAGTCCCCCAGCTCCACAGCCTAGGCTGCAAATACTTAGGCACGTGCTTAATTTTAATTCATGTGAGTAACCCCATTGAATAGACTGAGAAGGACTTAAGTGGGTTTACCCACATACATAAACTTTACAAGATGGGGGACTTGATCTTGGGAAACAATAACTCAGGAAAAAAGATTTGGGGGTTATGGTGGATAACAAGCTCCCAGTGTGACACTGTGGTAAAAAGAGCTAATGCAACCCTGGAATACATAAACAGGGGAGTCAAGTAGGACTAGAGAGTTTATTTTACTTCTGTATTTGACACTGGAGTGACTGCTGCTGGAATATCGTGTCCAGGTCTGGTGCCCACAATTTAAGAAGGCTGTGTCAGGGCTAGGGCATGGGCAGCCTGGCCAAGGGGTTAGGCATCAGGCACAGGTCAAGGGTCCAGGAGCCAATTACTAGGAATACAGGGTAGGCTAGAATAACAGGAGATCAGAACTGAAAGACAAACCACAACATAGGCATTGGGTATCAGTTACCAAGAGTCAGACCAAGTCAGGATACCAGGAGGCTGGTCATCAGTATTATCCATTCCCTGAGTAAAGGTGAGTGGTGCAAATTGAGACAACAGAGGTGAAAAGTTTCCCTTCTCAGACCCCTTAAAGGTTTAGGATTTTTCTACATTAATAAATAGCTTCACAAGGCATGCTACTGAAGCCATATTTGCGATATAAGCATTAATGTAATGTGATATGCCATATATGCTAGTTGTATGTAGGGTTAAGACTGTAAACTGGAATGCATTAAAGATATTTAGTATATGTAGGGGACAAAATGTGTGTCTTTTGAAATATGACTGACAACCTAATGGGTGTGGGTGTGATAGTGTGTCTACTCTACACAGGACAGGAAGGGGTCTACGGCCATACCGAATGCCCCCGATCCTGTCCGATCTTGGAAGGTAAACCATCCCGACGGGACTAGTCTGGTGCCTTTCTCTGCAGGGGAGGGCACTGGTGCTCAATCAGCTAGTCCTGTCCATGCTCTGACACCGGCTCAACACCCTGGTCCCAGTCCTGGGTTTCCTGGCTGATATCCAGAAGCTGTTTCTGGAGTTCTTTTGGCCAGGGCTGCACTGGGTCTCTGTGGGGGTTCTCCATCTCCCCTTGTGCACTCAGATCCATGTCTTCTGCCTCCAGGTCCTGCAGAGACTCCTCTATGGTACAGGTAGTCCAGCTTGGAGCACGTTGGCACACGCCTTCCTGCACTGCTTCCGAGGGCTCCAATATGACTGGCAGCCCCTGTTCCGGCTCCTCCTGAACATCCTTTTATGCTTTTTGGCTGCACTTTTCCCCTCATCTTTTCCTATACTCACCCCCTATTCATGGCCCCACAAAGTCATGGGACATCCTTGTCAACCTCCTCCTAGCACTGGCCAAAGTGGCCATCTACAACACCAGGGAGAGGAGGTTGGCTGAGAGGGTTTCCTGTGTCTGTGGGGTCTATTTCCAATCCTCCTTCCATTCACACATCTGGGCGGAGATCCTCTGGACGGAATCTGCTGGCTGCCTTGACACCTTCGAGGAGCAGTGGGCACTGTCTGGAGTTCTCTGTTCAGTGTCCCATTCAGATTCCCTTTGTTTGACCCTTAGACCTTCACACCTACCCCAGGTACATTTTTCATTGTTCCCGTAATTATTTGAGTTCCTGGATCTTGTGGACCCTCCCCTAAGGCTAGGGGAGGGTCTTTTAGCAGTAGAACAGGACTGGAAGGGCTTGAGGTGGCCAAGTAGGCTGCACCTGGTGGAAGAGCCAGGCAGGTTAAGCTGTGCAGAAACAGGTGGGGCCTATAAAGCCAGGAAGCTTTTGGAAAAGATGCTATTGGAAAAGGGCAGCTATTCCTTGGGAAGAAGGTTTGGAGCTGGTATTCCCACAATAAGTAGGGGGAACTAGGTGTAGTAGGAAGCAGTCCAGGGAAGGAGCAGTGAGGGCTGGAAGAGGAAAGCCCAGAATTGCTAGGTTGCACCAGACTTGCTGTTGGGCCCTAGATTCCCCTACCAGCCACAGAGGGTAAGGCATAGACCAGGTACAGGGGCAGTGAACTGAAAGACTGCCAGTGTCACTGTGGGGATGATAGAGGATTTGAAGGACTGTACCCTGGAAGGGGGGAATGCTGAGTGACCTAGCTGGAGGGCTGAGTCATGAAGAGGATGCTGTAGTTCCTGGAGTGAGAGGGGCTGCAGACCTGAGAGAGAGAATGTGATGGTGTGTGACCACAGGAAGGAGGCATTAGGTAAGTGGTGAGTGGTGCACTCCATGACAATGGGAGCATGTAATGATAATGATACGATGCACACCTATGGCAAGTGATAATTACCCTCCGCACCCCCGCCATCCTTAATAAAAGCTATTAGCTGAAGGCTGGGAAAGAAGTTGAATATGTAGTGATCTACTATAGATAACTGGTCCCTAATCTTGCAAAAACATAACTTTGTGCCCATTCTTTTCAGGTTCTTACACTACTGTGATGAGGGTAGTATCTGAACACCTTACAGTAGTGCATTAAGTGACATCACCAATATTGTCACTAGTGGTTCATTTTCTCTCTCCTCATTTTCCCAATGAGATATTTGTGTGTGCAGTGGAGTGTTTTGCTTCGGCAGCATTTTTTGTTTTTAAATGTACACACTACTCTGTGTTTATGTTAGAATGCAAAGTATATTTCTTCAACCTTGCCCTCAAGTGGAAGGTGGTGGGGGATTGTGATGGTTCTTAGTGTCTGGAGTAGTTCATTCCACAGCCTCATATTAGCCTCTAAGAAAGCTCTGTCTCCGGTACACATGAGCTTTACCCTTGGGTTAGAAAGTTCTACTAGGCCTGAAGAGTGAAGCTATTGAACATGATCTTCATCCCAGAGTTACCTGTCTTTTAGAATCCTGGGCCCAGGCCATTGAGCACCTTAAAGATAAAGACTGAGTCATTGAATGTGATTTGATAACAACATAAGAATGGCCATAGTGGGTTAGACCAAAGGTCCATCTAGCCCAGTATCCTGTCTTCTGACAGTGTCCAGTGCCAGGTGTCCCAGAAGGAATGAACAGAACAGGTAATCAAGTGATCCATTCCCTGTTGCTCATTCCCAGCTTCTGGCAAACAGAGGACACCAGGCCCGCCCCTCCTGGCTAACAGCCATTGATGGAGCTATCCTCCATGAAGTTATCTAGTTCTTTTTTTGAACCCTGTTATAAGTCTTGGCCTTCACAACATCCTCTGGCAAAGAGTTCCACACGCTGACTGTGCACTGTGCTAAGAGATGTGATGTGATCACTGTAGCCAGTGTTGCTGAGGAGATGTGCTGCAGTGTTTTATAGTAGTTTGAAATTCCTAAGTGATCATGGATTTATTACCAGGCATATTGCACTACTGTAATCCAAATGCAGGGTGACAAAGGCATGTATAACTGAGGCCAGGTCATGGCCTGCCAGACAGGTATGGAGTCTCCTAGCCAACCAGCGATGGTAGAAAGTGTTACTCAAGGATGTTGCTGCAGTGCTGATGTATTGACTTCAACAGCCATACTTACATAGTTTTCGTGAGATAAGGGCCTTGATTTGTTCCCCCGAATCTGATTTCTTTTTGCAGTTTCATTCCTTTAAGTATATTAAATAGTTTTCACTGAGAAACCACTGTTTCTTAATATAAACAGATCAGACCCAGAAATTCAGCATCTTCTCATAAACATCTCCTTTCTGGATACACTTAGACAAATGTATTCTGTTATATCTCTAACAGGAATTTCCAGCTGTAGGGCCTCAGTCCTGCAACTGGATCTGTGCGGGGACAAACTAAATTCACTGGGGATCCATGTGGGTGCAAGAATCTGCCTGCACAGATCCAGCTGTAGGATTAGAGCCAGTAGTCTGACATCCTTAAAATGTAGTTTCCACAGTCTCCTATACTTTGAAAACATTGCATAAGGCTTTAGCTGTTCATTTCCCATTAACTTTAATACAGCTCATTCAGTCATGAGGAAGACTGAAATGATTAATGATACCTATGAAAGATGAACTACAATCCATGATATTACATAATGCAGGGTCTGGTATAATCCACTTGACTGGGGAAGTCAGTCATTTAATGTATGCTTCATTATTGCTGATAATATTTTAAAATATGACAAACTATAGCAAGGCATTAAGCGATACATTTTCAGCTTGATAGAACTGCTTAATAATTTAGGAGTAAATATTTAGCTGTATCCTCTAAGCTCTACATTTTATCTTTTACTCTGTTTATTTGCAGGCTTTCTCTGCCATACCATTTGTGTGTCTGGCTTTATTTGCCTATTTCCATAATTCTCTGTGAGCACTTACATAATTAATAGCTGATAGTTCAGGACTACACATCCATCACTGGAGTGGTTAACTATAAACAAATTCTAAAAAAACCACAACCTCCAACTCTTCAACTGGCCAACAGCATTTAAAGAAAACACAAATTACAAATTTCCTTCCAGTTTAAATGTCAACATAGCAGACTGTGCTGATTCAGATTTTTGTGACTTCAATCAAATGCAAAGTAACTATCAAACAAATGCCACAGAGTCTAAGATTTTCAAGATAAACCTGAAGAGTCCAGCTTGGGGAAGTATGCCACTTCCGCAACATTGTTGCTAACATCCCATGTAACTTGCTCTACAGGGATTGGACTCCCTAGCTCAAGAGGGAGCAGACCATAGGGCTAGGAGTTCTCATTGGCTTTGTTTGCCTGTCCAAAGCCAGGAGTTTTGTGGTATTCAGTCCACATTGTTCCACTTGGCAACAGGAGTCCTACAAACTCTTCTGCCTGGGAGCTGGAGTGGGTATATGGGAGCTGGATTCAGTACAGGGGAATAAACCTCCAAATGGATGATCCTGTATTTCTTCAGATGTGTATCCCCAGATGATGGAAAAATCTTCATTTACCATCAAAAGAGTGAGGAAGAAATCTTGCAAGTGCAGACTTTTTTTCCAGCCTCCTCTCTGTACAGGAATGGCCTGTTCAGAGGTTTTCAGCCTTGCTTAGATAGCAATAGGCACTGAAGACAGACAAAAGAAGAACCAAAACATAAATGGTAGGCTGATTTATCCTCTCAGTCATGACAATACAGAACTAGATGAGGGCAGAACTTGACCCATCATCTTTAAATCCTATGAAATATAGCTTTTGGAGAGCTAGCCAAAAAATGTAAACATCTCCCATAACTTAAAAATAAGAAATCACACTCCAGTTCAAGAAAATACCAAGTTTTTTGCATATAAAACAAGGATTAGGATGAGCTAATCAGTGCTAAACAAGCTTGTTGAATTGCCAACATGACACCCATGTTACGGCGACATGCAAAGCTGGAAAGTCAGGAAAATGGCTTTGGCCAGCAAACTTAACCTTGTATTTTGTAAAGGTTGCTTGCTATGGGCACAGTCCTGATAACAGTGAAGTTAATGGGATTGTTCCTATTGACTTCTGGGGAAACTAGTAAGGTCGCATCATAGAAATTTAGGACTGGAAGGGCAATCAAGAGGTCATATAGTCCTGCCTCAATGCAGGGGGGCTGGACTAAGTAAACAGATAATTAGGAACAGGTTGGCCAAAAACCTGTCAGGAAAGATCTCCAATGCTGGGGATTCCACAACCTCCCTTGAAAGCCTAACTACCCTTGTAGTTAAAGTTTTTCCTAATATCTAACCTAAATTTCCCTTGCTGCAGATTAAGTTTGTTACATCTTGTCCTACTGTCAATGGACATGGAGACCAATTGATTGCTATCCTCTTCTTAACAGCCCTTAACATTCTTGAAGACTTGTCAGGTTCTCTCTTCCTCTCCCACTCACCCCCATAAATTCTTTGCTCAAGACTAACCACACCCAGTTTTTAACCTTTCCTCATAGGTCAGGTTTTCTAAGCCTTTTATATTTTTTGTTGCTCTCATCTGGACTCTCTAATTTGTCCAAATATTTCCTAAAGTGTGGCACCCAGAATTGAACACAGTGAGGTCCATTAAGAGAAATTTTGGGTCCCAGCACATCATGTTCACTGGGACCTCCCCTTCCCATTTTATTTTCACATTATAGACATCTTGGGAGGGTGGGGTGTCTGAGCTCAAGATCCAGTACAATTGTCGGCTTATTCCCCTCCCAC
The DNA here is from genome assembly GCF_020497125.1 of Mauremys mutica. NCBI lineage: Eukaryota > Metazoa > Chordata > Testudines > Geoemydidae > Mauremys > Mauremys mutica. The sequence goes on from NC_059078.1 coordinate 101,033,488, forward strand.
ACACATATGAGCCCTGGACACAGTACTCCAGCTGAGGCTTCACCAGTGCTGAGTATAGCAGGACAATTACCTTCCATGTCTTACATAGGACATTCCTTACACCCATCCAGCCTTTTCCTCCACTGCATCATGTTGTCTCACATGCAATTTGTGGCCCACTGTAACCTCCCCCTCCCTGAGCTTTTCAGCAGTGCTACCACCTAGACAGTTATTCCCCATTTTGTAGCTGCATATTTGATTTCCGCTCCCTGGCCCCTTCCTAAGTGAAGTACTTTGCACTGGTCTTTATTGAATTTCAACTTGTTGATTTCAGACCATTTCTCCAATTTGTCAAGGTCATTTAAAATCCTAATCCTGTTCCCCAAAGCGCTTGCAATCCCCTGTCCCTTCAGTTCAGTGTCCTCCACAAATTTTATAAGCGTACTTCACACCATTATCAAAGTAATTAATGAGTACCAGAGCCAGGACTGGCCACTGGAACTCCACTAGATATACCCATGTGCTTGTAAACAGCAGTGACTGGGGGCCTGAGGAATCTATTCGTTTTCTGATTTAAACAAAATCACTTTCTCGTAACCAAGGAAGTGCCACTTGGCAAACAAACGAGTGTCACATGCCAAAAACCATTTCTTCTTGATAACTATATTGATTTGACTGATAGTGTTCATCTTGTGCAATTTGAAATGGGTGATGTAGATGAAGAACCTATAGGCGTGTCCAGGGAAAATCAGTGAAACATACCTGACATCTAGAGTAGCATGTGATTTCAAAGGGCCGGGGGGAGAAATTGCTCTTAAGTGATTTGTCATTTTTTTATGGGGATGATACAGCAGTGCCCAGGGAAAGGATAAACTCCATCAAAGGTCAGCAAATCTCTCCAGCCCCCCTCTTTGGATTGGTGGTGGGATTTTAAACTAAGGGTTCACTTGAGACACCACCCAGCCCATCTTTGCACTAATTCAGGTTTCTGTGCCAACAGCTTCACTGCTGACATGGCAGTTTCTGAGTCCCCATTCTCAGGGATATTTTAAAAGCTAATTAATTGCAGGCTTCAAAAATGTCTATTTGGGTTTGTGCAGAGCTGCCCGAATTATACTCTCCATGTGCTGATATCCTGTTTTCCACATGGAAGAAGAGACTAGCAATCTCCATGATACCATTGCTCTGTCCTTGCATCCCACCTCGGGCATTCCATGAGGACAGTGATAAATACATGGAGAGGGTCAGGTCAAGCTGGATATCATCCTCCCTGTTCCAACTTCCAGGGTACTCCAAAGCAAAGGTAATATAATCTGTAGCCACTTTATTAACATTTGAACTGCCACCTCCACAGGTAATCAGAGGTGAAAGGTTCCCCATTAGCATGGTTCCATTGCAGCGATGCTGCCAGGAGTCGGTGAACAACACCGGGCCCTGTAGAAACACAGATGCACAAGACTTTCCACACAGACAGCCCTGGCTTCTTTGGGCTTCCATTTCCCCCATACCTGCCGGAAGAAATCATAAGAAGCAGTGAAAAAGTCCATTCTCCTTTGTGGGTTTTTCCATGAAGGTGATGGTTTGAAACACTGTGACCATGTCACTTTTTCAGAGAAAAATCAAGCATTGCTTTGCAGCTTGCTGCAGTCTGCAGAGTTCCTTGTGCATTTCCATTTCTGAAAGGTTTTGTCATGTTTCATGATGCGCCTCTTTCATGATATGCCTGTAGATCTGTTTCCATAAACCAAATGTACAGCTAAATGCACTGAAAGGGTAAAGTTAATTATAGATAAATGGCAACTGAGTGATGCCATTGTCATTGATTTGCAAAACATTAGAGCTCTAGGAATTCCGTTTCCCTCACTGGGCAGCATTAACACAGTTATAAATTGCTAAGTGTCACAAAGGGCAAAAAAATTCCTTTTTTGCCTTTACTGAGGAAGCTGGCCACAAAGTGACAGAATTCAGATGTCTTTGTGTGCATGAAAATGAACCCTCCCCCTTAACACACAGAAGAAAGTTGAAATGAGCATTCGGCAAAATCCAGCAAAGAATGGAAAACAAATCAGCAGACATCTACAGTGGAAATCTAGGGGTCCTTGAGAAAGGAGGGAAGCTGACAGAGCCCTGTCAATGCAGCTGTAGAAATCTAAAATATAGCTACCAGACGACGGGGATCATTGAGGCAAACAGCCCCTGGGCTAATCCCCAGATAATCAGTTATAGTTTTTCTCTCGCCTTCCTCCAGTGTGCATACATACAACTGCAAGAGCATGTGGATTTTTTCCAAGATTAATCTCTCTGGACTGAGTAGATAGCAGAGAGACAGTGGCAATCCATGAAGGGCTGCTGGGTGGCAAGGGAGCTCCCCATTCATACAGTATGGTGGCTCCCAACCACAGAGTTGGAATCTTCCTACTGTTCCGTTTGTACCAGCCCCAGCTGTCCTTAGGATTGTTGAGGCACTTACTGCTCCATAAAATGAGCCAGAATTAGATCCTTTATATTAACAAGGAGTCATTCTTTGTTGTGGCTGGAACTGGTATCTACGCTACAAATGTAATCCTCAGTTCATATCCAGACCTCCACACCATGATGGGTTGATGGCGCCTGGCCATTTTAAAAGTGCCCCTCTTTTGATAACTCACAGTCTTATTTTGTAATTTCCTAGTTTAGCCTGTTATGTTAAGGAAGGGAAGATCAGTGTTGCCAATTCTTGCAATTTTATTGCAATTCTTGTGAAATTTGTTTTTTTTCCCCCATAAAGCCCCCACTCCTAGTGTCATCAGCTTATGTGAAACTCTCTGCTTTCACTTTAATAAAAAAAAAGGAACTGTCTAGCCCTCGTTGTTACAGAGAAAAGCTTGAAAAAATGAACTTTAAAAACTCAGAAGCTAGAAGGCATAAGCCATACATTGAGCCCAGAATTTATTACTTAAAAAAATTAATCTCAAAGTTAAAGCTTCTTTATTTTTGGAGGACTGATTCATGATTTTTGACTGCTTGGGTTTGGCAATACTGTAAAATTGGCTTAGGGTTGTGCATAAAACCTAGAATAGTTGTACAATATCTGTGAAATAAACTAATGCAAATCTTTTAAAAGCAAATAGAGACCTGACTAGTCCTGATTAGTGTGGAGACACAAACTAAATGTGTCTAGTGAATCAATACCACAAGATCTGCTGTTGAACTGTAGGAAAGTGTCTGTTTACCAAAATCTGCAATTATTTTTTTTGAGGAGGGTGAAGGGAGAAATAAACCAGATTAGAAACTGAATCAGCAGTGATTTGATTCCCCCACCACCTCCCCGAGGCAAAATATAACATCTCAGTGGCCATAACCTCTGCTGAGGGACATGAATGATAAACTAGTTTTTTACTCTTTAAATGTTTCCTTTTCATCTTGAAGTGAAGACCTATGTCTTTCAGGCAGCATTTCCACAAGGAGAGGAAAAAATTTTAAAGCAAAATTTTGAGCAAGATGCTGGCACTACTAATTATCCCTCATTGGGGGAACTCTGCATTTCTTTTCTATTGGGCAATGAATTATAAGCTAGAATTAGCAGTCAGGGAACAAATGGAGTTCTGATTGGAGATTGTCTCTTGTAGCTAAGAAATTGAACGAACAATTTAAAAAAGTTAAGGAAACATTAAGTATTCCTAGTAGATAAGATTGCCATATTCCCTATCCTATCTGATACATTTCTAGAGAATTAGAGTACTTTGTGGGAGGCTACATGAAAATTACAGAAATCTGTTATACTCCATGAGGTAAAGAATGCTTCAGATGATAAATACTGTTAGACTAAGGTTAGCACAACATGGGTGTGCAAGGAGGCGGGGAAAAGAGGGTGCAAGTAACCTTCTGTGGTTTTCTTCTATGCGCAGGGAACAGTCTTAGCTTGTGTTTGCACATCCTGACCACAAGCACTGGGAAAATCTCACCCTGGTACCCACTGAAAGCCCCAGGGCCCAGGGAAAGGTTGGGCCAGGTGATAGCTTTGTTTCCTCTCCATACGGGCTGGTGGAGTTGAGTTAGTGACAGTCTGTACCAGTAAGGATTGGTGGAACTCAAAACTGGGTCAGCAGAGGGACCAGGCAACAGGCATCTCCATACAACAACCCCCACTGGCAGCTGTAACCCGACTGCTCCCCATGACCAGCAATTGATGTACACTATAGCAACTCTCACCCAAGAGACACTATTGACAGCTGACTTGGAGGCTTCTGATTAGCCCTTTAACCCTACAAAAGCCCACAGGACTACTGTATTGATCTCAAGGGCCAGAAGAGTTAAAGGTATTATAAATTCTTTCACTGTCCAGACATTAAAATGGTGATACCAAAGTTCATGCAGTTTCCAGCAGAGAACCTGGTTTACTCAGTTTCTTGGCATCCAAGAGATTTCATTCTAAAGTTACAAGTTCATTGATCAAAATGCAAGAAAACAAGCAAGCAAAAACTGATAGAGTAATTATGCAAAACAAACAATCTAAACATAGTCTGACATTTTGCCTCCAAAAGGAGTCTCTTATTTCCACCAACAACCTTTCTTTGATAAAGAGAGGTTAACTTTACTCTCAGTCCTGATGTGAAGTGAATCACTTCTATTTGTGCCAGACACAAGTTGGAGGAGAGACAGGATAAACAGATTGAAATACAGCCCTTGTTGGTGTTCCAGGAACACCGGACAGCTAGTCAATCATGAATGGATGCTTTAGGCTGACAGGTCAGCCACAACACCTATTGCTTGGACCCAGACTTGCATTCTAGTCAGACATTATCTGGTTGGGTCCTTTCTCCTTAGACAGGGCAGGGCTCAATGGGCCATTTCACATTACTGTGATAATGCATGTGGTGCAGTTGATTTTAGGATCCATTGAGAAGCCAATAGAACTAGACAGGATACCAGGAGAAAAAACAGTGGGGCAGAAAGTAACAGGAAGGGAGACAGAACAGTATCATATGTGTCTCTGCAGTGGTGACAAATAGGTATATCCACTGATGGGCTGAGGACATGGGTGCCATGATGTGATGTATGTAACATTGTTGTAGCTGTGTTGGTCCCAGGATATTGGAGACCAGATGGGTGAGGTACTATCTTTTATTGGACTGGCTTCTGTTGGTGAGAGATACAAGCTTTTGAGCTGCATAGAGCTCTTCTTCAGGTCTGGGAAAGGTACTCTATCACAGTTAAATGCAAGGTGGACCAGATTGTTTATCACAAGTATCTAACACACATTCTAAGGACCATTAAGGTAGAGTGGCCCACAAACACCTCTGCAGACATAGGACAAAAAGAAGGGGTTAGTGGGTTACAGACTGTTGTAATAAGCCATAAATCCAGTGACTTTCAGAACTCATAGGTAAACAACAAAATTCCTTTAAGAGCAAGGCCCACATGGGAAGAAAATCTTTGTCTGGTCTGTTCCTTCTGTCTTGGAGTGAAGGGAGCTGAGTTGGGAAGAGATGAGTCGAACTGATACAAATCAATGAGCTGGGATCCCAGTCTCCTTTTAAAGAACCCTCAATGGGGTGAGTGTTTGGGGGGTAGGGGGGAGAAGGGAAGTATGTGAGGCAAACTTGCAGCCATACCAGGGCTGCTCGATCAGTTGCTGCAGTGAGCAGCACTCAGGCATGCAGCAACCACCTATCATCAAGCAGAGCCTGGATCAGAAGTTTTCAGGCTCAGGTATTTCTACCACCCCAACAGAGCTGCAGATCAGTCTGAACAATAGTACTGCCTAGTCAGGAACCATCCTGCTGCCTCGCAGTGCAGCAGACTCCAAAGACTCCCAGCTTGCTCCCACTCTGACTCCTGCTCCCCCCTACCTTGCCTGAGCCTTATCCTAGTATTGTTCTTGCCCTGCACTAGCCTTGCTGCAGCCTCCTCACCAACCTGCTTCAGCCTCTACCTACTATTCCCTCGTATCCCCTCGTATCCCCTCCAATATTCGGTTTTGACCTTCGGTGTGTCTCTGGATTCCAGCTTCATTATCAACTTGGCTCATCTTTAGCTTCTGACAACCCAGCTTTGACCTCTTGCCTGCATCTGGATTCTGGCTACAGTTCAGATTTTTGGTTTGGCTACTGACTCTGATCTGTGTTGACCCCAGCATCTCCCCAGATCTCAATTCCAGGACCGCCCTTGGCCCAGGCCCAACCCTATGCCTAGCTGCAACCCATGCTTCAACCACTAGGCCTGATTATCGGAGACAGTGCCTGACAAAATAGGAGGCACAGTTCATCCCCTCATTATTTCATTCACCAATTAAACCCATTTCTGTAAGACCATATTTTCTTATTTATTAAGTCCAGTCTCAACAGTCCTTGAGTCACATTGATAGGCCCTTTTTGTTTGCACTAATTCAGTTTCTCTGGTTTCTTGCACCTTCTTATAACATACTTCATTGAAAATAACTTGACCTACTTTCCATGGTTAATTCCCACAGACACAAAGTTATAAGATGTCACAATAACCTAGGAGTTTTCACATTTCTTACAGTTGAGCTCACAATTAGGGTAAATTTGTTATCCCAATTATGGTAATTAGACATACCAGGCAACATCACAGATCTCTAGCAAGCTACGGTGAAGACTCTACTTCTGTGCTGCTGAACTCCTGGCACTGACTTTGGCTCTGACTTGGATTCTCTCCCTCTTTCCAGAACCCCAACACAAGTTCTGACCTTGGCTCAGAAATCTGTCCCTTGAGCCACCCCTTGCCCGAGACCCTGACCGTTTGCCTGGATCACCCCTAACGCATACTGAAGGCCAGCCTTGTGGTAACATGGAGGCAATGAATCATTCCATGCTCGGCATGTCTGTGAGGGCACCAGAAATGCATGAACAAGTTAACCATCTCCAGGAAGAACTCCCCACAGTGAAAGCACAAGTGTTTGCGGCTCTCAGTGGAGATGCTGCTGCGCAGACTACCCAGCTACAGGGACAGAATGCTGCTCTTCCGGCTCAGCTGGCACGGTACACCCCTGAGAGCCAGTCCCTGTGGGAGCAGACTGCCCCAGCTCTGTGGCAAGAATACTGCACTGCAGACCCATGCTAGGCCCATGCCCCTGGGACAATGCAGGGCTGAGCATTCCCCTCCCTGAACACCTCAGTGGAGTGAAGAAGAGGATGGCAAAAAATGAAGCTCTGTCCCCTTCTTTCCACCCTTTAACTTTGGATTTAGCAACAGGAAAAAAAGGACTGTGTACCTCTCCCTAAAGAGCTAACCCTTAATCTCCAGATGCTGGAATGTTATGTTATATTTAAAAGATTTTGAAACAACTTTTTAAATGTAGTCATTTGCCTTTCAAAGCTGTCTGCTGATGTTGACCTTCTGATGAAGTATCAGAATAGACCATACAATGTTTGGTTTCTTTAACAGAGGCTCATCAAGAATGCAAATGGAGGAGAGGATAATATTGCAATAATCTTAAACTCCAGGGTAATATGGAATGGTGAAGGCCCAAGACAGCGTTTAGTCGTGGAGAATGTTAATGAAGTCTTTTGCCATATGGAAGCCTGAAATAAACTTTATTCTTTAATAATTTAAATAAATTTTTAACTTCTCCAAGCTGTGCACAAAGGGTAGAAGTTTCAAAATCATCCTACTCATGTAGTCAAGGGGAGATAAGCTCTTAAGTGACTAAGGCTCTCTTGCATGTTTTACCCAACAGGACTACACAGTGTGTGCCTTTTACCCTAGAGAAATCCTCAAAAGATCTTCTGAAAATCAATCTATTAACAAAAGCCAATGTATGGTAAAAAATTTTCACCACATCCACACTCCTTCCCTCCCTCCCCTCCATTCTATTTATTACTTCAGATGGTGAATAAACAGCAGGAGCAAAAGAATCCTGTTTTCATGCAGATAGCCTTAATTTAAAATAAATTCCCCGAGATAGTCAGATTTTTCTCTAAAGAAAATATTTCTAAAATTTTCCATGAGGTGTGAGCTGGTATAATACATCTTTGCAAATGACATTTTTCTGTAGGAACCCTAGAGAGCAAATATACTCCAGGGCTGAGCTGAGCTTGGGGCAGGCCAGAGAGAGAAAGGAGCAGTCAAAAACTGTAGTCCACCTTTGAAACCCCTCTCATCAATAGATGGTGGAACCAGTCACAATGCAGCCCCAATATAAACCAGAATAGCAAACATTTTAATATGGTGTTCTATTGTGTGAGAACATGGTAAAGTTAATAGCTCCAAGAAATAATGATTATTTACAATTGTAAATAAGGAGTTTTTTCTAATGTAAAATCACTGTGTTTAAAAAAAATCAAATCTCCAATAATAAAGCCTAGATATCTATTCTAAAATGGAGTTGGTCCTTATATTTGGTACTAAACCAAGTATAGCAGTAAACAATAGGATACAAATATTCTTAATCTCAAAAATGAGGCTTGTATAATGATCCATTTTGGCATAAATAAATCAAATGAAGGACCTGATCCCACAATGTTCTGACAGCAGGGCCATCCAGAGGATTCAGGGGGCCTGGAGTCTTTGGCGGCGGGGAGCCCCTGCCGCCGAAGACCCGGCACTTTGGCGGTGAGTCCCGGGGCGGAAGGATCCCCCGCCGTGGGTCTTCGAGGCATTTCGGCAGCGGGTCCCGGGGCGGAAGGACCCCCTTGCCGCCGAAGACTCGGAGCAGAAAAAGCTCCGGGGGCCCGGGCCCCCAGAGCAAGTTAAGGACCCCACTCCAGGGCCCCCAAAAACTCTCTTGGGGGCCCCTGTGGGGCCCGGGGCAAATTGTCCCACTTGCCCCCCCCCACCTCCTGGGCGGTCCTGAATGCCTTGAACTCTCATTGGCCTTCATAGGAACTGTGGGTTCTTAGCATCTGTCAGGATAATGCCCTTACCTTATGACTTTGAGTACAATCAAATAGCACATGATGAATAACCATTCCATGCTGTCAGTGTAAACATTTTTCAGAATTGCATCCAGTGGCTCTGACTCTGGGACACCCCCAGCAAATCCAGTGAGTTTGCGTGCATAAGAATTGAGCAAAGCAGTGCGGGAGTCAGGCTCTCCTCCAGATACACAGTGATAAGTTGCCTGCAGAAAGAGAGTATTCCACCTGGCCTACACACTCTCCTTTTCCCTTCATTTTGTGGAAGCCTCTCCCTAGGGCTTCTACTGCATCAGAGGGAGAAGACCAAACACAGGGAAAGTGAGCAAGTTAGGCTCCCTTAAATTCCCCTTCCACCAAACCCATGGGTGGAAATAGTGGAAGTTAAAGCCTATAGTTCTATTGATTCCCATAGGTCTGCTCGTGTGTGCTGTGGAACTGCTTCTATGGTGATTCCACAGTTAAAGTAGGTAGGGGTATCCCTAGTAGCATGGGTTCAAGAAATGGGGTGGGGCAGGCAGGAGGCCCCGGAGGCTTGTGGGGAGGCATTGGGTGGCTATGTGAATGGCCGTCTTAATTTTGTTGGCTCATCTTTACCAGGACCCAGAAGATCAGCAGGTTCTGGAGGCTAAACTCTTGGCTTCTTTTACTGGGGCTGTGGGAGGAGGCAACCTCCCTCGCCCACCTCCACTCCCCCCAGCTCAAGAGGTGTTTCCTAAGAAACACTGATTTGAAACTCAATTTCTGTTGAGGAGAGGCAGGCCCTGGATAAGGACCTCAGAATTAGTCCCTCACTTTTTAAACAAGGCATAGTATGCAACAGACTGCCACAATTACAGTGTACAGTGTGTTAATCTTTTACAGTGCTTTGATTTTAAATTGCAATTAAGCTGAATAAAAAGTTTTATAAAACACTCTCTTGCATAGATTTTCAGCTAGACAGTAGGTTCTCCTGTTTGATAGAGCAGCAGCTTTTAAATCCTGTGTCCAGAATAGGAGTTACAATGTAATCATGTACAAAGTTAGTAAATATTGTTTACCATTAAATCCACATTTTCTGACTCACTAACATTTCATAGACTCTTTATTGAAATGTCCCAAAATAGGAATAGTCAGTGAACCCTCTCTCTTTAATAATCCATAACCAGAATTAATTATCACATTGATGCTTTTGCTTGTAACTTGTCATCAAGTGATTATTATGGAGCAAGAATGATTCAGCTCACTGAATTAGACAGTGACCTATATATTCTGGAACTTCTGCTCTGATTTAGCTGTGGTCAAAATGATGGAAGATCTGTCCAATTGCATTCTTGTTAAAGGTTTTCAACTGAATAAGTCTGGTTACTATCATTCCTGTTTATAATGGAGTTTTTGACAATACTGTCACACGTGCTTTGGTATATCGATGGGGGTCTTTAATTCATGCAGCCATATCTCCACTCCACTTCCCAAAAGCACTGTGCAGGAAATAGAAGGTTGGTCCTAGTGCCCTGAAGTCAATAGAATTTTTGCTATTGAATTCACTGGAAGCAGGACTGAGCCCTAAATTATTAAACTACTCTTTTCTTTTACTTTCAATCCCTTTAGGAGTACTATGTACTGGAAAAAAATGTCTCCTTGTCACAATGAAATCATCCAAATGCTGTTCCGGCAAGTAGTAATCCAGCACTTAACAATCAATGTACTGCAGCAATTCATTAGTACCACACTGGATGCCCAGGAGAATGGAAAATGTGATAGACCTTATAACAACTGCTGGCTGATGATGCTAAACAAAGAGTTTAACATCATCTATAGTTATTTTAAGAGATCCACTCTGTGAACCCATATATTTAAATAGAGGTGAGAACTTCCTATATTAAACATTTCCAAAAGAAACCATAGGAAAGAAAATTATTAAATACACATTGATACAGTTAAACACCCTCAAATTCAGGAAATGCAAAAATAAAGGTTCCAGCATCATTGACTTGGCTGTATGGTACTAATTGGACGCTTTACAATATACAGTTAAGATAAATTAGTCACTTATTAAAATCAGCAGTATTCTGTGCAGAGCGAGACAAGAGGGGTGGGAAGGAGAGAAGGTTTTAAGGTGGGTGTTTGAAGGTGGTGTCTATGCAGCTGGGAGGGTGGGCACAAGAGATGATGAGACTGGAAAAGTTGTGCTATTTGGCCAGGAAGATGGCAGAGCTGAAGGAGGAGAGAATAAATGTAGAGTGGAGGAAATCCCATGTAGTCATGGGAGTGAGCCAGGGTTAATGGGACAGACTTTTCAGTGGAACGGGGTAAAGTGTGGTGGTGTCGTCAGGGGAGTGACTGTTCAGTATGTATTGTTTCTCTTGCCTTGAAATGAGATTGTAGCAATACTCTTCAAGAATCACAATATACATACAAGAGACCACCCTTATTAACCCACCTCCTCACTTAGGAATATTTTTAGGGCATTCTTAGGTAAAATGGACAAGATTTTTTTAAAAGATACTAAAATTAGGCTCCTAAATCCTTATTTAGCCATTGATTTAAGTGGACTGACTTTACAAAAGGTATGAGCATTCAGCAGCTCCTCCTTGACCTTGTCACACAGAGAGAACTTTCTCCTGAAGTAGAATATGCTACTAGTGTCACAAAGCAGTGCTAAATCATAGCACTCTCTCTTCTGCATTAATACCAATCAGTCCTATTCTTATGGTGATGACCCAAAAATATAGCATTAAATTTGGTTGTCCAGAACTGAGATTAGAATCTCTATCTTTACCCTGTTCACTTATTACTTTATCACTTCAGATATAAATATTCCTGTCTCATCATTGGCTTCATGTTGCCAAGCAACAGTCAACCAAAAATGTAACCAAACACTTGTCTCAGGGTTTGAGAAGTTGACCTTTATTTTCACTTTCCTTAACTACTTACCTGCTAATGAAAAACCTCTCTCTGTAATGGTATCAGCTTAATCCAGTCTTCAAAACTTCAATAGAGACACTTTAATATATAACTTATTTATAGATATATTTTTGTCTCACACATACACACCCTTCTCGTATACCCTTAAAACTAGCTTGTCAGCTTTAGCTCCACCAGCTGAGGGCTTTGTGCTTCTGATTTAGTAGGGCATGTATTATCACCACCAAAGCAAAAAGCCATCAGACGTTACAGACACTGGAAAGAACCAGATGGACTCAAGGCATGTGAAAAAAGCAGACAGAGTCATAAGTTTGCCTCACCAGAGCATAGAGGTTACCTAGTATAGACTCTGATTTTTTTCCCCAGCAAATCTGTTTCCTATTTCACTCCATACTCCTCTGCTTTGTTGAAACAGCTGCATCTTTCCAGCATGGTATGAATAGATATCACAAATAATATTTGTACAGCAATTTCTAGCTACTATGCAAACCAAAAATAATCACTTTCCTAATTGCCTTTTTTCTATATATATATATATATAGTACATTCTTTCTTAAAAGATGCAATGACATTTTATGAATACCCAGAGGAGCAAAAATTTGTACCTTTTTGTTAATTCTGCTGCTGATTATCACACTCTCTGCTTTACTTTTTAGTAAGAAAAATGGAAATAAAAACTTGTTTCATTTATATGGAGGATGTAGACACAATATCTCAAAGACTATTGTACCTTCTAAAGATTTCTTGGAGTAAGGAGAAAAAAAGATGGTGCATGTCAGAGGCAGAACATTTTGAACTATGCTTATTTTGTTATTTGGTATAGTACATGCATGAATCTGGCAGTATATACTATCAATTACAACTATATACAGTACATCATGGGGACTACACAGACCATATACAATATGAATAGCTGGATTTTTCAGGTTTCTTAATTTGAGAAACTTTTCTATAGTGAAGTCCATAAATTGCTCTGAATCTACATGTACAATTCCCATTGACATCAATAAATTATGCATGTGGATACATTTCAGTATATGGCCTTTCCTATGGAAACTAGGGCCTGGTCTACACTGGGGGGGGGTCGAACTAAGGTACGCAACTTCAGCTACGCGAATAGCGTAGCTGAAGTCGATTTGCGTAGCTGAAGTCGAACTACCTTAGTTTGAGTTACTTACCCGTCCTCACGGCGCGGGATCGAAGTCCGCGGCTCCCCCATCGACTCCGCCACCGCCGTTCGTGGTAGTGGAGTTCCAGAGTCGACAGGAGCTCGTTCGGAGTGCGATATATCGTGTCTAGATGAGACGCGATATATCGAACTCCGAGAATTCGATTGCTACCCGCCGATCCGGCGGGTAGTGAAGACGTACCCCTAGGAATAGACTTATTTACGGTGGCTTAATGCTCTTTCTGCCCCTAAACTAGTGCAGAGAGGCCCTACTACAGGGTAGGATTTAGACCTTTGGGTCCAGCCCTACTCCTTTTGAAATTAAGGAGAATATTACTGATAACTTCAATGTGAACAAAATGGAACTCCAATATACTAAATAAATATACAAATGGTGATGGAAAATATCAGTAGTGAGAGAACCTAACTAATTTACAAAATATGTTGGAGTGGAAGCACTTTAATTGTCAGTAATACTAGCTCTCTTTTTTTATTGTAAAATAATGTGCTAATAGATATCTGACCGGATTGGGATGTAAAGATGCATTCTTCATTTCACAAGCATCCCTTTTCCTCTGGCTTCTATCAGGGACATGATATTCTAATTGTTATAGAAACAAAATTTGCTGCTGGGCTAATGCCATGTGAGACTTGGAAAACACCGATAGCTGAACATCTGCTCTTTGAAAGTGAAGCTGGGCAAATTTTCAGGCTCAAGGAATGTGATGAATTTGTAATATTGGCTAAAGCTAGTTAATGTATCCTGCAGGCAGGTGCTGGGTGAACTTTCCCAAATGGTTCAGCTTAAGTCTTGCTGCCCTCCTACTCTTTCTGGTCTTGAAATTCTTTCTTTAAAAAAAAAAAGTTGAAATGATCTCAAATTGGCTTTGTAATGTAGGAAAACACTCAGGGTGGACTAAACTATTAATAATACTTGTGCCTTACATAGTGCTTTCCATCCAAGTGAGAGATTAATAAATACCAATTAGGTCTCACAGCACCCCAATAAATATTAATATACCCATCTTAGAGATCGTCAGCTGAGTCACAGAACTCCATTAAAGTCAATGGAAGACCTGTGGGTAGAACTTACTGTAGAAGTTCTGTATAGATAAAAAATAGTCCAGTCCTTCAAAGTGCAATAATGTACTGAGCACTCTCAAAATTCATGGGAACTGAGAGCACTGTGCATAACTGAAGCACAGAAAGAAAATAAAATGTTCCTATTTAAACCCAGTTTTTCAGGTTCCCCAGAGCTGAAAAGATAATGCACCAATCCAATGAACATTTAATTGATATTTAGGCTTGAGAGAATTACATTTTTAATCAATAAGTGTCAATTTCACCAGATACGCACAAACCAACAAGAAATATGTCCATTGATTGATTTTAAAATTTACAGCTAGGCAAAGTAAGAAAAATGCTGCTCGAGAACTTAAAGTTTGATTTAAGGAGATTTTTCTATATTTTGTCTACTGTCTGGACTCCCTTGCAACCCCATAATTTCCCACAACTGTGTGAAGTTAAAATCAATAAAAATTGAAAATGTTTAAAAATAAACATTGATATCCATCAATTATAAAAAATCTTCCAAGCCTACTGATATTTGTGTGTGTAATATATTGGCTAAGGTGGTCACTAGTAGCTAGTTCTAATAAAGGTCATTATCTAATGAAGCTGTTTTGCTAGGTTAGTGATAGAGAATTGTGCTTTGGCTTCTAGAAGGTGTGGGTTCTATCCCCACTAATGATTTGTGATGATGTTAATTCATTGTGCAACTCGTTAAAAAGTTGTGTATGATACAGCATTTATTTGGAAATAATATGGCTCATCATACATGCTTACAGTGTTGGCAGGCACAATCCTGTCTTTCCTAACAAATTCATAGAGATTTGATTCTATGTCTGAACAAATAACTTTGGTAACTTTTGTCAAGAATGGCACAGCTACAGTTGAGATTTTAAAATCATGAAACAGGAAGCAATTTTTCATGAGAAGTGCAGCCAGAGGATCTGGTCCAGAGCTTGATGAAAGTGTCAGACACAGAAATATATCTTTATCAACTACCTTTCATGATTTGTTTCTAATTCACTTGACATTTCTGTTACTTGATGGAGAAAGGTGCATTCTTCCTCAAATACTTTCAATAACTACTGAGCAAACATACGATTCTTTGTAGCTGCTTGTCAGCAGCACCTAGTTAAGTGGCCTCTGTAAAATTACTTTAACTGAAAGAAATCCACTCTAGAGCAGTGTACCATATTTAAACAAAGGAGCCTTAAAACACATGCAGAACAAAAAACACCTCTGTCAAATACTCTCTACATGCATTTTGAATTATTTTTATAAGACGCTGCTCATTTGCACTGGAAAATGTTATTCTACATAAATGCCAAAAAACTGCATACATAGCAACACTGTAGTTAATATTTTAGATCCCTATGAAAAAATTCAGGGGTATTAATCCTACAGCAAATATAACTTGTCTTCTTTATGCCATGCTGTAAAAGGTGATAATATTCAGCATGTTATGCCTCCCCATTCGTGCCTAATCCACAGAAGATATGAATGTTACAACTCTCAGCCAGAGGACTTAAGAACAGATTTTCAAAGACACTTAGGGTACGTCCATACTTACGGCCGGGTCAACGGGTAGCGTTCGACTTCTCGGAGTTCAAACTATCGCGTCTAATCTAGATGCGATAGTTGGAACTCTGAACGCGCTCCCGTCGACTCCGGAACTCCACCACCGTGAACGGCGGTGGCGGAGTCGACGGGGGAGCCGCGGACTTCGATCCTGCGGCGTCTGGACAGGTAAGAAGTTCGAACTAAGGTAGTTCGACTTCAGCTACGCTATTCGCGTAGCTGAAGTCGCGTACCTTAGTTCAACCCCCCACCCTAGTGTAGACCAGGCCTTAGACACCTAGTACAATTTTCAAAAGCACCTGCCTCCTATTGATTTCACACAGCTCATTTTGAAATTCAGTGCTCCTCCTTTTCCTCCCACCTCTGATGTAGGGAGTATGGGCAGGAAAAACGGGGAGCCTAGCCAGAGTGAGTGCCACTGTGCTAGGTTGATTTGTGGCTGCAGAATGGCCCTTTGGGCCCCTTTAAAACTGCTCTCAGGCATTCTGAGAGTCAAAGTAGCAGCTAGAGCCTTAAAAACTGCTTAAAGCCACGTTGGCACTTTCCTGTCCCGCCCCATTCCAAACCCAGCTCAGATACACCAGAGTCTGGAGCCCATACTACATGGCCTGACAAACAAGGAGAATTCTCATAACAGTTGAGCAATGAGGTTATACCCCTAGACACATATTTGTCCAGAAGCTACAAAGCTTATCTTCAAATAAGCATATTCTCTGAGATTCTTGAGAACAAGTTTCCTTCTTTTTGTCTTATGTTCTCCCACTAAAAATCAAGTGCCCCTTCTCACATTGCCAGCAATGGTAGATGTTCAGCGATCAGCACTTTTGAAAAATCAACCCACTATTTAGGTGCCTAAATACACTTTTTTAAAAATAAGTACCCGTACTAAGGCTGTAAAAAACCTGGGGCTCAATCCATACAGATTTTCCATTAGGCGCAGCAATAACCTGTGTGGGGTTATGTGAGAAAGGGCCATTTTTTGAGCAGGGGGTATATGCCCATCAACATACAGACCATGCCCTTTGACCATGCCCTTTGTCCTAGAATGGTCCTTCATGGTTCCTGTCACAGAGTGAGTACAGAGTTGCCTAGTTTGGGATTTGAGGAAAATCCCAGATAAGCCTGATGACTTGACCACAGTTATACATTCTTTCAGCTATACTAAGGACCATCACAAATCTTACCACCTTCGACTCTAAGCGCAAGGCACATTTCTTAGCAACATTTTTATTAAAAAACCCCCAACCCTACCAAAACAACCCACGCCACTGTACCCGCTTCTCCCTTGGGGAGAGGATGAGAGAACAAACAACCTCTGCTAGATGTTAGTCATGACACTTTATGTACTACCAGAAGGCATGGTAGATCATGATAAGCATGATATAAGAACCTATATAGAATAGAAGATGGACAGTTTCCCCTGCAATACTGTTGCTAACTGCAAATTTTGTGTTGGCTGGCTAAGCATAGTGCCTGTTAGAATTTGGCCTTAAAACTGGCTGTTTGCCCGCTATAACAACTGAACGATAGATCAGCTGCAACAAAATGAACAATGATGGTATAATACCACATCTTAGAGATTTTTCCTTATTTTAGTGTTGTATGTAAATATTAATATGTGATATTTTTAAACTTGACTTTGGAATGTTGGAGTCACTTTGTGGGAAAATCATTTGTCCATGGTTGTATAACAATCACTTTCCAACAGTCAAAACTCTGGCTACAATCTGTTTCTAATTAGTCAACAGGACAAGACAGGGTGAGCATTGTCCTAGTACAATATTGTATATTGGATTCACTGAAAGCACCCCAGACAAAAGTGATTTTAGTAACTCAAGAGGAACATTTTAATAGTCAGAAATACCAAGTTATTTTTTGCAGTGAGCTTGAAACAACTAGGAATTTAGATTTAAAAGGAAAAGATTTTTTTTTGTTCTTAATTAATTAAACTGATTTAAAAATACTGTAAATATTATTTAAAGCACTGATAACTGTGTAATAATATAAAATAGTAGTCCCCAGGCCAATATATTTTAACATAGACTGCTATGGCCATCATTGTCCTGGTATCTGATTATCATTCTTGAGGGATTATAGAAAATTCAGGAATACTTCCCTAATTACTATTCCATATATCCCCAGGGAGATAATTCAGCTGTCAATGGGAGTGTGGTTAGTCGTTTGCAACTGAAAATAGGGCAGGTTGTTGATAGGACAATCTGTATTCAACTATGTGTCATGCCATAGAGAATTTCTGCCTCAGTCTGTATGCTTTTGGGCACAGGAGATATTCTGCTGGAAAAGTGTGATTAAGTAACTAATAATATTCCAGTTCTAAAAGTACTATGATTATACCATATCGTGTTTACATACACCTCATCTATATAAAATGTGCATGATTGTTTCAATTAAAATACAAATAGAGCCTAAAGATTTTTATAATGTTTGTTAATTTAAAAATACTGTAATTCTATCTGAACTACATTAGTTTTTGGCACAATACCTGTAATTATAGTAATTAGCTTTAGATACAAAATGAATCCTGAATGAAGAAGTTATTTATGGAGATCAATCTAATCCATGCAATTTTTCTTTAAAAAAAAAATCAATAGCTTAGGAGCATATGATTTCACTATAAACACAGCACATATTGCTACAAGAAGTAATATGGAAGCAAACAACAAAATGTTTACACCAAATGAATAGTTCCATTTATTATATCTCTATCTAGTGATCAGAAACATTGCAAACTGGCTGAACATTTGCTCAGCCTAATGAAAGAACGTGGCTACATGTATTTCTGGAACACACAGACATCATGGATGGGAGTTTAGCCAAGCAGAAATGACTAGAATCATTTCACTTTTAAGGACAGATTTGTTGCCCCTTTTTCTTCTGAAAGTCTTCTGACCCCTTGGCAATAATTTTCTCCCACTCTTGGGCTCAATCGGTATAGTTCAGATGAGAAGATGAGCCAACTCCTTTGTCTCACAGTTTATGGGTTAAACTACAGTCCTATGATATTTGGGTCACTTATTGTGTACTTTGACCGCTGTTACTTGTTCTAATATAACTTTAAAAATCACAGACAACATGTACCTGTAAAACAGGCAGCTGTCTGAACACTTTAGATGCTTCTGATAAGAACTTGAAAATACAATTAAGAAGACACAGCAACCCCATGATACTGCTAAGTAACATTTATATATAGCACTGACTGTACAAAAGGATCACCTTGTAAAATTTTAATTTGTGCAGCACTTGAACTGAACATCTGTGTTTTTGATTTTGCTTTAGGTAAACTGGCAGCCAGTGCTCAAATGGTAAAGAATTCATAAAGAGCTTCCCTTACTTTCTATTCTGTATCCAGGTTTATGATGTTACATCCATTAGGTCTTTTATCAAAGGGAGCGTATTTGGGAAGAAGGAATCTTAAGAATAGGGAACCAACTGGACTTTAGGAAATCTAAGTACGATTCTCAGCTCTACCAGGAGACTTTCTGTGTGCCCTTGGGCAAGTCATTTAATCTCCCTCCATGCTTCAGTTCCTCTTCTCTAAAATCTGAATTAGTAATGCTTCCTTACCTCAGAGGAATATCTTAATATCATTAATATCTGTGGGGTACTCAACTATGGTACTATAATGACACCAACCATATAAGCAGATTGATATTTCCTCTTCATTCCATATCCATCTTTTTGAGCCAAGGTTAAGTTTAGCTAATATTAAGCTGCTGACTAAAGTTTCAGACAAAGCTGTTTTTCTTGCTTGTGATTTTAAGCTGATACTTCAGTTTCTATGCTAGAAGCATAGGGCTTGGGTATAGCAGCTTTCCTAACCCTGAAGAGAAGGACTTTCTGTGCTTGAATAATACATTTCAAATGACAATTCTTGCTAAGAGACTGGCAACAAGTGGGAATTGATACATAGGAACTTACACATCTGGAAATATGAATGAAGCAAGGACATGAAGTCTTAAATTTTACTCTCCACAGACTTATAAGAAAGAGTTGCCCAAATCAGGCTCCAGGTGACCTGAGATCATTTAACTTCATACCTCAAATTCTAGATCAGACCTCTAGCAAGGAAAAAACAACTAAAGCAAAGAATGGCCATACTGGGTCAGACCAGTGGTACCTGTAGACTAATACCACATATCCGATAGTGGCCAATATCAAATGCATCAGAGGAAGGTGTGAGAAACTCTATTATAGAGGTTTCTGGAATAAACTTCCTGTAGGGTCCATCCAGCTCACAGGTGAAGCCCAGGACTTCTGCAGATGAGTAGAGAAAACACACAGAAACAAGCTTCCTTCCCTTCCCATTCTGGGACTAACTGACAAAATGAATGTAGCAGGGTTGGCTGCCACCTAAGCACCCCCTTGTGGTCAGAAATTACTCAGCAGTGCCCCACCCCTGTTTTCTTCTTCATAAGGTTCCTTAAACTCTCAACAGTCCAAAAGAAATGAATACATTCCCTACATGGGGTCCAATTTATTCATTCTTCAAATTATACACTAGTCACCCAGGCCCCAACCCCAGTTCAATATCTTTCTCCCTTTAGTTGGGGGCATGGGTAGCCCTCTTTCCCAGAGCTAGGACAGTTCAGTCCCTGCAAGAGCTAATCTTGCTAGGTGCAGGTGCTTCAGCCAGCCAGCTACAGTTTCTCAAGCCTCTATTTCCTGAATGTCCCACCACTTCCTCCCTTATTGCAGCCACCTGCTGCTCTTTATAGGGAATTTTCTGATCCTGCTCAAGTGGGGCTCCTCCTGTAATCAGGGTTGGCTTAGCCCTAGGTTTTCCACATATTGGGGCAAGACATCCTGTTATAATGGACATACACTATCAGATTTAGGAACAAGACATTTCTAATATTTAAGAACAGATAAACATAGCATCACTGTGTTCTCTCCACAGGGAGTATGGAAACATTGTGTGTGTGTGTGTTGATCTTCTAAATGTTCCCACTCATTCTCCTCTCCCCCTAATCCTTTCTGGAGATCAGCTTGATAAAAAGTGTAGACCAAGAGGTATTCAACAAAACATTTAAGTGTATAATCACCATGTCAGTGAGTTACAATGTACTGTAATGAGGGTTCTTGTGTGTGCATAATTATGTCAATTGAAATAACTGTATTTTAGCAGAAATACTGATTTCCAAAAATTTATATTGAATTTTTCACAGCTCTGACTAAAAGTACCTTTTTTCATTTTTGGAGACCATTGTTGATGATGGAGCCAACAGAATTTTAGCCTAGAACAGCCACTGAGTTTCATATCTGCAGATACAATTTTCCCCCATCAGAAGTCTTTGAGATACAGCCCAGAAAATCATGATTGGGAGGGGTAAAAGAACTTTAAGGGACTGTATGAATGATTGTATAATTAAGTAGTCATGTACATTATTAACTCAATTCAAATTTTTTTGTGTGGACCACATTGACATCTACCTTCCACTGCACATTGTATACAAATATTAAAACAAAACAGAATATAAACAAAATCCTTAATCTGTTTGTGGCTTGTTTGCACAGGTGAAGAAAATACACACTCACTCGCTCAACAACGCCTCCCTTTGAAACTGACCTCTGTGTGCTCAGTTGAAGTCAGAATCTGTTCTAAATGAAGGCAACTGGAATTTTGTCATTGACTTAAGTGGTGGCAAGACTGGAGCTCTGGTGCTTTTTCCTGATTTATATTGTCTCTCTAATTTCAAATGCAAAGTCTTTAGAACAGGGTCCAAACCTTCCTTTATGTTCATTACGTCCTGGAACAGACTGTCATAATAAATACATTAAATACCGGTAAGTCTCTGTATTTCTCAGCTATTTGTTTTAGTAAAAGAATGCATTGTGGGAATGAAAAGCAACTTGATACAATGTATCTTCCTATAGAAAGACAGAATTTATAACCACACTACTGTGGCATCTTGGTACAAATTGTCACAGATACATTAATTGTAATAGGAAAAACAGTGCTGCAGATTCTCTCACTGGATGGGATTTTACTGCCTCTTAGGCAATATTCTAAAATGTGGAGAAAAGCACAAAGTAAGAGACAGATTTTGGAGGAGAAAGTAACTGAACAGGTTTGTGAGATTCCTCAATTGAATTGGTTGGCTCCCTAATTAGGTGCTCAGGGCTCAGCTACAGTTCACTGCTGCAGCTGGATTCATTACCAGCTGCCTGCTTCTTTCAGGAATAAAGCATTGTCAACTTGACGCTCTTGGAAAGTTGAAAATGTAGCTTGCTTTTGTACCTGCAAACTGACCAACATGTTCCAGAGTATCTATTTGGCATTGTAAGAGGATGTGTATCCATGGTCTGTTTTCATATACCCAAAGTTTTGCCCTATAACAATATTTACATGTAGTTAATTTAGGTCAAAGAGCCCTCTAGGGAATGAGAATCCACAATTTCTGCTTGTTATGGGCCTGAGGATTTGTAATGCAGGATATCTGCTTGTATGCATGAAGCACTCCTTTCGTTCTTACCCTTGCATATGGATTCTTTCCTAATGTTGTTTAAGATTCTACCCTGCACAGTGACCATGCATCCAGCTATACTCGTTCCAAGCACTGGGCCTGAAAACCCAATCATAGAATTATTAGCTGCACATGCACTTACTACCAAGGTCATTAGGGCCATTTTAGAAGTCTCAGGGATGGGGCTGGCTGGGCAGGGCATTACTGTTTGCTCGCTAGTCTGGATGGTTAGTTTGTTTGCTATATTGATAAATATTTATTTCTCCCTTGATCCCTTCCCCCATACTAAATTTCATCTGCCTGACTTTGTGCTAGTAGTTCTTCTTTTCAGCTTCTCAACTTCACTCATCAATGTGGCATCTAAAAGCTTATCAATACTGTACTCGGCAATGTAACTGTTACTTTGTCCGCTGATTCCTTCAAGCATTATGCAGGCTATCCCGTTTGTTAAAATAGTTTTGGAAAACATCTGTTGCATACACATTCTCCTGAAAGTTAGCAGTACCATGTGAAAAACACTAAAGACTCATGAGATCACTTGCTATTACTAGCGAATTAGATGGTACTTCAAAGTTGATAGTACTGTGGCCAAAAGTCCTAGCCCCCTCATACATATTAGCCAGTTAATAAAACAACGGATGATGTAATCTTGATGTACCCCCATGTAATTCTCATTCACAGCAATGGCAGCTAAATTTGCATAAAGAGGAAAATCTGCTGTTTTCTGCATTATTACACATAGATTATAAACTATAAAACAGGCTATAATTAGGTATTTGCTATTAAGTCCAGAAAAATAAGAGAGAATTTGTTAAACTTGTAGCGATACTGTGCAGTATCCTGGGAGTAATGTTTCTGAAACAATTCTCTGTACCTCTTGAAGCAGGCTGCTTGGATTTCCCCAAACTATTGTAAATGTCACTGCATTATTGCTCAGCATTTGGAATTCCCAAAAGCTAGATTCAAGGAGTTAATATGAAGTGTTACCTTAATGATAAATGTTAGCTTGAGCAGATCCAAGAGATAGACCTGAAATCATTCTATCAAGCTGAAACAGGCAGGCACATGTTTCTCCCCTAGATGCTCTAAAGTAAAGCTTTCGCATAAGTTATACATGAATAGTTACCCAAATGCTACTGCTCAGTGTCTGTCAAGGTTGAAAAAATGCCTTGCAGTCTTAATTTCCTCAGTGAGCACACTAGTGAGTTAGTTACCATTTGGAGACAAACTCATTAGTTTAGAAGTAGAATGTACAATCAGGCATTATGGGTAAAAATATTATTAATCATTTTCGTGCAAAAGAGAATTTTGGCATATAGCAAGTGAAATAATATTCCTACTGCTAGCAATAAAGTCAGTTAAAGATAGACACAAGGGAAATGTCTCCAAACCAGTGGGATATATGGAATGGTTCTCTAAGTATCATTATCTATGCATTTGTGCACACAGGAATTAAAAAGCAATAAAAGGGAGATCTGGGAAATTTTCCCCTGAGAACATTTCACGTTAAATGGTGCATTTTTGAAGTAAATTCAAACCAAGCCATGCATGTAAATCTTTGGGGCATGCCAAGGGCTTTATTCTGGGCAAGCTGTTGAGTAATAACCCCATTTTTATTAAAAAGGGGAGAGGGGAACAAGATGGCTTCTAGATGAGCAGATTCACCACTGCTTGCTGTCCCCATGTTGAATGTCTCACATCAGCAGTGATAAGCCCTGCACCTTTTACCTTTCCAGATGAAGTGGCCACACACACACACGTTGTTCTCATCTGTGGTTTATGTCATTTCTGCGATGCTGTATTAGCTTTAGCATAGAGGGCCCCACCTTTCCTATTGTGTGTTGTGCTGTCAGAGACCAGGATGGGACCTGTCAGGAGTCAGAGCCGTTCACATCTGCCAAATGTGGGGATAGGTTCTGTGGCCTTTTCCCTAGAGGTCCCATTGATGGAATGATCAAGGAAGAACTCTGAGGGGATCCTTGTTGGCAACTCTTTCCCAGAATTTCCCACAAGAGAGGATGATTCAGGACATAGACTTTAGTGTGGGTATTATAGTTGAATCAACTGAAGGATTAAAAATGCCATGTCTATTCCTGGGACCAACCTGGAAACATAGCAATCGATGTGTTATCTGGGCTCTTCTGAATTTGAAACTATGGTAACAATCTCTGTTTTCCAGGTGGTGTCAGGTCATAAATCAATGGGGTCACAGATCCTCTGTTTGATAAATGATTGGTACATGAGTGCTTTCACCTCAAAATCCTTATTTTTACTGAGTCTCAAGCACACATCTAAAATAGCATCAAGACATCTAGAGCACCCCAGATATTGTTGCCCAAAATCTGAGATGGTGGAGAGGGGTCAGCAGTAGTTTTTCAATGGCCAGCATTTGTCTTAGCTGCTGGGGAGTTGGATGTCAGTCTCCTAGCTCATTGAAATCCACTCCGAACTTCTCCAAATTACACACACTAATCTCTTTATATGTTTCTCCAAACAAAGCACATAACTAATAGTATTCCCTAGCGTGTTAACAATTTTCCTAGCATCAGCAAAATAATTCATACTACTACTTATCAGCAAACCAACTCCCAGCAAAACTCAGTCAGACACCCAGATCCAAGGTCAACTATCCACTCTCCCTTTCATTCTCATGAATCTGTCACTATCTATTCTTATTAGCAACTCTCCAGCTGTGCAGCTGTTTTTGTCTTGTCTGCTTAGGCAAAGGCCAAATTATTTCTGACTACGTGGTGCTCTTGCTTCCAATTAATGGTGTCTGAGCACACAAAATGGCTGTGGTTATGCATGGGTGAAAGTAAAATTGAACTCTTTCCCATATGAGGCTGGCTCCCCCTGCCCCTTGAAGGGACAGGGCCTCAGGCAGAAGGGGCAGGGCTGAGGGTCAGTGTCCCCCAGCCAGCCCATCTGCGCTGCCTGGCCCATGTCGTCCGGGGCTCCAGTGGTGATTTAAAGGGCTTGGAGCTCTGGCTGCTGCATGGTAGCGGCAGCAGTGGCTGGAGCCCTGGGCCCTTTTAAATTGTCGGCCCTGGGGCAGCTGCTCCTTTTGCCCAACCACGTCGGTGGCCCAGGGTGGGCAAAAGGGGCAATGACGTTAAAGCACTTTAAAGCCAGCTATATGGGCTGGTACCAGCAGCCACCTTTTACCGGTACACCGTACCAGCCCGTACCACCTTACTTTCACCCCTGTGGTTATGTCAAATCCAGTTCTCTCATAACAGGCAGTCAAAGAATTAAAGTCAATATTACATTATAAAGAAGAAAATAAAAAATTGAAATTTCCTTCCAATACAAAAACTTAAGCATCTTTCCAAGGCCCAGATGAAGATACAGCTATCAGAACTTTTGAGGATTATTAAGATTGTTTTCTTTTTCGTAAAGCTAGGCTTGAAAGAATTAGATTTGTATTGGTAAAGATCAATAAATGTTGATTTCAGTGTACACACAAACTGACAAATATTTCTATTGATAATAGAAATTTACAGATAGAAAAGTAAGAAAAATGTCACGAGAACTTAATAGAGTTTGATTTAAGGATATTTACTTTGTATATTTTAACGTGTGATCTTGACAATTTGTGTTTTAATGGTTACAAAGCTTTTTGAATCTTAACAACTATCAGCAAATAATTGTCTAATCCCCCTAATAATTTCCCACAACTCTGAAAATTTAAATTGATAAATATGAAAGAAGTGCTTAAAAATAAACATCTGTCAAAATTATAAAAAAATAAAAATTGAATTCTTTCAAGCCTGCTAAAAACATATTATATACAGGACAGATGTAAAAGACAGACATCTCCTGAATCTGTCAGGCTGCCCTTCATGAAGTTTGTCTCTAAAGCAGCCCTACAAAATTTCTGATTTGGATTAGGTATCAACAGGAATCAAAACCTTTGCCTTTCCTCCAGTCTGAAAGAGACAGCTACATTCAGCCCACATGTTAGTGGAGGCAAATTCACTGATATTGAAAGAGTTTCAGTTGCTTAAAACAGGGCTGAATGGGCCCAGGGTCTTCATGGTTTTTTGGCAATCTCATAACATTTAATTTTGTGGAGTAATATCCCACATTTCAAGAGCAACAATCACAGTGGCTGCAATGTCGATACACAGGCAAGAGATTCTTAATCCCAGTGCAGACTTCTCCCTACATTTGTTGATGTCATATAAAGTATCAAGATGCTATATTTACGGTTTTTTATCCCAACTGGTTGTCATCATTTATTAAATGAAAATCAACTCTCATGCAGTGAAAAGACACATCCACTTCTACTAAGGTAAATTGAATCTATCTCCTCAAACAAGTGTTGATCATCTGGAGAATAATTATGATTGAGTCTTTAAGCTTTTGTCTTTCAGACAGATTTACTGACTTTTGTTTGTTGTGGATATATTTCAGAAGATAATGTTTGCTTTATGAATTTACAAGGGTACTTTGAATGAGAGCATGTCTTCTCAGATTTATTCATTCCTTTCATATAAGATATTTCCTTGGAGGACTTGGAGTTCAATCCAAAGGCTGTGGAAGTCAATGAAAAGATTCTCATTGGCTGTAGTAGAAGTTGGCTCAGGTCCCTGCATTGCAAAATGGTGTTGGCCAAAAATTAATATAGCTAAGAGTATTTTTACTTGATGTTAACTCATAGCATTTCCTGGATCTATGGGAAACTTTTACATGATTTGTATTTCAAGTAAAATTGAAAAACGTAAAATATAACTCCAAGCCCAGGTTGTTTCCCTGGAATGTTTATAAATGCCCTATTAAATGCTCCACTTTTGCACGAAGAAAGTGAGGCTCATCCCTTGCCAAAAATTATATTAAAGGCTTCAAGTCTTGCATACTTTCTGGGTTAAATTCCGGCCATCAATGGGAGTTGCCATTGACTTGAATAGGGCAAAATTTTCACTTTCCATGTTTGGAACTCCTGTTGAAAACAAGGAGAGTTCTGCATCCAGAGGACTTGCAGCATTGAGATCTATGTTCACTTAGTAAAGCATATTGAGAGCCAGGCATGCTAGAATATAATTTAAACCGGGGCGTGGGCCTCACCAATGAGAATGATTTGATTATTAACACCAGGATTTAAAGGGCCTGGGACCAGATCCTTACCAAGCTGGCACCTCACATACGTATAGATGAAGATATAGGAGACATTGACTCTGGAGGAGAAAGATAGTGATCTTTAGCACTGTGGAGCCCTGCATCAACATAAGAACATAAGAATGGCCCTACTGAGTCAGACCAAAGGTCTTCCAACAGTGGCCAGTGCCAGGTGCCCCAGAGGGAATGAACAGAACAGGTAATCATCAAGTAATCCGTCCCCTGTCGCTCATTCCCAGCTTCTGGCAAACAGAGCCTTGGGACACCATTCCTGCCCATCCTGGCTAATAGCCAGTGATGGACCTATCCTCCATGAATTTGTCTAGTTCTTTTTTGAACCCTGTTACAGTCTTGGCCTTCATAACATTCTCTGGCAAGGAGTTCCAGAGGTTGACTGTGCATTGTGTGAATAAATACTTCCTTTTATTTGGTTTAAACCTGCTGCCAATTAATTTCATTTGGTGACCCCTAGTTCTTGTGTTATGAGAAGTAGTAAACACTTCCTTGTCTACTTTCTCTACACCAGTCATGGTTTTATAGACCTCAGTCATATCTCCCCTTAGCTGTCTCTTTTCCAAGCTGACAAGTCCCAGACTTATTAAGGAATAGCAATATAAAGCCAGATATGACCAAATTCTTGTATTGAATGGCAAGAGGAAAATTCATGTCAGGGAACTCTCCACTAGCATAAATCCAGAGGAAGTGTCTGCTGCATGAATCCCCTCCCCTCCCTAGCATAGTGAGTTTGCCAGGGGAGAGAGGAGTCGTATCAGAGTTGGGATGGCAACATGTCAAGAATGTGATGGAGCAGAGCTCTGCTATGCTGATCCTCCATTGGCATAACATCCTCTACTCCATGGGTCAATCTGGAATCATGGAGCTGTAACCAGCTCCCTGACACCCTTCCTCTGTACCAAACTGAGTTCAGATACAGGGGACAACTGAGCCTACAATGTCCACGCCAGTGATGCATCAAAGTTACTCAGAGAGAAGACAACAAAGCCCCCTGTAAGGCCAATGCCAACTTATTTAATCGTAAAATAAGATTTTTAACTGCAGTATCCAGAGTACGTGGCCAGCACGATGAAATTCACATGTGTGCTCAGAGTAGCAAAGTTATCAGCAGAGAAATTACTCTGCTTCTACCAGTATTGTTTGCAGTCTAGAATCTAGTAGAAGAGGCAGCCAAGGGGTAGCATTCTTAGGAGCATTCTTGCTGCTTGGCTAGACTAGTTGACTAGTGTAGCATTCTTCCTGGCTGACCAGCTGGCTGAAGAGTAGTATGTCTGTGTCCTGGCTGGCAGCTGGCAAACTGGACCAATTACATCTCTTTCCTGTGTCCCCCTTTGAAATCCCTTCAATTAAAACAAAATAATTTAAACCATCTCTGCTTCCAAATCAATGTTGGATATGCTGAGGTGGGTGAGGGGGAAGAATATCTGCTTCTGCAGCATGTCATTTGAAAAAAGTATGGTCCATTAAGTAGCAAAACCAACAGTAACTGCATAAATCAGTAAGACTGAAATCCCCACAGCAACATCATTCTGTCAGCCGTCTCCCCCAGACTCACAGAGCTGTGAGATGTCTGCCAGGGAAATACAATAAAATACTGGAACATGAATAAATAAAATACAATTCCCTCACCCACAAGTTCTGGTATTTTTTTTCCCCTTTCTTTAGTGTCAAGTCCCTTCTCCAGTTACTCTTTATGCTCCAGTTTGTTCAGTGGTTCTTTCTCTTTTAACTCTCTCCTCACCTTTCTCTGTCTTTTTTCTCTTTGGAACTCCCCCCTTCGCCTCTTCAGAGTGCAGCAAGAGGCAAGGACATTTGTACACCTGACTGCATCACCCTATCAAGGCAGCATGACTCCTTCTGGAGCTGTGCTTCTATTGGTTTCTCACTAGCCACTGTCCCAAATCCCCACCAGAAATCAGCTTTCCCATATGAGGAAAGATTAAAGAGGCTAGGACTCTTCAGCTTGGAAAAGAGAAGACTAAGGGAGGATATGATAGAGGTATATAAAATCATGAGTGATGTTGAGAAAGTGGATAAGGAAAAGTTATTTACTTATTCCCATAATACGAGAACTAGGGGTCACCAAATGAAATTAATAGGAAGCAGGTTTAAAAGAAATAAAATGAAGTTCTTCTTCACGCAGTGCACAGTCAACTTGTGGAACTCCTTACCTGAGGAGGTTGTGAAGGCTAGAACTATAACAATGTTTAAAAGGGGACTGGATAAATTCATGGTGGCTAAGTCCATAAATGGCTATTAGCTAGGATGGGTAAGAATGGTGTCCCTAGCCTTTGTTCGTCAGAGGATGGAGATGGATGGCAGGAGAGAGATCACTTGATCATTGCCTGTTAGGTTCACTCCCTCTGGGGCACCTGGCATTGGCCACTGTCGGTAGACAGATACTGGGCTAGATGGACCTTTGGTCTGACCTGGAACGGCCGTTCTTATGTTCTTATGTTCTTGACCTATGAAACAGAACACTGCTCTTGGACACTTTCAATAATGAAGTAGTTCAGCTACCCATTCTTTGCAGAGTGAGGCACCGAACAGAGCAGATGTTTGTAAGATTTCTGCTGAGAAAACAATCCCTTCTCACAGAGTTATAAAAAGTTTGAAATATTTTACTTAAATTTGCAATATATGTAAAAGATTTGTTTTACTTATTTTACTATAATTCTATAAGGGACACAAGTCAAAAAGTCACACATTTTGAAAACCAAATTTCTTTATCACCTCAAATCTCTAAAAGTGAACATTTCACTTAAATGTTCTAAATAAAACGATGGGGTCTAAATTAGTTGTTACCACTCAAGAAAGAGATCTTGGAGTCATTGTGGATAGTTCTCTGAAAACATCCACTCAGTGTGCAGTGGCAGTCAAAAAAGCTCACAGAATTTTGGGAATCATTAAGAAAGAGAATGGGATAGATAAGAAAATATCACATTGCCTCTATATCAATCCATGGTACACCCACATCTTGAATACTATGTGCAGATGTGGTCTCCCCATCTCAAAAATGATATATTGGAATCGGAAAAGGTTTAGAAAAGAACGACATAAATGATTAGGGGTATGGAACAGCTTTCATATGAAGAGAGATTAATAAAACTGGGACTGTTCAGGTTGGAAAAGAAACTAAGGGGGGGAGGAATATGATTGAGGTTTATAAAATCATGACTTGTGTGGAGATAGTAAATAAAGAAGTGTTGTTTACTCCGTCTCATAATACCAGAACTAGGGGTCACCAAATGAAATTAATAGGCAGCAGTTTTAAAACAAACAAAACAAAGTATTTCTTAACATAACACACAGTCAGTCTGTGAAACTCTTTGCCAGAGGATGTTTTGAAGGCCAAGACTATAACAGGGTTCAAAAAAGAACTAGATACATTCATGGAGGATATGTCCATCAATGGCTATTAGCCAGGACGGGCAGGGATGGTGTCCCTAGTCTCTGTTTGCCAGAAGCTGGGAATGGGCGACAGGGGATGGATCACTTGATGATTACCTGTTCTGTTCATTCCCTCTGAGGCACATGGCATTGGCCACTGTTGGAAGACAGGGGACTGGGCTAGATGGACCTTTGGTCTGAGCCAGGATGGCTGTTCTTATGTTCTATTTGAAAGCAAAGTGGTTTGCAGCTAGACATATTATACATGTTCTCAGCTTTGGTAGCATATCACATTCAAATAAACAGGTCAGGTTTTGTAATAAATAAATTGCATAGCTACACATTCATTTGCCTGGTTTCTAGATTATTAAAACTCTTTCCACTGAGAAGTTAATCCAAACATAAATGGATACGTCCAGCATGATATGTTTGTACTAACATTTATCTAGAAGAGTGCTGCAATGGGTATCAAGCTGCCTTCCCTGGTGGTTAAGAGAGAGATAAGCAACAGCTCTTTTCTCTGGATTTTTGGATACACCACACAGTGATCTCTGTAGATTCAAGAGTGAAAATTAAAACACCAAACAAGATAATTCATAGAGAGAATATCTGCAAACACAGAGATAACTTTCACCAGCCTAACCTAAAACCTGGGTCCAGCCTGGGCCTGGGTCACCTGATATGCGGAGTTCTGTTGAAAATCTGTCCTTTTACATTGGTTGAGTTGAGGTCTTCTGAATATCTGGCCCAAAATGTGCACTTTTTGTCCTGCCTGTACTTATTAAATGGGCATTAGTGTGAAGGAAAGAATTAAAACCCTTAGAGTCTTGTGGGACAGGATGTATTTCAACCGTCTCTATCACAACATGTCTAATTTGGGGATGGGGGCATATATTGGAAATGATTGATACATGCTCATATTCTCCCCAACATTATGCTGTGAGTTCCAGTAAACCCAATTCCTAATGAGTAGTTTTGGGAGTAATCACTCAAAGTCTGGCGTTGTGTGTGTTGCCAGAGAGACACAGCAGTCACTATAATAATAATAATTGAAAAATAGCAATTCATGAATGTCATCTTGTGGTGTTCTCATTACACCTGTGCCAGTTTTCTTCCAGGCACATAGAAACGGAGTGATTATTGCTTACATTATTATAATCCCTTAGATGAATCTGATTGAATTTGCTAGGCAACGTCTGAAACAGTGTATTACTAGCTCTCAGATCATGCCAAGCATGCGTTTGTATTTGTAATACTTGTTCAGGGCAAAATTTCCCTCTCCAATCCACTAAAGTCCCCCTCGAGGACTGATGTTGAGATTCCCTCCAGCTTGCAGGGATGGGGTGCTGATGCCCTTCTGCATGGCTACTTTGCCCTTGTCTGATCACCTTTAACGAGGGCTCAAGCAGAGCTAAGGCCTTGTGTAGGTGCTGGGCTCTTGGACGAACCTCACTCAGAAAAGATGCAGACTATATAGCAAAGCCTCAGCGTGCATGTGGGGGCGGGGAGCGCAGCAGGTTCTATAATGTGGATCAGAAAAGAAAAATTGTCCTAAACCACAATAGTGGGGGTGAGCTTCTTATCTGCTGTATTCGGTTTGTCAAAAGAAAAACTTCACAGGAAAGACAAAAATGTTTTTATTCTCCTTCTCTACAATTGCTGTCTTTCATTTTTCTGCATTTTTCTTAGCAACACTACATGCCATGAGCCTGAATCTGAAATGGCTATAGACAGATTCTCCTCACAGCAGAACCCTGTCCAATATCAGCCATTTCCCTATTAGTGTAAACAGACTCGGTGGAGCAAGGTTGCTATATTTTCCTTCTCATGCTTTCTTAACTCTTTCCCTAAAGACTACTCTATGGAGTAACCTATCTCAGCACGTTGACACCCAGGAATTCTGTTTATTACTTGGTTTGACTTCTGCCCTGACTGTTGATGCTGGTAATTGAAAAGCAGTCTCTTAACTGTTGAAAAATCTACCAGTTAGAATGCTAGTCCATAAAGCCATATTTTTCAAGTAGTGTGTATAGAGAGAGCGAGAATATACCCTGTTAAGATGCATTTCAATCACTGTTATCGAATACAAGGAAGCCCAAAAAGCAGTGCCTTATTCCCAAGTGATTCAAGAAATCTAGCTTAGGGGTGAGTAGAGTGTAGTGTGTGTGTGCTTAGAATCTAGTGTGTGTGCTTAGAGTCTCTTTTGGCCATAAACTGAGATTTTACTGCATTTCATCCAAATGCTAGATTAGATTCAAACACTGCATACTGCATTTTGCATGCAAAATCCATAAATTCTATATATGCATATATTCAGGATTCGACACTCATGTAACTTTCAAAGCAGATGCAATTGCATGTGACTGTGAATTTTTCTTTACCTCTCAAAAATAACCAATAAAGCTAAGATTCAACACAAGTGTAAATTTCAGAGTAAAATTGTGGGTGGCATTTTATCAGGCCCGACAATATTAGAAGAATAAAAATACTAGCCTAAGAATTTTCATTTTAGCTACTCATGGTTTAATGGAGAACAGTTCTGGGGAGGTGTCTCTGTAAGTAGATGTGAGAAATCAAGCATATATGGGCTATATTGTAATAGCAATGGAAAAAATAATGGATCCTCTGTTCTGAGCTCTTGAGTTCCCTAATCCCATGAAGAACTACAGCAAATGTGAGATCTCCACACAGGTGCTTGACAATACTAAATGTACACATTTTAATGGTGATTAAAAAACCACAGCTGCAAAAGAGCAGCTGGGGAAACGAAGGAGGAAAATTTCACAGTGGTTGGTTCTGGAGAAGCTTTAACAAAGTAACTGCAGTGTAGTTGTTTAAAAAAGCTTGACATAAAATGCAGAATATACAAAATGCAGAGGCAAATCCTTAGGAGGGGAAAGCTGCAAAGTCCTCTGGGAATGAATAGGGCTATAAAAATCCAGATGATCACATTCAGGGTCATGGAGAGAGTGCTACTAAGACAGAAACTTTCTTTCCCAGGCCTCAAAGGGTACGTCTACACTGCAAAAAAACACCACCAAGAAATACCCACGGCAGCAAGTCTCAGAGCCTGGGTCAACTGACTTGGGCTTACCTTCTGGGCTAAAAATAGCAGTGTAGATGTTCCCACTTTGGCTTTGAAACCAGGCGGGGAGAGGAGGGGGTGTCTTGAGCCCAAGCAGGAATGTCTACACTGCTATTTTTAGCCCCATAGCGCAAGCCCAAGTCAGTTGACCCAGGCTATGAGACTTGCTGCGGCGCGTCTTTATTTGCAGTTTAGCCAAATGTCCAAAGATGTCCAAAGTGAAATCTGAGGTAGAGGAACTTAACTGGGAGAAAATTCATCCAAGGGTCATAGGCACGGGAAGTAAGGATGAGGGGGGCGCTGCAGTACCCCCAGGTTTTATATGAGGCTGCCGGGCCTGTGCCTGGGGCTCCACTCCCTGGCTCGTGTCCCAGGGGACAGCCCCACGTCCTGCTCCCCATCTGCTGGCTCCACGCCTGGGGCCCTGATCCCGGCCCTCTGCCCAGGACTCTGCTCCATGGCCGTGCACCGGGGGCTTGGGTCCCAGTCACTGGCCCCGCTCCCTGGGCACGAGCCCCATGCCCAGCACTCTGCTCCCCCTCTCGGCACCTGGGGTTCAGGTCCCAGCAACCAGCCACACTCTCTGGCTGGCCCTGTGCCTGGGGCCCGAGCCCAGGGCCCCACTCCCGGCCCTGTGCCTGTGGCTCTGCTCCCAGGTCTCCACTCCCAGTGCCCCGCATCCAGCCCCATGGTTGGGGCTCTGATCCTGGCCCCACACATGGGGTCCCAGCTGCTGGCCCCTGCCCAGGGCTCTACTTTTGGCCCCATGCCTGCCCCCAGCTGTGGCCACAGCCTTGGCCCCCTTACCCCTGTTCAGATCTCCCCCTCCAGGAGCCATAGCCTTGCTTCCAGCCTCAGCTGGGTGCGGGGGGCATGGACAGGGGTAAGGAGGCTGGCTTTCAGCACCCTCACTACTAAAAATGTTCCAGCACCACTGCCAAGGGTTGAAGAGACCTGGTGGTAGCAGCCCAGTCTATGTATTTTGTGATCTTTATTATGCTCTATTGTGTTTTTCTTAAGTGCAATAATAATCATCAGTATCTATACTTTATTATGTATTCAGCACAAAATAGGTGTGTGTGGCGCGGGGTGATCACCCCACTCCAGCCCTGGAAGGGTAAAAGCAGCCCTGGAGGGGGCTGCAGCGGAGACAGCTAGGCTGATTAGAAAAGCAGCCAGAGCTGTGGGCCACCTAATGGGGGGAGGGAGGGCAGCTGGCCTTTATAAAAGGGCTGGGGCCAGAAGCTGAGCACACAGAGTGTCTCTCTCTAGCTGTTGAGAGGGATGGGGTTGGCTGCTGAACAGAGTGCCTAGAGTGGAGTGGAGTGGTGCGGGGCTGGGGAGCTCCAGCCTGGAAACCCTGCAGGCCTTGTTAAAGGCCAAGAAGGGTACTGGGGTTGCAGAGAGGGCAGCTAAGGGTAGGCAGAGGCAACAGGTCCAAACCCTCCTTGCCGATGATGAGCGGCAATTATACTGCAGTCTTCCCCAGTGAGTGGGGGCTAGATGGTGACTGGTGGTAGCCAAAGACTGAGGTGAGGTGGTTTGGGGGTTCCCTGGGGAGGGGAGACCCAGTGAGTGCAGAAACCCTGATGTAGAGGGGCACTGGGGTCTAGGAGGGACATGGGGGGGCTACTGGCAAGATGAGACACTGGCCTGCAGAGGGCCTGGATGACCAGCCGGAAGCACCACCGGTGAGTCATCACACCGTTACAGTGTGCAAGGCACTGTGCAGACAAATAGAAGACATGAGCCCTGATTCTCCCCTGCTTTGCACCTTGAGTAGTCATTTTTACTTTTACAAAGTGAGTCTAAAATTCTACTGTTCTAATTAATGGTGTTTTACATCTGCTTTGTACTGCTTAAGTGACTACACCCAGTGCAAGGCTGTGAAGCATTATGCCTGTGGTGGCTGCTTCTATTTCATATTGGTGTGTGTTTCTTCCTTCCTGCATTGATGCTGCTATTGGGATAGTATGCAAATGAGAAAAGCAGGCTCCTTCAAAGCGCACCCAGGCATGTGTTTCCAAAAGTGTGTGTGCACATAAGTAGGGAAGTGTGTGTGCATGTGTACACTCATACACATATATACTGAGTATTGAAAACATGAAAATCAACAATCCACAATCTGAAAACTTGGAGGCTGCCTTACTACTGCATATGTGTTCTGGTGGTGCCAATAAACATAATCTGATTATCTTGGAACACTGGTACCTCCAAAAATTTGAAGGAGCCATATACTCTGAGAACCTTTTAGTAGGTTTTGGTCTATCATTAATATTTGAAACTATTTTATTAAAACAAATAAAAAATCTGGTATTTTCATATCACTATCTGTACTCTTTAACATTAAACCAGTGCTTAAATGCTTTACTAAATCAGGGCTCAAAATAAAAGCAAAACAAAATTCATTTACTGATGGCCCTGGCTCTTCATGAAGTTAATCTGGTTTATTTATCTGTACAATTCAATTAATCAGTTGTCTGAGATAGTTATGTCTTGGCTACTAGTCCTCTAAATCACATGTTTTGGTTTCTGTTGCATGATTAGATAAACATGCAGTCATTACTGGTATTAATATGGGCTCATGCAAATTTTAAATTTATTTTCCAAAAACACTTATTCATGGATTTTTGGAATTCACTTCTTGCAGATATTCATGGCAATAAAACATGATTGCATGAATGAATGTGCCTGGAAAGTAAACATGTAAAAAAGGATGTGAGTATAACCAGAGCAAATACATTATAAGATAACTTACATGAGTATATGTAGAGGGAAAACGTCTAGTATTTACAAAGCTCTAGAATAAGCCACTTGCAGTAATCAAATCTAATTGTCTCTACAGTACAGTGTGGGCAATGAAATACCTATGATAATAAAAACCCTTAATGAATTCTTTCATAATAAACATTTTATTAATCCCAACTGATTAAAAAACACCAAAATGATCAAAACATCCAAATAACATTTGAGCTGACAGCACCCTCTTCTGATTGCTAGATAAAACTGATTAAAACCTCTACTGAAAGTATTGCAAAATCCTTAATCTCATTGAATTGCACCACAACAAAGATTACAGAGAGACAAATTGCTTGGAAGGAGAATGCAGTCATTTCATTTCCATTGCAAACCCTCCCCCCCTCCCCTACACACACACACACACTCTAAACTTAGGCTTTACTTTTTATAAGAAGAGGGAAGCCTTTTCCAATCACTTCTAGGTAGAGACCCTTTATTTTACCTGTGGTCAGTGGTGATGCTTATTATTCTTGCAAAATATTGCCCTTCTAGCTAAGAACTCTGGCACCCAGAGACTTTCCTGTGATTTCTCCATTTTATTCTGCTCTTCCTAGCCTCGCAGAGTGAAAGGCTGCTTCATGCACACTTTACTCTAATCTTCCCTTTCCAGGTTGTATTCCTGGGATCTCTCTCTGGACTAGGGAACTGCTAATACTCTCTCCTACATCTTCTTGGAAACAACCTGTTTAGCTGATTCAGGGTAGAATTTGGGTCCATCAGTATGTCGCTCTTTCAGTTCAAAGCTGCAGCAGCTATGTCCCCTGCCGGCAGTGAAGAACAATAATTATGCTTCTAAAGCCCATTACAATAGTAATTGCCTAGCACAGAGATAGGGAAAAGAGATAAGGAAATGAGAGAGAATTAAGATGAATAATGTCATGATAGAACTAGTTTTAATAGAATAACTTAACTGTGTCATAGGCCTTATATTAATAAGCTCAAATGGAGGTTCTCCTGTAGCTCGTGTCCTAGTTCTGTGCTTTTGAAGCAGAAAAGTCTGTGTTCTATCCCAAATGCAGCAGTGGTAGGTGACTGATCTCATGAGCACTTTTCTCTATGTCATCCTCCATCTCCTCACTGCCTTTTCAAAAGCTCCAGCAGAAAATCCTTCCTTGCTAAACAAGAAAAGCAAATGGAACAGTCATCTAAAATAACTGCTTAGAAATGACATCACTAAATTTCTCCTAGGAAACTGTGAACATTTTCTAGGATGCTATGGGAGACTGATCTGTACTTCTACAATATACCTGTGTTCTATAACGTAACTCCCAAGGACTTTTGAAATCTCCAAGAATCTGCTGATTCTGGTATCTGTTCCAGATACCTATGACATAAGTATCCAGAGAGCTGTGTAAGTGCAGCAGTGTAGTACAGTGTGAATGTGGCTGTAGGGAAAACCTGCAAAGGGCCTGAACCCACAGCAGCCTGGCTCGTGAGAGCACACTGCTCTGTTGGTGCTTACAAGCGATGCTAAATAACCACTTCATTTAGCAACAGCTCAGTTCTTTAGTGTGAGCATGGCCTTAGCTGACCACGAATTTGGTACAGAGAGTGTGTTAAATGAGAGTTTATGAGGGCTGGTTAGAAGTTTTCACACAGATTTTTTAATTGAAAAAAGCCTCTTTCAAAAATGAAACTGAACATGTATAACTCAATCATTTTAGATGGTAACCATTGCTCACATAGATAAAGCTAAAAGAGGGCTGGCCTGCTCTGGGATTCAGAATTCAACAAAAAATGCTTCTTTCTCACCACCTGAGAGGTGGGGAGGCTTTGCCTGGGCCAGCAGGGGAAAGAAAACCCTTAGACTCTTTAAGAACTGCACCACTCTCCACTCCTTGTAGGCACTCAGTCTCATCTTGGGCTTGAAGACAGGGTCCCTATGCCTGGCTGGTTGAAGGGAAGGGTATAGCAAAGCCTGTTAGCTCCTGTACAACTACGGGGAAGGTTTATATGCTCTTCCTCCAGTCTAGGGCTGCCAATCTGCATTGTGAAGAGAAGGGGCAGGGAGGCATGCAGCAGAGTAGCCTGCTGCAGTTACACATGGTTGTGCAACCTGGAGCAGTTGATGGAGTCCCAAGGAGCATAAGGGTGCCCAGCAGGGTTCTGGTAGGACTGGCTAGAAAACACCCTCCAGGGGTGCAGCTAGGTCCGTAGGAGGTAGCACCTGGGGCAGGCCAAAGGCTGTGCCTCTCTCACACACACAGCAGAACCCAGAGCTTTTTCCCTTGTGAGGTGACACAAACCCCGCTTGCCCCAGGAGGATGGCAGCAAGTGCAGATGGTTTCCCTTGGTGGTGATCTCTCCTTAGCTGGGAGTGAGTCTGGAGGGGCAGAGTGGTTGGCTCTCCACCTCCCTTACACTTGCCCGCCCCCTCATGCCCCCAGCAGCGAGGGGCAGGAAGGAGTAATGGGAAAGAAATCAGGAATTTTCCCATGGGCTGAAATAATTGGGCTTTCTCCCTCCCACCTGGTCATTATCAGGAAACTTAGGGGTAGCCCTATAGCTGAGATGCCCATAAGGTTTCCCTGCGGGGTTGGGGGCTCCTTTACATGACATTTGGGCTTTACCCCAGATTCTCCAGGAGATAGCAGTGGCCTGGCATATAGTCTTCACATGTTGCCAGCAGCTGAGCTGTCAGACTAGGATGGGACTGTGGATTGCCTGGGTCCCAGTGCTCATACATTAGGGTGTAGGTAAAGCACCCCAGTGTGGTGGAATCTGGCAGTTGGCCCCTTGCAGATGATACATAGGGGCAGGATTGGGGAGTGGCGGCAGTCATCAGAACATGAGAATCCAGCTTGGAGAGGGAATGTAGGGAAGTTAAGGTCATTGAGAGGCTCCCACTGTGTGTGTGGCAAAAGGTGGGACATCCCATGTGGTGAGTGCCACCACAGCTATCAGTCCCAATCTTTCTTTCAGCAAGGCATACTTAAGCAGGATTGGCCGCTCCAATCATAATGCACCTTCTCAAAGCCAATAGAGATAATATTGAAAGGGAAATATATAGAAATTATCTGTGTGTGTGATAGTGAAGCCATGATAGCAGGCAGAGCAGTCAAGGTGGAGACCTGGTCTTTGCAGGCAACAATGTGCCTTTCAATGAGGGCAAATACTATGGGGAACTTATCCAGATACAGAGGTTTAAAAAAATATTGGCACCCACAGAGGACATATTCGCCCCAGCCCCCAGAGGAGGTGACACTCCATAAGAACGGGGAGCGGGAGGGATCAGTCAGGGTATGTCTACACTGCAGCTGAGAGGTGAGATTCCTGAGTGTGTAGACAGACTTGCACTAGCTAGGTTTTAGATAGTGTGCTAATAGTAGCAGTGTGGACATTGCAGCCCAGGTGATGGCTCAGGCTAGCCACCTGAGCTCAGACCCAGGGGGGTCAGGCTGGCTTGGACCCTGGTAGCTAGCCCAAGTTGCTTTCCCTGCCTCAACATCCATGCTGCTATTTTTAGTATGCTAGTGCAAATCCGTCTATCTGCCAGGGGAATCGCACCTCTGATCTGCAGTGCTGACATATTCCCCAGGTGTTCCCCATGGGTATGGGAATGGCCTCACTGTACTGAACTCAAGGTGCTAGCTATGGGTGCTCCAGTGGGATTACCATGACAAGGGAGATAATATTGTGGAAAGGGTGCTCAGCTGAATAAAAGATACTGGATAAAGCTGTAGATTTGATAGAATGATTCCAGACTTCCAAGTCCTTAGAGTGTTTACATTGCTCAGTAAAAGGTAGGATTTATTTTAAAAAGAGGGGGGCAAGTTGCAGGCTGGTGGATATGTGAGCCTCTCTTTTGATGGGTGTGCCCAAAAAGGCACCTGGGGAATATTGTTTGAGATGCTACTTTTATATGAGGAAATTAATGACACAGAATAATGATCAGTCTATTCATCCTTCACCCTCCTCCCTCCTGTGAGGGCTTGCAAATTAGAGGAAATCTCACATTAAGATGCTTTCTTGGCTACTCCCAATGCTCCTTGTACTTTAGTCTGATGCATTTTTTTTTAATTATGAAGGTCACTTTCTTTTGACAGGCCAAGCCTACAGACACACTCATAATGTTAAAGAATAAAAAAACCAAACCCACAACTGAGGAGTGACAAGGCAAGACATAGTGCTATAAGAAGGTGAGGAGGCTGGGACTGGCTCTGTCAAAGCAGTACATACAGACTGGCTTTGTGTGGCGGTTGCTGGTGCCAGGCCACTCTTTCTTCACAGAGAAGGCAGTTACCTCAAAAAAGCAAGTGTCTGTCTGTGGTGATATCAAAGAGTGCAAGTTGTTCAGTATTGGAGTGGTTACATCCACAGCACAGCTTGGAACTGGAGCCCAACAGCTTCCGGCTAACAATGGCGGTATCCAAATGCATACAAGAGTACAGAGGCCCCTCTTGGGAGGGATAATTCAGTGGTATACAAGTGCTAAACTCTTCCTGTTTATCCCTTCCTTCAGGATCAAGAGAACAAGTCAGAGGCATTGGTGACAAGATGTGTGAGTGCGGTACTGTACATTTGGCCTGCAGATGTGTGGCCAGTTCTGGAAATTCACAGCTGGATTTTAGTGGTGAAGGAGCTGGGAGTTGGCATGAATGGAGGGACACATTCTGCAGTCAGTGGATGATGCTCTTGCATTCTTTGGTCAGGGAGGAGCCATGTGAAGGGATCAGTGTATACCTGGGTGGAGCTAAGGATTAGGACAAGGAGAGATGGGGTGGTAGTGGAGCTTGATCTTTTTCCCAAGGGTAATTGTAACCTGGCCTGAGATGTTGCAGCAGAGGTTTCTGGCAGGCCTGCCTGGCCTTCACACGTAGAAAAGGCCATGAGAGGATAGATCAGCTGGTGGGTAAATTGTATGAATAGAAAAGGTTGATGGTTGCCTATTGTGAATTTGCATATCCTAATACTGGAGTTATTCAGTGAAGAGGCGGTACCCCTCTCTGAATGGGGAGTGGATAGGATTCTGGCGGCTATTGGGGAAGGAATTGTTAATAATGTGAGAATCTGGCAGGGATGTTGTGGTGACAGCCAAGTAACTTGCTACCATCTCCTGGTGGCAGATGTCCAGAGCAGGTAATCATTCAAAAGGGAGGGGCCTGGTTCCCAGATAAACCAGAATTGGATGCAGATTAGGACACGGCACCTCCTAAAGAAGGTGTGGAATGGAATTTGGGCACCTAATGTCTGGTACAATGAGGAAACAAACCCCTCTTTGCCACCCTCATAACATTCATAAGGGTTCCCTGCAATGGTGGGGGTTGGTGTTGGATGGTAGCCCTCCACAGGTGGAATGAATTACAATAGGAAGGATGACCTGCACTAGATAAAGTTATTGCCTAGTAGTTCTCACAGAGTTGGGCCCAGTTAGATCACATTCCTGGCATCTTTTCTCTGTTCCTGAGGTGTCTGGGACAAAAGGAGAGATGGGTCTGAGGGCCTGCTGTAATGTGCGTGGGGAGAAGTGTGACATAGACAAGTCTGAGCCAGGTTATCCAAAATGACAAACAATGAGTACAGGATCCACTATCTCGCATATTTTCTTGCAAGTTTGCTGCTATTTATAAAACACAATGGATGCGGATAGTAATAACATTATTAATACAAATGGAGAGGCTTGGGACGTGTGCAGGAAATGACATTAATGTGCATTTCTGGCTGTAAATAAATCTCACAGATTCATTTTGTTGTGTTTTCTCTCCCCCCCCCCCCCCAACTGGTGCAAGTGTCAGGATTGCCAAACCAAATTCGAGGTTGGTGCTATGTCAGCTTGTGCTCTGGCTCCCTCCCAAGATGAAGAAGTCACACTGGACTCTTTGCTTTGGACTCCTATTTAGAATTCAGACCCTTCCATCACCCGTCAAAGGAAGCTATACCAATTGAATGCCCATGATTTAAAAATATTGTTATGGATGAGTATAGGCAGAAAAGCTAAATTTGGATTGTTTCATTTGAGACTAGCGCTTGATACTGAATCAGGGCTATGGTTTGTGTTCAAATTTGATTATGCTAAAATCTCATGATTATTTTTTTTGGCTACGTTTGAACTGAATGGTGTCAATAGACCCCTTCCAGTCTGAAATCTGGCACAGAACCCAAATCAGGAGCAGGTTCTCATCCAGGGATTCAAATACTAACAAATAGCCCTCCTGCCATGCTGTCACCAGGTTGGAGTTGGGGAAGAAAGATGACTCCAGAGGGAAACAGATGAAAAGTTGAATTTGGCAGTATTATTAAAGTGGATCCTGTTTCCTAATTATAAAAACAAAAACAAGTAATGGTAAATGTCTTACAGAGGCTTCAAATTCAGTATCAAGCCTATCTGGCAATGTCGGATTGATCAGATGGAAAAGAGAACCTCTTGAATCAGATATGAGTACCAAAACTGTTGGTGCTTTTTCCTTGTAAAAATTCTTTAATGTCTTTGCTGATAACAATTTAGAGGCAGCTAACATCAGTACTTGCAAGAATTTACAGCAGAGTTCATTCTAGTGTTCATCAGCCAGGTTGGGATAATATGTTCATGCAGTGATCAGTTTAATCAGCCTAATAGAATCCTGCTGTTCAGACTCCCAATGTTTCAGTAAGCTCTAAGTAGGAAAACTTTTCCAAAAAAATTGTGTTGTCTTTTAAAATTATGTTGATCCCAGTACTGTGAATTGTTAGCAGTAATGCAGTGAAATACTTGAAAAAGTTTATTCAGGATTATTAAATCTTTTTAGGAAAAACAGTATAGTCCTCAATCAGTCTGTAGTGCAGCTGTCAGACTGAACTGGAAAGACTATAATAATAGAGGAGGCATATTGACAACCCATGGGAAGAATTAGCCATGTTCAGAGTGATAGGGATAAAGAAAATGTCATGTTCGCATCAGTAAATCACCAAGTGTTATGGTTATGATGTCAGTTTATACTCAGGTAAATAGTGGTGAGCATATAGGTGCTTTAAACAATCCATAGCTAGGTAGGGTAGTCTGGATTTATAAGGAGGACCAAAACATCTGAACTTGGAATAGAAAACAAGAGCTCCCAGTAGTCCACCTGACAATGTTGCTTTGTTTGCTTTTAATTAATCTGTCACTGCAAACATGACCTAGTTGCCATAGTACAGATGTCAGCTTGCAACAGCCTTCCCCTAGAGCCATCCATAACGAGGATTTGACATTTATATCTGCTCACCCAGTCATGAAGAGTAGTTAATTAGCTCCATCTACTGCTGCATGAAGTGAACTGTACCAATAGTAGTAAGTTCTTTAGTGGTCTCCTTGGATTGCTCTCTTCACTGTAATTCTAGGGCTCCTTGCTTCACCACTCAACTGGCAAAATATTTTAGTGGGAAGAAGAAAGGGGACAGTTTAATTAGTTTCTTGTAATCCCTTTTGGTTTGTATAATATATCTTTTCCTCTGTGTGTGGCTTTTTTGATTGCTTGTTTTGAGTTTTTGGGTGAAGTTTGTTTT
Organism: Mauremys mutica; assembly: GCF_020497125.1. Taxonomy (NCBI): domain Eukaryota; kingdom Metazoa; phylum Chordata; order Testudines; family Geoemydidae; genus Mauremys; species Mauremys mutica. Next base: position 101,077,396 of record NC_059078.1, read on the forward strand.
TTCTTGGCTTTTCTTTGGCTTGCTTTTCCCCTAGTTTGAGAGCGAAGATGATGCTTCAATAGTAATTCTTGGGAACAGTATACAGAAGAACAAAGATAAATGAGATCCTCAAGCTACTAGTGGTCTTGAATGAAACTGGCCCAACCATTCTGTTTCATGAAAAATGTTGAGGTTTCAAAATTTGTTTTCCTTCTGCATCAGAGCAAAAATAAAATTCTGGAATTTTTCAAGAAAAAACAAGGCCAAGAGAGTGACTCATCCTAGAATAGCCAATAGCCTGGGAGTTGTATACAGCAGGTAGCAGTGCTACCATTATGTATAATTTTGCACATTTGGTGTCCCTCGTTATTTATTCATCTGAAGTACAGTAGCTCCCCAAATATGCTAGGTGCTTTCCAAATACATAGTAAGAAACAGTCCGTCCTGAAGAGATTACAATCAAAATAAATAAGACCACAATAAGCAGACAGACATACGAGCAAAATATCTCAGGTGATGTTAGTTATATATCAAGATAGAGCCTTTCTCAGTTACATCCCAGCACCTGTGAAAATCAGACCATTTTTTTTTCTCTACCTTAGACATCTGAGCTTGTATTGCGGCCTCTGGTCTTAGTACCAGCCCAGACTTACTCATCTCTGCTCTAGCCCTCATATCTTATCTTCAAAACTTCTTCCATAAATTTCATGTATTTAGAGTATCTATTGCAGCAAGTTACCCAGGAGCCTGGAGATGGTCACTTGCCACTCTGGGATAAATGCTGTGTGTGAGAGGGATCATACAAGGTTTGCTGCTAATTCTTCATGCAATGCGCTGAAATCCATTCCCCTGTCCCAGAAGATTACAACTGCTTCTGCTTAAGATCCATTTATGCCAAATCAAGTTTTGTTTTTATGAATTTGTCATTAATACAGAATTATGTAAATTATAATTATACATAAGATGGCTTTTCAGTTTATTCTTTCATGAATGCATGGGAAATTTCCATGTCTAACTCCTGTTACTATTAGCACATCAGTGGGAGAGCAGATTCCATTATAGGATTTTGCACTTCAAATAAAATCACTTTGACCTGAAGACAGTTTTCAAAAAGGACATTTACTGCGAATTGTCTCTAAATTAATTTAAAGTTATATTACCCAAAGGGGTAATCTTGTGATTCTAGCAAAAATAACCTCCTCCCCCAATTTACTATGTTAATGTAACCAATTTGCCAAATACAAATGGCTATTCAAAAAGATATAAGATGAATTTAAGCTATAGATTTGGAAATCCAAATACAGAGCTTTATTTTATACTTTCTGCTGAAATAACAGAAGGGAAACAAACCTGGAAGTGGATCCCAAATAAAGCCCAGTCCCACAGCTTATGCTCAAGTGCAGCTCTCTTGGAATCCATTGCATGAATAAAGACTGGAGGGTCAGGTCCATAAATTCAGTATGTTAAATGAAAAATTGTTCCCTTTGACATTGTTATAATATATAATTATTGAGACTATTCTACTGATAGACATCCCAGAATATGAATTAGAGGTCGTATTTTTCTTGTTCTTCATACAAGTGCTCTTACCTTGGTTTATCATTTCCACATTCTTTTATATGAATGGCAGGAGAGGTCATGCTGAACTCAGAAACCCTCAGACCAAAGGTAGGCTCTCCCTATTCCTTCAAAAGGGTTATAGGAGGAGAAATCTGGAGTTACCCTTCTGCAGTACCTGTTGACACAAAAGCCTGTGAGGCCTTAGAAATCAGGCACCAAGGCCAAGATCCTCAAAGGTACTTAGGGGCCCAACTGATTGTCTTTTTCATTGGCTTGTTTTTTAAAAACACTCAACTGTTATATACGGGACTATATCAAATATGTTCTAAATAATGGCTTACACCTGCTTCTGTTGAACTGATGGTATCAGTCCCATTGACTTAATAGGGGTGCGGAAAACCAGTGCGATATTAAGAACATGGAATTTTCCTCCATAACATGTAGTGATGTCTTCCCTCACAAGTAGAAAACTGATGGGTGGATATGAACCCATCAGTGTAAATATTCTGCACAAGTACATATATGTGTGCATTATAATATAAAATACTTGTCAGATCACTGCACTTTTCATGATATACAGTATACACACACATGAGCTGCTCAGTGTATTCTAGGTAGCTGACGAGAGACAGTATTTCTGAACTTTTGTGTAGCAATATAAAAATGGGTCATATACCCAATAATTTCCATAATATTACCGCTGCTGTGAATTACTATTTAGAATGATTTATAAGATTTATCATCAACTATTCTGTTAGCCAGGTCACAATTTTAGCTGTGTAAGACTATCAGTTTGCAATTGGAAAATTACTGCATGTGAAAACTAAGATTGGTTAGAATTTTTGCGTTATGCTAAATAAAGGTGAAATAGTCAATGGAGATTGATTGATTGAAAGGGAAGTTGTCTCTTTAAATGAAGCACATCAGGTTTAGCCCTGGCGTAATGGTTATCTGGGAGGGTGTAAATGGCCATGTTCCATTAGAGACTGGCCCACACCTAAACAACCCATCTAAACATCTCTTCAGTTGGGAAGAGTACAGATCTGGATCCAAGCTCTTTGGCTTTGGGAGTTCTACATGTCTTTAGGGGTCAGTGTTGCTAATTATTTGTGATCTTGCAAAGTCTTACATGTGGTTTTGGCTTGTGTTCAGGGCCGGCTCCAGACCCCAGCGCGCCAAGCAGGCGCGTGGGGCGGCATTTTGCCGGCAGGGCGGCATTTGGCTCCGGCGGACCTTCCGCAGTCATGCCTGCGGGAGGTCCACCGGAGCCCCGGGACGAGCGGACCTGCTGCAGGCATGGCTGCGGAGGGTCCCCTCTTCCTGCGGTCCCGCAGCTCGGACGGAGCTCCCGCAGGCATGCCTGCGGATGCTCCACCGGAGCCGCGGGACGACGGGACGGTCCGCAGCCACTTCTGCCCCGGCCGCTGGACCGGGGAAGGGCGGCGCGGTGCGCCGCCCTACTTGGGGCGGCGGATTTTCTAGAGCCGCCCCTGCTTGTGTTAATAGTTCAATCCCTCAAACCATTTATTTGCTGTTAAGCAAAAAAAAATTTAATCTCTAGTGAGAAAAGTGTTGTTACATGATAGTCTTGGAGATGTATGCATTACTGACAAAGCCAGAGGGAACATAATGATGGAAACATAACAGAAAAATAACTTGACTGATTTTATTTTTAAATATATTCAATGCAGTGCAGAAATTAGTGTTATATAGCTCTCTCATTTTACAACATGTAACATTTAAAAACAGAACTTGTTGGCTTTTGATAAATAGTACACAGAGAGATAGGCATGCTAAATTAGGTCAGTTTTGGACTATAGTAACTTACAGTAACAGATCTTATACTACAGTAATTTAACAGATGAACAGTAATTTAACCTGAAACTCAAGTACTACTTGATAAAAGGCAAGTTTTTACCATAATTAGGGCCCTACCAAATGCACCATTTTTGGTCAATTTCACAGTCATAGGATTTTTAAAAATAGTCAGTTTCAGGGTTTCAAATGTTTACATCTGAAATTTCACAGTGTTGTAACCATGGGGGTCCTGACCCAAAAGGCAGTCATGAGGGAGTCACATGGCTATTGTAGGGTGGTTGTGGGATTGCCACCCTTACTGCTTACCCATCAGAGCTGGGTAGCCAGAGCCAGGTGCCCAGCTCTAAAGCCAATGCGGCCACCAACAGCAAGGCCGGCTCTAGACCCCAGCGCGCCAAGCACGCGCGTGGGGCGGCATTTTCCCAGGAGGGCGGCAGGCGGGTCCGGCGGACCTTCTGCAGCCATGCCTGCGGGAGGTGCACTGGAGCCGCCGGACCAGCGGACCTCCCGCAGGCATGACTGCGGAAGGTCTGCTGGTCCCGCGGCTCGGGTAGACCTCCCGCAGGCATGACTGTGGACGGTTCCCTGGTTCCGCGGCTCGGGTGGACCTCCCGCAGGCATGCCTGCGGAAGCTCCACTGGAGCCGCGGGACCAGTGCACCCTCCACTGGCAGCGTGCCCCCTGCGGCATGCCACCCTGCGGATTACTAGAGACGCCCCTGACCAACAGCAGCGCAGAAGTGAGGGTTGCAGGATATGGAGGGTTGGTTACTATATGTTTGGGTTTTCCTAGCAGCTTCTCTGCCCAGGTCTGGGGCTGACAGCTGGGGCCCCAGCCTCTCCGCCCGGGTCAGGGGCTGAGAGCCATTCTCCCTTCTGCACTGCCTTCAGAGCTAGGCTCACAGCCAGCAGTTGTGGAGCTTCCTGCAGCTGGGGGACATTCCCGGAGCATGGATCTGACTGCCTCCAGGAGCAGCCCCTGACGGGGAAGAAGTCCAGTCCCGTCCTTCCCCAGCCTAGGCCAGGACTAGCAGCTGGAACCCAGCACATGGTAGGAGCCCCCAACTTGGGGTGCCCTCAGCTCTGCTCCTCTCCTACAATAGCCAGATTTCATGGAGGAGATCAGAGTTCATGGTCTGTGATGCATTTTTCACAGCCATGAATTTGGTAGGGCTCTAGCCATACTGCATTGTAAAATAAAAATGTTACTCTGACAAAACCAATGCAACTTTCCCAACTGTACTCATTATGTCTTACCTTAATTTACATGACAGTTTTATAGCTTAAAATACTTAGAAATACAAATAATATACCCAGTAAAATACATTTATTATGATAAATGATAATGGGAAAGAGAGTCTGGCATAGTTGTCTATGTGGTATGGGTTTTTAACATAGAAACAGTCAGAGATACAGAAGAGTCTTTTCATCACTGTCATTGGTGAACTACACCCACTGTGTTTACTTTTCTCGTCTTTTCTGTTACTGCTGGTATTGATGTTTTTCTTTGAATCAACCTTGTTAATCTTGTCAGAGACATTACAACTGTTTGCAATTGTTGCCAGTACTCCATTAATCTCTTCTTCAACCTCTTCATCCTCATCCTGACAGGAAATAAAACAGCAGGATAGAGGCACTTAAGCATACGTTTTATCACATATATTTACATTTACACTGAACTGAATGATTAGGTTTCCCTATGACTCTCTTTTTGTAGTGCACACCTGATTTTAGTGGGTATACACATACATGGAAGCAGCTACTGTCAGTTTTCAAAGTCTCCAAATACAAGGACAATACAATGACTTACATGGCAGCTTTTGGCAAAAGTTCAAATCTGAGTGTAAAGGAAAACTAGATTTGTACAGAAATGTTCCATCAAACATTAAAGTGAGCATGAAATCTGCTGAATGTATCAAAGGGGATAAACAATCTTTTTGTTGGAAAGATCAAGTTAACTGTCAGCAGCTAGGAATTGTTTAGGAGTATATCATTATTTTAGCAGAAGATCAGTGGAGCTGCAGCTACCCCTAGATCTAGCTAGCTAGATCTAGGGGTAGATCTAGATCTAGCTAGCTAGTTCAAGCACCTCAGAATTTGAGAGAATCTTACTCTTTGCACAGTAGGCTGACTATTCTTCAGCCTCTTAGGCTCATGATGAAGGTTGATCTATTTTAAAAAATAATAAAGCACTGACAAGGATAAGGAAGGAGGAATGAACCTCCCAACTAAATGAATATTTCAATATTTCATAATCCCTTATTTCTGTTCCTGATTCAGAAAAGCACTTGAAACACATGCTTAAAGTTCAGTGGGTTAAAGTTAAGCACATGCTTAAGAGCTTTGCTGAAACAGGGCAGCGCTTTGTTGAGCCCTACACAAATATTTCGAGGGGTTTTCCTTTGCTTTGATTGGAGAGAGCATTGAGCCAGAAAGTTCGTGGCTGAAGTCCTGACCCTTTGAAATCTATGGGAGTTCTGCTGCTGACTTCAATGGGGTCAGGATTCTACCTCAGATTTAGAAGTAAAATGCAGTGAGTCAGTGAAACAGAATAGAAGGAACTGGAAAAATCATCACTGTCATTTTTGTTTTTCAATTTGCCAGAAAAATCTAGTATCTTCCATCTGACAGAGATAAACCATGCACAACACAATGGGTTTTCCCAGAAAATGCACCTGATGGCAAATATTCCTTTCATCTGCAGTATAGCTTCTTGCAGCAATGTCAGTAATTTGAAATAAAAAACTGAGATTAAAAATATGTTTATAAACCACAGATAAGATTAAGCCATAAAATTCCAGTCTGGATTTTAAACACTGCCTGAGGAAATGCTAGCTATGGAGTTTTACTCTGAACCTATTTCTACTACACATTTCAATTTCTTAGCTATTCTACTTTAAAAACTGTTCTCAGCACAACATCGTTCTCATGATTCCAAAGAAAATCCTTCCCAGCAGTGTCTCCGACACTTTAAACAAAGCACCAAGGCTGAGTCATAATGATTGTAACTGGCACTTCAAAAGTTAATAAAATCAAGAAACCTCTCAGAAGAAACCTGACTGTTCCCAGGTTCTCATTTATTAGAAAGAGAAAAGGAGCAGAACAACATCTGTGTTTTTAAAATGGTGGGAGTTAGTGCATTGTTCAGTTTAAAGTTTGATTTCTCACCCAGGTAAAGTCAAATAAAACTTGTACAGAATTACAGTTTTATTGCACAGCAGGAAAGGACACCGCCTATGTGCCATTTTTCTTTTTACACAGCCACATGTGAACGATTCACAGGTGGCTTTTGCTTTATTAGGCTATTCTTAACTTATTTCTTTTCCCTAGGAAGCCCTTAAAACTTGAGTGGAAAATGCTGTCTATGGTGTGGTGCATGTCTCACTCCTGTTGCTGGTTCCAAGCCACTCTTTTTTCACAGAACATAAAAGACGCATTTACAGCACCAGCTTGATTATCATATTGCACCTGTGAAAAGAAGAGACTCTACAACAGAACTACAAATAGGTACCTGCCTTACAAATCAGGGATGTTGGGGGACTGCTGAAAAAGAGGGGCTTTGGGGTACTTTGTGAGAAGAATAATTATGCTGTTTTACCTTATGAAAACCTTGCATTTCAAGAGAGAGTTCAACTGCAGCTGTATTTTTTTAAATGTGATACCATTGACTCTTCTCTCACTCCCAGCTCTTAGTGAGAGAATAGCAGATGGCACTATGAAGGGATTTGTTTGAATACAAAAATCAGCAGCATCCATGAAATGATACTGTATGAGAGCTGAAAAGTACTGTATATGTTATCTGCTGTTGCTGTTTATATTAACTGAAGTGTTTGACATCCAACCGCTGACAGGAGGAAAGATGTCACTTCTGCTGAATATTATAGATTTTCAAGATTAAGTGTTTCATCCAAGAGTGTCATGGTATCTGGTGCACCTGGAGATTCCTTTGCCAAGCCAATTTAGAATGTTTGTAAAGGCAACATGATGCTGTGCATTGTAGCTGCAGCAGGTGTGACCAATAGATATAAGACTGAGTGTTTCCACTATTATCCAATTTTCAATTTGTGGCACTTTCCTCTTTCAGGATGAAAGTTTCCAGGCTTGTTCTCTATCCAAAGTTCAATTTAAAAAAATAAGGCTAGATGAGGATCCCTTTCTTTTATGCAGGGGAAAGGGTCAAAAGGGTTTCTTTAGTCATAAAGGTAGGTTCTGTCCTTCATACAGAAGAAAGGAAGGTGTAAGGCCTTTGAAAGGTAACCTAATGGTTTATTCAGACTGTTATGCAGTGGGCTAACTGTATTGAAATGAATGGGACATCATGCTTGAATTTCCATACAGCAGGTGATTCATCAGTTTTTGTGATCGACTTTGATGTTGTCTGTGCTGATCATGGCTCACATGGAGCTTGCTACTGCAGGTGTCTGTATATGGCTAGCTATTTCACAGTTCATATTCTAAACCGTAAATCCCCAGCGCATCCAAAGGACTAAAATGTGCCAATTTAACCAATGCTGGCTCTTATTTAAATACTAAAACAGAGTGCAACACAGATCATTCTTACTCATTGTTTAAGGCTACAATTACAAAATGGGTTCAACTTTGTCGTCTTTTGATTCTGCAATTTTGTATGCACAGTTTCTGTAATCAGAATCAGATTTGTGCACAAAGTCCTATTTCCCTGAAAACAATGGGAACAAACAGCAGCAGGCAGTTTCCTTGCTCACAATTTCTAAGTCTGGTCCTCGGGTCATTTCTGTGACCAAGGAGCTCTATCTCTGCTCCATGCTCACTGCTGCTTCTCTCGCCTTCAGATGGCTCTCTCTTGGCTTTATGCCTCTCTATTACCCACACCCAGCTTGCCAAACAAATCCTTAGCCTCTGCATTTGCAACCATTCCCAGAGAATACCCTCAGACTACATGGCTTAGCCTTGCTCAGGCCTTGTCTACACTACAAAATTAAGTTGACCTAAGTTAGGTCGACATAATGCCACCACAGTAGTTACTGTGATTTTTCATATCCACACTAGCTTTTTCTCTTGGTGGTGCATGTCCTCACCAGGAGCACTTCCACTGCTGTGACCAACAGCGTGGGGCATTGAGTTGTGAATGTAGTGATTGTAACTGCTGCTAAGAATGGGGTTATATGGGAAACAGACACTTCGAACTAGAGACCATAGAAAGGTCAGGATATCATGTAGCATGTGCCCCGGGCAGGTTCAAGGGATGGAGTAGCTTAATACCTGGGCAAGCAAGGTGGAAGACAAGAAGTTACAAAAATAATTTCCTAAGCTGTTAGAGGAAATGTTAGTAAATGGTTCTGACCCAAATATGCTGCCCTCAGTTACATCTAAACTGAGAGTTATGGTCATGGCAAGAGTCAGATTGTGAGTGGCCTTTGTACAGACAGCTCAGATGATTGCCAAACTCTTGTGTAGTTATGTAAGGGCCTCCTGAAGTAGCAGTCCCTGCATTTAAAATGGGGTAAGGCAGAGTCAGAGCTATGGCCCTGCCCCACTCACTCCATGCCGCTCTGCAGAGCAAGGAGTATTCATCCGGGGAAGTAATTTTCTCCTTAATGGATATGGCAGATTGCTTATCCCCTTGTGTGCATGGAACAGCCCCAAACTTTGCCTTTCCTCCTCCTGGGGTAGACAATTCCATGCCTTCTCCTACATATAGCTGCAACATAAATGCCACAAGAATAGTGCCAAAGACTTCAGTGATTCATGAACTATTCTTTGTTACTGTCATTGGGTTGTGTGGATATAATTGAGAGACATAAAGTGTCCTCTAGTAAAGAGGGCCTGAGCTGCAAAATTCAGAGCTGGAGTTCAAGGGTGCTTAATTCCCTAGTTTTTGTCAGACCCATAGTGCCTTTTAGTGTCCTTATTGTAAGAAACATTTCCATTAAATTTCTGTACAATTCCCATTAATGCTAATGCAGGTAATGTACTCTCCTGACAAGGAGTTCCCTAGGTATTCGTTCTAATCAAATATTTAAAAATTTAAATACCTTTGTGAGTACCCTCAAATTGGAACGATGAAGAGTGCAGAAATGAGCCACAGCATACTCCAACAAAGCCCCAAAGATGAAACTAAAACAAATACCAAGGTATACATCAATTGCCTTTATGAAGCAATTAGCATTAGGAAGTGAAGTCCTGGCTCCCATCATGAGAGTTGTCATGGTAAGCACTGTTGTGACACCTGCGGAACACAAGGAATGAGGTAAAAAGTGGTATGTGTTATGGCATTCTATGCAGCATTTGGAATAGCTGTAAATTAGTGTTTTCTGAGCTTTATGGTTAATGTGAGCTGTTCAGTGTATGCAACCACATTTCCACATTTACTGCTGGATATTCTAGAAATAAGACTTTTAAATATATTTAAGATTTTGAATCCACTTTTTAAAAAAAAAAGAGAAACAAGGTTAATAATCCAGAGAGTCTGTAAACTAAAATGAGAGGAACTTAAATGACTCATGCTGTACACTTGTGATTACTACGGTACTATGCAAATGGTCTGATTACAAAGATGGCTCACAATGATTTTTTATAACCACAATGTAATTATCTTGCATCTCTGCTGCGTAGCATTCACATGAAAGTAGGTACAGAGAGCATTTCTATGAATTTACACACACAGTGCCAACACCACTCTATTCAACTGTGTTCACTCTGTATGGACACCTTTCCTTCTTACAAATCCAGAAGCATGAAGCTATATATCTTGTAATTGTTTCTCCTCTGCTCCGAACATTTCAGTCTTGTGGCAGCTGTTTCTTCTTCTTCCCAACTCCACATCTCTCTCTCTCATTTAAAATGAGTTATTTTAGTCTCTTACAGTACTTTATCTTCCTTTATTCTTGTGTTAATTAGTATGTATTGTTCATCCTCACAAATACCTCATAATTCTTTCTTGTGTGCAACACGTTGTACTTGAATGCTTTGAAGTGAGTTAAGGAATGACTGAATGTTCTTTGTGCTTTTCTGCCATCTAGACTCCCTATGGCTTTCCAGGACATTTTCCTTGTTAGATAATACACAGAAATAAAAATCCAAGGGGAATCTACATGATGTATGGCAAACCGAAGAAGTAATTGCCTAAAATACAGAAGTCTTCACAACTTCTGGAAATGAATGCTATGTACCATGCAACAAAGAACACCTTTTATTGTTTCAACCTCTGTTTTGTTTTTTCAGTTACTCACCTATGCAGATTCTGGCTGGAACTGATGATTGGCTTATCCAGAATGATACCCAGGAGAGTACAACTAGCAAGATGGATGGTACATATGTCTCTAGTATGAAATACAAGATGTTTCTCTTGAGCTCAAAATGGAATATTAACTTTGGATAGCGTCCTGTGAAAAGAGGAACAAACAACCTTGGAAACAAACAATTACTCAGTATAAGGTAATGTTAGATGGTGCTGCTTACCACAATTTCTTGTAAATGTCAATTTTTAAACATTAAAAATGTTTTTTTTAAAGTTTGTCTTGCACACTTCCCAACAAATCTGTTAACTTTCCATTTCTGATACTTTGGAAGTAAAAGCTCTAATTAGGTCCAAATTGGTAAACAAATATTGTAATTCTTGTCAATTTTGTTTTGCTAAAATTCCAGTATAGAGAGGAGAGCCTTTCTTAAAGTAAACCTATACTCAATATATGTCAGATTCACCCATTCTATACACTAAACCTGAGCAAATAGGTTTTGTGCTGGGTATTAAATTGGGGTAAGTGGAGTAAGAGGAGGGAACAAAACTCCTAATCTATGAGGAAACCAATTAACTAAATCCAGGGGTGAAAGTAACTTAAAGGATTTACCAGTACGCTGGAGTCCTGAGTGGGGGCAGGGCCTCAACCAGAAGAGGTGTGGCCTCAACTAGAAGGGGCAGGGCCTTCGGCTGTGGCTGGGAGCCCCAGGGCCTTTAAATCACCCCGCAGCTGCCAGCTGCAGAGGCAGCTGGGAGCCCCAGGGCTCAGGGGCAAATTAAAGGGCCTGGGGCTCTAGCTGCCACAGAGCTCCGGGCCCTTTAAATCACCGGGGGAGCCCTGCTGCTCCTACCCCAAGGCGGCAGGGCTCTGACAGTGATTTAAAGGGCCCAGGCTCTGGCTGCTGCGGGGTAGCGGTGGTCCGGCAGTGATTTAAGGGGCCCCGGGCTCCCCACAACGGCCTTTAAATCACCGCCAGAGAAGCCGGTCCAGTCCAGCATGGCCGGTACGCCGTTTCGGCTTACTTTCACCTCTGACTAAATCAATCTACTTTATCACAAGGCAACCTTAAGAATTTGACTTTTGGAAACATATTTAAAGGTAGTGTGGCAAGGCACCTTCTCGGTCTCACCAGCCTTAGCTGTTTTTGGCCTTGCTGAAATGGGCTTGGGTAAAAACAGTCCTTCTTGGCTGCACAGGGGCAGTCCTTTCCTTCTCTCAGCCAGTCTTTTGGGCTTGTTTTTCTCCCTTATGGGAAGGAATACAGCCTCCCCTCCTGGTGAGTCTTGCTGTCTTGCTGCTCCTAGCCTACCGGCAGCGTGACTCTTTTTCTCTCTCTCTCCCCAAACAGGGGAGGGTTTTAAAAGGTCTCAGGCAGCCCTTAGTTGGAATCAGCTGATCCTAATTGACCCCAGGTAACCCCTTCTCAGCTGAACCTGATTGACCTGTAGTCACCCCTCCTCAGTTGATAGGGAGGAGAGCCTTTTAATTTTCTGGGACTGCAAGAATTTTTAATGAATCTGTAAACTCAGGGGCTGTACCGTACGACTGGAGAATTGCTAACATAGTTCCTATCTTTAAGAAAGGGAAAAAAGGTGATCCGAGTAACTATGGGCCTGTCAGTTTGACATCTGTAGTATGCAAGGTCTTGGAAAAAATTTTGAAGGAGAAAGTAGTTAAGCACATTGAGGTCAATGGTAATTGGGACAAAATACAACATGGTTTTACAAAAGGTAGATCGTGCGAACCCAATCTGATCTCCTTCTTTGAGAAGGTAACAGATTTTTTAGACAAAGGAAACGCAGTTGATCTAATTTACCTCGATTTCAGTAAGGCATTGATACGGTTCCACAAGGGGAATTATTAGTTAAATTGGAAAATATGGGAATCAATATGAAAATTGAAAGGTGGATAAGGAACTGGTTAAAGGGGAGACTACAACGGGTCATACTGAAAGGTGAACTGTCAGGCTGGAAGGAGGTTACTAGTGGAGTTCCTCAGGGATCGGTTTTGGGACCAATCTTATTTAATCTTTTTATTACTGACCTTGGCACAAAAAGCGGGAATGTGCTAATAAAGTTTGCAGATGACACAAAGCTGGGAGGTATTGCTAACACAGAGAAGGACTGGGATATCATACAAGAAGATGTGGATGACCTTGTAAACTGGAGTAATAGTAAGTAATAGGATGAAATTTAATAGTGAAAAGTGCAAGGTCATGCATTTAGGGATTAATAACAAGAATTTTGATTATAAATTGGGGACACATCAGTTGGAAGTAACAGAGGAGGAGAAGGACCTTGGAGTATTGGTTGATCACAAGATGACTATGAGCCGCCAATGTAATATGGCCGTTAAAAAAGCTAATGCGATTTTAGGATGCATCAGGTGAGGTATTTCCAGTAGAGATAAGAATGTGTTAGTACCGTTATACAAGGCACTGGTGAGACCTCATCTGGAATACTGTGTGCCGTTCTGGTCTCTCATATTTAAGAAGGATGAATTCAAACTGGAACAGGTACAGGGCTACTAGGATGATCCGAAGAATGGAAAACCTGTCTTATGAAAGGAGACTCAAAGAGCTTGGCTTGTTTTGCCTAACCAAAAGAAGGTTGAGGGGGGATATGATTGCTCTTTATAAATGTATCAGAGGGATAAATATTAGGGAGGGAGAGGAATTATTTAAGCTTAGTACCAATGTGGGCACAAGAACAAATGGATATAAACTGGACACTAGGAAGTTTAGACTTGAAATTAGACGAAGGTTTCTAACCATTAGAGGAGTGAAGTTCTGGAACAGCCTTCCAAGGGGAGTAGTGGGGGCAAAAGACATATCTGGCTTCAAGACTAAGCTTGATAAGTTCATGGAGGGGATGATATGATGGGATAGCCTAATTTTGGCAATTAATTGATCTTTGATTATTAGGAGGTAAATATGCCCAGTGGTCTGTGATGGGATGTTAGATGGGGTGGGATCTGAGTTACTACAGAGAATTCTTTTCTGGGTGCTGGCTGGTGAGTCTTGCCCACATGCTCAGGGTTTAATTGATCGCCATATTTGGGGTCAGGAAGGAATTTTCCTCCAGGAAAGATTGGCAGAGGCCCTGGAGGTTTTTCGCCTTCCTCTGCAGCGTGGGGCACGGGTCACTTGCTGGAGGATTCTCTGCACTTTGAGGTCTTTAAACCATGATTTGAGGACTCAATAACTCAGACATAGGTTAAAGGTTTGTTACAGGAGTGGGTTGGTTAGATTCTGTGGCCTGCATTGAGCAGGAGGTCAGACTAGATGACCATAATGGTCCCTTCTGACCTTAAGTCTGAGTCTATGAGACTGAGGAGATATCTGAGCCATTAGTGATTATTTTGAAAAGTCATGGAAGATGGGTAAAATTCCAGGGGACTGGAAAAGGGTACATATAGTGCCCATCTATAAAAAGGGGAATAAGGACAACCCAGGGAATTACAGACCAGTCAGCTGAAGTTCAGTACCCGAAAAGATAATGGAGCAAATAATTAAGCCATCCATTTCCAGACGTCTAGAAGATAATAAGGTGATCAATAACAGTCAGCATGTATTTGTCAAGAATAAATCATGTCTAACCAAACTAATAACTTTTTTTGACAGAGTAACAAGTCTTGTGGATGGAGACGTGGAGCAGAAGATGTGGTATGTCTTGACTTTAGTAAGGCTTTTGATACTGTCTCATACAACCTTCTTATAAACAAACTAGGGAAATACAAGCTAGATGGAGCTACTATAAGGTGGATGCATAACTGGTTGGAAAACCATTCCCAGAGAGTAGTTAGCAGTGGTTCATGGTCTAGATGGAAGGGCATATATCAAGAGGGGGCCCACAGAGATCAGTTCTGGGTCCAGTTCCGTTCAATATCTTCATCAATGATTTAGACAAGGGCATACAAAGTACACTTATAAGCCTCCCAAGATGGGAGGAGTTGCAAGTGCTTTGGAGGATAGAATTAAAATTCAGAATGATCTGGACAAACTGGAGAAATGGTCTGAAGTAAATATGATGAAATGCATACTATTCCACTTAGGAAGGAACAATCAGTTGCATGCATACAAAATGGGAAATGACTGCCTACGAAGGAGTACTGTGGAAAGGGATCTGGGGGTTATAATGGATCACAATTTAAATATGAGTCAGCAATGTAACACGGTTGCAAAAAAAAAAGCAAACATCATTCTGGGATGTATTAGCAGGAGTGTTGTAAGCAAGACATGAAATAATTCCTTAGCTCTACTCTGCGCTGATTAGGCCTCAACTGGAATATTGTGTCTCATTGTGGGTGCCACATTTCAGGAAAGATGTGGGCAAATTGGAGAAAGTACAGAGAAGAGCAACAAAAATTATTAAAGATCTAGAAAACATGACCTGTGAAGGAACATTGAAAAAACTGGATTTGTCTAATCTGGAGAAGAGAAGAATGAGGGGGACATGATAACAGTTTTGAAGTATATAAAAGGTTGTTACAAGGAGGGAGAAAAATTGTTCTCTTTAATCTCTGAGAATAGGACAAGAGGTAATGGGCTAAAATTGCAGCAAAGGCATTAGGAAAAACTTCCTAACTGTCAGGGAGGTTAAGCACTGGAATAAATTGCCTAAGGAGGTTGTGGAATCTCCATCATTGGAGATTTTTAAGAGCAGGTTAGACAAACACCTGTCAGGGTTGGTCTAGATCAGGGGTCGGCAACCGGTGGCTTGCGGCTCGCCAGGGTAAGCACCCTGGCGGGCCGGCCCGGTTTGTTTATCTGCCGCGTCAGCAAGTTTGGCCGATCACGGCTCCCACTGGCCGCGGTTCACGGTCCCAGGCCAATGCGGGAGGCAGGAAGCAGCGCGAGCCGAGGGATGTTCTGGCCACGGCTTCCTGCCTCCCGCATTGGCCTGGGAGTGCGAACCACGGCCAGTGGGAGCCGCGATCGGCCGAACTTGCCGACGCGGCAGATAAACAAACTGGGCCGGCCCGCCAGGGTGCTTACCCTGGCGAGCCGCGAGCCACCGGTTGCCGACCCCTGGTCTAGATAATACTTAGTCCTGCACTGAGTGCAGGAGACTGCACTAGAAGAGCTCTTGCGGTCCCTTCCAGTCCTCTGTTTCTATGACTTGCACAAGGATCTGAACCTTGGAGCCAAATGAAGACTTGGCAAAAGTAGTGGAATTACACACCCTTATGCTAAGTCTGAATTTGGTCCTTCATAGTCCCAGATTCCTAAGTGAGCTTTCGTATGTCTGTGCAATTAAAGTTCAGGATGTGAATTTGCTTTTACCTTATGTTCCCGCTAGGCTATAATGCATGAAAATAAAGAAACAATCTGATTTTTATTAACATAACTGGATCTACAATTAATGTTCAATACATACTTTATTTTGAAGGTTACAAAATGATGATCTCTAACTTTTTTAAAAATTCAAATTTTTCCAAACTCTGTGAGGGTGAAATTCAGGTATTCACTGTAGTCAGTTGGCTTGAGCTATTTTTATTTAACTAAGTGAAGTTACATGCTTGTTTCTAATATTGTGTGCCATGAGTCATGACTGTGCTTTATAAATATGGATGCCCTTTAGCGGTAAGCCACAACAGCAATATCTGCATTAATAGGCTATTTGTGCATCCCTCAGGTGCATTGTGAAGTATGAGGTTGAGAGGACTTTTTAACAGCGTGAAGTGCAACCACAGCCTATGAATGCACACATAGGTCTGTCTAATTGCTACCAGACTAGAATATGGCTGCTTACATTTAAATGTTTACAATATTTTTAAAATTACCTACATAAAACTAGGAAAGTTATTAAGGTTACAAAGAGCTTGGCTACATTAGAAAGTTGTAACGCTTTAACTATGCCGGGATAGTTGAGAGTTCAGCCTCCTTACTGAGGTCAGTTATATAGTACCATTGGAGATTTATACAGGTAGTAGCTATTCTCACAGGGAAAAGAAAATTATACGGACATAAATCTCCTTTACAGCAATATAACTGCACTTATACTAGGGTTTTTGCCAATATAACTACATATCTTTAAAAAACACTTCCTTAACCAAAAGAGTTATTCCAGTAAAATTTTCAACTGTAGATCAGGCCGAAGTCAAGCATTCAAAAGTTTAAAAATGTCAAATGCACAGGAAACTGTAAAACACTAACAGGGCCGGCTCTGGCTTTTTTGCCGCCCCAAGCCAAAAATAAAAGGGGGGGGCGCAGCCAGAGCGGCAAAGCGGGGGGGAGGAAACAACCCCCCCCTCAAAAAAAAAAAAACAGTGCGGCTGGAGCGGCAAAGTGTGTGGGGGGCGGGAACGTCGCGGCCGGCAAAGCAGGGGAAAAAAACAAAACAAAAAAACCCTACAGGGTGGCCGGAGCCAGGGTGCAGGGGGACTCCCTGTGCTGCAGAGTGCACGCCCAGTCTAGTGGGGGGGAGAAGGAGGGAGCGGGGGGAGAGAGAGAAGGGGGGCGGCCAGGACTTCCGCGGGGCACTCACCCCGCAGCCCTGACCGCCCCGCGGCCCCGACCGCCGCGCTGTCTGTCGGGAGGGCTCTGCGCCGCTCTGGTTGGCTGGGAGGGAAGGACGTGGGCTGCCCTGCTGAGTTTGCTGCAGGGCGCTCCCCTCCTCCACGCCCTACAGGGCAGCCGGATCGGGGAACCAAAAATAAAAACACCTGCTGTGCCGCCCTAGCATTGGGTGGAATGCCGCCCCGTAGAATCTGCCGCCCCAAGCACGAGCTTGCTCCGCTGGTGCCTGGAGCCGTCCCTGAACACTAATTCTGCCCCTCTCTTCATCCATGTTGTGCATTAAACGAGGCAAAGGTGCTGGGGGAAAATGCTGTGTGATTATGTAATGACAGACTGTAACATAAAGCATTACAGTTGTACAGGCAACTGTAAATTTGGCATTTTCTAACTTGATTTTGCAACCTATATAACATTCTTCTAAGCAATGTTTTGCATGCAATTTCCTAAGTTTTTTTTAAAAGGAAAAAGCTAAACACAAATTCTGTTTTTTTAAAAAAAAGGGAAAGTGGAGAGTTTTAAAACAGTTTATAACTCAGAATAGTCTACATAGCAAGCCTCAGTACCCAGGTCAACAGACTTGGGCTTCTGCTGCGGCACTAAAAATAGCTGGGTAGACAATTGTGGCTTAGGCTCTGAAGACCCACCCCATCCCTGGGCTTCAGAACCCAAGCTCCAGCCTGAGCTGCATGTCTACACGGCTATTTTTAGTGCTGCAGAACAAGCCTGAGTCTGTCACCCTGGGCTCTGAGACTCACTGCCACTCACTGTGTAGACATACCCTCAGTTAACCTGCATGGAATTTCATGGCACCAAGAAAAGGCACTCTTCTAATCTGAGGGCTTTCTCCCTGCCAAATTTCAAAGACCTGCTGCATACAAGGAAACAATGGAGTGACATAGCTTTACAAAAAAGGTCAGAAGAATCTTCTATAATGGAAAGTACAGTTTTTGGCAACCTAATAAAACTGCTCTCCTGTGTAACTGAAAGGAGGAGATATGAGATATAGTGGCGGTGTTGTTTTCACAGCACAGTTAACTTGAGCTATTGAGTGTTGTCCCTAACTTGAGTTCTGTCCATACCCACAAACCCATAACTCGAGAGTTGTGGTACTTTTAACTTGAATTGTCTGGCCTGAGAGGGGACAGAAGCTAAAGCTTAAGGTAGCACAATTTGTCAGCTGATAGCGATCACTCTGTGCAAATCAAGTGTTATTTTGCAGTGGCTCTCACTCAAACCAGGCTAACTCGAGAGGAGTAATTCAAGTATGAATCACTCAAGCTAACTCTGTAGTGAAAACATAGCCTTAGACTCCCTTACATTGTTTGAATTCCCCATACTTATTTAGATACCTTGCATATACTTACATTCTTAATATTGTTACATGAAAATAAACGGGTGTAACATACACAGTGAGGAGCAGAAGGTGTAAGTAAAAATGGTTCTCACTCAACATAGCATGTGCCTTTTCTGGCTCAGTGGCATATACCAATATAGACTCATCTATGCAATGGTAAAGCAGGTGTAAAGTCTAAGGAAGTCTGAGTGTAAGGAGATCTGGCTTACCTCATTTTATAATTTGTTTCTGAATTTGGCTTTTGGAGTCCAAAGCCATATGCTAGTCTCCAACAGTGATTCTGATTCTTCAAAGAGACATCACTGTCATAACCATGGTTTTATCAGTATGGAATGTCACTGCACCACATGAGAAATATACCTAAGATTAAATAAACAGGTTTCCTTCTCAAGCTATAACATTTCTCTTTGGCAGTTGATAATCATCCTGTATATCCAATTGTATAATAAAGTTCTGGTCTATAACTGAAATCCTTACTGTGCGTACTTCTGGCTGATGAGGACATGCACCTAGAACAACTTCTCCCACATCTCTGCCCCCAACAATCAGTGGCAGTGGGAGGAGCTTGTAGAGGGAACCATTCTGCAGGGATGCTGCTTTTAGCTTTCTGCATTCCCTTTCTCATTTCTGCTCAGTGTAAGTGGAGGGGAGCGTCTGGCCCATGGCTATTTCCTGTATTCTTTCTGGTGAAATTTACTCGTATAAAAGCTCTGTGTAGCACTTTATCTAAAGATGCACTTTTGTTATCCCATGCAATTCCACAAAGAAGTGTGCATTCAGGCACAAAGAGCACAATCTGCTCTCCCCCATGAAATATGTATACAAACCCCTTGGGTGCCAGTTAAGATGTATGGTGTACATCCTGCACAAAGGCATTAATATGGTTTAGCCGTGCATCACTTGCTTCTCCTCTTGTGCCTTATAAGGTGTTGCTTTTTGCTTAAATGAGGGCACAAGAAGAGTTAAATAACATTTGAAAGGGTGCCTCAAACATAGCTGACTACAGAAAATTATACCTTGCAGTATGTGACCAAAATGTGCTATTGCTGTTTAGGATGAAGATCACCCTTCTTGAATAAATGAAATTGGAGAAGGAGTAGTTTCTCCATTCCTCTTCCTGGCTACTGGGTTGTGAGACTGCAATGCAGCTCCTCTATGGCTGTTGTTCCAGCTATTGTCCAGAATAGCAATCACTACAGCTCTGTATCTCCTATGCAGAGATTCTGGTCCATTTGATGTGCATAATACATGGATCTGCTCTCAAGCCTCTCATTTAACAGTGGGTGTGTGTGTGTTTGTACTTTCTCCATGCAAGGCATGTAATAAGTCCAGAGACTTCCCTCCGCCTATGCCATCCACTGCCACTCTATCCATGGTTCCCCAGAGACCCTCTCTGGCCTTAAATAGTACCTACCAAAAGTTTTGCACTGCCTCTCTGCCCCAAGTAGAATCAATGATAATTTTCATTCCAAACCAAAGAACATAATTGTAGAGAAATACAGCTCCTGTTTATCTAGACATTGTTACTTTGGAGTTCTGTTTTAAGAAGAATACTGAATACACTGTGGCCTACATTTTCAAACATGTCCACTCACTTTGGATGTCTGAGACATGCAGGGCCTGCTTTTCAGAGGTGCTCAGCATCTATATTTCCTATTGAAGCCCATTGGAATCGAGCACTCAATGTTGAAGCGACCCTAAGTTAATGGACAATGGAAAGCGGAGGCCTTTGACTTCCCCCCACACATCATTACACATGTAGTTTGGCTATGCTGAGGTATGGTTGCAACATGCTTTCACACTTAGTTTAACTGTGCTGTTGTTGAGATCTGCATGGATCTTTTACGAAGTTGTTTCTTTAGTAGCCAGTCTACTGGATCATAAGAAGCAGTATGGTGTGGAAACACTAAGGTCCAGGTTAAAAAGAGCCTGACTTTCCCCACATTGACTTTCTCGTCCTGGGCAACCCCAGACCCCTATGCTGCCAGCTGAAAGATATCATCCTCTTCACAGCAGTGGTGTGGGCCTGTATCTCCAATAGAGCAACAAGAGCATCCACTCTTTCAGTGGTTAGTCAAAGTGAAAACAGCCACAGAGCAATGGGAGAGAGCACACATCTAACTCATTCAGTGGAGAGACCTAATAACTGTTGCTTCCCCTGTGGCCACCAATGCCCCAGCTTTGCCATCTGCTCTGTTCATATGTGGGGCATTAGATGTTAGGATTGCAGGACCAGGTACAGACTCCGGGGTCGATTCTGTAGGTGCAACCGGCTGTAGTCCGTAACTGATGTAGATCTGTGTGAATATTTTATTAAACACGTGCTTGTGGGTCCTAACCCTCAACATCTCCCCACCCAAACCAGCTAATGATAGCTGAACATGGTACTTATGTGAAATTTCAAATGTACCCATCTTTAACATTTTAAAGCAGAATTGGATTTCTTCACCAGCTTCAACGATCTTTACTCTAGTTTTAAACAATTTTACATTTTACAATTTCATTCCTTGTGTTTTCTAGCTGAGGAAGGACAGCTGGTATATGGGTACAGTAGGTATCAAACAAGCATTCTCTTCTATGCCCTTGTTTGTTATTCTTTGAATGTAAGAGATGTCTCTAGTCAATTAAAATAATATACTATCTAAATTAGAATAATAAAACCAGATTATGTCAAAAAGGCTAGAAATATAAATCCACCCTTCAGGTCTGATCTGGCAAACATTTCCACACATGCTTCACTTTACTCACATGACGATGCTCACAGAACTCAGTGAGCCTATTCACATCCTCAAAAGTAAGCATGTGCATGTTTGCAGATTTGGGACTTTAGCTAAGAAGTATTGACCAAAAATCTAGTAAGTGACTGTAGCTCAGAATTTTCCTATTTCCAAAATTGAGCTACACTCTACTCAGACAATAATGAAAAGTAAGCGGCAATGCTATTAATGTGCTCTTGGACTGGTTTATGTAATTTGCTTTTGTTGCTTGATTTACAAATAGTTTTCCGACACTTCATATTTTGCCACTCTTTTTCCTTCTCTTGGGGAAAGCTTTTTGTGTGACAGGGCTTATAGATTGATCTCCTCTTCAACTGCAAGATTCTAATCTCAGCTTTGCCAATGACTGTCTCAGTTTATCATTTGTAAGAAGAATTATACACTGCTTTTTGCCTAGTCTCACAGAAGCCTTTAAGGCTCAAATAATATTTATAAGATACTTTCAAATATATGTTTGTAAAAAGCTAAATAATTATTACCTTTGGTTTCTGTATGCTCTTTTTATTAATACTGTATATATGCATCTACAATCATTCTTTTTGCCTCTAATTTTTTTAATAGAGGATAGAGAATACATTGCAATGCTTCCATGAAACATTGTAGGAAAACTGAACAGCCTCTGTATTTAACACCATATTCATAAAGGTTTACAAGAGAATTAAGAGGGTTATGGTATTATTTCATAAGCTTTGCTGTTAGAAATGTACTGCATAGCACTTCATATTGCTCTGTTCTTAAACAGAAGAATCCCAAGTACAATTAGGTATGGGAAATTCTAATAAATATAAGCTGTATTTGTTAAAGTACAGTAAAATAGACTTTGACTTTGCAAATGCGTTTAATGTTCTACAGCTAACACTGAACCCAGGGGGAAAGGGTCCACAAGAGATACTAAGGGAAAAGAACTCGTCTGTCCATGTGACTGTGCCTCTAGCTGCATTTCACTTAAGTGGGAAACTGCCCTTATTCCATTTGAGGAAAAACAATGGAATCCATTTTGCGCTTCTGATACAGTTTGGGCCCTCCCTACGTGCGATAGGGGAAGGTGGTAAGTATTAAACAGATTTCTTTTTTTTGGAATGGTGAGCAGGTCCTGCCTCGCTTCTGGGCAGAACAGCACTAAAGGATTATTCTCCTTTGACTGAGCCTGATGCGGTTTAGCTACGGGCTGTGGAAGGGAGGAAGGGAAACAGATGCCAGTTATATAAGTAGCAAGACTCTTTGTGATCATGAAGCCTGCTATTCTGTGTTTCATCTCTATTTTGATGTCCATTTAGAGGACTTTGATGCTTTAACCTGAGTTAATATTTCAGGTTATATCATAGTGTTTCCTTCTGTGCTGTGTTATTCAAGAATAAAATCCAAACAGTGCAGTAGAGGAAAGAAGTTGCAATTTGTGTGCAACTGAGGGTTAGGAAAGCATACGCCAGAGTCCCGAATTACAATGTAAATGGGTGCATTAGGAGTCATTACATAAAGAAAATCCTTATGGTTGGCATGGTAGGTTGTGCATAAGACAAATAGTATTTAATATGTGATACAGCATGGCCAGAGGGCAGCAGGAGAGGGTTAGAAGGGAGCCTTATTCCCTGTAAGGGGAAGAAAGTTTGCTATAGATTAATTAGAGCACCTGATGCCAATTAGAGCACCTGAAGCCTATTAGAGCACCTGCAGTCAGTCACATGATAAAAACTCATGCTTCAATCAGACAGTGAGGGAGTAGGAGCAGAAAGGATGGTGTTGGAGTAGAAAGAATTGGTGTTGAAGCAGAGGACAGTTTGGAGAAGTGCTGTAGTGGGCTAAGAAGTCCTAGACCCTAGGTAAGGGGCACCTGGCTTGTGCAGAGGGAGGGCAGGAAGCCCCCCCAACAAGCTGAAAGGCAGGAGAGGGAAGTAGCCCAGGGGAAGGAACCGTCAGTTCAAGTGGTTCACCACTATCCTCAGGGCCCCTGGGCTGGGACCTGGAGTAGAGGGCAGGCCCAAGTCCCTCCCTCTCCACTCCCCTCCTCTAGGACACTAGTGGGGCAGTTAATATTCCAATTTAGGGGCAAGAAATGGTGCCCTGAACCCCCCCCCCCAAGAAAAGAAAGCGCAAGACCCATCATAATAGTGCCGGCAATTTGCCACAAATATGTATCATAAAACAGGAACAAAGAAGAGTAAACGAATAACTCAAGGAGGATAAAGCATGTCTGATGGCTCTTCTTCCCTTTGAAAGATCCTTTGGCATCTCCAGAACAGTCACCATAACTTATACCCATCAAAAAGTCTGTATAGCTAAAGAAATATTTTCCACAACTTTGTTCTATGATGAATCAGAGTTGCAGAAGTCCTATGGAACTTCTTAAACGATAATTATAGTACCCTAGATATCTTAGGTAGAGTAACTCACAGTTTTGCTTATTCAGGGTTCTGCTTATCAAGGTTTGACTGAAACTGCCAAAACCAAATAGCTGCTGTTTAACTTACAAGCCCTAGTGGCAAAGTCTGCATTTCTTGTAAGTTGTACAAGACTTTAACACTGTGGGATAAATATTGGTTTATGTTTTCAGAAGTGACTAGTGATTTTTCGCTTGCCCAGTTAAAGAAACCTGAAAGATATCTGATGTTCAGAGGCCAAATTATTTAAGGTGTCTTGAGATGAGCACTCAAAATCACTAGTTACTTTTGAAAAATTAGATGCATATCTTTTAGAATTCCCTGTCATGTGAATGTTTCACTTTACAACCTCATTGTTACATTAAACACTTTTCCTCCTTCTCTCTCTTCCCCATGTATTCCGTATCGCATACAACATAAGCTTCAGCTAAGAGCTGCATGAGCAGAACTTTGCCTGAAATCAGCTTCTTCAAATTGTATGCGACTTTCTGAGATGTGACCAAAGAAGTCCAATAACTGTAAACATTTGAACAGTTGAGTGCATTTTCTAAGAGCCTACAAATTCCCTAAAGAATATCATACAAGCCATATAGCTTACATGAATGAAATTGGATGAGATTTTTCATTTTTGCAAATACTAAAAGAAAGGCAAATTGGTTAGTTTCTTCACGCCGTTCTACTTTCATCCCCACATTCTGAACTTCAAGAGGAAAGTTCTCATAGGGAGTTCCTACCTGTTTCATAGACTGCTTCAGATACTGAAGTAAAATGATCTTCTACTGTATATTGTGCCAACCGGAGTGTCTCCAAGCCTCGAACTGAATCATTTCCTCTGGTCCAGTAAAACTGGACATCATTGATATTATAGCCCCCTGTAATTATAGACAAACCTACCAATGAACGTTTTTGTTAAATATAATAAATAGTTTGTGTAGAACATGTTTGTCTATGATCCTTTGTCATTTGTAAAAAAAAGTAAAATTGGATTATAAATAATGCGATTGTATGACAAAATTTGAAAATTTAATCTGAGTGCCCGGTCTCAAAAGAAATACTATAGGAGGTGTAGAAAAATAAAAGCTGGTGTAAACTGATAAATAAAAGGATTAGTTGTATAGGACATTTAAAGGCAAAGCCCATCAAGTCCGACAGGAGAGGGGAATATTGAGTTCACTGCAAAGTGACGTTCACACTGATGTCCAAAATAGCTTTGAGTCACTTCAAAAAATGCAGATGTTCATAATTCCAGGTTTCATCTAACTTTATGAACTGGCAGTGGATAAAAACAATTCTTGAAGCCTGAGAAAGTTGTGAGCAAGCACACTACAGAAAGGAGGCTTTTATTTTCTTTAATAGTCCCCATTTTTTGGAAAGGCAAATAGTTCTATCTGAGCAATTCA
The DNA here is from genome assembly GCF_020497125.1 of Mauremys mutica. NCBI lineage: Eukaryota > Metazoa > Chordata > Testudines > Geoemydidae > Mauremys > Mauremys mutica. The sequence continues at coordinate 101,102,401 of NC_059078.1, forward strand.
CAGATTTAGAGCATATTTTGGTATCAAAATATATTCAAAATATGAATCTTATCCATTACCATTTATAAAGAACTTCAGGGGAGGGGAGGAGCCTTCATGAGTATCAGGCAAATTACATTTTGCATAGAAATATTACATTGTTTCCCCACTCTAACATTATTCTTAGGGTAGGGGCATGAGTTTTGTATATCACAACATGTTAGAGAAAGTTTGTATTGACAAAAGCTTTGAAACTGATAGGAACAAAACCACATTATTTTTCTTTAATTCTCTTGTCTCTTTAAATGACATTGAGTGGGAGGAGCTAACTTTTACATCTGTACTAATGCCTCAATCCTGCAGACTTCTCATGTTCTTTATGCACTGTAAGTAGTCCCAACAAAGTTAATAGGATACTCACAATGCATAAAGTTAATCACATGAGTAGGTCTTTGCAGGAACTTTTCCAGGCCTAAAGGTTTTCAGGATCTCATAAGTAGATTTCCTTTCTCCTCAAAGTCTATGTTTTTTCCCTGATTCTCAAGAATAAGTGCAGGACCTTCACTGAACAGAAGTTGAAGAGCAAATTCCAAAAGGGAATAACTGTTCAAAGGTAGGTCTAAAAGATTAATAACTATTTGCAAGTGAGAGAGAGGCATGTGTGGAAACATAGTAATGTGATTGGATACTTGCAGTGTCGATAAGGATTGAAATTGTAAACTCTTTGGGGCAAGGTCTATCTCTTACTATGTGCCTGTACAGTGTGTAGCACCACAAGGCCTCAATTGGGGTTGAGGCTTTTAGATGCTGCAGTAATATTAATAATAATTAATAATTTCATAGTCAATTGAAACTTGATTTTCTGGGAGATAAGTGACTGAGAAATTTCTCATTGTAGAATTATTAAAACTGGTTGAAAGTATTTGATTTCTAACCACAAAAAAACACAAACCCTTCTTGTTGATATTTTTGTTACCATTTTTCAATCAGCTCTTATAATTAAATAGCAACATTACAAATGAAGATAAGGTGTTTCATTACATAAGCCACTATTGCAATGTCCTCATATATTCATTATCTTGTAGTGTTATTTAAGTGTTTATATTCATAATAGTTTAACCAAAATTCCTAACATTTTATTTTAGTTCAAATATTTGCTTTATACTATAAATGTTATATATGTGTATAATACCCAGCAACCATATTTACAAGTGAACAATATCTCGAGAAGTAAAATATTATTCTTCTGCAAGTCAATGTTGCTTATCCAATAGGAAAACTAACACTATTGAACTGTAGCGCCCCCGCCCCCCCAAAAAATTTTTTTTTAAAGTGCTTTTAACAAAAAAGTGACTGCCACTGCTAAAGGCTGTTAATAATCTTTTTCATTCTGCAATCTGTGTTCTTGGCTATTTTTCCAGAAACTAAAGAAGAATGCCATGGGAGCAGTTTAGATTATATTACCGTGTTTTCCCTTTAGTCAGGAGATACTTGTGGGTTGTCTAATAGAACAGATGGAATCATTCTAAAAATCTGAGTTTTCAATTAGACAGGGAATTCCTCTATTTTCCCCCTTGTCAAATACATTTTAAGTTCCTGAGGGAACTACGAAACTGCTGAACGACTCAGGCAATGGCGTTGATGTAAGTACATCATTCTGTTTTTGACATAACAATATGTTCTCTCCCTGTCTTTTTTATTTTATTTTTTATTTTTTTAGAAAAAATATCACTGCTAACTAGTAATTCTGATTGTGGCCTCCATAATACTACCACTGACCTTAGTGGGAGTCTTGTGTGAGTAAGCCTTGCAGGATAAAACCCTTAAATGGTAACATAATATTAAATTTGACAGCATCTTCTTGATGGAAATTACCTGTAGAATAATTTGCAAAATGAATACGGGGTGTGCTGTTGTTTTGCAGAAAAGAAGTGGTAAAAATGGGAAAATACTGCAAAGAAATTCCACAAGTATTTCCTCAAATTTGAAAGTCTTTGATTCAATTGTGCTCTTGCCCCTTTTTGCGTTCACTTTCAATGAACAATTGTTCAATTGAGTTTTACTTGCATGAATAGTGGTAGAAAACTAGTTTTAATCTTGCATAGTCAAGTACTCGTGGATATTACATATTACACTTGTGCAAGTACTCACAGGTAAAGTGGTATATTTTAATGTAGGATAGGACACTGCTTCATACAAAGCACTGAACATTTAGATCTTAGTCTTTCCATTGATGACTCTCTCTCCATCCCCACGGCTCTGGCATGGAGACCATTAAAGAAGTCACACAAGGATCTGTCCACAGCCTTTACTGATAGAACTGTAGATGCAATTACTTTGCTTTAATGTGAGAGAGAAAATTAAATTTGAACTCTGTCCTAGCCAATAAGCTTAATATTAACCTATTTTTTTCTATCAATGATGCTTCAGGGATGTCTTGTATGCCTAAATATTTAAAATTCCCTGACTGATTATCTGCTACTTCTCCCTGAGAAATTCAAGATCCCCCAGAGGTTTCAAATCATCCTTCTGATTACAAGAGTTACACTCATCTGATCAGGGAATGGAAATAATAGCATGTTACATATGTGACCAATCTTAGCTAATCAAAATAGATTGAGTTTGGAATATCAATTCTTGAATAGTTGCAACAAACTACTCATGATCAGTTCACACAGATAAATTTGATGTGGGAACTATAGGATGGCTGTAGCAAAGAAAAAAAGAAGCAACTAAACTGATGAAATAGTGACTGCAGATCCTTTGCTCAGCTCTACTAAAAAGATCATCTGCTTGCAGAACTAAGTCTATGGAGTTCTGCATGTGGTGGAATGGAGGATCAGGCTCATAGTCTTTTATGTTTCTCTTTATTCTTAGACCTTGTCTAAACTGAGAAGGTAATTCAATCTAAATTATGATAGGTTACATAAATTATGTAACTTAAATTGACATAGCTTAGCTCGACTTACAGCGGTGTCCATACCATGCTTTATTGAGAAGAGACTCTCTCCCATCGACTTATCGCATCTTCACCAGACCCGCTAAATCAACACCACTGCATTGATCACAGCAGTGCTGATTTAGCCCATAGTGAAGACAAGCCCTTAGTGTTTCAGTGTCCTGGGGATGGATTTTCAAATTATCCTAAAATAGAGAGGCATCCAAATCCCAATGAAATTCAGTAGCAGTTGGTCACCCAATTCTCACTAGTCTTTGTAAATCCTAGCCCTCTTTGATAATGTTATACATTATCTAGCAGCCCTTAAAATAGATCACAAATATTGTCCTAACTACATAAAAGTAGCAGTAATAAAGTCTCTTACAGCTTTCCAGTTGCAAGGTACATGTCTGCTTGTCCATAGGGTATTTGGTCAAATCCATACTACATGCAACAGTTGCAGTTATCCTTTAAAAACCAAAAGCAGATGGTTATTAACTATACATAATATTGTATGTCCTATAATTAGAAATGGGTTGTCCTACTTTCTTCAACTAATATTTGTGGGCAAATATATATGCCTAGGAAAAGGTAACTAATGCTTTATGTAAACAAGGAACAATTGAGTTTAGGTTCAAACGATAAATAAAATATCTCACACTTGTTATGTAAATCTCTGCTTTCTAAGTATCTATAGCAAAATAACAACAACTAATAGTAATGGGCCATATCCTGTGATCATTTGTAATGTGCAATGATTGGAGTTGCCCAAGGTTAATTGCTGAATTTAGTCTCTACATCTAAGCAAGCTGATCTACTTAGAAATCAATTAGTTAATATGTTAATTGCATTGGCTTTTATTTTCATAGAATCAGAGGCCAGAAGTGACCATCAGATAATATAGGCTGATCTCCTGTATAACACAGGTCACCAACATCACTGAGCCATCCCTGCACTAACTCCATCAACTGAAATTAGACCAAAGTACTATAATCCACAGGAGACTAAGCTACGTGCACCACTGGCAAAGAACAGGAGGGACCAAGGTGCACCAAAGCTCAAGGCCCCTGCAATGTCAAAGAATTGATATTAATATCTACAAGCGGCTAGTACCAATGACCACCCTGCACCTTTACGCTGCGGGGAGGGGGAGAGGAGGAATATTTGACTGACTGGCCAAATGAAGGGAACAGCGTTTTATGGTTGGTGGAGAGAGATGAAAACTTCTGCAAAAGGATCAGCATGGTTGCTGATTCATCCCCTGGGAATGCAGGTTTTAAAAGGGGCAGCTCTGTGCCCGAAGCTTCCCTTTTACATAGAGCAGGCTGGTTGGTAACAGCGATGGGGTGAACCTGCATTGACATGGAAGGAGAAGCATGTTATTGGACCAGCTGATGCCACTGCTATGTACCATAGAGGCCAGTCAGCAGTCACCGACATGATGTGGCACACCTTGGAAAACACTATTTGGGAATGTGTAAAGGGGTTCAATTATAGCCCAGAACAAGAAGGGACTTGATGCACATCTGTGTTGCAAGACATGCATTAACACAGGCTTTGGCTGGGAGCCGTCGGGGGACAAGGCACGACAGATGCTAACGGGGATGGCCAAATCCCTTGGGGTCTTAAAGGCTCAGCAATTTGGGCATAGCGGGGCACCAAATTATTCAGAGAGGATGGGGTTTCTCTCTAAAGCTTTAGAGCCCATTTGTTTTGGCTGAAATAAAAGAGAGCAGTGAGAGATGTCTGGGAATCTGACTGGATTTGGGCGGGAGGCAGCCAAACTAATTGCTGGCTCCTCCTTGTGGCAGATGTCCAGTGCAGGTACTCCATGGGGAAGGAAATACAGTGACTGGATAAAGGGCTTGGAAAAGGACGTAAAAAGAGATGTTCATTAAAGGAACGAATGGGGGGTTGCTGGGGACTCCTATGCTTGGTAAGGCAGGGAGCCAATTCCCCATTCTTATAGCCCACTTTAACCCTCCTATGAGGGGGGTAGATGGTAAGGTCCCATTTGCTGGAGGGACCTGGATGGAAAAAGAGGGGGTGCTGGTGGAAGACCCCCTGGGTATGGTCAGGTCCCAGCAATCGATTTGCTGGAGGGACATAAGAACGGCCATACTGGGTTAGACCAAAGGTCCATCTAGCTCAATATCCTGTCTTCCGATAGTGGCCAATTCGCTGGAGGAAATGAACAGAACAGGTAATCATCAAGTGATCCATCCCGTCGCCCATTACCAGCTTCTGGCAAACAGAGGCTAGGGGCACCATCCCTGCCCATCCTGGCTAATAGCCATTGAGGGACCTATCCTCCATGAATTTATCTATTTCTTTTTTGAACCCTGTTATAGTCTTGGTCTTCACAACATCCTCTGGCAAGGAGTTCACAGGTTGACTGTGCGTTGTGTGGAAAAAATACTTCCTTTTGTTTGCTTTAAACCTGCTGCCTATTAATTTCATTTGGTGACCCCTAATGACTCCTGACCTGGATGGAAAAAGAGAGGGAGCTGGTAAAAGCCCCCTAGGTAATTACATAGAATAAACATGTTACCTGCACTGTACACTTTTATCTGCCAGGTAGTCCCAGACATCTAATAATAAAGTTGCAGCCTGATTAAACCCATATCAAATGTCTCCTGTCCTTCTTTCGGTATAACCAGACAATACCTGCATTTATAGAGAACTGCAAAAATATATATATAGTAGATGTCTACAAGCAGAAAATTTTCTAAACTGGGACCAGATTAAGAGCAAATTGTGCTAATCTGAATAATTTAAAATGTAAATAGAAGTTATGTGTAAATATGGCTTATGAAGTATACATACCGTATGGCATAAAGGACTGTTCCATTGGGATATATTCTTATTAGACGATTTTCAACAGTGATATCATGAAGAAAAGATTTCTTTGAGTCTACTATGAAGGTGTCTGGTACCCAAAGCATTTCTACGAGACGACCATCTAAACTTAAACTCTTATTACCCTCAAAACAAAGTCGTTCATCAGTCCATCGTTGTCTAAGAAATATGGTAGCTGTGTAATCCTGAAAGGAGATACAGAAAATGCCACAATGAATAAACCATTATTCTTCTGTTTTTCATAAGTAATTTGAGAGAAATTTTGTCCTTTTTTCTCCTCTCCTCAATACATGGAAATAGAGCTGTGGGTCACTCATAACAGACAGTGACTCTGCAATTCTAATTCTTAATTATTGGCATTAAAGTAAGCAGTTTTACTAGCTTGCTTGCTGTTAAATTTTCCAGCATTTGAGAATTCTTGTCATTTGATGTGAGGCTGACAATGAATAAGTATTGTCTCTAATGGATTTAGTCCCTTATGACTGAACAGACTCTAATAGCAAACATTGTCGGCCAAACTCTCCGCTGACATAGCTGGCTTTGTAAATCTATGACCTTCAGGGTAATTTATGTAAATACTACAAACATCTGTTTGCTCATGTAAACTACTAAAGACATTCATTTTAATATAGTTGTGCACATTCAAATGTATAAGGGTCAAGGAAGAAAGGGTAATTGGAAATCAAGGGAACTCAACCAATCAATAGCACAATTTACACCTTCAGAATGACAAGGGTAACTTAATAATGCCAAAGGCATCAAGGCTTTGCATTTCATCAAAGGCTCAGCTCGCCTTTAGCCCTGATTCAAATATGACATTTTATTTTGTATATCAGTCATGCCATTCTTAAGCCACTTTTAAAATCAATGCTTGATTTTAACAAAGTGAATGCTTTTGCCATTATATTACATTATCTTTGCATTGTTTCTAACTCTTTTGACATACTGATACATGTAAGGAAGTATGTAGTAGTACAGAAAGTATTGATATTTATTTTCTGTAGACAGATTCAAATTTCTAATGGTTAAGTGATAATACACAGCAATAAAAAGTTAGTTAAAAAGGTATATTTAATTTTAATTCTGATATAGAAAAAAATAGTAAGATCCTAACTTTGGACTCAGACTAACTGCTTTTGAAATTAGAGTTTTGCCATTTACTTCAATGGGAGCAGGATTAGACCTTTAATAAATATATAAAGTTAAAAGGTATACTCTACTTGTCTCCTTATTTTTTTCCAACGTTTGTGGGTTTTTTATAATGAAATACAGCTAGAATGAATGGTTGTTTCAGACACATGGTAAGAATAATAGTATGATTTCTGCTATGGTTAAATAGGAGATTGGTTTCTAATGGTCATATATGGCTAGTTTTCTCAAATGCACAGGGACTGAAATGTCTCATTCAGGAGATAACTGCTGTTATGTATGTCATTCATTGGAATGGCAGAATATTGTGTAAAGTACACATCTAACTGCTGTTGATCTATGGGGGACCTGATTTGCACTTGTACTTACAGAAGGCACAATCTTATCATAAGGTAACTACTTCATGTCCTTTAAATATAAGGCTCCATTTCCTAATATCCAAGGCATAGTGTTGATTGAACAAGAAGGAAAGCCATCTCAAAACTACACTACTGGGGTCTGTAAAACAACAGGCATTAACTTAGATAAGATAAAAAATATTACAAAGCTACTATACCATGTTTATTTCTGATATTGTATCAATGCTTGCTATATCCATACTCATTCCTACTGAGACAGGACCGTCTGAAAAAAAATTGAAATCAGAACATTGTTTAAAGTAATTGTATTAAAACATTCAGCTTTTATCATTTACAATAGACTACAAAAGTATAATAACTTAGATCTATATTTTAATTATTTAATGATACAATGATTTAATATATTTAGATCACAACTTTTGTTCTTTAGATCTTTATTTCCAAAGCTTTATAAAATGTTATACTTTTTGAATTTCAATGAAAGCTGTAGGGAATACATGATGCAATAAGGCGCTGAGGGTACTATTCCCACTGCACATCACACCCTTTTGCTTCCAGATGCACAGCCATGGGATGAATTCTTCCAGTTACAGCAGCTGGTTCCTCAGATATTAGTCAGCTATGGAGTTGCTTCTGGATCTGTCACATGATTAATCTGCAGATGGGCTATATGAGCTATCTTATATAGAGTCTATTTAAGAGATTACTGTCTATTCTGTGTCACTGTATCTTGACATCACTAATTGCTTTTTGATCATTAGCAATGAATCATTTGCATAGTTGTGTATAATTATGGTAGAAAGCTAGTTGGTCATTCCATTCTTCCCCTAAAAATACTACAGCTTTAGTGAGACCCTGCACATCAAGAACCCTTATATAACAATGTGATTAAGCACCTTAGAAATATATTAGTTAAACAGATAGAGATACAGTATTGTCATTGTTTCATAGTGATGTTTGTAGGGCTAGGCTTCTGATGCCCCAAAGGAGCCGAGATTTACATATTGTGCAGAGAGGGTGACCAGCTGTGAACTGAAGTATTCAGAATGATGAAGGGCTCCCATGAGAGCATAGTACACAATTGTCCTGGCTGAATGTGTGCATAATGATTAAAAAAGAGAGCATCTACTAGGAAACCAACATTGAATATATGCACAACTTTTTTTTAAGTAATTATGAGAAGTTGAGCATATTTCACCCAGCAATAAGGGAAGGTTTAGATAAAATGTATCTAGTTTACAGTGGCCCTATGATACTCCTTCAGCTCTTTGCAGTGCATTAATATCTCGTATATGCTACCAGAGTGACATATAGGGTCCGGAAGCAGTCCCACAGAGTATCAAATCTTTTGTGTAGCACATAAAGTTACAATATATATGTTAGTACAATTGTAAATGTTTTCTTGGAGTAAGATCCGGATGGAATGGCAGGGTTCTATTTTCCAGCATCCTGTACTTTGAAGAGCTGGAACTCTGCTGAAGAGGTGAGAGGAGACATAGCTCTGTTGAATAGGGTATGATCATGGCCAAGATTGATGCTCTTGGAAGACACTCCAGCGGCGGTTAGCTTGGGATTCTGTCAAAAAATTTAATACAATGCTCCAGTTTAAAGTAGCACACTGGTCAGTCAGTGTAACATTAAGTTTCCCTGTACATTGTACACTATATTTAGGGATGGAGGAATTGTCCCATTACTCAAACTAAACTTTTGAGGATCCAAGCAAATTTTGGAACTAAATTACTTGATTGAAGAGTTCTCAGATACATCACTGATGTCTTATCTTCCTGGTTTCTATATTAACTTCCATCATCTTCAGCTCATGACAAGCCAGGAAGAGGGTAAGTTTTTACTATGTAAAATTTGCCACAAGAATTGTTCATGTTTATACCATTTCCCATTCTTTTCTCCTGTAAATTGACATGAAAATGGATTTCATTATTAACATTGAACAAACCCTGCATGGTAATTTATACAAACCAGAATCTGCAAGGTCTAGTTATGGGATCTGGCAACTGAGTTGTCTTTGCTGCTTCTTCAAAACCTGGACTTCCATGAAATTCAATCTCTTTCCATCCAGGATGCAACAGTGCCTACAGAAATTAGCGGACACTGACCATTGATGTGACAGAGCAATATGGCAGTTACAGTACTGTCAACCTCAAAAGTTCAAAAATCATGAATCAGACCTTGCAAATCATGATTTTTAAAAAAAAAAGATTGAATCATGCTTTTTTGATCTCTCTTCTGCTTTCTGAATCCCTGCCTGCATCCCAATGTGTGTGTGTGACAATTTAACAGTGTTGCCAGCTTTCACAAATTTAGAATGAGTGTGGTGATTTTGCTCCCTCCCTGCAGCTGGATCTCTCACTTGAGGCCCCAAATGAGTTTGGGGCACCATTGTGCTAGGCACTATACAAACACAAGTCAGTGTCCTGAAGAGCTTACAATTTAATGCAAAGCATAGGTGTGTGTGTGTAATGTGAGAGCTGGATCTGAGGCTTACCAAACTTATCTCATAGGGGTCATCAAACTTCCATTATATGGAACAACATCTAATCCCTACAGAGCTAAACAGGATTCAGATGAGTGACCTACAGGTAAAAGGCTTTATAGCTTATTAGCAACATCCTGAGACAGCCAGTCCCGATAAATGCTAGTGATACACATTCGAGAACTAGGCTAATTTTCTGGAATGATTAGTATATGGTTGGTTGTTTGTTTAGTTTACACAGGCAGAATCTTCTGTTTTCTGGGAATGCAGTTACAATCTTCCACACCTGGCATGAAGGGCTTGTCTTAATTGCAGTGTTAGCTCAATGTATAACTCAATTATTCCCCCAACCTCACTCCCACCCACACACCCAAATCTCTAGCTCAAGTGATTATTTAAATTTGAGCTAGCTGGCCCATCAGGGGGCATGGGTTGAAACTCAAGCAATGCTGATACTTAAGCTAATAATATAGTAGGACACAGCTACCGCATGCTGCTGATCCAATCACTCCACAGTTTAAGTGCTTTTCAGTGTGGTCAAGTTAACTCAACAGAAGTTAATTCAAGTGTACATCACTTGAGCTAACTGCAGTGAGGACAAACACTCCAACTCAAACAGACTCTGTCAGTCACATCTTGTTCTTAAAGGGCTGCGCCCATAAACCCAACTACAAACACTAAAAATGCAATAGTAAAAACAATATTAGCACAACATCCAAATTCACTCAAATGCTATGATTTGCAATCTAGAGTTTCTCCAGGATCCACTCCTATATGGGTTAATAGCTGGGTTTGAATCCACAAGTTTGTAATCTACAGCACAGACCACTTCCTCTTCAATGGTGAAAAGGACAGGAAATAAAGACTTGTCTTTTAGCAGCTGTTTTGTACATCAAACCCTTATGATACAAAGCACTTCTTCTATCCTGAAAGGCTTTTAATATCATAGAAATGTATGGTTGGAAGGGGCCTCAAGAGTTTATTTATCCCATCCCCCTTGCTGTGGCAGGAGTAAGTATATTGAGACCATCCCTGGCAGATGTTTATCTAACCCAGGGGTAGGCACCTATGGCACGGGTGCCGAAGGCGGCACGCGAGCTGATTTTCAGTGGCACTCACACTGCCCAGGTCCTGGCCACTGGTCCGGGGGGCTCTGCATTTTAATTTAGTTTTAAATGAAGCTTCTTAAACATTTTAAAAACCTTATTTACTTTACATACAACAATAGTTAGTTGTATATTATAGACTTATAGAAAGAGACCTTTTAAAAATGTTAAAATGTATTACTGGCACGCAAAACCTTAAATTAGAGTGAATAAATGTAGACTCGGCACACCACTTCCGAAAGGTTGCCGACCCCTGATCTAACCAATTCTTAAAAACCTCCAATCCCCCAAAGTAATGCTTTGTTTTAATAATTTATTATTTTATATGTAACACAATCATGAAGGATACTTTTTAAAAATATACTTTTATTCTTATTTAATGACATAATTAAGTTTTCCCAGCCCTAGTTTCAATCTTGTACCATATTATGAAAGAACATAAATTTGTTAATGATCATAGAGTTAGCTGAGTTACAGTTCAAACGTAATCCCTTTGGTACCCTCTGGATAAATGTATACTAACACATCCAGAATAGGATAAGCTATCTTGCACTGTCTGTGTTTGCAGGTGCCATAAGTTGACATCATCATGGCAAGTGAAGATCAATGATGCCAACCGAAAGAATATAAACTATGCGGGTAAAATATAAAACGAAAATTAGGTGCATGAAGAGGAATTTTGAAGAGTAATAGCCCTAAGATATAAAACAAAGAAGTACTTTTTAAAATATATCAGAAGTAGGAAACCTGCAAGAGAATCTGTAGGTCTGTTGGCTACCAGGATGTAAAGGAAGCCATTAAGGCGGGTATGGATATTGCAGAAAAAGCGAATTGATTTGCTTCCCTCAGTGTATACCATAGAGGATATTAGTAGGTTACTTACTGTGGATCTACTGTTTTCTGGTAATTGAGGTACTAACAGACTCTGAGACACAAAAAATAAATAAATAATGGAACAAACTGATAAATTAAAACAACCCAAGTTACTATGATAGGATGGTACACATCCAAGAGTTGTGAAGGAACTTAAGAATGAAAGGGCTGAGTCTCCTGTAAAAATATGCCATTTCTAGTTAAAATTGGCTATTGTCCAAGATTGCAGAAAATGTTAAACCTATTTTTAAAAGGTGCTAGGATGATCCTGGAGATTACAGACCAGTAAGATTTACTCTAGTACCAGGTGAATTGGCTGAACAAATTAAAAACAGAATTATAAAACAGCTAGGTGAATAACATGATTGGGACAAACCGGCACAGCTTCGGTAGAAGAGAACTGTGACTCTCTAAATTATTAAAGTTCTCTGAGAATGTCAACAAAAGAGTGGATGAAGATGAATATATTTGACATAATTTGGATTTTCAAAAAGATAAATAAGTTGTCCATTTTCAGCACAACAAAAGGTTAACTGTGGCATGTGTCAAGGTTCCATTAGGACCTGTGTTTATTATATTTAGTAATGATTTGGGAAAGGGTTAAACAGTGGGATAGTAAATTTGCAGATGACACACAATTATTCAGATTAGTCAAGACTCAAAAAATCAGACCTTTCAAGTGATTTAACAAAAATGAGTGAATGGGCAGAATGATGGCAGATTAAATTCAGTGTTGACAAACACAAGTGATGCCCAAAGGAATTCCTGTTCAATGTGTAGTGGTATACTAACACAACAACAGCAACAAAATTGTTATGATGAATAAGGAATGGGATAGATGATAATACTGGAAATAATATGATGCTATTATATAAATCAATCCTATAACTCCAACTGGAATGTGGTGTTAAATTCTGGTCTGTCTTTCTCAAAAAAGGTAGAGCAGAAATAGTGGGGGTTCAGAGCAGGAAGAGTGAAAATGAACAGAGGCATGGAAATATTTCCATAAATAAAGAAAAATTGAAAAGAATAATACTGTTTCATTTAGAAACAGGATGAATAAGAGGGGACATGTTAGAATTATACAAAATAATGAATGGTATAAAGAGGATAAATTATGCATTCCTTGTTTTCGCATTATGAGAAAGGATACATAGGAATAATTCAATTATATTGACAGCAAATTTCCAACTGACATAAGCAGATATTTTTATAGAAAATATAATTTATGTGTGGGACTCATTGCTCCAAGGTATCATTGAGATTAAGAGTTTTGTAGGATTATAAAAAGGAATGGATATTTATATTGATGAGAATATTCACAGTTGCATATAGAATGTTGTGTGTTTGGGGAGGGAGGCTATAAATCATCAGTCCTTAGAAAATAACTGACAGAGGTTAGGACAAAATTTCTGCAAGAAAGTTATTCCATAAATATGCACTAAAGAGTTCCTCTAACTTTCTTCTGAAGCATCTTTTACTAGCACTATCTGAGACAGAACACTGGATTAAATGGAATGCTGGACTGATCTGATATGGCAGATTCCTATGTTCTTATGTGCTTTGCAAGCAGCATGAGCAAATACAGTAACTCCTCACTTAATGTTGTAGTTATGTGCCTAAAAAATGTGACCTTAAGTGAAACAATGTTAAGCAAATCCAATTTCCCCATAATAATTAATGTAAATAGTGGGGGTTAGGTTCCAGAGCAGCTTCCCCTACTCTGCAAGCACCAGGGACAGGGGGCTCAACCCACAGCCCGCCCACTCCACCCCTTCGCCCAAGCCCCCACCTTTGACCTGCCTCTTCTCCCCCCCACCTCCTCCCCCTTTACTTCGCATGCTGCATCCTGGCTCCTCCCCCCTCCCTTCCAAATGCCGCAAGCCAGCTGATTGCCACGTTCAGGAGGGAGGGGGTAGGCGCACCGAGTCCTCGCTCCTCCCTCCTACCTGGGGCAATCAACTGGCTTGCAGAGTTTAGGAGGCAGGAGGGATGGGGGAGGAGTGAGGACTTGGCGGAGGCTCCCTCTCCCGTCCCCCACCCCTCCTGCCTGGGGCAATCAGCTAACTTGCAGTGTTTGGGAGGCAGGAGAGGGAGGAGTAGCCTGCACGCCGAATCCTCGCTCCTCCCTGCTCCCTGCTGCCTCCTAAACGCCACAAGCCAACTGATTGCAATGGGCAGGAGGCAGGGGAGGGTTGAGGGAGGCACGGCAAGTCCTCGCTCCTCCCCCCTTCCTGGGGTAATCAGCTGGCCTGCGGCATTTAGGAGGGAGGGAGGAGGAGCGAGGACTTGGCTCAGGCTCCCCTTTCCTCCCCCCCACCTCCTGCCCGCGGCAATCAGCTGCCTTGCAGCCTTCGGGAGGCAGGGGAGGGAGGGGGAGCTAGCACACCTAGACCTCGCTCCTCCCCCCTCCCTCCTGCCTCCAAAATGCTGCAGGCCAGCTGATTGCTGCGGGGGGAGGAGGGGGAAGGCACTGATCCGCGGGGTCTGCCGGCGAGCGGGAGGCCCGGGGGGGGGGGGCGTAGGGAGGCTGCCAGCTGTGGAGAAAGTAGGCAGCCAAACAACATAAGAGTGGAGCATTGCACAACTTTAAATTAGTATGTTCCCTAATTGATCAGCAACGTAACAAGGAAACAACGTTGAGTGGGACGACTTTAAGTGAAGAGTTACTGTATGTGTACAACCCCAGCTCAAAATAATTTACATTAGTAAAGTCACATATTCTATTCTTCATTACTGCAATAGCTATTGCTGGGAATCTATGCATAGCCCCTGGATAAAATGTGGTAAATATAGCAAAAAAATGCCACAGAGTGAGTGTCCTAACTGTGCTGATTTGTGCACAAATCTAGTTAACATGCATTGTTATTTTTGCATCTAACTTTCAATAACTGTTAAAAATTTATCACTCAGGACACTTTTGTAAAAGCTGTAATTATGGTCAGTGTTTCAGCTGATACATCCAGCCATGATGTTATGATGATATAGTGCACACACCATGCTTCAGCAATACAGGCATCTTGTTTAGTGGGATTGCATTTAGCCAGATGTAATTCTATATTTGCCGACAGGAGATACATTTTAACCTCATCTAATTTATAGGGCAAAATTCTGCCCTGATTTCCATAGGTTTGTTTGTTGGGGGAAAAGATGGTGCTTCTCCCTATTCCCCCTGCTTCTAAGGCACATGTACATAACCAGCACAGAATATGAACCTCGTGCTCTCTTGAAAGCTCGGAGTGTGGGGGGGTGTTCTTGGCTAATGGTGCACTCAATGATCCATGGACATAAAGGAGCAGGCCTCTGGGCCCCCATCCTCTTCCTGCTATTGTCACTGTATTTTGAGGAAATGCACACTGATCCTTGTGGAGCAGCAAGGAGCACTGCAGAGTACATTGTTGCACTATGCAAGCAGGATGGCTCAAGGAATGTCTTTTTGGCTCTTAGCACTTCATGCTTTCTCTCTCCTGTTCAATCCCAGCCACGCTACACTAATAAAGCCAGATTTGTCATTAACAATCATTGCTTTTGCTACATTTTTGCATAAAATGCACGATCCAGAAATATAAATGTAAATTGATTATTACTGTGATTAGCCATTCTTACTTTGAACAGAGGATGGACTTATGCAATAAAAATAACTGCCCACAAGGAAACAATAGTTATTTCTCATGTATAAAACTTTTACTAGCCAAAGGTAGAGTGAATAAGCACTTTGAAAGCTTTAAGATTGTGTATATTAGAGAAATTTGAATATATAAATGCACAATAGAATTATATCTAAAGAGTTTCTAATTGAGGAACATTACATGTTATTGACATCTGCATGTAGATAATGTTGCTCTCTAGCCCAAGAAGGCTAATTGGATTGTGGTGACAAACACAAACGCAAACAATTCTGAAGGAGTGGCTGTCTTAAGTTTTTTATATCTACTTTATAATAATGTAAATAAGTTGCATATTTGGCTTTTCTTTGGAAAGAGGATAGACTAGAGGAAGTGGAAAGAAATCAGAAATCTAAACAGAAAGTTTTGAGACTCCCCTCACTTAGGATAGATTTATGAAAAATTTTGAGAGTGAGACTATCCCTGCCTAAAAATATTTTTAAAACACCTCTTTGTAGGAAGAGGGGATAAAATACTCATCCTAGTTTAAACTGTGGCTAACTTCAACACAGAGATTTGGGAGTCCCAACTTTTACCCCAGACTTGAGGGTTTGGTGGACACACAGGTCTGTATCAAGTTGAACTGGAGAGTGGGCATGGGGTTTTGGGCTGTCTGCCTGTCTGGATACTGGTGACTGGAGGAGAAGAGGGATGTAAGAGTGTGAATTTAGTGTAAAATTGTTAAGCATATTAAATAGGAAATGCAGTATTTTTTAAAAAAATAATTGTATTAGCACTCAAATTAGCCTAATTAGTAGGGCTGTCAGTTAATCGCAGTTAATTCATGTGATTAACTCAAAAAAAGAATCACAATTAAAAAATTAATCATGATTAATCACAGTTTTAATCGCACTGTTAAACAATAGAATACCTAATGAAATGTATTAAACATTTTGGGATGTTTTTCTAAATTTTCAAATATATTTTTCAATTACAACACAATACAAGGTGTTCAGTGCTCACTTTATATTATTATTTTTATTACAAATATTTGCACTGTAAAAATGATAAAAGAAATAGTATCTTTCAATTCACCTTATACAAGTACTGTAGTGCAATCCCTTTATCGTGAAAGCTCAACTTACAAATGTAGATTTTTTTTGTTACTTAAATGCATTAAAAAACAAAATAATGTAAAACTTTAGAGCCTACATGTCCACTCAGTCCTACTTCTTGTTCAGCCAATCGCTAAGAGAAATAAGTTCGTTTACATTTATGGGAGATAATGCTGTCTGCTTCTTATTTACATCACCTAAAAGTGAGAACAGGTGTTTGTATGGCACTTTTGTAGCTGGCATTGCAAGGTATTTACATGCCAGATATGCTAAACATTCATATGCCTCTTCGTGCTTTGGCATTCTAGAAGACATGCTTCCATGCTAACAACCCTCAAAAAAAATAATGCATTAATTAAATTTATGAGTGAACTCCTTGGGCGGAGAATTGTGTTTCCTGCTGTTTTACCCACATTCTGCCATATATTTCATGTAATAGCAGACTCGGATGATGACCCAGCACATGTTGTTTGTTTTAAGAAAACTTTCACAGCAGATTTGACAAAATGCAAAGAAGGTACCAATGCTGGTAAAGATAGCTACAGCACTCGACCCAAGGTTTAAGAATCTGATGTGCCTTCCAAAATCTGAGAGTGATGAGGCATGGAGAATGCTTTCAGAAATCTTAAAAATGCAACACTCTGATGCAGAAACTATAGAACCCAAACCACCAAAAAAGAAAATCAGCCTTCTGCTGGTGGCATCTGACTCAGGTGATGAAAATGAACATGCATCAGTCTGCACTGCTTTGGATCATTATCTAAGAGAAGCCATCATCTGCATGGATGCAAGTCCTCTGGAATGGTGGTTGAAGCATGAAGGGACATATGAATCTTTAGCGCATCTGGCATGTAAATATGTTGCGACACCAGCTATAACAGTGCCATACGAATGCCTGTTTTCACTTTCAGATGACATTGTAAACAAGAAATGGGCAGTATTATCTCCTGCAAATGTAAACAAACTTGTTTGTCTGAGTGGCTGGCTGTATGAGAAGTAGGGAAGGGATAGCTCAGTGATTTGAGCATTGGCTTGCTAAACCCAGCATTATGAGTTCAATCTTTTGAGGGGGCCATTTAGGGATCTGGGGCAAAAATTTGTCTGAGGATTGCTTTGAGCAGGGGGTTGGACTAGATGACCTCCTGAGGTCCCTTCCAAACCTGATATTTTATGACTTTCTAGGCTCTAAAGTTTTATATTGTTTTATTTTTGAATGCAGCTATTTTTAACATAATTCTACATTTGTAAATTTGTCATTCATTTTTATTAATCGTGAGATTAATAGCAATTATTTTAATTGCCTGAGAGCCCTAATAATTAGAAAAAAAAAGTATTCAGATTCACATACGACATAGTGGTAATTTGAAGTGTTGTTGTAACCATGTTGGTCCCAGGCTATTAGAAAGACAAGGTGGGTGAGGTAATATCTTTTATTGGACTGACTTCTGTTGGTGAGAAAGGCAAGCTTTCGAGCTTTTCTTAAGGTCTGGGAAACATACTAATTTGACCTTTTGGTGTCCAGTTCCTTTAAGAACTACAAGACCGACCATGCAGATGGGTAATGAAGGTTAAAATTTTCAAAAGCCCCAATGTGATTTGGAAGCCTAAGGCCCATTTTCAAAAGCACTTAGCACAGGACTTTCAAAAGTGCCTAAGCAGGTTAGATGCCTAGCTCCTATTGACTTTTAATAGGAGGTAGGTATTTTTGGAAATCTCCCTATTAGGAGTGTGTCTCATTGAAACTTAATGGAACTTAGGCTTCTAAATCACTTAGGGCTTTTTACCCAAAGTTGCTTTGTTGGAGCATGTGCACCAGCTGACACAGACTTTAGTAAAGTGTCTACTAGTTAGTTACAAAGCTAAAGAAAATGATAATTTCACAAAAAATATGGTTTTAAGGTTGAGAGTGGCCTTTAAACATGGGCTTTTTCTTTCCCATCTGGAGGTAGCCATCATGTTCTTGGGGAAGGATAACCTAGTTGTTAGGGCACGAGCCCAGAACTTGGGAGACCCTAGTTTAATTCCCTACTCTTTCATAGACATCCTATTGGACCTCAGGCAAGTCACTCTGTTCCTCAGTTCCTCATCTGTAAAATGGAGATAATACTTCAATACCTCACAGGGATGTTGTGAATATAAATACAAGGGTTGGCAAGAAGTCAGTTTACCATCAAATAGTCCAGCCAGAATGCCCTGATGTAGGTGGCTGCCTATCTTTTTTATTGCATCATGGTGCCATCTGTTAGCTAGCCTACTTAAAAGTCTTGATCAGTCACTTGAATACATGCTAATGCCACCTGTTGGGGAAAAGGTGAACTAATTGATTGGCTAATCTTCAAGAAAATATATTGTATGTATACTTTTATTTGTATACCGGGCAATCAATGTACATTAAACAAGTTAAGAGATAGGGTCCCTGCCCTGACAAGTTTACCATATAAACCAACTAGACAAACATACAGAAATTAACTCAGAAGGGAGTGGGGGAAGGAGAGGAGAATTCACAGTCATTAATCATGAAAAGTAAGATACACAGAGGAGTCACTCTACATTAGGGAATTTGATTTTTCTGTAATATTATCACCCCACTCCCATCCTTTGAATTTATGCTGACTTGACTGATGAACTGATGCAAAAGAAAGACATTGCAGGAGCATTGTTAGGAAATGTGAACATTATTGTTATTGTTAATAATTTTAAAAAATGATATTACAGTAGCACCTTGTAGTGAGGCTAAATGGCCTTGGAGGGCAGAGCCTAGATCGTCCTGCCCCCCTCGCTGGAAGCACCAGTGCGTGTCTGGAAGTATAAAAGGCAGGCCCTGCAGCACAGTTGGGATAGAGCCTGAGGAGGAGAAGGACGCTCCTTCCATTCTGCTGCGACCCAGAGGCTGTTCCTGATCCCCGGATGCTGACGAGGACCGGCCCAGAGTGCCTGCCACCGTGTACCCTGAGGAGCCAGAGGAAGCCTGGAGGCTACAGGTACCCAACCCCGGGGAGGCAGGAAGTGGCCCAGGGGCATCCACGGAGCAGCCGGCTGCAGAGCCAGGCGTGTCTCAGTCGGCGAGTTGCAGCTGGATCCCCGCCAACGCAGGGGCAGCCAATCCTGCCCCTGCCAGGGCACTGGGCTGGGATGCAATGGAGTAGGGTGGGCCTGAGTCCCCCTGCCATCCCTCCCCTGGTGGCTCACTCCCTACACTGTGCAGGGAAGCTCTAGCCCTGAGGAAGGAGCCTCCTTTACCAGCTCACCCACAGAGAGCTGTTTGCTGGCTGCCTGAGCCCCACCCAGGCTAAAGCCAGCCAAAAGACTGTTGCTTGCTGGTAGCCTGAGCCGCTTCAAGCCCAGGCCTCAACCCACTGATAAACTGGTTGTTTGCTGGCTGCCTAAGCTCCGCCCAGGCCACAGCCAGCCCTGATAGACTCTGTTTAAGGGCTGACAGCTTGAACCACCCAAACCCAGGCTAAAGCCTGACAGTGACTATTGATCGCCCAGCCCTATTGTGGGCTCTTGGCTGTCCTGAGGACTCTGGTCCTGGCCAGACAGGACCAGCCCGAGTGGCCTCCCTCTGAGCGGGAAAGCGAGGGGCCATTACACACCTTTTAGCAACAAGGTTGGTGCCCTGTTGTGTTAAGTACTCTATAAACCTCTAGTAAATGAGAGGAGTGGATATGTACTTAAATATAGACAAACCTAAAACCCCTTGATCAATTTTACATCCGCAAAAAGCTATGAAAGATTAGACTCTATTAACTACATGGATACTGCACTATACAAAAGGGATAAATTACCATTTTTCTATTGCTATAGAAGAATATATCCAGGTTCACTGTATTCACAAGAATAAATATCTTCATAGTCTCTTCAATGGTGATTTTAGCTTGATTTTTTTTTTAATTGAAAATAATTTCCAACCATCTGTCTACCTCAGAATAAATGACACATGAAAAGGAACTGGCAAGATGGAGGTTTTCCTAAAAGAAAAAATTATGTCTCCTTAAAATGTATCATTAATTAATGACAATGGTACTTGTCTCTCTCTCTTGGCAACAGCAATGGGGAATCCACATTGTCTGATGCCAATCTATTAATAAACGATGTTCTCTTTTTGGGGTTAGAAATCCATTTGCTAAATATTAAAGAGAATTTAGTGTCAATTTTTTTTGATAGAGTGATACTAGTATGCAAGGATCACACTAAGAAACTTCATGTCCTGCCTGAAGCAAAACCTCAAATATGAACATCTCCAAGCTATTGGGTTTCAAAATTCAGGATAAAATCTGTTCCATTTTTCACTAGATTAAATCATATTACTAGATCCCTTTATATCTAATTAATACTAAACTCTAATCACTGTTGATGCCAGCAATCAGCTCATCTAAACAAGATCTAGTCATATGACAAACTAATTCCCTTTTGGGAGCATATTTTTTTCTGTAATCATCTTTACTGATTATTAATAGCAGATCAAATGGAGAGCAGATACAAACAAGAATATGCACAAAGAAATCTGAGTGTGTTGTATTCCAATGTCTGTTTGTACAAGAAAATTAATGAAAACAGTTAGGAGAAGATTTTATCAAATCTATGAACTCCTTGATAAAATGGATTATACAATTTGCAGAGTCTCCTGAGTAATGTAAGCAGCATTATGGCCCAGATTTTCAAATTCGCAAGCACACTTTTATGTGTATCCAACATACATATGTACAAATACTTGCTTGTGCTTCAGGGATTGTACAGGCACACTTTGGACTCATGCCAGTGTACATATATGCTTATGTGCATATGCATGTTGGTCTATATACTGTACTTAGGACCAGATCCTCAGATGGTATAAATCAACACAGCTTCATTGACTTCAATGAAGCTACACCCACATACAGCAAAACATCCATCTGCATTTGGTCAACCCTTTGTCATTTTCTGTATACAATTATTAAACAACTAAACAAGAAAAAAAAAGTTGAGGTACCCATAATAATAAGAGCCTAGAAGAGGTTTATGTGACTACACTGATCCAGTGGCTTAACCCTGCATTTTAGGGGTTGTGGACGTAGTTGCAGCTCTGAATAAAGTCTGTTATACTTTAGCTTGGTCTATACTTAAAAGGTAAGTCAGCATAGGTACATTGGTCATGAGTGTGGGGAAAAACAACAATAACAAAACCCATTAAGCTATGCTGGGAAAAAAACCCCATGTAGATGCACCTATGTCAATGGAAGAGGGCTTCTGTTGACATAGCTAATGTTATTCAGGGAAGTGGTATTCCTGCATTTACAGAAAAAATGTCTTTGTTACTGTAGGCTGTGTCTACATTAGAGAGCTATGCCACTTCAATAACTTCCTTACTAAAAATCATCATTAGGTGCCAATGATGCCCATAGGTTATTCTCACAAAAATACATAAACATTTACGCCACAGTCACCTACATTACTCCCTGTTAAATTTCTTCTCTCTCCCATCATGATTAATCCTGTTGTAAAAATTGCCACCTGTAAAATGCATTTCCTGTGGTCTCACCCCACCTCTTCAGCAGACTTACTATAACACAACTGAGAGGTAAGAAGCTCTGGCCAAACTCCAGAAGCTGAGAGCCATTGCTAAAATGTGCTCATGTGTTAGGTCTTAACTAAAGTGATTTTGCTGAGGTGCTTTAGTATTGGACCTCAACATATGTGCTTTGCTACTGCTCTGTGTCTGTCTCTGTACTGAGTCTCACTCAACCAAGGCACATTAACAAATGTGTACTAGTAGCAGACTAGAACTAAAGTAAATTTCCGCTGATCCAGCCACATATGTATGTAGTGGCCCCAGCAATTCTTATACCTAAAAACGGAAATCCTAATGGTAACTACTTTCTCATTGTGTATTGTCCTAAATTAGATGGAATGTACTTAGCACTCCATATTTACTAAGGCCTTGGCTACACTTGCAAGTTAGAGCACATTAAATCAGCCCTGGGCGCCCTAACTCCTGAGGTGTCCACACTGGCAAGGCACTTAGAGCACCTGGACTCTGCAGCTGGAGTGCTCCTGGTAATCCACCTCCATGAGAAACATAGAGCTTGCTGCACCCTGGCTGAAATGCCGGGGTGTCAGTGTGGATGATGTGTTGCATTACTGTGCTGTGATTGGCCTCTGGAAATGTCCCATAATCCCTTGATGTCAAGTGGCCACTCTGGTCATTGTTTTGAACTCGGCTGCAGGCATGTGGATATCCCCTTTCAAAGCTCCATTTCTGACATCCAGCATGCTTATCTGCTCCAGGACGCAAAGCAAACCATCACTGTGGAATGCTGCTGCTGCAGAGACAGGCATTTGTGCGTGTGTGTGAGTGTGAGAGAGAGAGAGAGAGGGGCAAGGGGTGGGGCTTATGTCGGGGTTTCCCCCTTCCCCCTGCTGCTGTCTGAACTTACAAGACAGCATGCTGACCCACTCTCTGCTCCCCAAAACACTGTCTCTCCCCCCACATACACACAACACACTCCCTGTCACACTCCACCCCCACCATTTGAAAAGCATGCTGCAGCCACTTGCACACTGGGATAGCTACCACAATGCACTGCTTTCTGTGGCATTGCAAGAGCTGCCAATGTGGCCACGCCATTGTGCTTGCAGCTGACAGTGTGAAAATACGGCAGCACTTTCCCTGCTGCTGTCTCCAAGGGCTGGTTTAACTTCTGGCGCTCTACATCTGCAAGTATAGCCATAGCCTAACATTGTTTGTTATTTGCTAACAACATACTACATAAACAAAAGCAGCTGTGTCAGCAGTTGGAACACTTAAAAAAAGAGAGAAACAGATGTAGATATTTTATGCACTTTTAAATACAATATAGTAATGGCTATTCATATTTTATAAAATTGCTCTAAAAATTACATGTGGTGTGACGTGCTCTGGCTGGTAAACTGATGACTAGTCTCACCGCATGTGTTCAAACATAACTGCATGGTCTAAGAACCTCTTTAGCCAATGACTCTAAGTGATTACATAAAAGGAAATAATTTTGTCAGAGAGAATTAAGCTTCTGAACTCCTAACTTTAGAATGATTGCCTTCTTTCCCTTCGATTAATTTATTTTACAGTGCCATACATGACCTGCATATGTTTTAAAATTTAAAATTAGAGAACTTCATTTTCAGAGTCTGCATGTTATTCAAAGAAGACAGATTTTATACAATATGCTGATCCATGCAGGGGCCTGTACTAACAGTGAGGTGGCAAAATTTACAGATGATACAAATTTACTCAACAAAGGTAAGTCCAAAGCTGACTGCAAAATGTTACAAAGGGATCTCACAAAACTGGGTAACTTGGCAACAAAATGGCAGATGAAATTCAATGTTAAATGCAAAGTAATGCTATTGCCAAAATATAATCCCAACTATCTATACAAAATGAGGGGGTCTAAATTAGCTGTTACCCATCAAGAAAGAAATCTTGGAGTCATTTGCAGTATTCTGAAAGCACTATGCTTTCAGAGTACTGCAAATTTATACATCTTTCTCACCGTGCTTGTACCATCCTGAACTGCGGAACACTCATTCTCCAGCTTCAGAACACTTAAAAATCATCTCCAGTCATCAGTGGGACAGATGCAACTGAATAATGTAGCTGTCCTTAATGTGCATCAAGACCATACCAGGGAACTAGATGTAAATAAGATTGCTGACAGTTATCCCGAAAGCTACAATGAGATACCTAATGTCTTTAACCTGGGACGTTAGTGAAGACAGCTTGTAGGTGATTGCAACGCTGTTAATATACTATTTATATAGTATGTTAATATATTATCCATGATAATGTAATTATCAATTAATTAGTAGTTCATAACAATTTAATCATTATTAAAATAGTAAAGATACCAATGATAGACACATTCAATAACTAGAATATGAAAGAAGTGTATAAATATGCTAAAAATAGCCTCCCCGCAAAACTGGCAGAGCCTCTCCTCCCCCGCCCCCAAACACACACGTCTTCAAAATCACCCACCAGCAAAAACAAAAGTCAGCGCCTATGTTACGGTGTAAACTTGTCCAAAACAACTTATATACTTACTATCAAAAAATGGACGTAGGTACTTGTTGTATCCCTTCATTATTTTCTGTATAGTTGGAGGAAGAATTTCACCTTTTCCTTCAGCTGTGGACGTTTTGATTAACCTAAATGAAAAGAAGAACATGGAGGAAGAGTTTTATAGAGACAAAATTGAGTTTCCTGAAACAGGTACTTGTGTCAGGGCCATAAAGTGTTGCTTGCCATTAGATTTACATAATGTGAAATGTTTTGTGCTTTTGTATTTCATAAAGCACATATGTATAGAAAAATAATATCCTAAAGAATGTCAGATTTCATGAAGCTTGTTCAATCCCTAATTTGCAGAAACTACCATTTTTAGCCTTAAATATTTTTTAAACTGTTCTAATAACTGAACAACTTGTGGAAACAACTCAGGTTTCTCTAGCATTGAATGTGTAAAACATACTGTACTATATATCTCTTCTGGTTTGTTTGTTTTAGTGAAATCCACTTAAAGTCCCCAGGGAAAAAAGACAGTTTTAAAAAAAAAAGGAATATTTTTATACACTAAATCTCTCAAAATCCTGCTTTTACTGCACCACATTTTAAAAGAGAGAAATAAACAGGTTGGGTAAATCAAGTAGAATTACAGTGGACAGCTCCTATGTACACAAACTTGCTATGAGTACAATATAGGAAAGTAAAACAAATAAAACTAGTGGTATAATAAGATTATTCCAGTGACCTAATAGTAGAGGTTTATGTAGAGATGGAGGTAGGAGTCCTGTGGATAGGATACAGGACTGGAAATCAGGAGACTGGTGTTTTATTCCCCACTCTGCTACTGTGTGACACTGGGCAAGTGTATTTCCTCTCACAATCTTTGCTGGGAGGTAGCTGTATTTCATTGTCAGTTGTAAAGTTCTTTCTTCTAGAATCACATAGACTATATGAATTCTCCTGTCTCTGGAAATTGATTTATTAGGCGGAGGTATTTCATTGATTTACTCAATTTTCTTTTAAGTATGCTCTTTTAACAATACTTGGCCACAATTAATCTGTTCACTATAAGATTTATGATCTTCTAAAGAAGAAAGAACCTTTAAATCAAGTATATATTTTAAATATTAATGAAATGTAGGTATAATTAATTGCTGTATAAGTATCACCTTGTAATCTGTTACATGGAGGCCATACTTGCTGCAGTTTTTCTGTCTCTCACCCAGTAACACATAATTACAGCTAAACAGTCAGTGAGTTGCATGAATTTAACCACATAGTTTTAATGGACTGTGGATGAATATATTTCATGTTGTTCTAAAAAAAACAGGGAAAATTGCCAGACAACATTCTTTTTCATCACATCACACAACATTGTTTTTCTGATCAATATATGATTACAGATTGTATCCCATTGGTCTGGAGTGTCAACTTTGTTATAATTTACATAAGCTGTTGCATGGTGGGTATGTCCATTAAGTAATTGGTGTTTGGAAACAATTTCTTTCAATCACTTTAATTATCACCCAGCTCCATGCTATTCCAAGATAATTCTGGATTTATGTAATGAGCTTCTAATGTGCAGCCTCATTCCTCTTGTTTTTGATTAAATTATAACTAAGGGTCCTATTCAGTCCACAAGACTTCATAATCATTTGGGCATTAGGACAACCCATTGTATTCAGGTGGCTGGAGAAGGGTACATTACACCTCTTTCATAAGCAGAGTAGCACTAACTCTTGAGTTTCCAAAACACAAGTTAAATAAGGCCCTGATTCAGCAAGATATTTAAGCATTTAGCTAACCGTCCAACTTATCAGTTTAAAATTAGACTCCTTGCTTAAGTACCATGTTGCCTTTGGGGCCAAAAATCTGAGCCTACCAAGTAGTCCTATTCTGTAATTGGGATGCCGTGTAATTGGGATCCCTTCTTTACCCCACCTCAAAAGGAGCAGGGATAACTACTGCAATAGGGCATCTTGTACAGTTGTAACAAAGGGAACTGAAAAAAGCCAAGAACTTTTCCTTTTCCTTTATGCATCTCCGCCATGTATGTACCAGAGCTTCCTTTGCCTTGGTACTTAATTTTTAAACACA
The DNA here is from genome assembly GCF_020497125.1 of Mauremys mutica. Taxonomy (NCBI): domain Eukaryota; kingdom Metazoa; phylum Chordata; order Testudines; family Geoemydidae; genus Mauremys; species Mauremys mutica. The sequence continues at coordinate 101,128,995 of NC_059078.1, forward strand.
TCTACACTCCTAAAGTAAGTTTTGTTCCTAAATTTTCTTAAGGAATTTATCGAAAATGCATTAGCACTCATCCTAATACAAAATTACTTTGAAACAGCTGTCCCAGGCTACTGTCTAGAGAATGTGTGTTAGAAAAATTATGAATATATATTTATCCAATAGACTGGAATGCCTATTTGTTCTGGTCTGTCAGGTGTATAATGCATATTTTAAAACATTCTATATTTAACAAACTACAGCGGCTTCTACACAGCAAAACAATAATACTTTGAAATACATCAGCAATTGAAATGAAACTCTGATAGTCACTTCAGTCTATCAAGAATTTAATATGTATGTTAATTCTTTCCTTATTAAAAACCCAATGATGAAATATGGTAAATGCCCTCAAATCCAGGTGAAGGCTGTTAACATTTCACAGAAGGTGGATGGAACCTCTCAGGATCAATCCCTGAAAACCCAATCCAACAATCCTTCCTTAATCTTATAAAACTCTCATTGAAATCAGAGAGATATTTCCTGAACAAAACCCACATGATGAGGCCCAATATATCTATCTAATCTGATTCCTACTACATACATGATACATACTTTAAACCATTTTCTATATATTTTATTCCATTGGAAAATTATACAATAATTAAATTTAACATGAAGAACTGTAAGGTAAAATGTCAATGGATTTTGTCATTTTGCTGCATATGCTATTGACCCTGCATTAATTCTAAAGTTAATGGTTACAAATACTCCACTACACTAATGTAACTTTGGTACTGAATACTTTTATTCAATCTTTTATTTGATTTTTCTTTACAAAAAATTGCTTCCTTGAAACTGGCTATACAGGCTGTCCATTGATTTCAATGTGAGTTAGCTATGCTTTGTGTTGTGACTGCAATATAAAATAATGCCAAGTCCCAGAAATGAAATGAGAAATGTCATTTGTAGATATTGAAATAGGATATATTGAAAATAACTCTTCACCAGTTATCCAGGTCCAACATTATTTGCAAGTAAATTAGTGAAGAAAACACAATTCAGAGAATATACATGGTAGGATGAAGAGGTTGTTGCTAGTCTATCCCCCTCAGAAGACACATCTATTCATTGTAAGATACTTTGAGCCAACAATCAACAGAATAAACTCAATGGCCAATTTATTCTCAGATTTATACCCTATCCATTTGCAAAAGAGTGTAAGGGTAGGAGTCTATCAGGATAATCAATTCATCTCCCAATTTCTTAGAGAGATTTCATCCATAAATTCATGGTATTATGAAACAAAAAGGCAAATAGAAAGGAGTTCTTGATTAAGGTCCACAACATATTAATCTCAGAGAAAATATTTGATAATAAAATAGTAGGCACAATTAAGCAATTAAACAGTATGGGTAAAATTTTCCATGCAACTGGCTCCAAAATAATCAAGATTCTGTACAGTGGGGTTCACTTAGGGGCCAGCAAGCATAGTCAGCAGGCCACAGAAACAGTCCCCAAAGCCCCCTGACCACCCACCCGCTCGGGCTGGTTACCCACAGTCCAGGTCCTTCCCTGTGGATTCCTCTGTCCCAGAAGGGACTAACTGGATTCCTTCCTATAGACAACCTCTCCTTCACTCTTCCTCTGCTTGATTTCCTCCAAAAGGAAAAGTGGGATGTGATACCGACAGGGATGTGTTTGGGGGAGCTGTATGTGTGAAGGGCTGAAGGAGAAAACCTGACAGTTTTAAACTCCCCTTTTCTGCTAGATTGCTAAACTCCTATTTCAGTAGCAGTTTGTGGCCCTTTTGGCTACTTTTAACCAAATTTATATTATCAAAGCTAAATTGGGATTTTCTCAACACTCCCAATTTATTTTTTATAAATTAAAGTGAGTCGAAAGTGACTGTTGCCACACACGTTTCTGCTAAGGAGGCCGACAGGGTTTTGGAAGATTAACAAAGGGCAGGTTTCCAAACAGGTCAGGAAATCCTAAGTAACAATTCATATATTTTAAATAGTTTGGGGAAATGTATGTAACAGAGTCCTTGGTGGTTCCTCCCCCAGGGGATGGGGGAGCCTGATCACACCCAATTATCTCCACTGGTGGTCGCAACATCAGCCTCACTTTCCTACTGTTTGAAGGGTATGGGGAGCAGTTCTGCCCTTTGTGGGCCTCCTTATGGTTCTCTGGCTGGGTGATAAAAATGAAATTCACAAATCGTCATGCCTTCCGGGATATTCTCTCCCTGGAGTTTCAGCAAAGGGGGGATATGGGAGTGGCAAGTCTAGTGCTGCCAAGAATCCAGTCCCAGCATAATGGGTTTAAGGAAATTGCTGTGGCTGGGTCAGACTCAACCTGTCTGTGTTAGCTGGGACTGGGAGCCTGCTGTACTCTCCTCAGGGCCAGGGTGAAGGTCCCCTGCCTAGGAGTGCCCTTCACAACTTGCTCCTGCAGTCTGCAACCCTAGTGGTGGTTGGTGCATGCATACTCCCACGACTGGCTGCAGTTTCCTTCTTTTTAAAGGCCTCCTCCCTATAATGCCTGATTGATAGGGCCAGAGGGGTGGGGCTAGACCTTCCACCCATGCATCTCTGTCCCTTCCTCATCCGTGTGGGGTCTATACATCTTGTCACAACATATGTAAACTTTTCCCTCCTATTTTATCTTTTCATAAGGGAAAGATATGTTGCATAGACTTTGTGACACCCTGAACCCCTCAATATTTACCACTGTTATGTAATTAGGATATGTTTTGTACAAAGTATGTCTTGTGAGGTATCATTCCAAAGGTCTTGATCTGTTAGACATTAACATCTTGTTGAATTGTACGTGTTATTGTCGAAAGTGACGTTATTAAGTTTGGCTATGTATGTGTTACTGAAACATGTTGTGAGGTTAAAAGCACCCACAAGCAGCCTTTCAGGTACAACAGTAAAAAGGCCAAACAATGTTAATGTCTTATTGAGAAAATGCACACAAGCACAAGGATTACCACAGGAACTGTGTGCAATAGAAACCTCTCAGAGATAGCACTACACAATGGGACCTGTTTGACTCAGGCCATAGCAAAAGAGCTTTCCAGCAAGTGGAAAGAAGATATACAAGTGGGACAAAGACATCATCAGGGAATCTCACCCTGCAACAACACACCTGGAAACACCTGAGGGGCAAGGACTGAACAGTGGGAAGCGATGGTCCCAGTCTAGAAGGATCTTTAGCCTGTTGTATGAAAACCTGGGAAAGCCAAAGCAACTTGTGCCTTAAGAGTCTGCCAGCCTGTTTATCATTCAAAGTGGGAATTTGCTAATTTATATCCTACCTATCTAGTGTGTTAAGCTCAGTTTGCAGTTTTTGTTTATTTACTAAGGTAATCTGCTTTGATCTGTTGGCTATCCCTTATAATCACTTAAAATCTACCTCCTGTACTTAAAAAACTTGTTTTTGTGCTAAACACAGTTTGTGTAATTCATAACTGAGCAGGGGGAGGGGCAAAAAGCTGTGTATCTCTCTCCACTTTAAGGGAGAGGGCAAATTTCAATTAGCTTACACTGTACAGTTCTCTGTGCAGCGCAAGACAAGACAATTTGGGGTTTACTCTCCAGAGGGGAAGTGCACTTGAGTGCTGGACAATTTCTTAGCTAAAATTCTTCCCATTCAGTACTGATTTCAGTTTCTGTGTCTTTCTGCAGCTGGATGTGTCCCTACCTGTGTGTGTGCTAGAGGAGGTTTGAGGGCGTGGCTTAGCAAGATGGGTAAGGAAGCCCAGATGGACTAAGTGGTGTCCCAGAAAGGGGGGTAATCTGTCACAGACCTCTTCAAAATTATTTTATTCTTTAATGTTCTTTAAAGAGTGTTTTTTGTCTTTGTTTTTAAAAAGTTACATCCTTGCAACCCTTTTGATTTCAGCAGAACTACGTTCATGTTTAAAAGGTCAGAATTTGGCCCATTAGTCAAGGGAGTTACAAAGAGAACTGGATTTCACAAACAAATTCTAACCCAGAAAAAATGTTTTCAAACAACTCCTTCCCAGAAAAAATGTTTTCAGACAACTCCTTCCCTTCCCTAAAGCCTTTCAGTGAGGATCAGATCAAGATGATCTGTGCATACCCCATCCATGGTCCCCCAAGGTCACGGGACCTCCTCATCAATCTCTTTTCCTGGCACTGGCCAAGATGGTCATCCATCACACCAGGAGGAGGAAACTTGAGGGGGTGCTCTGCAACTATGGGAGCTATTTTTGGTCCCTTCTCCACTCAAATCTCCAGGCAGAGTTCCTCTGGGCAGTGTCCACTGACTCTTTTGTCTTCACTCCTGTGCCTGTGTTCTCCTTTGTTTCCTGTAATCAAATGGAGCCTGCACTTAATGGTTCCACCCCCTTAGTTGAGGGGGAGGGCCTTTAGTCATGGACAGGCCTAGACCTGCCTGCACCCAGTAATTCTAATCGTACCTCAAGCTTGTACCATCACCTGTTGTATTATGTGTGGCTGAGCTGCTCTGTCTGAAATAAACTGTAATATGCTTCAGGCAGGGACCATGTGGCCATATATATTTCATATTTGTATAGGACCTGGCACAGTGTTCACTCTCCATAAATAATAATAGTAATCAAATAATATCACTTGGCAAAGTTCATGTTCACTTTATTTTTGGACAAGTTCAACTGATCAACAGTATATTTAGTATAAAATATTATGGATCACTGAAAACAATGAAGTTACACCAGGGGTGAGCTCAGCTCTATATTTCTGCTGCTCTTAGCTGAAGAGGGCTTATTTCTGTAATAGTGAGGCAAGATTCAGCTGGTAAATGTGTTCCTTTAAACTTCTTCCTTGCAGACTCTCAGGTGTGTTTGTTACTTGGACAAAAATAATGTTCTAACTAGAATCGGTTTGGTGATACCCAACTATATTATGCACACATATTGAAGGGATAACAACAGCTTAGCTTTCTTACCTGAAAAACATCAATAGAAACAGGGCTTTGGAACACCCGCAAAGAGTGCACATTGTCAGAGGTGGCTTCAAGAGTTCTTGTATTTCCTAAAAGCAAACATGGGAAAGGTTTAATAGTAAAGTATAATGATAAATATTTATTCTAAAAAAGGCTATAGTAGATCAAACTTCAAATCACATGAAGCTTTTTATATGGTAATGGTATACAGTAAAGCCATGCTAATTTATCCTGAACAAGTGTTGCCACATATTTATTAGCAAATATCTAAAACAAGTAAAAAGACCCACATTGTTTTTAATTACAGTTTTGAAAGGGCAGCAGTATTTGATTTAACTCAGTAATAGATTCGCTCTCTAGCAAATTCAAGCTCTGTGTCCTTTTCAAGGACTAATAGTTATTTATTTATTTTATTTGTATTACAGTAGCACCTAGGAGTCCTAGTCATGGACCAGGACCCCACTGGGATAGGTACTGTAAAAATACAGAACAAAATGACAGTCTCTACCTCAATGGACTACAGAAGAGTACAAGGAAATAGTGAGACAATATTGGTTAGTATGATAGGCTGTTGTCACTGTAGCCTAACTTTGTGTGTCTCGTGGCAAAGAAAAGTTTTGAGGCGGGATTTGAAGTTGGATAATGAGGTAGCTTTGCAGATATTCCTGGGGAGCAACTCCCAAGCATCTGGGGAGCAATGGAGAAAGGATGCAGGAGGCTGGCATTGTGGGGTGATCGGAAGTGAGCACCCACCAATAGCTTGATAGAGAAAATAGGGTGGGACTGACCATGAAGGGCCTTGAAAGTGAATAAAAGTACCCTATGTTTGTTGTAATAGAGAACGGGGAGCTAGGAGAGGGATTCAAAGAGGGGGATATCACCACCAGATGGGCTAGGAAAATTTGCAGCAGCATTCTGAATGCATATGAATGGGGCAAGACTGCATTTGTCAAGGCCAGAGAAAAGGATGTTGCGTTTATCAAGACAAGAGGTGATGAAAGCTTCGATGAGCATTTTAGCTGTGTGGATGGATAAGAGAGGCTGTATCTTAGAGATGTTATAATGAGATATGGCCTGGATGTGATGCCTGAGAGATCTGAGTCAAAGATGACACCCAGATTACGGGCCTGAGTGGCAGGTAGGATGATGGTGTTGTCCACAGTCATCAAGAAAGGAAGTAGCTGGGAGGGCTTGGTGAGGAAGGACTTAGGAGCTCTGTTTCACCCATGTTTCGTTTGAGCTGATGGTTACATATCCACAAGAACATGTCAGAGAGACAGGCTGAGATTGTAATTTGGACAGAGGAAAACAGGTCTGAAATAGAGAGGTAGTTCCGTGAGTCATCAGCATGGAGATTTGTGTTTTTAATGTTTTAACATTTAAATGTTATTAGTTTTTGGAAAAGTGGCATTATACTTTTAAAAAAACTGCATACTTTTGGTAAATTATAAACAACAAAAAGTTCAAGACAGTTTTAGCCTATAGTATCACCACACGCACACCCACACTCATGCCCACAACCCACAGGTGACTAATCTGTAATTTCTTTTGACTGTATTTTTCTCACGTAGCAGTTTTAGGACCCATTGCCATCTAAGAATAAAATTCATGCTATATATGCTGTAGCTATATTTGTTACACATCCCTAGCAACATTTTTGTTAATGGACAAAAGTTTAGATGGCAGTTGAAAAAAATGAAACTATGTTTTTCTACCTCTAGCCATAAATAATCCTTGAACTGAAAAATAAAAACATTCACATTCATCAAAATGTGTCTGGTTAGGGGCAGGTGTTTTAGTTTTAATATGGAATTTTCTTGCTTTTGTCAGATTGATTCACAACCATAATGATAATTTTAAAACAGTTTGTAAGATCTATAATCCATTTCCTGACTTTAAGATAGAGAGTATATCATTCAAAATGATTTTGTGCAAAACCACACAACAGATCTGAAATTAACCATTGATCATCAAGTCCCTGATAGAAATAGTTTTTCAGGCATGCTTTAAAATATTAAGAAAATATGTACCAGAGAAATATTAACTAAAATTCTGAACAAATGATTTATCTTGGATGTGGATGGGTAAAAGAAAGTTTTAATACAGAATCTATGTTAAATTCTATGAACAAAATATCACATCTGACATGATTTTCAGCTTTCAGCATGTATTTTGCAAGAGCATAGCCTCTTGCATTTTGCAGGTTCATGGAAAATTTAGTAATAACAAAGAATTTGTTCAGGCTTTGCACAGGTTTGTCCCCATTCTTCAACTGAGCAGAGTGTGAACTGCTAGCAGTTTATTTTACCCTAAGGTAACTTTTGTGTGTGTGTGTGAGTGAGAGAGAGACAGAGAGAGAGATTAAAGAAGTATGATTATATTGTTATTTGTTGAATTACCAGAATCTGAAAGTTATGTTACTTCATTTGCCATATTAAAGAAGCAGTGAAGTGACAGGAGTAAAGGTAATGGTTATTACTGTCTCCAATGAAAAGGGAAAACTATTTCAGTATCTCCTTTAAAACAATTCAAGAATTCATTAACTTTAGTCATTGAATATGGTAGGAGATATTGATGTCTAGATAAATTATGTCTTCCACACATTGTCCTCAGTGGAAAAACATGAATAAGACATTATGATGGCCTGTGTTAGGGGAATCTGGCTTAGTGCAAATGAGCAGATGGTGTTATCAGAACATTTCCCTCTGAACTTTGATTCAGTTTCACTCCTACTTCAAGTCACAGTATCAGTGTTGTGGTGATATTTTTCATTCTTCTTTTGGATGAATGCTTTCTGATTCTCCATGGTTCATCCTTTGAGCACACTTTCCTCATATACGAGAGTAATGCCTCCCTTATTTTTATTTTGATCTTTCGTTCCCAGGAAATTGTTTATTGTCTTTATAACAGGCTCACAAGCCTTCTTTTAAATGTAGCCTCTGTGTTGTTGCTATGGGCTTGTGAACATGTTTTAGGAAACGTGCAAGTGGAATAAGGGAGTTTGCAGACATTTCTGAGACTGTATTTCTGTCCTTGGATCATGTCTATTAGCATTTGAATCGGTTGCTGATCTTTTCTAAAGCAATCATCTTTACCTACAGATATTACTGAATTTCTAACGTAGAACTTTAAGGTTAAAAAGATAATTTAAACTTATTGTGACCAAAGGATCTCTTGATACCAACTGGCAGAGGGTACAGAGATACATAATTGTTACAGGGATCCCCTGGATCTGGTATTTATATTCTAATTCTCTAAAGAGGGTCATGTATGGTTTCTGCTGAAAGCTTGTGTCAGACTGATCACCATAATGTTTGTGAAATGTGTGTGTATATAATATGTAAAGAGAAATGTATATATTGGAAATTTATGTTCCTAGGGCCTTTTAGTTAAAGGCAGGTCATCCAGAGGTAGCATGCCTTCAGTGAAGTTATACCATACAGGAGATGGGATACATTTATTTCCCTGGCTGATCATTGTGTATTGTGTGTCTTACAATGGGGATCTAGTTACATACTGAATCAAATTCTAATGAAGAGATTGTGGGGACTTCAGAAGGAAAATTAAGAAGTAAAACAGGTGGGGTAGGGCCCTGTTTTAGAGATGAAGAACAAAGGACTGGTCTGGTATATCTTGGGGTTCAGAAAGATGCTTTGGCATCCTTCACTGAGGAGACAAATTACCATCAGACTTGATGCCATGAAAGAAGAGTCTCAGCCATCCTGGTTAAAAAGTTCTCTAAGAAGGACTGCAGTACCTTACTAGGCAAGCGAGCATCTTGTGAGTTGTGTTTAGGCTCTAGAATGCACGTTAGAATTTTATTTTATATGTAACTGTTTGTTTCCAGTATTTCTGTTTGCTCTCATATGAATCTCTATTCTTTGTTAAATAAATTTATGCTTGATTTCTCCATAAATAAATCTAAGTGCTATGTATTAAGTGGAGCTGTGTTCTAAGGTATAACTACTAAGCTGCAGAGCACTGTTCCTAGGGAACTGCAGGTCTGGTAATTTCTCACACTAAGGGCCAGTGGTAGCAAGGTGCCTCACAACCCTGAGTACTCCTGGGAAGTGTCACACCCATCGTGGAGCTCATTTAGCTCATCATGTTTTCTGTGCAAAAATTTAGGGTTAAATCCTGCCATGTGCTAGGCAGGTGTGTTTGTGGGAGAAGAAGGCATGACATACCCCCCACAAAGCAGCCAGCCATGATTCTGTCCTAAGCACTAGTGACGAGGACTGGCTACTAATAGGCTGGTGCACCATACCTGGAAAGGGCTATAGTCTGCCAGGTGGGGAATAGTATTGGCTAGCCATTCCGAATGTAAGTGGCTTTGGGTAGCGTGTGTTAGCCAGAACAACGCACGGCTTCTTTTTTTTTTTAATTTAAAATAAAGTAAGGGGCTTATCCTGAGCCATTTTACCCTGTGCCAGCAGGATGGCTCCTGCACATGTACATCTCCCTTCTTCCTGCACTTCTTTGCCAGGTGCTGCACACTAATAGGAGGATTTCACTCCAGCCATAGTATTTAAAATGCCTTAGGCAGAATCTTGTTAATAGTTTGCTTACAGATTCTGATGGAAATTCTCTTTCTATGAGCTTTGTAAAATATTTAACATACCCGTTACATGACTGGCCATTTCAGTTCGACTGGAACATAACATAAGAACATAAGAAAGGCCGTACCGGGTCAGACCAAAGGTCCATCTAGCCCAGTATCTGTCTACCGACAGTGGCCAATGCCAGGTGCCCCAGAGGGAGTGAATCTAACAGGCAATGATCAAGTGATCTCTCTCCTGCCATCCATCTCCATCCTCTGACGAACAGAGGCTAGGGACACCATTCTTACCCATTCTGGCTAATAGCCATTTATGGACTTAGCCACCATGAATGTATCCAGTCCCCTTTTAAACATTGTTATAGTCCTAGCCTTCACAAACTCCTCAGGTAAGGAGTTCCACAAGTTGACTGTGCGCTGCGTGAAGAAGAACTTCCTTTTATTTGTTTTAAACCTGCTGCCTATTAATTTCGTTTGGTGACCCCTAGTTCTTGTATTATGGGAATAAGTAAATAACTTTTCCTTATCCACTTTCTCAACATCACTCATGATTTTATATACCTCTATCATGTCCCCCCTTAGTCTTCTCTTTTCCAAGCTGAAGAGTCCTAGCCTCTTTAATCTTTCCTCGTATGGGACCCTCTCTAAACCCCTAATCATTTTAGTTGCCCTTTTCTGAACCTTTTCTAGTGCTAGAATAGTGGAGTTAAAGTCTGGGCTGGTGTATTGTTCCTGTATTTGCCTGTCTCAGTGTTTTTAAAGATTTCATAAGATAGTTGCAAATTGTGGTTTCTGTAATGGTTTCCACAGGAGTCATTAGATTCTGATCTCTGCCACGTGACAGAGGCAGTGATCTATGTCACTCTGATTGTGAGTGGAGCCAAGAAATAAAGTCCAATTGCTTACCAGCACTCCTGATTTATTATATCGTATCAGAAGAAAACTGAATCTTTCACAGAAATGGAGTAAGATAAACTCCCAAACCCCTGAGTATAAGAGGGAACCAGGCAGAGAACTGGAGGAGATGGTTACAGCATTTCTGAATTTTCCTGGAAGCAAGTGGTAATGCAGAGAAATCAGAGAGGGTGAAATCTCCCACACTGCTACAAGTGGCTTGACCAGCTGTATTGGAGGCCTACAAGAAATTCCAGTGGGAGCATGAAGGGGACTGCAAATTAGCAGACAAAGGTCAGTATCCCTGTTATATAATAGTGATCAATATGCCACAATTTCAGTGGCTATTATAATGATCTCTGAAACTACAAGTGATGTTACCCACAGGGTACTAGATTCACTGTTCTGTACATGGCATAAACTGGGCTTGCATTACTATGAAAATTACAATTGCATTTACTTGACTCCTGCATCCAGATTTTCTAAATAGGCTTGGATAGCTAGACATTCAGCCAAGAAGCCAATGAAGCATGACAAGCCCCACATTTTGTGAAGCCCTATGTACAGTAAGATGTATGGGTTCCTCTCCAGCTTTCACCCCTTTCTGTGACTGCCCAATCCCCAGTGAACAATGCAAAGGGATGCCAAGCATCAGATGTTGTGTGTGACAGTCACACTGTCACAAGTCCTATCACACCTGTCTGCATCTCAGCTGCCATCTCATGCATTCAACTAGGCATTAGCAGTTCCTCTTTGCAGATGGTGGGATGTGCTCTGGAATCAGGTTTTTGCTATCAAGTGATATCTGTCTCTCCTCATTCTTCTCCCATGCATCCAACGAAGTGGGTATTCACCCACGAAAGCTGATGCTCCAATACGTCTGTTAGTCTATAAGGTGCCACAGGACTCTTTGCTGCTTTTACAGATCCAGACTAACACGGCTACCCCTCTGATACTATAATTAAATAGCTACCTTCTAACGTGACTCCCTGAAACCTCCCCAGTTCCTTCACTTGTTTGTGAATCCCTAGGATCCAGATGAAAGGGGGGAAATGGGGGCCAGATAATTAAATGTATTTTCCATGAACTCAGTCCAGCTAACACTGCAGATAGGAAGGGCTGGAATGAAAACCAGCAAATCCTCTTGCCACTGTGAGGATTTTTTTTTTTATTTTGAGTGGGGCAAACGGGAGAAGAAAGGAGAAACCCTGGCAGGCAGCTATACTTCAAGTCTGATTGACTGCTTCAGTCTCTGAATACAAGTGATTGATGAAAGTGGACCAAAACACGTCTGCATTCTGTTATGAGTAGCAGCTTATTCCTTCATTTGGCTGACAGGTTAGTTCTCGGCATGTCACTCAGGCTACTTCTAAGCACTGGCAGCATTTGTGATTCTTGTCTGTAAAAGACCTGCGCCATGCAAAGGCTGCTGGGGCACACAAGAAAGTGCTATATAAGAGCTAAATACTAGTACTGCGAAGTCCAGAGAAAGTAGCTGATGCTTACCCTCTCTACTGAGACTGCCAACAAGGTGCCAATGGTAGTGATATTTTTTAGGAATTAGACTAATACCATTAGCTGAGTAAGTTCTGTTCTTTAAAATATCTGGCATTAGTTTACAAAATCAAGCACTCGATTACTACTTACACTCAGATGCACTTTTCTACTTAAAAAAAAAATCTAACATGGCATATATGACATTGCAGAAAACTCCAACCAAATTTTACAAATTTTATATATATATAAGTAATTTTAAAATAAATTGTGACAGGAAGATGTGTTATGAGAAGGGCATAAATATATATATTTATATATATTAAATAATACATCTTCCTGTCACAACCGTAGAAACCTTTTTATGCAGCTGGTAAATATTTTCCTACTGTTTTCCTCAAAAATATTCTAGATATTTAAAAAGCTTTGTTGTGACGCAGACTTAGGGTTGCCATAAGCATAGCTTACCTAACACAACCTCACAAAAGCAGGGCAATGAAAGGTTAAACCACGTTATGATACATAAGCTCTGCTCATCTACCCACAGACAATCCTTAACATTATCACAACTGCCATATAGCACAGACCAGACATCTCCCCTTAACCTGCTGTTGTACACACACCCATTTATCAAACTAACTTCTCCCAATAAAATTAATTGTGGATGTTTGGTGTGGTAGAATAGGAGGGTTTGATTTGTTAAAGGTAGTGATGGAAGGCTGGATACTTAGGGGCCAGAGGAAAGGTCAAGGTGTGCCATCTGCGGTGTCTTGTACAGTTAGGCTGTGTGCCTATGGATGGAGGAGAAGAGGATATCTACTGGTAGGTGGCTTAACTTTTCATGCTCTTGATTTTATGGGCTTATGTCAGGTATGTTGTGTATCTAGCAACCATTACTTCTTCAAAGCAAAGGTTTTTTTTGTATATTAATTTCCTAGATTTTTTTTAACGATTAAACAAGGGTAATAAAATTGCAAGAGTTTCAAAGACTTCTTATAAAAAACTTATAAAGAGAAACCAGCAAAACCTGAATAGAAAATTCAAAGGTCATTGTGAAATTTCACATTGATAGGCCACCCATTTTTAGAGAAAAAACAGGAATACATCCATCATTTAAAGTCCATTTTATAACACAACCCTAAATATGGTGTCACTACCAGGCAACACCATAAAATCTATTTATGTGTATTAAGTTGTAACATTACATATAAGTGCTAAGAGCGTGGTTTTGCTAACACACAAAGCATTTAATATTTAGGGTTTTTTTAAGCTAGCCTAAAATACTTATATAGCTCTTAACTTTTCCGTTTATTTTAGATATCCTTTAAAGACTATAGACTTTAACATATTAGACTAAATAGTCTCTTGGTGACTTTTGTATATCATGAATGTTAGTTCTGATTATGAACAGAGTGCTTGAATTTGACATGGCTCTGCTTCAGGCTGCAAAGTGTTTGAAACTAAAGAGGCAGTGTTGAGGGGATTGTGGAGTCATGTAATATGAAAGATTTATGAAAAGCAGCTTTTTTTCATTTCCAGGGAGTGAAATGAAATTTTTTCCACAATATGAATAGTCTTGGGCACTAGTATCAACAAATTTTGAAATCCTGTTGGCCCTTTAGGCTTATGTTTTTTAAACATTATGCTATTTTAAATTGAAATGTAAGTACATTTGGATAATAAAGAAAACAGTATTCTGTTTTGCCAAATGCGGCCAGGAGTTCACCCTGGGTAACAATGACTCATACTAATATATTCCTGCAGGAGGTCCTCCAAAGCTGTGGGACCAGCGGACCCTCCGCAGGCAAGCCGAAGGCAGCCTGCCTGCCCTGCTTGGGGCGGCAAAATGCCTAGAGCCGCCCCTGCCCATGGATAAACAGTTAACATGCCTCATCCCTGTATCTCCAAAACAGATGTTTGGTGGCCTGAACCTAGGAGAAAGATTTGGACTTCCCAGCCTCACAGAAATGATTGTCATTGTCATTTTGGATTATGCCAAACCTTCCAGTGCTGTCCTCAAAAATAGACTCATAGTGCCTTCTGACCTTAAAGTCTATCATGATCATCTAGAATGACCTCCTGCACATTGCAGGTCATAAAACCTCACCTACCCATTCCTGTAATCAGGGTCAGCAGAAGCTTCCTATCAGTGGGGGACCACCGGTGCCTGAACTAACCATGGCCCCACCCTCTGCACCACCCCTCCTCCCGCCCTGTGCCTCCCCTTCCCCCCAAGACCCCTGCATCTTCCCCATCGCTCATCCTTATGGCTGGTAAAAAGTGGAGGGGGGCATGGCCACATACCCCCACCCCTCCCACCCCCCTGTTCTGGCACCCCACCTGTAATAGACTCCTAACCTTTGGCTAAGTTACTGAAGTCCTCAGATCATGATTTAAAGACTTCAAGTTACAGAGAATCCACCATTTATACTAGTTTAAACCTGCAAGTGACCCATGCCCCATGCTTCAGAGGATGGCAAAAAAAAACCCAGGGTTTCTGCCAATCTGACCTGGGGGAAAATTTCTTCCCGACCCCAAATATGGCATTCAGTTAGACCCTGAGCATGTGGCCAAGACCCAGCAACCAGACAGAATTATCTGTAGTAACTCAGAGTTCTCCCCATCTGGTCTCCTGTCACCAGCCATTGGAGATATTTGCTGCTAGAAGTTGCAGATCAGCTACATGCCATTGTGGGCAGTCTCATCATAGCATCCCCTCCATAAATTTATCAAGTAGTACATAAAGGAGTAAGATGTTCATACATTTCATTTCTATCTAATTACTAAATACATCACATATTTTGAACCCATGTTCATATTTGATTCACACTTAAATCATCTGGTGTTATGTCACTGCATACTGCACATTGTTAACTTCATAAATGCTAAGGTTCTAAAATATGTAAAATTAATTAATCTTACCCCATACTATGGGATATTTTCTCCTGTATTTGTTATTATGCTTTTCTATTTTGAGTCTTTATCTGAAAGTGTAAAAACAAATCCAACACATTTGGTCCATAGCAAGTTGACAGGTTGCAATATTCTAATGTATTCCATAACTGATTGGCCAATGCAATGATTTATCTTCTGGATACATTAAGTCTTAGAGACGATATTTCTAGGAAGTAATATATGGGATTCCAACCTCCTTACTTGTATTGTATTATGTGCATGTATACAATTCATTTCCATGATAATGGGAGGGGGAGGATTGTTGTAAATAGCGAAATGGAGTAATTCAGTGCTGTCATATTCTAAATAGTGTGCGCTAAATTCTGCCCACAGGCAACTTCCATGGAACTCAATAGCAGTTGCCTGTGCCTGACTTTAAACTAACCAGTTTTAAACTAGCCACAGCAACACATGCTTCAGTGTGAGCTAGCCACTGCAAGTAATTTCTAAGAGTTCCAGGGACTTATAGATTGGAGTGCATGTGCTGCAACTTCACTTCTCCGAGACCAGAGATACCCAAACTTTAATCTAGCTATGTCTTCTTGACACCGTGTGATTGCAGTATAGCCATACACTAAAAATAGATTTTGGCCCTGTATATTTTTCCCTTGTACACTCCATTGTTCTTTTTTTTTCTTCTTCCAAAAATCAATAAAGGTGAAGGTGACACATTAAATTTAATTCAGAATCAGAGCTGGCTGAATACGGTACACATTTTTCTCAAATATTCATTTTTAATTTTAAATGGATTCAGACACCTTTTGTGTTTACCTTCTAGGAATAGTTCAGGAAATAAGTTTACCGGCAGAATGTTTGCTGGAACAGCAAATTTTAATCAAATATTTTATGACATTCATGGAAAGTGAATTTCACATTTGTAATCACGAGTACTTGAGATGGAAACCCCCCAAAAGTTACTCTTATGAAATTAGGGACAGAAAAATGTCAGATGACACAGGTCCTTTCAGAATAACTCCACATGTGAATGTCAAAAGTTCACAATGAACTGCTTTCTAATAATCTACAGTGATAGATTGTTATTCACAGAATAGATTCACATTAATTATTCATCCAAAAGTCCAATACATAGAATCATAGTCCTCAATACCCATTTCCCCCATTATGCCGACTGGTAATTATCCATTTCATTAAGGGTTGGTTGGATCACTTATATTTAGTTGATTTTCATTTAGTTATTTTTGTTTGTTTTTAAATATAGTGTATTTAAATAGGTATTTAATGCATATTTCCACACTGGCATAAATAGATATTTTACATATTTTAATTATATCCCTAACCTCCATCCTGCCTGTTGTTCTTTAAGACCCAGTTCTGCTATCCATGCAGTTGGACCCCTATGTGACTTCTGTGCTGGTGGAAGGGTCCACCCTTACAAACTGCAGGATTGGCCTTTAGATGGAAATCTCTTTGGGCCATTGACTGTGGCTTTCGATGATTCTACAGCACATAGCACAATAGGGCCAAAATCCTGACTGGGGCATCTGAGCACTATCAAACTAGAAATAATTAATAATAATTAATAAATGGTTGAAACGCCAACCCGCAAAAATGATCAGAATGTTTGCTGGTTCAGGCTGACAAGAGGGTAATTATTAGATTTGCTATTACAAGCAAAATCATGCCTTTCGGTTGCAAGTGTCAACTGTTGTTTCCCAGGGAAAATAACAGAAGTATAGTTCATAATCCTGGGGAAAGAGTATCCCTCCACATGCCAGTCCATATGCCAGTCAGCAGCATATATGGGCCATAAAGACACTGCACGTGGCTGGGGAGAATTCCCCCACTGCAGAAGCAATGTAGGGTTGATTTAATCAGCTCAATGCTGCCCTCGCTAGTGATGGAGACAGGGCAGAAGGGGTATTTATTTGTTTTACTGCAGTGCTATAGCAATTCTAGGCTGCTCCATGCTTCATAATGAGTTTTGGGAGGCTGACATATATTAGATCTCCCCCATGACTGCTATAATTTATGCCAGGGACCGCACCAGTTCCCCCCCCCACCACCACCACCACCACCACCACCAACTGACCAAAAGTCCATACAGAGCAGAGAAGGTTTAAAGCCACCTCTGTCTTCCTTCCCACTGGGTTGTGTACTCTAGTGTGTGCTTCCCAGAGTCACAGCATAAAACTGTTTTGTTAATTTAGGCAGAAATTATTTTACTTTGAATGTTAAAGATTTTGTATCATTTCATCTATCATTAATTGTGAACTGGATCAATAGATTCTTTCAGTTAACATATATGAGAAACAATAGTTTAAGCCTGCACAGAAAAAGTATGACTTTGCTTGGAACTTTAGTGTTAATAAATAACTTCCTGTCTGTCCAAAATTAACTTATTAAGCGTCCAGCCTACATTCCTGGCTCAACCAAAATTTCTATTCACTTCAGTGAGAGTTTTGCCTGAGTCCATACTCTGTGACAGGTCCCTTAAAATTTATGTTTTAGCCAGAAAAATTTGCATAAAATAGCTCCTTATAAGCAATACAAAGGCTTTTACATTTAAAAAAAAGTGTGAAATTAGGGTTCATAAACTGGTTCTATAATAAAAGAGCTCAGAGTCACTTTCATTGTAAAATCAGTTCTTGCATCCTGAACAAATTTACAGATACAAATACATGTAATGTATAGCATCCAAGTCAGTAATATACATTAGTGTACTTTAAGCAAGTCATATTGAGATACAATTCTTGAAGACATATTCCTGAATATATTCAGACATAGAAACTTGAACATTCTGAAAAAGAAAGTTTAGATAGAACCTTTGCACTGGGGCTCAGTTTTCCATGTCCAGCTGACATGACTAGTCAGTCCAATTGAAGCCAAAATGGCTACTCACATTATTAAGGAATGCAGAATTGAGCTCTTAATAAAATCATTGGGAGTTTTGTCTGAGTGAGGACTGCAACACAGAGCTATGAAAGTGCATGTTGTTTTTATGCAGTAAAATGAATATTTCATCTTTTTCATTATTACAGATCACATTAGTTTGCTTTAATTCAGATCAGTGTGGGAGCATGTTCCAGGATTTTAGTATTTTAAGTTTTATAACAATGTGGCTGTGATCTTTACATTTTGGGAGATTCATTAGAATTGGCTACAGTTCTGTAATGATGGAAAAGGCAGCCTCAGCAACTTGTATACAAAGTTAGAGTTGACCTTTAAAATAGGAATAAATAACATATATACTGTGCATAAGTAGAAAAGGATTGCTAGTGAAATAAAAATATGGATATTTACATTTTCTTCCATAAGTTTCCAGTGACTAAAAGTGCAACTGTTCTTTAAATAAATACCTTCCAATGTTCTCATTGAATGCTGCATATTTTAACCAATTATATTATATATTTTTCAAACAAAGTCACAGATAATTTATATATCTATGTTTAAAGTAAATTTTTCAAAATGACAGATTTGGGGGGAATAGGAGGTTGGCTTTCTAAATATCTTTCTTGGAGCAGTGTCCTGTATGCTATCAGTTCAGTTTTCATAAGCAAATTTTACTTTTTAAAAAGAGCTTCCTCTAATTTGACTTTTTCATATCTTCATAAATAATATTTCCCCAGGGAAATAACTAACATAAAAGATGAGTAAATAGAAATATTAACAATGTTTAATTTATCTGAAGAAAAAAAGGAGCCAGGGCACTTCTGGATCCAAGTACTTGAGTATCTTGTAAAGCTCCTGGAAATAAAGTTGTGCCTTTATAGAAAGGCTCCAAACTTACCTATATGAAAAAGATTTTGCACATAGTTCTTCCTTTGTGCTGGAAGGAGAGAAGATAATGCTGCCTGCTGGTCACCTCTAATCCGGCTTTGCAGCCCTAGGATCAGTTCAGGGATCAGGGATCAGGGATGCTCTTCTTTGCTGGAGTAGTGCATCGGGTTAGTGTGCCTGACTCACGAGCGCCTTACTGAGCGTGTTTGGGGAGAGAGGGAGATGGAGATGGCTACGGGAAAGGCATGGGAGAGGGGGCGGGGGCTCATGGTCTGAGTTCACAGCTGCCATCTGCTGCGACCCACCTCTACTGCAGGAACAGTCGGGGGATTTGGAGGGAGCCTGGATTTGTTGGAGACAGGAGAGGAGCGGTGTGAATGGCTGGAGAAGGGAAGTCCGGGCTCGGGATAAAATTGCGCGTGCAGTGCTAGATTCTCCTCCCCGTCGGATTGTCCTCCCTGCCTCTTACTGACAACGCCGAAGTGATATAGTGAAGCTGCTGCCCGCGGCCGGAGAGAGACTTGATTCATTGACTTGCCACTACACCCTGAGCCCGGCTAAGCACTCGGAGACATGCCTGTGGTGATTAAAGGGACTGGGGGGAGTCCTAATTGTCCGGCTGAAGGCACTGGCAGAAGGATGGGGGCGAGAGGAGGGGGCGTTTCTGCAATTGAGCACAAAGTCCCTCCCTGACCAACAGCCCCTTTACACTGTGTGTGTGTCCCACATCTGTGCACAGCTAGAGCCATCAATAAGAGTTCAGTTAATCTGAGCAAAGTGACCATTCCTTGTTCATGGCTTTAGCCACATGTACCCTGTGTGGTCCATGAAATCTAGTTTTGGGGGGGGGGGGTAGGGGGGAATATTTTTCTTCAGAAATGTTCCTTTAGTTTGAATTAATAAATGTTTGTTTGAACTTTATAATGAGGTAATATCTTTTATTGGCCCAACTTCTACTGGTGAAAGAGACACAGAGCTCTTCTTCACTCCAAAGCTTGCCTCTTTCGCCAACAGAAGTTGGGCCAGCAAAAGATGTTACCTCACCCACTTTGTCTCTAATATCCTGGGACCAACACAGCTACAACAACGCTGTAACCTTTATAATGGTTTTCAGGGAAATTATGTTCTGCTCACACGAAAAGCAGAAAGAATTTCTTCCAAAGAGGAATACACGTCAAAAGCTTGTATTACCATAGGGGGGAACAGTAGCAGGCCCTAAAATTGTTTGCCTAAATTTTTCTGTTTAGAGCCCCTATTTTCAGTCATGCTCTATTTTTTCAAGCCAGGGCCACTTGGGCTGAAACTTTCCATACATGCTCTTTGCCTCAGGCTACAGTTTTCTGGAAAATTTCAGTTAAAATCATTCAGCTGTTTCTGAGAATTAAATTAGGGGAAAAGGTTGTTTTGCCAATACAAAAAAAATGTTTCTATAACCCTTACAAACATACTGGCATACTGCTTGCTGCCTGTGAGCACTGCTCACTACAGAACAAGAGGAAAGTCAAATCAGGGAACCATTTCTGGAGTTTTTCTTTTTTCCATCAGAAATTTCATCCACTGGATCAGGACTAAGGACAGGAAAGCATAAGCAATTTCTGACAGGGTTTAAAGTCAGCTATCAGAAACTGTCTGGGGCTAAGGAAAGGTGGAGGGAAGCAATTTCTGACAGGATCGCCACCATCTATCAGAATGTGCTATAGTTGGTCCAGGGGATAACGAAAGGTTAGGGAAGCATATTTTGACAGGGCTCATTCTCACTTCTCAGAATTTAGTACCTTTGAACCAAGATGACAAGATAAGGTGAGAGAGAAAATCCTGACTGTTCATTCTCAACTCTCAGAAATTGCTACCCATGGACCAAGATGATGACAACAGTTCAGGTAAGCAAATTCTGAGAGGCTTCTTGTCAACCACTAGATTTTGGTACTTGTGGCTCAGGGAGGAGATGGAAGCATGTTTTATTATGGTAGAAAAAATGATAGGTAGTTATTGCCAGTGTTGTTACCGATAGGAAATTCTGATAATGAGGGTGATCCTGACTGTGCATGCCATGAAGAACTCTCCAGCTACAAGTATCAGGGGGTAGCCATGTTAGTCTGTATCCACAAAAACAGATTTCATGGGTAAAAAACCTTATTTCTTCAGATGCATGGAAGTGAGGAAACAGATTGACAGGCCCAAAAAGAAAGTAACAGAACACCACTAGCCATCACCTACAGCCCCCAGCTAAAACCTCTCCAGCGCATTATCAACGATATACAACCTATCCTGGAAACCCTCACTCTCACAGACCTTGGGAGGCAGGTCAGTCCTTGCTTAGAGACAACCCCCCAACCTGAAGCAAATACTCACCAGCAACTACACACCACACCCCAGAAACACCAACCCAGGAACCAATTCCTGTAGCAAACCTCGTTGCCTACTCTTTCCCTATATCTACTCTAGCAATACCATCAGAGGACCCAACCACATAAGCCACACCATCAAGGGCTCATTCACCTGCACATCTACTAATGTGATATATTCCATCATGTGCCAGCAATGCCCTTCTGCCATGTACATTGGCCAAACCGGACAGTCCCTACATAAAAAAATAAATGGACACAAATCAGACATCAGGAATGGTAACATACAAAAGCCAGTAGGTGAACATTTCAATCTCCCTGGACATTCTATAACAGATTTAAAAGTAACTATTCTTGAACAAAAAAACTTCAGAAGCAGACTTCAAAGAGAAACAGCAGAACTAAAATTAATTTGCACATTTAATTTGGGCTTGAATAGGGACTGGGAGTGGCTGGCTCATTAAAAAAGTAGCTTTGCCTCTCCTGGAATTGACACCTCCTCATCCACCCTGATCGAATTGGCCCTGTCAACACTGGTTCTCCACTTGTGAGGTTCTCCCTTCTCTTCATGTGTCATTATATAATGCCTGCATCTGTAACTTTCACTCCATGCATCTGAAGAAGTGAGGTTTTTACCCCCCGAAAGCTTATGCCCAAATAAATCTGTTAGTCTTTAAGGTGCTGCAGGACTCCTTGTTTATTTTCTCCAGCTACAGAACAACAACAGCAATAGTGATTAAAGTTAAAAGTAGGAGGGAAAGAACAGCTCCCACTTCCAGAGCTCTCAATAGCAAAACTGGAGCAGATTTGGCTGCTCCCTTGCTTTTCTGTTATTGACTGTTATTGCCTAAAGCCTTTTTTAAATTAAAGAAATATAAAATCATACATATACTGCAAATGTTGAAGCTTGATCTGATTATACGCTGAGCTATGCCTGCACTGAGCTACCCTTCCTATCTTCATAACTGGGACACACTCTCTCTAGCTATGTTCCATGTACAGCATTTATTTTTCATTTATCAAACAAGCAGAAAGGAAGCCTTAAAACACACTGAAATACACAAAAACCCTGGTTATTTTCACCACAGAACAGCTGCCACTGAGGGAGACAACATATTTCAATCCCATGTGGTGTTTTATAAAATTCAAATTAAGAAAACAGTTTAAGAGATTATACCATTACTAGTGTGCTGCCAGCACCAATGCGTTAGTTTGCTCATTTTTTCTCTTTTCTATTCTGAGATTATTGTAGGATTTTGGAAAGCTAATGGGAAACACTGAAGGTCCTACTTCGTTTCAAGGATTATTGTTTTAGAGATTTCATATTACCTGGGTCTGTCAATGTTTCTGGTTTCCCTCTGACTG
This sequence comes from Mauremys mutica, assembly GCF_020497125.1. Taxonomy (NCBI): domain Eukaryota; kingdom Metazoa; phylum Chordata; order Testudines; family Geoemydidae; genus Mauremys; species Mauremys mutica. Next base: position 101,151,276 of record NC_059078.1, read on the forward strand.
TAAGTCACACAGGAATTTAGTCTGAAAAAGAATCTGGCCAAGATTTTCTAAAGTGTTTATTATTATTCGTTTCAGGGGGGTAGTCGTGTTAGTCTGTATCAGCAAAAACAACAAGGAGTACTAACACATTTATTTGGGCATCAGCTTTCATGGGCTTAGAACCCAGTTCATCGGATGCATGAAGTGAAAAATACAGGGAGCAGGTATAAATACTTGAAAGGAGGGGGTTGCTTTACTAAGTGTGAAGTCAGTCTAACGAGATAAATCAATTAACAGCAGGATAGCAAGGGAGGAAAAATAACTTTTGAAGTGGTAAGAGAGTGGCCCATAAGAGATAGTTGGCAAGGTGTGAGTAACAGTAGGGGGAAATTAGTATTGAGGAAATTAAGTTTAGGTTTTGTAATGACCCAACCATTCCCAGTCTTTATTCAGGCCTAATCTAATGGTATCCAGTTTGCAAATTAATTCCAGTTCTGCAGCTTCACGTTGGAGTCTGTTTGTGAAGATTTTTTGTTTGTTTGTTTGTTTTTGAAGAATTGCCACTTTTAGGTCCGTTATTGAGTGACCAGAGAGATTGAAGTGTTCTCCTACTGGTTTTTGAATGTTATGATTCCTGATGTCAGATTTGTATCCATTTATTCTTTTGCGTAGAGACTATCCGGTTTGGCCAATGTACATGGCAGAGGGACATTGCTGGCACATGATGGCATATATCACATTGTAGGTGATATGCAGGTGAACGAGCCCTGGATGGTGTGGCTGATGTGGTTAATTTCTATGATGGTGTCCCTTGAATATATATATGTGGACAGAGTTGGCACCAGGGTTTGTAGCAGGGTTTGGTTCCTGGTTTGGTGTTTTTGTTGTGTGGTGTGTAGTTGCTGGTGAGTATTTGCTTCAGGTTGTGGGGGCTGTCTGTAGGCAAGGACTGTCCTGACTCCCAAGGTCTGTGAGAGTGAGGGATCGGTCTTCAGGATAGGTTGTAGATCCTTGGTGATGCTCTGGAAAGGTTTTAGCTGGGGGCTGTAGGTGATTTCTCGGTACCCTTCTGGCTCTATCTGTTTCTTCACTTCACCAGGTGAGTACTGCAGTTTTAAAAATGCTTGATAGAGATTCTGTAGGTGTTTGTCTCTGTCTGAGGGATCGGAGCAAATGCGGTTGTATCTTAGAGCTTGGCTGTAGACAATGGAAGAGAAAAAGAAACAGATTGACAGAGAAGTCACCTTCTACAAGACTACTACTGAGAAGTCACCTACTACAAGACTGGCCCAACAAAGAATGTAACAGAACGCCACTAGCCATCTTTGGCAGCTATAGCACTTATATCACTATAGCAATACTGAATGATAGTAGCCTTTGATCAGCCTGAATCAGAATTTCCTGAAATAACATCTTTACAGTAATGAATATGCCAGTGTCAATCAGAGCCATGCAGATAAAATAAACAATATTAGAATTAAACCCAGTTAGTGTACATTAAACTATTAAGTTTGCCAATAAAACAGATTAATGTAAATGAAAGTTCTTCCTCTCTCTAACGCTATTCATTTTTATTGTGATTTGGGCTTGCAATGCACATAGGGTCAAATTCTGCATTAACATCTGTGTTCCAAGTCACAGACATGTCAACCCTACAAGGTGCCCTCGGTTCCCATTGAGATTATTTTGTAGGACCAGAATCTGGCTAGAACAAGATATATTTAATTTTATTGATATTGGGATTGATTGCAGTACACATTCATTTTCAGTTGTGTCTAACTAAGTCAATGGGACTTCTTGTGGAGTAAGAAGCTACATAGTTATTATTTATTCAGGCTTCTTAGGACACATTCTTGTCTACTCCCATATGCTTAATCTCATTTTTATCCTTAATCTAAATCCAGGAGATTTATTTTAAATTGTTATAAACATATATTTGTGGCTATACAGTTTAAGCATAATTATACAACAACTTTGCTATATATTTCCTGATAATGAATAAGCATTATATATAATTTCAAAATAGATGTTTAGTATTCATATTTCAGCTGAAAAAAACCCTTTGTCACAATCTATAGAAATACAAAATGTAGATGGACACTGGAAATGTATTGACCCATATGTTCCTAGTAATTTTCTGCTAGTGACAGAATAATTGGTGCTAAGGCCCATGCTTCCTTTCAAATCATTGTTTTGTGGTTGATGAGGCTACCGGCAGGTTCAATTGCTAGTTCAAAGCTTCAGCCATCTGTAGAACAATTTGTAGGATGGGAAAATCAGATGACTTCCTCCCCAGGCTGACAAAGAATGATGGGATTGGTTCAAACAATGTCTAGCAAAAGAGAATCTTTGATATAGAACATTTGTTGTAAAGCAAGGATTAAATGTACTGTATCAGATTCTATGGTGCTCTATGACTGTTTTGTGCTATATCAGATGTGGAATCTGGCACTAAAGTCACCTTAGCAAGCTCAGGGAGAATGACTACAGTGTAAAAGGGATCCTCCGGTGGTTTGAAGCTGATGTAGGAACTACCACTTATTTTTCTTGCTCACAGTGTAGCAAGTTAAAAAAGATACAGCCAAGGAAATGGTATGTTGCTGGGATATGCCTGCACCATGCTGATCCTCTGCTGCAGTTTCAGGTCCTTGTGACTATTTGCAGCCTGCAAAGTTTGAATACAACCCAAGGGCCATTCTGAGTACTTGATCCTCCATTGCTATTGTAGCAGGGTGGTTACCCACCCCTGCCTTGAGGGGTTTAAAAAGTGGCCTGGGAGGGCTTGAAAGCTGCAGCTCTAAAATCTGGGCTGATTGGGGAAGCAGCCGCAGCTGGGCCAGGTCCCAAGCAGGCCCAGCTGGCCCCTATAAGAGGGAGTCTCCTTCTGGCTGTAGAGGGAGAAGGGCCTGGCTGCAGGGAGCGAGACACAGGGTACCTGGGTGAAGCAGGGCTGGGGAAAGGCAGAGGAGCTGGGGAGCTCCTGCCTGGAAAGCCCCAGGCTGCAGCCTAGCATAAGGCCAAGAGGTGCTGGTGGTTGCAGGGGGCAGCCCAGGTGTAGGCAAAGGCAGCAGGTCCAAACCCCTTTGCCTATGATGAGTGGCTGATACTGCAGTCTGCCCCAGTGAACGGGGGCTAGATGGAGACTGGGCAGTAGCCATATACTGAGGCAAAGTGGGGATAGTGGGTTGGGGGTTCCCCAGGGAGGGGATACCCAGATTGGTGGAGTACAGCCAGGGGGCAGCACCCCAGTTAAAGGGGCACCAGGGTCCAGGGAGGGACATGGGGCCAGAGGGCAGGCGGATCAACGGCCTGCAGAGAGTGCTCCTGAATGGAAAAGAGCTAATTCCCAGAAGTCACCAGCAGGAAGCAGTGCAGGGGTGAGTCCGCACGTCTACAGCCATGCACCTGTATAGTCACATCAGTGCAAAGTGTGTGTAAGCAGCTACCAAATCAGAATGATAGCATTTTACAATTGTTTTGCCATTTGTGTAAGTGAATATACAAGCTGCAGAGCAATGGCAAGTCAGGCCAAGAGTGTTAAATTTTGGGAGGTTTAATGCCTGCTTTAAATGCAAGTCCCATCTCCAACTTAACTATTGAGCCATTAACCTCTATAATATTATGTGCACAGAGTTTAGGGTGACCAGATGTTCTAATTTTATAGGGACAGTCCCGATATTAAAGCTTTGTCTTATAGACGCCTATTACCCCCTGTCCTGATTTTTCATACTTACTATCTGGTCACCCTAATAGAGTTATAGTCAAAACATATAAATCACAGCTAATGAAATACTGTTATTAATTATTACAATTATTGAATCTAGTAAAATATCACAAGAAACCTGTACATTTGCCATGCTACTCATACAACCAGAAATAGTTCATTGAGATTTTTGGGGTTATTGAATACTGAGAATAGAAAACCAAGAAAGTACATCCTCTTTTTAGAGTGTTGTTCTGGTTTTCTTACATAGGCAAAACACCCACAGAGCTGAATGGTATTGCACAGTACATCTGAGAGTAGACCTTAGCCCATGATTTATGTCATAACATAAGAACAGCCGTACTGGGTCAGACCAATGGTCCATCTAGCCCAGTAGCCTGTCTACTGACAGTGGCCAATGCCAGGTGCCCCAGAGGAAGTGAACCTAACAGGTAATGATCAAGTGATCTCTCTCCTGCCATCCATCCCCACCCTCTGACAAACAGAGGTTAGGGACACCATTCCTTACCCATCCTGGCTAATAGCCATTAATGGACTTAACCTACATGAATTTATCCAGTTCTCTTTTAAACACTGTTATAGTCCTAGCCTTCATAACCTCCTCAGGTAAGGAGTTCCACAAGTTGACTGTGAAGAAGAACTTCCTTTTATTTGTTATGTTTTATAGTGTCTTTTTAATAAATTGTTTTCTGGAACATTCTGTTACTGAGCCCTGGTCTACACTACAAGTTTAGGTCGAATTTAGCAGCATAAGGTCGATTTAACCCTGTACCTGTCCACATGATGAAGCCATTTTTGTCAACTTAAAGGGCTCTTAAAATTGATTTATTTACTCCTTTACTCCTCTTCAGATTAGCACTGAAATCAACCCTGCCGAGTCGAATTTGGGGTAGCGTGGACGCAATTTGATGGTATTGGCCTCTGGGAGCTATCCCAGAGTGCTCCATTGTGACCACTCTGGACAGCACTCTCAACTCAGCTCTCAAATATCAGCACTCTCAACTCAACTCCCCGTATCTGATCGCTGTATGGAGAGACAAATCCATGCTATCCAAACTCCGTTCCAAAAGACGAAATGCCAGAATATTTGAAAAAATCTCCAAAGGTATGAAGGACAGAGGTTATAACAGAGACCCGCAGCAGTGCCACGTGAAACTTAAGGAGCTCAGGCAAGCCTACCAAAGAACCAGAGAGGCAAACGGCCGCTCTGGGTCAGAGCCCCAGACATGCCGCTTCTATGATGAGCTGCATGCCATTCTAGGGGGTGCCCCTACAACTACCCCACCACTGTGCTTCCCTCCTCTCCCACCACTCCCGGGCTACCTTGGCAGTTATCCCCCCATTTGTGTGATGAATTAATAAAGAATGTATGAATTTGAAACAACAATGACTTTATTGCCTCTGCAGCAGAGATCAAAGGGGGGAGGGGAGGGTGGTTGGCTTACAGGGAAGTAGAGTGGACCAAGGGGGTGGGTTTTCATCAAGAAGAAACAAACAGAACTTTCACACCGTACCCTGGACAGTCATGAAACTGGTTTTCAAAGCTTCTCTGATGCACAGCACACCCTGCTGTGCTCTTCTAACTGCCCTGGTGTCTGGCCCCACCATAAACGTCTCCCCCTTACTCTCACAGATATTGTGAAGAACATAGCAAGCAGTAATAATGATGTGAATATTGGTTTCGTTGAGGTCTAACCGAGTCAGTAAACTGCACCAGCGAGCTTTTAAATGTCCAAAGGCACATTCTACCACTGTTATGCACTTGCTCAGCCTATAGTTGAACTGCTCCTTACTACTGTCCAGGCTTCATGAGCCATGGGAGCAAGGAGTGGGCTGGGGTAGGTGCCACCATGCGGTGCTGCTGATTGGAAGAGCAGCCTGAGGCAAAAGCCTTCAGTTCGCATGATATTCCAGGCAGGACTGAATCTCCATTTGATGAAACTTAAAGAAGAGAATGACCTGGAGTCATTCCCATTTTTGTCCAGGTGCCCCTGACCAACCTAACCAAGGTCAGCCAGTAGCACCCATGGGACAACGATGACAGTTAGCAGTCATAGTGCACTGTCTGCCGTCCGCAAGGCAAGGCAGGGGGATGCTGCTGTGTAGCACTGCAGTACTGCATCTGCCAGCAGCACCCAGGAGACATATGGTGACAGTGAGCTGAGCGGGCTCCATGCTTGCCGTGGTATGTAACCCAGGAAAATAGACGAGAAACGATTTTTTGCCATTGCTTTCACGGAGGGAGGGAATGGTGCCTGACAACATGTACCCAGAACCACCCGCGACAATGTTTTTGCCCCATCAGGCATTGGGAGCTCAACTCAGAATTCCAATAGATGGCGGAGACTGCGGGAACTGTGGGATAGCTACCACAGTGCAACGCTCCGAAAGTCGACGCTAGCCTCGGTACTATGGACACACACCGCCGACTTAATGCGTATAGTGGGGACACACACAACAGACTGTATCAAACTGATTTCTAAAAACTCAACTTCTATTAAATTGACCTAATTTCGTATGTAAACATACCATCAGAGTACCTGGATAAGTTCATCATGATACTTTCAACAGGTTTCATATAATGTCTGATTCTTATCATGCAAGTGATATGTTTTTTTCATGAATGGAAATTAATGCTAATAAGATCAGTATTAAAGGCAATTAATCAAATTACTATTTTAAATTAGAAAGGGAATAAATCATCCCATAAATTTCTGTCCTGTTTCCAGCCAAAAAAAGTTGAAAAATGTCATAAAACTTAATATATTCCACAGTTGCAGAATATTTCCCTTATAGGTAGTCACATTTAAAACTAGTTATACATTATGCTTGAGGGCTCTGAATTCTTTATTTGCTTTTGTACAAATATTCCAGTAAATTTGTTGTTTTATCTCAAAATAAAAGGAACCATCTTCCGATTTCAGCAAGATAAATACTTCTGTGGGGATTTCTCATTTTATCACTCATGAAATTTTGTAGTAATCAAAAAAGTTAGACTTCTCAGTCCCCAATTTATTACCATGGGCTCTATTGACTCTTTCCTCTCGTATAACTTAAACCCCAAGTTCGTATTGGTTGGTTCATAACTTCTGTTGCTACTGCTGTCTAGATGCTAATGTGCTTAGTACTCAAAATGACAGGACAGGAGCAAAACAGCTATTACACTTGGAAAGTAAAAATGTATGTCTCCCATCTGACCGTAGTTTCATAGAATCTATAAATGTGGATGTGTTGCTGTAAAGATCAGTTTACATAGGGGTTTTTTTTGTTTGTTTGTTTGTTTTTTGCTGAATAGAAATGACTTGAAGTGTAAGGATATCTTGAGGCATAAGATTTCTCAAGTATTTATACTGCATTCAAGGCCATCTTGGATAATTTGATTCTGAGAAGACTTTTTTTCACAAATAACTACCTTTAATGTCTAGATCACAACATCTGCAGTGCTGATTACTAGTGCTATATGTCTGTCCTAGAATACAGCTTTTAGTAGCTGGCAAATTGAGACTGATAGAAAACATGGCGAACCTTCAGTTGTGAGTAAATGGACATTCTGGAGAGTTATCAAGATCAGCTGGGCAGGGTGGATATGCTGTTTTAGTCTCTAAGGCTATTAGTGTGTCACCAATTAAAATATACTCAATATATTAATATATAAAATATTTAAAAGGACATTTCACATATTGTAGGCTAAACTTTAGTTGTTTGTTTTATTTTATATAACCTAATATGAATAATATATATTTAATCATTTTTTTTAAATTACTGCAAAGATTTTGATATGGATTTAAATATTTACTTGAGTATTTACAATCCAAATCTTGCAGAAATGTGCTACTGACTAAGAGTCTGAAAATAAGACTTGTGTATCAGGGGTAGGCAACCTATGGCACGAGTGGCACTCACACTACCCAGGTCCTGGCCTAGGTGCAGGGGGGCCCTGCATTTTAATTTAATTTTAAATTAAGCTTCTTAAACATTTTAAAAACCTTATTTACTTTACATACAACAATAGGTTAGTTATATATTATAGACTTATAGAAAGAGACCTTCTAAAAACGTTAAAATGTATTACTGGCACGTGAAACCTTAAATTAGAGTGAATAAATGAAGACTCGGCACAGCACTTCTGAAAGGTTGCCGACCCTTTCCGAAAGGTTGTATATTTTCATGGCTAAGCTGAATGAAAGTCAAAAAGTCAAAACTGTAATAACAGCTGAAATATAAAGTTAAAATTCATTCAGTTTAATAATGTAATTATTAATAACAGTTAAGGATTTTTAAAATTCATTTATTAAATAGTATCCATTTTAAATTATTAATTAAAATGTACTTCACTATGCAGTCCAGTGTCTAAGTAAACAGAATGGAACAAGGAAAAAACACTTTAAAAAATATGGTGTATTTTTAGAATTTGGAAGAACGAGTATATTTTTCTGATTATGACTATAAATTACATGAGAAGTAGAGAATGAGTCAGTGTTCCAATACCAATCAAGGTTTACATTCAAATGTGAATGTTCATCCATGAAAAATCCACATACTTATACCTAGTATAGACTGCATGGCTAGTTGCATTTAAAGGATTATTAAAATATTCAGTGACTTGAGGACTACATTCTTCAGCAACTATCTCAAAAATTATGTAAGTGGAAAATGATTAACATACACTTTTAAAAAGCTGGCTCAAAGATCCTGAGGATTAATATCTACTTTCTTGTCACATCTCTTCCCTTGTCCCTCAGGAGGCATCACACCAGATGGTTTCTTTATCTGGATCATATATGGCCTGGGTCACATTCATTGAATGAAATCACTAGCCTCTTATTCACAAAGCAACTTTATCTCTTATCTGGTATATTTTAACAATGACAACTCTGATAATTAAATGTGTCTCCTGGATTATAAACAGTTTTATGAACCCCATTCAAAGAAAAAATATATTTACTCAGCGCTTAAAAAAAGAGAATGTTGACATTTCCATGCTGCAGGAGACACAGCTGACAGAATTTGAAAATTGTAAACTTACTAGACATTAGAAATCGAGAGGCCTACCCAGTTGTTTTAATTCTAAAGCAAAGGGTTTTGCTTTATAAATACATAAAAAGTTGAATGTTAATATTCTGAACACAAGGTCTGACAGTGAGGGCAGATTTACTATCCTCATGGCTGAAGTTGGCAATTCTTCAATCATCTTTGCCAATCTTTGCCAATCTCTACAGGCCAAGGATGATCCTAATTTTTTTCATAGTTTTTTTTTCCCGAGTATAAATGACATGGGCCACTATCCTGTTGTTGTAGCTGGAGATTTTAATGAAACTATAGACCCAGTCCTTGATAAGTCTTCTCCATCTCCATATAAAAACACTAATACTTGTCAGGTACTTCATATATACATGGTTGACGTTGTGTTACAAGATGCATGGAGATTGGGTAATGCTTTGGCCAGAGATTATAGGGTTGGGTTTTTTTGGTTGTGTGGTTCTGCAGCTCATTCAACATATTCAAGATTGGACTATTTCTTATTGTCACAAGAGTTGATCAATTCTGTCACTGATTGTGGCATTGGTACTATTGTTATATATGACTATACTCCTATACATATGTCTTTTTGACTTCCCGAGTATGCACCCCCAGCTAAAATGTGGAGATTAAATACCTCTCTTCTGTTTTGATACACCATTTGTTAACTCTATTCAGTAGCACTTAGAACATTTTTTTAAAAACAAATGCCCCCACTGCTTCATCGGCTGCCACATTCCGGGAAGCCTTTAAAGCCTTCATCAGAGGCTATATAATCTGTTACGCCCCCTTTAAAAAGAAATGAAGAGAACATAAAATTGATATCCTTGAAAAGGAAATTAAGACCTTGGATACAGATTATGCTTCAGTCCCTATCCCAGAGAAACGCAGAACCCTCATCTATCTAAGATATGAAATCAACAAACTTCTGCTCCAAAAAGCTGAGTTTGCTTTATTCTGTTTGAAGCAAAACTACTGGGAATCTGGTGAGAGAGCTGGCAACCTGCTGGCATATAGACTTAAGCAAAGGCTAACAAATAAGATTGCTGCTACTCACGATAATAGCAGTAAATTATATATATACCACAGCTATTAATAATTTCCCAACAGTTTTATTAAAAACTATATTTAGCTGAAGAGGGATCACCCTATTTCAATACATCAAAGTTATTTTCAGAACATTCGTTTGGAGAGCAAATAAGGAACCTAGACTGGCTCTGAACAAATTATAGGTACCCCCATATCTGTGGATTTAATGTTTCCAATGTGGAAAATTAACATATCGCCTTTTTGTTAAACCAGACATTTTTATGGCTGTTAGATAAGACCCCACAGACCCTACCTGAGTTTCAGATTGAATGAGAATTGGTATATCAGCTCCCTTTTCTGGTATTGTATGGTCAAATTTATAGATTTGATGGCTCCAGATCTGCCACAATAATGTATATAAGGCAAGCTTGGTCAAACTGGGCTAGAAAGTTCTTCTTCCATCCATTCTTCCATGTAGAGGCAGTCTTGTGGTCCCAATTGTAGGCTGAGCCTTTGTACAAGTTTTGGTTTCGAGAACCTTTGTAATCTTCTCAAGCCAAGTGGGCCCAAAGTGTTTCTTTTTCTTTCTTTTTAGTTCTACTCAATAAAACAACACCAAATTTTAAACGAAACCATGGAAAACACAAAACAAACAGCTACAAAGACAATCTAGTATTAGTGCAGTCCTAAGTGTTTGTAAAATATATTAAAGAAATTATAAAAGTAAATATGACTCACATATTTGGCCAGGGTACCATACACATTATGTAGCATTTTCTATTTTCATATTTATTATTAAATTAAAGCTGTACAGCTTACATACGACTCATTATTGTTTATTATTCATGCATAAAGGACATTTTAAAGTTGTTTGAAATGAAACAATATATACATGGAGGACAACTTATTTATTATATTTACAATGTCTGCCTCACAGCTGTGTAGATTTGAGGTGCTGTGATTTGCTGTGTTTAATTTTTAAAAGTCACTTATGAGAAATGGAAAAAACCTCTGCTTCTAATGAGCATTTGTTATGCTTCCACTTGTAATTAGGCATGGAGAGTCATTACTTGAGATTATTTAGCATTTAAAAGTCATTTAAAATATTAATTTTAAATGTTAAATTTGATTTATAAATGCCTGACTTTTAAAATATATAAAGTGTGAACAGCCTATAATGCAAGAATATTACCTTAAAACTCTGCAGTTCTTCCAAGAGCAGTACTTTATTTAGCAAATATCAGAGATGACTGCAATGTCTGTTGCTCTTGAATTCATCTTTTTCAGGCATTTGGACATATATCAAAATCCCAGAGGCTGGACATTTTCCTTCCAGTGTTACCCTAAAACTTTAAATGCCATTTAAAATTAGTCTACAATAGCACTTCTAATTTAACTAAAAAGTAACAAGGTTGTGGCCTGGCCTAAAGCAATTGCCAGGGTGTTACCAGGGGGCTTGTCTCCAACCCACAAAGGGCTCCTCAGAGCAAGCTAGTTTTGCTAACCCCTGAAAGGACGTGGATACAGCCTTCTGCTCAAGGATGGACACACAAGCAGAAATTCTTTGAAAACAAAAGAATTATTTATTTAATAGAAATAAAAGTTACAGCAAGTTTAATAAAGCAAGAAAAGATATATAGGATTTAATAAAACACAACAGAATTACATTTAAGTATTGTATAATAAAGTGGTGTTGTAAAATAAAAGACACGAATTATATGAAATATTCCTATATCACATCTAGAGGAAACAATAATGGCAATGTAATTACATTTAAATTATGTTACATTCTGTGAACAGTGATCAGCCAGTTGCAGAATGGGGTGGGGTAGATCTCACTCAAACACAGCCATCCAGCTTTATTGACAGATAGACTCAATCATTCCTTAGTAATAGATAGATAAATCAGGCTTACACTCCTTCTTAAATTCCCTCTGTTACGTCTGATGGGCTGTCTGTTATGTCAATAAGATGTTACACAAGCTGAAGATAAAGGTGGTGTGCTGAACTGCAGCTGCTGCTGTTACTCAGAAGCTGTGGTAGTAGTGGTTGCTGCCTGTAGATAGTTGCTTGGTTACTATAGAAGCTACTGCTATGGTGACCTTTAGAGGTCTGCTGCAGCCCTTTTCAGAATCTTCTTAGGATGCTGCTGCAGTTGTTTTACCTGCTGCTCTTCTGGTTACTTCTTGAGGCTTTTGATCTTCACAAGCCCCAAAGCCCGAACCCTTAAGTCTGCAGGCTGCCCGCCTTATATCCTTGTTGTTTTCTCAAGGTCAGTTCATTAACATAATTTATTAGCCTGTCTCAGCCAATCAGCTTCCAGATATCAGCATAATTCCTCTTCCTGTCTAGATCCTCCCCTCTTACATCATCCCATTTTAGATAGCTAAGCTCTTCCCCATGATGCCATCTTGGATTCTAGACCTTTCTAAGCACCTCAGCCTGATGCCATCTTGTTTGCTAGAACTGTCCGCTACCTACATTTAGACTATCATTCTGGTTTCCACCATTTTGATCCTCCATGTTGGATTTTCTAAATGTAAACTATCATTAATTTCTATTTAATTAGAGCCTTAATATTAAAACTAATTACTGTTTTATGCAAACCAAAGTGTCCTGATACTACCTTAATTATGTCAAATGGGAGAAGTGAATTTTATGATGTTTTTAAATCCCTTCCGAGGTTTTCCTGCAAGCCTCTGTTAAGGTGCTAGGTCATTCAGAACATTCAGAGAAAAAAATCTCTCCTTACACCAGAAACAATTTTTTAAAAGCAACAGTATGATAATTTTGTACTGATTGGCTTTCTTCTTGACGGTAGCCTTGTCAGGGAGACCAAGAGTTGAATGAGTATGCAGAAATTACTCCTTGACCTATATCCTTTGATTTGTTACATTGGCTTTGTACTACTCAGCTGGTAAAAAGCTAGACTGCCTTACCTCTCCCCAGGAGTATCTTCCCTGCACAGGTGTTTACTAGGGACAGAACCACTCTTGTGCCATTCCTTCTCTGCAATCATTGTAGGAAGTGTGGCTGGGCAAGATGGATATGCCTGGTGATCCCCAGCGGCCTGAATTGCTCTTTGGCAGATAAGCAATCACTGCAACACAAAGCCGCCATGAGGCTGCTGTAACTTGTCATAGCAGGAACTAGCCTGGCACATATCCGGGGGAACAGAGTGATGGAGGCATCTCAGATATGACTTGTCTTCATGAAATTATCATTTTCATATCCTTGCCACTGGTATAACTAAATTTAATTCCAGAAGATATACAGAAATCCCTATAAACAAATGGATTCACCAGTATCTGGCTTTCCTCAGGCTAATGCAGTCATAAGGATACAAGGCATGTATCTAAATCCCTACACAGCACCTTGAAAATTCTAGATTATGTAGCTACTGGGTATAAAAGAATGTAATAAGGGTACAATGTCAGGTGGAATTTTCTGTCCTTACCTTGAATATCCATGATTTATTCAGGCTGTGACAGACTGATAAATTACTGTCATATAGTTGCAGTTTAACCCACATGCACTTTGGTTTATTGTATAGGTGCCTGCTTGTGTTCCCATTAAAGTCAATGGCAAATCTCCCATTGACTACAATGGGAGCAGCATTGGGCCTAAATGTGTAGTGTCATAACTGGAAGATTGTATTAAACATATTACTCCTAAGGCAAAAGAGTTTTGAATTGCCAATGGACTGTGTTAAAAATTAGTAATTATGCTGAAATCATATTTAATTTTCCTCAAGAAAACATCTAAAGTTGCTTTGACTCAAAAGATAAAAGATATCAGATATCTTAAATTTGAAGGAAAAAAATAATCCTCAAAATAAAAATGCCAAAGGCAGCATAAAGGTTTAGATTATAGACTTACACAATTTACAAAAATATCCCAGTAAAAGTTAATGCAAATCGACATCTACAGTGATCTGGAATACCACATTGATTTGAGATCTTATAATAACTGATGGAACTAGAATGAATTCTCCTCAGTGTCTGTTTTAATGAACTCAACAAAGTATTCTAGCCTGGTAAATGAGCAATGCTTGGGATATGAGGTGCTGGCATTTTATACCACTGTTACTTTAAGATTAATGTGCCCCAACAGTTTATAAGGCTCTAATTCCAGCAAGAAATGGTAGTGTAAATGTAATACTTTAAAAAAAAAAAGCTAGAATTATTAGTTCATGTTTCCAGAGCCCCAAAATGGAATTGCTCCCTCAATTTATGGACATTATGAGGGTATAGTTACTTTCACCAAAAACTATTCTTTTACCCTATATTATATTTTATATCCGGTTCTTTTTCTCTACTTCAGTTTCCACTAACCTATGCATTGTATTCTCCCTGACACTTTCAGTGCATTGCTAATTAAGATTTGCAATTTTGTTTATAAAGCTATTTTTATTTTTTATTTATAAATTATGCAGCCATCAATAATCTCTGTGGTTTGAGCATTGGCCTGCTAAACCCAGGGTTGTGAGATCAATCCTTGAGGGGACCAGTTAGGGTTCTGGGGCAAAAATCTGTCTGGGGATTGATCAATGCTTTGGTCCTGCTCCTGAGGTCCCTTCCGACCCTATGATTCTATGAAGGCAATACAAAGTTAAAACATTATACAATAAGAAAAATGAACAAAATCAATGTAAAAAGCAAACTCCCCAGACATAGGAACATAGTAATTGCTATAATGGATCAGGTCCATCCTGTTTCTGTTAAGTGGGCAGCACCAGATGCTTCAGAGGAAGCATTTCATTAAGCAGTTGGGGGATAATTTGCCACCCCCTCCCCCATTAAATCTCCTCTAATTTCAATAGTTAGAGATTGGTTTAAACCCTGATGCATGAGGTTTAATATCACTTCCTAAATTTGCTAATATGGACTATAATAGTCCAGATTACAAAAACACATATTCTACTCACATGAATTACTCAGGAAAGGCCTGAGTGAACACCTAGACCTTGCAGAGTGCCCTGAAGATCAGAAAATTCCTGTTTTGCTGAATCAAAAGGGATATGAGCGCAACCTTACCCTGAGTTCAAATCTAGAGGATGCTAGCCAGAGTCGGGGCGGCTCCAGGCTCCAGCACGCCAAGCCACGGGGGGCGCTCTGCCAGTCGCCGGGAGGGTGGCAGGCAGGCAGCCTTCGGCGGCATGCCTGTGGAGGGTCTTCTGGTCCCGCGGCTCTGGTGGACCTCCCGCAGGCATGCCTGCGGGAGGTCCACCGGAGCCGCAAGACCGGCGACCGGCAGAGCGCCCCCCGCGGCATGACGCCGTGCTTGGGGCAGTGAAATGTCTAGAGCCGCCCCTGGCCAGAGTTATGGTTGCCAGCCCTTCAGGATTGTCATGGATCTCCAGGAATTAAAGATTAATCTTTAATTAAAGATTATGTCATATAATGAACCTCCAGGAATACATCCAACCAAAACTGGCAACCCTTGCCAGAGTGTCCAAGCTCAATTCAACTGCTCTGAGAGTACATAGTAAGGGGTGATTTCTAAGGTAGCCACAATCCAAATGATATAGGGTTTTATGACTTAAAATCAAAACCTTGAATTACACCCAGAAACAAAATGTTAGCTAGTGCAGTCTAAAAACCAGAAATAGGTTTAAAAATAATAATTTATCTTGGAGGATTTTTTCCATAAAGAAAAAATATATGTAGTGAAAGTCATCTATGATTTAAAAATTATATAATACTGATAAAGCTAAATTATACAGTGAATATGAAGAAACAAAAACACTCACAGAACCACAAAAGGATTTAGGGGCCTAACTCTCGCTTTAAGTGTCTAAATCCAAAATTTAGGCACCACTGAGATCCTCAAACCCCCTGCTCAGCTGCCACCTACCTCTGGAGGTGCCTAAAGTTCCACTAGTGGTCTTAAACTGTAGCCCCAAGTACAGCGCACTGTAGTCATTCAACATGGAGTTAAAAATACATAGATTATTTTGATGATACATGAATCTGATAAGAAAGATAGCAAACTACTACTACTAGGCAGACACAAATGGGAAAAAGCACTCCTGACTAGTGCTAACCCACAAGACCAAGATCTGCAAGGATCCTCATTGCTGAATTTCGTTATTCTTAGGTAGATAAATCTTCTCACTAACAGTAGATATTATACCTACTTGTACCTCTGGATGATCATTTCCTTCTCGTCTAGGTTCAGTTTCCTCCAACTCATTCTCATACAAGCCCATACCCAAGTCAGGTACCAGGAAATCCAATATATTGCACCATTTCTGTCTGATCAAAATGAGGAATATTGGCAGAGCTGAGGGTAAGCAGTATACTGATTGCACAGAGGAGGAAATGGCCTAACTACATTCCCAGAAGTCTGCCTCCTAACTTCTGCACAAGAGGATGAAAGACTAGAACTCTGCTTTGCCCCATTCAAGAGAGAGAGAGAGCTTGGAGTGGGCTTCTGCCATGGGGCACTGCATGTAAAGGAGTGTCATGACCTCGTACCAGACACCCCATCTGAGTTTCCTCTTCTTGCAGGATCATCAGATCTTGTGGCAAAAAGTCTTCAGCGCCACCCTTGCTCACTGGGTAGTACTACCACTGGCTCCAGCCCTCTGGGTGGGATGAAGCAAACAAAGTCTATATCCCTAGCTTCCTGACAGTGTCTGAGAATTAGCAGTCTGGGGCTAAGGGCCTCTGGGCAGGTCAGAGCAAACAAACAGTCACCAGCAATGATCCCTGGTAGTAATGCCTAGTAGAAAGTGCAGGATGGGAATAGGGAACTTGGGCCCACCCTACTCTTCTGGGTTCGAATGTAGGGCTCTGTGAAGCTGGAAATCTCCTTATTAAGGATTCAAGTGTTGGCTTCCAACGCATTCCCTGGGTCACTTCCTACTCTTGAGCTCGCTTGGGGCCTGTCCTCCACAGGCAGTGGCTTGGCATCCCTGTCAACTCCTATAACCAATAGACCTGCCATAGTGTAGTCCAGCATCCCCTCCTCAGCAGTCTGGAGCACTGACAATTCCTCAGTAGGAGCCCGCAGCACACATCTGTCCTCCTCTTCAGCCAGCCCCCAACTGAACGGACCAGTTCCCTTTTATTTGTTCCCTCCACCCAGAATATGTGCAGCAGGAGTGAGGGGTGTGGGTCCCTAGGCCCAAAGCGATTGGTTAACCCCTGCTTTATCAAAGCAGGGTTAAGACACCCCAGTGCAGCCTCCCAAAATTACCCTTCTCCTGGATTCATAAAGGGGAAAGAAAAGAGTCACTTAAGCATGATTCTGTCTGTGCCTACCCCTGTCCACAGGGAAGTAAACAGCACCTTAAAGTCAATGGTAACAAAAGGTGCTGAAGCATCTGAAAGAATGAGAATTGACATTTGCCTTTTTTTCTCACTAAAAGTTGCTCATTGACCCGTGAGACTAGTAGAATCTCTAGAACATGCAGGCTTAAAAGGAGAGATGTAAGAGGGCCGAAGACTAGATACACCCAATTTACTTTGCCACATCCTTTTGAATAACATTTTCATTAAAAGGGAATGTCAGAACAGGTGGTAAATGGTAAGCTGTCAATATTTCTTGAACAAGGTTATAGACAATCAATTGTTTGAATGATGATTGCCCTCCAAATCGAATTAATAATGATGTCAACATTCTATTAGACTTTTACTCTCGGATCTCACAAGTTATGGACTGGATATTTTCAAGAACCTCCATCGCTGAAACTGGATGAAATTCACTCAGAAGACATTGCATTTGCTACTCCTGATATAGACCTGCTACCAGAGAGTGAAATAATGTCCAAATTTAATTGATTTTATCTGCAATTTAAATAGAAAACTATTCACAATAAGAAATGTTGAATCTGTTTCCAAGCCAACGCAGCCAGATTAAAAAAGTCTATGGAATTCTGAAGCAAAGTGAGGGGTGGTCTCTGGGACACTTCTTTGGATATGAGCTTTACAGAATCTAGGAGGGAAGAATGGAACATTTTCTTGTCCTTCGGTATAACCCAGGTCTAGGACTTCAAAATGACGGTTATAATACCATACAAGACTTTTATTCATGTAGTTCAGTGTCGGTGCACTGTATTCCCCCTCAAGAATTCTAGTACCCAACCATATCTATCACGCTCTGGAAAGTGATTCAATGAAACAGAACTGCTCTGGGAGCAAAAGTGAATCCTGGTTGCAGACTGAAGTAAGTGATTATTTGACCATCATCAGCCATTCTTACTCTCTTCCCATATCTCTTCTTTTGACTGAATCTGTGAAAAACTGTTTGTGTTTCCTGCATTTCACTGTGCTCATTTTTGGGCCCTTAAAATTTAATACTTCTTTAATAATAATCACAGTTTTAATTTGATTGTGAATATTTCACAAACTTTCACACCTGAAACCAAAAATGAGATCCTGAGTGTGTGGTCTACAAATCATCTGGGATAGTTCCACTGTTATCACATTAATAGTTCCCAAATCAACCTATTTGCGACATTTTCTGTATGGCTGCTGGTGTTACCCTAAATTTTAGATGCCAATTAAATTAGCCTATGATAGCATTACTAATTTAACCTCTTTTCCCTAGTTTTGTCAACAATTTATTTTTAAAATAAGAGACTAAGGAGAGAACTCTAATTTAGTTATTATATTTAGTGTAGAAAAGTGTTAGAACTTGAACTAATGGAAGTAGTCAGAGCAATCATATGACACTTCTGGCTCATATGCAGCCTAGTTGCATTATTTTGGTTTTCTCAACTAGTGACTCAGCATGATGAAATATTTGAAAGGTTGATTTAATAAATTATTATTTAAAAAGAATCTCAGAATGCAAGAGTCATTTAAACTTAGTGATCAGTTGAAAACATAGTAAAATAGAACAGTTAAGATTTTGTCAGTTGTGTAATGACAGTCTGATCATACAATGTCTGGTCTCTTGAATATGTGGAATTTATAGTGTGATATTTATATGGCTACTGTGCACACATTATTGAAGCAGCACCAACACTGTATTTTATCAAACTCAAAGAAAAGTCCTGTAGGGATGATATTATAAAAATGAACCCAATAATGGAGACTGACCAGATTATTGCATTTTACCAACACATTGTACAGTTATTGCAATTTAAAGCAAAGAAAAGTTTTTAAAAAGTTAAATGGTTGTGAATCACCTGTACATTAAAATATTTATTCTGGAGGTGTTGTTAGTTTTAGTGCTGTTCAAATGTGTGCTGAACTGTTTACAAAATAACTTGGATATCTGAAGAGTTCAAACTTTGCCTCATTGAAACAAATGCTGAGTACAGAACTATTGTCTCCTTCCCAGTACACCTCTACCTCGATATAACACTGTCCTCGGGAGCCAAAATTTTTTATCGCGTTCTAGGTGAAACCGCATTATATCAAACTTGATTTGATCCGCTCGAGCATGCAGCCCCCCTCCCCCCCGGAGCGCTGCTTTACCACATCATATTTGAATTCGTGTTATATCGGGTGGCGTTATATCAGGGTAGAGGTGTAATTTTAAAAAATACATTTTAAAATATGTATTGAAGGCGATCCGGTAAATTATTGGCAAATTTCCAATAATGCAGCTGTCAAATACAGGGAATAATATTCCACTTACAGTGGATTATAAGGCTGCATTTTCCTCAAGTTTTTCTAGTGAAACAATACAGCACAAATCTGAAACTCAAGTTTTTTAGCCCAAGATGGAATTATAGCCTTAATTTATGTACAGTTTGGGAGTACATCATTTATTATCATGTCTGGGAGCGCTGTGAAGGCAGCATAATCTGCTCCAGGGGGGTAAGGCTAGCCTCATGTCTGTCAAAAGCAGCAACAGCTGAGCTCTGTAAAGAGCCCTGTTCAACTAGTGTAAGCAGAAAATAACTATGCTGATGTGAAGCATATGTAATATGTAATAAATAAGATGGTTGCCTAAGGTGGAAGAAATGAAGTCTTTGTGAAATCACTCTTTGATCTGATTCCCAGGCCATGGGTTTGATAAACCAGTTTAGTTGGTCCCACCTGGAAAAGCCCTACTCTGTGGGGCAATTGAGGTTGTGGAGCAAGCTCACAGACACTTTAGACAGCGAGTAATGTCAGAGAATGGATATGGATGATGTGTTGTTTGCTTTGAGGGGGGAGTCACCTAGCAGTGTGTGTGGGGGGGTTGTTTTTCTTCAAAAATGTAATTTAGTGGATAGCAATAATTGTTCTCAAGTCAGATTTGGGAGGTTAAGTATGGGCTGCTCCAACATTTTTTTAAATGTACATATTTTTACTGTGTTGATGATTCTAAGGTTTTTTTCGTTATTTGTAACAGGAGTAATTAATACTTTGTATTATAATTGTAGTTATGATGAGCAGTCAAGGTGCATGAGAAAGTTGCATCAGTTTAATCAGTGTAAAATCATAAATTTAGTTAAATTTACTAATTTCTCTTATATCTGTTTAAACCAATCTTACTTTTTTAGTTTAGGTCAATTACGAATATATTATACTCAGAAATGAGCCACTCTTAAACTGAAACAAGAATGTCCTCAGGGGGCTGGTGCAACATTTGTCTACACTTGAAAGTTAAATTGGCATAGCTATGTTGGTCAGTGGTGTGAAAAAAGCATCTATGCCACAGTGTAGACACAGCTATGTTGATGGAAGAATGCTTCCTTTAATGTAGTTAACATTGCTCTGAGAAGTAGTGTTCCTACAGTCAGCAAAACCCATACTGTTGGAGTAGGATGCATCTACACTGCAGTGCTATGCTGGTATAGCTATGCTGACATAATCATGCTGGTATATTCTCTGTATTGTAGACGTACTCACAGGCTCCCTCATTCAGTAAGACACTAATGTAGCTAAATCTGTTTAAAATATAGTAAATATAGTAAATGTATGACTTAAGCTAAATAAATATAAGCAAAGGTTAAAGTGGTTTAAGTACATCTATACTGAGGATTTGTACTTGTTTAATTAGATTTATGGTTTTTTAATTAATTTTAGTTAAACCTATACAATTTTATAGACTGCTTAGATAGAAGCTGCTATCCTTCAAATACAGCATGTGCTTAATTTTACACACGAGTAAACCTGTTGAACTAAACCTGTTGAATTAAAAATGCATGCAGGTTTACACTCAGGGTATGTCTACACTATGAAATTAGGTCAAATTTATAGGTGTCATTTGTTTAGAAATCGTTTTTATACAGTCGATTGTGTGTGTCCCCACACAAAATGCTCTAAAGTGCATTAAGTCGGCGGACTGCGTCCACAGTACCGAGGCTAGAGTTGACTTCCGTAGCGTTGCACTGTGGGTAGCTATCCCACAGTTCCTGCAGTCTCTGCCACCCATTAGAATTCTGGGTTGAGATTCTAATGCCTGATGGGGCAAAAACAGTGTCACGGGTGATTCTGGGTACATGTCGTCAGGCCCCCCCTCCCTCCCTCCCTCCGTGAAAGCAACGGCAGACAATCGTTTCACGCCTTTTTTTCCTGGGTTACCTGTGCAGATGCCATACCATGGCAAGCATGGAGCCCGCTCAGCTCACCATCACCATACGTCTCCTGGGTGCTAGCAGACGTGGAACTGCATTGCTACACAGCAGCAGCTCATTGCCTTTTGGCAGCAGATGGTGCATTACGACTGGTATCAGTCATCGTCATACTCCTGGGTGCTCTTTTAGCCGACCTCGGTGAGGTTGGTCAGGGCACCTGGGCAGACATGGGAGTGACCCAGCCAGGTCATTCCCATCTTCT
This sequence comes from Mauremys mutica, assembly GCF_020497125.1. NCBI lineage: Eukaryota > Metazoa > Chordata > Testudines > Geoemydidae > Mauremys > Mauremys mutica. The sequence goes on from NC_059078.1 coordinate 101,172,753, forward strand.
GCCGAGCACCCAGGAGATGACAATAGCTAGCAGTCGTACTTCCCCGTCTTCTGCCGAGCACCCAGGAGATGACGATGGCTAGCAGTCGCACTGAACCATCTGCTGCCAGCCTAAGATGTAAAAGATAGATGGAGTGGATCAAAACAAGAAATATACCCGATTTGTATTGTATTCATTTGCTCCCACTCCCTTCCTCCGTGAAATCAAAGCCACCCCCTTTGTTGATTTTAATTCCCTGTAAGCCATGTCATCAGTTGCCTCTCCCTGCATCAGAGCAACAGCAGACAATCATCTCACGCCTTTTTTCAGCACAGACGCCATAGCACTGGGAACATGGAGCCCGATCACTGCAGCAATTATGAGCACTGTAAACACCACATGCATTATCCTGCAGTATATGCAGAACCAGAACCTGCCAAAGCGAAACCAGGCGAGGCGGCGATGGCAGCACAGTGATGAGAGTGATGAGGATATGGACATGGACACAGACTTCTTGCAAAGTACGGGCCCCAGCAATGTGCACATCATGGTGTTAATGGGGCAAATTCATGTTGTGGAATGCCGATTCTGGGCCCAAGAAACAAGCACAGACTGGTGGGACCGCATAGGGTTGCAGGTCTGGGACGATTCCTGGTGGCTGTGAAACTTTTGCATGTGTAAGGGCACTTTCATGGAACTTTGTGACTTCCTTTCCCCTGCCCTGAAGTGCCAGAATACCAAGATGAGAGCAGCCCTCACAGTTGACAAGCGAGTGGCAATAGCCTTCTGGAAGCTTGCAATGCCAGACAGCTACCGGTCAGCTGGGCATCAGTTTGTAGTGGGCAAATATACTGTGGGGGCTGCTGTGATCCAAGCAGCCAACACAATCAAAGAGCTGCTGATATCAAGGGTAGTAACTCTGGGAAATATGCAGGCCATAGTGGATGGCTTTGCTGCAATGGGATTCCCTAACTCTGGTGGGGCGATAGACAGAACCCATATCCCTATCTCAGCACCGGAGCATCAAGCCAGTGAGTACATAAACTGAAAGGGGTACTTTTTGGTGGTGCTGCAAGCACTGGAGGATCACAAGGGACATTTCACCAACATCAACGTGGGATGGCCGGGAAAGGTACATGATGCTCACATCTTCAGGAACTCTGGTCTGTTTCAAAAGCTGCAGGAAGGGACTTTCTTCCCAGACCAGAAAATAATCATTGGGGATGTTGAAATGCCTATTGTTATCCTTGGGGACCCAGCCTACCCTTTAATTCCATGGCTCATGAAGCTGTACACAGGCAGCCTGGACAGTAATCAGGAGCTGTTCAACTATAGGCTGAACAAGTGCAGAATGGTGGTAGAATGTGCATTTGGATGTTTAAAAGTGCTGGTGCAGTTTACTGACTCGGCTGGACCTCAGCAAAACCAATATTCCCATTGTTATTACTGCTTGCTGTACACTCCACAATATCTGTGAGAGTAAGGGGGAGATGTTTATGGCGGGGTGGGAGGTTGAGGCAAATCGCCTGGCCACTGATTACGCACAGCCAGACACCAGGGTGGTTAGAAGAGCATCAGAGGAGCTTTGAAAACCAGTTTCATGACTGGCCAGGCTACAGTGTGAAAGTTCTGTTTGTTTCTCCTTGATGAACACCCCCGCTTCCCTATAAGATAACCACCCTCCACTCCCCACTTCAATTACCACTTGCAGAGGCAATAAAGTCATTGTTGCTTCACATTCATGCATTCTTTATTAATTCATCACACAAATAGGGGGATAACTGCCAAGGTAGCCCAGGAGGGGTGGGGGAGAAGGGAAGGACAAGGCCACACTGCACTTTAAAACTTAAAATCTTTAAAACTTATTGAATGCCAACCTTCTGTTGCTTGGGCAATCCTCTGGGGGTGGAGTGGCTGGGTGGCCGGACGCCCCCCCACTGCATTCTTGGGCATCTGGGTGAGGAGGCTATGGAACTTGGGGAGGAGGGCAGTTGGTTACACAGGGGCTGTAGCGGTGGTCTCTGCTCCTGCTGCCTTTCCTGCAGCTCAAGCATACGCTGGAGCATATGAGTTTGATGATCCAGCAGCCTGAGCATTGACTCCTGTAAGCAAGCTGATGCCACCTATCATCTTCAGCCTGCCACTTACTCTCTTCAGCCCGCCACCTCTCCTCGTATTCATATTGTACTTTCCTGCACTCTGACATTGTTTGCCTCCACGCATTCTGCTGTGGTCTGTCAGTGTGGGAGGACAGCATGAGCTCAGAGAACATTTCATCCCGAGTGCATTTTTTTCACCTTCTAGTCTTCACTAGCCTCTGGGAAGGAGAAACATATGCAACTGGTGGAGGGGAAAAAAGGGAGCATGGTAGTTAAAAAGACACATTTTAGAGAACAATGGGTACACTCTTTCATGGTAAACCTTGCTGTTAACATTACATAGCACATGTGCTTTCATTACAAGGTCGCATTTTGATGGCTTCACCCCTCCCCACACTGCGTGGCTAACAGCCGGGTACATTTCTGTTCAGCCACAGGCAAACAGCCCAGCAGGAACAGGCACCTCTGAATGTCCCCTTAATAAAACCACCCTATTTCAACCAGGTGACCATGAATGATATCACTCTCCTGAGGATAACACAGAGAGATAAAGAACAGATGTTGTTTGAATGCCAGCAAACCCCGGGACCATACGCTTTAATGCTTTGTTCTGCCATGATTCCCGACTATGTGCTGCTGGCCTGGCATGGTAAAGTGTCCTACCATGGAGGACGGAATAAGGCTGCCCTCCCCAGAAACCTTTTGCTAAGGCTTTGGGAGTACATCCAGGAGAGCTTTATGGAGATGTCCCTGGAGGATTTCCACTCCATCCCCAGACACATTAACAGACTTTTCCAGTAGCTGTACTGGCCGCAAATGCCAGGGCAAATTAATCATTAAACACGCTTGCTTTTAAACCATGTCTAATATTTACAAAGGTACATTCACCAGAGGTCCCTTCTCCACCTGGCAGGACTGGGATCAGCCTTGGGTGGGTTCAGGGGTTACTGGCTCCAGGTCTAGGGTGAGAAACAGCTCCTGGCTGTTGGGGAAATTGGTTTCTCCGCCTCCTTGCTGTGAGCTATCTTCCTCGTCCCCAGAACCTGCTTCCATGTTGTGTCCTACTCCATTGATGGAGTCAAAGCACAGGGTTGGGGTACTGGTGGCTGCACCCCCTAGAATGTCATGCAGCTCATCATAGAAGCGGCATGTTTGGGGCTGTGACCCGAAGTGGCCATTTGCCTCTCTTTTTTTTTGGTAGGCTTGCCTGAGCTCCTTAATTTTCACTTGGCACTGCCACGAGTCCCTGTTATAGCCTCTGTCCTTCATGCCCTTGGAGAATTTTTCAAATGTTTTGGCATTTCATTTACTGGAACGGAGTTCAGCTAGCACGGATTCGTCTCCCCATACAGCGATCAGATCCCATACCTCCTGTTCAGTCCATGCTGGAGCTCTTTTGCAATTCTGGGACTCCATGGTCACCTGTGCTGATGAGCTCTGCATGGTCACCTGTGCTGATCAGCTCACCATGCTGGCCAAACAGGAAATGAAATTCAAAAGTTCGCAGCCTTTTCCTGTCTACCTGGCCAGTGCATCTGAGTTGAGAGCGCTGTCCAGAGCGGTCACAATGGAGCACTCTGCGATAGCTCCCGGAGGCCAATACCATCGAATTGTGTCCACTCTACCTCAAATTCAACCAGGCAAGGCTGATTTCAGTGCTAATTGCCTCGTCGGAGGTGGAGTAAAGAAACTGATTTAAAGAGCCCTTTAAGTCGAAAAAAAAAAGGGCTTCGTCGTGTGGACGGGTGCAGGGTTAAATCTAGGTAATGCTGCTAAATTTGACCTAAAATTGTAGTGTAGACCAGGCCTCAGTTCACATTTGAAAGGTCTTCACAATCCCACTGGCTAGAAACTTCAGACACTGATTCAGCAATGTACTTCAGCATGTACATAACTTTAAGCTGATGAGTAGTATTGATTTCAGAAGGACAACTCACTCATGCTTAAGTGCCTTGCTGAACAGGCCTTAATTTTTTTAATTAAATCTTGTATTCTGGAGCACAATTCTGTGGCTAAACATGGATTTTGACATGATTTCCATGGCTACAGAAAATGGAGTGCATGGGATCCTGGATATCTGATGTATCGTATCCTGTTTATATAAGTGGGTTACACAGAGCCTCAGAAAAAGTTATCTTTGCCTCAAGCCCTGTTCAAAATAAATAAGTATAAATAAACATTTTTCATTTTCTGTCTGAACTCATGGAAGCATACACTGTGAGAGAACCCAATTTTAAATGTCTTAGAAGTGCCTTCAAGAAAAGAAGTTTCCTCTTAATAAGATTAACTATGTGGTGGAGCTCCTATAATTAGTAGTTACGTTTGAAAGAACATCAACCAAAATCTAAACCACAGAATTCAATTTCCCTAGAGCTTTAAACTGTCTTTTCATTACTGTGGGGGGGAAAGGTTAATTGCAACAATTTCAGTTAAAGCTGAAGAAGGTTTTAATGAAGCAGTTTTTACTATATTTATATATATATATATATACTATATATATATTTGAAACCCAGTTTCCTCAGAGCCTTTACAAACACAAAAATCTTGGACTCTTTCATTTTTATGAACTACCAGCATACTATTCAATCAGTGTTTCAAAGATAACATAACTTTGAGACTGGCAGGGAGAATAGAGGGAGCTAGACTGTGGGAGTAGAGGAAGCCAATTATATATGGACGAATGCAAATGCAACTCAAAAGGAATATGCCTAGTTATAGATAGGTGAACATATGAACTTAAGGACTGAAAGTAAGCAATCACCTGAAAATTAAATTGACTATAATCTCTTTGCAGCAAGTACTGCAGATAAGAGGAATCAAGTTATGTACAGCTTGATCTTAAAAACACATCAGCACACAGTCATTGGATGAATTCATAATAGTAGCAATATCCCCAGTTCCTCTGTCCTGCTGCTGCACACACACCAACCTTTGTTGTTGTTTTTTAACAAAGGCATCAGAGGCATATTCTGCAATCCATTTATATGCTGCCCAGATTTTCTCAATGACTGCAATGTCTAGTGATTCTTGTTTATCAACCAGATTACTGGTGAATGTGTTTTGCTTGCAGGCTGAGGAAATAGCCTTTATTTTCAGTAAGTGAAGTTATCAGCCCTAATTATGATACTCCCCACTACCCACTCACGCCTTATATTTGCTACACTATTACTATTTATTATTATTATTATTATACATTGGTATCAGATCAAGTCTCCATTGTGCTAGGCACTGTATAAACACGTAGTAAGAGATTGTCCCTGCCACAAAGAGTTTGTAATCAAAATAGACAAGTCAGACAAAGTATGGAAGGAGAACTCTACTATTTTCTTAATAGTCTTGGCACTGGTGTTTATGGCAATGGTAGGCATTGGTGTTATCCTCACCAAGTATTGCACATTTCATGTCACAAGCAGTAATGCTACAGCGAGTAGGGGTAACAAAGGGTTAAAATGTGTTTGCCCAAAGCAGTGATCTGCTGTAATGAGAGAACAGGAGTTTGCAGAACAGAGGAAGATAGTATATTGCCACCAGTTGGACAATAGTGGTATAACAAAGCGATGATGTCCATAGCAATAGAACTAATGCATTAAATAGAAGAAATTTCATCTCTGTAAGTGAACATGGTGTTTTAAGCACTTTGAGATCTACTGATGAAAAGTACTATATAAGAGCTAGGTGGTATTATTATTATTAATTTTATTATATTCTCTCAGTTCTCCAAAGCCCCCTTCTGCCCAGCTGCAGATACAGCAGAATTGCTGCTTTTCCATTTTGCAGTTTCTTTAGAAAGTATTTTTTTCTGCAGCGTGAATTCAGCACAAACTCTTAAATATAAACCTGCAAGCTTATGTGCACAGGCAGAAACCCACTGAAGTCAGTGAATATCCATGCAGACTCAAGGTCCAGTGCATTTGACCTTACAGGATTTTGCAGAAGGTTTGATACATTTGAGCTGCAATTAATATTAAACAGTAAATCCACATTTTTCAACAGAGTGTAAGATTTTACTTACAATCATAGAATTAAATTATGGAATCTTTCATTGCAATCCTGATTAATTCTATCTTTGTACATAGAAAAATTGAGGCTATGGAAAATGTCATGACATCCTGAATTATAATAGTGATAAAAATAACACTGCAATATTGACATTTTTGATAATAGAAATGGGGTTGAAATTTTTGGAAAAAGCTTATATTCTGTTAGATTCTCTAGATGCATTTGAACCACATGAATATTTTTTCATGTTCCAGTTAAGACTTTATCAAATACTCCAGTATCTTGCTATACTGTTTCTGCTAGAACTGTTGTTGTGGATTTGAGATTTATTCGGGCGTGAACAGATTATTACTTTTGTATAAGAATTTAAAGTAACCTTCTGTTACAAGAAAAGAATTTGTATTTTTCCAGAAGAAGATAAGGCCACTCAGATACACAGAAAAAAGATTTTGAGCCCTTCAGGCAGACTTTTAGTCATTATGATTTTGTTTTTTGTTTATCTTTTCAATATGTCTTAGAATGACTAAATATGATGATAAAACTGTGTTTTTAAATTATGATCAAGCTAAAGATTTTCTTAGATGCAAAAAAAAGCAAAAAGATTTAGCCCTAAGTAATGAAACAAACCTGCCTTCCATTTCAAAGCCATTCAGTGTGCTTCTTGTTTCCATAACTACATGAGGAAGGTCTAGCTGAACGGAAATAAAATATTAAAAATATTGATTTACATCTGATGTACATTGTACAATTGAAATACAATGTATTCTACCCAGGTTCCTCTTAAGAGCAAGAGAGAAAATCAAAACTGATTGATTGTGAAACTGTTGGAAACTATTAAATAAACTACTTGAATTATAGAGGAATTGGCTTTCATGCTCCCCACACTCATACACATTTTGCATTTGACCACTCATTGTTTCTTGATCAACTCTCCTCACCTGCACCCTATTCTGTTTCTGCTTAACCTAGTTTTATGCTTGAATCAAATCAAAGTAAGGTGACTACAAAATTTATTATCCAGATTTACAGTGTGAAATCTGTACACACAGAAGCCAAACTTGGGTTGTGCATAAGTAATTACACAAATTCCATTTGCATATTTTAGTATGTGGGTTTAAAATATAAAAGTTATTGATTTTTCACCCAAACACATCAAGTAATCCTGCTTTTCAACATAAAAATTCTTGCCCCAGTTCAGCAAAGCACTTAAGTATATGTTTTACTTGAAGCATGTGAGTATTCATGTTGAAGTCAATTGCTTAAACTTAAGCATATGCTGAAGTGCTTTGGTGAATTGGGGCCTCTGAAAGTAAATCAGAAATTGTTATATCAGAAAGGGTCCGCAGTTTCCTTAGTAGTGAGGCCCAAAGTAAGTCGTTCTTACACCATGTTCATCACTGTAGTATCTGAACCTATACAGAATAGAATTCCTATATATGCATCCTATTCCTTCTTCTACATGAACAATTTCCCCATTTGCTGGATACAGAAAAATACCTGTATGGAACTGAAAGTGTATGCTGCACATGTTGACAATCTGTTGTTGCTCCTTAGATTATATATGTGGGGATTTATGCTTCAGAAGAACCAATTCATTTCCTGATGAAAAGGAGGAAAGGGCTAATGGTTGTAATACATGAAATGTATAAGCTCTAATACTGGCTTTGATGGAAAAGGTGCTGAATGCCTCCGGAGTGGAGCTGAGTACTGCCCCTCTCAGTTACGTTGACATTAATGAGACCCTCCCATCAATCTTTTTTTTGAGGGAGAGGGCTCAGCACTTTCCAGAACTAGGCCCTTAACCTTTCTGTTTCAGTTTTCTGATTTCTAAAATGAGGATAATCAATAATAATAATTGCCTATTTAGCAAGGTTGTCGTGAAGACTAATTTGTGTTTGTAAAGTGCTTTATAGATGTAATTGTGTAATTTCTAAGCATCCTTTTGACAGCTTCAGTTCACCAGAGCAGTTTAATTAGGATAATCAAGAAAGCAATGCCTTTTACCAAAGATCTGCATTTTTACTTTTACCATGTAAATTCATAGCTTCTCTGAAGAAAAATGCGACCACTCGATGAAGTATAATTTCTGAAATGTTTCTAATTCATCTATATATCTGTAGTCATCTTTTTTCCTTAAATTACTTTCCATTCCATTTGTGTTACAGAGAAAAGTACATCTGCCACCTAGAATTCTTTCAAACCAAACACAGAAGCTTTTAAGCTCAAGAGGTAATTACATTTTTATGAGGTTTTCAGGGATGTGTAATATGGTAAGTAAATCTCAGTTGTTGCCCAGGAGCCTTTTAGAAATCAAATGTGATAATAATGAAGGAAAATTATATCAAGAATAAATTTAAAATGTTATGAAATTCCTTTCTCCCATATTACCCAGACACTACAGTACATTTCATCTGTACATTCAGAGAGAAGCATAAACAAATTTACCATTTATTGGTTTCCTCCTTGTAAGCTAGATGTTATACTTTCCAGATTCAAAATACACACTGGGCTTGATTCACCAATGTGTTACTTCAGTTTTATGCCACTGTAACTGTATTAATTTCAATGAAATTACACCAGTATCAAACTGGAATAAAGCAGTAGGTCAGCAGGCTCAGTATGTTTTCCACAGTTGATTTAAGGCCTAATTATGCAGGTGAAAATTTGGAAGAACTCTGAGTACATCATAGTACACCCCAAGCCACCAGGCCACAGTCACTCTGGTAATGGGTGCAAAGGAAGCTGTTGACCCTTTACCATGACATCTGCAAGTCCCCATGGATAGCAGGACATAGCCTCTGTCATTCAAAATGCACATACTGGTCCTCATACAGGACAGAACCATTTTAAACTAGCAGTGAAACAAACCAGAATGTGAACAGATGCCTCCAGATGTTTTGTTCCAAATTTTCCCACTCAATCTGGCCTCTTTGCACTGCTTACCTAGCCAGCTGATGTCCCTCTAACTTAGGGGCATAGCCAAATCTAAGCCTATATGAATGCAAAAGCTGATGTCTGTGTGGTTGTGGATCAGTAACTCCTGTCTGAAGAGTGGTGGCTCTTGACCTTTCTGCAGAATATGGTGGCCAGAGTAGAGCAACTTGGCCAGCCCTGCTGCTGCCTCCAGCCAACAGCTCAAATTTCTCCCAGCCCCAGACAATTTTGGCAAGAGCCATGCCCCACGCAGGTGCAAACCGCCCGGTTCAGCTTATCCCAGGCCTGCCTGTGGTGATTGCCTTTCTCCACTAGCCAACATTCCCTTCATTCAAATCCCTCATCTGAACCACACTAACCCCCCATAACCCTGCCCACCTGGCATTCAAATATAATATGCAGTAGTATATAATGTTATGATACTTCCATCAACCTATCAGTGTCTATACTGGTGCTTAGATTGGCTTAGCTACATCTCTCTGGGTATGGCAATTAGACACCTGTGACTGGCCCATGCCAGCTGACTCAGGCTCACGGGACTTGGGTTAATGGGCCGTTTAATTGCAGTGTAGAGTTCAGGCTCAGTGGGAGGGTTCCAGAGCTTGGGCTGCAGCCAGAGCCGGAATGTCTATACCATAATTAAACAATCCCTTATCCCAAGCCTGCATCAGCTGTGGGTTTCTTATTGCAGTGTGGATGAAATGTAGCTAGATCAGTAAAATGTAGCTAGGTGAACCTAATTTCTAGGTGTAGACCAGGAGAAGAAACAGAAACTGAGGACACAGACAAGAACAGAGAAGCAAAGGAAACAAACAAGAAAGTCTAGAAGTAGCCTCTGAGCACAGTTTAACCCTAGAAAAAGCTTCTAGGTCTGTTGGTTAAAGATGCTTGTGGCAGTAAGCTAAGAAACTGCCCCTTTTGTTTGTGGTTTCCTGTGTGTTCAGAGATACAGGACTTTGTACGTTCTTTGTAAACAAACAAAACTGCATGAAAGAAATACCCAACTCCATCAATTCCTACTTCCAACTGGACCATCCCCGGGGGCCCAAAGTTTGCCTAGTCACTCAAGTCAAAAGGGGCAACATTGACATAATATGCAATATAAATTATCTGCTGTTAGACCTTTGGTCATTGCCCATCCACCATAACTTGTGGCCTACCCAAATTTCCACTCCTAGCTACGCCTACTTCTCTGCTGGTGAACAGACCCTTGTAGTCTGCTGCCAGCTGCCATAGGTTACTGCTGTCCCTAAGTGGCTTTAAACTATGTCAGACCTGGGACTAGACCTGCACATGGCAGAGAAACAGGGAATCATAACGGTCTCTTTGATACTCCTCCCCTTCTTCACTGAGCAGATGTCAGGTCTGAATAGATACGTTTGGAATTGGGGGATATGGTGTAACAATCCACAGGTCCTACAACTCTTGCAGTGAGTGGATGCAGTGTGTTGCATACACCTGAAACAGGGTGACTAGTATGAAAACATTGTAGAGTTGCTGTTGTATTTCTTTACTGTAGGCAATATTTATATAGTGTTGGGCAAGTCATGCAACTTCTCTGCACTTCACTTTTAAAAACTGTATAATATTTACTTGCCTACTTCAAACAGGTACCATGAGTGCTAATTGGATAACATTTGGAGGGAGTTTTGGAAATGGAAAGTGCTATAGAAATGCTAAGGGCTAGATGGTGACTTAAGGAACAAGTGGTAGTGCATAAACTGCACTAACCAAGGAGTAACCCTGGAAAACACAGTGACTCAGAGACACTACTCTTATTCCCTGTGCCTTCCCTGCTTCCTCCTTGCCCTATGGTGATAGCGGGGACCCTAGGCTTGCAGCCTATGCTAATACAGTGTTGCTGACTCTCATGATTATTGTTTTCCTTAAAGCCCCAGCTCCTGGAGTCAAGTAGATATGTGATGATTTCAGCTTTCATTCTAAAAGAAATAAGTAAGTTTCTAGCCCTCCTGGCTGTGGAGAAAGTTTCAAAATGTGACCCCCCAGTGTACCCTAAAAGCTCAACAAAGCAGAAGGAAAATAAAAACACCAAATCTATTATTTTTGCATAATCTCATGATTTTAAAGCCAAACTCATGGTTTTTGGTGAGCCTGACTCATGATTTTTTGAATATTTGGGGTTGGCAATACTGCTAATAACAAATTACAGTACTCCCTAAAATGGCTTAGCTCCAGTGGCCAGAAAATGTCAAGTCTCTGATCATTTTTCTGCCCTTCTTCACCCACTCTGGAGGGAGGGAAATAAGCATATATGCAGATAACCCATATACAAGAATCTAAGGGGACCCACCCATAATCAAATTTACAATCAAGTTCTACCTTGTTATTTTTAGGTTTCCATTAAAAATCTCACAAAGTATTTGCAAATAATACAGTTGAGCTATTAAGTGTAGATCAGGGGTAGGCAACCTATGGCACGCGTGCCAAAGGCGGCACACGAGCTGATTTTCAGTGGCACTCAGACTGCCCAAGTCCTGGCTACCGGTCTGGGGGGCGCTGCATTTTTATTTAATTTTAAATGAAGCTTTTAAAACATTTTTAAAACCTTATTTACTTTACATACAACAATAGTTTAGTTATATATTATAGACTTATAGAAAGAGATCTTGTAAAAATGTTAAAATGTATTACTGGCACGCAAAACCTTAAATTAGAGTGAATAAATGAAAACTCGGCACACCACTTCTGAAAGGTTGCCGACCCCTGGTGTAGATTATTATCCATAGTTAATCTCTTAAATAACCCTGGTTCTCACAGCTCTTAAATATCAATCAGTTTGTTCCATGAAACATCTATACTTTTATATTGAAATTAGTCTTCCTTTGCTGCTGCTGCTATACCAATGAACACCAGAAATGTTTTCAGTTACAGTTAGATAGTGATCATATTTGTTTTAAGGTTATAGGACTTTTGGATTAGGATCACAATTCCTGCATTGGATTAGGCTGTGTAGCATCAAAGCAGTGTGCTGATAAATGGACTAAAATACTTTCCCCCCCATACTATAAATTATAGAAGCATACCTGAACAAGATGTCTGCTAGCTCCATTGCTATTTCTAACAAATAGTAAAGGATTTCAGTCAGGGTGTTGAAAACATAAAACATGGATTTTTACAAATGATATTTTGCTCCTCTTAAATGTAAAATATCTTGGAGTTAAAATCTTCTGAGACTTTGGGGAAAAGTCAGGTTTAATATAAATTGCAGACAAAAATTTAAAAAATCATCTTCCGCTGAATCAACTTATAAGAAAAGACTTGTGCTGACCCATCCTAAAATGGTAACATATTTAATATTTGACTTGCTGGGAATTTGAATGGAAATATATATGTAACAGCTGAAGGACACTGCTGATTAGATAGTAATATAAACCAGCAGTGACCCTCAGATATTAACACCAAATCTAAATTTGCAGAGATATACCCATTCATAATTAATCTATATCATTATGGGGAAGGACTGGTGTCATAAACATTCTCTATTTTAGGTTTATTTTGTAAGTGCTCACTGTTACTTCCATTAAAATGGTCTAATGATCCAAAGTTAATTAAAAATAAACTTTCCATGATAGAGGAGCAAGGAGGAAATAGACTCAGTCAGTATAATTTGCTGTTTGTGTGAGTGTGTAGAACTCCACTGAAATTAATGGAATCTCACCCCTTTACAAATGATGACATTTTCTTCACTCTTCATCCTCTCTTAGGCCCCTATTCAAAAAATCATGTAGGCATGTGCTTAAGTCCTATTAACTGCAATGGGATATAACTGCATGCTTAAAGGTAAGGTTTACATTTTCCCATATGGAAGTGTTATCTCTGATTATGGTCTAAAATTCCATTTGTATGCTGACAACACACTAGTTTCCACTGGGGGTTCTTATTGGTAACTACCATCTAGTGCAGGGGATCTCAAACTTCATTACAGCCCGACCCCCTCTGACAATAAAAATTACTTCAAAACCTCAGGAGGGGGGACTGAAGCCTGAGCCTGCCCGAGCCCCACTGCCCCAGGTGGGGAGAGTGGCAAAGCTGAAGTCCAAGGGCTTCAGCCCCAGGCAGGGGGCCTGTAACCTGAGTCCCGACATGCAGGGCTGAAGCTTCGGGTAGTGGGGCTTTGGCCTCGGGTAGTGGGGCTTGGACTTCAGCTTTGGGCTTGGGCCCCAGCAAGTCTAAGCCAGCCCTAGCGACCCCATTAAAATGGGGTCCCGACCCACAGTTTGAGAACTGCTGATCTAGTGGCATATTTGAGCAGAGATACAATTGAAGGTCTTGTATGACTTGTAAATTAACCCATGTCTTTTTCTGGCCATTCAGTAAAGGGCAGTTTTTATAATAGTGCTGTGAGACTCAGCCTCATTGCACAGAGCAAATGAAGCATCTTAGTATTGTAGGAAACATGGCAGAGAATTGAAGGAACTGGTTGCCACGTTTCCAAATTTCTCTTGAGGCAAATGGTATTACAGAGAAATCAGTAATGTGACAACTTGCACTACAGCATGTGGCAGACCCAGAGGCACTTGAGATCTACAATATGTTTCATTGGGAGCATGAAGGAACAACCAGCTGGTGCACAATATAGTTCAAAAATGCAATGCATGCAAGAATGTCACCTGGGATACTTACTTTACAAGAAGCCACTATCCAGGTAGTAGTAGGGAGCTTTATGTTACAGGACCAATATTGTCAGTTTTCAAAGTACAAGAATTTCCTAGACACACCACCTCCTTGGTAGAGAGGACAGAGTCAGTAATTGAAATGTCTCCTCCTGACACTCATCTCTCCCCTGCACACTAAATGCCATACCCAAACTCTGCCCTCATCACCTCTCTTGTCTAGCATTTCCCTTGGCCCTTCCAGCTTCTGTCTGCACTTCCCTGCTCCCACACTTCTGCCGATCCCTAGGTTGTGCCTGTCATGTTTCCTAACACAGATGAATAGCCTTTTGCATGTGCTACAGTCACCAGAGTTCAGGAACTCTGCAAGGATCACTAAGGAAACAGCTGAGCAGATTTAAATTGTACCTCTTTATTAACAGAAATAAACAACATGAGTGTATTGATACTCAACTGCACCTGAGCTTTTCCTTTGAGTCCATGCATCTGTAGGGGCTTCTACTAGTGGGCAGTAACCCCAGTTTTCTTGCATATATAGTTTTTAAAACACAGTGCACAGTCTAAACACAGCTTTCCCTCCCTTCTGCTTCTCTTGGGACTCATGCAGAAGCTGCTGGGACTACTGCTTTGGGTCTCTGTTAAGGTATACAGCAGCCATCTCCCCTGTATCACTAGATGTTGCCATAAGGTAAGAAGAGGAGAAGAAAGCAGTAGCAGCAGTAGCCCATGGTGGCTGGAAGAGGCACTTTAAGCACAGTTTGCAGAGCACCAAGACACTCTGCAGACCTCTGTTACAAAGTTAAGTCATGTGAACTTGAATATATAGTTGGTGGGTTAAAGATCAGGTTATTTTTGGAATAACCAATAGCCAGTCAGAGCAAGGTTGTTGTGAAAAAGGAACTCAAGTTTGCAAAGAACAGTGATTATTTGCATACTAGTGAAAGTATTAACAAGCAGAGAAAGAACTGATGTGCAGCCAATTAAAAATTAATACCAATGCATGAAGGCCAATAACAAGGGGTAAAGAAACAGGTGAGTCCAGATTTTTTTCCTGCGACTGCAGAGGCAGCCATAACAATATTTAAAGATGTCTGCCACAAAGGGCTTGTATATTGTGCTTTCAGTAAAAACAATTATCTTGCTGAAGTATTCAGCACAGATTTAAAATATGGGATGTTACAGATGCAACTTGGAGAAGAATGGAAATTAAATAATATTTCAGACAATAAAGTGAAATATAAGGAGAAGTGAGAATTAGAATACAAAACAAAATGATCTTATATAATACTCTTTGATCTTTTGACACATTGCATTTTCCTATTTTTATTTTATTGCACCCTGCCTAAAACACTGGATATGCAACTTATCAGCATACATAAATAGAATTAATATAACTAGTCATTTCATTAAAACAGCTTTTGAAGTGATGTGTATATACCATGATATATCAGAAATGAGAGCAAACAACTATTCATAAATGGATACAATCTGTGACAGACTTTCAGCTCATTAAAGAATATGTCACCCACTTCTGCTATCATTATTACGTTTCAGTAGATAAACATTTTAAATGTATACAGTGTGATTTCTAGGATTCAGTTATAATTAGCTACTAAATTTATTCACAGTTTGGAGTTGGGTTAGAACAATAGTATAAATTATGTAGTGCTTTGGTTATGTCATACAGTATCATTGCCATGTTTGCGTCAATCCCTAGATTATACATTTAGGAAAAATCTAATTTCGGTGAGGGTTTTTTGTCAATATGACCATTTTACTCCCTTTAGGCATAGTTTATAAGCATCTTATTCAAAGCTAATCGTGGGTCTGCAAAATACAGCAAGTCACACAAGGCACCAAATTCCCATTATCCCTCTGCCATCAGAGAGCCAGATGAAAGGAAATAATTTTTTTTAATGGAAGCAAAGGGAAGAGTATTTTTCTTTCTAAGAAAGAGAAAAAGGAGAAACATGAGAAATCAAGGGGAGAGTTAAAAGGGAGAAAACAAGCACTAAATACGGGAAGATGGATGATGACAAAGGAGTTCAGGAATGGAAAGGGGAAACTAAGCAGGCAATGACAAACAAATTGAGGTTAGTGAACTGTATTTCACTATTTTTTTTCGAAATAACTCTGCTAATTCCGAAATAACAGGCTAGTGTAGACCAGGCCTTATTCCTACATATTTTGGTATTTACCTGACAGGTGTTCCCATAGCACCATAAGTTTGAGTGAAAGGAGGTGTTGCTTTGGGGATTTGAGTTTCTTTATTTCATAATATTAGGCAGATATTTTTTAAAGTACCAGCATGTTTCACAGTGGTAGGTAATACAGGTATTCTCCCCTGAATTCCAAAACCTCCTTTGAAATAAAATTTGAAAATAAATGAAAGGAACCCAAAAGGGGAAGCAGGAAAGAATGAGGCTAATTTGCCAGCCTCTGGGGAGAGTAGGCTGTTCCCCCAGTCACAAAGGACCCTATTTCCCCTTAGGTCAGAGAACTCCTGCTTTTTATCCGCTATTTGAAAACAAAACACACACACATTTAAAACTCAGTTGTTTTAGTAATATTGTAAGACATTCTGGACCATATTTCTAGCTGCTGTAAACTAGCATAGCTCCATTGAGCATCTGGCTCTTTGGAGTAGGGTCTTTAGATGTGCTCAGTGTAGCCAAGGATAAGATATCTGGTATATTTTGGATATAGAGGTGAAATAGAAGTATTAATTAAGGTTATGTAACAGATCCTAGAGGCCTCAGGCCTGTAAGGTATTTAGCTTAGCCAAACATGACCTCAGGTCTAAAGATAGGCTGACATGAGTAGCTAATCGGTGAATGATTCTATGTCACAAGATGAAACAGTTACAGTAATAGATGTACTAATTGTTGATATACAGGAAATATATGTTGCAATGTACCAGTTAAAGCTGGCTAGAATATTCTGGGGATTTGTGCAGACATAGCGGGTCAGCAACGTGCTAGCCACAAGTAATTATGGGGACTCAGTGATGTAAATGGTAATGGATACAAGGGGAATTAACAAGTCAGCCTATGAAAAATGGGGCACCTCAAGCTTAGTGGGGTATAGAAGTATAAATAAGAAACCTTCATAAATATGTACGAATCCCAGAGAGGCCCAGCACAATGCATTATAAAAGCTGTATCCTCGCCTGGGTGCCTTCAGAGAGACTCCAGGATGACAGCCAGTGATGGGGAGGAGGAAGATGACTGACATTTTGGGGTTCCACAGCAGGAGATGTGAGCAGTGCCAGTCTTAGGTCTAACACCTTGTACTATCTCTCTATCTGCAGTGGCATTTCAGTGTTTGTGGGATTGCTTATCTGTTTAATGCATTTGTTAATAAAGGGACTTGTGATAAATTGCAATTGTTTCTTGTGTGCTCCTCACATCTCTCATTGTAATAACATTGGTAATAATCTTCCTGATGCTGCTGCCATTCTGGAAATCAAGCCCTTATCAACCACTGCAGTGTATGAAATTAATCAGTACATCAATACATCAATTAGGTCACATCAGCATTTGCCTGATTCTACTCTCATTGAAGTCAATGGGAGTTTTACCATTGACATCAGTGGCAAGAGTTCTGCCAGCACTGAAAGCTTTCAGAAATCCCACAAAAAGCCCATAATGGGAGTAGGAATGGCCTAAGGAGGGCCACAGGATTTACAGTTATGGGGATCAAGTGGCCACTCTTCTGGTTGGGGTGCTAAACTACATTCCAACAATTAGTTCACAGCACAAAGCCTGATATCTCTCGTTCTGTGCAGGAAGGAGTGAATTTTATCCTTCCAGAACACTGAGAAGCAGGTGGACTGATTTATCAGGGATATGGATTCAGAAACCAGGATGAATGAAATTAAAGATACTTAGGACCTTCAAAACAGCCACTTTCATACACTTTCTTTAGTTAGTTCTCTTCTGTCCCGAGAAATATATATATAGCTCCACTTTTTTCATAGGCACAGTGATTCTGTGTGTGTGTTTGTGTGTGTGTGTGTGTATGTGTAAATAGTGCTTAGGAGGGATTGGAGTTTGTGATTTTTCCTGTGTGCTCACATCAGGATGAATCACTTTAGCAACAAAAAATGTGTTGGTTTCTCACACCAGCTTCTTACAGATAAAAACAGGGTCTTGTTAGCCTCTTTAAAAATGGTATGTATTCATTTTATGCACATCTTCTACAATACTCCCCAGTTTTATTCATTTAAGAGATATGAAAATGAGTGGGAGAGACTTTTAACCTAATGTCAGTGTAGTGTTTGAAAGTGACTATTGATCAGGCACAGGGATGGACTTTAAGTGGCTGGCCACAACTTCATTAAACTTGACATGGGGAGGGATGCTACCTGCTCCATCACCCATACTCGCAGATACCAGGCATTTTAAGTGGTTCTGGTGCAGGGGTTACAGCGCTCCAGACATATAATCCATAATTCAAGGTAGACTCTCAGCAGCCTAACTCTAGGATTCAGCTTGGTCTTCTGAATCGTTTCACACCTCCCCCTCAAGGAGAGAAAAGGGTACTAAAAAGGAGCCCTTGGTCCCTGAAGGCCACAAGGTTTCACCCTATCCCATAGGCACAAGGTCCACCAGCAAAATCCCAGCTCTTTTACTTCTGAGATCTGGACTTTTAACCATGGAGCAACCTGGGCACTGGAGGCCATTGTTTCTCCTAACTGTCCTTTTTTCCTTTCTTCCATCCTTTCTCCCCCACCCCCACCCCCACCCCACCCCCCACAACCCCGTCCACCTCTCTTTTTTCTTGTCCTCAGCATTATTAGTTTTCTCTCCATTTTTTGTTTGCTTTCTAATTTTTATTCTTTTTCTCTGTTTTACACCATCCTCCTTTCTCTCTCAAAAACTCTTTGCTTCTCAAGGTGGGCATCCACTGGTGGCTCCTTAGAGATCTCAGAAAAGAGAAGCTTGAGCTGGAAGGTTGCTGCTTGAGCCACAACCCTGTACCTATGAGCTGTTCCCAAGGCTAATTTCATTCGCAGGCTAGGAGCTGCTTCAGGAGCAGGGAGGGAAGGTTGGTGGCTTTCAAGAAAATTCCCATGTGAAGTCCATGCATTTGGAAATGTCAGCCCCATCCCACCCCAAGGGTTTCAGAATCATGCCTCTGAACCCCAGGGATATCCCAGAATTTCTGCAGCCTCAGTACTTTTGGAGTTTTGCCACCAACTATCATTCTCCCATTAGGTTTTCCAGTGCAGGGTATAATCTGAGCCTTGAACCCATTGAAGTCACTGGCAAAACTGCCATGGACTTCAGTCTAAACGGGGTAAAGCCCAAATGTAGAAAAATCCTCTTTAGGGTTTTCTGAATATTCTGAAGCAGGAATATATGTATCTTTGATTTATTGCCAGAGGAAAAAATAAATCTGTTGACTTCGTATTCATAACTCAGATTTATTGAAAGATTTGTTTCAACAGGGGGAAAAAAAGATTTCAAAAATTAACTTTCTACAATGGATGGGAATTTTCACTCAATAATAGAAATACAGGAGTATAACTTTAACATTCACCAGCCCACAAAAATGTTAAAAACTATTAACCTAGTTTGTGTGCTGACTAATATTTGTTTCAGAATAAATAAGATACATTAGAGCTTTTCATTTTTAATAAAGGTGTTATGGCTACCAGGTTTTTAGCACTTCAATTTACAACAAACTGTGTGCCATGAAACTACTATTATTTGTTCCGGTGCCACTTGCCTGATATACCTTTTAAATTTCCAGTTCAGTGTGCTGTTCTGTCCTGCATGAATTTCTACTTTTCCTTATCTGCAGATATTTATGCTTAATAAATCTGACAGTACTGTATTTGTAAGAACTACTTGTTATACTGGACCTTCTCTCTGTATGTTTATGTTTAACCCTCAAAAGCTCACTTTATTTCCATCCATGGTAGAATTACACTAATGTGAAAGGTCAACCAAACAATGATTAAACCATTTGGTTCCTTGAGTGGCTGTACTATCCTTTAGAGGCATAGATGGTTTTAATAGAATATCCTATCTAGAAATGTGGAACATTAGCTTTTATTTCTCTTTTCTGAAATACACTAGTTTATCAGCAAAGTCTATCCTAGTAATGCCAGAATCCAATTTTTTTTTCAGGTTGCCTAGATGGTAAAAAAAGAGGAGATTGCTATATGCATATTAAAAGTACTGGTAACGATCTACATCTCAAAATCATTTATATTTGAAAGTGCATAATTTTTCTTAATCTTCAGTAGTGGAAAAATTTCCTAGTTCATGCAAACTCACATTAGGTTTTGCAAAGCAAAAGCAAAAAACTGAGGTAGGAATCCATAAGGAGCCATAGGCAAGTTCTATACATCTTTAGGTACAACAGCCATATGCACAGATAATTTTGAAAGTTACATTGTTTTGCCCCCTCTAACGTGGAGTATATTCTGCCCTTGTTCTTATCAACTAGCAACAAAGTGATTTGTGTCTGGACATTTAAGAAACAATATACAGATAGAAGTCTACATATATTTCAGTGTAGGTTGAGCAAAATTTTCTCCACTGGTATGAGGAGAGGAATTGCTCTTTTGTTGCTTCATCTAATGTGAACTAGAAACATCCCTGGAGAAATGGGAAAATCTGGTCAATTATGTCCCATTAGCATCTGACTGTGCTTGAATAAGAAAGGATCAGAAAAGGAGAGGATCAACATGTATAATATTTTATAATAAAATGCAAATGTAGAAAAGATTATCACTGATCAAAGCTTCAGCTACAGCACTGATACTTTTATGTGGTCTGCAAAGCAGCTTTTCATGTCTTAGCGCAAGCTGCTGTTAATAATGCTTTCTGCTTTAATATCACCTCTCATTGGAAGATCTCAAAGTATTTGATATGTTTTAATGAATTAAGCCTCACAACATTCCTTTGTGGCAGGTATTAATTTATTATTCCTGTCTTATGGATGGGGAAACTGACAGGCTGAGAAAATATAAGACTTCCACAGGGTTACACAGCAGGTCAGTAGCAGAGGCAGAAATAGAACTTAGGTCTCTTGGCTTCCTGTCATGTGCTTTAGGACCTGGTCCATCCTGGGTCTCCCTACCCTATGATCCCTTGGTCTCCTGTAAAGGAGAGTGGTAGGAAGAGACAAACTAAGGCTGTGATCCTTTAAAATGCTACCCGCTTTCACCCTGATCCAATATAGCAATCAAGTACATGCTTAACTTTATGTGTATATGTGGTCCCATTGATGTATGTGGGGTTGCTTGCAAGCTTAAAGTTAGGCATATTCTTAAGTGCTGTGCTGGATCTGGGCTAAAGTGCTAAGCTTTAAGAGAAATACCCTATAGCAAACAACACATCTTTGTAAACTTTAAATGGTTTCTTCATTCTGTACTTCCTAATACATTGCTCACTATCCAGTATAGTATTTATTTTTCATGCTGGTTTCAAGATCAGTTGGTCATTGTCTGATTGTAGTGGTATATAGCGCTAAAGAAAGCCTGTGAGTGGAATCCACAATCCCTTATGCATGACTGTCTGTCACTGCTATTTTATCAATGAAGATTTTACTAGTAAATATCTTCATTAAGTATTCAGTCTATGTCTTTTGGTACTTCTCCTGTGACTCTTGAGACATGATTTAAACACTTTCAGCAAATGGTTTTAATTCCTTACATGATCTGTTATTTTGGGTCAATCACTGCAAGAGGGGTTTCATTCTTGTCATTTTATATTGACCTAGATAGTTCTTTTTACTCCAGGGGTGGGAAAGAGACAGGACTGGGATGGGGTAGCTTGGAGTGGATGGGACAGAAGAGGTCAAGCTTGGGGTGATGGACAGAAGAGTCTGTGCCCACTGGAGTATATGCTCTTCCAAAGTCTGGAATGGAGTTGAAGCTTCCTGAGTCTCACAGTTCCTCTGCTGTCAGCAAATATCTTTGAAATCCATCTCAGTCTAGTGCTAGTCTATGTAGAGGATGATAACCTACTATTGCTATCAGTTACTCCATTAGCTCAAGTGGCAGAGGCTTGTTCTGACCCTGCTGATGACCCATGTGGACGTCAGTATGATGCCATATGATGAAATTTCTGTTTTGCAGTTAGACTTTTTAAAAACCTAGGAAATGATACACAAAAAACTATGTTAAAATAACATTATGAAAGTTGAAAATCAAGGACTCAAAAGCTAGGAAATGCCAAAATTAAGGTTGCCTTTGCACCTTAATTTGCTCCCCCCCCTTGTGCATATACATTATGATAGAGTCGTTAATTACATGATCACATACTATTTTTCCATAGGATCCCTGCCTCACTCAGTGCACAGCACAAAAGGTGCTGAGTTAATGAGGAGTTATTTCAATTTTTGTTTTATCTCAATTACTCAGTGTGTGGCCTCATACCTTATTTATTGCATATTATTCAAACTTTCCTCTAAGTTCCTCTCAGAATTATTAATTTCCTCTGGGTTTTTCTGTGGCACTCATTACAATTGTATCTGAGTGCTTCACAAATATTAATCTATTTTCACAACTCCTCTATGAGGTCAGGGGTGAGATATTATCCCCATTTTATAGAAGGTAAACTGAAACATAGAGAGAATAAGGTTAAAAGTATTCACTAGTTTTGGGTGATTTATTTCAACAGCATATTTTTACCAGTTGCTCCCTCCATATATATTACTGAACTAGTAGGGTATATGTACATTTAGAAACAACAAGACTACTTGCAAATAACAGGGCATGCAAAAAGAATGTTAACATAGAAACACAAATAGGATAATACATACTTAAGGAGCAAAGAACCTCCCCTATTTATGTTTTTAAATGAATTACATCAACAATACATGAGGAACCAGTCGACTCCAGGTTGGCAATATAAATGGCTTCGACAGCAAACTCTAAAAAGACTTTAAAGCACAATGAGTATTTTCTGTATGCAGTTATGAATAGTAATCAGTGAGTTTTCACTACTGAGAAATCTCAAGCCTGACACAATGTAGGTTTATCAAGACAAGGTGAATGAGGTAATCTCTTTTATTGGACCAACTTGTGTTGGTGAGAGGGACAGCCTTCCAAGCCATGCGGAGCTCTTCTTCAGGTCTGGGCTCAAAGAGCTTGGTGTGGCTCGAAAACTTGTCTCTTTCACCAACCAGAAGGCTTACCTCACCGACCTTGTCTCTCTACTATCCTGGGACTGACATGGCTACAACTACACTGTATACAACAGTGTAAGTTTCTTATTTGAAACATGTATCAAAATGGCTTTGTGGAATTTGGCCTTTTGCAGAGATTAGGCCCTTAGAAAGTTTCTGGAGGAAATTCGAGGTGTTATTTATTTTGTTATCCTGTTGGTTTATCTCTATATTGAGCTCCAAGCACCCTGCCTCTAGTCAAAGTGCACTCATATTTATTCCTATTTCTTCATACAGTGGCAGTTCTTGTTTGCAGTGTTGTAGCCACGCTGGTCACAGGATGTGAGAGAGACAAGGCAGATGAGGTAATATCTTGTATTTGACTTACTTCTTGTGGTGGATGGGACAAGCTTTCAAGCTTCACCAACCCGAAGAAGAGTTATGTGAAGCTCAAAATCTTCTCCATTTTACCAACAGAAGTTGGTCCAGTAGCAGATATTACATACCTTGTCTCATTGATTTCAGTGAAAGTTAGAAGCCTAAATACCTTTGAGGATCTGGGTCTAAGCAACTATGAATGCATCACAAAGGCTTCTCATGTATTGTACTTTCCTCATAAATAAGGATAGAATGGATCAAAAAGAGACAAGCCCTTGGTTTTGCATTTTATTAAAATCTTTATTTCCTTTCACCAATGAAATGCATGATAGTTCCTCACTACATTTTTGAGGAAGAGCCACAGACAAAACTGAGTTGCCTTGAATTTATTTACCTGTATGAATAAAACAGAATACCATAAAGGTAATTTTCTTTTTCATATTTAAAGCTACTCTAGGTATATGCAATAGCCAAAACAACATGTTTATTTTATATGTAATGGCTTAGAGCAGTTATTTTGTAGGAAGATTTGTTATTATGTAACAATTAAGAGGCTCTTCTTGGCAGAAGGAAATATTTCACAACATCTTTGTGATGCTTTCTTTTTAAAAGATCTTAGTAAAATATAATGTTTTAAAACCTCCTAGAGTGAATATTTTGAGTTATGTTTTATAGCATTTTATACTCATGGATAGATTTTTTTAAAAGCAAATAACTCATGACTTTATACCTCTTTGAAGTCTGAGAAAAAATATTTAACATATGTGAGTTTAAAGTCATTTTATAGTAGGCAAAATTTTTATAGTCTTTAACCTTTCGTATAACTCCTTCAAGCAGAAGGAAAAGTGCATGTTTTAAAATTGTTCCAAGTCTACTGGAAAGAATATTAGATAAAGTACTTAAAGTTTAGCTCTTCTGGTTGGATAAGGCACTCTTCAATATGTAATACTTTTTTGAAAGCTGCACATAGAAAATTTAACACTATGACCCAAATCCTCATCTCACGTAAACTGGTGTAGCTGCTTTGACTTCAGTGGAGCTACACTGATTTACACCAATGAGGATCTGGCCTTATGAGCCTAATTCTTCCATGATTACAATGCAGTGCTATTGAAATCATGCAGGTGACCTCACTGGGTGAGTATACACTAGGAAAATCTACAAGTATTTTCTGGTATAGACTAAGATACATAGTTGCTACCAGCAGTGCAGACTGGTTGCAGGTGTTCTTACCATGTTGGTGGCATCAACCTAGCTGGGGTATTGCTGCAAAATGCTTGTACATTTCTGTAGTGTAGACAATACCCCTCATGTTGTACAGGCTATAAAAAGGGGCAGAATTTGGCCCTGCTAGTTTAGCTAACAGAAGTATTCTTGCCAGTTGGGTTTACAAATTTGCAATAGGCCTGAAAAACAACCTATCAAATATTAATCACTGGAGATGCATACATTTTCACTTCTCAAAATACATGCAAACTGATAGTTTGTGCTTATTTCTTTTAGAAAGAAAAGATATAAAGCTGAAAAATTGATAATTACTGTCAAACGAGAACATACTGATCTCAGGAAGGCAAGCTTCTTTTTGAAAGGTTTTTTTATATAGAATTTCATATGTACAAGTAAGGAATAGCACCTAATACATTGTGTGGTTGTAGTAAAATATTTGCAAGATATATCTTGTGTGAATAGCCTCTTGCCTGGAGCATTTGAATAGTGTGCTGTAAAAATAAATTATGTTGGTCAAGTTTTTCATAAGGTTATTGCCAATAAAACATGGAAGTTATGTGGAAATACTAGTAAACTGTATCTCTTATTAAGTTCAATATGTTTTTGTGAGCATTTGTATTGTTTAAATGTGAGTTCATTCTAGCTAAATGTAGGTACCGTACACTATAGAATAGTAGAAAATACCAGATTCTAATGTCAGAGTTGCTTTGGGCATAATGACAGTTTTAGCTATAACAGTTATGTTTGACAACGTTTGAAAATGGTGGATCAGATTCTGCTCTCATTTTCACTACTATAAATTGAGTATGTCTCTTGAATTGTGCCTAATTTACAAGGTGTAAATGAGAGCAGAGTCTGACCTGCATAGCTGCCTGGATGAAAATGAAATATTTCACATCTTTTGGACTTACTATTATAAAAATCTCACATGGTGGCTCAGTCGGAAAGAAATAATTTATTATTTGAACATTATGAAAACACCCTGGATGCACAGTAATAGCCAGTGCTTTACAATAGTTACACTGGGGCTGAAGTCAGTCAGAATTTTGCTTGTAAAGTCAGAGTGTTCTAATTGGTGGCATGGAAGCAAATCTGCAAATTGTAGATTTAAGCAGAGCTTTATAGACATTAGAGATGACTACAATAATAGATCAGGCAAGCAGAACCAGAGAGAAAGGGAGTGCCACAGCATGGGTATTGGCAGCAATATGTTGTCCTAACATTTCCTATGGCTGCTTATCTCCTGCTATATTCTTTGACAGGGCTACTGCCCTAGTGGATAGGAGGGAAGCAGTAGACATAATATATCTTGATTTTAGTAAAGCTTTTGACACAGTCACACATGACAGTCTCAGAGGCAAACTAGGGAAATGGTCTAGATGAAGTTACTATATGCCTGGTGCATATCTGGTTGAGAAACTGTACTCAAGTAGTTATCAATGATTTGCTGTCAGACTGGGAGAATGTATCTAGAGGGGTCCTGACGAGGTCTGTCCTGAGTGCAGTATTATTCAACATTTTCATTAGTGACTTGGAGAGCATGCTTATAAAATTTGTGGAAGACACCACAGTGGGAGGGATTGCAAGGACTTTGGAGAACAGGACTAGGATTTAAAATGGGTCATCCAATCAAGGAAACAGAAAACATAGCATGTGACAAAATGACAAAGCCCACAAACCAAATTCCAAGTGTGGAATGGTCACAGAACTGCTCTCTATGAAAATTTTTTGAAAATTCATAGGCCCAAATAAGTTCATAAAAACAGTTATGAATTATGTTGAAATTAATAAGAATTGTTGTCTATTCATAGTCAGTTTGTAAATAGTATAAAGGGCCAGATCCATATACTATAGTATCCACAATAGGTACTTCCATTTTCTGTAAGTTGATCTGTCCAGCATCTTAATCATTTTGTTGCTCTTCTTTGAATTCCCTTCAGTAAATCAATATATTTATGTTACTGTAGAGACCAGAAATAAACACAGTATGTTAGGTATTATCTCATCAGTATTGTACACGAATTGCATGCAGCCCAACAGTCACAGTGGGCCATATGCTCCCCTGAGATGCCTGACTCAGAGGAGAAAGGAAAGAAGCAACATTTGGGAAATATGTCACAGAAGCCTCCTTGCTAAATGAGCAAAGCTAAGTGGTATGCTGCCATCTCATATCTGATTTAACAAATAAGCTCTCACAGAAAAAGTCATTAGAGAATCATTAATTTGCCATGCATGAGGACAACTGTTTGCATTTGCAAATTGAAGCATTATTGAGCCAGGAAATACTTATAATTAGAAATCATTGCCTTATGGATCAAGCCAGTGATTCATAAGGAGTTTGATCCATCCTCTACTGAAGTCAATGGAAAGGTTCCCATTGTCTTCAGTGGGTGTTGGATCAGTTTACTCCCTTGTCTCCTTATATGGAAAGTGAAAGGATCCCCATAATGAACAACTGGAATATGGAATAACCTGCCCTTACTGGAACTTTATTCCCTAACCCTGTTAATAAGTGGTTGGTTTATGCTATTGAGCATGAGAGTTTCTATCTGTTATATTTTTAATTTTATTGATGCGATATAAATCTATATGTTCTCATCATCCATATAAACAGAGGTTACTATAGCAACAACCAGGGCCACATTAACTGATGCATGGCACTAGTATGGCAGTAGTTATTATTAGTCAGATAGCTGAAGTAGCCAGGAGTATTTTTTTCCATCTGTGATTGACCAAGAGGTTGTGACTATTTCTCTTAGGTGTATATCTCAGCACAGTTATTCATTTCATCTTCATTTCCATTTTGGATTACCACAATTACTGTACACTGGGTTACACTTAAAGACAATTCGAAAACTTTAGGTAGTGCAAAACTTGGCTGAACTACTCAACTTGGTGCTTTTTGCAATGGTTCGCAGAATGAATTGCCTTTCAGCCCATTTCTGAGTGAATACAAGTTGTTGATTTTAACTTATAATGACTGTCTCTCTCTTTGTATTACCAGTGGCAAAGATCAACTGAATTGCTTGAACTGACCATCCTCAGATTTGTAAATTGGGGAATGGAGGCAGAGTGTTCTCAGTGATAGGCTCTCACCTACTCTATGATCTGACAGAGTCAGAATTTGTTGACTTTCAGGACATATTGTAAAGTCTGCCTATTAACCCAGGTTTTTAAGAAGAGTGGAGGGTTATGAGTATGGCTCTGGACCTTATCTTTTATAAGATTACTTCATTTGCTTACCTTGAAATGTGTATTAATTTTTATTCTATATGGGCCTAGAGCTTTTGATAGCTGTATTATGTCAGTTGAAATATAAATCAACATGTATGTGCATTACACAACTTGGAACTATTTTATTCTTCAGGCCAATACCCATTTCAGGAGCAACTTTAAGATAGATAAATAGAGATATGCTTGAGTTTGGAAATGCTGGTGCTAGAATTGGATCCAAACTCTACTCACCAATGTTCAACTGGATTATGCAGTGTTCTTGTTTAGCCATTAGACAGATAATAAAAAATATAAACACACTGTGCATTAGAAATGGTCAGCTTCTGGTCTGAACTTCTCCATAGCTCATGAAGGAGGAGGGTTTATGCCTGCTGTTCCAATCTAGGATCATCTCTAATTGTAATGTTCAAGTATTGTGCTAACTGGGCATACAGTTGTGGAAGACTGTTTAAAATAGTTACATTTTTCTTATTGTATGACTCAAGACTCAGATACTTGCCAATTATGTTGAGACCTGTCATCTTTTCAGAAATGTGTGAAATGCAGTTACCAAACCATGCTAAATCACATCAATACCATGCCATTTTCTCTATAAGTTTAAGTAACGTGTGCAGTTTTGGATATCTGTATTCCTTAATGGGAATTCTGGGAACCTAAGAGAGTTGGTAACTCTTGTGTACTTTCATAGACTCCGCATAATAGATTCACAATGGTCTTTTGCATTCACTGTTCATGTGGAGGTGTGGTATTGGTTTGGTTATGTGGAAAGCCAGAGTCATGCTGACTAGCAATCCTCTGAAGGGAATATGCAAACCTGCATTTTCACTACATGCAAGATTTCCTCCAGTTTTGGATAAATGTAATAAGTCTAATTTATTGCTCTGTTTTAGCATTTTCTAAAGCTCACCTCTAGGGTTTTATTTCATCACTGTATTATCTTATCTCAGGCTGTCAGTTGAGTTGCAATCCCATTTTTTGGCACATTTATATATACAATAAACACATTAATATTTTTGGTGGGGAAGGACATATAGGAGAATTTGTCAGCTATCCTGTTGAATTTTTTAAGTTGTCCTGTGATGCACTATGTATGTGCATGCAGTTTTGCCTTCTTGGTGAACACAGAGGATGAGGATATATTTCTAGTACTTGTTTAGGATTTGTTTTAAGCATAAGTGGTAGAGGCCTGTGCTTTTTGAGCTGAAAGACAAGGGTCCTAGTCTTCACTTCCCACATACACATGTAATGTATGTATTTAGTAACTGGGTCTGGATCTGTTGCTTGCCACATACTTTGTTATGCTCCTTAGTTTTATCACTTTCCACCTGCATAGCCTCTCATACTGACTATTATTCTATCACAGTGGGACTGAGAAGGATTGAATACAACTCCTTTGGTAGCTTGTCAGTGCTATTGCACTTCTGAATTATATTAAGTGCTCCTCTTACTATCCCATGAGTTGGAACATGCTGCCTTTACAGAATTCTGATCTAGCCTGAAATGTGAGACTTAGAAAATGAATCTATCTATCTAGGCATGTATATTGTTTTTATCACTGTGGCTTCTGAGCACTGTGGCTCCTGGCATGTCTTAACAGGAGTTCGGAAAAAGGGATAGCCCAAACATTTCATTTTGAAAATCTTTTAATTGAAGTAAGCAGGGTCATTGAAGGTCCACTCCAACCAATTCATTTCTGACTGAATCTTTTTTCTGTACTGCTGTTCTCTGAAGAATGGAAATGCACTTGACTGATATACTGTGAAAGGAGTCTAGATAAAATAAAACCTTATATTTCAAAAGATACTTATTCATACCCAATGGCTGTTGTCTACATTGGTAGTTATGATTTAATGTCTTTTGCCATTACATGTGATTTCAGCCTAAAGCTGTGGACACTGGTGGCATATCTTTTTATTTCAAAAGATTCCATGGTAAAGGTACTAAATGCAAAGATGTACATCAGTGCTGATCACCTTTCTTGGCAGTCCTCTTAGTATAAAACTATCAATCGCTGTCTTTGTTAACTAATTCCTGTTCAAAAGTGAATTTATATACGGTATGTTTCTTAATGAAAGTGTGCTTTACAGATGCATTTATTTAAGGAGGATGTCTTTGCTATGACATGAACAGTGTCCCCGACTTGCAATTTTTGGAATACTGCTAAAAAGCAAGAACAGGATTGTTCTTGAAGGACACACAGAGAGAATGTTTCTTTTATCATTTCTTAACTGGATTGATTGTGTGGATAGGCTCTGCTCCTATTGTGCTTTTATAACCCCCTGATCCCATCTACTGCTATAACTGTTTTCTATAATAAAAATATCAGTTACTGTGATGTTTTGTAGCACATCCTTTTGTGGCGGCCCTTGTTACTAAATTGTTTGCTTTCCCTGCAACTTCTTCTGTAACTTTAAAGTAATATATTCTGTCAGTTTATTGCTACATCCTCAGCAGTTAGTAGTTTTCTTGTCCCCTTTTGTCTGTCTTGGTTCTGTAAGTGGGATGCGGATAGGGTGACCAGCTCGGACAGTTTCGATTTTTGGGTCTTTTTCTTATATAGGCTCCCATTATCCCCCCACCCCCTGTCCCGATTTTTCACATTTAGAATCATAGAATAGAATATCAGGGATGGAAGGGACCTCAGGAGGTCATCTAGTCCAACCCCCTGCTCAAAGCAGGACCAGTTCCCAACTAATTCATCCCAGCCAGGGCTTTGTCAAGCCTGACCTTAAAAACCTCTAAGGAAGGAGATTCCACCACTCCCTAGGTAACATTTGCTGTCTGGTCACCCTAGATGCGGAAATGGGCTGGGGTGGACCTATGAATGTCTCACCAAACACACAAATCCTGTGTATTAAACAAATAAGCTCTCACAGAAAAAGTCACACATCCTGGGAAGAATTGTCAGTGTCCGGGCCATCACAAGCACTCCCATGAGAGGCAGAGCAGGAAGCAGAGTGTTTGGGGCAGACTGTGCTCTGAATCTGGGTCCCTCCTGTGTGGATTCAGCCCCACACTATTGGCAGTGGCTGCCTTGGGAGTTGGGCGGCTGACTCCACCACATCCCTATTGCTGGTGCCAGCTCCCGGGCAACTCCCTTCCCAGTGACTGGCCAGTCCCCGCCTTGGGGCTCACCCAGAACGCGGGAGGCAGCCGGCATTAGAACACACCCACCCCTCCCCGCGGCCGGGAAAGCGCCGGGCTGGGGAGGGAAGTGTGTCCCGGGCAGGAGCCCGTAGGGGGAAGCGAGGTATGTTGGTGCGTTGCTAGGAGCCGCTGGGCAGCCGGCGGGGAGTGCTGCCGAGCAGGGGATGGAGGGCGCCGCTTGCCGATAGCGTCTGGTGCGGGCAGGTGTTAGAGGGGTGGGCAGAGAGCGCGGGCGGAGCGAGGGTGTCGCGCCTGGGGGGGCACAGAGCGGGGCAGCGGCAGCGAGGGGAGTCGGGGATCGGGCGGGGGCGGTGTTGGGGGGCGGCGGCGGCGTGGACGCGTTGGCAGGACAAGTTTCCTTGCGCCCGGCCCGTCCAGGGGCCCCCGCCCGCGCCCCTCGTGCGTGCAGCACCGCCGCGCAGTATTGTGGAGCTTTCTAGAGACAAGGCACTAGACTATTTGTAAATGTGTCGTTTGTTTGTTGTGCTGGTTTTCTAGAGTCTCTGGGAAGCGTGATCAGCCTAGAGAGGCCAGGGCCATCTACAGAAAGAGAATTAAAATACACCCCGGTCTGTCTGGCAGCGTTAGCGATATTTGTGATCTAAATAGACCCTGCGGTGTGCCAAATGGAGATTTAATAGCACAGTCATCATTATGGATCAAAAATAAATTGAGGTGTTTTTTTTTAAATCTGATTTAATTAATTCAAGCATCTATGTAAATAGTGTTTATTTGAAACAATTGTGTTTATTGCATTCATAGCAGACTTGTTCAATCGGAGGCTTTGCGACTCAGAACATGGATTTGGTGATCAGACAGCAGTTGTCTGCAGCACAGAACCACCAAGGTAAATGCTTGAATAATGTATGGAAATGTTACTTGGCATCTATTTTAAATAAAAGAGGACTATAAAAGTTCTTGCACTACATGGACCTTTATCAGTTCTTGTTTTTATACATACAGAACTGCAGACAATGTGACTACTTTGTATATCTTTGTTAGAGGACACAAAATAAATACCATAATATAGCACTCTTTTTAGTTAAATAGTTTACTTCAAAACAATTTTATTTCATATAACATCTTTAAGAACTGGGTCCAAGGTCCAATGAAGTCAATGGAAATATTCTAATTGATTTCAATGGAGTTTCAGAACAGGCCTTAAATGTCCTTTGTTTTTTTGTCTGCTTGATTTTTTATTTAAAACTGCAAGAGACTAATTAAAACTCCCATCCAGCATGTGCTTAGCTTTACACAGGGTCCTTTGATAACTTCTCCCTGCAAATACACAATTCTTTACTATGAGTAAAAATAAGAGCTCTTATTGATTGTTGGGTTGATCACTTGAAATAATACAGTCAAGTATCTGTGCACTCTGGCATAAAGCAAAGAATATTATTTGTTATCTTCCTTATATGTTATTTTTATAAACAGACATTCAAGCTTTGAAGAATACTTATGAGTTGATCAAATCAGCCAATCAAGGGAAATCTGCACTTGATTCATCAGAGAGCTTTAGCTCTGATTTATATGTCTTGTGTGCAGAACAAGCACTCCAGGTAACTACCTTTCTGAGTAGGCTATTTATCTGTAATAAATAAAAAGAACTGTCTAGAATTTAAACGATGATAGTGCTATGGTAAATTAATATTTAAAGATATTGCCAGGATCACTGGAAATAGAGATTCTGAAATTTGTTATGCTGCAATTTTCTTACTTTACAGACCAAGTGCTTAGACATGCTTTTTGGCTTATGCCAGTCTATCCTTTTGCCTCAGCCTCTTCCCAAAGTCAGCATTTTTGTAAACTTCATCAATCAGCAAGCTTCACTTTCTGCAGTCTCTGATTAGCACAGAGTAAGAGAGGTAGACAATTCAAATGTATATTAATAGTTTTGTGATCATTGTTTCTTTTCTTATGAGAATGCTAGTGTGAGCTGTTTGGATAAGATGGAAGAGGAGTTGCTGATGAATGGTTGTTGTCATGCAGAAACTGAGAAAACATTCTAATCACAAGAGACTGTTGCTCCTACCTCTGAGTGTCATATAAAATATGACTCAGGTTTTTATAAGTTTGAAATACTTTTAAAGCATGATTCTGCAGTGGAAAATGGCATATGAAGTTCCAGTGTGTTGTTTACAAGTAACAGGTTTTTATGTCTTTTTCCTAGCTATCATCTATATAAATTGTACCTGAGATCTGAAATCTAATGTGCATTATTTGGGGTCATGCATCATTGCCAGCAAAAAAGATTCTGTAGGCTAAATTCTGCTCTTGGTTATGCTTATGCAACTCAAAATTTGACGTTTCAGTTAACAGTTCTTTTAATGATGTGCAATACAGTGTTAAGTATAAAAAATAATACATTATTTTTTTTTGTACTTTAGTAAACCACTGTGTGACTCTGAATAAACCCTGTTGTGTAAAAAGTTGCCACTTTCCATATTTTGGGGGGAGAAAAATGGTTAACTTTAAAATTTTAATGTATTGAATTGTTTGTGGTGGCCTTACTTTCCAGTTGTAAATGGACCTATGAATGAACATTCTGCTGTCTCACCAAACACACACACTTAAAAGCTGACCATTCTTGACCAACTTCTTTATTGGATTGTTGTTCATTTAACAAAAAAACCCCACCTTTAAAATAATGTTTTGTTCTAGTTGGGGTATCCAGAAATTAGCAGTGACTGTCTACAGATGTACTTTAAAGGAAGACATCCTGTAACCCAGTTTATGGGTAGAGCCTACTTGTGCCAAGGCCAGTTGTACACCCCACTCTCCACAGATCATTTGGTGAGAAAATATTGTGAATTTTAACATTATGGTAACATCTAGTTTTAAGAATGTTCATAGTTTGATGTTAGATTATTTAAGATGCACAATTTAATTTTTGTTCTCAATTCTTTTTTATATATTTGTAAGGGTAGTAAGTAGAGCTGGCTGAAACTTAAGAGATTTTGGTTTACCAGAAGTTTTGGTACTTTCATATTTACTTTTGTTCCAAATTAGAATGAAACCATATTTACCAAAATTTCTCCACAAACTGGAGATAACCTGAAAATTTTGTTTTAGAAACACCAAAATATAGCGTTCCCCAAACAAATATGCGAAACTGACATTCTTGTAATTTACTGAATAGTAGCCATGAAACTGACAAGAATGTCATTTTCTCTTTCTGGAGCTCTCAGAGCTGCTAGTCCCCCAGCTGGAGCTCTCAGGTCTATAAAGGCTTCCAGGGCCCCTGCCATGGAGCTGGAAGTCATCGGACTGGCTCCAGCCAGAGCTCCCAGGGCTGCTGCCGTAGAGCGGAGACCCTGCCAGCCCCCAGAACCCTGGCTCCAGCTGAGACTCTGGGGTCTGGCAAACTCTTTGCCCAAAGTGGGAAGCCTAACAGGCACCAGAATCCTGGCTTCAGCTGGAGTTCTGGACAGTGGCAGGGTCCCTGCCATGGAGCTGGTAGCCTAGCAGCCTTGAGAATGCTGACTCCAGACAGGGCTCGCAAGGTTGCTGCTGCAGAGCAGGGACCCTGCCAGACCCCCAAAGCCCTGGCTCTGCGGGTTTGCATGCTTCCTGCTGGAGATGCGGACCCTGGAAAACTGGCAGGTTTCCTTGTATTTCAACAGAAGTTTTGTCAAATCTCTAAGAGATTTGATGAAACATTTTGCTTCACTGAATCAGGCCTGCACTACTCGTAAAGTGACGAGGGCCACATTACTCCAAAGAAAACAGCTGAGGGCCGAACCCCCCTGACCCCGCGGAAACACCCCCCCCACCCAGCACCTCACGGGCCCTGTGGAAACACCCTGCCTCAGCACTGCCCAGCCCTGCAGAAACAAACCCTCCTTCCCCAGCGCCGCCCCACCAAAACAGCTGTGGGGCAAAAAGGAAGGTTGGGGGTGGGGAGGTGATACTTGATTTTAAATCAACCAGGGCTCCCAGCTGAAGAGGTGGCTGGGAGCCCTCAGGGGCAAATTAAAGGGCCCGGGGCTCCGGCGCCTGGGGGAACCCAGAGCTTTGCGGGACTGGGGCAAGGATTTAAAGGGCCCAGAGCTCCTGCCACTGAGGGGAGCCCGAGCCCTTTAAATCCCAGCCCCAGCCCATCCGCTGGAGCCATGGCCGGGATTCAAACGGCTCTGGGCTGTCTGCAGCTGCGGGGAGCCCTGAGCCCTTTAAATCTCAGCCGCCGCCGGGAATCTCTGCGGGCTGCCCAGAGCCCTTTGAATCCCGGCCACGGCTGAGATTTAAAGGGCTCAGGGCTCCCCGCCGCTGTGGGCAGCCCAGAGCCCTTTGATTCCCGGCCGCGGCTGAGATTTAAAGGGGTCTGGGCTCCCCGCTACTGCGGGCAGCCCAGAGCCCTTTGAATCCTGGCCACGGCTGAGATTTAAAGGGCTCAGGGTTCCCCGCTGCCGTGGGCAGCCGAGAGCCCTTTGAATCCCAGCCGCGGCCGGGAATCAAAGTGCTCTGGGCTGCCCGCAGAGTGCCATGGGCGTGGGATTTAAAATCCCCTCGCGGGCCGCACAGTGAGCCTCCACGGGCCGTATGTTGTGCAGGCCTGAGTGAATTAATATTTTCAGATGAAACTGTTTCATTAGAAAATTTCTGACCATCTGTAGTAGTAACTTGTGTGTGACAACTTCCTAAAATGGAGGACACTGAATTTTTATATTACTACTTTAAAAAAAAATTCCTTTCAATGAGTATATAGATTTCAGGTTGATTTAGATTTTTAGAAATTCTTTAGGCCAGCACCTTTACTCTTCCTGCAATTTTCTGACTCAGTCAGTATGCATCTTCCAGCTTCTGCAGCAAATGAAGCATGGGTCCTACAAACAGTCTCCTTCACTACACAGCCCTATTTCCAGAGGCAGTCTATTCACTGTGCACTGAATCAGACAGGGGTCCTGTGGAAAAAAGTAGTATGTGATAATGTAATTAAAGGCTGTATCTTAAAGCATTTATGAAAGGGGAGCAAATTAAGTAGCACAGGTGACCTTAAATTCTGGCATTTCCTAGCCTTTGAGTGCTTGACTCTGGAACCTTAAAAATGTTCTTTTAACATATTTGTGTGTAATTTCCCAGGTTTTTGAAAAACCTAAGTGAAAAAACAGAAATTCCATCATGTTGCATCACATTTATACCTATATAAATCCATAAGGTTAGAACCCTTAGATGCATCACCCAAAACTTTGTCACTTGAGCTAATGGAGTAAATAACGGTCATGGGTTGTTATCCTGTAAGTAGATCATTCCGAGAGCTGAATGGGGTATTTTGCCAGTGAGTTTCACTGATATCTGCTGACAGTGGAAGAATGGTAAAACTCAGGAATCTTGGGTTCCATGCCAGGCTCTGGAGGGAGTATGCTCCAGTGGGAACAGTCCAGAGACACTTCTGCCTATTCCCACCCCCAAAGAACGACCCCTTCTGCCCCTCCCCCTCCAGTCTGTTCCTGTGCTGACTCTTTCCCACCCCTGGCTCCTTCTCCAAGTCCCATTCTCCTTATTTTCTCAACTCTTGAGTTGTCACCAAGTCCTAGTCTCCATTCCTCAAGCATCTCTCTCCCAGTCCCAGTCTCCTTGCCCTGCTAATTCTAGTCACATCTGTCTGGACTCCCAGTTGTAGTCTCACCCCTCCCCCAAAACTCCTTGTCCCAGGTCTTCTTGCCCATGTAGTCCAAGTCCCCCCTCCTGCCCCACTCATCTCACGGACTCATAGACTTTAAGGCCAGAAGAGACCATCTTGATCATCTAAGTTAGACTCCTGCACATTGTAGACCATAGAACCTCATCCACCCACTCCTATAATAGACCCATAACCTCTGACTGCATTACTGAAATCCTCAAATCATGATTTAAAGACTTGAAGTTACAGAGAATCCACCATTTATGCTAGTTTAGACCTGCAAATGACCAGTGCCCCATGCTGCAAAGGAAGGCGAAAAAGCCCCCAGGGGCTCTGCCAATCTGACCTGGGGGAAATTCCTTCCCAACCCCAAATAGGGCAATCGGTTAGACCCTGAGCATGTGGGCAAGACCCCCCCAGCCAGACACTTGGGAAAGAATTCTCTGTAGTAACTCAGAGCCCTCCTTGTCCCAGTCTCTTTGCCCAGCCATTCCTAGTTGTTCCCCCACACTCTGGCTCCTGATTAGATCTGTCTTCTGTCCCCAAACTTATTTTCCCCACCCAACTGGTGCTCTGTCCCCACCATCCTTGCTGAGTCCCAGTTCACTCCACCCGTTTCCTCATACAGTCTCAATCTCTCCCCAATTTATTGGGTTGCAGTTCCCCCCTTATTTCTCTCCCCAGCTCTCAGTCCTAATCTCCCTGCCTAGCCAGTTTTAGTCTCTCTACCCCAACTCCCAGTCCTAGTTTCCCTTTCTCCCAGTCCCAGCCTTCCAGGTGTCTTGTCCCAATCTACTCCCCACAATCCTCACTCCCCTTGGTACAGTCTTGTCCCCTCTGAGTTTGAATCAGGCAGGTTTCTCCTCCTCCAGATTGCCTCATCCAGGCACGGGGTCATTGATAGGGTCCCTGCTCTCAGTTCAGGTTCTCAGCTTAAAGCTCTTTCCCATTACAGGGAAAGTTTTGCATAGCCCTGGGTTAGAGCATGACAAGCATGGCTGGAATCTTTGAAATTTAACAAGTTGCTACTTAGCATGTTCGAACAGTGACTTTTCAAAGGTTTATAACTTGGCCAAATGTGGGTGGGTTTTTCCAGGGATGAAAAAAGGCACATTTCTTACACAAAGGCCACTCTTCTGTGCTCCAAAGCATAGACTTACCAGAGCCTTTCGGATAAAAGGTCACCTGAATTTTAAAGTGAGCAAAAAATATATATTTTCCCTGTGTCAGATTCCCCACGGTACAATCTGAACTGTTCAACAGCAATGTTTCCAGAAATCTCTAGCTTGGGGTGCCTTTTACATTGCTTTACTTCCAGAACAGCACTCCTTGTCTGGTCACTCAGCCTTCAGCATGTAAATTCACTCTCAGCTAAATACATGAGTGATCTCCCAGCCAGGCATGAACTACCCACAAATTCTTAGTCCCAGCCTTGTTCCCCAGAAATGTGCATCTTGCACTGCACAGTATTCTCCTGGACAGTACAAGTTCATAGATAGTCCATCATTCCAACACTGGGAAGTGATAATGCCTCAATCTTGTATTCTCAAGTAGAGGTTCCCTACACGCTTTAATCCAAACACATACTGATTAAGATAAAGTTATTAACTACAGAAAGATAGATTTTTTTTTTACAAGTATAGATGCATATAAGCCAGGATTGGTTACAAAAGAAATAAAACCACATGCTAATATCTAAATGAACTCAAAAGCAAAATGTCTCTCTCACCATAAACTGCAACAGTTCACAGGCTGAATTTCTTTTCTAGCTAGGGACCATTCCCCCCTTAGTTGAATTCTTCAGGTGTTCATTAATGACATAAGCGGAGAAAAGGGGAGAGGTGAAGTCTTTTTCTCCCCCTTCATAACTCAATTTCTTGTACTAGAAACCAGGGCCGTCCTTAGCCATAGGCAGAACAGGCAGCCGCCTAGGGCACCACTGGGTCTGGGGGCACCGCTCTGCTGGGAGCCCGGACAGACGGGAAGCAGTGGAGCATGTAAGAGCTGGGCTGCTGGGTCCTAGAGAGAGCCGAATGCAGCACAGTCTGAGGGAGGGGATTGGCTGCTGGGGTCTCTGGGAAGGGGTGGGGGAAGGAACTCACCTGTAGGGTGACCAGATGTCCCGATTTTATAAGGACAGTCCCGATTTTTGGGTCTTTTTCTTATATAGGCTCCTCTTCCCCCCCACCCCTGTCCCAATTTTTCACATTTGCTGTCTGGTCACCCTAGGTGGGGGTAATTGGTACCTATATAAGAAAAAGCCCCAAATATTGGGACTGGCCCTAAAAAATTAGGACATCTGGATCTGGTCACCCTAGGTGGGGAGCACGTCTCTCCCCCAGGCTGGCAGTGATCCACCTCATCCAGGGGGAGCTGCACAAGGCAGGATGACCTGCTGTGGCTCCATGGGTGCCCCGTCCCTGAGATCAGATGCTGTGCTGACTTCACGGTGGTCGTTGGGCTGGCGGTGGTGCCCATTGGCATATGATCGGAGATGAGGGTTTGCTGCTGCTGTTGCCATTCTGCATCCCAAGAGGATTTTGGGGTCCTGCAGTTTTCCACCTATCTCCTCCTCTACTGCAGCTGTTGGACCAGCAGGCTGGGGGGTGAGCCAAGCATGAAAGCAGTACTGAGTTGCCATTTAGATTGTCATTTAACAAATTTGTTTGCCAAAAGAGCTTGCTAACAATCCTGAATTCAATTTCAATATTTTTGTTTTAAAAAATCAATATCTTAGCCAAAAACAGAAAATTAAGTTGTTGACAATTATTTGTGACAAGTTTGGTATGGGGAAGGGAGTGGGCCAGTTTTCATCAGAGAAACAAAAAATGTTGACTGACTTTCCTATAGCCCTGTTACTGCTAAATAGAGCCCTCCAACAACTGTAATATGCTTTCATCCACGAAAGCTCATGCTGCAAAACGTCTGTTAGTCTATAAGGTGCCACAGGATTCTTTGCTGCTTTTACAGAACCAGACTAACACGGCTACCTCTCTGATACTTGTAATATGCTCATCTCCTTACTAATGTATAGAGCAGGGGTCGGCAACCTACGGCACACGTGCCAAAGGTGGCACGCGAGCTGATTTTCGATGGCACACAGCGGCGGGCTGAGCAGCGCAGCCCACCGCTGCTCTGGGGTTCTGGCTGCTGCCCCATTGCCACCCGGGGTCCCGGCCGCCGGCCCCACTCAGCACCCACTGCTGGCCTGGGGACCCCCAAGGAACCCCAGGCTGGCAGCGGGCTGAGCAGGCCGGTGGCTGAGACCCCGGCTGAGCCACTCAACCCGCTGTCGGCCTGGGGTTCCATTCACTTAGCTGGTAGCGGGCTGAGCAGGACTAAATTCAACGAAATAGGAAAACAAGAGCAACTAATGACAAAGTGCAAGAACCTAGAGCAGTGGTCCCCAACCTTTTTCGTCTGGCGGTCACCAGACAAAGGACTGTGGCAGTGGACGAGCATCCACTGAAATCCCACCAAAATTCGGCAGCATTTCAGCGGCAATGCCTCTGGATGACACTGCTTATCGGCAGCAAGCGGCGTCATCCAGAGGCGTCGCCGCCGAATTTTGGCGGCATTTCGGCGGATGTTCGTCCGCCAGCCAGTACGCAGGTGCACTGAGAGGCCCCTGTGGGCGCCATGGCACCCTCGGGCACCATGTTGGGGACCCCTGACCAAGAGAGCCTCCTGAAGCACGGCGATCGTTTTTGATTTAAATGGACTTGAACTGTATGAAGAATTGAGGACACTGTCATCAATGTTGCCACATGCAAAATCGATGCTGGACATTGTACAGTTTACTCATACCAGCAAACTTGTTGACATATATCCTAATGTGTACGTTGCCACTCGTATTCTACTGACAATTCCTGTAACAGTAGCATCAGGAGAACGGAGTTTCTCAAAACTAAAGCTCATTAAAAACTATCTCCGCTCTACAAGGAGTCAGGAACACTTGACTGGTCTTGCTATTCTTGCAGTCAAACAAGACATCACTTTGTCTTTGTCATACAATTACGTTATTACTGATTTTGCAGCCAAAAAAGCCAGAAAGATTGCTTTTAATTAAAAACTAATCCTTGTTTCAATACCTCTTCATATAAATTTCCAATAAAATGTTGACAAATTAAAAAAATTACATTATTTGCATCATTCTGTCAAATCAGAATTTTTTCTATAGTGCTACTTCTTTAGTCCTAGTCCATCAGCATTACAGTGTGCTTAATTAAGTTAAACTGGTTTTAATAACATGCATGTGGCAAGTTTTCCAATAGTGTAAGCTTATGTTTGCGTTGCTAAGAGCAAGACAGGCACAGGGGCACCAGTTTAATAATCCTGCCTAGGGCACCATAAATCCTAAGGATGGCCCTGCTAGAAACATCCTTGCTGAGTCTTGGTGACAGGCAGTCCCGTGTGGACTTGAGGTTTGAAACATTCCTGTGATGCAATGTAAATTTCTCGTTTATACCTTCCCCCTGCTGGTAAATAGACAGTTAAGTAGGTAATGGCCCCTTAACACCTTGCTGGTGTGCTAGTGGGTCTTTGTTTCTAAGGCTTTGTCTACACTGGCACTTTGTCGGCAAAATTTTTGTCATTCAGAGGTGTTAATCCCCTCCCGCCACAAACGACAAAAGGTTTACCGACAAAAAGTGCTGGTGTGAATAGCTCTTTGTCAGCAGAAGTGCTGTCCTGTCGATAAAGCCAGGGCCGCTCGTGGGAGGTGGAAGTTTTTTGTCGGCAGGAGAGCTCTCTCTTGCCGACAAACAGCAGCTACACTGCATGCCTTTTAGCGGCACGGCTGTAGCTGCACAGCAGCGTCACTAAAAGCCTCGTAGTGTAGCGATATCCTGAGAAAGTGGTTTGTGGGTGTTACCTGAAATTACAATATATTTCAGTAACAATCATATAGTAAAAACTTACAACTTTACACATAGTGTTGCTACATATATCTCAACAGAATGATAATATTCAGCAGAGTATGAGTTTACAATGATATTTTGTACAAAATATATCGTAATCTTATAAAAGTGGTGAACATGGGGTACAGGCTGTCCTTGTTCTTGGAAATGACTGACCATCCTGTAATGGGGGAGGGATGCGGAAGAGTGTCCTTTGTGTAAGGAAAGTTTTAAGCTGAAATTTTCTAAACATCTGTCAACAAAAATTTCAGCCTAAATGATTAAAGTTTGGCAATGTTATAAGCAGGTGTAGTAGGGTCTTTATTAATGGAAAAAAATAGACAACCTTAATATTATATGGTAGTGGCAGCCCCATCTGTAGCAATAATAATAACTTGATAATAGGCTGAAAATTATTAGTAATATGACAGTGTCAAACGAGCTTTAACAATTCTTTGTTATTTTTTAGGAAAGGTTTGAGAAATTTGTGATGTACCTTATGAAAGCATTAGACTTTGCAATACACGATCCAAGGTAAAACTATCTGATGGGGGTTACAGTTCCAAATCTCAACAGTGTTACTGACCTAGTTTTTTAAGATAATTGCTTCTCATACTTCCATTTTGTGGGTCTCTGGGTAACACAGATCTTTTTGTGGAGCATATCTGTCTCAGTCCTACTCCTTTTCTGTAACAACAGTAGTGCTTCCACCATATGAAAAATAATAGTAGAACAGTACTAAGGTGACAGGATGAATATAAATGTGCTTTAATATGATATATGTGGCTGCTTATGTCCCTCCATTTTATAACTCTGCTGGTGGGAAGGACAGCACAGGGTTTGCTCTCATTGATGTATTCCTGAGGTGCCTAGTGTCCCCAGTCAGGATGGTAGGTGCTATACAAACAATAGAAAGATGCAGTCCCTACTTTTGTTGTTTAGAATCTATATAAAGAGACTTATTTAAAAGTATATGTTTATCTCAGGTTATAAAATCCTATTTCTTGTTTTTCAGATATTATTTTTTGATATATAATGCCTCAGTCCTTTACTGGCAGGTTGTAAGGCCATATCTTAA
Organism: Mauremys mutica; assembly: GCF_020497125.1. Lineage (NCBI taxonomy): Eukaryota > Metazoa > Chordata > Testudines > Geoemydidae > Mauremys > Mauremys mutica. The sequence goes on from NC_059078.1 coordinate 101,215,106, forward strand.
GCCTGGGTTCCGCTACCTTCTTATTCCCAGCCTATCTCAGATTGTAACAGCATTAAATCAAGCTGAAGAGCAAGACAAGCAATGGCGAGCAGAACTCATGATGTAAGTTTGAACTGTTATTTTAGGACCAGGGTCCTGTAGTCCTTTTGTGCATGCAGCTCCCATTTATGGTTATCTTTGATCACAAACTGGCATATTAAATCTTATTCTAAATATATTGTGAGTATAGTACGACTTGTTAATCATAGAGCAGAATTTCATAATTAGTACATAGACCAGTAGTTGTATAGAGAAGACTGCAGGACTAGACCCCTTAACTGTTCTTTAATAAAACCTGTATATATAGTACGAAAGATACTCCAGTTTGATATTTGTATTGTGGTTAAAATGGAAGTGACATCCATGGATTTGACATGTCACAAGAGTTAGAAAGCTATAGTCACTGTCTCTGCAACAGGTTGTCTTGCTTCTTATGGTCAAAATATATATTTTAAAAATCCCTGTATGTAAGGGAGTTGTGGAATTACTCTTGGAAGGAAACTTTTACTGCCTATATCTAGTCAGTTCCAGTCTGAGGCATTGTAACCTGTTGGATTAAATCAGCTGTGGTGCTGAATTAACTGTTGTGTGTGTCCTTTTAGGTTAGGAGACAAACTAGCTACATCATGGCTTAGGAACCATTTTTCTTCAGGTAAAAATCCCAAGCCTAGATTGGGTCAACAGACATATCTCCTGTCCCCTGATCCTTGGAGAGGGTGGGAGGTTCCTGTCCCTGCCGGAGAGTCAGAGGGGAGCATATTCAGTACTTCTGGTTTCCTTCTTTTTTGCCCGATTGCCTTATATGATAATTGGGTTTGGCAGAATGTATGACCTTACCCCTGAAAAATTGACATCCAAACTGCCGTTATTTAGATGTCACCAAGGAGGAAGACTAGGGGCAGTCTCTGGCTGCATAGCTAAGAAGGCCCTGAAGTGCTGTCTGGCCAGTAGCCAGAGGAGCTCTCTTTCTCTCAGATGAACGAGTGAAAGGTCAAGTGAATTTGTGAAAGGTTAATTTTCGTATTAACTTTTTCTCCTGTTTAATGTAGCTGAACGTCAAAATGAAATTTCATGAAATAAATGTGTTTAGTGAATGACACTTGGAAAATGTATACTAAATACTAAATTTTAGAGTAAAAGGCACACAGATGAATACTAGTGCTCAGTCAGTTGAGGTATGTGGTTTTTTTCATCCATATGATCAGCCATGCATCATATGTTAGTACACTAACTGAGATATAATATTTCTGAGACAACCTTGGGTATAAGCATTATTCTTCATTATCAGACAGCACATTTTATGACAGTAAAATATGTGAACTCATTTTGCCATGTATAATTCATGCATATATTACTGGATTATATATTAGAAGTAAATTCTCATTAAAGTAATCTGATTCTGTTTAAGCCTTTATTTTTTATCAGTAAGTATTAGTAGCATTTTTCTACCATGGTATCTTAAAGGTTCTGTCTTACTAATTTGAAACAAAGCCACAGGATAAAAGAAGTAGGTCTCATTCTAATTATTCTCTAAAGCTAAATTTTGATCCACATCTTTGTTAACAGGGCCTTTGGCATGAGCATTAGCAGTGCTGTCATAGCTTCTGCAATTTCTGTAGCAACCCTCTTCTCCAAAGCAGGAGCCAAAAGACTAAGGAAGGGAAAGAACTTCAGATACCATGTTGTTAGATTTAAACCATCAATTTTGATCTTCCTTGACAGTAGCAGAGGAACTTATTGTAATGTTCAGCCATTTCAATAGTTAATTTCAGAGAACCTATATTTTAAGTCATATGGCACTGAGAGAAGTAATTAGTAATTTTGGCATTCTGAAAAGTTCCCTAGTGCCATAGCTCAGATTTAAACCAGCTGATTTTTTTTCATATTTATATAACTTTTAGGTTTTTCCTGTACATCTTATTTGTTTAGTATTTGGAGTAATGAGCACTAGGTTATACAATTAACTGTGGGCAGAATATTTAACTATTGATGCTCATAATAAAAAAATTCTAATGTAGTTCCATATAGTCTATAATCATCTCTGTTTCAGAGATGCAAATATTAAAGGTATCTAAAAAGTCCGTATTGCTTGTACAGGGAAATTCAATATGAAACAAGGCTGGAATGTCACTTAAAAAGATAGGTAAAAATATGAGATTTTGTTATATGTTTATTGTTGTGGTGGGTTTTGTTGTTTTGGTTTGGGATGCATTTAAATGCAATGAGAACAGCAGAAAGATGCATGGTAGTTATAGTATTCCCATGCAGAATCTAGTTTAAACAATGCTCAGTGGATGCATTCCAAATGTTATTTCACTGTGTGAATTGTCAGAGGCCTTAATCTGAAGTTTTGTGTGTGAGGACATCTGCATGCATGCTTTTCTGGCACTAACAGTGGGATGTAAATGGAATTTGAATGTGTTTTGTGTGTGTGAATTCTGTCTCTCAGGCTCCTAAGTATTAGTGCTCAAAAAGGACACAGGAAGGTGTATTTTGCTCCTATAGATTTCCTGGGTTAAAGGGGAAATTATGTGGTTGGATAATATTTAAATATTATTTTAAAGCAGTTTTTAGCTGGTCACAACAGTGGGTTCCAACAAAATAAGTCGGAACGAATTCCTTTAGCGGTATGGGGTCCTGCTAAAAAGACCACTTCTCTCCTAGTTTGGGACTTCTACAATTGAGATTGGCTTGGTTGCTTGAGCTAACAGCCCTGGGTTTTAACAGAGAGTTATCTGGTGTTCTCAGTGAAAGAGCCTTGATCCTTTTTCCATTTTCGTTCAGTAGAGTTGAAAAGTACTTTCTTGGGGTCTTTCTGGGTTGAAGAGCGTACATAGACTAAGACACTTGCAGAAAAAAGAATGTTGAAAATAACTCCGCTCAGAATGCGAGTAGATTTGCTTCATTTTTAATTCTACGAAAAGCAAGTGACATCAGAAGTCTTCACAAAAATAAATAAGAAAAGCAGTAGGAGCAAAGAGAAAAAAATGTTTTAGGTAGAAAATCATCATCAGTGCATTTTTCTAGAACTTACCGCGTAAAGCAGAATTGAAGCTAGGTTAATGGTATCCACATTGTCACATTTTTTCAAAAGATTTGAAAGATATTCCGTGCTTAGATGCCATGGTGCCTTCGAAATACTTAAGATAGACAGCACAAGGAACTTCTTCCAACTGATTTATTGCCTATGAGGAAAAAAAAGAATGGAGAAGTTGTAGTTGTTTGACATTTGTAATTCTATCCATAGATTAGTATTTCATTTGAAGTTTTGTAGAACTGAACATAGAAATGTGTTGTTTTTCCCCTAGGCCAGTGATAAGGAAAGTCTTAAATGAATGCAGTGATTTTTATTTTAAAAACCCGCTGATTATCCAGATAGTTCACTACAGTGGGTATCATATATGGATTCCCTGAATAAGACCAGGTGTAAACTCCAAACGCTCTTTAGGAATTTGCCCACTGAATTGGTGGAAGCTGTTCCATATGTGCGCCAACTAACTGTACCAGTGCTGCCTCCATTTTTCATTGACTGCCATTGTTGCAGCAGTTCCTGAGATAACCATTTTGCAGACCATTCGAGCTCATGATGTATTTCTGCCTCATTTCTCCCTTGATCTCTTTGTGGCCTTTTCGGTTCTTCCATTTACCAGGCGTGACAAATGTGGGAGTTTTCTGTAATAATATTTTTATAAGCTGTCTTTGACACTGTACCTGATCACCCTTATTTTTGTGTCACCAACATCATAAGATGTTGAGCACCAGATGCCTGGCTGTGTCCACACCCTGACAGATAATCTTCGTAAAATCTTTATGCTTTTTGGGGTGTGGCAGAAAATTCATTTAGGTATCAGCCTGCTTCCATAGCTTGAACTGTGCCTTGCCCATGTAAGACATAGCTACCACAGATGGCAGCTGTTGAAAAAAGGTAAACCCTTTTCTCACAGGCAACCTAGCTTCCCAACTCAGGGTCTGGGGTGATGCACTCTGAGTTTATCCAGTCTAGTGTTGGCAACTGTCAGTCATGACTCTAGGAATCTCCTGGATAGGGCCTGAGTCATTAAACCCAGAAACCTTAGCCAGCCACCTCTAAAACTGAAGAATAGTTGGCTATTTCTGGGCACACTCATTCCCTTTGCACTCTCTGCCAATGTGGTCAGCCTCTGAAATGTCACTAGTTTCATGTGTGTACAAATAACTTTATTGAATTTCCTTGTCAGCTGGGCTTTCTGATCCCAAACAAACTACACTTTGGATGAGCCCGTATATCAGAGGACCAGTAAAGGAACAGCACTACTAATCTTTGCATACCAATGAAAACTGGCAGGAACAAAGTGCCAAGAATGTAGATTATCCCTGCCAAAAAGGAGCCAGTATGACAAAAGAAACTGACAAATTGTTCTCTTATTTGCTTTCAGACTGGCCAGGTATCCCGGATCTACAGGCTTTGGTCTATGACCATCCTGTAACCAGGTCCTTGAGAGTGACCTCTTTAGTGTGCCAGACCCCAAGGACACACACAGTTCTTCAGCCTCTAAGGCTCTGAAACTGGGCCTTCGGGCACCAGTGTCCCTGTCTTTCTCTGTGGCTCCCTGCAGCGAATCCAGCCAAGCCAGACTCCTATGGGAGGCTTGTACTCTACTCTTTCAGGGTGCAATGCTCTCCGTACATATTTGCAGCAATACTAGCCAGCCTTTTCAAAACAAGGTAACCATTTATTAGTCCCCTGCCATATAAATTCTGAAAGTCCTTAGTTTAGCAAAGAGAGGTAAGGTTCAGACAGAGATCAGACTGGCCAACGCCAGGCCAGGGCTCCCTGGAGGCATGCTGCTGGTGAAACCATCTTGGCTCCTCTTCTCTGCTCTGTCCCTTTGTCTTTGGCTCCAGGTATGTGTCTGTGTCTTTGAGAGCTCAGCTTTTAATATAGCCACCCATTACCTTGTCTTTATTCTCCAGCTCCAGCCATGCTATATTCACATGTTCAGCTGCCTCTGGAGCTAATCTTTGGTCATAAGGTTTTCCACTGTCTCTGTAGGGTCTTCCATTCAAGTATGTTGATTCCAGCCCAGACAGTCCTAATGGCTATTATCTCCCAGAGAGAAAATGAGTTCTCCCTTCTGCCTCAACCCCCAAGTGGGTAGCGATGCCAGACCATGGGCATAGATGTGCACAAATATTCATGATTGCATTTTTCTGGTGTTTATAATGAAGTGCAGCAGAAAGTTGAGGCGTGAAATTCTCTTTTTGGGAGAAAGTGAAAGCCAGTGTGATGAAAGCAAAAAAGGCTTATAGTCACTTCCTAAGGTCTTTTGTCCAGTCATTCACCCTCTCCACCACAGAGGTGTGAGCAATAAGCACAAACTGAGAAGCCTGCTTGTATAACTAAACCGGGATTTAAGTATTGAGAAAATGAGGAAATTCTACCTACTTTGAAGACCTTCCTTAAGGAGGGAAACAAAAAGCTTTTTATCTCTGATGTCCCCTAAATACCGTCAATGAATAGGTCTGAGCATTAGCCAACAAGGCTACAAAATTATTTTTTTTAAATATGTTTCAAAATGCACCCCTTTTTTAATGTAATTGATCTTAGGAATATGAGCAAAAGACACTGCAGGGAATTCCAGTCCCTCCTGGCAAAGAATATTAATGAGCCTCTGACACTAGAGGTATCCCCACTGGATTATAATTTTCGTCATTACAGTTTTTGAGATCTATCTGTTGGCTAGTTTTTAATTCATTTAATGTGTGCTACATTGATTTTGTGTAGAGCTAATAATTTAATTAGAATGGAATTAAGTCAAATGTCTCACAGAAGCCTATTATGACAAATAAACTTGATATTTTTGATGAGATTACAAATTTGGTTGATAAAGTAATGGTTGACAAGACTATTTTCCATAAAACCACGTTTAACTTTAATTATAATACTGTCTTTTAATTATTTACTGATTGGATTGTTTATCAGCTTTTCCAAAACTGTGCCCGAGATCAATGCCGGCCTATAGTTAACCAGGCCATTCTGTATAGCCTTTTAAAATATTTGCACAATTTTCCAGTTCTTTAGAATTTCCACAGTGTTCCAAGATTTGCTAAAAAGCTACATCAGTGAGCCAGGGACCTTCTGCCTATTCTTTTAAAACTCTTAGGTTCCACTCATGCTACCACTGGTATGTTTTACGAAGCTGTTTTCACTCAAAAACTGGTCTCCTCCTTCTGGAAATTGTTCCCCCCCCATCTAATGGCCCTAACGTGGTGTCCTCCAAGGCAGAGAGGATGGGATGGTCAGTGTAGCAGCTGATGCTTTGGCCTTCCTCTGCTAACTGTTGCACAGGAAACTCAGGTGGAGTTGGACTTCACAACATTCAAGGACTGTGCACTTCCACTTTATGCAGAGGAACTTAGCAGTTCTGATGTGTCCCTTCAGGGCCACAGAATAGGAAACTAGAATGACCCTTTAAACAATATTCGCAGGAGCCAAAACAATAAAGGTAAGATGAAAGCATAGCTACTCTAGATATAGAGTGTGTGGGAGTAAGGAGACCTATAGTCAAGTAACTTAACCATTTCTTGGTTCTGCCTAAGCAAGTTCTTAAAAACAAACAAAAAATCCATTCTAAAATATCTCTGATATAAATTTTTGTTGCCCTTCCCCATAAATTTAGCTCAATTTAAAATTTCCTGCAGTTCAATTACCAATTCTTCCTCATGCTACTAGGCCAACTAAACAGCTGTCATTTTTTCAAACTCATTAAAGCGCTGATCCAGCAAAGCAGATGCATAATTTTAAGCTCATGATTAATTTCGTTGACTTCAATAAGAGCAAAGGCTAAAAGGCTTAAAGTTATGCATGTGTTAAGAGCATTTCTAGGTAAAGGCCTAATTTCCTTGTTTATGAAGTAAAAGAAAAATGGAATAGCTGGAGAGCAATTAGAATATTGGACTCCAGCCAGCTAGAGGCAAGAAGTACAAGGCTGTGGGAAATTATACTATAGATAAATACATTCTGTTTTCTCATATTTTTTCCAGTTTTCATATTAAAGAAAGCAATAAATCAATGTTTGATTTCTTCCTCTCCCCACCACACAAACACCATTTATCATGAGCTAATACAGCAGTACAGTCGGACAAGTTGTAATGTGCTTCCACTGTACTTGCAAAAAAATAAACACTGAATTTAAAGAAACGGTCTCTCCCAAGACGGAGGTATATTCTGATGTGGCGTTTGTGATCAAAATCAGAAAACTTTTCATTCTGAGAATTTGGATTAAATTGCTGCTCCTCTGAGTTTTCTTCTAATGTAAAGACAGTTATGGCTTGGAGTCAAGCCCAGAGTAAGGGACAGTATGATGTTTCATTGCTCCGTGTGGGGCCCAGGAGGGAGATTTATGACTTAATCACAATCTCCTTCCTCGTCTCCTCACTGCTCCAGTGTGTGAGTAAACAGTGCAGGTATATATTCAGTGCAAAATATGTTCCCTTCTGTGCTGACACAGCTACTCTAGCAGGGGTGTTAGGGAGGGGCTGGTGCTAAGGCTCCTCCCAGTTCCTCCCATATATCCCTTCCTGTCTACCTGTGTGAGGTGGGGCGTAGTCTGTGCAAGGTTGTAAGGAGGTGCTTTCCATTGTACCCCTCCGTTGCTGTACCAGACAGGGCACAATTTGGCCCTTAGTTATAGTCTTTAAACTGTTACACAATTTAAAATATTTTGATTATGCAGTCATTTACTTGGGTCCTGATTCTGCACCATTGACATCAGTGAGAGATTTACCACCAAGTCTTCTGTTTTAGTATTGGGGAGGGGGGGGAATAACATTATGTAACATGATCCCTTGTACATCTGATAGTATCTTTTATTGTATTACAGTGTCTCTTTTTTTTTTTTAAGTGGACTCTGGGAGGAAATGAAAAGTTGAACCCAACAGAGAAATATTCCAAATGTTATACTAAAGGCTGTGAAAAATAGCCTGGTATGAATAAATCAAATTATACCAAAATATCTGCTTTTGGGGAATGTTGGGGAAACTTGTGAATGCATATTATAGTATGTCCTGCAGGAGTAGTAGTAGTCTCTTTGCATTAACCTTTTCATCTTTTACATTTACTTTTATTTGATAGGAATGTTAAAATGTGTTATTTAAGACTTAACATTGGGTCTCTACTTGTTAAATCCTGATAAAATACTGAAAAATGCAACAGGTAGACTTCATCCAACTTCTGGCATGAATAGTGATTTATCTCACTTGACAGCTTTGGGAGTCCAATCCTTTCATCAGGTAGAGAAAAATAAATCCGAGAACACAGCACACTGAAATGTTTTACTAGCTTGTTTCATTTGATTTCACAGTTTCTGCATTTTTTTGTTTAATTCTTTGATTGAAAAGTACAGTATTCAAAAAACTGTCAAATCTAGTCACATGTGAGAAAATTTGGTAATTGTGATTTTGAAAACGCTGCATTAAATGGAAGATAAAAGCTATAAGGTGTTGTCAATGAAGAAAGGGCTTGGAGCTAGGAGATCTGTAGTTTAACCTCCTGTTTGGAAATTATTGCCTTATAGTACCATTCTTCTATATAGCACTGTAACGGGGTGCATGCAGCTCTTCTGGGAGAAGCATGAATCTATAAAGTCTCCCGATAGAATGTAAATAACTGAAATTTTCTTTAGATAACAAAAAGTGTTATTAGATGTTTAATATAATATATTTTTGTTTGACTTGCAGAGAGCTACTTGAATGTTTCTTGGATGCTTCAAAAGTGAAAGAAGCAGTGGATTTTTCATCTACAGCAGCCGCATTCATTAAAAATAATGTTCCAGATAAATACCAACACATATTTTCTCTAATGGTAATTTAAAATATATATCTGTCTCTATATATTTATATCTGTATCTATCTAATCTATAATATTTAAATTAAGGATCAGAATTTAATTCCAGAACTAGCAAAATGCCCTGTGAAGTCAGTGAGAGTTTTGCCAGCATCATGAATAAAGGATTTCAGCACTTTAAAAGTGGTTTATCACAAAATATAAAGATCACAAAATATCCCAGAATGCAGTTTCTGGTAAATTTTATTATTGAATTTCTCTTTTCCATTTATCAGAAATTTCAGAACTTTGAGTATAACTGAAATAACAAATAATGCAAGGTAAAGCAACATAGAATTGATGTACGACAAAGGCAGATAACAGTGAAAATAATTTGCATAATTGTTCATTTTGCTGTTGTAGGCTACAGTCAGCCCTGGGGTAATGTCACTAGATTTTTACACCATGTTATTCTTATAAAACAATATTATAGGGATAGCTACTGCTAATAATAATATTTGGGGATACTCTATGTTAATAACTTAATAAGCATAACTTGGGTTAATAAACTCTTCTTCATCCAATATGTTAATTAGCTTAGTTTACATTTATTAGCTCATAAATAAAATAACTCAAGTTAAACTATTTAAATATGAGAAAGTCCTATTTTAAAAGGCAAAAATTCCAGAGCAGCTAAAGTGTTTGGGAAAATGAATAAATGAACATGCGTATATAGGACAATTCTTTATTAAGTGTGCCTTACATTTCCCATTATACACATTTTTCCAAAACATTTCTTAATGTTGTAACATTTCCATGGTTTGCAACAGAACTGAAATTTGGCAAGGGAATGTTTGAGGTCACAGAAGTACCTCTTGTGGTCTCCCTTAAAATCCATTTAGATTTGGCCAAGTCTCAAATTGTTAAAAATCGCCACTTGCAATCTGCATTCTGCTTAATAGAGCTTGCTAGAGACTTACTGCTAAAATTGATTACCATTGCACCGGCACTAAGCATGTTCCCCAGCATCTCACTTCAGTGTGCCACTGATGGATTCTCTTCATTTTCAAAATGCTGATTGGCCTAGGATTAGATGCACTGAGTGTGAACTAGGAGACTATGAGATCTCAACTCATGTCCACTAATTGATGTTAATAATTCTGAGCTCTTCACATCATTATTGTTTGGCAAGACTTCATACCCCAGGGAGGGATTACAAAATGGAGGAATGGATTCCAAATCTTTAAAATGGGTGCAGGACTCCTTACAGTTGTGATATTAATGAAGCAGTAAAATGGAAAGCCAGGCTCTGCATTGCTAGCTGGTTGGAGACACTGTTGAGAGAATCAGCCTGGAAGTAGCCTTAAAATGAACATAAAATGGTTTTAAAATTACACCTGGATTGAATGTCTGAGCAGTGCCACCAAGCTTTGCCCTCCCTTTAGTGCTTTAGTAATAGCATAATTGATTCCAGGAGCCATGTACCCCATTCAGCTTTTAAATAACATTGCATGAGGAAAAATACTCTGCAGGGGATAAACATAGAGAATTCTTGAGTGGGAGATGGGTCGGGAAGGAGATAAAGAGATTGAAGAAAGGTAATGCAGGAATGGAAGAGCTTTTAAAATAACCAAAAAGTCTATTTGGGGTAGAGGGAAGCTAAACCTTCCTCACAAATAAGAGGAACAAAAGGTGAGATGGATGGGAGGACGGAGTAACAGGGTGAGGTGTGAGAGAAGTTGAGGTGGTCATGTTTGTTGGCATGTGGAAGATGAGTACAATAGGCAGTAAATCAGGGTAAATCAGAGCAGATGAATTTGTGTGCTCTGGTTAATGGTATATAAATATACAGGTGTGTGACAGTAGTGGTACAGTGTTCATTCACAGTACCAGGAGGAGACTGTTTCAGAATCACAGCTTTTAAATAAATGCTTTAGTTAGTACTTTAAATCAAATCCTAATAGTATGTAGAGGTTTCACTTAATGAGCCAAATCCTCAGGTGGCATAAATTGGCATAGCCCTAGTATGTAAAATATTCTTGCCTGTTATGCAGGAGGTCAGACTAGATTATCACAATGGTCCCTCCTGGCCTTAAAATCTATGGAAGGAAAAATGTAGTCAATTAACCTACATTAATTTACACCAGCTGAGGACCTGTTCTTTGTGGTTTATTAAAATGGTGGCTTATTTTGTTACAATTTTTGTAGGTGCATCACAAACTAATGAACACTTCCCAGATAGAGGAAGACATACAAAGCTCCATCAGTTTGTCAGTCATTTATAAAATTCAAACAATAAAATCGTAAGTATTGGAATCCATCTGTCCTTTTTAATGTTGATTTCTGACAATAAATATGTAAAGCCAGATCCTAGCTCCCGCTCTGGTGGCACAAAGCAGCTTGTAAAGCCAGCTTAGCTGATCACTCGAGGAATCTTCTCGCCTAAAGGAATCCTAGAAATCTGGGTGGCGTGGAGAAGCCATGATGGATCCAATGCCACCCCTCTCCCATCACCTAGCACAAGGGAAAGAGGTGAAATGGTCCATTGGGATAATGTGCCATTGTGTGAAAATTATGCTGAGGCCCAGAACTGAGGGAATTTAAAGATGTCTTAAAGTCATCATTGCATAAATGTAGCTGAGTACAGATAACTACATAAATCTTAAATGAGGAGAGAGAGAGTCACATCTTAAATATAGGGGGCAAGTCATAAAGGGAGAAATTATCACCTATAGCTTTTAAAAAATTAAAAACAAAGAACAAAACACAGGCATCTAGACCTTGCTTTCTCTTAGCAACTGCCAAACACAACTGAGCCCATGGTCCCAAAAAGTTAACCACATAATTTTCCCTACTTCTCAACCAAAGAGCCATTCATTTAAGGGCAAGTTCTGTTCTTATGTAGATAGAGGTAATTCTGGAATAACTTTTGCTTATGTAAATAAGAGCGGAATTGAGCACTCTTTTCTTTGAGCCCCTTTTCCTTGCCCATATGTTCATCCTCCATCTCTAACATTTCTCTCACTCTGAAGTTTTCTTCTTGTTTGGGATTGAAAACATTTCTTCGGATTCCAGATTCCATTTGAATCCAGATAATTCAAGATATCCAAGCGTATGCTGTTCATGTGGATATTTTCTTATATGGCATCTTGTTTCTTGGGAATCCTTAGCTATTTCTTGCCATGTTGCTACGTTTACTTTCATTTTGAATAATTCTGTTACAATAAGCAGCAGTACATTCCACTTAGATGATGAGGTAGAAACATTACTGTGGTATGGGGACATATAATATATCTACAGAGCAAAAAAAACAACCAAAACCCAAAACCCACAGAAGTGAGCCTCAGAGCCTGGGCCAACTGACTTGAGCCCACAAGGCTTGCACTGTGGGACTAAATTTATCAGTGTATACATTCAGGCTTGGGCTAAAGCTTGGACTCTGAGACCAAGTAAGGATGGAAGGTCTCAGAGCCCAGGCCACGAAAGTCTACAATGATATTTTTAGCCTCACAGTGTGAGCCACACAAGCCTGAGTTAGTTGACCCGGACTCTGAGACTCATTGCCTCAGGAGTTTTTTTGCAGTGTAGGTGTACCCAGAGTGTTACAGAAGAATATTTGAAATATTTATTTTTCTGATTAAATAATCATTAGTATTTAATATAATTGCAGACAATTGGATACAAATGAGTTTCCAAGAGAAGCCACCACAAGTCTGAATACTGTGTTTGAACTTTTGAAACAGTATGACGAGGATTCTTCAATTTCAGTTCTTGATGAAAAGTAAGTTTTATTGGTCATAGTCCTCTGAAAGCTCATGATGAGCCTGATTCTGCTCCCATTGAAGTCCATAGCAGAATTTCTATTGATCTTTGTGAAAGCAGTTATTCTTAATCATCATTATTTGCAATAATAATTAGACGTTCAAATGAGGGATCAAGGTCCACTTTTGCTAGATTAATCAGCCCTGTAGTATCAAATATCTTTTCCCTGTGTAGGTACTTATAGACCATGATTAAATCTTCTTTTAACTTTGTATTTGATAAACTAAATAGATTGAGCTATTTAGCCTCTCAATTTAATACAATTTTCCAGACCTAAACCATTCGAGCTATTTTCTGAACCCTCCCTAATTTTTCAACATGCTTTCTGAAGTGCAGACACCACACTGGACCCAGTATTCCAGCAGTGGTCTCACCAATGTTGTACACAAAGGTAATATCTTCTTTTTACTCCTCATGCTTGATATTCTCCTATTAATCCATCCAAGTACTATCTTAGCTATTTTAGCCATCATTTGCGCTGGAAGTTCATGTTAATTTGATTATCTTTCAGTCCTCCTTAGGGTCACAGCTTTCTAGAATGCAGTCCCCTTCCTGTAAGCATAACCTACATTCTCTGTTCCAAGATATACAACCTTACACTTGGCTGTAGTAAAATGCATGACATTTGATTGCACCAAGTTTGCCAACTGACCTGGATCACTCAATATCAATGATTTGACCTCATTATTTGCCACCTTGCCTGTCTTTGTGTTATCTGCAAGCTTTATCAGCAATTATTTTATATTTTCTTCCAGATCAGTGAAGATGATGATAAGAAATAGTGTTGGGCTAAGAACCAATCCCTGCAGGATCCCATTAAAACACCCTCACTGGTTGATAATTTCCCACAGACAGTTACATTTTAGTATTGATCAGTTAGCCTGCTCTTAATTAATTTACTGTTTGCTGTATTATGTATAGTGCTAGTATTAAATTGCAATGGCCTGCAGTATTAATTCAGATACCTTAGAGAAATCCAAGTGAGATTTATCACCTTAATCAGGGAATTATATCAAGTTAATTATATGAGACAAATGATCTTTTAATGATTTTATTATTTTTGCAGAATTCCTTTGCTTCTAGAATTGGCTCGTCTTTCTTTGAAGTTAAACTGTATCCAACTTGCATTTGATTGCATACATGATTTGAAGAGATCTGGGATTAAAGTAAGTGTTAGGATTACACTGGTGTAATACTTTATTGTAACTATGCTTCAAAACAATTCTGTAATGCATTGAGGCCTATTCTCGCATTGAGGCCTATTCTCACATTGAGGTACTGATGTAATTAACCCTCATTAATGTGAATAGGAGTTACTTGCATACATTTTCTGTCCCTAAATGAGAGATAAGATGAAAGATGAAGGAAAAGAGTTTAACTCACAATAGTTAAAAGAATAGTTTTGATAAATAAAATGTTAAATACAGATTCTTGTCCATATTTTGAAACTGTCTCCTGTGGAATGTCTTAATTGGGGATACCTCCAAAACTCCTCATGTGGGAGTTCTCTCTCTCTCAAAATGATGTCTGCATTTTTAGAGAAGATTTAACCAGTCCAGCTTTGGAAGATTCTGTCAGCCATCTATATGTAAGCTATAAAAGCAGTGATATTTTACTTAATATTCACGTCACTCTTTTTGAATAAAATATTGTGTAATCAACCTCAGTATACAGCAGGTGGATTCCAGCCCTGCTGAGAGGGAAGTGGGGCATTCATCTGTGCCAAGGTTAGGCTGTTAGTTAGGGTTAAGGTATGGGGCAGTTCAAGAGGGGCTTGCCAAAGACATACCTCAGGTTATTCACTCTTCTCGGTACTGGGAGGTCATAGGGCTGTTCATTCAATGAACACACAAGTCTGTATAGGCTGTGAAACCAGCTGCTCTTGCTAGCCCCTTCCATTGCTGGATTTGAGAGGTTGAGTCCTGCTCCTTCCCCAAGCCTCTTCTCCTGACATTTAATTGTTTTAATTATTACTATTCTGTAGTAATTAGATTATGGTGGCAAACAAAGTGTATACCTAGGGGATTGGAGTGGAGTATTGTGTGCCTGTCCTGCATGCTGTCACTATAACTGTTGGCCTGGATGGGTGTTTTCCCCTGTCCACTCTCACCTCCAGACTGGCTGAAGGGGCCTCTGGTGTTTATTCTTTCTGTCCCTTTATTGTCTACCACTGCACATAGGGAGCGCTAAAGTTCTCAGGCATTATAGTGTGTGGAAGAGCTGCTGTTCCTGTGGGGCAAGAGAAGGATTTACAGATTCAAAAACTATGTCCCTCTCCCCAAAGTGTGTGTGTGTATGTATATATATATGAGGGCACCTGTTGCAACCAATACTATTAAGGTTGCCTGGTGATTTCCATTATAAACCCCTGTTTTCAGTTGCTTGTAACTTTACCAAAATTTAACTGTTGAGGCTGAAATTTTCCATGTTAGCTGTCTACCTCAGGCTGATTTGTTTTTTGGTGTTGTGTTTTGTTTTTTTGATGTTTTTTAATTTCAACCAAAATGGTGTGGCCATTTCAAAGAATGAGGGTAGGGGAAAATAAAGTTTGGAAAGTTCTTGCACCCCCCATGCTTTGGAATAGCAGCTTGAAATTTGGCAACAGGGGGTGCTGTCAGTGATGTGTCTTTTTACTGCCCCAAGAAAATCGGCCAAATTTTGGCCAAGTTATAAGACTTTGAAAAATCATGGTTGACCCAAAATCGCCAAAGATTCCATCCTTACTGAGCATGCTTGAGCTTCTCACAGCTCCTAGTGCTGACTAACCTGTGCATGCACCATCCCCTACAGATTGACTGAGCATGCTCCTGCCCTTCATAGCTCCAGCATGTGAGCACGTTGTAGCATGCACCATCCCCACAGAGCGACTGAGTACACTGCAGCCCAGGGATATGGGGCAAACCTGCACTTTCCTTGTACTGTCTGCTTCTGGCTACTCTGGGCCAGGATGGGTCTGAGCACTAGATCTGAGAGCAGGGAGCCTGATCATCTATGCTTTCGGGGAGAGACTTGCTGTCACTCAGAGAATGTGGAAGAAAGCGTCTGATTCAAATGCAGCGGGGGCTAAGTGTCAGACCTAGGGCATTGTGGGGATAGACTGGGGGAGTATATTGGGAGCAGGAGCCTAGTGTATGAAGACTGATCCTGGTTGGGCAAAGAGACTGGGAGCTGGGGAGTAAAGTGTGCTTGGTGGAGGGGAGCAATGAGCTAGTGGGCACTGGGGGAAAACTGAGGTCAGACGAAAGTTTGTTGAATCAGAGAAATGTCTGCAAAACATTTTATTTTTGATCAATCAGCATTTTCTGTTGAAATTCTGTTTTGTCAGAAAATTCCTGACCTGCTGTACTATTGAGAGACCTATTAGAATAATTTTTCATATAGATTTTAATTTTGCACCTTTCAGAGGCAAATATCTGCATCAGATATCAACAATAGCATTGGAGCCCATCCAACATGTAAAATCAGATAATTTTGTTCAGTACCAGCTCAGAAGCAATCAACCATCATTCTTGACTCTTTTGTCTTACTCTTGAGAATTGTTTGTTTTAGATGTAATAGAACAGGGTTATCAGTACTCCTAAGAAGTAAACTAATGGAAAAAGAATGAAAGGTACCTGTCCTTTTCAATCAACACAAAATCTTTGGTGTTTCCATTTGCCCTTTCTACTGTACTTTGCAAACATAATGGGTTGAATTCTCCTAGCTGCCAAATCCTCTTTGGGCTTGGCTACACTTACAAGTTGCAGCGCTGGGAGTTACAGCGCTGGTCATGCAGCTGTGTAGGGCCAGCGCTGGAGTGTGGCCACACTGACAGCTACCAGCGCTGCAGTGTGGCCACACTTGCAGCACTTTCCAGCGCTGTATTGAGAGGTGCATTGTGGGCAGCTATCCCACAGAGCACCTCGTCCCATTTTGGCGCTGAGTATTGTGGGAAGGGGAAGGAAGTGTGCGGGTCATTCCGCTTCCTGTTTGCCAGCGCCCCGTGGTGCATCGCTTCACATCCCAGCATTCACTCTTTCCAGCAGCGTTTGGCGCCATTGTGAGTGTCTTTCTGTTTTACTCTCTGTGTGAATCGCGATTTCTGTGGCAAATGGAGCCCGAGCTGCTGAGGACTGTGCTGATGAGTGTCGCCAGCACAACACGTTTGGCAGTCGAGCTATTCCTTCAGCTCCAAAGTGACAGTGAGGAGTCTGACGATGATATCGATATCGATTCTCCTGCCGCGTGTGACACCAAAGTGCTTGTGGCATTCACAGAAATGCTCAGCACCGTTGAACGCTGCTTTTGGGCTCGGGAAACAAGCACTGAGTGGTGGGATCACATCGTCATGGAAGTCTGGGATGACGAGCAGTGGCTGCAGAACTTTCGTATGAGAAAAAGCCACTTTCATGGGACTGTGTGCTGAGCTCGCCCCCACTCTGCGGCGCAAGGACACAAGATTGAGAGCTGCCCTGACGGTGGAAAAGCGGGTGGCTATTGCAATCTGGAAGCTGGCAACTCCAGACAGCTACCGGTCGGTCGGGAACCAATTTGGTGTGGGAAAGTCGACCGTGGGAATCGTTTTGATGCAAGTTTGCAAGGCAATTAATCGCATCCTGCTAAGAAAGACCGTGACTCTGGGGAGCGTGCAGGACATTGTGGATGGCTTTGCACAAATGGGTTTCCCTAACTGTGGAGGGGCGATAGATGGGACGCATATTCCTATTCTGCCCCCCCCCCACCTGGCATCAGAGTACGTTAATCGTAAGGGGTATTTCTCTATGGTTCTCCAGGCGCTTGTGGATCACCGCGGGCGTTTCATTGACATTTACACAGGCTGGCCTGGAAAGGTGCATGATGCACGCATCTTTCGGAACAGTGGCCTGTTCAGGAAGATGCAGGCAGGGACTTTTTTCCCAGACAGGAAGATCACAGTAGGGGATGTCGAAATGCCCACTGTGATCCTTGGAGACCCCGCGTACCCGTTACTGCCTTGGCTCATGAAACCCTATACAGGGAAGCTTGACAGGAGCAAGGACCGGTTCAACTACAGGCTGAGCCGGTGCAGAATGACTGTGGAGTGTGCTTTTGGGCGTTTAAAAGCCCGCTGGAGATGTCTGTATGGGAAGCTAGACTTGGGGGAAAGCAGCATCCCCGCGGTTATATGCGCTTGCTGTACCCTCCATAATATTTGTGAAGGGAAGGGTGAAACATTCAGTGAGGCATGGACCACCGAGGTTCAAGTCCTGGAGGCTGAATATGCACAGCCAGAGAGCAGGGCTAATAGAGAGGCCCAGCACAGGGCTACAAGGATTAGGAATGCCTTGAGGGAAGAATTTGAGGCTGAAAGCCAACAGTAATGTTTGCTGCCTTGCATGGGAGTGAATTGCACTGCTTACACTGTTATTCTATTATCCATAATAATAATATGATTTGCAGTGCCTCTTTCTTTACTGGGCTAAGGTATCTTTCACTATCTGCTATAATAAAGACTGTTTTCAAAGCCAAGAATTGTTTTATTGAAAAGAAAAAATCTTCCTTGACAGACAGACAGACACACAACATTTCATGAACACAAGAGGGCAGGGGTGTGGGTTGGTGAACTGTACAGTCACAAGTTTGCATATGTCCTGTCTGGATTGCTGTTTAATGAATCCTGCACTTCAGGGTGCATATACTGCATGGTGATGGGGGTTGAATGCAGAGGGTAAGGGTGGTAGGTATCAGGGCTGGTTGGTGAACGTACAGGTGTTGGAGGCAGCTGGTGGTGGTAAGAACATGGATGCTGGGGAAAGGTGGTTTGAGCTGACATTGGGGCACAAGGCAAAAAGCTTTGGGACGGGGGGGCTGTGGGGCAGCACGGGACTGCTCTGCCTGCATGGCTACGATAGCCTGGAGAGAGTCCGCTTGGCGCGACAGGATCTCTAGCAGCTGGTTTGTGCTTTTCCTCTTTGCCACAGCGTTTCTACGCCAATGTCTCTGGCGGATCATGCTTTCCTTCTCTCTCCACTCCTTCAATTCTTTTCTCTCTGTAGCAGAGTGATGAAGAACAGTTTTCAGCATGTCCTCTTTGCTCTTTCGGGGATTTTTTCTCAAATTTTGAAGCCTCTGTGATGTTGAACATCTGGGCAGTCCAGTAGTCAAGGTCACTGTAGAAACACAGAAATGACAACATTTAACACGGGCAGCATTGTATCCACTATCTCCAGACATGAATTGTTACACTGAGGGAGTTCTCACTTTAGCATTCTTTTACCACACGCATAACACAACAGAAGCCACGAAATGGTGAGTAAGGGGTGCTTATATAGGGAGAAGTGGGGCTTGATTGATAGAGGGGAGCTGGTTGCTTCGGGTAATCTGGAGTGCTAGAGGGGTTGAGTGAAGATGCAGCTGCAGGGGTGATCTTATCTCCCTATCTCTTCACTAAAGAGTCTCCCAACATTTTTCACAGGAGTTAATCCTGGAAGATGTCTCCCTACTGCGAGTCACTAGGGAACAGCGGGAGGCTCTTCTAGAGCAATGTGGATTCCGCCCGGGACCCTATGCGGCATGCCTGTGTTCAGAAATGGTCCCCCCACCACTGGCAGCAGAGTGGCGCGGACGCGTCACCGTCACTGGGACAAGGGACACAGTGGCTCTGCCTATAAACCTGCGCAGGCATATTGCCCACGCTCTGGATGAAACTTTTGCTGAGATAACTGAAGCAGATTACCGCGACGTGATAGACCACATCAACGGGCTATTCCACATCTAGAGGCTGGCATGCATGCAGCCATAACCCCCCTTCCTCTCCAGAAACATTTCCACCCAGAAAATAAAAGCCGCTTACCAGTAACCCGCTCCTCTGCTTGTCCTTCTGCAACTGCTGGCTGCTGCGATTGGGTACTTTCCTCCTGGCTTGAGAAGAGCTCCTGGCTGCATGCCTCCAGGGACTCTGGGGTGTCTTCCCCCATCCCAGGAGCTTCACTCGCAGTTTCCTCTCCCCCCCCCCCCCCGCCGCCTCCTCCTCCTGTCCCCCAGCCTGCTCAGAAGTGTCCATCGTTATCCTGGGATTGGCAGTGGGGTCACCCCCAAGTATCTCGTCCATCTCCCTGTAAAAACGGCAGGTCGTGGGGGCAGCTCCGGATCGTCGATTCCCCTCTCGGGCTTTGTAATAGGCACTCCGCAGCTCTTTAACTTTCACCCTGCATTGTAGTGCGTCCCGATCATGACTCCTATCCAGCATGGCCCTTGATATCTGCTCAAAGATATCGTAATTCCTACGGCCGGAGCGCAGCTGTGCCTGCACAGATTCCTCACCCCAAACACTGATGAGGTCCATCAGCTCGCCATTGCTCCATGCTGGGGCTCGTTTGCCACGTGGAGGCATGGTCACCTGGAAAGATTAACTGATTGCACTCCACACCTGGCTGCAGCAAACAGGAAGGCGATTTTTAAAATTCCCGGGGCATTTAAAGGGCGGGTCACCTGAGGCAAGAGCAGTAGAGTGCAAACTGATGAGCAGAGTGGCTGAACAGGAATTCTGGGATACCTCCTTATTCCCTGGAGGACAATTAAAGCGCTGGTGAGTGTCCACACCTGCTGAGCAGCGCTGGATCACCAGCGCTGCACTCCTTATACCCCTGCCGGGATGGGTTTTCAGCCAGCGCTGCAACCAGGGAGTTGCAGCGCTGGTTGTGCCCTGCAAGTGTGGACGGGGTGTAATTGCAGCGCTGGAAAGCCTCCACCAGCGCTGCAACTTGTAAGTGTAGCCAAGCCCTGAGTGAACCTTAAATGACTGGAGATAGCCACTTGAGAATTCTCTCTGTACTGGCATGTCCATCTCCTGTGCCAGCTTCTCCCAAAGTCTGCAATGTATATGAATGGAGGGTGTGGGGGGTGGATAATGTTTACTCCAGTGGCTCCAATCCTTCATTTCAGCGGGACAGCATGGGACTTCACTAGCACATCTGTTTGCAAGATTGGGGTCTAAATCACTATACTTGTAATTCATTTTACAAATATATTTTATATATTTATATTTAATAGGAGCCAGGGAAACTGATTGAAATAGAATGCCTGGAATGTGAATATGAAGTCCAGAAACTTGGCACTAAAATTGCAACCTATACGAAAGGTGTTGTTGAGGTATGTTCTTTAATTAGCACTAATTTGTATGAAGGTGAACATTAACTTTGTTAAATTTTCCAAAATTTGCACATTAACTGTGTCTCAATCTCATACAACTTTGTGTTTTAAAAAAAAATCATTTTCAGTTTTTTTCATCAATTTTAATATATTATCTTTCTAATGGGCCTGAAAAAAAAGAACATTGGGTAAAATAAATAGAATCCTCTGTTCTGCCATGATATCTACAATTCGGTATAACAGGGCCATATCATATTGTTCCACAAGAACGAACCAAATTGTCTGGTTATACCGAAAGAACGATAGGAGACATTTGATATGGTTTTAATCATGCTGCAGCTCTATTAGATGTCTTGGACTACCTGGCAGATAAAAGTGTACAGTGGAGGTAACCCCATGTTTATAGAGTAACTTCCCAGGGGGATTCCACCAGCCACCCTCTCTTTTTTCCATCCAGGTCCCCTAGCCAACCCATTGCTGGCACCTTACCATCCACCCTCCTTGTAGGAGGGTTAAGGTGGGCTATAAGAAAGGGGGTTTGGCTCCCTGCTGTACCATTCATCGGAACCCCAACTCCTCTCCATTCCCGTTCCATTCATTTGACCAACATCTCCTTTTAAAGTCTTTTACCAAGCCATTTATCTGGGCACCATACACCTTCCGTAAGGAATACCTGCACTGGACATCTGCCCCACACTTACATAATGAGTTGCGACATATAGCCTAACTCCCTTCATGCCACACGTCAACAAAGCTCTCCCCGAAGCCACTGTGGGGAAGGCAAGAAAACCCCAACTTCACCTAGGGCAATTTGGTAATGAGAAAAAAATCCTTCCCAGCCCCCCTAAAAAGGGTCTGCTAGCACAATGCCTATAACAAGTCTAGACCAAACCTGGTACTTCACCACCTAAAGGGGAAGAAGGGTGGGTGCTGCCTCCACCTGCTCCATGTAAAAAGGGGCTTCACCACACAGGCTGTGCCTTTTAAGCCCTTATGTCCATCTGGTTCCCAGGAGATGAGTTAGTGTCACCATACTGGCCTGTTGTCCCCTTCTGCAGCAGTTTGACCTCTCCCTCACCTCCCATAAAGCACTGTTCCCTTCATTTGGCCAAAGGAATGCTGTTTCATACTCATATTTTTCATCATATCTAGGGAAACTATTTTCATACACATTGTGATGGGTTCGGTCACAGAGACCCCCTTGGGACTGTCACCTGACGTGCTGGAATTACCTCTGAGCCTGTTTTCCCTGTCAGCTTGGGACTCCAGAACCCTGCCTTTTTGAACCAGACACACTAGTCTGCTGCAACATAGACCCAGGTCTGGTCCACACTCCCAAAGCTGCAGACTTTAATCAAAAACTGCTCAGCAAGTCACCTATCTCCAGCACCCAGACATCCACTTCCCAATGGGATCCAAACCCCAAATAAATCTGTTTTACTCTATATAAAGCTTATATAGGGTAAACTCATAAATTGTCCGCTCTCTATAACACTGATAGAGAGATATGCACAGCTGTTTGCTCCCCCAGGTATTAATCACTTACTCTGGGTTAATTAATAAACAAAAGTGATTTTATTGAGTATAAAAAGTAGGATTTAAGTGTTTTCAAGTAATAACAGACAGAACAAAGTAAGTTACCAAGCAAAATAAAACAGAACATGCAAATCTCAGCCTAATACATTTAAGAAACTGAATACAGGTGAATCTCACCCTCAGAGATGTTCTAATAAACTTCTTTCACAGACTAGACTTCTTGTTAATATGGGTCCAATCCTTTCCCCGGTACAGTTCTTGTTAGTTCCAGCTCAGGTGGTAACTAGGAGTTTTCTCATGACTGCAGCCCCATTTATTCTGTTCCACCCCCTTTTATAGCTTTGGCACAAGGCGGGAATCTTTTGTCTCTCTGCATCCCCACCCTTCCTTCTAAATGGAAAAGCACCAGGTTTAAGATGGATTCCAGTTCAAGTGACATGATCACATGTCACTGTAAGACCCCCAAGCCTCCATTCTTTCCGGCCTGACTCACAGGAACACAGGAAGACTTACAAATAAACAGAGCCATTTGCAACCAATTGTTCTAGTTAATGGGAGCCATCAAGATCCTAAGGCACCGTTAATGGCCCATACTTTGCATAGTTACAATAGGACCTCAGAGTAATGCTTCATATTTCTAATTTTAGATACAAGAATGATACATTCATACAAATAGGATGAACACACTCAGTAGATCATAAGATTTGTAATGATACTTTACAAGAGACTTTTTGCATAAACCATATTCCAGTTACATTATATTCACACTCATAAGCATATTTCCATAAGCACATGGAGTGCAGTGTCACACACATTAAGGGCTAGATTTTGCAAATATCTGCATGAAGGAGTAACTTTACTCCCATAGGTAGTCACATTGAGTTCAATGGGACTAGTCACATGAGTAAAGTTGCTTCTGAATAGAAGTGTTCACATATTTGGAACCTAAAATATCAGTCACTTATTTCAATTATTGAATAATTAGAAAAAGACATATCAGTGCTATTATCATTTGAATAAATACAATAGAAATTTAGATATATTTAAGAAGTATCCATAAAACAAATGGATATGATGAAATTTCTTTCTAGTTTTTACTGTGTTAAAACTCAACTGAAAGCTAAGAACTTGTGAATTTCTGCGGTAGAGCCCTATTTATGTAGGTGGGATTTTCAAAGAGCTCTGTGTTGGCTTCCATTGAAGTCAGTGGGTGTTTTTCCATTGATTCGAATGGAGCAGAGTTAAGCTAACACTGATTCCTTTGGAAAATCCCACTTAACGTTTCTTCACTTCCTTCTACGCCATGTTAGAACCTCAGCAGCTGATGAATGTACTAAATCCTCCGAATTCACAAATAATCCACAATCATGGATTTCTGTTATCATAGGCAATAGGGATAGACAGACAGGCTCCTGGCTGGGTGTGGCAGTAGCTGTAGCATTATAGCGTACCTAAAATGACATTCTTTAGCAGTCAAAATGAGACTTTAAAAAAAAAGAATTCATTTACTGTGCATGAAATACGGGGTACTCTTAAGGTCCGTGAAAATGGCATAAATCAGAAACTACAGAGGCTGTTTTCTGTTGGAAAGAACCTAAAATTGCAGTTTTACAATAATATTTAGCAAATCATTTGTATTACATGTATATATAATCAATGTGAAGTAAATTTTTATTTACAGACTCAGCTGAAAGTGATAAGAAGACTTGAACAAGCGTTGCAACATGCAGTTCGACTGGGAGACCCCAATGTTATTCAAGTGGTTTGTGCTACGCAGTGGAATCTTTGCCTGCCACTGCTACAACACAATTTGCATCAACATGTACGAAAACCATTAATATCTGTTGCTGATATCTTAGAAAAGATTGACAGGTAAATTACTATGCTATGTATGTTGTTATTTGTTACTTTCAAAAATAGTGTTAATTTGAAAGCAAATGTAAAGACCAAAAGGTGATTATGGGCATCAGTAAAAGATGGTTAAAAATAATATTTAAACAGGACACCTAAATAATATTGCATTTCTAGGGTAGCCTTCCCTTATGTAGATGTCAAACATCTTTGAAAACTTTCTCAACAGATTATAATAAATGAAACTATCTGGATAATCTGTATCTCACCCTATCTACCACTAAAATGCAGCCTTCTCTTGAATGAAATATCACAAATGATTAATGGCATACAGAAACACTACAGTTTAGGACAGGAAGTGAGGAATAATGAATCCAATCGAAATTATATTGTGTCATCATAATGTGTCATCATAATGTGATGAAATATGTTGGAATATCGCCTGGATTCTGACATGAACATCTCTGCATCTGGGAAAAATACTGCACAATATATAATAAGTCTTTGTTTGATTATACATGTCCATTCCACTATAGGGGTTTGTGCACCCAGCTCACTGTTGTTGGAGACTTCCTTCCCTCTGTGGCACCTGTCGGGGTGGAGTAAGCACACACTGTTGCCTTGTGCTACTATGCACAGGTAAAACAGGTGGAGTGGGCCTGAACCACCCATCAATTCCTTCTTACTGCTCATGATGGTTGTTAGAGGTGGTGTTTCTTGCCTTTGCAAGTCCTTCCCTCTTTCTTGTACGTAGTATCTGTTTATTATAATTCTAGAATAGTCTGAAGGTTTTTCATAGTTTCAAAGTTAGATTTAGTGTTAATTTTTAGTTTTTGGTAGTTTGGACTTTGTGATTCCTGCCTGGATATTAGGACTGTGTTGCGAGGCGCGACTTACCCCTGCGGCTCCTCCTGCTGGTACCTTCTGGGAATTAGCTCGCCAGCTCCAGAGCCCCCTCTGCAGGCCGAAGTCTTGCCACTCGCTGCTTCTGGGCCTCGTGTCCCTTTCTTCAGGTGCTGCCCCCAGGCAGTACACCTACTCTCGGGGTCTCCCCACCCAGGGGAACCCTCACCCATTATCCCCACCTCTCCTCAGTATATGGCTACTGCCAGCCCCCATCTAGCCCCTGCTCACTGGGGCGGACTGCAGTCTAATTGCCACTCATCACAGCCAAGGAGGGGTTTGGACCTGCTGCCTCTGCCTAGCCTCGGACTGTCCCCTGCAACCCCAGTACCTGTTTGGCCTTGTACTAGGCCACAGCCTGGGGATTTCCAGGCTGTTTGCTCCCCAGCTCCCTTGGCCTTCCCCCAGCCCTGCTCCACTCTAGGTACCTTCTCTAGCTCACCAGCAGCCAGGCCCGTCCCTCTCTACAGGTAGAGAGACAGTCTCCCAGCCTCTGGCCCTCAGCCCTCTTATAGGGCCAGCTGTGGCCTGATTGGGGCATGGCCCCCAGCTGAGGCTGCTTTCCCCAATCAGCCCCACTTTTCCTTCCCTGCCACAGCCCTCTCTCTGGGCTGTTTTAAGCCTTTTAAGGCAGGAGCACTCAGTCTGCAAGTCTTGTTGCTCTTGCATCAAATCAGTGCCTGTGAGTGACTTCATGCCAACTGTCTTAAGTGCCTGGGAGATATTTTTCAGAGTTTTAAGCCCTGTTCCAAGAAAGACAGGGCTGCCAGACTCAAGTTTCACTTAATGGAGTCAATGTGCCAACCATCATTGGAGCCTTCCTGCATCTATTAGGCATACTCTCCTGGTTTGTCTGAGTCAAGAGACAAGTCCTTCATCACCAGTACCAAAGAAGAAATGCTGTAAGACTACTAAGGATTTGGTACCAGAGAGTTCAAGATCCTCACCACAGATGTTGGATGCAGGCAAGGACATGGAGCTGCACTTGAAGAAGAGGCGCTCCTTGGGACAGTCCTGGAGTTCAGGCATGTTGTTATCCCGAGAGCCTAGGACGGGCCCATCAAGACTGACACCTGAAGTGTCTGCCTCATCATTTTCAGCCCAACTTTTGGTACTGCAGGAACAAGAGTCTTTCCTGGTGCCATCTACTCCTGAGGCCTATGCTGCAGGTGGGAAGTTGATAGACTTGTCAGTACCGGCTGCTACAGACTCCCACCTGGTACTGGTGTCTAAAGTACCAAAGTGTATTGCTCCTACTCCAGCTCTGGCTTGCCATGTGGTACCATCAGAGTCTTCAGTTAACATGCCATTCAGATTGGTACCAACTAGAGGGAAACCGATCATGATTTCACTGGCACTTCCATCTCCAGGCTCTGGCTGTAGCTCCTTGACAGGATTTGCCCCTTGGTCAGAGGAAGCAGACTCTTCATCTGCTTCTGAGATCGGCTCTTACATGTCACAACCCAGGTATGTACAGCAGTCCCCAGTGAATGCCTACCCATCCTGGTTCCACCCAGAGTATCAATATTGCCCACCACACAAGCATGAATGATTTGAGCATAATTGGGTCCCAATGTCATATCAATGGCTTTTCTGGAACCCTTGGGGTTTTCCTCTGCAACCGAGGTCATCCCTGCATCCTTCACAGTCTGCATCTTAGACTAGGCATCAGGAGCATCCACACCAGGGACACCATCTGTGCACCTCTGGTATTGGACCCAGTTCTGTATATGAGGAAATTCCTTCTCAGCACTTCCTGCAGCCTAGTGTCCTCTAACACCACACTGGGGCATTTATTCATTAGTTAAAAGGAGGGGGGGCATGTATTGTATTGCCAGCACTGGTTTTTGTAGTAGTTGTGACATTGTCCTTAGAGGTTTCTTGTCCCATCCCTGATTCAGGAAGGTGCTTAATGACATACTTAACTTCAAGTAACTATATAGTCACATAGGGTATGTTTACATGGCACTTTTGAAAATATGGCCATGTCATTTAGGTGCCTAAATAGGAACTACTGAAAATCTGACTCTTTTTGAACAACTCTATCAGTGATACAGAAGAAGTAACTCAACTGCAAGATTGTACTGTTCTTTCTTGGCTGTGTTGGCTCCTCAGGGCTAAGGAAAGCAAAATGTAGTAAATGGTTGTGTTAGTTATTTCAGTATGATGATGTGACATAGAAAACATGCAAGGAACAGAGAAGTTATTCATTATTCATTTTTCAACCACATTTTTTATAATTTTAAGTCTAGTCAGCTTTGTCTCTTACTGTTTTAACAGTTTACCTATAAAATTGTCCAATTTCCTAGCTTGTTGATTTTGCTACGTTGCCAAGTTCATATGGAAATTGCTCGTATTGAAGAAGATGAAGATAGAATAGAGGCTGCCATGGAACATTTTCAGAAGGCTATATATCTAGATAACAATGGGCAATACCAGGAACATCTGAAAATGGCTTTTCATCGTCTTCATTTATGCACTATGTTGTACAAGTCACCTGAGCGCCTAGAGGATCAAGCAATTATGATGATTGAACAGGTAATAATAAAGAACAATTTCATTTGTAGAAATATAAAGTTCGCTTATTAAACTTCTCCAAAGGAAATATTTTTTTATAATTAAGAGTTGGGTATATTCAAATCCAAGCTTTCTAAGATAATTGAGTTTTGGCCTTTTGAGTAAATTCTTGCAAAGTTATTTAATAAGTAACTGTTAATGATAATCTTTACTGACAATATTCAAAAGAGAGGGCAGCAGTTCTTATGCATCCTGATGGCAGTATCATCCATATACCCATGTAAGGAGAGACTGAACTATCAGGGCTTATGGGGAAAATATACTTGTGTATCGGCATACTGATAATATTCCATCCCATGTTTACACTAGGAAGACTCATGTACAATAAAGGAGATAGAATGGTACATTAAGGAATGCTGCATTTCAAATCCCTCTGTGTTGGCATACAATTGTCAATATTGGTGGACTGCTGTATTTTAGGTATGATTTGAACCACTATAGCACAGTTTCAGGACTCCAGCAACTTCTGTGATACCATCTCAGATAATTCAGCTGCGATAGTCCCCAAATAATCTGGTATTTTAGGCACCAACAAAACCATATGTTTTGGATCACAGTACAGAACCATTTCTGTAGTCACTGCTGTTGACTATCTAAAATATTTCTTCCATTTTTATATTCAACATTTTGTTTCTCTCTAGAGTTTGTAAGTAGTCCGTTCATTAGTAACTAAAGAATCAGAAAAAAACATAAAGCCTTAATAATGTTAAAATCCATTTTATCCTTATGAATTGGATAATGCAAGTGTTTTGCACTTTTACAGTGCTTTCTGTTTACACTTCTCAAAGTACTTTACAAATGGATCCATGTCAGTTTCCACAGAAACACATGAAAAGATTATATCCCAAATTTAAAATGACTTTATTTTGTATAAAAGAATATTAAGCTTCTTCCCCATTTATATCTTTGTTCTGCAACAGTGGAGCTCAGCAGCTTATGGTTAGGTCTCTACATAGTTGTCAACTTTTAAAATTGTATTTCAAGGGTCTAAATAAACTGAAGGCCTCTATCTTTAAAACCTAGTCCCTAGAGGTTTTGTGTGGATTCTTGTGAATTTTAGCACTTATATTCTGTTTTACAAAGATCAGCTGCCTAACCACTACAACCTCCTGTGGGCCAGGTAATTATTACCTCAGTTTTACAATTGGAGAAATGAAGACACAGAGAAGTTAAGTGACCTACCTAAAGCCACAGTGAAAGTCAATGTCAAAGTTGTGGATAGAAGACAGGAGTATATTGCTTCATCCATTAGCCTGTTGCTTCTCATTTTACTGTGCTGCCACTGATGGTGATCACGGATCATACTAGCTTGCTCAGCTGCAGGTTGGCTGGGAGGAAACTTGCAGCAGCCTTTGCACTGTCAACCTTAGAGTTATTGCTTCCTGCAATTACAAACGGATTTGTGGTCTTCATAGAAATTCAGAGATCCTTGGCCATGGTTGTTATAGAACCTAGAAGTCAGTGCTGGGCAGCTACAGTTGGGCTATGAATGTGATCTTTAGGACAAGTCAGTGACAAGCTTCCAACTCTAGTAACCAGTTTATATAGGTTTACAATTTCAAGGCAAGTTTCACAAGGAAGAAGCCTAAAAACATACTTTGTAAAGAAAAGATGAAAGCTGAGAGCTTCCTTTCGATCTGAAGGTCCAAATCAATGTGGGATGGATACACAGATGTAGTCTTTAAAGACCACAAAGATCACCTGTGAATGTTGCTACTGGTCCATTAGTGTATGGATGTGCACACTCCATACACTAATGAACTTCCCACATGTGGAACAGAAGCTGAAAATAATAATTTAATATTAAAATGTGAGGATTTCTGGCTGAAATTATACAGGTTTCCTGAAGGACCAGACTGTCCTAAACATCTGCTCTCCACTGGCAAGCCATGGCTCTTTGATTCCTGCAGACCATGAACCTGCATCATTTGCATGAAGGGATTTCCTTAGACTGCATCCTCAGACCTGTTTTTGGAATAACTAATTTGCATTTGCTCTGCAACGTGCTGTGAAATGGGCTGATGCTTTTTTGGTTGATATGTTGCGTATTAATTCTCAATTATATTTGGTCATAACCAAACTGTTTCGTAGTTTTCTTTAAGTGAGCAATTTTATTTTTGAGAATATATCATAGCGATAGTTCATACATTAAAAATTAAATAGTAAAATTCAGCCATGAATGTGAGCAACATTAAAATGTAGGGGGGAGGGATAGCTCAGTGGTTTGAGCATTGGCTTGCTAAACCCAGGGTTGTGAGTTCAATCCTTGAGGAGGCCACTTAGGAATCTGGGGCAAAAATCATACTTGGTCCTGCTAGTGAAGGCAGGGGGCTGGACTCAATGACCTTTCAAGGTCCCTTCCAGTTCTAGGAGATAGGTATATCTCCTATTATTATTATTATTACCTGCATATGCTCTGAGTTACTCTCAAAATGTTCATGTCAAGGACCAAGGTTTCAGAGTAAGTCTAGCCAATAATAACATTGTAGAACAGTACATAAGTGTTTCTGGACTGTAATGCAATTCCTGTGGTACATAGGCCTGTGACCAGTGTTGTGGCTTATTTAATGGGTGAGATTTACAAACACCAATTTAATGAAAATGTACTTATTTTTAATACAATTTGTGAATGTACCCATAACAGTTAGCCCTTCTCTTTATGTAGGCTAAAAAAGGGAAGCAGAAAGATAGTGTGAGGAAAAAGCGGTCTCTTTTGGTCAATGCAGGTCTTGCACTAGCTCCTGATGCATTTCAAATAGTCCTTGACAGTGAAAATGAAGCTAAAGGTAAGGTATGTTTGCTGTGATTAAAAAAGTCAAACATGTGTCTGTTACTGATTCTTTACCCAGCCTGAAAGATAATTTGACCACTGGAGCCAAAAATAATGTTTAGAAGACTATGTTTTGGGGTGAAATCATTGCCATAGTGGAAAAATTCCCATTGTCTTCAGTAGGGTCATCATGTTTTTGGAGGAAACCCTGTAGTCCCAATTCCTATGCACATAACTGTGTGATACTATAAACTTATGCTCTCAACAAATATATGATGTCTTGTATAATTTTATTTTAACTCCTGTAACTGCAGAAGCTATTCCTAGTCATACATGGTAACTATTGAATGCTGTTTCAAGTTACTGTTTGACTCAATAATATTCTGTGGCATTGAAATACACATGTTCTTTATTACTTTCAGATTGTTGCCTCTCAATTTTGAGTGCTCTCTTATTTCTTTATTATGCAAAGAACTAAATATGAATTCACAGTTTGCCTTCTAAAACACGGACCCCAGGATTTAAGCTCATTGCTTGTACATTATACCATGGACATTTTATCCCATGAAAGGCTACCCAGTCTTTCGTTAAACCATGTCCATATGGAGATAGATTGTCCATACTATTCCAGCTGCTTTGTGCCACTCTAGCAGTACAAAGCACCTATAATACCAGTTTAAGCAGCCTTCTGTGGTTTCTCCTGCTTTGCCATAGTATAGAGATCATGTCCAAAGGAGAGGGAGCATAGCTAGGGAGTCTTTATGCCCTGGTGATCCCTGGCTGCTGGAGCAGGTGACTGGGACAATATTGGGCCCACACACACAATCCTATAGTAAACTCATTTCAACCAAACCAGAACGTCCACCCCAGATTATTTTTATATGAAAAATAGAATTTATCTTTGAGTCAGTAATGACACAGAAGTAAGAGTGCCACCTACACATTCACTACTTCCACTTCCTGTAGCACCTCAGTTTCCTTCAAGCACTCATCTTGTACTGAATAAGCTTGGATTTACTTAATTTATTATATATATTGAGATGATAGTCCAAAGTATTATATCTTTAGTGTTTTGAAAACAGTCATTCAGAGTATTAAACTCCAAGAAATAATGTAAACCTGTATAATACAACATCATTGCCATAATGTGTTGAGGCATTTTTTGAAGTAGGTGAGGGCTATCTTGTTCAAATAGCTTCTTTCACTTTATTTTAGATCATTAACTCTTGTAGGGGAAATGCAGAGGCTTGATCTGAGCTCATGGCAGGTTAAAAGCTTTTCAATTAACATTTAATAAACTATTTGTATAAATTAGACATGAGCTTTAATTGAAGTAAATATACTACCTGCCATTGAGCTGCAGCATTCATGCATCTTGAAGAGTCTTAAAGACACAAGTGATCTTAGATTTCCAGCTAATATATTTGTTTGATTTTTGAATTTTGGGTTTACTTGAGAATTGTAAATTTGTATCCAGACTTTCTCAAAATAAGTCACTCTTTTACTTACATATTCATATGCTAGCCTTCAAATGTAGATAATCTGATATTACAAAATATCAGCTGGTGGACTTTAAAATAAATAAAATTTTGCAAGATGTTGTTTCTTAAAGGTTTACTTTTGCTCTTAACACTCAACAGAACAATGAGACTAACTTTTTGATAACAAATACCTAAACTAAATAATTTTAAAAGAAATTAAAAAATAAATTATCTTTGTTTACACAATGAGAATATTCACACAACTGTGCTTTCATCAGCATTTTATGAACATTTTGTTCTCTTTTCAATGTATGTATTTACTTGTCAGTAATTTTAATGGGATTTGTACTCACACATTCAGAAGAGATTGTACTACTTGCTTACAGTTTACAAATTCTGCTTACATGATAGTAGTGTAATTATTGCCAGTTAATCTACAGTTACCACAGTAATGGGGACCATATAATTCATTGGATAAATTATACCGAAAGACTATTTATAAAGACATTAAGGGGATATCCCCTTTCCCATTTCGTTTAATTCAATGCTAATGCTTAATCTGTTTGTTTTTTAAATGTCAGAAATGTTTATGCTTATGCATTTCTTGCTGTTACTTGGCAAGCTGCTCAAGGATCAAATTAAAGCTTATTCAGTCTGGGTTATGTCAGCAATGATAGTTCAACTCGAGTCAATGTCCTGCCTCATCAGATTTCCAGGACAGCCACATATTATACAAAGCATTTCTGCCTTGTCATTATTCTGTAGAAATAATCTCTGATGTGTTTATATCGCTAAAGCTATTTTTCTCCTAGGGGTCCAACTCATCCCTTCCTTGTGTCTTGTCTCTCTTTTTCTCAGTTCATTTCTCTAATATTTTTATGCCTAAAAAGAGTTCTACCTTTAACACCTCCTCCTCACAAAAAACTAATATTTTGGTGTTTGCAAACTGAATCTTCAATATCTATCAAAATACCCGGGACTAGTGTTAATTTTTTTATAGATTATGCAAGTTGTTGTAGGTTATGGGTTAGAAACACAGTTTACATGGTTATTTGTAGTTCCCAAAAGTGAAGATCTGTAGGTGATGCTTAATTTTAAAATGTAATGGGCATTTGACTTTTTTCAGTTACTCAGTGATCAGATACTCAACACAATTAATATTAACAACAAGGGGGGAAGGAATGCAAGCCAAAATAGGGAAAGGTTAAAGACTATTTAGATAAGATGGATGTATTCAAGTCAGCAGGGCCTGATGAAATAGGATACTTCGGGAACTAGCTGAAGCAAATCTTGGAACCATTAGCAATTATCTTTGAGAACTACTGGAGAACAGGTGAGGTCCCAGAGGACTAGAGAAGGGAAGACATAGTATCTGTCTTAAAAGGGGAACAAAGAGCAGCAGAGAAATTATAGACCAGTCAGCTTAACTTCAATACCTAAAATATACTGGAACACATTATTAAACAGTTTGTAAGCACCTAGAGGATAATAAAGTGATAAGGAATAACCAGCATGGGTTTCTCAAAAGCAAATCATACCAAACCAACCTGAATTTCTTCTTTGACAGGGCTACTGGCCTACTGGATGGGGGAAACCACTAGACATGATATCTTGATTTTAGAAAGTCTTTTGACACACTTCTGCATGACATTCTCATAAAAAAACTAGGGAAATCTAGTCTAGATGAAATTACTAGAAAGGCACAACTCTTTGAAAACTGTACTCAAAGAGTAGTTATCAATGGTTCATTGTCAAACTGGGCAGGCATATCTAATTTTGCTCTGCAGGGTCAGTCCTGGGTCCAGTACTATGCAATGTTTTCATTAATGACTTGGATAATGGAGTTGAGAGTATCCTTATAAAATCTGCAGATGACACCAAACTAGGAAGGGTTTGGAGGACAGGATTGGAATTCAAAAAAATCTGGACAAATTGGAGGATTGGTCCGAGTTCAACAAGATGAATTTCATAAAGACAAGTGCAAAGTACTTCACTAAGGAAGGAAAAATCAAATGCACAACTACAAAATGGGGAATGACTGGCTAGGAGGTAGTACTGCTGAAAATGATCTGGGAGTTATAGTGGCTCATAAATTGAATATGAGTCAACAATGTGATGAAGTTGGGGAAAAGGCTAATTTCATTCTGGGGTGTATTAACAGCAGTGTTATACGTAAACTGTATGTGGCAATTGTCCAGCTCTGTTCAGCAGTGGTGAGGCCTCACTTGGGGTACTGTGTCTATTTTTGGGTGCCATGCAAGTCTAGAGGAGAATGTCACAGTGTTCTCTATTCATCACTGGGGTGCCTCCTTGTGGCTACTTCTGGGAAATAGCTCCACCCAGTTTGACACCCCGCTTCTGTCTCTCATTTGCACTGCGACTTCTCTCACACTCCAGAAGTTGCAGTGAATCAGGATGCTCCCTCTTCATGGCTTGGCCCTCTGGCCAGGCCACTATAGTTTTCATGTTCTGCGATATCAAAGTCTCACCAGATTGCCTGTCTAGGTATCGTTCCCAGGAGTTCTCTAATTTCAGATTATGCCACTTCCCCAGTGGCTGGTAGGGGAGCCTGGGCCCACCCACTACTCCAGGTTCCTGGCTTGGGAACCTACAATCAGCAGCCACAGTCTGCTGTATCCGAAACCTGGCTGCTATTTCCCTACTGCTTCCTGCTCTATCTCTATCAGGCTTCCTTATCTACCACTCTTCTAAGTATACCCTTCCCACAGTTCCAGGGCCCTAGGGCTTCTACTCTTCTCCTGGGTTTCCTTCTTTCCCTCTCCAACCCCAGAGAGTGACTGCAGGCTTCCACACTGCGGACTATTTCTGCTGCAAACTTCCTGACTGGTCCTGTCTAGCTGGGCTCCATCCTCAAACGGAGATTGTCTGTCAAGCCTAACTATTTCTCAGATATGGTTTATCAGATTACTTAATCCCTTCTGAGCCGCGTTAACCTTTTCCGGGCTAGTGTGGGGTGACCAGCCTGTCACAGAGAGCATGATGATAAAACGTTTAGAAAACTTAACCTATGAGTCTTGAGAAAAAAAGACTGGAGGGAGACCTGATAACAGTCTTCAAATATGTTAAGAGTTGTTATAAAGAGGATGCTGATCAATTGTTCTCCATGCCCACTAAAGGTAGGATAAGAAATAATGGACCTAATCTGCAGCAAGGTAGATTCAAGTTAGCAGTTAGGAAAACTTCTAACAATAAGGGTAGCTATACTCTGAAACAGTCTTCCAAAGGAGTTTGTGGAAGCCCTA
The DNA here is from genome assembly GCF_020497125.1 of Mauremys mutica. Lineage (NCBI taxonomy): Eukaryota > Metazoa > Chordata > Testudines > Geoemydidae > Mauremys > Mauremys mutica. The sequence continues at coordinate 101,250,260 of NC_059078.1, forward strand.
TTTATTGCAGAATTTTCAGAGCAGGGTGGACAGATACCTTTCAGGGGTGTCTAGGTTTACTTGGTCCTTCCTCAGCTCAGGAGGCTTATGAAAGTAGCTGCACCGGTCCTCCCTTGAACAAATATTTTAGGGGATGGCTCTCTCAGCATTATTAACCAAAAGTCTGTTCCAAAGGCTGTTGAAGTTATTGAACAGATTCTTGCTGAAAATTCACAGTGGCCAAGCAACTGGGAATTACTTTGCTGCAGCTACCACTGTCCAGTTTGTCCAGTACTGGGTTGGGGACTTCTGAAGCAGGGGCGGCTCCAGGCCCCAGCACACCAAGCGCGTGCTTGGGGCGGCATGCCGTGGGGGGCGCTTTGCCGCGGCTTTGGTGGACCTCCCGCAGGCGTGCCTGCGGAGGGTCCGCTGGTCCCGCGGTTCCACCGAAGCCGCGGGACCAGCGGACCCTCTGCAGGCACGCCTGCGGGAGGTCCACCGGAGCCGCGCGACCGGCAGAGTGCCCCCCGTGGCATGACGCCATGCTTGGGACAGCGAAATGTCTAGAGCCGCCCCTGTTTTGAAGGAAGCTCTGAGAACTATAAAAGGCAAAATTTCAGATGTTTCACAAATTTTGTTGTGAACCAGTATGTATACTTTTCACTGACTTCATATAGATTGCTTTATCAATGAGATTTCAAATATTGTTCTAAATTCCAGTTAGCACACAAAATCACACAAATTAATCACACATACCCACACAAATCACATATATCCCATACAGCAGAGTTCTCCAATTATAGAAACATTTCTCCTTTTAATTAGGCTGCATTGAATCAAACCATTTTTTGCTGACTTGGGAAATTATAGAACATTTTGTTTATACTAATTCCAAACAAAATTGTTAGTACAGAATAACTTGTTCGTGTTTTATTTTAATTAGTATAATATAGACATTTTAAAATATATAAGGACCTACTTATGAATGAAGTTATTGTAGTGATGAAAAACATGCATTGTAATGCTTCAAAATTTGCTTGCATTCCTTTGTCTCCATTAAGTTTCCTCAGGTAAAAGCAGGAGTCAAATAAGTTATCTCTGTGCAAAAGCCCAGCATCATACTAAGAGTGTGGAGAAAACCGATGGACATTTGAAACGATTAGGACATGGAAATGACAAGGAGAGGTAATTACTGTAAAGGAGGTGTATATATATATTTTTTTCCATTTTAAAAGTGGTGTATTGCTATTGCCAAAGGAGAAAGTTTTGCTATTAGGACTCTGAAATTATTTGACACTCAATCCTGCAAAGTGCTGAGCACTCTGGTACAGATCCAGTGTAGCATTTAAGCATGTACTAACCTTTAAGCAGGGGATCAATGTGACCATATAATGAGCCATTAAACTTTGTTATGGTTATTTATCTATATGCTGATATAATTAGAAATAACAGCTTTATTCCTTTATTTCCAATGTATAAGAATCTTCAGTAACTGGCATACTTCTCCTGCAGTTGATGCTTGATGCTGTATGATTTATAAGTTATTTTTATTAGTGATAAAAATTGACCCTACATTTAGTAACATTAAATAATAATTGTTACCGGGTTTTAAAGTCTGTATTATGATGAAGGATATTTTCAATTAACCTGAAGTTTTAGCCTGAATCTAGAATTTAGGAAATAAATCTGTTAATTAAAAAGTTTTTATATGTGCTTTTTGTGTGATAGAATAAGACTTTGGGCAGATTTAGCAAAAGTTGCACGGAAACAAGGAGTATGGGATGTGTGCCGTGCAGCATGCAGATTCTGTCTCTTGTATGATGATGCTCAGATGAGGAAGGTACCAAAAGCTAAAAAATGTAAGTCAACACATTACTTACAGTGTAACTTTTCTTAACTGATATTTTAAAACTATTTTTTAATGAAAACTCAGTGTCGTACACTGCGAATAAGTTATTTTAAATTTGTTTTAACCCCAGAGGGATAATTTGATTATTAAACAATTCAACACTTCTGATTTGGTAAATTAGTAGTAAAATAAAACTTTAGTCTGCAAAATTTTGAGATAGTCTATTATTTTGCTAATTTACACGGTATTAGGCTTCCGTAATATGCTACGGTATTATGTTACTCAGCAAAGAATTAAAAACACATCAATTTAAAAATTGGAATTCCATCTGAGAATGTTTTATGTACTATTATAACTCCTGAGGTTTCTATCACTGCAAGAGATTAGAGCGAATGGAGCTTTTCTTTTTTTAGTGTATTTATTTTGTGCTGTGATAGCAATTTTTGTGTATATAACCACACCATGTATAGATTGTCAGCAGGTTTTGAACCTTGGAACATCCAACTTCAAATTGCAGAACTCTACAACTCAAGCTAAAGGAATAATTCCATTAGATGATCATAGCAGTAGGTTTTATCCACTATTAGTAGTAGTTAGTTTCCCTTATTGTTAGTTGTAGCTTTCTCTCAAACACATGGGAGAGAAGAAGCATTTAAAAAAAATTAAGTAAATGTGATGGTAAAATTCATAGATTTGTCAGGGAGGACTTACAGGGTGTCTGAAACTACTTTCAAGTCATTTCTTTTCAAATCAATTATGTCCTTTTAAAAGTTAATTTTTAAGCCTGGTTATTTTTCCATTATGTCGACAATTATATATTTAAGGAATATATGGCCTATTGCTCTCAAAAATCAGGCAATGCCATCAATGGCAACTGTATACATGAACTGAGGACACTATATACTCCAAAAGCTTTCATTTCTAGTGCCTTTGATTTTTAATTGAAAAGCTGTTTGAGCATGAACAGTTTTACGAGGCATCAGGAATGCAGAAATAGAGAAGCTTGGCCAAAGCAATCCTATTTGATTAATGTATTTTATTTAGAGCTATGCAAGTGTGTTAATGGCAATTTTCAAAAACTTCATCTTTTTAAATTAGTTGAACAGCCATGTCCTTTTTACAAATCAATGCCATCAGTAATGTTTCTCGTGATTTTATGGATATAATAAAAGTGCATTCTGAACCAAGCACTTTTCTAATTGCACAGCTGTTCCTTATACTAGTTAAATCTCTGATGTTACAATAAGATTATTTGTTCTCTCTAGTAATTGAACTTAAAACAAGGTTGCAGGGTGTAAATGTGTACTTTCTTCCTCACGCCACGCGGACGTCTAGAAACCTACAGATACTCCCAAACAAAGCTTTTCTAAGAGCAACATTACAGTGTTAGGGAAGCACTATTTACTGTGCTGCAACATGAAATCATGGCAGTTGGAAAAGGGTCACCATACTTTGTTCTTATTCATGTTTATTGTTTCCTTAAATAACATCTGTTTGTGTTTCAGGGGGATAATTGTAGGTAAAAACACAAATATATGGTTAGGTATACATAATAATAATAATAATACATAGGTCTTGTATAGCAGTTTTCATCAGTAGATATACAGAGTCTACTTAAAATTAAACAGGTAAATGTTAGAAAGAGGAAGTAACAGGGATAATTGGTCAAATTTTCTGTGGGTGTTAACTGGTACAATGGCATTTAATCTATGGAACTGTACCAATTTTTACCCGCAGAGAATTTGATGGTATAACTGTTGGTTACACGGTTAGCAGTGCTGTAAAAGGGTGATATTTGGTACAATTTATCAGTTGTTAGACAAGTTAGCAGGCCATGAAACATATTTTTCAGCATATAAATGAAATTTATGTGGCATTATTATTCATTTAATAGGCTGTTTAGTTAAAGCTACATCATTGTTCAGTTGAGAGGTTTGTATATGGATCAGAATTGTTATGTGCATATGAATACAAATCATTTGTGTCTTGTGCACAAACAATATTACATATCCTGTAAACTGGAATTCTTTTGTCTTAGTGTTCTGTTATTTTAATGCAGGAATATAACATGCTGGGCTGGTATTTTTAGTAAACAAAATCTCAAGAAAAAAGTACGGGGTCAGTCTGAAATAAGAATATTTTATTGTTGAGGATAATCACCAGAGAGAATACTCTCTGTTTATCTAGAAATTGGTCAAAAATCTGCAACTTTACCAACTCACGCTTAAAAGGATAAAACTGAATTAAATTGGTCCTGGGAGGAAGTGATGGCCTCCCTGCCTGTCACTGGTCCACCCCTTAACTCTAACTAGATTATAAAGCCAGAAGGGACCGCTTAGATTATCTAGTCTGTCCTCCTGCATAATACAGGCCATAGATCTTCTCTGAATTAATTTCTGTTTGAACTAGAGCACAGCTTTTTAGAAAAACATCTAATGTTGATTTTAAAATTGCCAGTGATGAAAAATCCACCACAACCGTAGTAAATTGTTTCAGTCGCCACAATGAATTGTTCTGTACACAAACAGGTTTACTTAATCCCTGTGCCCAAATAGACCTGCCTAAATGGCCCTACAGTACCACCCTAGCTACTTCATCATGACATTCACAATTTTACACCAAGAGTTAGGGCACAACAGGGGACAGAACTTCCATGTTCCAGGATGTTGGATTAATGAGTACTCCAAGGGAAAAGAGAAATCATTCCCCTTCTTGATTTTAACACCATTTGAGATTTTCTCTTTGCTACCAGGACGCCATGTCTAGTGTTCCAATCCCTGTAAAACAATGAAAGAAGTGAACTGGAAAATGTGAGCTGTGCTCATATTTGTGAAATCCAAACATACACACTCTGATTGGAGCAAATCTTGAAAAGTTCGCACCTGCACAAACTGAGCAAAATCTCAACTGTAATGCTTACAAAACATAAAGATGCATGTTAATGAGGGTTGCCAGCTGACTGGGCTGTTAAAAATCCGGTTGGCACAGGGCTGGCAGACTCCCTACCCGGCTCCATGCAGCTCCCGGGAAGTGGCCGGCATGTCTCCCCAGCTCCTAGGGGGAGGGGCGGCCAGGGGAGCTCCGTTCACCGCCCCCACCTGAGTGCCAGCTCCGCAGCTCCCATTGGCCAGGAACTGCAGCCAATGGGAGCTGCAGGGGCGGTGCCTGCAGGTGGGGGCAGCGTGCAGAGCCCCCTGGCTGGCCCCTCCCCCTAGGAGCCGGAGGGAAATGCTGGTTGCTTCCTGAGAGCCACATGAGGTAAGCACCACCCAGAGCCTGCACCACTCACTCCCTCCTGCACCCCCAGCCGGGAGCCCTGTCCCTCACTCCATACCCCTCATCCCCAACCTGGAGCCCGCTCCTGCAACCCAAACCCCTCAGCCCCAGCCCCACCTCAGACCTGCATCTGTAGTCAGAGCCCTCACCCCCTCCACACTCCAAACCCCTTGACTCGCTCCTGCAACCCAAGCCTCTCATCCCTGGCCCCACCCCAAAGCCTGAACCCCAAGCCAGAGCCCTCACCCCCTCCCACACCCAACCCCTTGCCCCATCCCTGAGCCCCCTCCCACACGCTGAACCCCTCATCCCCAGCCCCACTTCTGACCCACACCCCTAGCCATAGCCCTCACCCCCCTTTCACACTCCAAACACCTCAGCCCCACCCCCCAGCCCAGAGCCTCCTCCTGTACCCCAAATCCCTCAGCCCCAGCTGGAGCCCTCACCCCCTCCCGCACCTCAACCCCCAGCCCAGAACCCCATCCTGCACCCTGAATCCCTCATTTCTGGCCTTGCCCCAACCCCCTGCTCCAGCCCGGTGAAAATGAGCAAGTGAGTGAGGGTGGGGACAGCGAGTGACAGATGGAGTGAATGGGGGTGGGGCCTCAGGGAATGGGAGAGGCCTTTGGAAGGGGCGGGGCAAGGGTGTTAGGTTTTCTGCAATTAGAAAGTTAGCAACCCTAATATTAACCAAGTTGAAAAAGTAATAAACTGTAATTTTTCAGCACTCAAAGATATCTAACCTATATGACCCAATTGTGGAAGAATCATAGATTCTGGAAGCAAGAAGTGGAAGCACAAAGGAGTTGCTTCTGTCCCCCTGTGCTTTCTGTAGTTACAGCTTCATGCCAGCAATCCAGAAATGTGAGAGAGGTGCTTGATTTGACTAGTGAAGACTCTTTAAAGCTGCCATTTCGTGGCCACTGCATGCTGTCCCACTTACACCACCGTCCATCTAACTGATTTACATACCTTTCTTCCAGCACTGCCTGGAGAGAGGTATTTTCAGTTGCAGGAAACTGTAATGAATAAGGATTTTGAAGGCAGCAATTTTAAATCTGAATTCATTCTATCCCTTTTATAGATTTTAATGGAACTAGGCATTTTTCTTATTTAGCAGTAAAGTAAAAAGTCTTTCTGATTTACATAACAATAATAAGTGAAGCTTCCTTTCTCTTAGTGCAAAAGAAGAAAGCTAGTACAATTATGATGGATGATAATCGAGGTGGCAGCCTACAAATGGAATCATCCTTGCCCATTAAATCATTCTCTCTTGAAAGAGATTTACTCAGAACATTAGCAGAAATAAGATTCATTAATGCAGAGGTTAGTAAATTGTACAGCTGTGATATTCATTTTTTGTCTCCTCCATCCTTGGGGCTTTATCTACCGTGCTGGTATACATTCATCTTAAGGAATGATGTGCCAGTTATTAGAGATTGTAAACAATAACTAATGTGTTTGCAGAGAAACTAAAAAAAATTTAGAGTTTCATGAAGCTACTGTCTAAGAAAGTTTCCATTCAAAGTAAGTGTACTAATGTTTTCCCTGTCAGTACAGATAATGTATTTCTCAGTGATTTTATTGCAAATGTTTGACAACTGCCCATAGAGCCCTGGAGGCTTAAAATTTCACTGAGATAAAGTTGTGTTTTTTTACAGGAATTATGTTGAATTCATTCTGCAGGATCTAAGGAATTTGAAGGACTGTATTTAATATGTTTTGTGATATATTGCTATATGCCTACAGAGTATTTGACAAAATTGTGCTGCTAATATTTTATTGTAGAATGGAGACTGTGACTTGAGCAGAAGCCAGTCTCTCTTTTCAATGTGAGAAGGTTTGATGAAATTGAAGTTTCATATATATGTTTTCTATATATATTTCTAGGCGACTATTCATTTGTTAAGATTGGAGGGTGTTCAGCTGAATGATCATGCTGTTCCACCTGAAGATACAAGCCAGCATCCCACAGGATATATTTCCAAACTTCCTGAACATGATCCAGATTGGATAACATACAGGTGTTTTTCTTTAATCTGTACCAAACCCTGGGTCCTTTGGCAAATTCTTTTTGATTATCACACCATGAAGATATTTTCAAAAGTTGTTACTTCTTAAAATAAAATCCATTGTTATCAGATGGTTCATTTTCAAAGGCATGGATTCTTGTGGAAAAAGAGAGAGAAGCTAAAGGAAAAAGTTTTAAGTGGCCATTGCTGAGTTGGCTCCATTATGGAACAGCTACTGGCATGCACTCTTGCAATCAACATTTTAACTGTCAGACCTGAGAAGCTTATAGCCACACAAAAACTCTTTAAAGCTAAAGTTAATTCTGCTATCCATTTAAAAAAAAAAAAAGGATTTCATAGTTAAAAAAAAAAAATTGCCAAAACTCAGAAAATTTTCTGTTAAAATTTCAAATAATAATATCTGAGCATCTATGTAAATGCATAATGAATTACTTAAGTTGAAAAAACTTCTTCTCTATTCCCTCCACCCAAGGGGTGTGAATTGAGGAGAAACTAATTTTTTCCTCCCACCTCCATAAATACTGTTAAGTTATTTATTTCTGTGTAAAATCAGGGAAGAAAGGGGTCCATGTAGTAAATTTTTACCTTTTGGAACTGAAGTCCTTTCAAGGAGATTATAATGTTCATGAAGGCCACCTCTAATAACTAGGAAGTTGGCATTCAAACTTAGGGGGGAAAAAACAACAAAAAAGTGTATGCTCATGCTCATTGAGAATTAATGAAAAAAAAACATGGAATTTCTTAAAGTAAGTTGGTACTGAATTATGATTAGACATTAAAAAGGATCAAAATCAAAATGAAAAAACATCTTTTTAAAAATTCTTTCCTCAAAAATAGATGTCTGCTTAAGATCAAACTTTAAAAGAAAAGTTCGCCTGTGGGCATAGATTACACAAGAGAAATTGTCAGTAAAACAGACTTTTTCCCCATATTTTTTAGAGGGGGTTGTGTGGGGAAACATTTATCATCTGTTTTAAAACGGAACTTTGACCATGGCATTACTATCATGACACCATAATGAAGGAATGGGTACTGAGGTAGAAAACAAGACAACCTTTCTTAGGTATGTTTGAAGTTCTTTGAGATCCTCAGATGGAAACATCTGTAGAAGTTAAGATTATCATCATCATCATCATTCATTTTAATATATTATTATGTAATGCTGAAAGTTTTAGGCTGAGGGACAGTAATTTCCACTACAAATTTTATACATTATACTCTGAAAAAGTGAAGAGTAACCATTTCCTAGCAAATATATCCCCTGAGTAAATCCTCTTCTTCCCTTCATTTCCTTCCCTTTCTTCTGTTTCTGGTCTCTTTTTTAAAAAAAAAACTTGGACTGACACATTGACCCTGTAGACTGATAATTTGCTGCAGAAATTATGGTTTCCTGTTGAGTATCTGAAATCACTGTCTTTGATGTGCCAATGTGCTGCAAGATCCTTTGTGCTGGCTGCTATTGAACATGAAAGGAGAAGATGCAGTAGTCAGCTGAAAGGATGCAGAGGTACATCACGGCCCTGAGAATACCCATACTTGTTGCAATTTAGTGGTAGGAACAAGTTGAGTACAGTATGTTAGCTGCTTTTATCTCTCATTCTCTTCCCTGCTCCAATCACAGGTTAGAGCAGCCCAGGGGATAATCCAATGTGCCATCTGACTATGGTCCCCAGGGAACAATCCACCAGTTGGGGAATGCTTCAGCCATACTAACTCTCCACCTCTTCTTGGTCACTTCATGCCCATTCACACCCCCTTCTCCTATAGTTTTTGGGAGAGAAACTTAGGAACTCTGTTGGATGTATGCTTGATGGGGGGCTTGTGACCAGGTTCTACTCCCTTTGTACTGCCTGAGCAATGCACAGGAAGTAGAGGACAGCAGAAAATCTGCTTTTATTTTTGATACTGGTGAATATTTAAAAATATTTTGACTAGTGTGCAGATTTGGAAAGAGGCCAGTATTAGGGGACACAAGAGAGCTGATTCTCTTCCCACATCTGCCACTTACCTGCTGCATGACCTTGGGTAAGTTGCTGCATCTCTCTATGTACCATCCCACCATTTGTCTCTTGTGTGTAATTAGATTATTGCAGAAGGGACTGTGTCTTACGCTGTCTGTCTACACTAGCATAGTAAGACCCTGATTTCAGTTGGGGGCTGTAGGCGTTGCAGTAATACAATTAACAGCAATGAAATGTTTTGGTCAGATGAATCAAACAATCAGATTCCATGTGGCCATATAACACTGTATAAAAATGTTAGCTGTATTTTGAGTTATGATGCCTTTAGATTAATAGGTGGAGTGTGCATCCTTAAAACTGATTTTATAATTAAAAGATTTGTTTTATTATTGTATTACCCTGAAGCACTTGGGGAAAAATGTTATAATCTTAATTAAAAATGAATCAAAGAATTCCAAAACAACTGGGGATGTTTTAGAAGTCATGGAGACATGCATTTGTTAAATAAAAATATGTTTGATACATGAGACATGACATTGTGAACCCTTGCCACTGAAAATACTGCTTGGGGGTTCCTGGCACCATGTATCAGGTTTGCTGCAGGAAGGTCAGAGTGGCTCAGCAATCCTTCATGTAGTGGAGGGACACTCTCAGTTCAGATACATTAGCATAGATCCTGAAGAAGCTAAAGGATGTGATAGGTCCTTATTAAAATCATGAGGGCATCTTCTGGCCTTCTTTATTTCAATATGCTCTCAAGAAAAACTTTCATGAAAGGACCTAAAAAGAAATAATTAAAGACACACCAACTAAGGGATGCTAATACTTCTACGTACATTCAATTTCATCATGATTTGAAGCTTAAAGCCTCTGTGATTAGGTAGTACTTCCTTTTAGGATACTTTTAGGAATATATGCACCTTGGTGCCACACGATTGCAACTAGAAAGTAGTGAGCATTTGGCTACAGGTAGAGCCCATCACGGATTAGAGTGTTTGGTGAAAGGAACCATGTCCCAAACCAGCCTTAGTTCCTTTCCTATGTCATAGGCAATAGGTGTCAGAAACATCTTCAGTACATCCGCTGTCTTGACATTGAACTCATCTGTCCTTTTGTTATTTTGATTATACTTGTGTTTATACTGTAATTTGTGGTCTACTATGCAAAGAATAATTTTTAGAAGTATGCTGTTACAGGTTCCAAACTACTTGCTAACTGTGCTGCTGTAGAATTCTCCACAGTCGTCTTCATGCTATCAAGTGATTTTGGACTGTTCCCCTCTGTGAAGTTCTGTGGTTCCAAGATAGTTTTACATCAGTTCCTTTACTCCTCATTTTCAATCAACTATATTGCACAAGGGGGGGGGGGGAAAGGCAATACAAAGATGTGAGTCATGTGGCACCAAAATGTCCTTGACAGTTCCAGACACATGCCGAGCAGTTAAGCTTTTTCACCCCACTGTCCCCAGACCAATGAGGCAGCAAGCACTTAGCTATGTCCGACACCTGTCAGCAGGATGTGCTTCCATGCATGTGCTCAACCTAGAGGCAACAGTAATATGAGCCTGCTGTATAGACAGTGCAGTAGTTATGGGCTTGATGCAGAAATTACTGGATGGATTCTATGATTTGTGTTATGGAGGAGGTCAAGACAGATTATTATAATGGTCTCTTCTGGTCATAAAAATCTATGACTTCTTGATAGATGTGCAGCACTGAGGTGCCGTCCTGTGCACTTTAACCTAACTATCCAGATAGGCAAGCTAGGGATGTGCTGCAAAATTAAATGGACACTAAAAATCTATATTCAATTATAGTTTTAACCTGAAGTTTGTAATGAGCTCTGGGACTGAGGCATGGACTCATGTACACTTTATAAGGTGCCCTGGGGATAAAACATTAGATTTGGATTATGGAACACACTATTTGCATTATTTTGGATGACAGTAGTGTTTTAGTGTTCTGGAGACTGATGTTCCTTATGTTGATTTTTCTTCTTCTCTCCTCCCCCCATCTATTTCTTATTTAAAAAACAAACAAACAAACCACTAGAAAATTCCATACGAAACGCTATGTTTAAAAATGCTTTGCTGCATCAAGCAAGAGTGCTTGTAAATTCTAGCTCTTACAATATATTCATTTTGGTTTTGTAGTTTTGGAATAATAGCTTCTTAATATTAATTTTACAGTATCTGGGTAGACCACTTATCCCAATATGCAATGGAAAACTTTCTGCGGGCTGCGGAAATGGGAGAAGAGTTGAATGAGGCCTGGATTGTTCACAACACAGTGGTGTATGTCTTAAATCACAATAAACATCTTATAGCTTCAGGAAGACAGCGAGAGATTGTTGAGTCCCTGCAGAGTCTTCTCAGTGCAATCAAGAATACTGGACACAGTGGGTAAGTATGATGGTTGAGTTTGATTATTACCTTTCTCTTTCCTATTAAGTATTTTATGAAGCTAAAAATAAATTCTAAAAGTAAATCACTTTTTCATTGTGCCATATCCCAGTAGCACTAAAAAGATGTTGTTAGTTTTTATTTGATTGGGACTTATTTGCTTTGATTTGTGCATGGATATTTGAGAAGGTATAGTCAATTAGTTGGTTTAAAAATGAAGTCCCCCCAGTCTAACACTGAGATAGTCACTCTACCAGTCTAAACCTTATTAAAGAGTGGCTATGCAAAGCTGATATGGTCTTTTTAGTTTGGAATAGCAGCAGGGCTACTGTGGCTAATCAAAAGGAAAAGCTTACTTGTACTGTCTTGCCAAAGCAGGATGTCATGAAATGTATTCACTTGATGTGTCTCTCTCTCAAATTTAATACGTTATATTCATTGTAAATGTTTAATAATCAAAGCAACTATGGTCTATTTTTTTTACTACTGTTAAAGCTTTGTAAAATTTTAAACGGGGTGAGGGAAAGCTTTAACAGCAATACTCTATGCACCACCACGGGTGGCAGAAAAAAAGGCTGCCTGACTTATGGCAAAAAGTGAAATAAAAAAATTAAACTCCCTTTACTACTTCTGGTACTCACTTTCTACAGTATGTGCCTTAATATTATCTCCAGTAGTCTACACAGAAGAACATTTTTTTCATGTTGTCAGATTAGTGAGTACTCCAAGGAAGCAGTAATCATCTCTTGTTTTGGAGTCACTTTTGCCAGGACCCTTATGTAGTTATGTAAAATGCACCTTAAGAGGGAAAGAAAAGTTAATTATGCGGGCACCATAGATACTGTGAGATACCTCAGTCAGATGTTCATCTGTGCTTTACCAGAGGGGATATCTGCTATAGCTGTTGCTAATCTGTAACTCAACAATTGATTGTTGTGGAAATTAATGCAATGTTACAGATAAAGTATGATTTCACGGTAGAGGAGTCGACGCAAGAATGATTTTGTGCAAATACTCTTATTAATATAAGTGAGAATGTAGAGGAATAATAAAAATCTTGAACTGATACATTGACAAAACATTTCATAAATAGAATATTTTCTGGGAGGCAATGGCAGATCTTAATGTAGAACACCTTGGAAAGAACATTATGAAAAAACATGAAGGCTAAATTTATCTAAACTTAACTTCAGTATATTTTAACTTTTTCTCCAATGTGAAAGTGTTTCTTTAGGGTTATTTTGCAAATGTTTCATAAGTTTGCTTTCCAAGGGAAACTTAGAATTTAGAGAAGTGTTAAACATCTTTCTGTGCCATCTTTATTTTGCTCTAGGGAAATGTTTCTTACACTTAGTCTTTTTGTTTTGTCTTTCAGAAATACTGTTGTTTTGGTGATGTTATGTAATGCTTTGGCTCGAGGCCTAATTCTTTGTTGGATTCCAAAATCAGTTTTGAAAACTGATGAGAAGAAAAAGATAGACGCAGCAACAGACAAAAGTAAAAGGCCCTCAATAAGGGGGCCTGAAAAAACAAACATTGTCCAACCTTTGTCAGTGGATCCAAATGGACTCCCTGATATTAAAGCAGCCTTAGAGGTACAAAGTTCTCATTGCTCTGTTTCCTATCAAACCACTGTATTTGGATGAGGGAAAAAACCTCTCCCCACCATACACACACATAGGCACACGCTCACGTTCTTTACTGAGCACAGCTCAAGTTGGAGAATTGGAGCCTTTATCCTTTGACTCAGTTGCCTCATAGAGATGTTAGACAGATAGATTGATATGTGGTATTCTCAGCATACCCTCTGAGGAATGCATTGTATTCATAACAGGTGCTGGGCTATGGATTCATGTTCTAAGTTTTATTTTATTCTTGGATTTTAGGTTTGTGAATTTGCTCTGAATTTGACAAGTGGAAACATACCTAATGAACTGGTACCTATTGCTGTACGACAACAGATCATTGCTACCTGGGTGAAAGCGAAACAGTTACTTCAGCAACAAATTTGGCATAAACTTGGAACTGATGATGAGGTATAGATTCTGTGAAATCGTATGTGAAAAATGAATACATATAACATATGTACACTTTTTGAATGCAATATGGAAAATAAGATTTAGTTCTCATTAACACATTACAAAGGACAACTACTTATTTGCATGAGGTATAGAAATGACATTCTTGAGTTTGTTTAATTTCTACCTTCTGTTTTTAGCTACAAGAAATAATTAGTGGTAACTGCCATATGATGACATCATAACTACACCATCATTTAAAGATATACATTTATAGAGTTAAAAATGCAAAGAGACGTCAAGCATATTTCAATAAATATATATCATATTTTCATTATATAATATTAATTTGAATTTATGTTCTTGCTGATGTATTTCAGTGGGAATGTCTGTTTTAAATAAAAACATAAAAATAAAATATATATCTAATAAAACCATGATCTCAGAATTTTGTAGCATATGTATTCATTCTGTAGTTGCTAATCTCTTTCATATTGAAACTATTGGAGTTTTGATTTGACAGGAGTTATGAATGAAATGAAATATATAAAAACTATCAATTTACATTTTAGGGACACAATAAAAAACAGAAGGTTAACAGTTTTTCTTGTAGCTAAATGACCCTTTAATACCAATGAGAGTTCTACATATATATTCTCAAACATAGTTAAATATATCCTTTCTCTACTTATTGATTTTACATTATTTTATAATGTTTATATATGCATAAAGTTTGGAATAAATGCAACATTTCTTGCTTCTCAGAATGGCGAGGGACAAAATCCAATCACAAAAGTTCTTGTTGCTTTGGAAATGTACTCATGTAATGGCTTGGGTCTCATGGACTTTACTGTTCCCAGTTTGTCTCAGGTATTTAGCTTTATTTTACTAGGTTTTTACTTTTGATAATATGTAGGTCTACATACTGTAGATGTTGCTGGTATCTTTCTGTAATCTCTGTTTTGCATAGTTGGATACAAAATTATTTCTGCTGGAGAACTATGCTGTTTTTATTTTCCTTTAAAACTTTTTAAAGTTAATGTAATGATCATAACAGGTAGTAAATTGACATCCCTGGAGATTATATCTCTACATTTAACCAGAAAATGGATACAATAAGAATAATGGGAGTGCAAGATTTCCCCTGCTATTCTACCAGCTGGGAGCTGTCAGATTCTTGTAAAGATGCATTCAACATCAGACCACACTTCCGGCCACTCATCTCTGTGGCAAAGATGACAATTTAACAGATGCTCTGTGCTGAAAATACTGCACAAAAACCCAAGCCAACACATACTCAAGCATTCTCTAGTCACTTCTCGAGGTCTTGAGAGTGGGACACAAATAGAACCTGTGGCCATTTAAGGGAACATGAAGAGGTTTTCATTATTTGTGTCTCAGGAAGGCACAGTTTCTTTAGTATGTGACTGTTTGTTTTGGGGCAGATTTTGCCACCATTATTCATGTTGAATAGTGCCATTCTCTAAATGTAACCCCACTGAGTTACTAAGCATGAGTCAGGGTGACAAAATCTGGCCTATATCCCAACTGTGAAAGTTGTCTTTGAGTTCCGTCAGTCTATTTTGTAGTCATAGCTGTATACCATACACAGTGCAGGGTATCACCTATATCCCCCAGTTTCAGGGCATCTACACCTATATTCCCCCTCCATGGTCCATCAAGCGCACAGACTTCAGGCTTCTGGCTCTCAGTAATTACCTTTTTTGGGTGGAAACCCACATCTCTCTCCCTCCTGACTTAAAGGCTGCACAGTTCCCTGCTGTACGCTTGGATATCCCCACCAAGCCAGACTGCCCAAAAGGCCTGTGTCTTCACTTTGCTTTCCCTCAGAGGGCTATGACTAGTGTATTGCCTGCAGTTTAAAGCTCCTTATAAGCAAGCACATTTATCCTTGAGGTAGAAGCATTACAGAGAAAACATTAAAACAATAAAAAAACCTACATGCATGCTAAAAAGCTTACTAGGGTCACTCTCAATTCCAACCTCATGCTCGGCTTTCAAAAGCCACAAGTGGGTTTTCTTGTGGTCACGAGTACATATCCATCTTAGAACCAGAACCCAGACTGGGCAGATCAGCCATTTTTTTTATACAGCTTGGGCCTTTAATCGTGGTCTTGTGTAACAGGTAATTGGCAGACAAACCGTCTTCTCAGGGCATAGCTTCAAAAGTCTTGGTTTTTGAATAATGAGAGTTGGGGAATTTGCATTATCCTTGCCGTAGGGATTGCCCAGGAAATCCAATTAACACTTATTGTCCCAAAGTCCATACACGTCTAGCACATTTTCAGTGTAGTCATTTGAATTCCCAAATCTCACATCTGCCCCCAGAGAGGTTACACATGATCACAGCCCACAATAATATATAAACTTAGTACTATAAGGTCTTTTAAGGATACCATGAGAAATTAAGAACATAAGAATGGCCATACTGTGTCAGACCAATGGTCCATTTAGCCCAGTATCCTGTCTTCTGACAGTGGCCATTGCCAGATGCTTCAGAGGTAATGAACAGAACAGGACAATGTTGAGTGATCCATCACCTGTTATCTAGTCCCAGCTTTTGGCAGTTGTAAGTTTAGGGACACCTGAAACATGAGGCTGTGTCCCTGGCCATCTCAACTCATAGCTGTTTATGGATATATTCTCCATGAACTTATCTAATTTTTGTAACTTTTTTTTTGACTTTCACAAGATCCCTTGGCAGTGAGTTCCGATAGTTGACTGTTGTATGAAGAAGTACTTCCTTTTGTTTGTTTTAAACCAGCTGCCTATTAATTTCATTGGGTGACTGATAGTGCTTGTATTATGGAAAGGGCTAAATAACACTTTTCTATTTGCTTTCTCCTCACCATTCATGATTGTATAGACCTCAATCATATCCCCTCTTAGTTGTCTCTTTTCTAAGCTGAACAGTCCCACTCTTTTTTTCTCTCTCCTTGTATGGAAGGTGGTCCATATCCCTAATCATTCCTGTTACCGTTCTCTGTACCTCTTCCAATTCTAACATATCTATTTTGAGATGAGGCAACCAGAATTGTATGCAGTATTCATAGGGTGGGTTAACCATGGATTTATAGAGTGTCTTTTTGATATTTTCTGTCTTCTTATCTGTCCCTTTCCTAACTGTTAGCTTTTTTGACTGCTGCTGCAGATTGAGCGGATGTATTCAGGGAACTATCCATGATGATTCCACGATCTCTTCTAATGGTAACAGATAATTTAGACCCTATAGTTTTGTATATGTAGTTTGGATTACATTTTTCAGTGTGCATTGCTTTGCACTTATCAGCACTGAATTACATTTGTCATTTTGTCACACAGTCACCCAGCTGGGTGAGATTCCTTTGTGAATCTTTGCAGTCATCTTAGGACTTAACTATCTTGAGGAATTTTGCATCCTCACTATTCAGTTCTTTTTCCAGATCATTTTGTGACCGTGTTGAACAACACAAGTGCCAGCACAAAACTTTGGGAGACCCTTATGTTTACTACTCTCCATTGTGAAAACTGACCATTTATTCCTACTCTTTGTTTCCTGTCTTTTAACCAGTTACTGATTCACCAAAAGACCTTCCCTCTTATCCCATGACTGTTTAGTTTGCTTAAGAGCCTTTAGTGAGGGACCTTGTCAAAGACTTTCTGAAAGTCCACATACACTATCTCAACTGGAACACCCCTGTCCACATGCTTGTTGACTCCCTCAGAGAATTCTAATAGATTGGTGAGGCATGATTTCGCCTTACAAAAGCCCTGTTGACTCTATCCCAACATACCATGTTTATGTGTGTCCGATCATTTTGTTCTTTACTATAGTTTCATCCAGTTTGCCTGGTACTGAAGTTAGGCTTACCGGCCTGTAATTGTGTGGCTTTTTTAAAAATTGACATTACATTAGGTACCCTCCTGTCATTTGGTACAGTGGCTGATTTAAGCGATAGGTTATATACCTCAGGTAGTAGTTCTGTTAGTAGAGTTCAGAACTCTTTGGTGAATATCACCTTGTCCTGGTGACGTATTGCTCTTTAATTTATCATGTTTTTCCAAAACCTCCTCTACATCTCAGTCTGGAACAGTTCCTCAGATTTGTCACTTAAAAAGAATGACGTGGTTGTGGGATCTCCTCCATATTCTCTGCAGTGAAGACTGATGCAAAGAATTACTTTATCTTCTTTGCAATGGCCTTGTCTTCCTTGAGTGCTCTTTTAGCACCTTGATCATCCAGTGGCCCACTGACTGTTGTACTTAAAACATTCTTTGTTATTAGTTTTTGTGTCCATAGCCAGTTGCTCTTCAAATATTTTTCTGCACCTGCCTTATTATACTTTTACACTTGACTTTCCAGAGTTTGTACTTATTTTTATTTTCCTTATTTGACTTCAAATTTTTAAAGGAAGCTTTTTTGCCTCTAACAACCTGTTTTACTCTGTTTTTAGCTGTAGTGGCATTTTTTGGTCTTCACTGTTTTGTTTTTAGTTTGGGGTAGTGTAGCGGTGCGACGATTCCTGGTGGTTGTCTGGGAATTAGCTCTTTTCCAGCCATCGGAGCACCCTTTGCAGGCCGGTGTCCTGCCGCCACTTGGCCCCCATGTCCCTCCCAGGACTCGGTGCCCCTTGCAATCCCAGGGTGCTTGCCCCTGGCAGTAACCCCTCACTCTTAAGGTCTCCCCTCTCCAGGGAATCCCCGCCTCACCTCAGTCATAGGCTACTGCCAGTCACCAACTAGCCCCCGCTCCCTGGGGCAGACTGCAGTATAAGCCACTCATCACAGGCAAGGGGGTTTTGTACCTGCTGCCTTTCTCTGCAACCCAGTACCTCCAGGGGCCTTGTACAAGGCCCTGCAGCCTAGGGAGTTGCTGGCCCAGAGCTCCCCAGCTCCTCTGGCCTTTCCCCAGTTCTGCTTCACTCCAGTACCCTTTAGCACTCAGGCAGTTAGGTCCATCTCCCTCCTCAGCTAGAGGGAGACTCTTGCTCTTGGCCCACTGCCCTCTTATAAGGGCCAGCTGGGCCCTTATTAAGCCAGCTACAGCTGTGGCTGCTTTCCCAATCAGCCCAGCTTTCAGAGCTGCAGCCCTCTCTAGGGCTGCTTTTACCACTGCAGTCCTCCCCAGGGCTGCTTGTACCTTTCCAGGCCCGGAGCGTATACGTTTAGTTTGAGTCATTATTAGGGTGGGTTTAGAATAGTGTCCATTCAGTTTGCAGGCATTTAACTGTTCTGACAGTTCCTTTTAATTTACTTTTAACTAGCTTCCTTGTTTTTGAAGTTAAATGCTGTTGTGGTGGGTTTCTTAGGCATTTTTTCCCGTGAAAGGATGTTAAATTTAATCACATTATGGTTGTTATTACTGAGCAGTTGTCATATCTGTCACACAGGGGTTTTTAATATTTTACATCCTACTGTAAAGAGATTTTTTGAAAGCAGTGGCACATATTTTCCCACCTATTTGTAATCTTTTTTCAGGATTTGGAATTTACCACTTATGAATCTGATGAAATTGTTATTTAAACCTTTAGCAGATAGCTTGTTGTATCAACTGTCCCTAAAGATTGTATTCTTAGTAGCCATAAGTCTCCGCAGAGTTCATGAGATCTAGGTCTTGATGACTGAGCTTCCATATGCAGTTTCATAAACTAAAATGATCCTGCAATACCCCAAAATCCTGAGTAAATTTCCCCTGTACCAATCCACCAACCAACTCAGTAATTTTCACTAAGCTTTACTCAAATACCAGGGAATTCAGGTTATATGGTCTATATGTTAAGAAGACCCTTAGCCAGTGGTGAGCTGGAGCCAGTTCCCACCAGTTCGCAAGAACCAGTTGTTAAATTTAGAAGCTGGTGTAGAACCAGCTGTTAAAGGGGTGGGCGGGTGGGCAAACAACTCCGGTCCGCAGGCCACATCTTGCCCGCGGGACCGTCCTGTCTCCGGCCCGCCTGAGCTCCCGTCCTGTCTCCGGCCCCTCCCCCGCTCTCCCCTCCCCCCCGCAGAGCCGCAGTGTGCCGAGCTGCTGGCGCCAATGCTCTGGGTGGCTCTGCAGCTCCTGCTGCTTTGAGCAGCAAGGTAAGGGGGTGGGGCTGCAAGCTCCAGCGGGCCGCGCGGCATCCTTACATGCTGCCCTGAGCACATGGTAAGGGGGCCGGGCCGAGGCTGGGAGGAGGGGTTGGAGAAGGCAGGGGCCGGGCAGGGAGCAGTTGGAGGGGGTGGAGGTTCTTGGTGGGGGCGATCAGGGGACAGGGTATGGGGGGGGGTCAGGTAGGCATGAGTTCCAGGGGTCTGTTGGGGTGGTGGTGTTGGTGGTTGGAGTCGGGGGAATCAGGAGACAGGGAGCGGGGCGAGTTGGGTAGGGGGTGGGGAGGCGTCCTGGGGGGCAGTTAGGGTGGAGGGGGTCTTGGGAGTGGGTGGTCAGGGGACAAGGAGCAGGGGGAGGGAATTGATGGGTTGCTTGCTGCCCTTGTAGGTTCTGAGGGGGGCAGTCGGGGGCAGGACATGGGTGGGGGTTGGATGAGGGGGACAGGCTGTTTTGGGAGGCACCGCCTTCCCTACTGGCCCCTGATACAATTTTGCAACCCGATGTGCAGGGCCGGCTTTAGGAAGTGTGGGGCCCAATTCAAAGAGTTTTGACGGGGCCCCAGCAGGGATGACTTAAAAAATAACACGTAAAAAAACACATGGGGCTTGTACTCACTGGGTGGCACTCCAAGTCTTCGGTGGCACTTCAGTGGCAGGTCCTTCACTCGCTTCAGGTCTTCTGCGGCACTGAAGGACCCGCCGCCAAAGTGCCACCAAAGACCCAGTAGGGAACCAGTTGTTAAGATTTTGGCAGCTCATCACTGCCCTTAGCTGCTGTCTAGACATAACTAAGCCTATATAATAATATCCTTGTTGTTTGCAGAAATGTTACATATCAGTAACTATAGTTCTTTGAGTAAATTGTCCCACAGATTCTCAGGGCCAGCTAAAGGTTCAAATGATAATTCTGTTAGTTTCAGAAACAGAATAGAATGTTGAATGCACCATTTTAAAAATCTGACTCCTCTTATTTGGCTCTAATAGAGGTTCCAGTAGGTGAAAGAATTAAAAATAAAGTTGGAAACCTCAGTCCTTCCGTTTGGCATGCAGCACCAAGCCCCAATAGATGTCTTCTTTTTAGAAGATTCTGACTCAATGCATGGAGTGCAGGCATATGCCAAGAGTGGGACTCTATGCCAACAGTGTTCTTCAAGCACTATAGTCATCATAAATAACCTTTCTTTCCCAGTTCTAATTCTGTAGGTCACATTCCACATTTTTCTTAGCCTGTAATTAGTAACTTTTGTTTGTGTAGTAAACACAGTGTTTTTTATATTATACAAGATGCAAAGATAGATGGGCTGTGTTCCAAAGATTTTGCGATCTGAAAGACCAACAAAGAGAAGATAGGATAACTTTAAATTACTATATATACATTTTTTTAAAATTTGTATTTGTGTGAATTAGGAGGATTTGAATGAAAAAAGATGGTGGCTTTGCAAACTGCTATTTGAATCAGGGCTTGTCTTATACACGGATCATGAGAAAGTCATATCATGTACAGGGCAGTACAAAGTGAAGGACAGAAATAGAATTATGTAATCATACCTTTATATATGTTGTTTTCTTTCAGTCTTTACAAAGTTGTTGGGTGACTTAGAAAATATTTAACATATCTTGGCATACTGTGTATGAAAAGTTATTGACAATCAAAATTATAGCATAAGAGAACATATTTCTTTTGCTATTATTTGCAGTTAGTGAAAATGACTTTAGAATGCAACTGGTCAGATCCATTAGTGGAATTGCAGACATTGACACGACTTACACATTTTGCATATGCATCACATGACCATGAAATAGTGATGACTTGTTCCCAAAGAACCTTGCAACTAGATGATGCAGTTTTGTATGATACAGATGCGAAGAAACATGACATGTAAGTATACAGATTTTTCCATTATAACATAAAATAACTTTAAAGCATTCAGTAAGATAGGTACATTTTTGTGATTATATAATCAAAATTGTTATAAACTGTATTTAAGAGTAAAAGCTGAAACTTCCCTCTTACTCACTCTGTTGTGATTAGCAGTTCCAGCACTGTTTGAGCATTGAGGGCTAGATTATAAATTTACAATGCATCTTGAGTACAGGGCAATGCAGGAAGCAGATTGCGAGTCCTTGACTCAGTTCAGGAAAATGTGTAAACATATGCTAAAGACCCATTGAAGTGAATCATATGCTTAAAGTTAAGCATGTGCTTAAGTGCTTACCTCAATTGGAATCTCTAACATTCACAATCGTGTTCCTGTTTTCACTTCATTCCAAGGGGAAGGTAATCTGTGCTAGCCCTTCAGGTTATGCAGGATTGTGTCCCTGACTGCACTGGGTTTGATGCATGGACTGAATTGATGCAGTTTGTAGGTGGTGCCAAGACTGCCCACATCTCTGCTCGTCCATTCCCTGACCACTTCTGTAGGAGGAGGAGTAGCCCAGTGGCAGCTACTCTTTCCCACATGGGGGACGGAGATGGAGGTAGCTCATATAAAATGGGCTTTTTATGTTCCCTTAGTCTCCTCTGCAGTCATGCAACAGGCCCATGGTTGAGACCTGGATTATTGTATATGTCATTTATGTTGCAGTACCTAGGTGCAATAAAAATGTTGAGAAAAGAGTTGCAGTCTGAAAACTGGCTTCATATCTGGGATTAAGGCAACTTCCACACTAGGCTGAGGATCTGCTGATATGATCCTATCGTCCAGAAAAGCAGATCCCCAGATGTATATATGCAGCCCAAAAAGGAAATGTGGTTTGACCAAGCCTGGATGAAATTAGCTCAGTTAATAATATTGCTTTTATACTGTCAGGGAAAAACGTAATTCTGGATGGAAAATTTTGAGCATAATTAAATGCTGACCTTAACTGGAAAAACATGTGCTCTTTATTATCTGCAGCCATTCACTAGGAAATTGGCTTTCTACCTTTTTTTTCAAATCTTTCAGCAAAATGAGATATTCAAATATATAGAGCTCTTGAATATCATAGATAGAGAACAACTCTCTGAATAAAACAATGAATGGATAAAATATTTTCATCTTTGACACACAACTTTAGTCCAGGATTTGTCATAATTGCAAACAATACTCATTTTTCATTTTGTGTATGGTAAAGAGCAACGTTAGGGTAAAATAGGGCTTAATTTTGCTTTAGTTTTCATTTGTTCAGTGTAAAAGTGAACTGTGGAACACTGGTAACCTCTAGTGGTCATAATCATTGTTGCATAATAGTTTTTGCTCTAAAGCAGGGGCTGGCAGCCTTTCAGAAGTGGGGTGCCGAGTCTTCATTTATTCACTGGAATTTACTGTTTCGCGTGCCAGTAATACATTTTAATGTTTTTAGAAGGTCTCTTTCTAAAAGTCTATAGTATATAACTAAACTATTGTTGTATGTAAAGTAAATAAGGTTTTAAAAATATTTAAGAAGCTTCGTTTAAAACTAAATTAAAATGCAGAGTCCCCCAGACTGGTGGCTAGGACCCGGGCAGTGTGAGTGCCACTGAAAATCAGCTCACATGCTGCCTTTGGCACGCGTGCCAGAGGTTGCCTACTCCTGCTCTAAAGGTTAGGTGCTAGGCCAGGTAGACCCGGTAATGCAGTAAAAGTAAGTTCACTTTGAAATTTTTTCTTTTTATTCTCTTCTATGCATACAGTTTGGTTTTTTAAAGTTTGCATAATATAGATACAACAGAATTTTTTTTCCCTGCAAAAATCCTTTTTCTCTGAAAGCTTTGAGATACAAATGTCTCAGAATGGAACATTTTTACCTGATTTATTTCTTTCCATAAACTGACCTCTCCTTCATTCCACCTCACCCTGAGTAAATTCACAGGGAGAAGATCAGAAGTGGAGTCATCTGGAGCCTTGTACATAGTTCTACTGTTTAAAGTTGCTGCCTAAGTTTAAAGTTATCACTAACAAATTTCAGTATTTTATAGAATCATAGAATCATAGGACTGGAAGAGACCTCATATACTCCAGTCCCATGCATTCATGGCAGGACTAAGTATTACCTAGACCATCCTTGACAGGTGTTTGTCTAACCTGCTCTTAAAAATCTCCAATGATTCAGATTCCACAACCTCCCTAGGGAGGACGTGGTATTGCCACCCTTACTTCGGCGCTGCCGTCAGAGCTGGATGGCTGGACAGAGGTGGTTGTTGGTCAAGTTCCCAGCTCTGAAGGCAGCACCCCGCCAGCAGCAGCACAGAAGTAAGGGTGGCCTGGTATGGTATTGCCACCCTTACTTCTGCACTGCTGTCTTCAGAGCTTGGTAGCCAGAGAGTGGCAGCTGCTGACTGAGGGCCCAGCTCTGCAGGCAGCAGTGCAGAAGTAAGGATGTCAATACCATGCCCTGCCATTCTTGCTTCTGCACTGCTGCTGGCAGTGGCTCTGCCTTCAGAGCTGGGCTCTCAGCCAGCAGCCACCGCTCTCCAGCTGCCCAGCTCTGAAGGCAGCGCCGCCGCCTGCAGCAGCTCAGAAGTAAGAGTAGCAGTACCATAACCTCCCCACACACAATAACCTTGCAAACTCTCCCCCCACCCCCACCCCGATCCTTTTTGAGTCAGGACACCTACAATTATAACACCATGAAATTTCAGATTTAAATAGCTGAAATCATGAAATTTACAATTTTTAAAATCCTATGACTGTGAAATTGACAAAAATGGACCATGAATTTGGTAGGGCCCTGTTTATGTCGCTCAGGGAGCTGGTTTATTCACATTTCTGAGCGACATAAGTTATGCTGACATAGGCTGTAGTGTAGACATAGCCTTGGAGTTGGGGAAGGTCAGTCCCAGAAGGAACAAGAAGGATAACAAATTTTCCATACTGGTTTGTTTTGTTTTCTAAAAAACACACACACGTTTTAGGCTAGCTATATCACAAAAGCCCTGAATTAAGATTTTGTTTGACTTGGATTTTGATTGTGGGTAAGGTGATAAACCCTAACATATTTTATCTCTGTAATTAATGTAAATGTTGTTATCCCTAATATGATTACAGTATTATTTTACAGAACCAGAATGGTAGAGTATAAAAAGTATAGAGTAATGTTTGTTTCATATTAGTTTCATAATGTTGTAACTGATTATAAAAAAGGTTTTCAAATTTAGTTTATAGTGTTAACAGGAACCGAATAAACGTTTTTAAGTACAAAGTCCATAACACCACCATTTTGTAAAAGACAAAGACTGTAGACATCAGTCAATGGGAATGGATGCATTCTCACTCTATAAGTTTAGAACACATCATGAATTATTTGTCTTTATGCAGAGATGATTACACAGCAAGACAAGAAATGTTAAGCACTGCTGCTTGTATACAGGGGAGGAGTATAATGGAAAATTTGGCTGGAAAAAAACATTTGCGCTTAGCAGCATCGAAAGCCTTTGTTCAAAGTGCAAGGTATGTTGTATTTTTATGGGGCGCAGCAGAATAATTTAATGCAGCTTTAATTTTTTATATAATTCCTACTTTGAAACCAGATCAACATATTCTTCTTTTCAAAGAAGTGGCTTAAGTGCAAAATGTTGTGGGCTGAAATACTTAAAGGATCTGGTGGAATCTTCCGGTTCAGAAAAATCCTGAATACTCATGTCTCCCATATAGCTGGATACTGGAGCTTCAAAATGAGTATCTTTAAAGTCTCTACTGATCAATGAAGGTGAAGCCACAGATCCAAACTGAGGGAGAACCAATTATCCAATACCTATAGGAAATAGCAGTACTGGGGACAGTAAAAAATATCAGTCTTCCAAACAAAAATAATTGGTCCCACTAGCAGTCAAAAGTAGATAGGATTTGAATTTCTGATAGATGAGAATCCGAAGGTCTAACCTGAGACTTCCAATAGTCCAGCTCTTTTTAAAAAGTGTGTGATAAGTTAAGTACGAGGAAATAGTGTAACAGAATCATTAGGGGATATCCAGTTAAAGCAAACAATTCTGTGCTCCTTTAAATGCAAATGATGAACAGAGACTTCTTCATAAATAATCGAGTATTCTGTACTGAGTTGGGCATAGCTGGACAGCGATTCTAAGAGGGAAGCAAGAAATATTGTTTGCAAAACATTGGCTATAATAATAAATCCAGTGACAAGTTATATGAAGGGAAATACAGAGTTTTAAAAAATGCTAAAATTGCATAACTTTATCAGACACCATGACCATTCTGGTAAGTATAATGAGCAAGCCTTAGGCATCATCATCTAGTAACAGTCTGGTATTTCAGAAGATTCCCATTTACAGCTAGATGATGGGATTTAAGCCACTGAGTAGAAAGATGGCATGGTACCACACCTGGGAGAGAATTATTAACTTCAGGACACAAAAATAGCAATTGTATGGAATACTGTCACAGAAACCGTTCTTGTACGGAACTAGAGACATTGAAGTTGTGTCCTCATATTACTTTGGTACTTCATCATACTGTGTGAAACCACATATTAGCTTAAGGGTTATTTTTTTTAAATGATACTGTAATGAGAAATTAACATGGTTGGGAGACAAAACACAATAGTTTAAAAATAGAGCGTTTTATTATGAGTCCTAAGTACAATTTCAACAGTTTTAGGAATAACGAATCTTCAAATGGGTTACAAGTAACACATAGATGTTACTGGTATCACAAAGTATATTTTTTTAATTATTTCTTACTGCTGCTGTTTGTGAGTGTGAACATATTCATTACCCAAAATGGAAAATGTTTTCTATAGTGGGTTAATTCAAAAGCCCCTTATATGAGGGGGACATATATAAATCCTGATTAGGACACAAAGGGAGCTGAGTTGGGTGGTTTAATGGTTATGCTTAGCAGACATTGACTACAACATGCAGTTTAGCATGAATGGCACTGTTTTCTCAGTTTAATCATGCTTTTCTCCCTCAGATATGCAGGTGAAACAGGAAACTGTACCCTTGTAATGCTGGCAGCTAGACACTTCTGGAATGCATGTTTACCTTTTATAGGTTCTCCACTAGACAGAGAACAGCTTAAAGAGCCCACAGAAACAATTCTCAAAAACATCATTAAAGCAGAATCTAAAATTAAACAGGTAAGATTATCTAATAAGTAGCAACATTTTAGTAGAATTTATTGACCAGTTGTGATTTTGAAGCATAATTTTGCTTTACTTTGAAACTATGGATATTTACTTCAGGATTTTCTTTGTGGCCGGAGGAGAGAAAACTCCAAGTTTATCAGTCTAGCACCTTTTATGAGCACTTACATTCTCTCTCATCTGCACACGTCAACCCACCTCATCAATAGCCTCTCAACTGGAACTGTTTTCTTCAAAAAGATTTCCTGCAATTTACGACTTTCAGGTGTCCCTTTCTGAAGCTTACAAAATGGTATTAATAGAAAATATAAGAAAATACGGGAAAAATCAGCCAGTAACTTGCAGATTGGTGGTGATAGTAGGTCATATTGCTCTTGATCTACAGGACATATATTCAAAGAAAATCTCCAGCAAACAGAGGTTCTTCTTCAAGTGCTTGTTCATGTCCATTCCAATCAGGTGTGTGCGTGCCGCGTGTACACCAGCCAGAAGATTTTTCCGTTAGCAACATTTGCTGGGTTGGCCTGGGCGCCCATTGGAGTCACACCTTCATGGTGCCAAATATAGGGCCCTGCCGACCTGCCACCCCCTTAGTTCCTTCTTACCGCTGGTGACGGCTAGCTGGAACAAGCTGTTGCTCTTGCATTGCAAGCGCGGCAGTGTCCACTCTTCATGTTTATAGTTTGTAGTAGTTTCTAGTGTTAGTTAGTTAGTAGTAGTAGTTCTTAAGTTTCCTTTTGGGGTCGTCTCCCCACCAACGCTTTCCCGGTTCCGGTGTATGCCCCGGTCCCCAGGGTTCAAGCTCTGTGAGGACTGTGGAAAGTTTATGCCTAAGAGTGACCCACCCTCCTCCTGTCTGCGGTGTCTTGAGGAGAGCCACCAGAAGGAGAAGAAAGTGTTCCGTCCTAGGACCGAGATCAAAGACTCAAGATCCTTCTAATGGAGGCAGCACTCTGCCCACAATCCAACCCGGGGTCAGCAGAACCCACGCCCAGCATCTCCTCGTTGGTGCGCAGTGCTCCGGCACCAATGGTGTGTGAGCTGGTGCTGAGGAAGGACCCCAAGGAGTCACGGCTCCGCCCATAGACAGTCTTCTGTGAGGCACCGGTCTCAGTTCCCGGTGCCCCACAAAAAGAAGAGGCCAGAGAGGGTCGCTCTCCCCCCTCCAAGCTCAAGGAGCCTGCGGCAGGGAGACCCAATTTGGGCCATGTCACCTTGGCTCTTCTACCTCCCAGAGTCTCGTCATCTCCTGCCCCCATCCTGGGGTCCAGTTGAGTCCAAACCCTCATTGCTGTCTGGACTGACATGGCAGGTAGCTCCAGCTCCCATCAACTCCAGAGGCATTCAAGGCGGCTCAGAACCTTATGCGTCTCACGGTGCCGTTCTCCCCGCAGAGAAGAGACCAGTCGCCAGTGACCACCCGGTCCCCGTTCCCATCAAGGAGCAAGCCAGCGATGATGGTGCGCTGATCCCCATTTCCAGCATGCCTCTCCCAGGCATGGTCCACCATGTGGGGGAACCGCATCAGTCCCCTGTTTCTCGGCACCGCTTGCCAGCACCGCAGAGTACCACTCCTCTGTGGTCCTCCTTCTCTGAGACCTCGGAGTTGGAATCCTACCACTCTGATAGGACCAGGAACAGAAGATCCAGGTCCCGCCATGACCACCAGCCCTATCTGGCACCGTGACCATCTCAGTGGCAACCTTCGAGTCAGTGGTCCTTCTGGACACCCTGGGCAAATCATCAGAGCCAGGGACTAATCTAAGGGTCAAGGTCCAGGTCCATATCGGTGTCATCAGCGTCCTTTGTCCCTCCGCAAGCACAATCGGCACTGCTGGCAGCAGCGCCACCAACACCCTTACCTTTGCCTGTGGTGCCAGCCCCGACTTCTCCGATATCAGCATTGCCGGCAGCCGCAGTCTTGGCACCACTGGTATCGGTGACCTCAGCACCGCCAGAGTCGGCAACCTCGGCACTGCTGGCATCAGCATTGATTATCACGATTCCAGCGGCCCCGGCACCACAGGCTATGGACCTGGCAGCACAGCAGTACTGAGTGCCGCGTGAGGGGAGTGAGCAGAACCCATTGTCAGGTCTTTCCTCCTCATCCTCCCCCAGATTAAACCGTGGCAGGGACATAGACAGCCCTGGCCTTGGAGGACAACAGGGTCCTGCAACAACTACGATGGGTGGCCCAGAATCTGGGGATCCAGGCTGGGGAGATGGTAGAGGACACCGATCCGATGGTTGACATCCTCACCCCCTCCAGATCCTCTCGTATTGCCTTGCCGTTAATAAAGACTATTACCGAGACCACAAAGACCTTGTGGCAGACCCTGGCCTCTCTGCCCCCTATGCCCCAGAGAAAAGAGAGGCAGTACTTTGTCTCTTCAAAGGGATACAAGCACCTATATACCCACCCACCCACGTCCCGATTCCCTGGTGGTTGATGCAGCTAACCAGCGTGAGCACCAGGGCTACCAGGGACCCTCCCCTAAAAATAGGGATGCTAAAAGACTAGACCTTTTTGGGAGAAAGATCACTCCACTGTGGGAGTTGCAGCTCTGCATATCAAACCAGCAGGCCATCGTTAGCAGATACTCACATAACACCTGCGGCCCAATGGCCAAGTTTGCTGAGCTGCTGTCGCAGGAGTCTCAGCTTATCTACAGGCCATATTGGACACGGCAGATGCAGCCTCCCGTGCAATGGCCACAGGGGTTGCAATGAGGAGGAGTTCCTGGTTGCAGGTCTCTGGTCCTCCCTACGAGGTCCAACAAACCATCCAGGACCTCCCCTTCAAGGGTTTGGCCCTCTTTTCCGATAAAACAGATAAAAGACTCCACAGTCTAAAGGACTCAAGAGCCACCCTCAAGTCCTGGGGCCTCCACACTCCTGTCAGTCAGTGCAGGCACTTCCAGCCGCAGCCTCCCTCACTGTTCTACCAACTGCAGAACCAGCAGGATGCTCCTCGGAGAAAGAATAGGAGTGGCAGGAAAAGACCCCACCCATCCTCGGGCCAGGGCTCTGGCCAGCCCAAGCGACCTCCTGGCCCCAGACCAGCCTTTTGAGGGTACGGTTGAGGACGGCACACCAGTACAAGAACTAGATCTATCCCACCTTACCTTTTTGTCCTGACTATCCCCTTTCTACTGAGCATGGTCCCATAGCACTTTGGACTGCTGTGTACTCCTCATCGTAGAGAGGGGATACTCCATCCAATTCTGTGCCCTCCTGTCCTTCCAACCCCCTTCCCCATCCCTCTTCAGGGACCCCTCTCACGAGCAAATCCTTATACAGGAGATGCACTCGCTCCTCTCACTGGTAGCAGTGGAAGAGGTTCCTCAGGAGCAAAGGGGCAAGGGTTTTTATTCCCGGTATTTCCTAATACCGAAAGACAAGAATGGGTTCTGGCCCATCCTAGACCTGTGAGAACTCAACAAATTTGTGACGAAGCTCAAGTTCCGCATGGTCTCTTTGGCCTCTATTATCCCCTCATTGGATCCAGGAGACTGGTATGCCACCCTTGACTGGAAGGACGCGAACTTTCACATAACAATCACACCGTCCCAAAGAAAATACCTCAGGTTTGTGGTGAACAACAACCATTATCAGTTCACAGTCCTCCCTTTTGGCCTGTCCGGCTCCTTGAGTGTTCACCAAGTGCATGGCAGTTGTGGCTGCATTCCTGCGCAAGCGGCATGTACAGGTTTTCCCGTACCTTGACGGCTCCCCTGTTCAGAGAATATAGTTTATATGGGCAGTACTAGACTCAACACAAGCCAGGACATACCTCCTGGAAGCAAGGTTTTGGTCCCTGGGTGACATCATACAAGGTCTCAGGCAGTTCCCCACCACTACAGCAAGGACTTGCCTGAAGCTCCTGGGATACATGGTGGCTTGTACCTACATATTACAGCATGCCAGACCCAGACTTCGACCACTTCAGTCATGGCTAATGTCAGTGTATCGGCCAGTCCAGGACAGTTTGGACAGGATCATAACCCTGCCTCGCCCGGTACTCGACTCCCTCCTCTGGTGGCTCGACCCACAGGTAGTAGGTGCAGGGGTCCCCTTCACCAGCCCTCAACCATCACTCTCGTTAGTGACAGACTCATCAGACTTGGGCTGGGGGGCACATTTCGGAGACCTCAGAACAGAAGGCCTCTGGTCTCAGGCGGATCTTGCTCTACACATCAATGTCAGAGAGCTGAGAGTGGTGTGCCTGGCATGTCAGACTTTCAGAGCTCACTGAGCAGGGAGATGTGTATCAGTCATGACAGACAACACTATTGCAATGTTTTATATCAACAAACGGGGGTGTCCTGTGCCAGGAAGCCCTCATACTGTGGGACTTCTGTGTAGAGCACTCGATACACCTGCAAGCATCGTACCTCCCTGAAATACAGAACGAGCTGGCGGACCATCTCAGCAGGTAGTTTCATGTCCCCAAGTGGTCCCTTCGCCCGGACGTAATAAACTCAATCTTCCATCGGTGGGGCTTTCCCAGATATACTTGTTCGCTATGCGACAGAACAGGAAATGTCAGCGATTCTGCTCCTTCCTGAGTTACAGCCTGGGCTCCATCAAGTGAAATAGATTTTCAATCTGGTCGATGCAGCACATTCCGTCCCCAACGCTTGCCATGGTGCCATTTTTACTGGACTATCTTCTCCATCTCAAGCAGCAGGGACTGTCCATGTCCTCAATAAGTATCAGAGGGGTAGCCGTGTTAGTCTGGATCTGTAAAAGCAGATCTGTAAAAGCAGCAAAGAATCCTGTGGCACCTTATAGACTAACAGACGTATTGGAGCATGAGCTTTCGTGGGTGAATACCCACTTCACATGCATCCGACGAAGTGGGTATTCACCCACAAAAGCTCATGCTCCAATACGTCTGTTAGTCTATAAGGTGCCACAGGACTCTTTGCTGCATCCTCAATAAGGGTTCACTTGGCCGCCATCTCTGCCTTCCACCCAGGTGCAGAGGGCTGTTTGGTCTGTGCTAACCAGATGGTCAGCTGTTTCCTTAAAGGTCTTGACATACTATACCCACAAGTCTGACAGCCTATCCCAGCTTGGGACCTCAATTTGGTCCTTTCCAGATTTATGGGACCGCCATTTGAGCCCTTGGTGATGTGCTCCCTGCTTTCTCTGTCATACAAGGTGGCATTTCAGGTAGCAATAACCTCAGCTAGGAGGGTGTCTGAGTTCAGGGCCCTAACACAGTATTCCATAAGGACAAGGTTCAGCTCAGGCCTCACCCAGCTTTTCTCTCAAAGGTTGTCTCCCAATTTCACATCAACCAGGACATCTTCCACCCTGTATTCTACCCCTAAGCTGCACTCCAGCACCGGGGAGCAGAGGCTTCACTCATTGGATGTCTGCAGAGCACTAGCCTTCTACATCAAGAGAACGAAACCGTTCCGAAGGTACGTCCAATTATTCATGGCAGTGGCAGACAGAATTAAAGGTCTTCCTGTCTCCTCTTAGCGTATCTCGTCATGGATCACGTAATGCATTCAGGAATGCTATAGCTTGGCAAAGGTGCCTGCTCCTTCAGTCACCGCGCACTCCACCAGGGCTTATGCCTCCTCAGCGACATTCTTGCTCCAGGTTCCCACACAGGAAATCTGCAGAACAGCAACGTGGTTCTCCATACACACTTTCACCACGCACTATGCAATCACCCAGCAAGCCAGAGATGATACGTCCTTTGGAATGGACATGAACAAGCACTTGAAGAAGAAAAAATGGTTACTCACCTTCTCGTAACTGTTGTTCTTCGAGATGTGTTGTTCATGTCCGTTCCAATACCCACCCTCCTACCCCCCTGTCTGAGTAGCCAGCAAGAAGGAACTAAGGGGGTGGCGGGTCGGCAGGGCCCTATATTGGGCGCCATGAAGGCACGACTCCAGTGGTCACCCAGGCTGACCCTACGGATGCTGCTAAGGGAAAAATCTTCCAGCTGGCATGCACGTGGCACACACACACCTGATTGGAATGGACATGAACAACACATCTCGAAGAACAAGAGTTACGAGTTTTTTCCTCAGAACTGCAAAATATCTGATTTCTCTTCCACCTGCCTGAAAGAGTTTTTATTGAACATACTTTCTTCAATGGGGGCTGGTATTCAACAAAATATTCAGCAGTTTTGAGGGGAAAACTATAACTGAAAGGGTGTTAAGAGTCAATAATAAAATGAAATACTTTTTAAACCTTTTCAGTAAAACCCTTTACACAATGTGGAAATAGGCACCTTTCTAAATGCCATCTAGTAGATAGGTAGATAGGAAATACTTGCTGCATAATAGACAGTATCACATTAATTTTCTTCAAATCTCATAGAGCCATGGAGTTTAAGGCCAGAAGGGAACACCAGATCATTTCCTGATATGTGCACACTGTCATATTGAAACATAACCATCTATTTATTGAGACATTTTTCTTTTCTTTTTGTACTTCAAGTTTTTAGAATTCTCTCTTTAGAAAACTAATACATTTCTCATTGAAGTCTTTCCTTTCACGTCAATGGGTTTTGCATCAGGCCTTTAAAATCTTGTTCATGTCTTTTGCATTCAGGCTCAGTAATACCAGAGTGTTCCATTTCAATTTCAGGCTGTATCTTCGATCATGTAGTAACAGAGTGTATAATAAAGAACAAAGAACTGAATTTTATTTCCTCCCCAAGTAATGTATAAATCATTAGTAATCAGAAGTGTGATGACTGGTCTGCTGTTTCAAAGTGATTAGAAGACAAAATTGATCAGTGTTACTCTGTACTTGAAAGTATAATGATGTGAACAGTTGTAAACTTAAGAGTTTTGATGGCTTATAGATAAAGTGGTGTGACAAAGCTCTGTCCCTGTCTCCCTGGGTCCTACGTTTCCTGACAGATTTCGCTAGCCTTAGAGGCTCACTGTGACCCTCCACTTAACCCTTCTCTCTCTAGAGACAAGGATCACAGTCTGCTGAGCCATTTTCATCATAAGCCAGCCAGTGAGGTGAGGAGAAGCTATCCTCCCTTGCACAGTCTCTGTTGTCTCCTAGTCTCAGTGATTAATCAGGGGGCCAAAGAGGGGGAGCCTGGGCCTGCCCTCTACTCCGGGCTCCAGCCTAGAGACCCTAATAGTATCAACTATGGTAGCTGACCTTTTAGGAACAGGACACATACAATTCCCTGGGCTACTTCCCCACAGCAGCCCCCACTTCCTCAAGCTCCACTTCACCCTTACCTCAGGGCCTCCTTCCTTGTGCCTAATATGGTGTGTACAGCTCAGTCTCTCCAACAGCACAACTTCTCACAGCTCCTGACATGCACGCCCACCTGACTAACTGGGAGGCTTTTAACTGGTTTCAGCCAGCCCCTGACTGGCTTCTGGTGTCCCAATCAACCTAGCATCCTCCCTGCCGTCTGGAAACCTCTTAATTGGCCCTATGTGTCTTAATTGACCTGGAGCAGCTGCCATTTACTTATCCTGGTACCAGGGATTTGTTTAACCTGGGGCTAATATATCTATCTCCCACTACTTTTCTATAGCCATCTGGCCTTGCCCCGTCACAGTAGCTACTGCCACTAGACACTATTTGCTAAGGGTCTGGTTATTTACAGAGCTTAACAAGACAAGAAATTTAAAAGTGATAAGAGGAAATGCTTTTTTATACGACAAGAATTAACTCATGGAACTTATTGTCAGAAGATATAATTTGGACTAAAACCTTAATAGGAGTCATAAAAAAGATTTAAACATTTATGTGCATTATGAAAACATCCACACATATGCATTAGACAGAACAAACCCTTTTTTAAAGAAAGGTTATAAACCCTCATGCTTCAGAGTATATGCCAGCCACAGAGTGATAGTGGTTAGTTGCCCTTACAGGCAGGTCAGTCCATAGATGTCCATTTCAGGATTTCTTTGAAGCATATTGTACTGGCTACTATCAGAGACAGAAAATGGTGTATGCTAACAATTTGTGTATACTGATTCAGTATAGTAGTTCCTGTGATCCTAAAATGAATGTCAGGTGGGCAGGGTAATACAGTGATACAACACTGCAAAGGCACAGTTGGCAGCTGGTTTAAGATGTGTACCATCCTGGAAAGGTGAGTGGTATCTGAATCAAAACAAAATTTGAGGATAAGGATCAACTCTGCTAAGGACTAAGAGCTTTAAAAAAACAGTGTCCTGTTTACTGTGAGCTATGTTGGTGTTCTCCTCAACTCTCAGTGTAAAACCTAGAGATTCCATCACTTCTAGGAAGACATGTTGGCCTGTCCGAAACTGATCAGTTATCCAATAGCTATAACTCTAGTTTAGAGAATTTACTAGTTTAGTCCCTATGTAATTTGTGGTCTGTATACCAGCAGAACCATACCTTTGGGGTTTGCATGTGGAAACAGCCAGGTGCTTAAAGAATATTATCTTTGGGGTTGGTCACACTGGAAACAAGATAAAAAAAATCCATCCAAAAATCCCTTAATTCTGTGATATCTGTGGTTATCCAGTTACACAACTAAAGCCAGCTAAGCAAGGACAAGACTGACAACATCTAGTTACCTCAAGCAACATTATGATATGGGAATGTATGATGTACCTCATTGTATTAATCAGTGCAATTGTGTAATACGCTATGCCATTAGAAACATTGATTTGGAGGAAAATAGTTTTAGTTTTCAACTCCCATAGGCTTATTAACTGACATAATCAACCTCTCTAATTATTATTACTCTTAGTGTATTAATAGTTTAAATATTATAATTGAATTTATCCTATTTATATATGGAAAACAATACAGAGCTTGAAGAGTTGTGCTCACAAAAATGTATGCACTACTTTTTTTTTTCCTTTCTTTCTTTTTAGGGAACAGAAAATATGTTGCAGCTTCATCAGTGGCCTGCAAAGGATTTTCAAAGTAGTGGATCATCAGAAGGTCATTTTCTCCCAGGCATGTATTTTATTCTTGTCATGCAAAAATGAATAGTCTAATATTTCTGTGAGATGGCTGCACTAATTTCACCACGTTAATATATCGTTTGAATGTATTTCAAAGGTACTGAAGAGGATCTGACATTAAGAACATCCCTGTATGGGTTGTTATTCCACATGTATGCTGATAAAAGTGATTGGGAGACAGGGCTCAAAGTGTTAGATGAAGCCATTCAAGTTCTGCCTCGAACTAAACATAGACTGTAAGTTGGTTGATCTCTTTTTTTACTAAAACATTTTAAGCGTCCTGACTCTTGAGAAATATAAAAATATGGACGACGTTTGAATATATATTTTACATTAATAAAATAGTATAGAGGTTGCCTTTTTGCTGAGCTGACAATTTTTATAACAGAAGACAATATTGCATCTTTTCGATGCTTCTTCACACTGTTCTTGAGAATCAAAGAAAGGCTCAATCTTCGATTGCTTCTTATAATTAAAATGTTTATAATGTTTGTGCAGGTTATCTTTAAAAAAGTTCCTAAGTAGGTACTGTATAAACTTTTCAACTATTTGATTATGGCTCTTTCTTTGCTCTTCTAATTACTATCTGAAGTCCAGACTTTAAAAGCAAGATGTTGTAAGAAAAGCTTTTTAGATGTGATCACAGGATGAGTTACGATTCAAATTACCCATTGAAATGAAGTTGAGCTAAGGAGAATGAGATCTCAGGCAACTTAGTCTTCCCTCTTTATGCATGTGTACCTCTAATTTAGACTTTTGATCCCTACTGTAATAAAACAATAATATAAAATATATGATCATAGTTATGTTTCCCAGATGTTATCCTTGCTCTTTTCAATCAGAGTTCCACACATGTTTTAACCTCTCCAGCTCCCCTCTTTATTATTTCTTTGTCCTGACTGGTATTCATGACACCTGTCTATTTTATATCATCTGCCAAAATAGGAGTTTGCTAATGATATAGTACTTCTCTAAGTAAACCCTCCAGACAATCTTGACAAGCAAACACTGTGGCTTAACCAGTTAAGATAGTATTCCATCAGAGATACATTTCATATTTCTCTGTTAAATTCTTGTGTCTCTTGATCCTGACTTTGGGGTCAGGTCTCTTCATTGGTTACAGTGGATTCAGCTGAGGCTCTTTGAAGGGGGTGACTCCTCACATAGCTTATTTCATTATTTAAGTAAAATACTATATTAAAACATTATATTTAACTTTTATTTAATGACCAGGCTTGTTGAACATCAAGGCATGTGTTGTCTGGTTGAAGAACATTGTTTGGCTAATACATTGTTAAAATATATTTGAATTATTAGTTATTATTCAGTTTGTTTTGCATAAAAATCCATGGCAACATTTACGTCTAAATGTGTTGCTTGGAGCAGGGCTATAATTTCAAATGTCTGAATGTCTATTTCATGTTAGATGAGTGAGAGAAGGGTGGAGGAGGGGGTACTACCACCTTTTAAGATAAAGTAACAGGAATTTGTAACAGTAACTTTCTCCAGCTCTAAATCCATTTAGGATAAAACTCTAAAACTAGACAATAAACATCCTAAGGCTCTGATCCTGCAAAGACTTACACATGTGCAAAGATTTAAGCACAGAGATATGATGATTAACAGCAGTTGAGGATCTCCCCTATGTGTAGTCTCATTGATGTCAAAGGAACTGGTCACAGTGCATAAGGTTACATATGTGAATCTTTGCAGGATCAGGGTCTAATTTATTTTCTAAAGTTAAGGTCTGTAAATATACAGAGGAGCAGGCAATTTGACTTCACTATAAAAGAAAGATGAGTAGTGAAGTGCAGTTACCTTCACAATTGTAGCATATTGTAAGATACAGTGCATAATTGTACAGATAAGAAATTGATTAATTTTTAAACTTTTTTTTAGCCTGATTTTCAAACATATGGTTATAGTGAAGGCAAGACTTGGACGTAACTTTATGATGGACATTCAGAAATTCAAGGATGAAAGTGAGGACTATTTGTCACATATGTGGCATCGTCTAGCACCAATCTCCAAAGACATTGTTGGGCAGTTAACCTGTTATCAGAATGCTATTGAAGCTTTACAGGTCTCTATGTTGTTAATTTTAATAGACTCTTAATAGAATATAATTTTAAGTGTATAGTTTGAAAGTATGTGATGGTATATGCCTATATTTTTAAAGGTGGTTTGTGAGGTAATACTCCAGGAGGTATGTAGACATCCTTTTCTAAAGCAAGTAATATGAGATTTATAATTGTTAGCTTTTTCTTTATTTAATTTGAACTTTGAAAGGCACAGTGTTCAAAAAACACCTGACTGAAATGTGTGTATAAATGGAAAAAGTGATAGCATTTTACATGAATAAAATGCATACCCTGCAAAGATAATTAGATACATTTCCTAAAAGATAATTCTTCATCAGTTTGCCTCTGCAGATCATCATTTGAGGCCTAATCCAAAGTCTTTTGAAGTTATTGGATAGACTCTACTTGACTTCCATAGATTTGGATGTGGCTGTTGATGAGATAGTATGCTTGACTCACAAGCCACATAACCTATATTAGAAATAAAAACTACTAGGGGATGCATGCCTTGCCCACCCTCAAGAGCTAAATAATCTATTGCAAAGTGGATCAAATGTTTATTGGAAAAGTATACGTAGATGCTGCCAAAATTGTGGCCAAAGGCATTGAGACCCATTCCACTGTATCCCTGGCAATATCCTGGTCAGAGCCAGATTTAACAACAGTCAGGAAGATTTTTAATGCAACACATGGCCATTGTTAGTTTCAATTCTTTATTTTCCATTTGTAGTCTTCTTCTCTCAGTCCCCCATTCTGCTGTCTCACTGCTTAGCTCCTTCCCAATAGTGATGGACTGATAATGAGCAAAAGAGAAGAATGTTTGTACATAATTTAATTTCTTTGATATCTCCATCACTTTAGAATTACACATAAGCGTAAACCATTAATTACATGTTCATTTAGCATTATTTTTCATCAGAATTTAAAATAGTTCAATTTAATAGAAAGAATAAATGTTGTGCAAATTATTTTGTCAGTTTGTTAATTTGGTGTGGATTATTTTTCACAACTTTGAAATTACTTTTCTGATGGAAAACCAAGTGGATGTAGTTTAAGTCTTGGGACTCTGTGTTAACACATTTGAATTGCTGCCTGGCCCCTCTCAAGGAGGAAAAGTCCCAACAGTAACTAATTGATGTAGACTTTAATAAAAGAAAAGAAATTTAACTAATACTGATTTTTTTTATTACATTCAGTTAGACCTTTTCCCTGATTAGGCAATGTCAATAAATTGCTTGCTACCTATTTAAAATTAAATTTTTGCTTCCAAAAAAATTAATGACAAATCTATATATATATATATTAGTATCAGTAATTTGATGTTACATAATATATGAACTAAATCATTCTGTCTTTTGTGTAGAAACAAGAAAGTGAGTGGCAGAAAGTTGATTATCTAATGGAATTTGCAGAATGGTTATACTGCAATCAGTTTCCTCTTAATGATGCTATTAAACATCTGGACTGGGCAGTAGATATCTTGCTACATTTGAAACTTGCCAAAGGACCTCTTGAGGAAGAAGGTGAGTAACTGATGTACTTATCCTTCAAAATAATTTCAGTACATGAATGTAGTATATGCTTTTTGTCTTACTACCTTTTACATGATAAAAGCACGTGATCATTTTTAGCATGTAAAAAGACCTTATTTAGTACGTGTTTCTTCATCTACAAAAGACTTAAAGACGAAGTCAAAATGAAAAACCCGAGCTTCTTCACTTAAGGCCCGATTCAAAACTCACTGACGTCAGTAACTGCAGAGAACTTTGCATCAGGCCCTTAAACAAATCACAGAAGAAATGGAACAGGTTGACACAAAGATAGGTGCCAGAGACTCTCAAGAATTCTCAAGTGTTGATGTCGTAAATAACTGGTTTGTACCCCTTTTACAGATGGCAAAATGGAGGCATGGAGAGATTGTCACTTGCCCATGAATGCTCAATGCAACGACCAGAGATAGAATCTGGTGTTCTGACTCCCAGTCCCTTATTACAACTATGAAGCTACACCTCATTTCTTTATCCCTTTACCCTATTTCCCTTACTTTATGAAATCTCTAGGTAAAATTTTCAAAAGTGCCAAAGTGCCATTGTCAAACATGATTGTCAATGGGACTTCAGCCTCCTAAGCAGCCGCATGATTTTTGAAAAAGCAACTCAGGCTCCTAAGTCACTAGGCCCTTTTGAAAAGTTTTTACTCTTTGTAACCATTGACATTGCTAATGCCTCGGAAACTAGTTTTGATAGAATGTTCCAATCTAATTGAAGAAAGCAACTGATTTCTAGAAGAATAATGTGTGACATTAACTCATATCTCCACTTGTGTCTTATTTTTATGTAGATAGTTGAGATGCAGTTGTGAAAGATGCATGATTCCTCTGTTAACACTGCATAATTAAAATGGCACTGAAAATGTTCTATTCATGTTTTTTTCTTTAAATATTACTTACCATTGTTTGTGTAATGGCAATTTAAAATTAATCTCTGTTCTTTCATGGTATTTCCCTTCCATTCCACATAATCTTGCTGGTTGTTGATGAATGCTGGGCCCCTTTGATCAGTTCTCTTTTAAGAAAAAAAGCATTAACAATTTTGTATAAAAATGTGTATATATAGATTTTCATGGATTTTGAGAATAGAAGAAAAACAGTAGATCAAATTATGAACTTATTAATGTTGCCCCTTCCCCTTTAGGGGAATATAGATATTTTTGTTAAAGTCTCAGATCCCACAATCTTCCACATTTAACTAGTAACAGTTAGAGCAGTGGTTCTCAAACATTTTTACTGGTAACCCCTTTTACATAGCAAGCCTCTGAGTGATACCCTGCCCCCCTTATAAATTAAAAACACTTTTTTATATATTTAACACTATTATAAATGCTGGAGGCAAAGCGGGGTTTGGGGTGGAGGCTGACAGCTTGTGACCCCCCATGTAATAACCTTGTGACCCCCCTGAGGGGTCCCAACCACCAGTTTGAGATTCCCTGAGTTAGAGCAACACTTTTAAGGGGCCCCAGAACAGAAAGTTAGAATATCCACCCTATGGCTGCTTTAACCAGGCACAATTAGATGAGGGTGCCCTTACTCTGCATTTCTTTGCTTTGTCATTGCTTAGAGTTAATTTTAAGTATTTTGTTATGTTTTTATTAATAATTGAAAATAAGATAGAAGTAATATTATTCTATCATGGCAAGGTCATCTGTGGTAAATTGGATTTCCATTTTTCTAATAGAGTCATCTTGCTGTCAGTAGATTCTTTTTCATTTCCACCTCAGAAATGCAACTTTAAATAAGGCTTGAAATACTGTATAATGTCAGACCATTGACATTGTTTTTGTTGTTTTTTTAACAGAGAAAAACATCAGACAAGAAACACCATCTCCAGCAAAGCTGAAGGTGGATTTTGGGATAAATGTTACAATTCCCCAAATTGCTAATGAAGATTTAAAAAACATAAGGCAATTGGAAACTTTGTTTAGAGCACATACTTTAATGGCTGTCATTTCTGGCCATAGTTCACCTTATCATCAACAGCACTGTTTGATGGCTTATGCTTACATCATTCGTATCTGGCAGGTGAGAAGATCAGAATTTACCAATCCCATTTAATTTTTCTAATATATGAATACATAGGGAGACAGTATTTTGTTATTTTAACTGTCTTTATTGTAATATATTCAAATTTACAGCATTGTTAGGATATAGTTTTACAGTTTCTAAGCTTTAAATTAGAAAATTATCACAAGAAACTAGAGAGCACCTCTGTGTAGTTCAAATTCTTCCAACAACCATGTGGGAGAAAGACAGTGCCCAGTTAAAGCCATTACTCTATATTGGTGTGTATATTCTTTGGAGCTTGGGGATCCACTCTTTCTTCCAATGGTTTCTAAACTTTTACTATCTAAATAGCTAGGGTAGAATAAGAACCATGATTGGTGATTTACAGAATTCACAATATTGTTGCTGAAGAACAATAATTACGGATAGGTAGTGACTTAGATCATTTCAAAGGGTATGTAATTTAACTAAAGGAATTATCTGACTTAGTTAAACCCTGTGAATTGAGTTGTCAATTACATTTTGTGATGAAACCATAACAATAATATTCACTGAGTGTTGTTAATTCTCTAAAGTAATCACTTCTGGCTGTTCTGCAGCATTTCAAATCAAATTGAATGAACCTCATTAAATGTTGTATTTTTTCATTGATGTGGCTGCCTAATTTCCAGTGACATTTATGGAAAACCTCAGAAGGACTGCACTGGATGTTAATTTTTTTAAAATTTATTTAAATCTTTGAAGTGGT
Source organism: Mauremys mutica (assembly GCF_020497125.1). Lineage (NCBI taxonomy): Eukaryota > Metazoa > Chordata > Testudines > Geoemydidae > Mauremys > Mauremys mutica. The sequence goes on from NC_059078.1 coordinate 101,292,274, forward strand.
GAAAGCTGTACTTGACCTCAATATATGCCACATGCCATCGTAAGTGCCACCTGAGTGGTGTAGGTGAGAGATCTGCAAAGTGAAGCTGGTATCCAAATCAGTATGTTCCAGGTTGTATTATTGTTTTTCCAGTGATTACAAATGCTGGTAATTACTTAATATAAAAGCTTATAGTGAACCCTACTACATACATATGTTGCTAATTATCAGACATTCATTGTGAAATTAATTAGAACTATATAACATATAAAATTTGGAAAACAGGAATTTTAGAAAATAAAATTCTGACTAACATTTCCAAATTTCACATCATCAGAATTTTTAATATTCTGTACTTGACTAAGAGAAACTGGATGATTTCAAGATAATGACAGTAGATGAATAAACATCAATGTTAGCTAGTGCAGATATCAATGTCTGTTACAGGACAATGGCAGTAGCTGTTTGTGGGCTAATGCTTACAGATCAGTGCTACTCAGGCCTGAGCAGTTCAGGACCCAAATTAGCGAACATTAGCCAAAAGAGCCACAGTAGTGTGAATTCATTGTTTCATTTACAATAGTACTATATATTCATATTTAAACAGTATGATGGGAAATATTTTGTGTGTGTGTGTATTCTCACTGCAAAATGACTGACCAAGTATTATTTTTTTATCAACTACAATTGTTTAATACTATAGTAAAAGCATCTTGAATGCTTAATAACTTAGGTTGATTAATAATCAAATCACACAGAGTTTTAATATCATGTGCTGTAAAGAGCTGCAGGAGACACATTACAGAGCCACCTGCAGCTTGCGAGCTTCATCTGAATGTCACTGTTCTATATTAACATTACTGTGAGCTTCAAACTTTTCATATAAGGCATTTTAGGATTGAAAGTAGGTTGGTTATAAAGAGATACAGGACAGCTTGCTAACTGTGTGATGTGAAGTTTGTTTGGGATTAAAAATAGAGCAGATTTGATTGAAGATGAATGAGAAGGACATGTTAAAGTCTTTTGAACTCCAGGGATCCTGATGCTTGTTTTCATTTCCAGGTGAGACTCTAGAATTTTAAGACTCTTCAGTAACTATCTGTTAATCAATGGAGTAATTTCTGAAAGCTTAAATAAAATCATGAAATGTTAGATGCCTTAAAAAAAACACATAGTGCCATATGGTAAAGATCCAGTGTGAGATCTTGGTAGATTAATGGAACAAGTAGCCAGTGTTCCAGTTTTACTCCACAGGATGTCTTGTGGACTTTGATTACCTCTAACAGAAATCATTGTTCAAATATCCTACCAAATTACTATCCCAATTATACTTTAGTCAAGATCAATAACAAAAAGAGCTTTAGTAAGGAGTTCTCTCCTTCCTTGAGAATCAGGACCTGGCATTGGCCACTGTCAGTAGACAGGATACTGGGCTAGATGGACCTTTGGTCTGACCCTGTACGGCCATTCTTATGTTCTTATGTTTGAATGTAGTCTTGAGGCAACATAATGGAGTGTGATTCTGTTTCTAGTAGCTAAGGACAACACTTTAAAGTTAAATAATTGTAATTATTTTTGTCTAGGTTTCATTGTCTGCAGCTGGAACTATTATAAAAGCATTACCGAAAACCTCACCATCTACTGCTTCCCCGAATACACAGTCAGCCACACCTAAGAAAGATAAAGGCAAAAAGGATGCAAAACAAGTAAGGCACTCCTCTTTGTGAAAAATCTATATATTTTTACTTCAATAAATAGTGTTTCTGAGGTCAGTTCTTCAAGCACAAAATTATAGAAATTGGCATTACAATGCCCTCATGTGAGGGTCATTCATATCATTGAATTTTTGTTTCTGTGGGAGAGAACTTTTGAATCCATGTAGTAAATATGCAAAATTAGGCATGTTGATCTGCAGAAGACATAAGTTTACAAATACTTTTTCTTCTCTTTTTTCCCTTTTGTGTACGTTTCTTTGGTTAAAACCTACCACCTGCTGCTTTCCAGATCCCACAGTCAACCACCCTTAAAAAAGACCAAGCCCGAAAGGATACCAAACAAGTATCTTTCTTTTTCCCTCTTTGAAACAGTTATGTTTAAGTAAATATATAATGCCTATAGAAAAATAAACTCTCTAAAGAATTCCTTTAATTTAAGGTACAGTCTTCAGTTATGAAGGAGAAACCTAAACGAAAAGGACCAGTTGAAGCATTACCAGCGAGTGTGGAGGAATGGGCTAGCTATGACTGTCCTGATGAAGTTAGAGATGCTTTTAAACAGGAAACAAGCTGTTATGTTATTAACCGGGATAATATTCTGGTACCTGTAAGTAAACATCTCAAAATCATTGCTCTAATGTAGGAAAATAAAAGCTGAGACCAATCCTAGACATCATTTTTTGTGGGTATATAGTCAATGCTTTTTGCAAACAGTTTTTAAAATGATTTTTTTCTTTCCCTTGTCTCCTTTTATATTATGAAGGTGCTGTTTGCAACCCCATAATTATAATGTTCTGAAACAGGATTAAAAGTGGTAACACATTCCTTTTTATTATGTTGGTGTTCTAACATTATGTGAAACTTTACATAATGTTAGATTTTGTGCCATTTGAATTTTTTTGTTTAGATTTGGGTTTCTTTAAATCAAATGTCATTAAGTAAATGGTCTTTAGTTGAAATTCCTTTATGACAGTTGGACAAGGTGGGTGAGAGAGACAAGCTTTCAAGCTTACATGGAGGTCTTCTTCAGGTGTGGGAAATATACTCAGAGTGTCACAGCTAAATACAGTATGAAACAGATTGCTTGGCATAAGTAGTTAATGCATATTTCAAGGGATTGACCATTCAAGGTGAAGTGGTCCGTTAATATCCCTCTAGTCAAAGGGAGGAAAGAAAAAGGAGGGGGAAAGTCAGCGAGGTAGGGGGGTTGTTAGTGGGTTAGATTGTTGTAATAATCCATAAATCCAGGGTCTCTATTCAGTCAATGATTTTTAGTTTCTAGCAAAGTTATGAATTTAGCCTCGTAGATTTGTCTTTTGAAACTATTGTGCAGGTTTCCTTTGAGAATGAGGACTGATTGGTTAGATGTAGAGTGACCGCTTTGTGAAAAATGTTCATGCCAATTGCATATTCTTTTGTTGATATGTATCTTTAAAACAATCCTGTATCTCCTCAGCTGTTGGTAGAGGTGAATTTTGAGTGGATCTGGTATGCTGGCAATTTTTTTTTAAATATTGTAAAAAACTTTCAGCAGTTATTCATCATAACTGAAAATGTATGTACAACAAATAGTCAATGCATAAGATTTTCTCCATCAGATATAAATCTCCATCAGCTTCATTTTTCTGGCAGATTTTATCCAGCGTCAGAGAAGATGTATATGCAAAACATAATGAACCAGATTGGGACCCATTATTCCCACTGATGAAACCAGTGGGACTGCCCATGTGAATAAGTACTCATCAATAGGAGTAAGAGGTTCAGAAGCTAATCCATGGAAATTATGCACATCTATAAATGCTTTATAGTAATTATGAAAATTCTAATTATAACAGTCATTTTGGCCTGAGGATCTTTTAATTCTTCTTCAAGTAGCATCCCTGTGGGTGCTCCACTTCAGGTGATCTGCACCCTCTGCCTTTGTTTGGAGATTTTTGGTAGCGGAGCCTATTTGGCCTGTGCATGTGCTCTATACATTCTTGTGCCTCACACTGAGGCTATATGGGGCCACTCGCGCAAAACACCTAAGTTCCTTCTCAACTGCCTTTGGCCTGAGGCGGAGTCTACAACTGTGCCTGTTCTCTACTAGCATTCAGAATTTAGTTTGTTAGTTAGTATATAGTGTTTGCAGTTGTTGGAAAGCCGTTCCTTCCTTCCTTTTTGAATTTTTATTTTTTTAATTTGTTGTTCGTGCATATTGTTAGATAGTGTTAAATGTATTTTGCCTTCAGTAGGGGACAGTTTGTTGTTAATTTTCTCAGGAATGTTGTGATGCTGTCCGAGTCAGCAACAGAGAATCCCACAGTGTCTTTCCTGTTTGGATGATATTCATATACCTAAGAAGTGCAAGATCTGCACTTCCTTCAAGAGTAGATCCCAAAAAAATAGGGAGCTCAAGTTTAAATTCTTGATGATGGAGGTTTGGTAGACCTCCCTTTACATAGGCATCCCACTATCACTAGTGCCCCCATCCACATCAACATCTTGATCCCTGGACAAAGCTAGAGACATAGGTGGTACCATGACACTGAGTACATTTACTGTACCAAAGACTTCAGCAAAGGTAGTTTCAATACCTGCCTTTAAGTAGAAGGGAATGAGTAAAACTCCAAGAAAATCTCAGTCACTGACACACAAGAAGAGTATGGAGACCTTAGGTCCCAAGGGGAATTCCACGCAGACTCTGAACCATGTCAATATCACAAAGGCAAAGAGGAGTCAGTTGTCTAAGACAGACATGGTACCAAGCTCGGGTACCCCTACAGCAGAGCAGCAGAGACAAGGTGGTGAAGAGTTCTAAGCTGAGCCATAAACAAGATTCAGTACCAGTAATAGGAAAGTCAGGGCTAGCAAAGACCACTCAGGTGCTTACAGTACTAAAGGAATTGACACTGACTTACTCCCATGCCAAGGGGTTGGTACCAGCTTCTTTGGTACCATAAGAACAGCCACACTGGGTCAGGCCAACAGTCTGTCTAGCTCAGTATCCTGTGTTCCGACAGTGGCCAATGCCAGGTGCCCCAGAGGGAATGAACAAAACAAATAATCATCAAGTGATCCATCCCCCAGAGCCGCCCCACACAGTTTCTCGCTCAACCCACTTGGACACCATCTTTACCACACAAATTTAGGTACCCTATGGACTGATAGTATCTTCGGAACCAAAGTCGCCTCTGTTAATGAGTCCTGGGGGTTTGTCAGCATCGAGACTCTTTTGGTCATTGACACCCCTACCTCCTAGGCCACCACATTCATCCTCGTTTTTCTTGTAAATGGAACAGCTATTTCCACTGTTGGTGTATGTGGAGGAGGAATCTTCAGACTCTCAAGTAACCATCTAGGTTCCCTTATCTATTCCAGGTCACGCTGCTGTCCCCCTCAGATATGTAAAACAACAGAAATTCAGGATGGAGACCAGTGTTTCCTCTATTTTTTCCCAGAGATGTGCAGAATGATTTTTATTATGTGCACCAATGTGGAGGTGATGTGTAACAAAAGATTTCTTTGATTTTTTGATCAACAATGAGCATTGCCCATACAAGGTGCTTTTTTTCAGTCTATCTTCTCCCCAGAAGTATCCTAAAAGATTCTGGTGGTATCTATATATCATTTGGATATAGTAGTTTTGCCTTATCTGAATGATTGACTGATTGGGACACATCATGTCAGGAAGTGTTGGCAGCAATGAAGATGATGTATACTTTTTTGGCAGTCTGGGCCTCCAAATAAATTCCAGAAAGTCCATTTTCACTCCAACACAGCATCTAGACTTCATATGAGCTTTCCTGGATGCACTGACAGACAGATCAGCAGACTTCTTGCTCTAACAAATCTCATCTCAAGTAACAGTAAGAGATTGTCTTCAGCTGCTTGGACACGTCAGCTTATGTCTTTGTAGTGTAACATGCCAGACTACATCTCATAAGTCTACAGGGATGACTGCAAATGGTTTACAAACCAAGAAAGCACAGTCTAGACAGGTTACTATCTATTCCCCAGTGGGTTATACAAACACTCAACTGGTGGAAGGACCCAGCTGAAACATGTGCAGGTGTTCCATTTTTCCAGAATCCATCTATGACAGTCATAACATCAGACACTTCATTTTTGGGTTGGAAGATACATCTGGTTCAGAGCAAATGGTGATTACAAGAGCAACTTCTTCACTTAAATTTGGAATTGAGAGCAGTCAAATATACTTGCTTACACTTCCTACTACTAATTAGGTCCCAGTCTATAAAGATAATGACAGACAATGTGGCATGCATGTATTACATCACTGTCAGAGAGGAGCACGTTCCCCATCTCTTGTGCTGAAGCAATAAAATTGTGGAATTGGCATATAGTCAACTAGATAGTCAGCTTCATATCTCCCAGGTATTCAGAACACCATGGCAGATGACCTCAGCAGACATTTCTCTTGAAATTATGAATGGAAATTAAACTCCCAAGTCCTCCACATGACATTCCTAGTCCGGGGACTCCTGGAGGTGAATCAGTTTGCCATGGTAGATAAAGCAAAATGCATCAGCTATTGTTTCAGTGGGGGTCTCAATCCCAAGTCCCTAGGAGATGTTTTTGTCATCTCAAGGAAGAAGGGACTTCTCCATGCATCTCTACCGACACTGCTACTGTTAAAGGTCCTCAGCCAGGATCAGGTCAGGGTCATAGTGATTGCACCAACGTGGCCAAGACAAGTTTGGTATTCCTACCTAATCAGACTATACTCTTGCCCTCAGCCGAGACTTACGATCACTTCTCTCCTCCTGACTCAGGATACCAGTTGAACCCTTCACCGCAGCCTGCAGGTTCTGAGTCTCCAAGCATGGTTCCTCAGTGAATATAGGAATAGAAGAGGTATCCTGTTCATCAGAGGTACAACACATTTTATTAAACAGTAGAAAAGAATCTACAAGAAGTACTTATCTCCAGAAATGGAAGCAGTCATCAGATTTCACCTGTTCTTTCCCCCCTTCTCAGAGTATTGGATTACCTGTTAGAATTGGAAACATCGTGTCTTTTCTGTGAACTCTATTGGGGAACCCTTAGAAGCAATAACAACCTTTCATTTACACACTGATTTTTTTTTCTCCCTCTTCATCACTAAGCCACGGTAAGATTCTTAAGAGGTTTGTCAAATCTCTTCCCAGAAATCAGAGGCCCTGCTCTAGCTTGGACCAGAACATAGTCCTTAATTGCCTATGAGCCACCAGCTATATATTCTTTGTTAGATCTGTCAATGAAGATGGCTTTTTTGGTAGCTATAACTTCTGCACAAAGGGCTGGAGAATTGGGGGCTTTAATGGGAAACACTCCCCCCCCCACCCTGAGTATTCACCAGAGAGAAAGTGTCACTGCAGGCCCATTCCAGATCTTTACCAAAGGCATCCTTGGAATTAATCAAACTATTCATCTCCCAGTTTTTTTCCCCAAAACCACATCAGACTTGTCAAGAAACTGTGTTCCATACCCTAGATGGTTGGAGAACCTTAGCTTTTTACTTAGATAGGACCACAACTTTTAGAGTTGACTATTTGTCCCCATTGTGAACAGAAGTAAGGGTTTGGTTATTTCAAAACAGGGGTTATCAAAGTGGATCTCTGGGTGTATTAAGATCTGTTATGACAAAAGCTCAGCTTCAGCCCCCTTCAAGAGTGATAGCACATTCCACTAGAGCACTTTCTACTTCTGTAGTCTGACATAAGGATGTATCCATTACAGACAACTGTAAAGCAGAAACATGGTCCTCTCGCATACCTTGTCTAGTCATTGTGCCATGGTGCCTGCTGCAAGATCTAATGCAGCTGTAGGCAGTGCAGTTTTCTCTTCTGTACTGGACTCTGCTCTAAACCTTGCACTTCCTTAGAGAGGGTATTACTTGGGAACCACCTGAAGTTCTGTAATGAACCAGAGCTACTGGAATTCTTCAAGATGTGTGTCCCTTTGGGTGCTACCCTCCCTCCTTCCCCTCTGCATCACAGTCTCTTTTGTGAGACTTTGCAATGGAGGAGGAACGGAGGGCAGCTCGCCCACATAGCCGCAGTGCGGGTCATGAAAATGTTTGGGCTGCTTGCGTGGGTCAAATGGGCACTGTTACCCAAAATCTCCAGTCAAAGGCATGAGTTCACCTGAAGTTGAGCACTCACAATGACACACATCTTGAAGAACTCCAGTTACTGCACAACGTGAATAACATGTTCATCAAAATGCTAGTGGTAACAGGAAGTCCACTCCCTGGGTCTCATAGCTGTGGTTCACTGCAGGTCAGAACTTCAAAAGTCATCTTCCATACCAGGAGGAAGCATATGTTTGCTTTCTTGTGCAACTCATTACCAAATAACTCTCATTCCTCAGTTCCTCTTTGCCTGCAGTTGGGTTCAGAGTTGCGTTCAGTTATTGCTCTCTACATATCTTTTTGACATCAGCTATTTGTGGGGAGAGATAGGAGAATTAGTGATTGTCTGCCAGTTCCTTAGCTAAGTGCTGACTATTTTCTTTAATACTCTTTTTGTCTTTTAGAGCACTAGCCAGTGCTCTGCACAGGGAGCTGTAAGTGAGGTATTTCAGTAGCTCAAAACAGAATTGTAAAATTCTGATCTGTTGAGCATCAAAAACTGAAGATCCAATTAAGCATGTCTTAATACATCCATGTATATGTCTGGAGGATAAGATTTATGTCAGGATTTTTTGTTTAGCTTGTACAGTTGAAGAAAGAAGAACTAATAGTTTAAATTAAAAATATCAACAAGTGGTACAGAATTTATTATTTTTTTATTTTTAGACTTACACTTTATATTTTATGGACCTTTTGGCCAAGGAGCTGCAGAAAATTTCTTGCAACCACTTTACTCTTCCCATCTTTCAGCTGGCTGAGGTTATTGCTCATGATGTTGTGGAAAGTAAAAGTCTGTCTGATCTCTACCATCTTCGGTTTGTATAAATTACTTGCTTTGGCTAAATGAGAGATATTTATGAAAAGCCATACCAGCCCTCTCCGTTTTGTACACTGATCCTCAATTACACTATGTAAACCATCCCTTTTATGATTTACATTGTTTTACCTTGTTCATCATTTTAAAATTGATTTGTCCTCTTTATTAATATGCATAATGTTTAACAATATTCATTATGGTTTGTTTTTTCTTTTCTGGCATGAAATCCAATAAGGATACCAATATTATTAAGTGCTAAGCCCCAAAGTAAGTGTTTACAGGATTTGGCAAATCTCCTCCAAATGAAATTGGAGGAATTAGGAAAACAACCTCACTTTTTTAAAAAAGAGACGTACTGGTTAAATAGTTTAACATAGTTTGAGGCCAAGCGTCCCTGCTTGCACCCACACAATGTATTGAGCAGTTGTGTCTTTCTCTTTCACTGCTGTACTCAGATTTGCATTCACAGTTGAAGCAACAATTCTCAGCTCCCCACTTATTTTGTGCTTCTGTTAAGAGCATAAAATATGTTAAGGATCTAACATGTTAGATGTTAAAAACTTTCTCAAAAATGTATTGAATTTTCCCAGATTTAAACTTCACAGAATTCTGTTGTTATTGGCTATATTAGTCAAAGTTACCAAAAAAGAAAAAAAAATGGAAAGCATAAAAATACACTTTTTCAGAAAGTTTGTTTCCACCAGGCAGTATTTTCATTTTTGTGATCATTATGCACACTAATCTTTTTATTTTCACAGAATCTCCCTGGTATGTTCAGATATAAAATTGAGTCAGGCATTCTCATATCATGAGAAAGCAGTTGGAGAAGCATACATTAACGAAGTGGAACAGGCAAAGTATGTGTTCTTATTGCAATGCACTTTGTGTAGCTTTTTTGTTTTCATAGAATCATAGGACTGGAAGGGACCTCAAGATGTCATCTAGTCATCTGGTAACATGGAAACTATGCAGCGCATTATAAAGTTAGAATGATAATTTTATTTTTAAAACCCCATCTCCAAGCACTACATTGTGTATGAAGCATTTCACACAAATTTACAGAATTACTGTCATAAATCTGTGTAGTATAATAACACTTCAGATTAAATATATTTTTAAACAATATTTTTAATTTCCTTCTCTCCCCCCTCCCACTACAATTTAGGTATAGACAAGCCATTGCATTAAAAAATGGAAAAAATGTGCAACCTGAGGAGGAGGAAAGAAATGGGTTACCTGAATGTAACAAATCACATAATAATGGATGTAAGAACTCACTTACTGCAAAGGAAAAGGTTATTTAATTCAATTCCACACATACTATATTGAACAAAGTTTCTATTTTTACTGTGTTTTTCTAGACAGATTATGATACATTATTGATTTCAATCAGTTACAGTTTTAAACTGTAGAAACCATATTTCTTGAACCTTAGATGTTCTTTAAAATATATGCTACTTAAGTTCCTCTGACCTAGGTTACCAGCATGTGAGTTGAAGTTGTTCATTATCAAGAACTGATGCAGAGCAAGAGCGGGAGCTGTATGTAAAGCCACTCACTGCTGCTCTTTCCAGTATCTGACAGGAATATTGTTTCGCTAATGCTAGCCTACCTCAACAACAAAGATTGAGGAACAGGAAAAGGAGCTCCAGTCTCTAATATCACTCTTCTCTTTTTTCTTTTCCCTCCACTGACATCACTGGATACTCCCCGTGCAAGCAGCTCTGAAGAGATACATTCCAGCTCTAATTCTCCTCTCCCCTACTTTAGTCTTACAAGATAATCCCATGTTTTCTTGTTGCTTTCCTCTACTCCGCTCTTCGTTTGCATTTCATTCCTCTTTTTCCCCGTATTACTTCATTATCTTCCTCTACCCTCTTCCTCTCCTCCCAGGAGTTCTTCCATCTTATTAATGACTTCCTCCTCCACCCGCTCTTTTAACTCTCACATAGTCTTCTCCTGTCTCTCTCTTAATCCTGGAAAAAATAAGTCAACTCCTCCCATCTTAGTTTTGTTTCTGGACAGTACAGGATCTAAATTATTTTCACTACACAAAAGTCAGTTACAGTCTTGCATTGAGTTTATACATTTGTTATGCAAATTCTTTTTGTGTTCTTTGAAGTCCAAATGCTCCAGTAAACACATTTTCTCCTATAGTTTAACTTCTAATTTCTAGGTTATAAAATAGTCAGAGATGAATATGAGGTATAATGTTAATTAAGATTTTCAATATTAATTTGTATTCAATCTAGTTTTCTGAAAGTCTATAGTAATTTAAAGTTTTATTTTTTTTCAGATTTTGGAGTTAGATGCAGTAACTGGAAAAGGGCTGAGTGGACTTTCTTTCCCTTACTTGTGGATTGACAAAGCTGAAGTACTAATTCAGCTGGGCTTATATCAACCAGCAAGGCTACTCCTTTCAGAGGCACACAGTGCAACACAGGTAGATCAGAAATAATTCAAGCCTGAAAAACCAAATTAATAAAACAGGCAATAATGTTTAGCATGATTAAAATGTCACTTATGTTAATGGTAGTCAAAATGCGGAAACACTCTCCAAAGGCTGGAAAATTACCTCTCAGAGTTTGCCTTGTAAAACTGAGAGTATATATCCTATACTTAAAGCTACAAAATCCTTAAAAGAACACTGAAGTTACTTTAAAAAATACTACATCCATTAGAAACCTAGGTCTTGTACTTGAACTTAAAAGAAACCCAAACATTTGAAAGTCTGGAGATTCAGAGTTATGGCACCCAAACAAGGTTAACTCTTACCTTCTTGAGGCTGTCCTCACAGCTGAGGGGGCATAGGATGGAGCATGCAATGCACCCTGTGAAGTAGTGGCAGCAGCTGTGCATGCTCCTCTAGTACTACTGGAAGCAATGTATCAATTCAGGATCTGTTTGTTTAGCTATTCCACGGGAGTTCAATATTTGCTCTTGAGATTTGTGACCTGCCCCTACTCGTCTCAGCGTGTGATAACTCTGAAACCTAGTTATGGCAATGTGAAGTCAATATTGCTAATTGTTTCATTACTGGCCTTTAAAAAAAAAAGAAACATCCAGTTATGCAGGAATAATATGTTTGCAAGGGCAGGGGGGTGACTTATAATTTTGGGCAGAGTTTAAGTATAGTGCCCTCACCAGTCTGATCCCTGCCAATTCAATATGTAAAGAATCTGCATGAAAGATATCTTTAAGTCCTGTCTTGTTACATCCTGTTGCTCTCCAGTGTGCCTTTCTCTTCATGAAGATCATTTTAATCTGTAATAGTTGTTTCTGCCCTTCATCATCATTTCAAATGTCTTTATTTTCAGACAAATACAAATATCAACTAATACTTATAATTATATTTTAAACAAATATTTTTTCTTTTACATACAGCATGAATTTAGTATTGAGCAGTGAACAAAGTCCAGTGAAATGAAAAAATATCTTGTTATACCATAAAAGATACTGGGCCAGCTTCACAACTGGTATAAATCAGCGGGGCTTTATTGAAGTCAGTGAAGCAACGCTGATTGAGACCAGCTGAGGATATGGCTCATTGAAACTCTTCTCTGTGATCACATTTCTTCTACCTCAGATACTGACAACAGAATGTTTAATATCTAATAAAAGGGAAATAGAGGATTTGTTTTACCAATGGTGTAAAAGAATCCACTTGGGGAGATAAAGGAAAATAGACAATAGTTTGGAAATAAAAAATATGCTTAAAATGAGCTGGCAAATTTTTGTAGTCTGAAAAAGCACTAGGAAGTAGCATGAATGCTAAAGAGCAAATTCTTCGGCCAGATACATGCACAAAACTATCACTGATTTTGTGCTTCAGTGCCTATCCCAGTATTTGTCTCTAAATGTTAATAGGACAAGGTAGGATCTCTGCTTTTAAATATATCTGAAATATCTTTTTTTTCCCTAGGAAATGAATGACATACATGCTGTGTCGAGATGCTTGTACCTCCTTGCTGTACTGGCTAACCTGGAAAAGAACCATGGGCAAGCTAAGGCACTTCTTGAGAAGGCACAACTGTTAGGAGGAAATGAACAGTTTTGGTACAATAGTACTCTGAGCCTCATACAGGCAGTTCTAGAGGAAGATAAGGAAGGAAAAGAGAGAGTGGTAAGAAAATAAACTGGATATTGTTCCCTTTCCTGGTACAGTATGTAGCTCTAAATTATATTGAAAAATTGTATTATATAGCCTTCTGACTTATGTAATAAATATAATAATATATAGTGCATATATAGTTGCTGTTCTCTGAGGGTATGTCTACACTGCAGTTTAACACCCATGGCTGGCCTGTGTCAGCTGACTCAGGCTCACAGGGGTTGGGCTATGGGGTTGTTTAATTTCAATGTACATGTTCAAGCTCAGCTCCAGCCTGAGCCTGAACATCTACGCCGCATTTAACCAGCCTCGTAGCCCAAGCCCGGCAAGCCCAGCTCAGCTGACACAGGCCAGCCATGTGTGTTCAGTTGTGGTGTAGACACACACTAATACACACTCTTCACACTTCCAATACATTTCTTTTTACTGATTTCTTGGCTGAAGCAGACAGGTGATATTTAGTGGTTTTAGCAGAAGATAAGCTTACTGCTTGTGCACTGGAAATATTGTATCTTTCCAACTAAATAACAGCAGTTATAATCTAGCGTGCATAACTTATTCCCCTGATTTTCATACTTATATGGTTTCTACTGCATAGGATTTCTAAGAGAGAAAAAAGAAAGGTTAGGTAGAAGGAAGGTGTTTTACTTACATGTCAAAAGTACTAACAATACCAGTGAGTTACAGTTAGACAAAGTATTTTGTATATGTCCATTTTCAAAGTATAACAAGTTGCAATTGCAATTTCAGGAGTCTATTTTCTTTTCTGTATGACGCATGTGACTAATTACATTAACTTAAATAGAAGTTCACCTAGTGCATGAAATGGAAGTCGTATCCCTAAATCTCAGGAGGTACTTTGTTTTGTGATTTTTTTTTTTTTAAATCCAGGAAGGCATGTATTACAATGCATACAGTACTTAATGCTTTAAAAAATCCATTTACTATTTAACCCTCTGCAGATGAGCTACAATTTCATGAAGTTAAATGCTAAGGCAGAAATAATTTGGTTTTTGAGTCAAGAGCTTCTAGTCATTGACATTTAGGGGATAGTGTTTTTAAATAATATTGGTTTTCTGTTCATGAGAAACTGAAAAAATCTTTTTCTCTTACAAAGTCTCCCTGATACTTCTATATGCTCAGTTACGTGCTAACTGATTAAAAATTGAACAGTTCTTCAAATTGTTCCATAATAGTTTTTGTCAGTTTGCAAAATGCTACATTTTGGCACCTCTAATCATTTTAAGTTGTATCTTATTAGCGCTTGTCTACACAAGAAACTGTTCCAGAATAGTTCTTGATTAACTCCATGTGTAGATGCTCTTATTCTGGAATAAGAGTGCTGTATTCTGGGGAAAGAGTGTCCACACACGGAGCTCATTAGGAATAGTTACTCAGCTTTAAATTCACACCCTATCTAATTCTGGATTTACTGCCATGTGTAGACAAGCCTTCACTCTGCAAGTAGTCTTATTTAACCCAGCGTGGCTAGTGGTGGAGTAATGTGCTGCTCGGTGAGATGCTGGGCATCAGAAGCTGTCCCTATATGAATATTTGTAGAATAATTAAATCAGTATAGTTAATTAAATTTTGTCCTGTCTATACTGTTACTTTTTAAAATTCTGAGCAAATTGTACAAGATAAGCTTGATAATCTTGGAGAACATTAGGAAAAAATAACAAAGATTTTCTTCTCAATTGTGTTCTAAAATAATGGTTAAGGTATATAGAAATATAAATTATAATGTTATCTGCAGGCATGCAAAATTCTGCAAAAAACTGTAAAGGTGTTCAGATCTACGTTAGAGGAGAGACCTAACAGAAAGTCTGAACTGGGCTTTATAATTGCATCCCTTGAAGCCAGGTACCTTTTTATATAGTAATATATGTATGCATTATGTCTGTAGTATTTGTTTTTTGGGGGATATGATACTAGCTATATATGTTATGTTTAGTAAAGAAGCTTCTTTACTTTAGATGTAAATTTTAAAATTATAAAGTTGTTTCCCTTTGCTATGGACATTCTGTTATCAGAGTTTTTTATACAATTTACTATTCCCTGAGTGTATCTGTCATATTTTTTTGTCCTGCTACTCCTTTGTAACTATATAGTGTTTTTCCTCCAAGAACCTAAAAACATCTTAAAGATATTGTCTCAGTACATCATGTTACATTTTTTATACAAATTGGTTAATATTTCTGGTAGAAACAGGAATCACGAGTCCTGACACCTAATGTTGCGATCTAATCAGTAGGCCTTGCTTCTTTCCTTCTGCCAGTTTTGGCATTTAAATTATTATATACGAATCACAGGTGTGGTTTTTTTGTAGACGTGTTATGGTACCCACAAGCCATCAAGTAATGATACTCACAAGACTCACATTCTAGAATTTTTCTTCTGGGGAAAGATGTCAGTCTGAGAGAACATTTTTTGAATAAAGTCAAATTTCAAAACTCATCCTCTGATTGGAGTGAAGGTCTGAGTTCTTAGCTTAATGATGCCATTTTCCTCACTGGGAAGCAAATAACAGCTTACATTCTGGGTTTGACTACTGTCCCTTCTCAAATTTTCCATGGCAACGCTGGTCTATTCTAGCTGAGGATCTGGCCCAGAACATTTGTGTAAGAAATAATCTATTTTATGACTTTTAGATAGGAATATGGATGTCATTTATAATTCAGCCCAACTTTACTTTGATATTTTTTATGTATGCTTAAGAGTGTTTTCTTTAGTTAACTCCTTGTGATGCTGTTAATCTTTAATGCCTAATTCTCCTTTCCTAATTTTGTATATTGCATGTAGCCCCGTTAAGTGTTAAAATCTAAGGGTATGTCTATACAGCAGCTGGAAGCGTGCTTCCCAGTGCTGGTAGACAGATATGCATTAGCTCTGTTTAAGCTAGTAGATTAAAATAGCAGTGCAGCTGCAGCAGCCCGGGCAGTGGCTCAGACTAACACCCAAGTACAAGCCTGCATACCCCCTCAGGTAGCTAGACATTCAGTTTTACTGCTATTTTGAGTATGCTAGTTTGAGCAGAGCTAGCATGTCCATCTATAAGAACTGGAATGCACCCTCCCAATTGCTGCGTAGACATACCCTTGTGAATCTTATGGTTTTATATAGTTTGCCCTACCTGCCTGAGGCTGATGTGTTTAAACTAACAGAAGTCATAGTCTAAAATCAGAAATATAGCTTATTATGACTACTTTTGGAGTGTGCTACCGAGCTCTGTAATCTAACCTAAGTTAGAGGGATCCAGGAAGAAGCCCTTTGCCCTGTGAATTTAAATCCTAGCAGAATGAACATCTACATTTGAGCTGGGAGGTATGATTCCCTGCTCACATAGATGTACCCACGCTAGTTCTGCTAGAGCAAGCATGCTAAAAATAGTAGTGTAGCCAGGATAACCTGAGCAGCAGCTCAGGCTAAGCACCCAAATAGAAACCCACCTTGACCCCCTGGGAACATACACTGGATACTAGCTTGAGCTGATGCCTATGCCTACCCAGGCTACACTGCTATTTTTAGTGCACTAGCTCAAGCAGAGTAAGCGCAGGTATTCACATCTCTCAACTCAAATGTAGACATACCCTAAGGGTTAATTTGGTGAAAGTGAAACCCATATTTATTTTACCCTCTGTTATATATTTTAAATCATGTTACTTGAAAGGTGTTATTTGAGATGTTAAAGTATGAATTTGGGTGGGTAGGAAGAGGAGGGATGTCCATAATATTCAGATCAATAACATTTTTTCCAAAGTCCAGTAGCATTTGGATTATATGGGCAAGATATAATGGACCTATTAACTGGGTCCTTTTCTTACTTGATGTTTTTCAACTAAGAAGAATACATATATCTACCAGCAAAGCCATCCCTTGTGTGGGGCGAATTGGGGCGACACCTCTGGGCCCTGCGCTTTGCAGGCCCTGCCAGCCAGTGCGATTGGCCTGCGCGGTCAGGGCGGAAGTGACGGATTCGTCTCTTCCACCCTAAGCCCCGCACTCCCCTAGGGACGGCCCTGTCTATCAGACTAAGAGCTATCTCTTTTAGGGTGACCAGGTGTCCAGATTTTATAGGGACAGTCCTGATTTTTGGGTCTTTTTTTTTATATAGGCTCATATTACCCCCCCACCCCATATCCCGATTTTTCACACTTGCTGTCTGGTCACCCTAATCACTTTTCAATTTACTGCTCATATGTAGTTGTCTCCTTTTTCTTGTAATTACAATATCACTCCAGTCATTTTTATTTTAGCTGAATATGGACCTCTCAGTTTGGCTATCTTTTAAATGACTGCTTAGACCTAGGTCAATGTATTAAATGAATATGCATCTAATAATTGGCACCATGGCATCACACAGATGATGTTGAAACATTGTTTCTGAAAGCCATGCTTTGTGTATTTTATTTTAAAACTACATCTAATTGTTTGAGCACATTAAAATTATATAAAGAATTAGAGGGGTTCCTCCTCCAGATCTATTACAGACAGAAAAATAGAAAGGGATGCAGAAAGAAAAATAATCAGCAGTTTTTGGACACAAATCTGAGGTTAATACTTAAGCTGTTTCTCACAATTCTTAACCCCATGCTAGCATATATTCTATTATTCTCCATAGGAGAACACTTATTCAAATAAAATATGCCCAAAATTTCATGAAGGTTAAAGCTGAGTCCTCTCAGTTATCAAGTATGCTACAGGAACTATATGATGAATTAATTCAAATTGAGGAGGACTTTCTTCGTTATGGATATAAAGATCACAGTGCTGAGATCCTGCTGGAACGTGCAAATATTCACAGGTAAACTTACAAATTTGCTGGAAATGTTTTTTACGCCTTAGTTAAAAAAATCTTCAGGTGTCTGATTTAGAGTAAGATTTCAGCTGTCTGGGAAAAAAGTACAGGAGGGTTAATAATATCACGTACTTCTATATCCTGATTTTGGATTCACATTGTCATTATTGATGGAATATATCAACAAGTGTTCTGTAAAATCAAGGATTGACTGTTCCTATGCCTGTAGCAGCTGTTGTTACAAGATTTATGATTATCTGCACTACCTCTGAGGTCAGAATAAAGCACCAAGGATTCTTTCTATTTTAGGGCCATTTGATTGCTGAACCAGCCCTTGGCATAAGTTAAGTAGCCACAGGATTCCTTTAATTTATGTCTCTTGAACAATTCCCTAGAGGCAGTTGTTATGGCTAGAGATTGCCAGAGCACAGTGTACTTCAACTTCCAGCTTTTCCCAGGGCACCCCTATT
This sequence comes from Mauremys mutica, assembly GCF_020497125.1. NCBI lineage: Eukaryota > Metazoa > Chordata > Testudines > Geoemydidae > Mauremys > Mauremys mutica. The sequence continues at coordinate 101,310,279 of NC_059078.1, forward strand.
CAGAGACTGGGAGAATGGGAAGCGTAAAGCCAGCTATGCTAGTCGTATGCCATTGGGGCATACCTTCTGGCAGAAGACTCTCCACCTATCAGTTTAGGGCATCTTTAAGTTCTCTTTATGTTGCTGTAGAGTGCAGAGGGGACTTAACCTGGTCCAAGAATCAGGCCTTTAAAAAATTAATGCTTAAATATTTACTTTTTGAATTTGAGTCTTAAACAATATACACAGACAATGCAAGTTAGTTGTTCATTGAGCATTTTGAATATTTATAGCATTATAGAAGTAATAATATTTTATGCTACTACTCTTGTAAAACTGTGTTGCTTTTTTACAGAACAATTGCAACACATACAGAAGATGAAGAAGAAAAACATAGTCGCTATCTAGATGCGTACAAGTTAGCTCAGAAAGCCGTATATGAAGAAGAAGAAGTGTTTAACAGTATCTGGAGCTTGCTTCCAGTTCACGAGGTAAATGGGTAAATACTTTTATTGTATGCAAGATCTGTTCAATTAGTATTATTATTAATTGTATTACAGCAGTTCCTACAATCCCCATCAGAGATGGTGCCCCATTGTGGCAGGCAGGGTACAGAGTGAGAGACAATCTCTGCCCAAAGGAGTTTAGATTCTATATAGACAAGACATAAAAAAGATGGAAGGGAAAATGGAGACCCAGAGAGATGAGATGATTTGTCTAAAGTCACACAGGAGGCCATTGGCAGAGCTCGGAACTGAATCTAGGTCTCCATAGTCCCAGTCCAGTGCCCTGTCCACTAAGCACCTGTTTACTAAATCATATCGTAAATATTTTTACACCAATAACATTCTTTGTAAAATTTGACAAAAAATTAGATACTAGCATTGCAAATATATTCTTTCTTTTGAAATAAGCTAATTTCCCACTCATTTTTTCAGCATTTAATTCCAATATTTATCCAGATACTAAAGAAATCAATCAAAAACATAACTACCTGAATTTGACATTATTCTCACAAATATTCAGTATAAATCCATCATAAATTTGAAACCCTGCATAATAAAGTACAGCAAACTTGAGGAAGAAAAAGCAAATTAGGAATGCCAATTAATAGAAATTCTAAAAGATAAACTATGGTTTCACTCAAACCTTACAAAAGAAAAAATATGACGTTACGATGAAAAATCATCATAACTCAGATAAAAAAAACTATAAGGAATTTGTATTGACAGTTTTTGATCAGGCTGTATACCAGTTCACCAAAGTTCAATAAATGATTTGTCAGATAATGAAAATAAAAGAAGTTGGAATGAAAATAAAAATAATAGCTCAGGATAAATTTGTCGCAAAATTTAAGACTTTTTTTATTTCATGCTTCATGTAATGCAGAAAAGAAAAATTTCCCATATAAAATTGAATTTTCCATTTATCCCAAATATTCTAAATATTATGGGCCAGATTCTCCAGCCCACTCTGCTTCCTTTGTGCCACTTGAGTAGCACAGTCTGAGCAGGGGCTGGCCATAACTACCAGGTAGAAATACATGCTAACAGGCATGGAGCAGGCATAACTAGTTCCTACACCTCCCTCCCTGCAGCCTCCAGTGCAGGCCAGGAATCCCAACTAGCAGATCTTTGGGGATTACTTACAGCTGCCAAAAGTTAGAGTAGTCCCAGGCTGTTGTAACTTTCACTGGGCGGGGCAAAAAAAGGGAGCCCAAACTTCCCCCAGTTCCCTCCACTGTAGATTATCTGCCCTCTCCTCACACACCACCTTCTAATCTCTGAGGTGAACAATGTGTTTAGTTAGTTCAAAGGAGTTTATTACATTTACCTAGCCCAGTGCTGTGGCCTCAGTTTGTTTGAGACTCAGAAGCTTTTTACCAGCAGAGCACATGAAACCAAGTTTTCCTGTTAAATACCATAACTTCCCTTTCATTGTGAAATGAGAAATGTCATTACTTCCCTTTCATTGTGAAATGAGAAGCCAAATTCCATTCTTAGTTTACTTCTGTGCAACTCTAATGAAGGGTCCACACAGAAAGTTAGTGCATGGCACTGTAGTGTGAGGTAGATTGACTCCCCTTTGTGCCACGCACTGACTTGGTTGTTTAGACATGTGTAATTGAGAGCAGAATTGGCCCTTAGTACAGAGTAAATATTTAGGCCCTAATCATGCAAATAGATCTATATGAAGGTAAGAATCCTCCCCTCCCCACCCCCGCCCCCACTTTTCCCCCCAGAAGTCTGACATACTGAGATCAGTTGTCTTTTGCTGGTACTTCTAAAAATGGTACAGATAGCATATTTTTGAAGGATAGCTGTTTTCATTTGTCCAAGTTGTTTTTAGCCCATAGACTCATTTCTGCTACCTAGTAGTCTGTCTAAATGATAAATTATGATGGACACCACAGCTAGCTGTTACTTGGCTAAAGCACTTACCTGCCTAAGACAGTACCAAGAAGAATTGTGCTTTCCTGCTGTGGGGGCTCACTCTGCTAAAATTGCCTAGATCGGCTAGAAGTGAAATGGCAAGGAAGGGAAGTAAGCATTGTGTTGGGTATTAGGAAATATATATCCCCTTTCTTTTTGAACTAGCATACAGTAAGTTATTAGGTGAGAAATATACCTTCTGTATGGTCTGTGATGATACAAAAATGATATCTAGATCTGTCAGAAATATACAGGATAAGGGAAGACCGTTATACAGTTACAACTAGTCAAAAATAGGTCACTCCCTAATACTATGAATGCACAGTGGGATAAGAACTAGAGGCCATTATAAACTTCACCACTTTCTACTCCAAGTGCAAGGTCCATTTCTTTGACCTTACTTTCTCTAACAAATACAAAGCTGCTGAAAGGTGCTCAGATACTACAGCGATACATATAGTGCAACAATCTACACAGAATAGAGCAGGACACATTTTAAAAAAAAACCCAGAGATCTGAGTTGAAAAGGGATGCATGTGTGTATGTCGGTCCCTTCTACTTGGCCAGTGATGCAGCTCTGGATACCCTACTTGTCCAGTTTTCCCATATGTTTCTCCATGATTTTTCCCTTGTGACTTTTTACATGTGGAAAAACTTTTGTGAGCTGGTCTGAAATGCCACTATCCTCTGACCTCACCTGAAGACCCACTTCTACATTGATGCAAATGATTTTGGCAAGGATGTGAAGAATTTCAGGATAGTCTGTATATTTTTGTGTATAAAAATAAAGTAGGTTATATTTTCTGGATGAGGGCAGTTGCCACCTGTCCTCTTTACTTGTCTATTGTACCCTTATTTCTTTCCCTGCTTTATTATTTTCATTGAAATATCACTGTGTGCTATAGTGTGTCAATCTCATTATTGTTTATTTAAAATGTATGCCTCAAATAATTAAGAGTTCTGAAATTCTAACTTTAATCCAATAAATTAGCAAAAATATTAACACTGTGTATTTAAAGATAGATTGGGCAGGGTGGCGCATGCCTGTTATCCCAGCTGCTTGGGAGGCTAAGGCTGGTGGATTGCTCGGGGGTTCTGAGCTGCGGTATGCTATGCTAGACTGGCTAGAACATGACTGATGTGTGGTAATCAACTCTCTCTCTGTGAGAACTGATGGACCGATGGATTAAGGTGATTTAAAGATAGACTTCCACTCAGTTTTCTTATATTTCAGATTAAAAATATTAGTATTCCATTAATGAGACGGCTTGCTAATATGAAGCTAAGCTTTGTGGAAATTAATTTGGATATTCTTCATCTTGTTAATGTGGAAAAAAAGCTGAAAGAACTGAGAGAGGGATCACTTAATCAAGTTGTTGAAGAATTTGTCAGATTAACACCTGATAGTGCTTCTGTGGAACAGGTAATTACATATGATCCTGCCTATGATTTAGCTATAAATGTTATATTTAAAAAAATCCTTGTGCTAGGCTAGAGGGATTGCCTTAGCAGATCTTCCTCTTCTGATTAATAACTGCTAAACAGGAGAAAGGGCTGGCAAATCTTTCATTTGAATACTGGGGCACAGAACATTCAAGTATGGGTTTTCACTAGCTTGTTATGACGTTGGTCATTCTCTGTACCAAAAAGGCTATTGTCTCTCCAAGGCAAAGACTTGAGGATAATTGTCAGAAGCAAAAGTTGAGTAAAATTGAGCTGTGTTTTCACTGAACTACATTTTCCACATTAAATCACACTCTTTTCACCACCCATACACATACTATGACTGCAGCATTGTAATTCATCCTTAAGGCCCTTCATTTTCAGGTTTTACTGAGAAATTCCCAGGTTTTAAAAAAGCAATTTGGTTTTTTTACAGATTTTTCACCTGAATTTTGGACCACTCAACGACATGAAAATACTGATTATTTTAAGAAAATCCAATATATTTCATTAGGTAGTTGTGTTTGTTAATAATAAATTAGTCTTAGTGTAAATGTAAGGCTGTCTGTTAAAGTAAGGCAATGTAATGGAAGATACATATGCATGCATATGCATATGTGTATGTTCTATTGATACACTTCATGAAATAAACCACAATATTTAACTATTTTACTTTCAGAGCTGTTACTTTTTTCTGTATGTTGCTTTTTTTCTGTCCTCCCATTCCCCAATATTAACCCCCAGATTTATCCTGAAAACCATGAAGTTAAATTTATGCACCGATTTTTCACTCATTTTTCAATATTTGTAATAAACCTAAATAGAAAGGGCTTTGCTTATCTTCCAACTAATAGTCCCAATCAGCACTCCTGCTTTAAACTGTCTGCTATGAATCGTCATAAACATTGCATCACTGGGCACCCAGTACATCTGGGTATAGTGCTTACTATAGTGAGTTTAGAGGATCAACCCCTAGATTAACTCCTGCTCTTTTGGCCAGGTTCTCTGGATGTGTAAGTGGGCATAGCTCCATTTAAGTAGGTGGATCTACACTGATTCACCATAGTTGAGAATCTGGCCCTCTGACACTTTCTACTCTTACTAGTCCACCAGTGTGTGTATGAAGTTAACCTTGCACATTCCACCAACATATGTAGTTATTTTAGAAAAAAAAATCCAGTGGTTCTCTACATAACAGGAGAAGGATTGTTCTAAGAAATTAATGCCTGGAAGCTGAAGCTAGACATACCAGAAATAAGGTGCAAATTTTTAACAGTGAGGGTAATTCATCATTGAAACAATTTACCAAGAGATGTTGTGCATTCTCTGTCACTTGAAGTCTTTAAATGAGTATTGTATGTCTTTCTAAAAGACAGGCTATAACTCGTCCAGAAAGTATGGGCTTGATGTATGAATCGCTTGGTGCAATTCTACACCCTGCATTATGCAGGTGAGCTCAGATGATCAAAACTGTCCCTTTTGGCCTTGAAAATTAACAGAGCCCTTTACATGCTTTGGAAAAGCAAATAGTGGAAATTAGTTTCCACTATTGCTAATTTTGGAGATTCTCATATTTATAAATTTTAGTATATTGAATTTCAACATTCAAAATAAAACAGATTTATTTTCTGTTTTCATTTTCTATTATTGCTTCAGGGTTCAAAAAAAAAGGGAGGAATAGAGCTGAAACTATCTTTATTTTTTCAGAGAAAAGATGATTACATGTAGTTGAATAATTAATTATTAGGTTTCACATGCAACCCCAAAACCCAATATTTCAAGCTAACGGGCAATATAAATCTATGAATCATTGATTCATTCATGATGTCTAAGAGAACATTTCTTTTATATATGAAAATGTGACTTGATTTAACATATTTTTTATTTTACCAGGGATGGATAAACATAGGACGAACTGTGGGTCACATTGCACTGGCTCAGTTAGCAAGTCTACAAAGTCTTCATACAGGATGTCCTGATATCAAAGCCAAGTACCTGTATCTCACTGGGAAAACTCTGCGTTTACTTGCAGTTAATGTGGACCCCTTAAATTCCGATATTTACTGGAATGAAAATTTAATGGTATGAATTTGGTTCTAAATTAAGATTATTAAATATATAGTGATGGTAAGTGCTTTCTAGACTGTTGCTTTTTATGTACTATTAATGCTATTTTAATTGAAGGATAGATTGTGCAAATTGCTCAGAACCCATAGTAAAAGGAGCCTTGCCTTCCCCAGAGCTGCCAGGTGCATACCTTCACTGTGTTCTACAGTTCCATGTGGCTGGCCACCTCTGCTGTAAGCCCTGCTTCCTCACTCCCTTTGAGATGTGTTCCTGGGGGCTTGTCTAAACAAATGGTTAGTGAAGGGCAAACTGAGGAGTAAATCTGCAACACAGTAGCATGCCATGCACTAACTGTCCATGTGAACCCTGCTGCTGCACACTAAAAGTTCTCTAGTGCACTTTGATCTAATCCACTTTTAAATGGGAATAAGTCATTGCACACTAGGGAACTTTTAGACAGGTCCACATAAACAGTTATTGAGCAGCACATTAGTGCTCTGTAGATTTACATCCCAGCTTGCCATGCACTGCACTGTTTGTGTACACAAGTCCCGGGAGGGACTTAGCAGTCAGTGCACTCCCAGAGCACAGAGTGTAAAATTTTGTATGTCTTTTGTATAGGCTGTGCAGTGAGAGGGAGACTTCTGCACATGTCTGTATGGGCCAGGCAGAATCTGATTCTGAATGAACGTATATAAAATACAATGAATGTTATTTGATAAGCTCAAGTTTACATCTTTTTACAATATTTTGACCACTGGGAGAAAAGAGTTGAGCTTCTTCAAATCCTGAATAAAAATGTTCATGAGAGCTGAATTGAGCAGAACATTTACCAGAATGTCAAAATAGTGATGTCAGGGACTAGAGGAGAAGGTTTTCTTTAACTCTTTCACCGCTGCTTCCCCACTACATTACTGTGTAGCACAGTGTTGCCTACTCTTGTGATTTTTATCATGTGTCTCATGATATTTGGTGCTTTCCTTAAAGCCCTAGCTCCTGGAATCAAGGAAATATGTGAGAATCTCAGTTTTTATTTTAAAATATAAAAGTAAGGTTCTAGCTCTCATGGTTGTAGAGAGAAACTTGAAAATATATACTCTAATTCTCAAAACCCAGAAGGCAAATATAACCCCCCCACCCCAATTATTTATTTTTTTAAAATCTCATGATGTTTAAGACAGTTTCATGTTTTCTGGGAACCTGACTCAGGATTTTTGAATGCTTGAGGATAGAACTACTGTTGGCATTCCACTGAAACCAGTGAAGTCACTCCCTTCCCACCATCCCCTAGTGTACTCTCATTCCCGCTTGTGGGAGGAGAGTAAGAAGATTCAGAGATGGGCTAGATTCCAGGGATTAGCCAAGGAGACAACCCTTGAATATTAGTTATTTAGTATGAGTCCTTTTAACACTGCACTGTACCTGAGTAAATACCTCATGCTCTGGTGGGCAGTTTGTGTCTCACCATTAAAGTTAATAAAGTTGTGGTCTCCTGATTAAAAATCCATCCCCATGTCTACGTTTCATTCTCCTGCGTGTCCTGATTAATGTTAGGTACTTAGCAGATACATCACTATCACATGCTAACCGGAGTTAATGCCTCATAAACTTGCTAATTCACTTGATATTATAAAGGTATTATTGTGGTGAGATACACCCTTTCTCCATTTTTAAGGCTGAAACTAGCTTCCTCTTTATCCAGCTGAATTTCACTCCTCCTAACTTTAAGCACAATAACTAATCCACTTACATTTTAGTGAGCTAGATATATTAATGAATCCTCTCTGTTATTGGTGGGTAGGAAGAAACTCCATTGAACACCATGAAGCCTCTCACAACCAAAGCAGAATGCAATGAACGTGAAATGACAAGTAGCAGTTCTCCAGTTAGTAAAAAACAACATGATGAGCAAAGGAAGAAAGCAAATGAATTAAAGGTATTTCACATAGATATTTATATAAATAACTTGATGGCTTCCTTTCTATGCCTGAGGCTGATTAGCCTCATGGTTGAGGTGTTCTTAGCAAATGAATCTGAGGCTGAAGAACGAGTGTTGTAGCAGAATTCACTCTTATAGACAATTAACATTTTAGTACAAAGCTTTTAATTAAATATCCAAAGTAAAGAAGCAAACAGAAAATGGGGTTGGCAAGCTGCCAACTTTTTCAAATACAGGTTACAAAGCCTTTTGGGCTCTTCTTTCTCATCATCTCCCCTTTTCTCCCTTCACCATTTCCTCTTCTTTCACTCTTATCTCTTTTCCCCATCTCCCTGGTTGCTGCAGGTTAGCTAGCCTCTTTTTCCGTGACTAGCTGTCATTTGGTTTAATTTGTATTCAGAACTGAGTTGGGAGAGAGTGTCTGGGATTTGCACAATGTACAGTAAATAAACAAGGCAAACTTAAATGTGCCTGTTTTTCTTGTAAGAACTTTGAATTATAGGAGAGGAAAGCCTCTTGAGGAGAAGGGGGAATTGAGAGTAAAGAGTTTTTCATTTGCCTGAGTGTGTACAATCCCATATTCTTTACCTTTGACATATTTTTGGTACATTCTTGTTCTCGAATATTTTAAAGTTTTCTGCTGCAGGTGACTGGATCAGAAGCTGAACTGCTGTCTTTATTGCTGGCAAGCAGCTTTAAAATTACACAAGCCAGTCAGAGTAGGAAGTTACTCTCATTCACAAGTGTTTAGTGAGAAACAACTATAGTGATTATACATATGCGAACAGTGCTGATTGGCTAATAATGACTGGTATTTTGGTATAATGCTAGCTAGTACATATACATAATTGTAGATGTTTTGTTGTAGACAAAATTTCTCTTTTAAAAGAAAAATATAAACTAGATTAGATGTTTTTAAAAGAATAGCTTAATCAGTATAGCTCTCCACTAACTGATCATTCAGTCTAGTCTCTTGATTGCACACTAGTAACTATCACGGATGTTAATAGATATTAAATGCATTCCATACAATTTTTAATCAAACTTTAAAAAAATACCATGATACAAGAACAAAACCAGATTTATCTGCCAAGATTGTAGTCATCAAAAATGCATCAGTTATGTATTTATGTAATTTAACAAATATTTTAATGTAGAACATTTTTATTTTTATTATTTAGAGAAAACGGATTTTGTCCCAAAGATACCTCTCTCAGTCCAGTGAAGTTTTGCTTCAGTGCATGAATGTTGCATTCAGTAACAACATAATTGATATTCTGGCTGCTGCTAGTCTTGAAATCATTGAATGCATTGGACAATTTGATCCAGTTTCAAGTAGCCAGTTTTTGGCCCTTCATCAGGTAACACAACTATAAATATGTTTGCTGATTTTAGTGGTTTTTGTCAGTGTATTATTGACATATGACCATTGTAAAACCTTGATAATTTTCATAGTATGGACTTCAGGTTTTCCCTAGTAGATGCCATTATTGTAGCATTTTACTATGTATAAAATATCATAATAAAATTAAATGAACTAAAACGGTACTGCAATAAAAAGTGCAATTCTGCCCTTTAAAGTGAGTGTAAAAATGGCTGGGTTTCTAGGATTGTGGAAATGATGCCCTGAGTTTCTGCATTCATTGTGTTAAAGCAGATTGGAAAATTTTACCTGTACATTTGGTTTGTCAGATTTATATCTACAGCAGTATGTCCAACCCTTTGCATTGTTGACCATTTTCCAGCAACTAATTTTCAGGCTTCCTGAAGGTGGTTTAAGCTGTCTTCTTCTAGTTACTTTGTGTTTGTAGTTTCTAGATACTGAATTGCTGAAATAAATTTCCGCACACCTTTGGAAGTACTCTTCTGGCACAATCCCAGTGGGCCTGATTTGGAGGCCCAGGCTCCCATAAACTCATTAGAACTCTCCCCAGCTCAGTGCAGGGAGGAGCATTCCAGCAATCAGGACTAATGGATAGATCAATTTCAGAAAGGAAATTAATAGTTAAGAAATCTTCCAGTCTACTGCCAAAGCTTTTACACTGTTTTGTAACTGTAAATAATGGTAATATGTTTGCCATTTCATTTCACCTTTATATGACAAGCTTTTTCAATAACTATTTGTATGAAACATTTGGGAAAATAAACAAATATTAAAATATTACAGAGCTGTTCATCATCTATGATGATGAAGGATATCCTGCTAGCAGCCACTTCTAACACTAGCAGCTCTCAGCTGGCAGCACTATTGCATCTTCAGCATCACTTAAAAGAAAATGGGGACATAACCAGTAATCTTCTAAAAAATGTGGAGCAGAGGCTAACTGCTACCTCAAAGGTAACTTTTTGAATAGTACTATGTATGAGTGGAACGAAGTTGTTCTGGAGCAAAATAATGACCCATAGCAAGCAAAATTATATATTATTATGTATAATATTTATACATATGTATTAGAGTCTATACAGTTCCTTTTACAGAGGAGTATAAATGGTCCAGATGTATATTCCTATGGAAATGCTTTAATTGCTTTTAGAAAATATAAATGTTGAATTGAAATATTTTGCTATTCCTTTCTACTGATAATATTAATCAGTTTCAACATTTGGTAGTTTTTTAGCTTGATATGCAGTATAGTAGGCAAATAATTCGTGTTAATGTTATCCATGAGTTATTGGTTTAACTTCATTTATTGTGCACTACACTAAAATAGTCTTTTCTAAGTATGCCTTTTGCAAATAGCAGTGCCTTATTTTTTTAGAACTATTATACATCAGTCTCTTGATGAATGCATTGCACGTGTTGTTCATAAAAAGATAGGAAAAGTAATGTCAGTTTTAAATTATTGTACAGGCATGGGGAAATCTCTGTGTTCTTGTACAACATTTTAACATCGTAAATGAATTGCCACCAAACTTCCATATACTCATTCTCCAGCATTCAAATGACAGGTATAAAATTTTATCATTTTGTTTTGTACAAACTTTATTTTCCTTTGCCAAGTTATTTTGACTGTTTTTTTTTTACCATTTACTTCTAATTATGTTGATTTTGTAACCTAGGGTAAGTGAACAAGTTCAGAAAAAATAAGAACTGACCAAAACTCAAACATGAACCTAAAGTCATTTTTAAGTTTCCACAATTCTCTCTCTTTCTGTTCTTCCGGGTGGACAGGAGAGACTCAAAATCTTAAAAGTGGTCCACAAAATTCTACTTTACAGCCCCCATGTTTCACTATGCATCCCCATAGAGATGGTGAGAAGAGTGACACTTACTGGTTGAAGGACCAGATATGTATTAGTGAAAGTCTCTTAACAGGTGTAGCAGCAAAAGAACCTTCTCCCCAAGCTTTCACACATATACTTGGGTGATGGTTGCTTACAACTCTGCAGGCTATCTTCTTTACCTTTCTTCTGCTCCCTGAAAGGAGAGAGTTTTTTCTTTCCTTCCCCAGTCCCGTAAAGGTGTATGCATAAAGCATCTGGGAGAATGCTTTCCAATGCTGATAGACAGGCTTGAGCTATCGAACTAAAAATAGCAGTGTGGCCATGGCAGCTTCGATTAGCCACCCAAGTATAATCCCACCCAACTCCCTGGGTACATACTCAGTCAGCTAGCCCAAGTTACTGCCCGGGGCCACACTGCTATTTTTAACATGATAACTCAAATAGAGCTAGTGCATCTGTCTACCCATGCTAGGAAGCATCCTTCCAGCTGTTGTGTAGACATACCCTGAGAAAGTGGAGGTGGCAGACAAGAAAATTAGTGCAGCAATTCAAAAACCACCAGGATAGTGGGTGGATTTAACAGTGCTCATTGATCTGGCTCCATATCTTAACAATTTTGAGTAAGTGTGGCTCACTGTGCTTTGTCTCATCAATTTTCCTGCTCTGACGAGATCACATGAAGCAAGCTAGGTGCCAGTCAGCCACTTGTATGTGGGTCTCTGCAAATGCTAATGGCAGAAGCAATAGTAGCCAGCCACCCCGACGGTCTACTTGAGGGAGCAGCCCACAAGATAACCACTCCATGGTTCAGTCCAATCCCATTTTTTTCTGTGTCTATTAGATCCCCTACTGTTTGAGGATTATATCCCTCAAAAGCAATCAGGAGCAGATCTGAACATCTGGCAGTCTTTGATTTGCCAGCTTTGGACTTGCTCTGCAAGATTTGGGCATTTGCCCAAGTTCAGGAGTGCTTAATACATCTCAGGGCATCTGTGAACATGTAACATTAGAGGGCAATAATTACTTATTTGAAAGGCTGAAAGGTCTGAATATGTGAATAGTCAAATATTGCATTCTATTTTTTATTGCTTTCCATAGATCAGTGTTGTATAGTGCAATGATTGATAAGCAAAAACTCAGTAGCGGACAACAGAAAGGAAAACCAGGTCAGCCAATGGGTGAGTGTCTCTGTTTAGAAATAAAGTGATCAAAATGGTGATGTTAGGAGATCCATAGCTCTCACTGTTGCATTCAATACAAGAAAATCCAATTCATGCAATTGATATAATTTTAAGACAGAGTGCTAAGGAGTATAGTCTTACCTTAATACCTGGTAATTTATGTACATAAATACCATTAATGCCAGTGGAAGTTATATGCATGACAGATGTACTGTTTCTGTGCTTATCACTAGTCCAAATTTACAATAGTCTAATTGCATTGTTTATGAGGGCCAAAAAATGGTCATAGTCAGAAAAATGGTTATTGTAAGCTTTTTATTGTTATACCCTTTTTATAGGTCAGGCATGATTTGTGTGTTTTAAAGTATTATATGTCATAATAGTAAAATGCAAATGCATCCTTAATAGCATGGGGGAGAAATCATTTTTCTTGCCGCACCAGGGAATGTGCTTTTAGATACTTGATTCTCTTTCTGCCCTGTGTCTCCAAGTTCAAGATAGACTTATATTACTGTTTTTTTCCTCGATATTGACCATACCTAAATAATTGTGCTGTTATTTAATACTATATTTTATCACTTTATATACTGGAATTATTCAAAATGAAATATAAAAAATATGTGGCTATGTGGAAATTATTTTTTTAGAAGGAAAATGTTCTCAATTACATTTTTCTTTTATTAGTGCGGGCTAAAGTTTATCGTTTTCCTGTGAATCCTGATACAATCTTGATTTTGTTGGAAAAAGTACATCTTTACAAACAGGAAAGGATGAATAATCTCCTCAGACAGGAAGTACAAAAGAAATTCCATGTAGAGAAAATTGACTTTCAACAATGGCAAGAAACTACTCCCAAAATAGATATGGTAATATATTTGATTCAGGATTTTTATTTTTAAAAGAGACATTAAAATATATATGGAAGATAAAACAAAAAGCTGTGCAAAATAGCGCTTATCTACAATTCTTAACATTTATTCCAAATGCAATTTCTTATAAGCTCTGTAACTGTTATCTCCTGTGTATGTTCTACTTTGAAACTTACCATTATTTTCTTTGCCCTAAATAGTAGTTTGTTGTTCTGTTGTTGTTGTTATGGAAATTTTTTTCAACAGCTTTAAACTTCTTTAACAATTTAGACTGATGGAATTTTGATGTAAAATGAGATTCATAATTTTTCCCAAATGGAATATTGTATATCTTAAGAGCTCTTCATTTATACTTATATATAAAAATTAGGGGAAAAGTTTTTAAAAGAAACTATAGGAGTTAGGCACCAAGCTCCCCACTGGTTTTAATTCCCTTAGGCATTCCTGAAAATCATTAGGTCCCTATTAAACCCCAGTCCTGTGGAGATTTACATAGTGCTTAACGTTACATTGTCAATGGAACTGCTCACAGTACATAAAGTTAAGCTCTTGCATAAGTAATTGCAGGATTGGGTCCTTAATATGCTTTCACTGTGTTTAGATTGCAAGATCACAGGAAACTGATGTCAACTCAAGAACTTTGGCTTCATTAGATTAGATATGCTTTTACACACAGTAGTTAATTTTCTCGCAGGCATACAATATGTGATGTTCAAATGCCAAACTTTTTTCTTAACTTATAGCCTCCTAACAAAAGCATTGAAAAACAACTATTTTTTTTCATTATTATTTATCTATAGTTTAATAAAAAAGGTTGATCAAACAGTTCTTTGTCTGAACTGGAAACGATTGTCAGTGTTTCATGTCCCGTGTGCTGCATAATAACGTGAGAAGACTCCATGCTTCTAAAGCTGAAATGGTGGTTTATTTTAAAGCACCTATGTACAGATTTGCTGCAACTGCAGCTAGCATTCAAGTCATTTGCACACAGACTGACTTCTTGGTGCCTCTTCCAGACTCTTCTTTCCTGCAATCAGCACTTGTCCAAGTTTCTTGTAGGTTGCTACAGTCACTACTAGTAAAAGCAGGCCTCTAGTTATTAGGTGACGATACACATGTAACTGGGTGATAAATAACATGTCTGAGAAGAGAACCCTGGCTTTTTAAAAACTTTAAATGCTTATTTTTTATTTAAAACAAATCTTTGAACACTGCCAATTATCAGGAAGGAATTTTAAAACCAAAAAGAGACACTTACCTTTTCTATCCCAGTGTCCCTCAGCAAAAACCCTGATTAAATCTGGTAGGCAAAATATTGATGATTTTGTTTGTAGCCATAGCTAGCCTTAGTTGTTACGGAGAGCTATGTGATAGTTATTTTGGTTCCCTCTCCTCTCCCTTCCTTTTGACCAACAGGGAATTACATAGGTTAGAATGAACAAGGCCAGAGTTTTAAAACACTGGCCTCCATGTGTGCATATGAACTGTATGTATTCAGATACCTATAATGACACTTGAAAGGCTAACACCTGCCTGTTCAGTTAATAAATGCTGTCACTTGCCTGCAAACGATAGAATTTACTTCACAGAGCCCATCTGCTACATGTGGATACGATAGCATTTATCAACTGTACGTACAGCCATTTAGTACTTCACAGTTGCATGTGTAAGTATTTGCGCGCACACATAGTTATACCCACACAAATGGAGACTGTGGTGAGATAGCTATAAAAAATGGACCTTTCAATGTAAAATTAAATTTTTGTGTTTTTAACTTTTCCTTTCTATGCTATTCAGTTATTTCCCCCTTCTTTTTATTTCTAATCTACTTTCTCCCTCCTCTCTGTCCATTTCTTCTTTCACCTCCTTTCATCTTTCCCTTCAGTTCTCTTCCCATCTGTTTTCCTCAACTTGTTTGAGTCCCTCATCAGTCTCTCTCCCTCTCAGGCCATACCTTTTCTCTACCACTCCCATCTACTATTCCTTGATTTGTGCCATCACTTTACTTCTCTCTTTTCCTGGTCTTCTCTCTTCTTCCTCCTCCTCCTCCTCCTAGCTAGCTTCTTTACAGCAATCACTTGTTTTCAGTATAAAGTATTTGTGGCTAAAATATCCCATTTTATATCCCCAGGCATTATTGCACTGATTCTTGCATTAGAGAAGGGATTGTCAACAAAATCCTGACATTAATAAAGCGTTCAAAGAGAACAATTTTGAAACAGTTCATTCAATGATTTAAGGAAAATTGTTTATTTTAATTTTATAATGTTTCAATTATCATAATGATTCAATTTAGCCCTGATTAACCTATTGTACTTCCCATCTTTGTTGTCATTTAACTTTGTAAGGATTCTAATGATTTTTTTATTTTTATGATAGACTCTAACAGAAAACATAAATGAAAATGAGAAAAAGTTTACATCAGATTTCTCTGATATTTTAAAAGCCATGGAAGAATATCTGAAACCAGTTTTGCCAGTATTTGATTTTACTGATTTTAGGTAAGATTTTTACAAATGTTTTATCATCTCCTTTCCTAAATCATATTAAAATTAACATTAAAAATATTTATAAAGTTAGTTCCTGATCCTGCAAAAACATATACACATGCTTAGTTTTAAGCAGGAATAGTCCCATGAAAGGAACTACTTATGTTCTTAAAGGTAATATATGTAAGTCTTTGCAGAATCAGGTCTTAAATAGGACTAATGGCCATCACTGTTAAATGTTATTGTATAACAAAAGTTATATAGTGTTAAAATTAGAGTTGAAACATTATCATTAAACTATGTAAGGCTTGCATTTACCAAGGAACCTAAGGGAGTTAGGCCCTCCAACATCCACTGAATTTCAATGAGATTTAGACACTTACTTCCTTTACAATGCTTTGAAAATCCAAGTTTGCCATGATATATGTAGTATTTTGAGATATAATTCTTATTTTCAGACAGCAGAGTCCATCAATTTCAACAGCAGAATCAGGAAAAACAAAAGCCAAAGATAAGGAGACAAAACATACTGGATTACAAGGTATGTCATATCTAGAAAATAATATGTAAGGACAGATTTTGAAATCTTGATACGCACACCCTTCCTCCCTCCCCCCCCGCAACAGTTTGTACGTACAAATAGTTGTAAGTCTAGTTTAGGACATTTACTGTACATGTCCAGGTATTTGATTATGCCTGCAAAATAGCTGATTAGATTATCCACTGTCTTCAAAACTGCACAAGCCCATAGCAAGCCAATTTATTTGGGAGAAAAGCTGACCCATTGCAGAAGGTCAAAAAGAGAGAACTTTTCTGGGGTCCATCAGTCTCCTTATTCATCTTCTCCTCCACTCTTCTAGGCTGTGGGGGTTTGTACAGTCCTAGGCTTGATCTATACTGAAAAGTGACATCAGCATAGGTATTTTGGTCAGGGGTGTGAAAAAAACAAAACACCCCTGACCAACATAGTTCTGCCACGAAAAACCACAGTGTGTATGCAGCTATGCCGATGGAATATAATCTTAGCTAAATTGATGAATGCAGTATCTACACTACAGCTTATGTTGGAATAACTTTATGTCACTCAGGGTTGCGAAAAAATCACCCTCACCCCCAGCCCCCTGAGCGACATAAATTACACTGACATAAGCACCAGTGTGAACAGGGGAGAGCTTCTCCCACTGACATAGCTTCTGCCGCTCGCAGGTGCTGGAGTAGTTAAGCCAACGGGAGAGCTGTTACACACATGCTTAGTTTTAAGCAGGAATAGTCCCATGAAAGGGGCTACTTGTATTCTTAAAGGTAACGTATGTAAGTCTTTGCAGGATCAGTTCTTAAATAGGACTAATGGCCATCACTCCTGTTGGCTTAGAGTGGCTACATTAGAGAGCTTACAGAGGCACAGCTGCATCGGTGTAGCTGCGCTGCTGTAAACTCTCTAGTGTAGCTGTGCCCTAATATCATTTGGAGAGGTGGTGTTCCTCCAGTGACAGAAAAACTCCTCCTTTCAGTGTAAGCTGCATCTATGCTAGGAAGCTACACGGATATAACCATGCTGGTACAATCTCTGTAGTGTGGACACAGCCTTGGTGCTTGAGTTTCTCCCCTAAGAAGCTCCAAGAGGAGAAAACGAGAGGAAGATAGACAGGTTCAGGACTCAGATTATGGACTGCTTTGTTCTGTGGCAGGGGATGGGAAAGTTACTCAGCTAAAAAGAGAATTGAAGGCTACATTAGAGATAGTGACAGCTCGGACACCTGATTTAAATCAAGAATGAGGAAGCAAAGAGAAGTGCACTTTAGACACCATCTCACACAGTCTGCTCTTCGTCCAGTATCAGAGTCCAGTCGAGTGCAGGGGAGCTCATCCACCACTCCTTTGAGGAGTGCTTTCTGGGCCTTGCCATCTGGCACATACAAGAGGAGATCTCCTTCACCAGAGTCATCCTCAAAGAGGCACTGTCAGTGACCAGGACATGGATGGTCATGCTACTGGTTGAACCAGGAGTCAGGCCTAATAGTCAAAGAAGGACTCAGACCTAGTAGTTAGAATAGGAGTCAGTAGCCAGGAATCAGAGCCCAGTATTACAGCTGGAGTCAGAGGCCTTGTGCGAGAGCCAACGGTGAGGGTCAAAGTCGGAGGTTAGGAATCGGAGTTGTGGATCAGAATCGTGTTACCTAGAGTGAGGCAAGGCAGAGGCAAGGCTGGGTGCAGAAGAGGAGCAAGACTGGAACAAGGTAGGAGGCAGGTTGAAAACAAGCATGCACAGAAGTATCTGTGAGCAAATGCTTTGAGCAGCCACTGAATTTCTGCTGATGGCCTTGTGAGCCAGTCTTCTGACTATTCCAATCAATCAGATGGCAAAGGCCATCAGGCACCATACTACAGGCCAGCTGTGCTTATCTGGTTGCCTGGAGACTAGCTTCTGTTGCAGGCCCTGATTCCTAACAGTTTGTATATATGTGACCCAACATGCCAGGTTCCATCTCTAGGGTATGCAGGCATGGCTAAAATTGGTCTGCTGCCCTCAGGTATGCCATCTGGACAAGTTGGTACTCATCCCAGACAGAGTATTGTCAGCCCTGGATTGGTGGATGAACCAGGACAACGTGTGCTGGGGAATTCTATTCTCACCAGCTCTCCCTGCTATGACTATGGTAACAGATGCTTCTACCAGGAGGTGGGAGGAGCTCATTCGAGGTATATACAAGCTCAGCGCATGTGGCCCATTCACAGGGACAAAGTGGAGTGGAAATGAGTATCTAAGCACCAAATAATTGGGTCTAAAAATTATTAAAAACATCAAAAAAATTCTCAAAATGGATAACTGGGAGATAGAACAATTTTAAGATGGAATTATTGATACAGCCTATTCAAGAGACTATCTAAGGAAGTGTAACTCCCACTAATTTCATCACAGGGTTCTTTTAATGCAATAGCTGATGTCTCAAAATCAGCAACTGAACTTGATGTTGAAATAAAGAGAATGTTTATTGAAGTAACTAAAATAACAAGGAAATATACAAAATCAATCAATAATATGCAAATGATTTCAGTATATCAAATGAAACATAAATGAGGAATAAGTTATTAATAGTTAAAATCAACTTCTAATTAACTATGAAATTCTAAAATAAAAGAACAAAATCACAACAAAATTTGATTATCTATGACGGAACTAGTATCATAAAAGGGTAAAATTCAAAAAGTCATGAGAATCAACAACCATGCTATTCAATCAATTACTCAAGGCACTAAACTTACCAAAGAATATTTTGTCTCTTACTGAGAGAGGCTAACAGCTAAGCATCGCTAACAATTCAGTGCACACATTAAGTAAGTTAATATCGAATAACAAAGGTAAATTCAGTGAAAATAAACTAGGTTACAACATTAACTCTATCGAAAATCTCTTAAACTGAAGAAAAACAATTATTATTAAAAATTAATAAACTAAATATTCTAACAAAGAAAGCTTACCAAACAACTAATAATTCTTCTCAATTTTGTCATAAGAAACTAGAATTCTAGGACTAAGCATTAGATGTAAAGAAATAAGTTTGAGGTCATATGACAGCTACAGTTCAATATTAATCAGTATTCAAATACATATGCCTAGCTGGAAATTGTTGTGATAACACATAAAAGTTGGGGCATAATGGAGAGCAGGTAGCATTCTCTTTGGGTTGGTGGAATTAATAGGCTAGTTTGGAAGTGATAAACACTAAAGGAGTCTAAAAAGTAGCGTATAAGGCTATGTCTACACTACACACCTTTTAGTGACACAGCTGTGCTGCTACAGCCGTGCAGTTAAAAGGCGCAGTGTAGCCGCTCTTTGTCAGCAAAAAGATATCTCTCCCACCAACAAAAAATTCCACCCCCAATGAGCAGAGGTAGCTTTGTTGACAGGAGAGTTCTCCCGCTGACAAAGCGCTGTTTTTTGTCCATAAAACTTTTGTCGTTGCGGGGGGGTGTTTTTCACACACCCCGAACGACAAAAGTTTTACCGACGAAAGTCCAGTGTAGACAAAACCTAAGGTGATGCTTAAATTGAATCAAGATGAGCGGTTTAGAAAATAGGAGTTAGGTGTGAAAAAGTGTTTGTCTTTCAGTTAAATTGCATAACAAACTTTTTAGGTTGAGGTAGTCATAGACAAAGCACAAATATATGAGGAGGTATAAACCTAGCAAGATTGATATGCAGAAAAGTAATTAAAGGAGCACAGGGCTCTTAGTAATTGGAATAAACAAAGGTAAAGCTGTAACAATTTAAATTTTCTGACACAAAAAATGGAAATGAGGCTAGTTTGGAGTGTAGGATATTAACACATTCGATAACTCTGTAGCTAGAAACACATAACACACAGTGTAAAAGTATTCTAAAATTTATAACAGATAAAGTCTGAAGTGAGATTTTTAAGTTAGAAGATAGCTTTTTATTTTTACTCTCACAGTGTAATGTAACAAAGGAGAGAGATCTGAGATCAGAGGCTTCTCTCGCTGGCAGGTAGTTCTCTTTCACACACTCAAAGACAACACAGCTGCAGGAGGGTGAGTGTATAAGATACGGGGCAGAGCAGTCATTTAATGAAGTTGCTAGTTCTCAGTAGAACTTTAGAAACTGAGTTTAAACAAGATAAAAAAATTAACCATCAAACAAATCCATTTGAGTCCTTAGCCTCTTACTCAGTGTAACATCACTTGGCTAAGGTAGCCTTTTTAGTAGCAAGGAGAGTGAGGTAGCTGCATTCTCTGGTAACAGACCCTCCTTATATGGCATTCTTCAAGGACAAGTGCAACCTGGGCCTCACCCTAAGTTCTTATCCAAGGTACTATCTGATTGTCACTTTAATCAGTCATACATACCAGTCTTTTTTCCAAAGCCACCTGTTCATAAAGATGGGGAAAAAGCGGCATTCTCTAGATGTGCACCGATCCCTTGGCTTTTTACATAGAACAAAACCCTTTTGGGTTTCTTCCCAACTCTTTGTTTCCTATATGGAAAGAATGAGAGGCCATCCTATTATGGCACGACAACTTTCTAAATGGATTACCAGCTACATTGCTATGTTGTATGCTGCTGAAGGTCTGATGCCACCTGAGAAAATGCGAGCGCATTCAGCTAGGGCACATTTGGCCTCTTCTGCCTTTATGGGAACAGTCTCTATTGTTGACATTTGTAGAGTGGCCTCTGTATGGACATTTTCTAGACATTATGCAATTACTACAACATCAAGGGATAATTCAAATGTAGGGAAGGCAGCCCTCCATTCCCTTTTCAGATGACACTCCTTGTCTCGCCTCCATTGAAAACAGTTTGGGAGTCGTCTGCAGTGCAATGAACATATGAAATCACTCAAATAAAAAAAATGGTTACATACCTTCTCATGACTGTTGTTCTTCGAGTTGTGTTGCATATGTCCGTTCCACGACCCACCCTCCTTCCTATCATCTCAATTCCAGTATGAGGGAACTGAAGGACGAACAGGACAGCTCCACCCTTTATACCCTCAGTTCCAAGCATAAGGGAAATCAGGGCACGTGTGGCTGCCCTTACAGGGGCCTCTACGAAAAACTCTCTAACACCAGTGCACAAGATGCACACATACCTGTAGTGGAATGGATGTATGCATGCATCTCAAAGAACAGTTACAGGAAGGTAAGTAACCATTTTGGTTTGGTTTGTTTCATACAGAAAGATACTGCTGTCTTTGGATAACAGCTCCTTTGAAAGTGTACTCTGACTGAAATTCCTTTAACTTGCCTTTTTGTTAGAACGTTGCATGTCAGAATGGGCAAGTCAGTGCATTTCCTAATATTATTCCCATGGTGGAAACTGCATATATGTCAAATTCATGTGACATGGCTCGAGGGACAGTATGGTTGTTCATGAGGTACTTTCTCCTCTGAAGGAGGATTAGGCTCCACAAATGCATATCCTAGGAAGTTTGCAGAGCCTCTCTTTGGATGAAGGGAATTATCCAGAATATTATTATTAAATTATTTTGTGCAGTGGGATAAAGAAGAAACTCCATATTCCCAGGTAATTTTAATTATTAACATATTTCTGATGAATTACTAAATATCTCATTTTTCTTATATCAGGTGGACTTATGGATTTAGGTGAATGTGTGATATTACTAGCAGACAAACTACTTATGGAGTTACCTCTGGAAGCTCTAAGTACCTTTCAAGAAGAGGCAATAAGTTCTGTATCCAGAGACTTTTCTCTCCAAATTCTCTACAATCGAATACATGTAGAAGAACCAGGTACAATTACATGAATATTCTTTGCATTCAGAAATGACGATATCATAAAATCTATTATTTATTATGTTATTCATTTCTTTTACATTGAATACATTTGACTATGAGACAAGATTTCATACCCAAAAGTTTCCTAGTAATATTGACTGGAATATCTATTGAGAAAAGTATATAAAAACATACTATAGCTTTTCAATAATGTCCAGACTTACAATACCATTACAGTGTGAGCTGTTCTTTTTCTAAAAAAAAAAAAAAAAAGCCACCAAGATTGAATCCATGCTAGGAGTCTGTCACCTCTCTGTAACCTACATTTTGACCATACAGCTGAAAGACTTACCCAAGTTCTATGTACAGCCACTTTATCTGCAGTTCCTGCATGACTGATTTTGCAACATCTTTTGCAGCGGCTGTTCATGCTCCCATGTCCAGCTTGCCAGCCCAGTGCCAATCTCAGAGGAACAAAGGCATATCAGGACTAACAGCTATTGTGTTCCCATTGTGTTCAGCTATTGTATCCCATTGTGGCAGCAACTCTGGGATAGAGACAGGCATGGTGACTAATTTAAGAAGCCCTAAATTATATCCCCCTGTTTGTAATGTGGTACGTGATCCTGGACTAGGTTTAACAGACTAGTGACTGAAACAGCCAGAGTGGTTGTCACAATGCAGAAATTTAGCTTTGCCCAAACTTCACAGTGTGACTGAAGGGTAGCAGTGTGGATGGTCAAACATGTGGTGGAGGAGTGCACAATTAGAAGATTGGAGGGTGGATTGAAACACCTTGCTGCCCTCAATATTCTGCCGTCTAACTGCTGCATCAATCTAGATATTGACTTGTGATGTATACGAAAGAAGAAGTGTCAGTACAATATCTGCTTCTAAGGCCTCTAATTTAAAATATCCTGGACTTCCGTAAAGCACTTGTAAAGTTCGTTGGACTTTAAAAGGTCTTGCAACAAGTGGTTCTAAGAGCTGTAACATTTGAAGTGGCTGTCAGAACAGAGAACAGAAGAAAGAAGCTAAAAAAATTCAGATTTAGCAAAGCAATGTTGGCAATGGAGTGTGAAATGCTGAGATTGTTTAGGCTTCTGGGATGAGCCGATTACGCTGGGAATTGTGTGTAAAGGGCTGGCCTTGAGCGGCCAGCTAATTGTAAATAGGATGATAAGTCAAACAGGTGTTAGGATGATAATTACCCTATGGGGTTACAGCTGTGGCTGTGTTAATTTTGTTAACCAATTAGCAACTGTCTGATTGCTTGCCATAATGGGATATAAGAGCATGCTGGAAATGAATAAAGAACTCTCTGCTTATGATCACATGGGTTGTCAGACTCTGTCCATGCTCCTCTGCGATGCAACAAATGGTGACCCCGACGTGATTCGTATCGAATGAGGATAGTGTTGGTGGCCTGAACTGAAAAGAAGAAAAGGAGGCGCACCTGAGCTCAGTGTCGAGCGGCTAGGAGCCGCAGGGCGTCCGAAAAGAGGGACGCACCTGAGCTCAGTGTCGAGCGGCGGCCGCAGGGCGTCCGAAGAGAAGGGCGCACCTGAGTTCAGTGTCGAGCGGCTAGGAGCCGCAGGGCGTCCGAAAAGAGGGGCGCACCTGAGCTCAGTGTCGAGTGGCAAGCCGCAGGGCGTCTGAAAAGGGAGGCACACCCCAGCCCAGAGGTGAGCAGCTAACATGGGAACCGCTGCATCAGCGGAAGAAAGGACGGTGCATGAATATTTGATGCGCATCGCGGAGCGGCAGGGAGAGAAGCTCCCCTCTGATACGTTATCCCGTCTGCTGCGGTGGGGACGGAGAAGGGGACTTTCTGTTCAACCAAGTACAATTTTTGATAAAACTGTTTGGGAGCGGCTAGGCTCCGAGCTTTGGAAGTCGGTGGCTCGGGGCGATAAGGAGGCCTTCTCCCTGAGTCCAGTATGGAATAAGGCGAAGGAGATAGTGGAAACTCTCGCGGCCGAGGCAGGAGTGCAGGCGGCCCTTTCTGAGCTTTGCCGCCCAACGCCCGGAATGCCTTCTGTGTTGCCGGTTGGAGCCAGAGAGTTTTTCGGTGGTGAGGACACGGTGATACCTTTGGCTTCCGACCCCTTCCCCATGGATGATGTTGCCCCTGCTACGGCCCCACTACCCTCCAATGTGGCTATCGGCCCCGACATGATTGATCCTGCTACGGTCCCGTTACCCCCCGATACGCCCGAGCCTATGGAGACAGCCTTGCCGTATGCACCCCCTCCAAAGCCATGCCATGTCCACGGGGCCTGGGGGTGCCACGATTGCGGGGGGACAGAGGAGGCTCGGGTGGAACATGTGCCATCGAACCCATATCCCGATTTGACTAAGTTTACTCAGTTTACTCAGTCTGATGCCTTCTATAAGGAGATGGAGCGCCAGGGTCGACAGCTGCAGCATATATGTGACAAGTTGGACCAATTGGAAGGTTTTCCACCTGGATCATCGCGATCGCATCTTCACAAGTGCTTTCATTCGACTCGCCCCCCCGCCTGGCCCCGGGGACCCTCCAACTGGGGACCCTCCGGATCCGGTACAGCGCTGGCATGGGGTTTTAAGAGAAGCCATCCTTGAAGGTCTAACACCTGAGGCCTTTCCAGTGATTACGCCAGACCCTCAACACCCTAATCATAGACGGTGGGCCCCTTTGGACTGGAAGTTGATCCATGAGGCACAGAAATCGATCATGGCTTATGGACTAGATAATCCGTATGTACAGTCTATCATTGAACAGATATTTGCTGGCCAAGCAATGTGTCCGTACGATGCGATTAAGCTAGCTGACATGCTTCTTACACCTACACAGAAACTGTTGTGGAAAGATGATTGGGCTAAGAGAGTTGACTTGGCTCTTGTCCGCAATTTGGATTTACCGGATGGTGATCCTCGGCGCGTGGCCACTGCTGATACGTTTTTGGGAGCCGGTCGCTTTGTTGACCCGCACTTGCAAGCTCGCCTTGAGCCCCGGATCCTGCAGCAATCACAGGAACTAGCTTTGGCTGCCTTTAAAGCGGTGCCCCAGATGGGAAAGCCGGTCCCTCCCTATGCTAAAATTACACAAGGCCCATCGGAACCGTATTCCACCTTTTTGGATCGCCTTCGAGAGGCTATTGATAGATCTCCCAATCTGACGCCAGAAGCCAGAACTGCAGTTGGACTTGATCTTGCCACCCAGAATGCAAATCCCACTTGCCGCCGTATATTAGCCACCTTGCCCAAGACTGCGACCCTGATGGAAATGATTGAGGCATGTGGTAGGGCCGCTATGCTTGAGGAGACGGATAAGGCGGCAATTCATGCTAAGGCACAGGCCTCTGCACTGGCCGTGGCGTTACAACCCCTGCTCGGGGGACAGCGGGGGGCTAGAAGACCGACCCGGCCAGCCGGCCCCTGTTTTGGTTGTGGAAAACCCGGGCATTTCCGGCGGGACTGCCCTATGCAAAATGGGCAGCGGGCCTCTGATGTGTCACCTAAAGCTGCAACTGGCGCTTGCACACAATGTGATAAGTTTGGACATCCCGCCGCCGACTGTGGGGCGCGTTACACGAAGGATGGAACACCGCTGCCGGGAAACGGATCGCGGAGCGCCCCTCGGAGGAGCGCGACGACACAAGTGCCTCCACCCGCCAACCCGGCTGCCTGGAACACCTCACCGGAGCAACCCGTGGCAGTGCCGGAGTGGACTTGGCCACAGCGATAGATGTAGTTTTGGAGACTGACGAGGTTCAAGTTCTTCCTTCCAACATCGATGGTCCATTAGGATTTGGACTGAGTGCCCTTTTGATTGGCCGTTCGTCAACATCGAAACAAGGTATTTTTGTTTTGCCTGGCCTTATTGATGCCGACTATACGGGGAATATTGGGATAATGGTACGTGCCCTCTGTCCCCCTGTGACTATAACTGCTGGTACACGTCTTGCTCAGTTAATACCTTTCAAGGGATGTGTGCCCCGATCGACCCCGATTGACCGCGGGTCTCGAGGGTTTGGATCCACTGGCCCTCCCCAAACTGCCTTTGCTATGGACATCACTTTGCGCAAGCCCACCCGAACTGCTCGGCTTCAGGGATCCGATGGGCGGCAAATCACTCAGGAAGCTTTTATTGGGGATGCAATGCAGAGTGGGGTAACTGAGGCACCTGGGACGACAGAGGTAGAAGATACTGTGTTTACCTTGGAATCAGAGCACACTGAAGCGGTTGCAGCTGAGGCCCCCATGCAGAATGATGTAGGAGATGCGCCATCTAACCTAGTATCAGAATGCCCAGGGGCAGTTGTAAATGGGGCCCCTCTACAGAGCGACATGTGTCCTCAAGAACTGCCTGTGTGTGGAAAGGGAGACGAAGAGGAGCCTTTGGAAGCAAAACAAACATTTCTACTGACTGCGACAAGCTCAAATGACAATCAGCGAAAGGAAACCAAGTTTGAGCTAAGGACGGAAGTGGAAAAGGATTTGTTTGAATCTGGAAAATTGGAACTTGCAAACGGTGATAAATTTTATTCAGCTCCAGTGCAGCAAGAGAGTTTAGCTGTGCAGCTGGCAGATACTGGCTCACCCATTTTTAGTATTGGAAGCTCTGGGGCTCAAAAAACATTTGTGCCTGTTACAGCTGCAGCAATTGAAGAACAAATCATTGCAGAAACTGTAACATCTATGGAAACCTCAGCTGAAATTTTAAAGCCTTTAGAAGCAGTGCCTGCAGTATTATTTCCTGAACTAGTCCACGATGTTACCACTGCTCATTCGGGATTTGAGGCTGCAAGCAGTAGCAGTGAAGCAATTGCAACTGTGTTAGTATCAGAGATGTCTGCTGCAGTGGTGGATGGAATGTCTGAAAGAGCCACAAGATGTACACAACCTGGGCCCCTGGAGGATAGTTGCTTGTTTGCTATGCCAGGATTCTTTCTGTTTGATCCTCCCTGAATGATTTATTAATTGGGATAAATTTTTGCTTTGCCTGAATGTATAGGGTATTTGTGTGTTCTAAGTAATGATTGATTGCCCCCCCATTACTTGCCCCGGCTCTCTGGAGCTTGGTTACCTTTGTTTTTGAAGTTTGAGAACACTCAGCCGAAAGGTTTGTTGAGTATTCTCAAAGGGGGGAGTTGTAGGCATAAATTTAGGTAATTTGGGAGAATGGCTTTGAATTTATGTGACCCAAAATACCTTTATGTAAAGTGCTTTTGTTAGCCTTTTTAGATTTTTGTAAATTTTGTATTATGTACTGATTATTGGCAGTTGTATGATTGTTTGATATTTGATGTAGCCCCCACGGTGGGAAGTACAGATAGTTGTTCACAGAAGATACCAGAAAGGTAGGGGCTAGTACGGTTTAGCAAGAGGAAATATGGATCGGGCCCAGGCAGGCACGCAATAGATAGAGAACTTGAAGAGGAAAAAAGGATCGGGCCCAGGCGGCGGGCAACAGACAACAAGCTTGGAATACTGGTTGATAACCTTGAGGGTGTAGTTGATAGAAAAGGTAATTAACTACTAGCGAGTAATGTTAGGCAGAGTACAAAGTTAACTCTGTGGTTGCTGGAGGGAATAGCAGTTGAATTTAGAAGTAAGTCAGGATGCAATTGTATTACTGTAAATGATTTTATTGATGATGTAATTTTTCTTTTTTTTTGCCTGATGGTACTAAGGGTATTTGTATATTGTATGTAATGATTGCTTGCCCAGTAGGGGTAGTTTTGTTTTGTTTTTTAGATATTAAGAAAATTGGTGTTAGCTGCATAGCATTTTATGTACCATGCATTTATTTACAGAGTTAAATTTATGTTATGTGTTTTATGTTTTGTTTTGTGGTGTTTGTTTGTTTTTTTTTCTGGCCAGACTTGTCTTTTGCGTTTTATGTGGTTTATGTTGTGTTTTTTCTAGGACCCCCCCTCCCTCAGTGTCAGTTTGATCGCCTGACATCTGAGGGATGATTTGGTAATAGAAGTTTGCCACAAGTTGGTGTGCTATTGAGTAGGGGGGAATCCTGTAGAATTTACACCATTTATTTGTTGTGCTTTGTTTTTGTTTGGTGTTGTTGGGGTTATGTTAAGAATTGCATGATTATATAGGTTGGCTTTATAAAGTTTTAATTTTGGCTTGTGATAGATTGTGGTGTTATGTTGTTATAAGTTGGAAATGTTTTGCTAATGTTTTTATCCCTTTTTTCTTTCCCTCCTTTTTGATTTTGGGTAGAGGGGGGAGGTGTTGGCAATGGAGTGTGAAATGCTGAGATTGTTTAGGCTTCTGGGACGAGCCGATTACGCTGGGAATTGTGTGTAAAGGGCTGGCCTTGAGCGGCCAGCTAATTGTAAATAGGATGATAAGTCAAACAGGTGTTAGGATGATAATTACCCTATGGGGTTACAGCTGTGGCTGTGTTAATTTTGTTAACCAATTAGCAACTGTCTGATTGCTTGCCATAATGGGATATAAGAGCATGCTGGAAATGAATAAAGAACTCTCTGCTTATGATCACATGGGTTGTCAGACTCTGTCCATGCTTCTCTGCGATGCAACAAAGCAATATAGGGGTTTGTCTGTGCAGTGAGTTAGTGCACAGCAAGCCATGGTGAGAATGTATAGGACACTAGCTTGCCACATAGTAACTCGTTAGGGAGACCCTATTGCCAGGCACTAAAGGGTCTGGGTCAAAGAACACTGTGGAACTTTAGTGTTCAGTAGCGGGGTCCATGCAGCCAATTAGTGCATGGCAAGCTTTTTCATTGTAGATTCACACTCTCTGGCTTGCAACACACTAACTTGCTGTACAGAAAAGCCCTAACATAAAACCATATGTGAATAAGTTTTAAGACATGACTTCAAAACTACTGAACCATTTTCCTTTATATTTAGCTGAGATTACACTGAGAGCTACATATTTCTTTTGATCCACTGAGCTATTGCTGCAAAATCTTGATCAGAAAATATGGAAGAATTGTGTGAAAAGGATGGCTTGTATTACATGCCCAGAGAACTCAAACCCAATTGAGAAGGCTTTGTCAGTATGTCCATAGACAAAATTTGTTTGAATGGAGATCAAGCTTGTAAAGTTTCATATACCCCTGCCTCCTCTCCATTAGAAGAGGGCTGTTCTGATTTCTAAGGGTACTCACTGAATTAGATCATCTCCTAATTGATTTGCATATCCCTCTGTGCAACCAGCATTCATAGAATCATAGAAATGTAGGGCTGGAAGGGGCCTCCGGAAGTCATCAAGTCCAATCTCCTGCTCAGTGGCAGGACCAAGTAAATCTAGACCATCTGTTACCGGTGTTTGTCTAACCCATTTTTAAAACCTCCAATGATGGGGATTCCACAGCCTCCCTTGGAAACCTATTCCAGAGCTTCACTACCCTTATATTTAGAAAGTTATTCCTAAAATCTAACCTAAATCTCCCTTGTTGCAGTGTAAGCCTATTACTTCTTGTCCTACCTTCTGTGGACATGGAAAACAATTGATCACCATGCTCTTTATAATAGCCCTTAACATATTTGAAGACTGTTATCAGGTTGCCCTCAGTCATCTTTTCTCAAGGCTGTCACCACTGCTTCATGGGGATCCAGACCTAGTAGTCAGAGCCAGAGTCTGCAGTCAGAAGACAGGAATCAGCTGGGTCAGGATTCCAGGAAATCAGAAGCAGGAGACAAACTGGAGGTCCTGAACCACAAGTCAGATGCCAGGAGTCAGGCTAGTTCAGGATGCCAGGAAATCAAGAAGCAGAAGGCACACAGTACAGAGCAGAGTGGAGCCCAGTTGTTCAGAAACTTTCCTGTTCCTGCCACTGGCTTAAGTAGGGCCAGTGGACCAATCACCTGCTCTGGGGCTCTGCCAATCTGACCTCAGCGGCAGCGCCTCACCTTGGGGCTGGCCTTCACAGGTAAGCCATTTTTAGCAGACTGTTAGGTGGAAAGTTGGAATATGGTTTCTCCCATAAACTCTGAGGACCTAGGTTTGAGACCCCTGAATCATGACAAATCCTAAACATGCCCCATTTTTTAACCTTTCCTCATAGGTCAGGTTTTCTAAACATTTTATCATTTTTTTGCTGTCTTCTGGACTCTCTCTAGTTTGTCCACATCTTTCCTAAAGTGTTGCTCCTGGAACTGGAAACAGTACTCCAATATAGGCCTCACCAATGCCGAGCACAGCATTGTTACTCATAGACTCATAGACTTTAAGGTCAGAAGGGACCATTATGATCATCTAGTCTGACCTCCTGCACAATGCACGCCACAGAATCTCACCCATCCCCTCCTGTAAAACACCCCTAACCTATGTCCAAGTTATTTAAGTCCTCAAATTGTGGTTTAAAGACCTCAGGGTGCAGAGAATCCTCCAGCAAGTGACCAGTGCCCCATGCTGCAGAGGAAGGCGAAAAACCTCCAGGGCCTCTGCCAAAATTCCCTAGAGGAAAATTCCTTCCTGACCACAAATATGGTGATCAGTTAAACCCTGAGCATGTGGGCAAGACTCACCAGCCAGCACCCAGGAAAGAATTCTCTGTAGTAAATCAGATCCCACCCCATCTAACATCCCATCACAGACCATTGGGCATTTACCTGCTAATAATCAAAGATCAATTAATTGCCAAAATTAGGCTATCCCATCATACCATCCCCTCCATAAACTTATCAAGCTTAGTCTTGAAGCCAGATATGTCTCCTGCCCCTACTACTCCACTTGGAAGTCCCATGTTGTTACATACAACACTTCTGTTAATACACTCCAGACTGAAATTAGCCTTTTTCATAATTACATGACACTGTTGACTCATATTCAATTTGTGATCCACTATAATGCCTAGTTCCTTCTCAACAATACTAGCCAGTCATTCTCCATTTTGTATTTGTGCATTTGCTTTTTCCTTCCTAAATTGACATACAGTAATAATACAGTATGCATATGCCTTTTCCTTCCTAAATAATACAGTAGAACTTCAGAGTTACGGATACCTCGGGAATGGAGGTTGGCACACCAGGCCAGGCTTCAGCAGCAGCTGAGCTCCCTCTTCAGCTCTTGCAGGCAGCTTCTTTCCCTGGGTCAGACTGCAAGCGTGTGTGTGTGTGTGTGTGTGTGTGTGTGTGTGTGTGTGTGTGTGTGTGTGTGTGTGTGTGTGTGTGTGTGTAAACAGCAAGTCCCATTCCTGGCAGGGTGTGGGGGGAGGTGTAAAAGCAGCACAGAACCCAGTGCAGTAGGTGGGGGTGGGGACAGGCAGCCCACATGTGCCTACCTTTAAGATGCAATACAGGCACGCATTTCAATATATATATTTTGGTCTCTGCTGCTGCCTGATTGGTTATTTCCAGTTTCACATGGTGTCCAGTTGACCGGTCAGTCCATAACTCTGGTTTTTGCACCTTTGAGGTGCTACTGTACTTTGCACTTGTCTTTATTGAATTTCATCTTGTTGAATTCAGACCAATTCTCCAATTTGTCAGGGTCCTTTTGAATTCCAATCCTGTCCTCCAGCATGCTTGCAGTCCCTCCCAGCTTGGGGTTTATAAGGATACTCTCCACTCCTTTATCCAAGTCATTAAAGAAAATATTGATTAATACCGGACCCAAGACTGACTCCTGCAGGGGTCCACTAGATATGCCTACTCAGTTTGACAGCAAACTATTGAGTATGGTTTTTCAACCAGTTGTGCGCCCACCTTGTAATAATTTTATCTAGATCACATTACTCTAGTTTGCTTATGAGAGTGCCGGTGGGACTGTGTCAAAAGCCTCACTGAAATCAAGGTGCATGACATCTACTGCTTCCTCCCATCCATTAGGCCAGTAGCCCTATCAAAGAAGGAAATTAGGCTGGCTTGGCAAGATTTATTCTTGACAAATACATGCTGGCTATTCCTTATAACCCTATTATCGCTAGGTTCTTACAAACTGATTGTTGAATAATTTGTTCCAGTATTTTTCTAGGTATCAAAGAGCTAAACCTAGCCGTGTGATGCTGGTTGGCTGGTATCTGATTATTTGTTAGAGTATGACCTTAAGCACAGGGCCTTGTGAATCTCTGTGCTGCAGTACACAGCTATTGAAGGTGGGGCTTAGAAGGGCTGCAGAAGATTCTGTCCCAGCAACACACAATGAAGGTCATAGAAAGGAGCAAAAAGCAGGGGTTGCAAGAGATACCGGGAAGAGAAATCTGCAGGAGGTGCTGAGGATAAGCTCAAGAACTGGGTTACTGGGATTGTCAGGGAGCACAATTGGCTTAATCCTGTTCCCACTGAAGCCCATGAGAAAATGCATGCAGGAGTGGACTACAACTAAGCACCTTGAGATGTTTGTATGAAAAGCACTTTTCAGTGTAAGACATTATTATATAACATAGACCTGGTTTCGACAACATCTCATATTCTGTTACGCAAATATAGTTCTGGGTGTTGCAAAAATCAGTCTTCACAATATGCTCTGAAAACAATTACTTCTTTGTCAGTATGAAATATTAGTGAACAAGAAGAATCCTAAGCCTTTGCAGACTTCTAAATAAAAGATCTATTAGCCTATAAATATTTACATTTAATAATTGGGCCACACCATTTGCAGTGCATACATTCAACTTCATCCCTTTCTTTTGTTTCTGTTTTTTTTTTAACTTTCAAATACTTCCTTGCATTTTGAAACTTATTCTGATACAGATTTTTGTTTTCTTCCCATTTTAGTATGTCAGATCTGTAAAACATTATCTGCTAACGTCTTGAAATGTATATGTGGTGGGTGTGAGATTCATTAGTACGTTCAGATGCATATGCATTTCAGAACTTGCGTGCGTGCCTCTTTGTTGTGTGTATCTGATAGACTAATACATAGCCTTACTTCAACAGGCATCTTTGCACATATACACAGATTAATGTATTATTGTAATACATATATCTCATGCAATGTATTGTATTTTCCTAAAAAAACAAGTTATTTTTATATATTTGAATGATACAAAAGTAGAGTGAACACTGGAAAAAAAACAAATAACACTTTTTGTAAAACCCGGAATTTTTCGGTAAAAATTGGTTTAAACTGAAAACAAAGGGGCTTAAGTATGAGTAAAGTCAGGAAACCTAGCTGCAAACCAAGACAGCAGAATGTATTCTATATAAGTTCTAATACCATGATTGTCACTGTAGTATCCATGTGCCTTCCACTAGTGCATTAAGCAATGCGATTGACATCTGTCACATTTGTTCTCTTATCCTCTTCCCAGAGGTAGAAGTGTTTTGTTTTTTCAAATGTTTGTATAATACACAGATACACAAACACATTGCCATATGTTTGTTAGAAAGGCAGTTTTAGAAAATGTCTCTTTTTTATTTCTGTTTTCAAATTTTCATAAGTGACTGGAGGTCACTGCCCTGCTGCTTCTGATGGTGCTGGCAACATGTGGGGGGGCCAGCTAGAGCTGCTGCCTGCTGCTGCTGCTGCTGTTGTGTTCCACTGGTGGGAGGGAGGAGAGAGTCACATCCCTAAACGCACACTCCAGAGTCCATGGAAAGCTATTTTCATGGGTGTTGAAGGGATGAGGGTGTGTAGCCTGAAGGAAAGGTCTTGGTTTATGCAATTATGGAAGCAGCCATTGAGAGTGAGGAAAGAGGAGTAAAAATCAACCAGTGAGTAATAAGGGGCACCTCAAATTATCCCCATGCTGCAGTGTGCTCCATCAATTCCTGGCTGCTGTACAGCCACTTGCGACAGTAGCCAATTGATCATAGTTTAGAGCAGACTCAGGTAGTTGTTGCAGAGTGCACTGAGAAATTAAAGCTCCTTTCTCCTGATCCTTCAAAACCACTTAAAGAAAAAATACCATGCCTCTTGTAAATACAGGCAGTCCTTGTTTCCTTGTTCTTCACTTTAGTTCTTTCTCAAAGGCTCCAGTTCTTTTTAAAAGGTTGTAGTTACTCCAGGGATAGGTACTGGTGCTTGGTCCTCTAATAAGCCTAGACAGTGCTTCTACAATTCTTCCCCAGCCCTCCACTCCTAAATCACAGTACAATAATCAGTGAATATATGTGTTTTTTCCTGGAACTTTTGTGTGCCTAGGTGACCACCTTTCTCACTTCCTTTCCCACTTGGCAAGCGTCAGCCTTGGACAAGTGGGTAGTAGAGATAGTTCTTCATTGTTATTCGCTGGAATGAAATTGTTTTTAATCTATTCTCTCAGAATAGACCTTCAGAAACAACAAGTAATCTTTACTTGTTTCTTCTTCTAAATCTCTTCTTCAGCCCTGTGTCTCCCACAATTTGTTACCTATGAACTAATCCTCAGTTCCTTCTTGCCGCCAGTGACGGTGCTAGTACATCTGCTGCTTTGGCTAGCATTGTTTCGTTCTCCGCCAGTGAAGAAAGGTGTCTTCACATGCTGGACATCCGAAGGGCCTTGGCTTTTTACTTTGAATGTACCAAGCATTTCTGTAAATCAACTCAGCTCTTCATTGCTACAGCGGATAGGATAAAGGGCCTTCCAGTGTCCTCTCAGAGGATTTCCAATTGGATTACTTCATGCATAAAGACTTGTTACAACCTGGCGGGGGTGACACCGCCGCCGCTGATTGTCAGAGCCCACTCGACTAGAGCTCAGGCATCTTCCGTGGCTTTCCTGGCACACATCCCTATTCAGGACATCTGTAGAGCCACAACGTGGTCCTCTATCCACACATTCACGGCTCATTATGCCATCACTTAGCAGTCCGGGGACAACGCTGGGTTCGGCAGTCCCTGTTCAGATACAAAACATTCCACATATTGTCTGTCTTTTAAAATCATTATGTATTTTTTTTCAATGAAGGTGCACAGCAGTTTAGCAAATACCACCTATATTTTAAAGTTTTTATTCTTTGAACTTTCACAGAGATTGAAGTAAAAAAAGACCCTAAAAGTTCAAAGGAGCCAAAACCAAAAGTGGATCAGAAAAAGAATGTCAAAATGGTAAGCAATAGAAATTCATACTGCTTTACATAACAGTGTAGCGAGACATTCATCCCTGTGTTAAGACCATAATCACAAGCTATCTCACAAACAGATGGAGCATAGTTGTATTTCAACTTTAAAAAAGAAAATTATTTCCTTAAATTTTTTCTAAGACACATGAGTTAAGAGAAGCAATAGGGTAATTTGTTATTCTTACCAGGGTCTTTGTTACACACACTGTAAGTGTGAGATGGAGTGAAAACCACAGAATTTGTTAGAATCTTTTTTATTAATCTTTGCCCAATAACTGCTGAGCTGGTTCTTCTGTGAGTGCTGGCGCCTATATGTACTCCACACCGGAGTATGCATGAGTGCCATGTGCCCAAGTCCAGAAATTCTAACATGCAGTGTCCATTGGCCCACATGTGTGCCATGGATCTCCTTGTGCTCCCAACTGAGGGCATAAAAGGCAGCACGGGCTGACACTTCTATAGTTCCATCTTACTGCCTCATGGCCTGAGTCATAATCCCTGTGTCCACAGAATTCTGCAGCTTTTTCTCTTGATAGAACATGTACATAAATATTCAATGGTTTCTGTGTTTCATAACTTTTATATTAGTCTAATTAGAGTTTTATAGCATTGTTGTTATAGCTTGTTTTTCCCTGTATTGGGGACTCCCTCCCCGTGGCCTGGAACTATGCCCAGAGTCCCAGGGTTCAAGAATTGCGTTTCCTGCCCTTGTTCCTTCTCCATGAGTGACAACCACCAATGCTGCCTCTACTGCTTGAGTGAGACTTGTATCTCTGTAAAATGCAGACATTATTAGCTAGTTCAGGCCTCTGCTGTAGATGCAGCTGTGCAAACTTCAGTACTGCAAGCATCTTTGCTTCCAGCTTCTTCTCACTTCCCTCCAGTCTAAGCACTGCTTGTCAATTCACCCACATGTGGAAGAAATGAAGGTTACTTACCTGTAACAGGAAGTTTTGAGAGTGATCCCTATCGGTATTACATAAATCTCACCCTTCATCTCCTCTGCTTCAAATCCTGTTGGATTTGCAATCAGAAGAGGAACTGCAGAGGTGTTGGCCCACACTGCCTCTTATGCCATCAGTCAAGTATGGAGAAATCTGTTGCACGTTTGTGGGCCAATGGACACTGCTGCTTAGGATTTCTGGACTCAAGCTCATCGTGCGTATGTGTACCCACATGTGAAACATAGACAGAGACCACACATCTTGAAGACTGTATGGTTACAGGTAACTAACCTCTGTGTCATTTAAATTCATATTCTGTGTATGAGCAAAGTATCCAGCATTAGATCAAGGTAAGCAGCTTCAAACAGACTTGAACTGCTTCTCTCCAACAAAATATGCTTATGTTTTTGGTTTCAGTTGGCACTGACATATTGTACCGCTTTTGGTCTAAGCCCCCAGACTTCAGCAAAGCATTTTAGTGTAGCTCATTTTGTCTGACACAATGTTGTGCAATGTTGATATAACTACTGAATTTTTTTGCATGGCAAAAAAAAATAATCTTTGTTATTTAATTGTAGGTACCCATTAATCGTGTTCTACCTCCTAACTGCCTGTCTGTTGATACACACAATTTTAAATGTATCCTTTCAAACGGAACTATTAACCAGAATGTATCGGTTAAGATGATAGATTTCATTGTTTACACCTCCTTAGCTATAGGTCAGATGTTGTGGATCCATATAATGAAGCAAGAGAAGCAGGTAATATATTTAGAAAATTATTTTCTCCACAAACTAAAGGTTTTGTGGATTTGGAACATTTTTATAGTAAGTGATGAACTTAAGACATGAGGTAGTTGACATAACAGCTCATCCTCATAATGTTGCTTATGTTTTAATTATTTTTTTTCAGCTTCTTATAAAAATAAAAACCTGTTTCAGATTCAGTCAAATAAGGCTGCATTCTTCCTTCTGTATATAAGTAATAAAATATGGAACCAACATCTCCAAGAAAATAATTATTGAAATAATCTCTCATTATATTTTTCCCACAAAATGTACAGCTCTTTAACAATAATTTATTTTGCTATTTTTGGATTTAAAAGGTAAATTTAAGGGCCTCAGCAATACTTAAGCATGCATTGGAGGTTCATGGGGAGCCACAGGAATGAGTGCTGTGTGATTTTTCCTTTGTGTGCAGAAGAGATCTGCATAGGCTAGAACAGACTAAGGCTCTCGAGCTGCAACTGACACTTGAATGTGTCTCCTGCAGCTCTTTCCAGCACATGATATTAAAATGTGGGGTGACTTAATTATTAACAAATCTAAGTTATTAACCAATTAGGATGCTTTTACTGTGTTATTAATCAATTGTAGAATACTTATATAAAAATAGTAAATAAAACAATGAATTCACACTCCTGTGGTTCTTTGGGGTCATGTTGGGTAATGTTGATGACTAATTTGGTTCCTGAACCACTGAAGTCTGAGTACCTCTGAGCTAGAGGTAGTGGCAGGAGTGGGGTAGAGAAGAGGCAGAGTGATCTACATTGGGAGCCAGTCATACTTAGATAACATGCAACTGATACAGGGGAGCTCTAGCTGCTACTTCAGTTCATAAGCTGCAGTGGAGGTCTGTGCTGCAACTCCATACCTTCGTATCTGGTTGTGAGGGCAAATTTCAGCTCCCAAACCCACTATCCCCTGGCGTTTCACCTGATCACTCTGACTTCATGTTGGTGATGAGACTTTCAACCCACGGGAATAAGCTGGACTTTTTTCTTTTTTAAATAATTAATGTAAAACTGAAATTCTTACAGTATTGAGTATGTAGCTCTTTTCCTCCCTTAACAATTGGTGTTAATAGTTTCACATTTTCTAAATTTATAGAAAAGCAGCATTTCGTAAGTATCAAATTGTTATCTACAAGTGACAGCAAATAGTGAATCAGCACATTTCTAAAAATCGGTGTTTATTCTGTGTTCTTTGAAATGTAATCATACATAAAAACTTTTGTGACCTTGAGTATTCATTCAAATTACCTGAAATGTTTGGTATAATAATGTAACTCTATCACTTAAATCCAGCCTGGAGGTTTGACACTTAAAACCTGTGTGAAGAATTAGAAGACAAAAAAAATCAAATTGTCTGGTTTCAAACTTACATAAACACTGAAAGAAAGATTTTTCAAAAGCACTTAGGCACTTATCTCCCAAATAACCTCCTAGAAATGTGATACCCTAATTTAAAATTGAAAATAAATAACAAATAGAAGTAACATTTTCTAGTTAAAGTTTGAAAAACAAAATTATATGTATTCTATTGATGAATAAAAGCCATTTTGCTAGAATTCTGTATATATTTTATCACTTTTAACAAGAGTTATATTTAGAAGTCCTCAAGCCAAAGATTATAAATAAAACTCATGTAGTGATTAAAGCCTTGAAGTGGCATGTTATCTTGTGATTCTTTGTAAGAGGTCAAGGATACAAGGATAATCAAGAGTGTCAATGTAAGGTCATTTTAAAATGGCCACTTCTTTCTTGAGTGCATTTACCAAGACTACATGTATCAGTTACTGTGTTTGTACAGTATGAAACAAAATATTTTCATAACTACCAATGTCACCTATTTTCCCACTGAAAACAATTTATTTTTTATTCAAATTTATTAGCAAAAGCTAAGTTATTCGGCATGCTCAAAATATGCTTAAATTTGGAATTTGAACCAGATAAAGTTATAAAAAATAATCTTTAACAAAGGGGAAAATATTACTCCAGCCATAGCATATAACAAATGTTATGACTTTGGGACACATTGTTCTACCTAATTTCTCTTTGATAGCAGAGCAGAAATAACTGATTCTGAAGTTTTGGAGGAGCTCCATGTAGGTGGAATTATAGCTGCAGGAGCATAGAAAACATAATCAAGATGGAAAAGACTAATTCAACTGTAACTAAAACTGAAGGGGTCTTTGTTTTTTAGTTCAGTCTTGTGAAATGTGTTAAACTGAGAGATCTGGGAATTGAATCCCATTATGTATATAGGTGCTATATAGTTCCCATCGCCACAGTCTCTGAGCCCCTAAAACGGGAATCGTATGAGCAGTGCAACGTTATGTTAACTCTTGACACAGAAGAACAACTTTTAGAGCTCATGTTTATACCTATTCTATCCTTGACTTCTCTCCTATATTATCTTTTCATCCCTGTCAGTCACAAAATATGCCATCACACCTGTCACTAGCTGGCACCTTTAGCTTTAGTCAGGATTAAGACCTACAATTGACAGGGCATGGCGACTGGACTTTTCTCATGAAAAACTTTAGATTGAATGATGATAGAAATTAAAAAATTGTATTGCCAGCCTCTGCATGTTAGAAATGTAGGCTGCACTGCATACTCTATATTATGTTAAATGATTAAATTCTTATGTTACAGAAGCAGTAAGTCCTTCCCACAAAATAAAGGAAATCCTAGAAAAATACCATGAGCAATTTACACCACACTGGGAAGGAGTTATTGGTAGCATGCATGTTCCAAGGTTTGTTATGGCTCTTCTATATTTTTCTCTTTTTTTTTTTAAATAAGTATTTCCCAGAGGCCTCAGTCATGACTAGGACCCCATTGTGCTAGGTGCTGTGCAAATGCATAGGAAGACATCGCCCCTACCCTAAGCATATCTACAGATTTATAGGTGGAAGAATTTAAAGAAAGAATCCAGAAGACACACCTGTAATACATTTTGCCATATTGATCACAAGCAAGGCTATAGTATGTAGGGGTATTCTGTTGATAGCAAAATGGCACGGTTCCTCTTGATTGTAATAAAATTACCATAAATGGAACTTCAGAAAAAACTTCTTATCTAAAATAATGGAAAACTGGAGAAGACATATACAAGGAGTTTTTGAGAGAAAGTTATAAAGTATATACATAGACAAATTTACAACATTAGCATTCTAGCAATATCACTCTGACAAAATAACAGGAGGTTACAAGTCCAGGTAATTCAGATCACTTCCCTGTCCATCTTACAAGTACTTGCATCTTCACTGAGTTAATAAATCAACAATTTTGGAATCAAATAGTTGAAAACTATAGCATTTTCATGCTCACTATAGGATTGTAATATTGTAGCACATACTTCTGAAATAAAATAGTGAAGATTCATCCTGTAGTTTACAATTTCAAGACCTGATGATGTAATTCATATTGTTTCACACAGTTGGTTCACTTAGCTTCATTTATAATTACTTCAATTTTAGAATCATCTCTTCCCACACCCAATTTCTTAGCTCCCTAATGAGTGTATCTCTTCTAGTCCTCGAGCATTCCCCTTGAACATTAAAATAAATACTGTATCTCAAAGAAATGGGGATTGCACAGTATATACTGGTTT
Source organism: Mauremys mutica (assembly GCF_020497125.1). Taxonomy (NCBI): domain Eukaryota; kingdom Metazoa; phylum Chordata; order Testudines; family Geoemydidae; genus Mauremys; species Mauremys mutica. Next base: position 101,350,468 of record NC_059078.1, read on the forward strand.
GTTTCTCTGGAAAATAGTCCCTTAAATCTCAAAAGCACAGTCCATGTCTTATTTACTGTGAGGTGTTGTTACTTTTCAAACAATTGTTTGTTGAGTAATTAACATTGAAACATTTTGTATAGATGTATCCAGAAAAAGATTACTGTAAAACAGCTGCCTGGTCTAAATAGCTTACCTTTCTTTGCAGCCAAGCTGAATGGGAGCAGCTACTGAATAACTGCAGTGCATTTCTGTTCTATGGAATGGAAAGATTCTTGTCTCATATTTTACTTAACAGATTCATTGCTATGAACATCCCAGGTGAGATAAGGAAGCTAAAAAAACTATATATTGTGTTCTCTTCCCTTGCAAAGCATCATAAAATTCTATTCATGCCAAATAATTATGAGAATATTAGGGTTATGCAATGAAAGGTACAGTTTAACACAGAGCTAAGGGACCATGCTCTTCATTCAAGAAGTTCTGCATTCAGGATATGGAACAAATAGCAATTTAAATTCTTGTTGTTTTCTATCTGTTAGAATAGTCTTAGAATTTAAGCAGTGAGAATCTAACACTACTTTTGGGAAGGGGGAGTTCTGTCAAATTTACTTGACTGTTTTTATTGTTGGACATATTTTTCTTTCTCCTGAAATTTGGTTTCTTCCCATTGGGTTCAAATTTCTCAAAAAGACATATATTAAAAGGTTAGGACTCAAATTTTCAAAAAATTGCCTCAGATTTTGGGGGCCCAAGATCTGATATTCAGAGTTTCTGAGTGCTGACAGCTCCGAGTTGAGTTGAATTAGAGTTGGAGATGGTATTCATAAATTACACCTTACATGTTTAGAGTTGGGCACTGAAAATTAGACGTCACTTTTGAAAACATGGGCCTAAATGATCTGTCTCTGGTAGTCTTGTTTTATAATCCCCTATAGCAGGGAAATGCTTTTCATGTATGTGTCTAGACCAGGGGTCGGCAGCCTTTCAGAAGTGGTGTGCCAAGTCTTCATTTATTCCCTCTAATTTAAGGTTTTGCATGCCAGTAATATATTTTAACATTTTTAGAAGGTCTATAAGGCTATAATATATAACTAAACTATTGTATGCAAAGTAAATAAGGTTTTTAAAATGTTTAAGAAACTTCATTTAAAATTAAATTAAAATGCAGAGCCCCCCGGACCAGTGGCCAGAACACGGGCAGTGTGAGTGCTACTGAAAATCAGCTCATGTGCCTCCTTTTGCACGCATGCCAGAGGTTGCCTACCCCTGGTCTAGACTGATGGTGCTTCTTGAATGCTGAATCAAATTTCAAGTGCTAGGAAAAGTCTAGACCCCCTATTTTATCAACAGGAAATTCTAAACGTGTTGACAAAGACACCACTGGAACAGAAAATATGTGAGGCGTGCTGGAAATCACACAGCATTTCTCCATGGACAGAGACCATAGTGCAGGGAAAACACAGAGGCTAGTGATACAATATCTAATATTTTCTCAGAAAGCTTTGGTAGGTTTGTTAGTTACTCAGATGCATTTTTACCAACATGGAGATGGCTTTCACCATCACTGGAAAAGAAAACAAGTCTGTTTCCTGTGTCTGTTAAATTTATCTGAGCCTTTGAAAGAGCAAAGTCTTCTATTTGCAGAAGCACCCAAGTGTCTTAGAAGCCAAGTCCCATTTTCAAAAATGATGTAAACACCTAGGCTACTAAGTGCTTAATATCCTTTTCATGTAGCTACCACTTAAATTCCTTTAAAATATAGTTATTCCTATTAGAGGCTGCACAGTATATGTTTTACAGGGAATTAATCCTGACAGATCCATTAGGGGCATGGGATATTTAAGGATTTGAGGCCAGATTTTTAAAGGTATTTAGGTACCTAAAGAGACAGTTAGGCACCTACTGGGATTTTTTTAAAGGACTTATGCACCAAGCACCCATTAATTTCAAGTATCTTTACAAATCTAGCCTCAAGCCCTTAAATATACCCTGTACACAGTGGATCTGTCAGGGTAGCTGCACAGTCTTCCCTATTCCTGTTCATCTACCCAACTTTCCACAGGTTGACAGCCCATTAAGTCATTTAATGTTACCTGTAGGCTGAATCGGGTACAGAGCTAATTTTCATGGAACCTAATAAATACTAATTTTTGAGAGCCTCCACTGACCTATATCTGCAAACATGATATTATAATTCTCTATCACTAAATTTTCTGAAAGCGGAGATTGTTTCTTGCCATCCTGGCTACAGTTATCCACATTTCATAGTTTTCCAAAGCACATGAATATTTATTTTAAAAGGATAAGTTAGCTATTTGAATTACAATAGCTTCTTGTGTTTTTCCTTAACAAATATTCAAAAACAGTACAGAAAAGGCATCGGTAGTGAATTAGTCTGCTATATATTCCTTGATGGGTCTCACTGACCATGTAAATTAACTGATTGCATCTGAAAAATCACATTTGATTTGCAAAACATGATTATCTATCAGAATAATATAAATATTTGTAAATCTCACTTAAATTTAATTTGCTTTCAGACAGACAACTGACAAATGAAGCAGAGATCCCTGTCATTTGTTTGTAAGAATATATGGGACCTTTCTGGATAAAAGTCACATTGGACCAAATTTTGCAATCTTTACTTAAGTAGTATTTACTCATGCAAGTAAATCCTACTGAAATCACTTCTACCGAACTTGAAAGGGTTGCAGAAATGAGTCCTGTAAATTTATTATTTATTCTTATTATTTATTTATTATTTGTATTACCATAGCACCTAGGAGCCCTACTCATGAACCAGGACTCCATTGTGCTAGGTGCTGTACAAACACAAAACAAAAAAATGTTGGGTAGTAGTAGAAAGTGATTATTCAAACACTTTTCCTTAACAAATAGCTGAGTATACAGTTATGGCAGAAGAAAAAATAAATGTTTATATTGAAAACTGTTTATTCAATACTTTCACAAGAGCAATAACATCAGAAAGATACATGTTATCTATTTTCATTTTGTAAATGCTGTTAAAACAACTAACTTTATTTTTCCAGAATGCCAGTTGATGGTACTTTTAGATCTGGTGCAGTCAAATCAGAGTTTCCAACGACTGGCAAAGCTTGATACACTCAAAAGGTAGAATAAATCTTATTGTATCCTGCAGATAGTCACAGTGTCTCATTTTTTGTCTTTCAAAGCAAATTTAAAATTGTCTCTTGTGCTTCTGAAAGTAGGGTGGACTCAGATCTGAGTTTGGAGTGGGGAGTTTGGCCACTTTCCTCCATGATCCTACAGAAGCCTTTTTCACAGGTGCTGCATTATATCAGGGCTCCACAGATGAGGAGAGGACAGATCAAGGCTGTGGGGAGACTGAGTTGGGGGGGGCAGAAACCTTCCCCACTGTCTTCTGAATTCAGGATTTTTAAATTAAGCTACACCTCTACCCCCATATAACGCTGTCCCCGGGAGCAAAAAAATCTTACCGCGTTATAGGTGAAACCGTGTTCTATCAAACTTGCTTTGATCCACCGGAGTGTGCAGCCCCGCCCCACCTGGAGTGCTGCTTTACTGTGTTATATCCAAATTCTTGTTCTATCGGGTCGCGTTATATCGGGGTAGAGGTGTAGTTAAATAGTTAGAGCCTTTCTAGCATAGAAAGATACCTTAGAGTCCTTCTGAAGGTTTATACAATTAATACTTTGAGACCGAGCCAAGTGTTTGTGTTTTGCTGGAATAAATTGTTTTGGGATGCTAATTAACTTCCTTCCAGATGTTTACTATTGCTGATTAAAGGTGTTAACCTTGAAGACAGCTAAGTATCTGCCTTGCATCTAAATTTAAAGAGACAGAGCTCACACATTTATTGTATACATCTAATACAAATTCTTGAGAGATTAAAATACTTTCCACTTTTCTGACTTCACTAATAAGAAATAAATAGAAAAGTCCCCCTAAAAATATAAAGAGTCATCAGTATCGCATCGCCACTTCCTCCAAAAGTACCTGTACACCTTGCAAATTAAAATGTGCTGGATGTAAGATATCTAATACATAAATACACACACACACACACACACACACACACACACAAAATAACTAAATATTTAAATCCAGTAAACTAAGCCTGAATCCCCCTCTTTTATATGAAAACAATTAAGAATGGTACCTTTATTTCTCAAAGCTTTTTTCCCCAAACACAGTCATTCCCTAAATTAAGTCAAAAGACAATTCCTTAATGTTGGTTTTCCAACTGTGTACGTTTGCAGTCTCATCCTAATAGATTATTGTATTTACCAGCCTGTTGCTGTCATCCTGCATCCCTTAAATGGGTGATTTATGGCTCTGACTGTGACAGTTCTCTGAAAGTTTAGAATAACTTCAATTAAAAGCTAAATCATATAACTTCGTGTTCCCCCAAGAAATAAATAGCATCCTCCAAAGAGATTATAGAAAACCTTCCCTGTTGTTTTATACAAGGATTACCATGAAATGCAGATTAACAAAAAGCCAAATTCCATTTTTAAATTACTACAATTCCAATGCTATAGAATTTCACCTGAAAAAAAAAAACCCTATCAAAACTCCAACTCTCCATGTGTTCAGTTGCAGCAATTTAATTTAATCCAGCTCCAGGGTAGAGAACGTCTTTCCTTGTATATCGTTTCTGAGTCTCCAAACTTTTGCTGGACTCGCTCTAACAGCTTGTTTTCACTGCTAAAGTATCTGCATTTTTTACTGTGGGTAATTAATATGTGTGAGTTATGCTGAGGTAAAAACACAGTAAGACCAGGAACTCTAGTTTAACTGCCAGGACAACCTGAAGTGCCTTGTCTTTACTGTTGTTTTACCTTGGGGTAGCTCGAACATCTTATTACCACAAGGGAAACAAAACACAACTTTTTTAGCAGTAAAGACCTGCCCTATCTCCAAATATGACAAAGTACAGACATGCATCTCATGTAAGGTGAAATCACTTCTCTTCTTTTTCATCCTCCTGAAGGTAGCCATTACTGATAACTCAGCATGCCTGTCTCCAAACAACTCAGCTGGATTCTAAAGCCTACTCCACAGCCCCTTATCCACAACTAATGTGCTTTGTCTGCTATTGTTTCCTTTAATTTACTCTATTATCGTTCCGTAAACAGTAACATGGCAGTGCACAGTCTGCTAGGTGGGACTTCACACCCTGCAAAGATGAAGTAGAGCTTAATATAGTTGTTTATATAGCATCTCCTACTTAATACAAAACATTCCAACACACTGTCACTAAGAATTAAAAATGTATGAGAAAAATGCAGTCCACCATTTACTGATATGTTGATGTTTACTGATATTTCACCATTTACTTTGTATGGTGAAAGTTGAATAAAAATCATTTTTGTCCTCTATATTCAAAAGCACAACACACATCATAATGTTTCAGTAAACTTTGTACTTATCATTTTTATGCATTGTATTTATTGATTATATTATTCTTATACTATTGACTTTCTTTAGTCGTCTACATATGTCTGTAGAGAGACCAACAGAGACAGCAATCCTTCTAAGCCTTACTGGTGTTCGTTCCATTATGGCCAACCAGTGGTATACAACCCTGCAAGAGAATGCAGAAAGGCTGGAAATCTTGTCTGAAAGTATGTACTTGTGGCAAATCTTCCCTTAACACATTAGTCCTTAAAATTTTCTGATTCTTTATGTAGAATAGTACAATTCTTATGCTATCCTTTCTGTAGGGTGAGGGCTGAGAGAGAGGCTGTGAAGACCTGCATGCTAATAGGTAGCAGGGATTGGCTGGCTATGTGGGCTTTCTGATCCTTCTTTCTAAAAACCCTGCTCAGAGCCCTACCTGTCCCCCATTAATGGAGAGAGAAGTGTCCTTGAGCTGCCGTACATTAGCAACTATTACTATTTTGAGAAAATGTTCTGTGATGCCTTCAAGGAGAATGTTAACCTTGTCGTCTTGCTTTAAGAATGTAAAGTGAATGTGAGTGAAGGACGAGCTGCTGGTTATAAATTAAGAGCAAGACTTTTATAGTTAAGAGCAAGGTCTTGAATCATGAGCGCCACAGAGCAATCTGTAGGTGCTGCGAAGGCACAGAAAGGGAAACTACCTGAAAGTTACTCGCACAATCACAGAACTATAACTAACTCCTAGTGATCTATATCTTTTTGATTTGCTCCATTTTTAAAAGCTGAGGCACTGGTCTAAAAAAACCCAGGGTTTGTATCTTCTTGTTTTTCAAAATTCTCATTAAAAGTTCATAAAAATGACAGTAGTTCTTTTTAGATTTGTTACAAACTGGAAAAACAACTGGGCAGACCATTCGTGTTCTTCAAAAGTATAAGATTGGAGTGGAAAATTCACCAACTAGAGGTAAGAAATAGACACCTTTGTATAATGTACAGAAACTGGCCTCTGATATTAACAAAATTAGATGCTTGTAGTTTAATCACTATTACAATTCTTTATTACAATGCAAGAGAGGAAAATGTGGCCACTTCAAGTGGCTCCTGACTTCAGTTGCACTTCTCCCTCAGCTGATTTACTGCAAAGCTAAAGCAGATTGGAAATAAGTATGTTTTAAACAAAGGAACATCAGAAGAATATTGCGGTTTTGGAAAAAAAAAATTTAAAAGGCCTCCACTAACTAGGAGATAGGTATATAGAATTACAACAATTTTTAAAACATTTTGCAGTTGATAGGTACATCCACAGTTCATGGAGGGAGTAGGGGTAAGAGAAGAGGTTCAAAAGTCAGACCTTGTAGACCAATACAAACGCAAGATAGTCAAGGTGAACTAATATCTTAGCGTGTCTAATATGTACTGAATCATAAAGTGTTTTCATCGCCATATAGTCACAATATATATTAGAAACATATTAATTCAACATAGGTTAAAACAAATAAATCTTAATCTTACTTTTCTGGACAATCCAGGACAAGATGTTGATTCTGCTTCATAATCTGGGTCCTGATAAATCACTGCATTATTCTATTTTTATGTTGATAAAAATCCATTCTATTTAGTCTAATGGTATACATTTTATATCATTTATTACATAATGGCCTGGTCTTCAGAGGTGCTGAGCACCTGCAATTGCCACAGACTGCAGTGGGAGTTGCTGGTGCCAGGAGTCTCTGAAAATTAAACTTTAATTAGTGCATATGTCATGGGGAATGGATATTTGGAAAATGTCTATAATTTAGTAAGGTACTTTTCAAGTTTAGTTTCTATGGAAAGCTTAATTAATCTTTACATTTTTTGAAAACTTCTTCACTTGATTCCAGCAACTTCTGAATTTGGTTTCATTTGACATATGCAGTATGTATTTGTGATAAAGTAAACTGAACTATCTCTGCATGAAGTAAATCTATTATTATATAAAATTACATCCATAAAAATGCAAATTCTCAGTAGGAAGTAATGAATGTGACCCACGCTGTATAGTGTTCTCTGCAGTTTCCAATCTGTATTTAGCAACAATGTACTGTGTGCAGTCATGCTGCCTTGGGTGTGCTGTCATCCATTAACTAGAGTCAGAGCAGATCAGTACGTAAGGCACACCTCCCTGGAAAATACAGTATGATTGGTGATTAAGTTGGTGGCACTCTCCCCTCTGGGGCCCCAATCCTGCAAACAGTTACTTATGTGTTTATCATTAAACACATTAGCACTCCCATTATGGTCAGTACCACTACACACAAATTTACATAAGTGTTTGCAGGCAAACAGCCTTAGTTAGTATTGAATTAATGCCATATTGTGTTTAAAGGGGGTGTTTTGCTGGGATAAGTGCAGTCTAACAGATGAGACCTAAAGGTAAGATCCTGGCTACATGTGCTGACATTCAGTGACAGTTTTTGGAAAAGATAGGGGTATTAAGGCCAGTAATACGATCAAAATCTAATTTGGGTAATTACATTTTGCCTGTGTAAAATTCCCTGTTTGGTAGCTTTATCACAATTAGCCAAAATATTCACCAACATAGTGTAAATACTTCCCATGAGGTCTGACTGGTATAAAATTTAATTTGTGTGACTGGCAGGCAGTGTTAAGAGCATGACAAACATGAAATATACAGTACTCATTAATTTTACATTTTACAGTATGTAGTAAATTACAGTGATATGGCTGCAGATCATGGCAAAATCTCTACAAACACAAAATAAGTTCAGCCTGCTTGGTAGAAGGCAGCCACTAGAAATTCTTCTCTGTATAGGGTAATTTATACAGGAATTTCCACCTGCTAGCTTGGGGTGGGGGACCCCCACAGGGGCAGTCCTTGACTTATCTCTCTATTGGTTGTTACTAACATAGCATTATAAATCGTATTCCATTTACAAAGTTGTGTAGAAGTTGCCAGAGTTAAGGCCTCTGCCGGTAAAGTAAAGTACAATAAAATAACTCATTTGTTCTTTTGGAAAAGCCAACAAAATCTTCACTTTGCCGACTTATTGTAGTAATGATTTGGGATAGTGGGAAGACTAAAATCCTAAGTATTGTCTTAAGTTTTCTCCGTTCTATGCTCAAATGTCCCTTGTGCGTATTGATCATCATTTCAATGTAAAACAGAGGAATGCAAAAGATACTTGAATATTTAAGCAAACAGAAGGCAAAAATACTATATTGTAAAATATTCTAATAGGTGTAATTGTAAATAACAATTTTTTTGAATATTTTCTAGTGGAAGAGAATTCTAAGAATTCTTCTAGTGATGAAATCGAAAGCCAAATAATTCCCAATCAGTCAAACCTTCCTGCAATTCAGCCATCATCTTTCAATTGTATATTATATGGGCTACCCAACATAATTGTTATGTGAACTCATGTCAGGTTTCTATCTGTAAATAGGAACTCATCTACAGTATACATGATATTGGCCTTATCTTGAAAGCTAGCATTTAGTCAGTCAACTTAAGTACTTTTTGTGTAGACTAATAAGAATTGAGTTTAAGAATATGCAAAGCGTGTTAGCTAATTTATTTTGTTTTAGATTTGTGTACTGATATTAAAATAGCGAAGATTTTTGTCAGAGCTTTGTATTATTGAAAGTATGTATTTCTCTATGCTCTTCTCTTAATTAAAGTCTTTAAAAACAGATCTTGGATTTCTGCTTATGATTACTCCATTATTTACCTTCTGCTTAAAAAAGAGCAAGCATACTGTTTTTCACATCACAAACTTGTGCAATGAGACTCAAAAGTACTTTTTAATTGACTAACTTTCCTTTGAATAATTTATAATAGCATTGATGAAGTTCTCAAATCTCTGCTGGGGTTCACAAAATTCCAGAAAACTCATTCACAATCAACTATGTTGTGTTAAGCAAAAATAAGGTATATTTTCCACTTCTTTTTGCATTACTTGCTCTGCATTCAGCTATGATAGTATAAATAATGATTGGATTTTCCAGGGCCATATACTACAGTGACCAGATGTCCCAATTTTATAAGGACACTCCTGATATTTGGGGCTTTGTCTTATATAGGCACCTATTACCCCCCACCCCCATCCCAATTTTTCACACTTGCTATCTGGTCACCCTACTATACACAGATGTGGGAAGGGAGCTCAGCTTCCTCTACAGCAGCATTCTTCTCTTCCCCTGACTTCACAAAGGGCTCTGTGCGGCACCAGGGATCTCCGGGCTAAGGAAGGAGTACATGGACCCCAGCGGCATGACCAGAAAGTACTTGCAGTGTCTCGCCACAAGCTTCATGGAGAATAAAATAGATATACCAAGTGGCTCTATGAATTTTGCCTATGATTCCCCCACCCCCAACAATGGGGAAGGCCTCCTTGAGCCTCTTACCAGCACTCCTGATGTTGTCACACCTTTATTATATTGCTGACAATGCTTTATGCTACAGTGACAGCATAGAGAACACAAGATTTGGGCACATTCTAAAAAGCCAGTGATGTGGTAGCAATTATAGAAGTATTCTATTGTACACTGGAGTTTTCAACAGGTACAAGTCAATAAAATTCCTTTCCCCTATCCTACTTAGTAGATTGTGCCCCATTTTAGGGGACCATGTATATTATTTAACCTTTTCTCTCCTGTATTAGTTTAACACTGAACATCAAAAAAAGCTTGACACCCAGACAGACCATTTAATCTCCATGGAACCTGACTGAAAATTTTACTACGGTATCCTGGTCTGAGGTAATTGATCTTTTTCCTGGTATATTGCAGCAAACATGGATAATGTGCTGGCCTCCAAAATAAATAAAAATAAAACAAAATTAACTAGCTAACTAATAAGGGAGTTTAAATTATGTGTCCTCCACTACCTAAAACAGAGATGTAATATTTAATTGTTGCAGTCTGCTCATAGATTTCATGGATAATATGGAGAACTATTAAATTAACCAAATTCCGAAACAATTGTAAACACGCCTTATGCTTAGTCAGTCACCGGTGGAAGTTTTAAACAATTTTATAACTTTTTTTGTACCAATAGAAATAAATGCAAAATAATTTAGAACTTAGTGAAAATATAAAGCTTTGATAATCATTTCAAACAAAAAAGTTTTAAAATACTCTTTTTTCCCAGCAAGGCAGCCAAGCCTGTTCCCTATGATAAATTTTTTGTACTCACTTTAAGGCATTAAAATGTCACTAAAAAGATACTGTTCCTGGCTACCATGCTGTGCTAAAGTTAATTAGAACCTGATAGAGCTTTAAAGATTTGTAGCACATTATTATAAAATCATGACATGCAAAACATCTTTTTTGTTCACACAAGAATATCAATAAATTCTTCTCCACTACCAGAGGTTTATCAGATAACTTTATATGACCTGTAACTTCTACATCAAATTATTTGTTATAAAATGCACAATGATTTTTTAAAAATGTATTCCATTTAAATTGAATTTTCTTTTCTAGTTAAACATTTGACTTAGTCACATTTTGTAAATGGATTGTCTTGCTTTCATCTAGGCTTTTGGGAACATGCCAAAATTAAACCAGGAAATGTTGGCATATAACATTTGTTTTTAGTTATCAGTGCTAAAATGTAAGACTGATTCAGCAAAAAAGTTTTCTCTTCAGTCTTCTGTACTTTTCAAGATCCAGACAGCCACAGCAGATGGCCATATTTAGCATGGAATCCCACTTAGTTATTTCCCAACTTCCCATAGCCTTGCACATTCAGAAAAATCTGCTCCCCATTGGCAAGTGTAGCTTTCCAGGAGACAGAAAGCTCCCAACCTCCTACACTCTTTTATTCCTGAGTCTCAGAAACACCAATTATCTCTCCCATGGGTATGCACGTCCTAGGAGATAATCCAGGTATCTAAATGCAGCATCTCTTGCCCTGTCACAGTTAAATATATTTATGGTTGTCTTCTTTTTGAGAGTGGGTGGATTGTTCTTGTTTTGTTTTGCATCTTTTAAATATTTAATAAAATATACACACAGTTAAAGGTGAGGGACTCATTACTTGATTGCATGATGCCTAGGAGTCCTGTAGATTTTTAGTTACTGTTGTGGTCCACTGAGTGTCTTCTACCCCAGTTTGCTGTAATGTTCAAGGGAATTTCTCCCTTTTTCTTCAGTTGCTCTTTTTTGATGCCTCAAGAGGGGGAAGGAGTGGGGGGAATGTGGTAAGGAGGAAATAATTGTTGGGCATTGTAGCCCCTGTGTTGCTTCTCATGGATGATATACAGAATGAACCTGTCATCCAGAGAAGACTCCAGAGTTTCGGTTATTCATTCCTTACTGACAACCATTCAGTCAAAAACACTCTTAAGACCCCTGTGCTTGTAATATGACATCAGAAGACACCTCAGGCTTGCATGAGTTCCCCAATGGCATTCCTCAGTTGTTTCTGTGACGATCAGGACGGTAAATCTATCTTTGGGAGTTGGGCACGGGGACAACCTAAAGGCTGAGATTTTCAAAGCTATGTGGCTAAGTCCCCTGTACTCCTTCAAAAATATCAACCAAAATGTAGTAGTCTTTGGGGGACCGAGAGGCCTATGGTGTGTGTGTTTCAGTAAATACCTGTACAGCAGCTAATTTCCTTTTTTGGATTGTGCCCTTTGAAGGATACTCTTTCTTGTAAGGATTCAGTAACACCCTAAAATTGTGAAAACTAATGGTAAAGCTCTGCTAACAGAAAGAGAATTATCAGGTAAGAAATTTCTCAAACTCTCTAAGCCTCTCCAAAATCCTCAGGCAAGCCCTGTGTATAGTAGAGTAATCATGGCAGACTGTATTAAATCTTTGCTGTGGGTGGAAGCCCAACCAAAAATGCAAAGGTCAGTTGTGCAATTCACTTCCTTTTCCAGACCATTAGTGGAGGTGCTACATAAAACCAAATGTAATACCAATCCCTGTGGTGCCCCAAAAGACACTACCCTTCATCTTGATACATTTCATTATCCTGTTAGCAGCCTGCATTATCCTCTTTTCAGAACAAGTGAATGTTCATATCCAAGCCCATTTGAATTGCTGCTTTACAAAATCTTGCATGAAGGTCTATTAAATGCTTTATTAAAATCATAATGTGCAGCATTCCCTTTACCCACCAATTTTGTAATTCTGTTCTTGCCAAGGTTGTAAATGCCAAGGTTTTTCTATACAATTTCTTCCTAAAACCCATCTTGCTTGTAGCTCATGGTTCCATGATCCTCTAGGTGTTTAGCAATGTTTTTAATATGATTTTTTTTCACTAATTTACTCTGTATAGAAATTGGAGTTACAGAAGTGTAACTGCCACGGTTACACTTTTCTTTATTGTAGTTTTGGATTACACTTGCCTTATTCCAGTCTTTCAATATTTCCCCTTTGGCCAATGATTTTTCAAAAATAGTTGGTGGTACACTCAGTTCATTAACTAATTCTCTTTTTACCTCACAGTGCATATCATCCAGACCACCTTAATTGTGTATGCTCAGATTTTCCCAGTACTCCTTTATCTGTACCTTATCTACGGTTACGTTTAGAGTCTTCCTTCCTTACCAATTCTTCAATCTTCAGTTTCAGTCATTTTCTGAATTACCATTAATGTCATCATCCTCATTTTATTAATGGAGCTGTTTATCCCTATTTCTCCTTATCCTCTGATACAGTTCTTAAAAATCCTTATTTCCCTTGATCCCTTTAGCCAGCACTAACTTTTTTTGCCTGCTCCTATATTTTCCCTATACGCTTTAACTAAGTATTCTTGCAACTTTTTTTGTTTCCAGGGCAGGATGTTTTTTAGCCTCAGATCTTTGAGCAGTTTGAAGCCACATTAGCCACTCCATAGTTTTGCATTTTTCTTTCTGAAAGGAACTCAACCCTGCTAGGCCTGAATTATGATATATTTTAGGCTTTCCTAGCTCTCTTCCACCCTAATTAATTTTAATAATACTTACTATTTTAATTTCACAAAGTTTGCTTTTCTGAAATCTAAAATTCTTGTTCATTCTGGAAACCCATGGTCTCTGATACTGAATTTAAGTTATTCATCATGTTCACTGGTTGCATGTTTCTCAATATACTCATGTTCTCAGTCAGTTCTTCCCAATCTGTATGAAATAATACAACAATATCTTTCAAAAAAAATTAGAGATATACCTACCTCATAGAACTGGAAGGGACCCTGAAAGGTCATCAAGTCCAGCCCCTGCCTTCACTAGTAGGACCAAATCTCTTCTCTGTTTCAAGTCTGCACTTTCCGAACCAAGGTTTGTTTTTTTCCTTTATTTATGTTTACTTTATCTTAGCAAAGGAGACTCTTCAATGCATGTTTGGCTACATTTTCCAGCACCCGTACAGATCATTTAAATTCCCCATGAGTACAGTGTTTGGTAAACTGGAGTATCTAAGTAGCAGATATCCACAGGTATTCATCTCTTGAATCCTTACCTAGAGAATTTACACACATCTTTCTTCATCACATCATTTATTGTCAAATTGTAGTTTGTTGGCATTGTGAATATTTTTGACATATGGTGCCACCCACACATTTTTTCTTCTCTTATCTCTAATATAGATAATAAAAAGGCCTTGAAAAAGAGTGTGCTCTTTTTTAACTGTAAATCACCAATCCTTTCCTACTTACTGCATTAACTTTAGTATTCTTGAAGTACCAGCTTCCAGACTTATGACAGGGCCAGAAAAGTTTCTTCACCTATTCAGAAAATTACAAACGATGTTCTTTGATAATAACCCAAGATAAAAGGTACCATGCTGAAAAGGTTAAGAAAGACTGTTCAGTGGTGTCTAATATCAAAGTATAATTAGCTTATTCAGTAATTTACAATTGTGAATTTTATTTACGAAACCGATGCAAATATTTAATCTTCCGAAGTGACTTTTCCAAAAAATGTTACCATTGGTATTGGATGCTTTGTTCCTAACTGCCATACAGCAACCTCTGTCAAAAAGATGAATGAGTATGTTTGAAAATTTCTCTACAGTCTGACAGCACTACTTTATCATAAAACTTTGATAAAGAATAATGTCTAGATCCAGGAAACTATAGACCTGTAAACTTGACTTGTTGGGAGGAAGATACTGGAAACACTAATCAGGGATACAGCAGGGGAACACCTAGAAATGTATGATTTATACTAATTAAGGATAGTCAGAGCGGAGGGTAGGCATAACATTTGATCAAATTTCTTGAGAAAGTAACCAAAGTCATTGACTTGGGGCCATGGTGTGCAGCCATAAACATGGGTTGCCGGGACTTTAAAAAACCTTTTTATGCAGTACTGCACTAAAGGCTACTCAGTAAGCTCAGTAAATATAGTATAGCTGCTTGAGTAGATAATGAACTACCTTGAATATCAATGAAAGTGGGTATTCATGCAGTGATATAGGATGATTACTAGTCAATGCCACAATGATTAGTACCTGTGGGGGGGTTCCCTCTGTATCAGGTAGAAGCAATGTTCAGTAACATGATTAAATGTCCTGATACTATAAAAGCAGAGGGTCACTCAGTGCAAAGGCACAAGCTGGTAGAATTCAGAATGATTTGGAGAACCAAACAGCACAGGCAAATGAATAGCTTTTATATTTCACTGCAAAGAAAGGTAAGGACTTGGGGAAGATAACAAGAAGGAAAACTAGTATACATTTTATAAGGAAAAAATTCAACAGTACTGCTGTTAAAACTCTAGAGCGTTGAGTGTTTAAGTAATAAAACCGGTAAATAAAAATTGAGGGTGGGCAAATTTAGGGGGTGAACAAACAGTTGAAAAAAGTGATGGAGAAAAGGTCAGGTTCAAAGGCTTGAGTTGGTTAAGCATCTGAAACCCTAGAAGTTTTTCCCAAACTTTCTGTGAGTTGTGGCTGAAAGTTGGGTTGATTCTTATTTTGGCCAAATCATTTTTGCCATCCCTATCCGTTTTCAGAAGTTAGTATATATTTAACAATTCATAAGGTCACATTCTACATAAATGCTCTATGGGGCTGATTCTCATTTAGGCTAAGGGCCCTTTGCACCTCTCTAGAAGTGTAAAGGGATCTTAAAGTATGTGGAAGATATTATTTACATCCAGCATACGGTCACCTTAAACTGCCAGAGTGATGTAATGGGCCTTTAGTGCAAATGAGAATCAGAGCTTATGTGGGTAGTACACACTTGTGGTGACCCTTAGTAAAAGGGTGAGTTAAAAGAATAGAAGGGGTTTATAATAGCACAGAGCTCACTCTGCATGATAGGGGGAATTTGGGAGTGCTCTTCCTCAAAAAGGCTAAGGAAAGTAGGTGTATGTTCTTTCCAATACAGATGATCCTCATTATTACATACAGTTTTCTGAAAGAACAATAAAGCTAAAGGTCTATAAGACTAATTTAGCTATTATTTAATACAGGACAAGTGACATCAACTAAAGCTAAGAAAACCTTAATGACTGTTTTTAAAAAGATAGTTTATTAAATACTGAGTAGTGACTCAAGGCAAATTAGTAGACTCAAGAACTGTAATGAATTTGGGCAATTTAGAAAAACAGTGCTACAATTACTAACTATGCAAAACTGACTTCTTGCCCTGAATATACCAGTCACTGGAATATTATTCTTTATGAGATTGTGCAAAGATCCTAGCAGAGGATTGCTCATTGCCGCCAATTGCTTCTCAGCCATCTTCCCCCAGTCGCTTCAGAAGAGACCCCTCTAAGAGTTGTGCTAGCTCTAACTGTTTGAGATGGGCAAAGCCTAGCTGCATTTAACATGGCTGTAGCATAGATAGACCCAAATTGTCTTAACTTTGAACAAGCCAAATAACTCTTGAAATTACTTCTCTGTCTGGGCAGTCATATGAATTTAGTTTGCAAGTTTAGCACTTACCGTTCTATAGAAACCTCTGCTGAAGTCTAAGAGAGTGGGCTTTTCCCAGTGGGGGGCCTGGGGCCAGCCAACCCTGTTCCAAGTCATGGCCCCTTTAAGTTCAGGGAAGGATCACCAGACCAAGCTGGAAATGGGGGCCTGGTGTCTAGGTCATGTGACCACATGCTGAGAATTAAAAATGAGTGTTCTTCACTCAGGAGAGACTAGAGTTGGGAGAGACCTACAGGGAGAGTCTCTGGGGTCACCACTAAGATAATGGTGGGCTAAGGAAACCTGCACAGTTCAAGCACAGCCCAAGCAAGGAGGGCTAGGGAGACCCTGCCTCAAGTGAAAAAAGGATCTGAGTTACCCAGTGATCAGGACTAGCACGAGGGGATCCAGAGAGGAGCAAGAAGCCAGAGTGGGACTGGCAGAGCCTCCCTGAACGGAAGGAACTGGGGAGTCAAGAGAGTCAGAGCTTGAAGCCCTGAAACAAAGAAGCCCTGAGGAAAGAAGGGTTTGAATCTTCAAGGGCCAAAGGAACAGGGCCGCCCAGAGGATTCCAGGGGCCTGGGGTCTTCGGCGGCGGGGGGCCCTTCCGTTCCGGGACCCGCCGCCGAAGTGCCCCGAAGACCAGCGGTGGGGGCCCCCCCGCCGCCGAATTACCGCCGAAGCGGGACCCGCCGCCGAAGTGCAGCCCGGTCTTCGGCGGTAATTCGGTGGCGGGGGAGGGTCCCCGCCGCGGGTCTTCGGGGCACTTCGGCGGCAGGTCCCGGAACGGAAGGGGCCCCCCGCCGCCGAAGACCGGGCTGCGCTTCGGCGGCAGGTCCCGCTTCCCCCCCCCGCCTCTTACCCCCGGCTCCCTCCTCACCTGGAGTCTCAGCGCCTCGCCAGAACAGCCGCAGCGTGTGGCCGGCGGGGCCTGAGCTCCGTCCCGCTCAGAGCCGCGTGGTGAGGGGGCAGGGCTGGGAGCTCCGGGCCGAGCGGAGGCAGCTGAGCTCAGCCTGGAGCTCCCAGCCCCGCCCCCTCCGCACGCGGCTCTGAGCGGGGCGGGGCTCAGGGGCCCCGGCGGAGACTCGGCGCTTGATGCGCTGAGGCTCCAGGAGAGGGGCGGAGGCGGAGGCAGGAGCCTCCGCTGTTCTCTTGGGGGCCCCTGCGGAGCCCGGGGCCCGGGGCAAATTGCCCCCTTTGCCCCCCCCCCCCTGGGCGGCCCTGCAAAGGAATTGTATATTTATTTTGAGAGGACTTAATTCATTAGACCCCAAGAGTGGAAAGGTTATTTTAAAACTCCTGGTGGAAAGTGGGTTGATTGGAGAACAGCTAGAAACTGAGGTGGGGTCCCATGCTCAGGGACTGCATCTTACAATATGATGAGTGAATTTAATCTTTTCAGCCAAACTGTTCAAGTGCAAGTATAGAAACTGAGTTAACCTTGAGTTCCATTATCAAGTTGTACAGAAGAAGTACTCCCTTGGGTTTAACTACACAATGGTCACAAATAGTAAGACTTCTGGGGATTGGACCTTCTTTGAGCAGGGGGTTGGACTAGATGACCGCCTGAGGTCCCTTCCAACCCTAATTTTTTTGGTGGGGGGGGGGAGAGAAGGGATAGCTCAGTGGTTTGAGCGTTGGCCTGCTAAACCCAGGGCTGTGAGTTCAATCCTTGAGGGGGCCACTTAGGGATCTGGGGCATAAATCACTACTTAGTCCTGCTAGTGAAGGCAGGGGGCTGGACTCAATGACCTTTCAGCATCCCTTCCAGTTCTGAGCTAGGTATATCTCCATATATTAAGACTTTGATAAGAATACACCAAACCTATTATTAGATGCACACAAATACAGCAATTTTTCAGAAGTGCACCTTCTAAATGTTTATACTGTACTATAAATAATCTTAACCAAAAACATTTGCTCTTGATAGGTTTTTTTGTTTGTTTGTTTTTTGTTTTGAAGGCTTGTTCTTAGGATTACAGGAAAATGTGCTTCAATGTTTGGCTGCAAGCTATTAATTTTTTCAAATTATTTTTTTTCAGCCACCAAAAAAAAATGCTAACTAATGACCAAGGAATAAATTCTAGGAGAAGTCTCTTAGAAATATGAGCTTTCTACTAGAAAGACATTGGCACAAGCCCAAACAACAAGAATAAAAGCTTCTGGAAATATTTCATCTACATGCCACCACATTTTTTACCTTATGCTGTGTCCATTCATACAAGAAATATTAAACAGTTAGTGCTATTCCATGTATCAAAGGCTTTAAAATAACTTTCTGAATTATGTCTCGGCAACATAACAAATCACATTATCAATTAGCTTTTATAACAGAAATGACATACCATAATATATTCGAGCATGGAAAAAAATTGCTCTGCTGAAATTTATGTAACCTAAAAAATGTGAGGAGAAAAAAAAATCATGTTGAATTTATTGATAATATTACAGGACAAGAACATAATTTGAGTGGTAGGTAACTGTCCAAGAAAAGTGTGACAAAACTACATAGCTCTAAATGTACCAGAGTGAAGAAATGCATCCAGTTAGCTAGAGAAAGGTATAACAAAAATAAGACGCTTAATGGTCCCTGATCTGACTGCTTTATGCTGGCACGCTGACAGAAAACTGCCATGATGGGGCAGCCAAAGATTATCCCATACTCCTGCATATTTCCCTCCACTTTCCAAAGGGGGTTGGGTACAGCACACCAGCAAATCCTCAGCTAGTGTGGTGGGTAGTTCCACCCAGTATAACTTAGAATAACCTTGAGGCTGCTCTAAGTTATGCCATCCCAGGATCAGGGGATGAGAAAGAAAAAGAAAGAGATCCCAGGATCAGGGGAGCCTCTTTCTTTCCACCTCTCCTGAGCTGCACCAAGAGTAAACTTGGCCCATTTGAAGATTGAAGTTGAGACCTCTTAGAAGCACCGAAAGCATTCATTACCATCATTTGTATATAAAGCATGGAATCAACGACTCTAAATCTACAAAATTCACCAATGAATTGTATTGTACTACCAGTACATGTTGCACATTCATTTGAAAACTTGCACAATGTCCACAGTACATGTTTAGTGAGGTGAATGATTTACAGATAAAAAAGTGTCTACTTTGATCATGTAACCTACTCCCAGCTCACCATTCAAAATGAAATGTGAAAAGCTGTCAACATTTTTCAGGTATCCAAACATTTTCTGCCAAAAATTTCTTCTGAAACACCACATGTTCAAAGAAGTATTCTGAACTCAAAACAGGCAACTTGAGCATTCTACATTGTCCACCAAATATTTAATCCCGCCGTGTTAAAGGAATCAGGTAGGTATGGTATGGGTCTCTGTGATGGGGTGTACTTGCCCCACACTGGAGCAGAAGGGGTTAAGGCAGCGCTCTTAGCAGTGGAAGCCACACTCCCTCGAACCTACTGGGCATGCTCCAACTGCTGCTGCAGTATAAAAGGGAGCATCCTAGCCCAGTTTGAGCTGACCCCTGAGGAGAAAAGATGCGCCTCGCTGGCTCCAACCATGGAGCAGCCAGGATCCTGGACCATGGAAGCAGGAGATGCCAGGGCCCAGGGCAGGCACCCAGGTACCTGCAGACATCCCAGTGAGATTGCGGTCACCACCCAAGGAGCCCCGAGACTCCGAAGACACTGTGACTTCAACTGCAGGAGTGACAGTAGGAAGTAGCCCAGGGAGGGACTAGCCAGTGTCTCTGCAGCAGTCAGCATATTGTGGGCAGATTCCCCACCAACTTAGTGGCAAACTCATTTGCCCCTACCAGGGTCCTAGGCTGGGACCCAGTGGAGCATGGAGGTTCCGGGTCCCCCTCCCCATCAACCCCCCCCAAAGCATATGCTCTCCTGATGACTCTGGCCATTGGGCCGTGCTTCCCGGCACCCAAGGGGAGTCCTACTGACTCTGGCCATTGTGCAGCACTTCCCTGCAGACAAGGGGAGTCCTACTTGCTCTGGCCATTAGGCTGCGCTTCCCTACAGACAAGGGGAGTCCTATTGGCGCTGGACATTGGACCACATAGCCCTGAGGATGAGGGCAGCCATATAGATTTAACCTCGAGGTTACCACGTCCTTACCCCACCCCCAGGGTCACAGGGTGTATTTGCCCCATGACAGTCTCCTTTAACTAGTTTCCAGGAACATGCATAACTAACCAAAAACTTGTCCAGGGGGTATATACATCAGCATCAGTTCTAATAATGTGATCAAGCTAAATCTATTCACAACCTTCTATACAATGAAACTGACCTACTGAGAAGAGAAGGTGGGCTGACGTAGAAGCCTCTCCCTAAAACGTTCCTAACAATTTCCAGTGAAGACTGATCACTGTGGAACTCACTGGGGAGTGAGTGCATACAAATGAGTTTAACCCTTTACCTAGACTCAACAGTGCTGCATTGTGATAGATTTTACATCTCTCACATGTGAGCATATCACTCTCATGTGCAACAATAGGGAAGGGTGAGGGGAATGGACATGCTCTGTAACCATCCCATCATTAAGTCTCATACTGATTGTGCTTAGGAGACAGTGGATACAGAGTCAGAGACCAGAATGTTTTGAAGGTTTCAAACTTTAAAAGCCATGAAGTTCCCTTTTGTTGCTCTTTGTGTATGGCAGATTCATTTCTGAGGTCAAACAGTGAGACATTTATGCCATCCATTTTCCAGTACTGAGTGAATGATTGGCATAAATGAGGTCTCTCTGACTAACGTCAAGAACATTCTGTTCAGGCAAGGTGGAGCCAAACAGTAAATGTTAGGCTGTGGCCCACATAAAGCTGTCTGCTGGTTGGCTGATGTGCAGCCAGCCAGTAAGAGTCGTCTTCTGCATTAGCACATCTGGGGGACTTGAGTGAGCCTGATGAATGTCATCTTCAAAAGCCCTGCTTGGGTAAGTTTCCTACAGCATACTGAGAAGAGAGTGAGGCAGAATGCCTAATGAGAGAAACATTTCTGTTAAGTATTGCAGGTTATAGAAGGGCTGCTTAGCTCTTATGGCACAGAGACTAATTTCAGACTGAGTGGCCCCTTTTTTTTTCTTTTCTTTATAAACCAAAGTGCAGTATAACACATTACACAACCCTATTGGAGTTTAAAATAACAGCTGCATAGTCTCGAAGGCTAAAGCCCACATTCTGTATTTTCTATATCAATAATATACCTTAAAAATAAACATCAACATAAGGATAGCATTGGCACAGACGGCTGGGCTGGAGTGTATTCTCTCATTGTGTGCATGCCCTGTACATGTGCATTGTAGGGAGAATATACATGTGATAGGCATGTGATACCTTCTAGCATTGTACTGGTAGCCAACAAAATAAAAATTCCTTTTAGAAGCAAAAATCCTTCAGAAGTAATTTCAGCAGAGTAAATGGTAGAAGATGAACACAGCAAATAGCTGTAAGCCTTAAAGTGTCTGGGTATCTCTCTTCCTAGAATAAAATACAGATACAAGTAGATTTTACAGCATTTTTACTTTATCTTTCTGAAATGTTTTTAAACATAATGTCGTCTTTTTTAGTTAGATTTTCAATTTGGTGGCAGTGTGCATTAATAAGTCAAACATGAGAAATCTAGTTATTTATCATTGAATTTTTAACATGAATTATTTTTCCTATATTTCACATAATGCTTGGGCCTGACACGTGATGGCAGAAGAGGGCAGAAAATTGCAAGGTGAAACTGAAAATGAGATCACTACTTAACTCCAGGAATACATTCTTTTTTCAAATTGGAGGGTCACGTCCTATCATTTTATTTAATGTTCTTGAGCTTGGCGTTTACCATTTCAAATTATTAGGAAAGGCCAGAAGTCAATAAGGATGAAAAGCCTTTCCAGAAATCTTCAATGATGCAGTGCTAATTAGGATTTTGTTTATTTTTTTTTATGCATAAATACCTCTATAGTTGACCGCTAAAGTGAGGGTTATTAAATACATTAAGCAGCATCCTGCAACCAAAACGCTTTTAGTTCCGTATTTTTATTTGAGGGTTTTTGTTTTTGTTTTTGTTTTTTTTCCTTTGCTTGGATTATTTTAAGGTCACAAAACAAGCTACTGACTAAAGTGAAAGTTTCAGAGATCAATTTTATAGAGCTACTATAGCCCATAACATCTTTTTAGATTTTAGGAGATGATCCAGGAGCACTCTGGGGTCTCATTTACATTAGTGTAAGTCAGGAGTAAGTCCCCTGAAATCATTTGCCACTGTGAATTTTGAATCATATCCATAATTGTTAATCAGATCCATTATTTAAGAAATATGCATTTTTCTTTAATGGTGTGTGGTTATGTGTGAACTTATTGCTTGTGAATGAGATCAGATTTATATTACTGCAAAATGAAGTCCTATGTTTATCGAACATGCACAGCATGGATAATGCAGGATTCCCTCCTCTCCTCCTGTTAATAATCCTCTACCCTGATTTGGAGGGACGACACCTAGGGTGGAATGGGGAGTTCAGTCCCCATGACCATAGCTATTTGGGTCTGTTTGATATTGCTTCTGATACAGCCTTCATCTTCATAGTATCTGAGCACCTTCCAGTAATGCATTAAGCAATATTACTAACATCTGTCACATAGAATCATAGGACTGGATCGGACCTTGAGAGGTCATCTAGTCCAGTCCCCTGCATGCATGGCAGGACTAAGTATTATCTAGACCATTCCTGACAGGTGATTGTCCAACCTGCTCTTAAAAATATCCAATGATGGCGATTCCACAACCTCCCTAGGCAATTTATGCCAGTGCTCAACTATCACGGCTACCCCTCTGATACTTGACACCCTGACAGGAAGTTTTTTCCTAATGTTCAACCTAAACCGCCCTTATTGCAATTTAAGCCCGTTGTGTCTTGTCTTATCCTCAAAGATTAAGGAGAACAATTTTTCTCCCTCCTCCTTGTAACAACTTTTTATGTACTTGAAAGCTGTTATCAGGTCCCCCCTCATTCTTCTCTTCTCCAATTTTTTCAATCTTCCCTCATAGGTCATGTCTTCTAGCCCCTTAATCACTTTTGTTGCTCTTTTCTGGACTTTCTCCAATTTGTCCACATCTTTCCTGAAATGTGGCACCCAGAACTGGACACAATACTCCAGTTGAGGCCTAATCAGCATGGAGTAGAGTGGAATTACTTCTTGTGTCTTGCTTACAACACTCCTGCTAATGCATCCCAGAATGATATTTGCTTTTTTTGCAACAATATTACACTGTTCACTCATATTTAGCTTGTGATCCACTATGACGCCCCAGATCCCTTTCTTCAGTACTCCTTTCCAAGCAGTCATTTCCCATTTTGTATTTGTGCAATTAAGTATTCCTTCCAAAATGTAGTGTGTTGCATTTGTCCTTATTGAAATTCATCTGAATTTCATCTTCAGACCATTTCTCCAGTTTGTACACATCATTTTGAATTTTAATCCTAGCCTCCAAAGTACTTTCAACCCATCCCATCTTGGTATCATCTGGAAACTTTATAAGTGTACTCTCTATGCCATTATCTAAATCATTGATGAAGATATTGAACAGAACTGGACCCAGAACTGATCCCTGCCTGATCCCACTTCATATGCCCTTTCAGCTTGACTGTGAACCACTGATAACTATTCTCTGGGAATGGTTTTCCAACCAGTTATGCACTCACCTTATACTAGCTCCATCTAGATTGTATTTCCCTAGTTTGTTTATGAGAAGGTCATGCAAGACAGTATCAAAGCCTTACTAAAGTCAAAATATACCACATCTACCACTTCCCCACATCCACAAGGCTTGTGGTTCATTCTTTCTCTCATCCTTTACCAAGGGGGAAAATGTGTGTGCAGTGGAGTGTTATGTTATGGGGAGCTTTTGTCTTTGTTTAAAATATGTACACACCCTTCTGTGTTTGTATTGGAGAAGGCAGCTCATGAAATTTCACCTTATACTTGGAGCAGAAGGGGTGAGGTTAACAATGGTTCTTACTACAATGGTTCTATTACTAGTGGATCTTGTGTAGATCTCTTTGGGGCATGGACTGTCTGCATTTTGTGTCCTGACTGCACTGAGCATATTGTAAGCGCCTAAATAAGTCATAAAAATGACAGTTTCTGCAATAACTTTATCCCTTGAGGAATCAGTAATCTGTTCTGTGTGCATATTGAATGGTTTATGTGCATTCCATGTGGATGCTCAGAGTTGTCAGTATGTGATGTATCATTTCCACAGGCTATAGGACACATATTTTGTGCATGCAGAAAAGGGAGGCCATCTGAAAATTTCATCCTAGCTATCTTACTGCCCTTCCAGTAAATACATATTATCCAGCATTAAAAGTTCATAACCAGATATCTATATCAATTATCTATAATCTGTATATATACCATTTACGCTGGTAACTGGCTGAGAGCGGATATAAGCGCTAATATTCCTATGGCTACTGGAGACTCTTCTTTAGCTCAGGTGGTACAGGTCAGATTTGTGCAATGTACCTGCTGTCTGTAAATTTGTAGTCATAAACTGTTTACTGCCTGCTTAACTTGACCCATTATGTCATAATCAGTTGCGGCTTTGGCAGGTTTTTTCCTCCTGCAGCGATCAGTTTTGTTTGCCTTGAATGACATTGACCTTTATGCAGCCTGAAAACACCTGTTTAGCATATTTTAGTTATCAGCGTTACTGACAGTAGAAACCTAAAGAATATAGCATATTGAAATAAATTTACAGTGAAGCTCTACAAACCTTTCTGCCTCTTCATCAGTATGATTCAAGGGACATGGCCTACATCTATACTCAATCAAACAGGGCTACGTTGGCCAATATAATCTAATTGTTTGACATTTTTATCACAATTCATTGAGACTAAAGAGAGATGACTACATTAATATCTTGATGCAGTTGGGTAATAGCCGGGATAAAGCTGATGTGCCAAATTACTGAAAAGCTCTTACATTCTTACAGCTTTAACTCTTTGTGACAAGCAAAGGGAGAGAGACTGCAATATAAATATAATAAAGAAAAAGAATAACATGAACTATAATAAAAAGAAATATAATAAAGACGATTACTGTAAATTCTCCCTAAGAATCTTTTCTTCACTAATTATTTTAAAACTTTGTCTCTGAACATTTGAGATGAGGATTATTGTTGATCTTCTTAAAGTGATAGGGTGGAGGACAGAGTAATTTAAAATCCTTTTAATATTAGCATTCTTTTCTTAGATAATCATTTTCACTAAGGTCAAAAGATATAGAAAATACTTTCACCACCATTTTGACTGTCCAGTTTTGAGTGTTTTACTCTAGTAGTTATTCTGTGCACAAACTTCCTAGTGACATACTCCCCTGAAGGAGTATCCGCATTAATGCCACTGGGTAGAAATATCTAGGGGACCAAAGTCCTTATCCCAGTTAATCATCACCCTTCTGGACTACGCCTCCCATCCAACCCCAGTCAAGTTTCCATTTAAACCCATCCCCTGCAACAGCAAATGTGTAAATAAGTGGATTGTGAGAGCATGGTCTCTCGATAGCAGCGTTGAGAATCATCGGGCTAACAGTGAGCCTGAAGGAAAAGGAGAAGCCTAACAGTTATATTATTGTTCTAGTCTAAGCACTAGTTTGTGCCTGGAGAAACAGTGGCGTAGGAGCAGAAAATGAAGCAGAAGCAGGAACATACATTAAAGCTGATGCTGGAAGCATAAGAGAAAGGGGGCTGTTGGACTTGGTTTATCACTAGTGACTCTTCTTTCCTTCACTCCATCCTCAATTAGCCTATATCTCTGCCTTTCCCCCAATGTATTAGCTCATGTCTCCACTTTCACAGCACCCGTCCCCTCCCCACCGCACCCCCAGTGTCTCTCCTTTATGGAATACCATTCTTCCCATCACTGCAATTGCTTCTATTAGCTTTTTCTTCAAGCTGCTCATGAACAGCCCATATTTTACAGTGCAGCTAACACTGGTACCTGATAGGCCAATGATTCACCTGATGGTAATGGATAACGAGAGTAAATGAACATATGTTTGAAAAATCAAAATCAGTCCACTGATGTAATTAATATCATAAGAGCAGCAGTAGCAAGAACTGTCTGGACCCCATTTCCATCATGTTGTGGAAGGAGTGCTCATAACTCCCTCTACTCAGCAAATTCAGCTTTTCAGGCAATTCATTCTCTTGTCCTTTCTTATCTGAAAAACCTTGAAGGAATAATGAAAAAGATGAAGATAACATGATTAGTAGTATTGATTCTGTCATACCACAAGACTGTCCAATAACAGCACCTTACTGATCAACAAAACCTCCTCCCAGTGGCTTATCTGCAAGAGGCCAGCCAAGGTTTTCTATAAAGCAGTCCCCATGAAAGGGAAACCGTTTCTACCAGATGAAACAATAGAACAAGCTGTTTTAATAGCTAATCAAAGATATTTAACTAAAAAACAAATCTGTTCAGTTTGGACAACACCAAATGTTACAAATGTGGTGTAAGATTTTCTCATTTGGCCAAGCTATGCTTGACAGGAGACTGAAGGA
Organism: Mauremys mutica; assembly: GCF_020497125.1. Classification (NCBI taxonomy): domain Eukaryota; kingdom Metazoa; phylum Chordata; order Testudines; family Geoemydidae; genus Mauremys; species Mauremys mutica. Next base: position 101,377,243 of record NC_059078.1, read on the forward strand.
ATGGGCAAAGGTGCCTAGTCTAGTTAAAGTGGCCTGAAGACTGCACTAATTTATGCCTGGCTGTCCATGATACCCACCCACCACCCCCCGGGGCAGTTTGGCAGCTATGGATCTCCGTGGCATAGGGAAGCCCTGTCCATGCCTCCTTGCACCCAGACACTTCTCTTGCACCAGGAGCCAGGTGTGGGATGTTGACGTACAGATTGCTATGATGGATGTACCCGTCATCCAGGGATTCCCGTGGACAGGAGTTTTGTTCATTGAAATCATTGTCTTGTCATTCAGTTCCTTATTTGCAACTGTGACATTTTGGGGTTCACCCAGGCTACTAGGGGGTTCAGTTAACATCTGCCTTGTAGCCCTGAGTATCCTGTGGCTATGCAGCTTTGGTTCAGCACTTTAAACAAAATGGCCTACCAGCAGCCCCCACAACCTCAGCCTGGCTTTGTCCAACCTGTTTATTGCTTGTAGGCTGACCTTAGTACCCTTCCAGCCCCACACTAGCCCCAAAATTGTCTTACTGCAGGGACCAGCCCCTCTCACTGAACCCTCCCAGAAAAAGCAATAGATTGGCTGCCTTTACAAAGAGTCTTACATTTCTAACTTGTCAGCTTAGTAGAAGCATGCACTTTACCAAATTTACCCAGCTCTGGTGATTTATAATGAAAGCAAAACAAGTTTATTAACAAAAGAGCATGGCTTAAGTGATACCAAGTAAAAGAGCTAAAGATAAAGATAGTTAAAAGCACATAAAAGTGAAAACACTTTTAAAAGTCTAAAACTTAATCTATCAAAATAGTCTTTGTTCAAGATGGTTTTTCACCCCCCCTCTTCTTTTTAGCTTTTCACTGGACAACCTGGCCAGGACCCACAGAGATCAAATTGCTTTGTTTCTTTGTCTTCCTAAAGTGCAAGAGAGCTGAGGGTTCACTCCCCCTCTCTTTATAGTTGGGTGAACATTTGAAATGTATTCTTCTGAAGGGTACCCCCAGATTAAGTTCATTACTTCGTGCTGCTTAAAGGACCCTGAGGTCTGGAAGATAAGGCTCTATGCTAGTTCCTGCCCCTATGCCGCTTGAGTGAAAGTGTTCTAGAAACTGAAAAGTGAAAGTGCTACTTGGTAATTTTTAATTTATAAATTAAAATTAAAGTCATTTTTCAGATTTGCTGAAATAATTAATTTCTAAGGAAATATTGTCTATGCCAGTTTTCAGTCGGGAACAAATTTTTACTGCCTGGGTACATAAGCCCTTAAAAATTGAGTTTTCAAAAGAATGCTGGCACAACTTTTGGAGAAGAGTAAGGCTCATGACAAGGATAATGTATGTATTGCATTCTGCAAAACAAAAGTACTATTTCCATTGTAAACAAGTAAAGTGATGGATTACTGCTGACACATTCTTTAAGGAAAAACACAAAGCAATTATCCTCTGATGTCATGGAAGATTTATAAGAAGGTCAGTTAGTTTGTCTAGGCTGCATCATTAAAATGTAATAAATGATCACAAAACAGAGGGAGGCTGTTGCTTTAGGATGCTAATTTTCCAAATCATGGTTAAAGCTGTAAAATAGTTTTCAGTAAATCTATGTAATTTCTGATGACAACATCTGCCAATAAAATATAAATTCAATTACATGAAAAAATATGTAATAATCAAATATTGTGTGGCAACATGCATAAGTTATACTCCAGTCATGAACTCTTGGAATGACTGTCCCACATCTATAGCACAAATAACTGTTTGCACGTGGCAGGGCATACTGTTAGTGTTGTGTTGTCATTAAGTAATAGAATTAATCAGGTGTCACCACTGTAAATCATACAGTATTTTTGTTCCATTTTCTCTGGCTCATAATTTTAAAATAATTGAGATTGTGTTATATAGAAATATTTAACAATAGCTAAGGTCACAGTATATTTGTGGCACTTTAATTTATTCCTGAAATAGATTTAACAAACAAATAAGCAGTGGTAGCTTCTTCATTTCACAACTTGCCATGTTGCATTTCACCTGTGTGATGCAAGTAATGCCCTGTAAGGAGAGCAAATGAAACCATGTCTATCTTATACCAGGATGTGCAATGCACTATAGACCTTATTTTCAAACAACTCCCATTGAAGTTAGTAACCTGGGTCCAATGGGAACTGTAGGTGCTCAGCGCCTCTAAAAATCAGTGTGTCTCCATGTGTGTTCCTGCTCCACCCGCTGAGATTCACTCAAATACTGAGTTACTATGAGAATGATGGGCAGCTTTTCTGTGAACAAATAACAGACATATTTTCTTTAGTGGACCATTTCACAAGTGACTTTCTTGGTCTTATCTGCCCTCAAAAACACCTGTGCAAATCCATTGTCCTGAATTTTCTCAATTTAATTTTATTAGACCAACATGGCTTCTCTTGAATATAGAAACAAGACACTACTTATGAAACAGCAGCAGCTTGGGACTCAAAAGGGAACTGCAGTGGTGGCAGTTAAACATCCACTTTAATGTATGCTTCATGTTGCTACTGATACAGAAATTTTGCAAAGTTCATATTCCACAACAATGGTAGAATACTGAAAAAATGAATTTAGTAAACGTAGGCATTGCCACATTGTAATATCCAATAGTCTCTGACCTGCCAGTGCTGGAAACAGCAGTTTGGACCAATATAAATTCTTCAAGATATTAAAATTTTCCAAGAACCATTGTCTGACCAGCGGTCAGAAAGAAAATGTCCATCCCCGTTAACATGGAATTAGATTGGTTGTTGTTTACTACCTTTTAAGAGATGAATTGCCATTTACTGATACCAGGGCCGCCCAGAGAGGGGGGCAAAGGGGGCAATTTGCCCCGGGCCCCGGGCTCCGCAGGGGCCCCCAAGAGAACAGCGGAGGCTCCCGCCTCCGCCCCTCTCCTGGAGCCTCAGTGCTTGATGTCTCCGGCGGAGCCCCTGAGCCCCGCCCTGCTCAGAGCCGCGTGGTGAGGGGGCGGGGCTGGGAGCTCCGCTCCCTCCGCTCGGCGTGGAGCTCCCAGCCCCGCCCCCTCACCACGCGGCTCTGAGTGGGATGGAGCTGAGGCCCCGCCGGCCACACGCTGCCGCTGTTCCGGCGAGGTGCTGAGACTCCGGGCGAGGAGGGAGCCGGGGGTAAGAGGCTGGGGCCGGGGCCGGGGGGAAGCGGGACCCGCTGCCGAAGCGCAGCCCGGCGGCGGGGGGCCCCTTCCATTCCGGGACCCGCCGCCGAAGTGCCCCGAAGACCTGCGGCGGGGACCCCCCCCGCCGCACTTCGGCGGTAGGTCCCGCTTCGGCGGTAATTCGGCGGCGGGGGGCCCCCGCCGCGGGTCTTCGGGGAACTTCGGCGGCGGGTCCCGGAACAGAAGGGCCCCCCCGCCGCCGAAGACCCCGGGCCCCCGGAATCCTCTGGGCGGCCCTGACTGATACAAGGGGTTGAGTGGAATTAGAACTCCTGGGTTCTTTACTACGCACTGCCATTGTATTACTATATGACATTTAACCTCTCTGCGCCTCTGTTTACTCATATGTACAATAGGGATGATTGTACACATCATGAATGATGAGAGCTTATTAACAAAAGTTTAAGACTTTGGGGTGAAATGCACTGTAGTCTTGTCTCCAGTAGGGAATTTTTGTAAAATGTCTTACCAGTACATTTAGAAAGCAAACTGGATTGGCAATTAGCTATGGAGTATATCTCCTCTAAATAGGCAGTGGGCATGTATGTGAATCGTTTTGACTCCTTATAGAGTGAAAATCTCAGGTTTTCTTCCAAGATTTGCCGTTTTGCCTGGTTTCCATGGGCTTTAAAAATCTAATGTAAAACCAAGAATTGCAAGACCACATGAACATGGAAATAATAAAACCTCAAAGATGCAAATTTTCAGTCTGTAGGTCAACACCATTATCAACAAGATGGCCCAGTGCTTGCATGAGATCAGCTCATAGATGGAGAAAAGTAGACGGAAGCTAAATCTCAGCAAGATAGCGGTAATGCTAGGGGATAGAGGAAAGCCTTTTGAGGAGTTTGCAGTCTCCTTTGGTTAAAGGTGCACACTCACAATTTGTCCATTTAGTCCATAGCTCAGGGTTGCTCCTGGTTTCCTTGCTAACATTACGCTCTCAAAGAGCAGCATCCAGGAATGATGCTTTCTATCCTTTCTGGTTGGCTAGGAAAGTCTGTCGCATACTGGTGGATGATGACCTGGTGTGGAAAATGTGGAAATTGTTGGTAATATTTTATGGAAAATATGCATGACTCAGTTTACCCACTCACTTTGTATTCCTTCCCAGTAAATGTGAAAGAGTTAATTTTTCCTCTGGGCTGGAGGAATAAGATGTGGGTTGTTCATTATATAGGCAGGTCTCAGTTGTTATGAATGAACTATCAAGAACTGTCCACATACGGATGAAGTTGCTTTGGAGATACAATGGAGGACCAATGACCAGACATTAACTGTTAATAGCTAGGAGCCAAGGGAAACAGAACCTGTGAACACAGCAGGACTGAACTTGACACAAAGGACTAGGTGAGAGGTCACGTGGCTCTAAGATTGCTGCTGTGCAACCCAGAAGGCTTTGGAAAAGAGAGGCACGTAATGAAATTTTACATTTCCATACTCATCAAAGGACCCTTGAATACTGTATTTCAGTTGACTAGTAACTGCAGTCTTGTTTTGAAAATGCTGTCTTGCATTGCTGCAAATAGCTACTGGTTGTACTGCTTCCTACAGGGATAAAGTCTCTACCAGGGGTCTAAACTCATTTGGACCTGCTGGACAGCTACAGAAAGAAACATGGGTGCTGAATCTAGCAATCCAGTCTTGTGGAGCTGCCCTTGTGGAGGTCTAGGGCTTAGTGTGTTAAAGGAGGCAATTCAAGAGGCTGTATGATGCTTGGAGACACAGCTCATCCCATCAACCCTTGACCTCTGGCCTTAGTTATTCACACCTTCAGCACCTCTTGGCTGGATTACAGCAATGCTGTATACATGGGCATGAAGCCTTGAGCCCTTAGGAAATTCCAACTAGCACAGATCACTACAGTGCATCTCCTCAGTAACACAAGCTACTGTGAGCTCATCACAGCTGTCCGATGTTCTCTATACTAGCTTCCCCTAGAGTTTTGAATAAAGTTCAGGGTCTCAGTCCTTATTCTCAAGGCACTAAGTGGCCTCTGCCCAGGATATCTAAAAGATCACCTAAAGCTCAAGGATGAAGACTGGTCAAGAACTTCACACCTCAGACACAATAGAGGATAAGGCTTATCTGTGCATGAGACACAATCTTTTCAGGGCTAGTCCAAGACTGTGGAATGAATTCCCCCAGGAACTAAGGACCATCACAAACCTCATGACTTTCTGCTCCAAGTGGAAGGCAATTTTCTTTGACGTTCACTTCTCTAACAGAAACACATAGCAACATGTACATTTGCTAAATTTACCCCACTCTATCAAAAGAAGACACTCCACTACACCCACTTCTCCCCCTGGGAAAAGGATGAGAGAACAAACACCACATGACAGATGTTAGTCATGCACCCGAATGCACCACTGGTAGGAACTCAGCTTCTACACTGATGAGCACCATCTGAGAATCTATATAGAATAGAATTCTGTTTTTTGGGTTTGAAGCTAGGTTTCCCGGTCTTACTCTGATGAACATTTTACTCTTTTATGAGCATAAACCCATGTACATTTCATTAGTATGTGACCTTAAATGTGTTCTTACCTATGTGATGAGCAAATATGACTGAAAGTCTATGAAATCTTAGTAACACAAGGTATCCAGGACTTACAGAGACTCCTTGCTGCTTAGACTTCTCTATTTTCCAGAATGAAAAGAATTTGCACACTAAGATGTCAGCAAGAAAAGTTTTTTAAAACCATTTTTAAATCTTTGCAAGCACCTCATGAAGGTGAAGTGAAGCCCAGGAAGGGACAGCCTGGTGGCTGCCTGACCCTAAAGAAGCTCTTACCTGTGGCACCCACACCCATATGCACGTTTCTCATGGTGAGCACCATTGGCAGTGGCAAGGAGCAGCAGTGCTGGACGTCCCTCAAGTTTGGCTGCCTGCCCTCTGTCACAATTCAGGGCCGTGGGGCCAAAATTAAGTAAGTGACATTGTGACCTCCATGCATGTGGGGTCGCAGCAAGGCCCAGGTTTGGCCCCACATGGCCAAACCTGAGTGGGCACACTGAGAAGTGGGGCTGCCAGTAATACTCCTTCTCACTGTTGCCATGCAACCATCTCCTGCACAAGGGCTTCCCGAGGCCTGCCGGGCCTCACGCCACTTCCAGCAGCCTGTTCTTCTCTCAGGGATGGGGAGGGACTCTGCACGTGGGTGTTCAGGCTGGAAGGCAGGAACTGAGCACAGTGGTGACTCAGCTGGTGAGGCACTAGGGCCAGCAGCCGCAGCAGGGATGACTCCACAAGGACTGACTGTATGTACCGGGGGAAAAACTTCTGGGGGCGCCCTGAAAGAATGGAACAGGGATGATGTCAGCTAAAAAGAATGGGCCCTCAAAAAGTCTGAGCAGTCACGGTGCAGAGCTCCACCCCAACCTCAGGAGCTACATGAGGAGCCTGTATAGGAGACAGCCAGGGAGGCCGAGGACCTTGCCAGCACCATCCTTTGCATCTGAAGAACAACAGCACCAAATGAGCTTGGTAGGAAGAGGGGTCTCTGTTGTCCTTTGCCAGCGGGGGGGGGTTCTGCAAGGAGCTGCAGCCTATTGGGGAGGCACAGGTGAGACTTGGGGGCTCTTTTGGCCATAAGGGTAGCACAAGAGCCATTTGCCTGGGAGTCTGAGGGTAGAATGTATCATCCAACAAGGAGGAAGCTGTAGGGAGCTCTGAAATAGGTGGGGGATCATTCTGGCCAGTGGAGTAGAGAGGGTCCTCTGCATGGATTTGCAGCCTGGTGGGGGCTTTTGCCTGGTTAAGATCTCTGCTGCCTGTTGGAGGTGCCTTTGGCTGGCAGGGGAGGGATCTCTAATGGCTCTGCTGCCTGACAGTGTGTGGCCTTTTGGCTAGCAAGGGCTCTACTGCCTCATTGTTGGGGAGAGCTCAGCTTTATTCTGAGTGTCAACCGACACTGCCTGACAGTTGCTGACTGGAGCTCATTGATCTACAGATTTTCCTCCTCCCAGTGACAAAGGGGAAGGAAAAACCTAGGGGGGGAAGAAGAAAGGAAGTTCCCCTCACCACAGCAATGCAGGACCAGGGAACATACAGGAGTTTCTGAACCAGCCTTCCCTGGCTGATGATAATAGTCCACCAAACCCAACTGCAGGTTAGTGCATTTTTAATTTTGCCAAGAAAATTGGCCAGGCCCCATTCATTTACCCCCTCTCTGTGAACATGTAAAGAGGTTACAACAGCCTGAGGCAAATAGAAACTTTCTCACCCTGCACAGCTTGAGCAGGAAGTAAGAGGGGTACATATAAAAAATTGAGGCTAGTAGAACTTGAATTACATCTCCACATTGCACAGTGCTGCCAAAAGGATATTCCTCCTCCATGCATAATGAGCCAACCATCCCACGACATGGGAATTACCTGCCCTAGAAAGCCCTGGCTCTCCTGTGCAGAATAACATCCCAAAATATTGCATCTAGATGGAAAAGTATATGGCCAATGAAACCACAGACTTACTAATTCTGAATATAATGTACAGACCATTCAGAAACAAGTAACCCTTTTCAAAATTGGTTCTAGTTGCAAATGTCAGACCTTCTTCTACTGTATTGATTTTTGAAAAAAGTGATACATAAAACAATATAAATGTAAAGAACCTTTCTTTTTTTGTTTTACTGAATATTGTAGTTTGAGTTCCTCATGTGTGGGTTTAAAGGAGGTTCTGATTAAATTATAAAATAAAACTGACAGAAATACAACTAATGGACCTAATTCTACCCTCACAGACATCTATGCATCATCAATGTAGGCTGCACAGAAGTCACTGAGGGCAGAATCTGGCCCAGGAACCATGACCTTTTTAATAAAAAAAAACCAGCAGCAAGGTTTAAAAACAAAAAAAAGAAAGAAAGTTTAGATAGTTGTCCGGCAAAATCCATGTAATATATTCTTTTAACGGTCGTGTGTTATATTGACCACTAGAGGGCACCCACAGCATCCCTTTGGTTCTGTAGAACCTGCATTCTGAGAATGTGCATTGTAAATCCAACAACATGAAGTTTCAGACAGGAAGGTCGTGGTGGAAAGAGAGACAGATGAGGAAGAGATGATGCATTTTCCCGCCTTTTGGCTATGTATTTCTTTATGAGCTAACACCCACTGGCTTGGTGAAGTTAGTGCAGAATGTATGTCAGCAGCTTTGGGGGTGGTAAATTATTCTATAAAAATGTTGATGTTTAAACTGTGAAAGAAAAATCAGTGCATCTGTACCCGCTGGTCAGCATATGTGATGTGTAGCCCTCAGTGCCCAATCCACGGAGAATCCCGGTGCTAGAGAGTCTGGCACTCTCAGTCAAGCTGTGACAACTCAAGCTTTTGGTTCTGTGGTTCAGCCCCTGGTGTGATGATCACATAATTGGAGTCTTGTCAAGGACTGCTGTGAAATGAACTTTGAGTTATAGGTATAGTTATATTATACCTGCCATAGGTACAGATCTGTTACAGAAACTGGCACTTTAGCTCAAGCTGAAGAGATTAATGCTTTTCTTTCTGGAAGTCCCCAATTCAATCCCTAATGTGCCACCCATGCTAGTGTCGGTCACACATCCATTCACTGTTCAGGGTTCTATCATACTGTGTTCCTTGTAATCTGATGTTTTACAGAAAAAAGAGAGGAAAAATCAGCTGGAAACAACACTGATTTATTTACAGTGAAGGAATTTTATTCTTATTTTGCTCTGAAGTAAAACAAAACTTAAATGAAAACTCTGGGTTTTGGTGTCTGGTTTTGTTACCACTTTGGCATTGCCATGGCTAGTACATAATATGGCTAGCGTGGATGCAGTGAAATAATTGCTGCCTTCTAGTAGCATTTGATAAACACTTGATTCAAGAAATAATGGTTTTCCACATTAAGGACACTTCACAACATCTTACTGCCATGAACACTGCCGGCCGCTGCTTGTTGATTTGACATCATTATAGTTCCACTCAGTTACAAAAGAACAAATATAGGATTTCAAATCTACTGTGCTTGATCCTTAGTAATATTTCATACAATGTACACCAAAGATTGCATCAAAACTAAATTACTTATTGCATTCAAGTGCTAGCCTGATTTTTGGGGGTGAGCATGTATGCTGTCCACGGGAAGCAGATTTTATTACTGCATTATTAGTAAATAACATTAAGTATTTGACATGCAAAAATACATAGGATCAAAGCTGGTAAGTTTTGTTCTCACTGTTTATGGAAATTGTATTTACATTGCATGCCCTGCTCCTGACATCCAAGCTTAGATAAGATAATGGTTTGAAGTGTTTGGCCCGGGAACACAATGCTACAGTGAAAAGATGGGGCCTGATGCCGGGCAGGAGCCATCATATCTGGAATCCAAGGTCAGAGATGTAGACTTAGCTGCTGATTAGAGGCTGAGCAGTGAAGATGGTGCAGCTTAGAGCTGATTGCCACCAGCTGCTTGTTGGCAAAGGGCTGTGCTGCCTTGTTTGAGAGGCACATCATGACCCAGGTATGGGATAAGGGGAAGAATTCATTTTGGGCATAGGGACACTCAGGTCTGCCTAAAGTTTTGTTGGAGCTGAGCCTTTTAACCATACTCTCCCCCAGGGGCTGACTTTTACAAATGACATTCACTAAGAAACCCAAAGATCATTAATTAATAGCAGCAGCCTCCCGAGCCATGTGATCTCTGGAAGGTAATTGATCCTAGCTCTGCATCAGGCAGACTTCTACAGGGGAAGGTCAGCCAGCTACAGAACTTCTCCTCAGAAAGGTCACTTGCACAGTACTGGGGTGTGACACTTTCCTTGTTGCACAACATCCTAGCCCTATTCTCTCTCCCCACCACAATCATTGTCAGCTGTTATAAATCCACCTCAGGGGGTTCTAGGGACTTTCTTGTATGGCAAGGATAGGGGGAAAAGGAGAGACTTGAAGGGCTCTAGGGAAGTCTCCCTAATTGGGTTTGTATTAATGAAACAATGGCTGGGAATCTGGAAGCAGCTCTTGATTGCCATAGAGTGTTGCGGCTTGGGAAAGGAACCCTACCACAGATCATAAGTGAGTACAGAGCATTCCATTCTGGGGTGACAAGACAGCAAGTGTGAAAAATCGGTATGGGGGTGGGGGGTAATAGGAGCCTATATAAGAAAAAGACCCAAAAATCGGGACTGTCCCTATAAAATCAGGACATCTGGTCACCCTACCATTCTCTTCTTTTTTTTAAGTCATTAGATCTCAGAATCCTTCCTAGCTCTACCTGTTTGAGCTCCAGTCAGCCAAGTGCTAAGTATTATTTATTTATCTTTATTAATTTGGAGCCAGGGGATCCTTTGTTTTCTTCCAATTCACAATGTTCAGTCAGTTGAATGAGAACCTGCTTCCCCATTAGCATGTAAAGTCCCAGTATATGTTCACTGGAGTCCCCTGAAGTCATTCCCAGGAACCAGGAGGGTGGGATGGCCTGGAGAAGGGATAGTGTGGAATCAGTTAATAGTGGGGCATTCCACTGTCACTTAGAATGCTGATCCTTTGCCCTCTGGATACAAGGAATACTCTACAGCTGCAGAGCTTGGAGCCTCTCAGTGTTTCTGTGGCTCAGCAACCCCAGCGGCAAATTTCTGCCAGACAGTGGGTCCTAACAGTCCTGCTGACAACCGTTTGTATGAACAGCTGGTAACAAGGGAACAGTCTATAGTGCTGCATTTCTTATCTCGAAACTTGTTCTGTTTACATGGGACAGACTTTGTTTTCTGAAACTGTCAACTGAGCAAAAGAATGGCAGCTCCTCTGTTCATCCTCATTTCTCCTGTTTGAAATGGTGTTGTGTGCTGCTATTGTGAACATTTCACCACCACCTTTGTCCTGGGTTAGCACCACTCTCTCCAAAGTTGGGTTCATATTGGACGCTGCAGTCTCTCTGTCACTGCATCCGAACAGCTGAATGAAACACCTCCTGAACTAAAATTATAAAATAAAGGAGACTAAATTATTATTTTTTTTAAAACTTACTATGAAGCTTAAAATATCTCTGTTATTATTATTTATTATTTAACATTTATATTGCAGCAATGCTTAGAGACCAGCCAGCTCAGAGTCCCTGCCCTAAAATTTCAGTCTACAATACATAGTATACAGTAGATATAAATATTGGGTTATTTTAATTCAGAATGATGTGTAATGTACGTGGAGCAATCTTTATCTAAATGAATTAATATGTAGGTAGATAAAATTAATTACTGAAACAACCCCATTCACTCAGGAATGAGTCAAACAAAATATCAAAATATGAGGATTGAAGGCATACAGTACCTGTTTGTTCATAAAGACATAAATAATCGGATTATAAACTGTAGCTGTTTTGGAAAAGAAAGCTGGGATTGCGGCCAGACGAGGATCCAGATCAATGGAAGGCCATGCAGTGACAAGAATGGAAAAGGCTGCATATGGAGACCAGCAGATTAGAAATGCAAGGATCATAATAATAACCATTCGAGTGACTTGTCTTTCAGGTTTCCTTGTAGTCCCCAGTCGGCCTTGAGTATCTGACACCTTTAAAGAAAAATATATAAGGTTCCAGAAAATTTGGTAGAAAATAATATTGATGAATTATATTGTCAGTTGCTTGGCCACACTTTGGTTTGTTATTTTGTTATGAAATATACTCAACAGACGAAATGACCAGTGTCAGTCAGGTTTATTAATATAGTACAGGAAAAAGGAGCTATACAATAGCAGTCTCAGAAGAGCAGTCCCATCCGGTGATGTTACATTCACCTTATGCAGAAGGTGTACTCCCTGAAGTTACATCCCCAAAGCCATCTTCTTATACCCTACAGGTTTACCAGTAAAAGGTCTATATACCTCACCTGACACTGGATTCAATTACTCAGCTTTTTTCCTGGTTTGTTTCTGGTACCATGAGGGTACCCCTTTTTCTTTTGTTCTGAACCCCTGCATTCGAGGTACCAAGGGGCCTCGAGACACCTCATAGGTTTATGTGGGTAACTCCTTTCCTGTTGCCACGAGGAAATAATCGTATGTCCTGATACTGACAGTTTTCCTATCTACTCAAGCCAAGGCTTGCTTCAGCTCATGCAAGTTGTTATGGGATACTTAGCCTAAGTGCACAGGATTATAACAAAGATACAGGCCAATTTGGATTAAATAACTGCTATACTAATGCTTAATAATGTGTAGACTTAAATGTTTGGACTATATATTGTGGGTAGTATTATCAGTGTAATATATACTTATGCTAGCCAGCATAGTTAACAATTAGAAAAAAGGACATGGATCAGTAAATCTAATAAGACTAGCTGCTTTTTTTGAAGACAGCCTGTAAGGTTGCTGACACTAGATCATAACATGTGAGGTTCACTGAGGATTTATGTGAATTACAAGTAGTATCATTATTAAAGTTTTGGGGTTTTAAAGGGCAATATCTTTGATTACAAAGGAGCAGCACCAATTCTTGCATATGACAATCTCACAGCCAAATTTTTCGTGCCTTACTCAGACACAATCCCAGCGGAATACTTAATCCTCTTGACTTTAGTTATGTGCAAACTGCACAGGATTTGGCTCTCTATTCAGAACGCCAGATCACATACCTATGAAGCTCAGTTGAGACCTGGTAGCATAAATTCAAGAGGCTAAAACTGTCATGTATAATTTATAAAGATTATAAGATTAATTTAAAGGTATGAAATAGAAACAAGGGGCACACCCTCAGGTGGTATAAATCAGCATAGCTCCAATGACTTCAACAGAGATAGTATCAGAGGGGTAGCCGTGTTAGTCTGGTTCTGTAGAAGCAGCAAAGAATCCTGTGGCACCTTATAGACTAACAGACGTTTTGCAGCATGAGCTTTCGTGGGTGAATACCCACTTCTTCGGATGCAAGTGGTGGAAATTTCCTGGGGCAGGTATATATAAGCAAGCAAGAAGCAAGCTAGAGATAACGAGGTTAGATCAATCAGGGTGGATGAGGCCCTGTTCTAGCAGTTGAGGTGTGAAAACCAAGGGAGGAGAAACTGGTTCTGTAATTGGCAAGCCATTCACAGTCTTTGTTTAGTCCTGAGCTGATGGTGTCAAATTTGCAGATGAACTGGAGCTCAGCAGTTTCTCTTTGAAGTCTGGTCCTAAAGTTTTTTTGCTGTAGGATGGCCACCTTAAGATCTGCTATTGTGAGATAGCACCTCTTAAGGTGGCCATCCTACAGCAAAAAAACTTTAGGACCAGACTTCAAAGAGAAACTGCTGAGCTCCAGTTCATCTGCAAATTTGACACCATCAGCTCAGGACTAAACAAAGACTGTGAATGGCTTGCCAATTACAGAACCAGTTTCTCCTCCCTTGGTTTTCACACCTCAACTGCTAGAACAGGGCCTCATCCACCCTGATTGATCTAACCTCGTTATCTCTAGCTTGCTTCTTGCTTGCTTATATATACCTGCCCCAGGAAATTTCCACCACTTGCATCCGAAGAAGTGGGTATTCACCCACGAAAGCTCATGCTGCAAAACGTCTGTTAGTCTATAAGGTGCCACAGGATTCTTTGCTGCTTCAACAGAGATACATCAGTTTACCTCATCTGAGGATCTGGTTCAAAGTCTCTTAAAGCTTCAAACTCAACTGACTTTAGATTTGATACATTCTTATCAACACCATTGGAAGCAGTATCCTGTCCTTCTCAAATCTCTAATCCAGGGGTAGGCAACCTATGGCACGCGTGCCAAAGACGGCACATGAGCAGATTTTCAGTGGCACTCACACTGCCCGGGTCCTGGCCACCGGTCCGTGGGGCTCTGCATTTTAATTTAATTTTAAATGAAGCTTCTTAAACATTTTTAAAACCTTATTTACTTTACATGTAACAATAGATTAGTTATATATTATAGACTGATAGAAATAAACCTTCTAAAAACGTTAAAATGTATTACTGGCACGTGAAACCTTAAATTAGGGTGAATAAATTAAGACTCGGCACACCACTTCTGAAAGGTTGCTGACCCCTGCTCTAATCTTTTAAGCAGCACCTTTTTCTTTATCAGTAGGCAGCAAACTACAAATACAAACACAATTCCATGACAAATAAAGGTAAATGCAACACCTCCCTGGCAGGGGCGGCTCTAGGAATTTGGCCGCCCCAAGCAGTCATGCCTGCGGGAGGTGCTCCGGAGTCGCGGGACCAGCGGACCTCCTGCAGGCATGACTGCTGGTCCCATGGCTCCAGTGGACCTCCCGCAGCTGCGGAGAGTTCGCTGGTCCCGTGGCTCCGGTGGAGCATCCGCAGTCATGCCTGCGGGAGGTCCACCCGAGCCGCGGGACCAGCAAACCGTCCGCAGTCTTGCCTGCGGGAGGTCGACTGGAGCCACGGGACCGGTGGACCTCCTGCAGGCATGACTGCGGAAGGTCCGCCGGACCCGCCTGCCACCCTGCCAGCAAAATGCCGCCCCAAGCATGCGCTTGGCGCACTGGGGTCTGGAGCCGGCCCTGCTCCCTGCCCCCCTTGGATTCAACCAATCTTAGAGCTATGAACTCATCTACAAAATCATCTTCTTTGTCTATCAGTCCAACCAAGCACCTCTCCTGACGAGTTCCTTCACCAGCTTCATCAATTTCAAACTTCTTTGTCCTCGTTTTTATGATCCTGACTCTGCCTATTGGTCTAAACACAGAATTTGTGCCAGTTTAACTAAAGGTGTGATGTTACACTGAATTAGTTAAACCACTGCAACTTTGCACATGGACACTTAAACCAGTGTAAGCCTGACTTGCACCTTGTTTAGCTTGCACCTGGAAAAAAAGAGTTCATGGTGAGTCAAATAACAGATATGCAACACCTGATTATGGTGCTAATTTTTCAGAGTGCTTTGGAGACAGATAGAAGTGTGATAGTAATGTTAACAGGAATTATTCTTATTACAGTTGTACATGTGCCTACCTATTCACCATGAGTGATCATTAGAGCACAAGTAGCAGAGATGCCAGAAGTGTATATCAGACACTCTGCTGCTGCATGCACCACCAGAGAGTTGCGAAGAAGCACTATGAACTGAGTACAGCAGGATTAACACAGCATATGTGGTACTTTGGAGGCAGTTGTCTTCCTGCAAAGAGCATTTGGGAAGCTTAGAGGTATTTATTTGACATAGGATGTTGATGGATATTCCACAATGTACAGTCTGAGTGGGTTGGAATAAAAAGAGCTTGAGAGGATAACTTTATACGTGTATTCTCTGGGCTGTTTCATTGCTTTTTCTGGAGTGTCGTACTGAACCTGTGAGTTAATATGGGAAGTGCGCTAACACTGAGTGGCATTAGAAACCCTGGAGCCTAGTGAATAATACATGAAAGAACTTCTACTTTATTAGGTGCTAATATCTTTGCTTACCAAGTCTCATGCTGGGCAACCTGAGGAAAGGGAATGATGGCATGTGACAAAGTAGATTCAGCTGAACTATTACAGCCCTACATTTTCCACTGTTCCTTCAGCATTTAGGGGCTGAGTTTTAAAGGTATTTAGGCTCCAAAAGGTGCAGATGGCACCTAATGGCATTTTTAAAGGACCTAGGCACCTAAATCCCAATGGGGAATGCTTTAAGTTTTGCACAATATGTTTTTCCGCCTGGTTTGATTGCATTTGCTCTTGATTTAGCCGGGATGATTTTGTTTTGATTATAAAATCTAGTATGAAAAAAGTCTGGTTTATTGCTGTTACTCCTTTCATTGGAATACGTACCTGAAACTGAGTGCTTGATTACACTAATGTATTTTCCTTAAAAAAAAGTGGCTCTGTGGCATTATGATTTTGCATAAGACTCCAAATTATTTAGTCCTAAAGTTGAAAAGTCTCAGTCGTGAATTTGGAACCCCAGAGTTAGCCAGAATAGAGGCATTCTTTGATAACTGACATGTTTGAAATGATGGCTGTTTGCAGTCAAGTATAGAAACAAAGAGTGAGCTGGGTTAAAATGATAGCAATTAAGAGTACTTAATGGTAATGATGATACATCTCAAATGATAATAATGTATTTATGTTGTGCTAGTGTGTGGGAGCCCCAGTCATGGACCAGTGCTAGGCACTGTACAACACAGAACAAAAAGCCGGGCTCTGCCCCGAAGATCCCATGACATTTATATGGTGCTTTTCATATGTACCTATGTAACGCTGAGAGACAACAGTCATTGTCAGCAGGGATAAAATCTGGGACCGCTGGAGTTTAACGCAAGAGTCTCTACTGCATGAGCTAAAAGACATATGTCTCTTAGCCAAGACTATAGAAGGCTCATCAATCTCTAGCTGGTCTGGGTGGCACTAAAGGGGAACAGAGTGCAACACCCAGCAGGCATGGGTTACACCTACCTAGGAATCACTTCACCCATATTTGAAATACAGTCATCTCTGGAGAGGAACACTAGAGTTGTTTAACTGATAGTAACCATTTAGAAAAGGTGGTGAAAGAGAGTAATATACACATTTAAAACAGATGATTAAAGGATTAAGTTCTTTAAATTCCTGTGCCGCTTCCCAAACAAGTCAGATTTCTAGACGGAATTAGGAATTTGGGTTCTCAGTTCCTATTTTTACTCATTTCTATTTATTTTGGCTATTTTAATGCCTTATAACTTCCTAGAGAAATCAATTTTTATGGTTTTATTTGAACTGTGACAGCCTGTATCTGAGCAAATATCATCTATGTAATTAGAAAGATGTAGCACATTTACAAATAATCATAAAAGCGATCATTTATTGTTTGAATTGTGTGCTGTAAACTGTATGTAACCACACCTACACACCCATGCACTGAGCTTCCACATTGCTATTAAACATTACCAAGAAGTGAACTACAGAGAGTAAGAACTCGATGTACTAAGGGGTGAAATCAGCAGAGTACCTAGTGAGGAACCTTGCCTCTTTCTATTTGGTAGTTGTTTTCAGTAGTTTATTTCTTAAAAAAACAGATTCTTGAACAGTTAAAATCAATGTTGTGTTATCAGCTATTTTTAGTTTTAAACTGAAAACCTAAATCCCTAAATGAAATAGTCATATACTGTCTTTTACTAAAGGAGTTTGTTTTCTAGCCAGATCGGATCTGTAAGGCCAAATTAAATAAGGTTAGGTAGTCAAGCCTTCAGAGAACATTTTGTTTTGGGAGATGTACTGAATTTTTTTCTCTATTGAGATGGGTGGGAGGGTTGTTTTATTTGTTTTTCAAGGATTGAGTCTTCCTCTGAAAGATGAACCGTATGTTCAAAATGGAAAGTCTCCTTTTAATTATTTCCTAAGATACGAAATAGAGAGGGACTCATCCCTAAACCTCAGTTCCAAGCACCACTAAATTTTGGGAAGCATCCAACCATCCCCCGAACTTTGCAAGTAAGGCTCATCTCCAGTACCAAAAATTGTTCGCCTGATTCCAAGGCAGAGCTAATACATTCTGACTATGGTGTCTACTAGGACAAGACAAACACTTTGGGGATATTTGCAAATGCATTTCCAAAGTCCTCCTTTGAATCATGACAGGTTTGAGTTCAGCAGATAGGTATCGCATAGTGTGTCGTGTGACAGCATCATCATGTGATGCCAACCAAGAGAAGTCTGTACGTCTTGGAGCATAGGTGGTCATGCTTACACTGTGGAACAAGCTGTGTGGGGAAGAAGCCAATGAAAAAAAGGCCTGAGCTCTGGGTACCTACCCCTATTTTTTCATGTGGTGATTCTTGAAAGGGAGACTAGGAGCAGAGGGCAAATACAGTATGTTTAAGTGGCTGTGTAATGGTCTGGTGATGCTTGTGACACAATGTGCAAGGCACACACACTCTCTCCATGCAGTGGCAGTCCTTTCACAAACCAACTCCATCAACAACTCTGACAGCGATCCTAAATCACATCTCCCTTCCTGTCCATTCTTCTCTTTCCTTCTCCGTCCCATTTCCCTGTTACAATCCCCAACATTTCTGTGAACTGAAAAAAAGGGGGGGAAGAAAGGGACAGAGAAAGCAAATGCAAGAAAAAGTGGAGAGGCAGATGCCCAGAGAAATGGGATGAGAGAGATGCAGAGAAAACAGATGAACAGGTGCTAGGAGAGAGAACTGGAGGAAGGGTGAATCCTGTAGCCCTCAGACAAGAGGAGCAGTATTAGCTACCAAGGCAAGAGGCAAGCCAAAGCCTGCTCTCTCAGTATTCCACTGCTGTCTCTCAAATACTTGTATAACCCACTCTCCATATGTGTGGTGTTTTTCCATATATGGCATGGCCCACCCAGATGAAAATAGCATACTCTTCCTCTATTAATTATTCCTCTAACTTAAGTGGGTGAGTTTGGTGCTATGTTGCTCACAGTTGTGGGTTCAAATGATGATGATGTGTGTGTGGAGGTGAAAAATCTATACACGTCTGTGTAATAGTTAGTCCAAGAAGTGACCTGTGGGATGTATTTGGATGTTGTGTTAAAGATGGTTTTATGGTTGTATGTTTAGTGTTTTTATTTTGGTTAATGGGAGCTGTCCCTTTAAGAACAGCGTGGCAGATTCAGAATGTATTTGAGACTGTAAAGGGCTTGGCTACACCTGGAGTTACTCCTGATCAACTCCATGTGTGAACACTCTTAAGCGCAAGAATGCCTTGTTCCTGTTTAGTTTGGAAGATTTTGCCTGTGTTCCCAGAAAGCAGAAGATCCTGCCTGTGTAAACGCCATAAAAGGTCAGAACTTGATTTCATGTGAACTTATCCTTCCAGAAAATCAGCCCCACTCTTGAATGTGTAACTTTAGTGCTTATGGGGAGTGAGTGCCTCGGGGTATTGCTAATGAGCTCTAGAGCCTTTCACTTGTAGGTCACCCATTTGTATCTTGCTTAGCTCAACAGGGATTAGATCTTGTTCCTATCTAAGGGAAGCTGGATGACCCACATGTGCGATAAGTTTAGCGAATCCCAGTTCCAGCTCCCACACCACTAACTCACCCCTACACTTTGCACTAGGTTGTAAACTCTTCAGGACTTTCCCTTACTCTGCGTTTGCACAGCACATCACACAGTGTGGCCCCAAACTCAATTGGGGGCTGCAGTGTGAGTTCCTGCTGGGGGGAGGGAGCAAAATTACCTCTCTGACTCTACATTTGTGAAAGTTGGCAACACTGGATTATCTCACATTGCAAGGCAGGTACAGGGGAGTTCAGAAAACAAAAGCAGGATTGAAAACATGATTCACATTTTTTTTAATCTTTTGATTTTGGGGCCAATCTCATGATTTTTTTGAACTTCTGGGATTGGCAGTGTTGCAGTATATAAATAGAGGCCTGGATTCTGGGCCAGGCTCCAGGAGCTTTGTACTGTCCTACTGGCACAAACTGACAATAAACCCAGCAGCTCCAGTTCTCAGAGGTTCTCAACTAAGTAAGTTTCTCAGATGGCACAGAGCTGCCATCGATGGCATGAGTGAGTGTCCCTCTGCAATCCCTTTGAGCTGTTGGTAGCTGGCACAGATGAGAGCAGGCTGAAGGTTCTCTAACCTGGGCCAAAAGCCTAGCCCAGTGCAGTGTTGCCAGGGCTGGGACAATGCAAAAGGAACGCCTATTCCCCCTCATTCTCCCATCAGCTATGCAAAGTGTTTCTCAGCCACAGATGTGCATATGATGCAAAGTGTCTAAACAGAGATGCGGTCTTGACAGTAGCTATAAACTCTGTGTTTCCACACATGCACTCCTTCCCATTAATCCTAATGGAGATGTTGTGGCTTACTCCACACTGTGTGTCTGTGTGTAAATGGCAACTAGGATGTATTTTTCTGGCACTGTGTTTGGATAGTATTTTGACTCTGCGCCATCTCTACTTGTCTCACATTAGCCTGTCCCTTTTAACTCTGGCTTGTCACAGATGACAATTGATGTATTCCTCCTAAATCCTGGACCAATCAATTGATAAGGACCCTGAAGTGGTGCTCTGTCTGATAAAAGGAAGGGATGCAGCATAAGGGCTTTATCTCTGTTGTAAACCACTAATTAAAAACTTTCCTTAAATTGTTCAGTCCTCTAGTAACTTTCAAACTGGTTTTTAAACCTTCTGTTGGATCTGTAGAGACATGAATATGGAGAGATGGGAGTGCTGTGGCCAGTGGCTCTGTTTGGAAAGAAACTGATGAGACCCCAGAGCAGCATGTTTCCGAACAGAGATGGCCCCAGTCAAAATCGCTAGATGGAAACATCTGCATTTAGGAACATTCAGGATCCAAATTTTGAGGCTTGCGTCCCTCTCTACTTTATTTAACTTCTGTATTTAGTACAATCTAATGGCAATTACAGAGCTTCTTGCGCAAGAAACCAGTATCAACATACTGTTGTGCAGAGGCCTGTACTTTACCCTGTTAAAGGTAATGAAACCCCAATTCAGTCTGGTGTATAAATTGTTGGTAAAAGTCAGCAAAAGTTGTGGACAAAGATTAGTACAAACTGAATGGCTTCACTAAAAGAACTATGCTAAGGGGTCTTGAAGGCTCCTAGTAAAGTCACAGATTTGGACATTGCTTATTTGAAGATAATTCCTGGAACCCCAGAATCCATCATGACACTGTTAGGTCTTCGTTGTCCTGATAGTGAAAGATTTCCTGACTAGGCTGAGTCAGAGAGAGGGAACATCACTGGCTTCAGCTAAATCCTGAACAGCACCTGCAATGTGAGTCTTAGGTTCCTGTTATCATCCCTTAATTAATAAGTCATTTTCCTTTCCTATCTCCTCTTTCCCATTTCTCTTTTTGCCTTCTGGAGTCTACAGGAAAACCTCTTTTCTATGGAGAAATGCCTATCTGAGTGGCCATACTTTTGCATTCCACTGCTTCCCGAGGAAGAGCAGCTGATCAAAGCTGCTGCATGTGCTGAAGGAAACCCGTCTTTCTCTCCACATTTTAATTTTCTTTTCTGTATGTCAAAAAAAAATTCTCTTGGTCCTGCAATCAGCTTTAACTCCACCAAGAAAGGCAACCCCATTGGAGCAGCCGCATAAAAAAACTGTTTGGGGAACCATGAGTATTGAATTTTGGAAATAAAGGTTCATCACCTTTATCAACAATGTTTAGAGAGTTTGGGTTGTTTTGAAGTCAACACAGGCATAAATGCTTTGGGGGTTCTAGTACATTGCAATATACTTCTCTCTTTCGCTGAAAGGGTCCACTTCCGCATCAGAGTGTTCTTCTGTAGTTAACGCCCAAGTTTGAGAACACTTTTTGTTTAAGACCTACATGAATTTTTGTGCAGCTATTTCAGCTAGCCTCCCCTGGATATATACAAGATGAAGTCCTGGTCCCACTGATGTCAATGGAAAAACTCCCATTGACTTCAGTAGGGCTAGGATTTCACCCACAACATGTAGTTTTCTATCCAACTTATCCCAGTAGACAATTAAAACTTGTCTTTGGGATGAAAGCTCAGGTACTCATTTCCTTAACTTTTCTCTTCTGTCTTGTTTTACACACAGGACCTGCCTTGACATGCAGAATAAATAAACACTAAATAAAAAATCCCACTACAATGTAGCCTGCTTTCTTTAAATCTTAGATGAAGTATTATGATGGTGCTGCATTGTTGATGAAACAAAGGTAATAATATTCTCTTCTTAGGTGGAAGACATAGTGAGTAGCTTATTAACACACTTTAAGCAAATTTGTGAGCATTCTTTTTGTGTGTGTGTACTATTTTGAGAAAGTTGGCATCATTTTTAAGTCATAGCCAAAAACATTTTTCAAGACTATTATCCTTTTCAGGTCCCAGTGTCCCTGGAGAACCTTCTGGATTCAGTTTACTGCCTTCCACGCTACGTGCCGCACGGTATTCTTTAAATTGCAGTTTCTACAAACTCATGTAAATATCTTGTGTCAGAGTGTTAAATAGTGCTGGTTTTAAGCATTAGTGTCATATTCCACAACACAGCTCTTAACATTTCCGAAAACTGGAAATTTTGAGCAGATTCTGACTTACTCTGGTTTAAATCTGAAGAAACTCCACCTACTGGAAGTAAAACTGTAAATAAAGCTATATTGGCTTGTTCCATTTCTTTGTTTGTTTTCATAGTGCAGCATGTTCTTTCACTTCTCAGATATTTATCTTACAGGAGGTACTGATAAATGATTCAAACATCAGACTTTTGAAGAGTGATTGCTAATCAGTGAATGCATTTCTCTATGGAAGAATGGTTATTTAACAAGCCATGATAAATCTGCTGACTATGCGCTATGTCTGGAAATTCAATCTGCTCACAGTTTGGGGGTCTTGGAACAGTGCTTATGTGCTGAAAATTCCAAACAACTGTGTAATTTTGCCTTTTTGTTTGTTTATTTTGTAGTGTTTGTACCTACCTTTCTTAGTTTCCTCATCAATTTTCCATAGGATACCAAAATCACAAGTAATGGCAGTATGAAACAGGTGGTGAAGAATGTAATAATGTAGGTGTGATCATTATAGGCTCCTGAATACCTGTATAAAACACAACATGTATTTTTAATATTACATTATTACGTCTTCATTTTGTTTTGGGGATCCTTTCATGTTCTCCAGTGATATCACGGGTGCTATGTGTGTGTGTGTGCATGCGTACGTGCGTGTGTGTGTGAGTTTGATGATAAAGCAAACCTTATATGTTATGCTGTAAGACTGTTGCTTTTGGAGATCAGTATAGTCTAACAACAAGACACTTAGTGGCAGTATCAGTATCTCTCACATACAGATATATTTTATAAATAGAATATAATCATAAAATATTGTGTGACCCTTTGAGATGAAGGGATCTATAGAAATATAACATTTTATTTTAGGTGGTTCAAGCCACCTACCTGTTGCATATTCTGGTCTAAGGGTACACATGCTTTTTTGCCGACGCATAAAAATGTCTATGAATAGTGTGGGCAAATACCTCTGTGGATGCACAAATCAGGACTTGTGCACATATTGGAGTTTGTGTGAGCACATAATTGGGCACACGATCTCCTCTGTGTATTTTCAGGCTCTCAGTTAGTGTAGCCTCTGTTTTTGTTTTTTCACTGATGTGCTATGGGAGTTACTTTACCAGTTGGGTTCACAGGTAGTTCCAATCTTGCTGGTGGTGTAGCTGCTCCAGCCCATGGTAGGAGGGATGGTCCAGATAAAGGAGAAGATCCACACGAAGATAATGCCCAGGGCTGCATGCTTCCCCCTCAGGCGCATATTTCCCAGTGGGCGACAGATCACAATGTACCGCTCAAAAGCCAGCAGAGCAAGAGACCAGAGACCAACGATTCCTGTAATGAAAATGTGCAGCTTGGTCAAAAAGAGGACATTACAATACCATCTTAGCAATAGCTCAAAAAGCAACCTCCATCCTACATCACAAGCCTTTGCTATTAGTTCAAGTGGATGTGGATGTGGATGTGGAAAAACATTGCCCCATATTTGAGTTTCATTTTAAGTGTGCAAAAGCTCTTAGACTGGACTACAGCTTTGGCCTTCTGTACACTGATTTAGAAAAACCAACCCACAGTGTGGATTGTTTTAATTGCATCAGATTTCTCCTCTTGTTCCTTGTGTGCCACAGAAAGATTTTTCTTCTCAGACTGCAAGGGAAGCCATGGGTGGCTTGTAAGAATAATTGGGTAAGATCTGTCTTAAAAAGCTGACTTTTCAAAAGTCTGAAACAGATTTAGCCTATTTGTAATTCAAACATTATGCAACTCTGTCTTACACGCGGCTGGCTGCTGCCTCAAGGAACCGTTCTACTACCCATGGATTGTAGATACTCCTTTTCCCCCAGACGTGTACTTCATGCACTAAGGACCCAGAGTAGTGAGGGTAGGAGCTGTCATGGGACACCTAGACCATGCAAAGCTTCCCCCCATGCTTGCCAGTTAAACCAGTTGTGGTGGGGCTGAGGGTCTTGTGGTGATCTTGGGATTCATTAAGTCACAAACCAGTGAATGAGAAAGGAATACAACTTTTATTAACAAAACTAGAGAGTATCTGTGGTGAACTGCTGTACAGAGCTGCACTGTTTTCTCAGACCACCTGCTTCCAGGGCACATCTCAGAATTCCTGTTTCGTAATACTGTCCCTTATGAGGGAGCTTCTCAAAATTGTAACGTTGCACAAACTTATTTCTACATCTTCCCCCTAAAAGAAAATTAGCTCTTATTTCTTATATATAGAAGAACTATCTAATAACACATACATTAAATTTGACCCAACTAATATGTTTCTGTAAACTATAATCCATATACAAAATGTAACATCTATCTAGAGAGGAGGGGTTACCTGCATACCACTCACTTTCCTCAAATACCCTTATGACGTTACCCAGGGTACAATCTGGAATGCTGAACAGCTGTGTCCCCTTAAGTGTCCAACCTGGGGTGTTTTTTACACTGCTTTGCTGTGAGAACAAAGCACTCCTGGTCCTGCTCACACACAGCCTCTAGCATGCAAAATCACTCCCAGCTGAATTACATGAATGCTTTGGCGAGCCACTCATGAATTACATACAGGGCAACACCAGCAAACTCCCAGTCCCAGACTTATCCCCAGAAATGTGCATCTTGTACTGCCCAGCTCTCTCCTTCTGGACAATACAAGCTCATAGAATGTTTGTCATTTCATTAATGGAAAATGATCTGGACCGGACTTATTATCTCAAGTGGAGGGTCCCAAACACTTCAATCCCAACACACACTGATTTAGGTAAAATGATAAAAGAAGTTTTTAACTATAGAAAGAAAGATTTTAAGTGACTACAAGTAATGAGGTATAAAATCAGAATTGGTTACAAAGACATTAAAAGATAATATGCAAACTAATGCCTAATTTAGTAAGCTAAATGGATTCAAAGCATAGGTTTTAATCTCACCATATGCTTACCACAGTCTGTATTGGCTGAAAAGCCTCCCAGCCAGGATGTTTCCTTTGTCTTTGAAATATAGTAGCTGCTGTGAGTAGAGCTGGTGGAGAGAGGTAATTTGTGTTGTGAGTGTCCTCCATTCTTATACCATTCTCTGCTCTTTGAGGATTATCTGCAGCTGGGGTTCAGGTGACTGGCAGCCAGTTTACATGGAAGATCCCAGCCAGAACTTAGATTCTCAGAGACTATTTCCCGGAGCCCCCCACATCCCTTCTGATTCGGGGCTCTGGGTTTCAGCTTCGAGGGGGGGGTCTCTTGGGGATTTAGTGGGGGAGAGATGTGGCTCAGGGCTTCAGCCCTGTGGGGGGAGGGGGCACCAGGGCTCAGGTGTCAACCTGGTGGGAGGCACCGAGGCTCCTGCGGGTTTGAAAATATTTACCGAAGCTCTGCTCCAGATGGCTCCAACTGAATTTAAGCCCTGCTCCCAGCTGTTCCATTGTCAATATGTAAAGTTCTCACTCACACCCTTCTTCCTGCTACAGAATGGCTGCTTAACTGGTGATAGTCTATAATAGTTCATCTGATTATGCTGATATTTGGATGGGGCTCTAGTGTGTCTTTGTCTCTGAAAAACTGGTTTGGGCCTGATTTTCTTAATCTTGGAGCATATTACAGCAATGTTATACAATAAAATCTTAACTTTACATACAATGTTGGCACACACATTTTACCAGGACAATAATGTTCAGCAGATTATGAGTTATCAAATGAAACCTCACAAGGCATACGTTGTACAAAATTTATCATACTCTGGTAAAAAGGGTGATGATAATGGTACAGATTGTCACAACCCCTTCTCCAGCCAGGTTAGCAAGTCTCTCTGAGCCTTTCAGGATGTTTGATCTCGCTTTCTAATAATCTCAGTATCAGCCTTTCATTAGGGTCTGAGTTCTCTTGTTGCTTGCCAGTTTATCCTTTGTCCATTGATGATAAACCATCAGTCAGTTAGTAAATGCCAGAATCCACATCCACTGTCACTGTTTTGGAAACTTCTGCAATTAATCTTAAATCCTTTTGATTAGTCCAAAATGTGTCTCCTTGTCTGTGTGGACTATGTAAGACCTTGGATGCAGCAGTTCTTTAATGGGATCCATTTGGCTCCAAATATTAGAGATGTAATTCCTCAGGCACACTCTACTACCTAGGTTAAGAGTTGGGCGATCATGGGCTTTTTTTCTCAAAATATTTCTGCTTCCACTTCTGATTTCCTTTAATCTTTCATATGGTTTCATTGTCCGGAGATTTCAGCAAGTTACCAGAGATTGGTAAATTAGATCTGATCCTTCCCATTAACAGCTGAGCTGAAGAAGAGCTATTCAAATGCCCCCACTATCAAAAGTCTTTTTTTCATAAGGTTCTTTACTGTCCATATAGACCTTTGCACAAGTCCATTTCATTGGGGGTAATTTGAACTTGATGTTTTGTGATGAAAATCCCAATTTGTGGCAAATTAACTAAAATCTGTGCTGGAAAATTGCCGCCCATTATTGCTAAAGACTTCATCTGGAATGACGTGTCTTGAAAATATTCCCTTCATGCTGGCTGTCACTGACTTACTACTAGTACTGTGCCGTGTGCAGACATCTGGATACAGAGAATAATAATCTGTGACTATTAAATCATTCTTTGATTTGCTAGGAAAATAAATCAGTGCCTACTTTCTCATAAGGCCTTTGTGGCACTGTGCGAGGTCTCAGTAGCTCTGCCTGTTGGCATGGCTTTTAGTTCAAGCAGAAAAAGCAGTTTCCTACTGCATTAGTAATCTTGTGTTTGATCCGCAGTCAATACATCAGCTCTCATCTGTGTTCCCTCTAAGCTGCGCCCTGGGGTGGCCGCCCAGGAATGTTTGAAGAGCCGCGCAGTTGATTAACAGAGCCGCTCACATTCAGCCTGCAGCATGTATTCAGGTCCCCCTCCCCCCTGTGCTTCACGTTGTTCCTGCCCTCTGCCTTGGAGCCCCTGCTGCTCCTGGGACCCTTCTGCTGGCTATGCAGAGTGTGTGTGTGTGGGGGGACGAGTGGGGGTGCTGATGTCAGGGTGTTCCCCTCCACCCGCCCCTGTACCCCAGCAGGGGAGATGGGCCAGCCTCACCCAGGACTCCGAGCACAGACGGTGAGTGAGTGCCTTTACCTTAAAGAGACAGCACACGGTCTCTCACAGACTTCCCCAGCACACACAATCTCTGACTGTCGCTCTCGCTCTCTCTCTCACACACTCACCTCCCAACACATACGTGTGTTGTTGTTGTTGGTTGTTATTTGGTAGTTCCTGCAATGCACATATAGTCTCTGTAATTTTATTTTTTCAAATTGTGTTATTTTAGTTTTTTGACTGGTCTATGCATTTCATAATTTTTATTTCTCTCTTACCCTTAAATTTAGTTCTTTGAGTAGTGAGTTCTAAAATGCCTAACCTGTCCTGGCTGGAGTAATTATCCCTATGGTAATGTCTTAAAAATCTATATTGTATCTAGGTTTTTTGTTTCTACTGGTGGTGCACATGCACACTGTACCGCAGTGCACATAACAAAATTTATTCCGCACCTGGATGGAAAAAATTAGAGGGAACATTGCCTCTCATGCCCATTGGTTGCACTCCTTCTATAGCATTTCTTTCTGGAAATGTATTGGTATTACAATCCTGCTGCCCTTGAAAATCACTCAATCTGTCACAGTAAGTCCATGTTTGCAGCTCCAATAGTGAGAGCCCTGTGTGGATACAAATTTATACCCTCGGATGTGGATATCTGCGGATATAAATTGGAACTGCAGGGCTCTCCCGGGAACCACAGCAGTGAAAGGAGCAGAACGTGGGGCCACTGCTCCCAGGAGCCAGCGCCCCATGCCAGCAACTCTTCCAGTGCAGCTGTACCCCTGTCCCCATTCCTTCAACGCTGCCATCTGTATCTCCTGTCTGGGGATGTGTGCACCGCTTGCACACTCTAGTGTGACCAGGCCTGGTGCCCACCCCAGTGGGCAGGGCTGAGGGCAATAGAGCCACTCTGGAGGAGCTGCCAATGCAGAACGATGGCTCCCGGGAGCGGTGGCCTCATGCTCCGCTCCCTTCACCTCTGTGGTTCCCGGGAGAGCTCTGTGGTTCCGCAGATACCAATTTATATCTGTGGATATCCACATCTCTGAGTATAAATTTGTATCCATGCAGGGCTCTACCAATAGTCTCTTATACTTGGACAGCAACTGCATATTTCTTCAAGCAACTCTTTAATTATCACATTAAGGATCTCCAATGATTCATCTTTCACCGTTTCCCCTCTTGTTTGTTGCAGTTTTTTGTTAGCTACAGGAACTGACTTTACAATCAGATCTATACAGGCCTGCATCTCTATCTCTAAGGTCTTCTCTGGCTTTGTAATGAGAGTCACTACTTAGGAAAGTGCATCGCAGTAAACATGAATTTGCTGGGTGTGTAGGTCACAACCAAATCATACTCTTGCTGCTTTATCGTCTACTTCAGATACAGTCATTTAGCAGTTTGCCAAATAATGCTATGAGAGGCTTGCTGTCTGTTTCAACATCCACTGTCTGGCCATAAATATATTGCTTGAATCTCTCACAGGCAAACAATATTCCTAAAAGCTCGTTCTCAATCTGGGCATATCTGGTTTCCACATCAATCAGTGACTTGGATTTGTACGCCGCTGGTTGCCAACAATCATCGTCTTTCTGTAAAATCACTGCACCTAACCCAGACTGTGAAGCATCTGCTGAAATTTTAATAGGCCTGCTTGGTGCATAGAACTTCAACACTGGCTCTTGTATGAGCTGTTGTTTCAAACCTTCTCTGTGATTCCTCCTGTTCAGCACCCCATTACCATTCATTTTTATTTTCTAGAAGTTTCTCCAAAGCTGCTGCTTTTGTAGATAGATTAGAGATGAATTTTCCAAGATAATTAACATTCCCAGAAACCGTTGGACATCTTTCTTTGACTGGGTACACGGCATCATTTCAGTGGCTGGAACATTCCTCCTGTCGGGTTTTACACCTTTGTTGGAAATAGTATCTCCAACAAAAGTCAGTTCTGGAACCCCTAAAACACATCTCTCCCTATTTAGTTTCAAGTTTGCAACTCTAGCTGCATCCAAAACTTCCTGAAGTCTACAATAACACTCTTCGTTAGTTGAACCCCAGATTATGATATCATCCATTGACATGTTGAGACATTATATATCATAGGTATGGTTTTGTGGTACACTTCTGGTGCTGAAGCTATTCTGAGGGTAGACATAAGAATCTGTATCTTCCAAATGAGATATTAAATATGCATAATTTTTGAGCTTTCTTCCATTAATTGTTCCTGCCAAAATTCTGAGGAGGAATCCAATTTACTGAAATATTGTGCATTCTCAAATTGAGCAATAATCTCCTGTCTGGCTGGCAGTTTGATATGTTCTCCTTTTATAGCTTTGTTGTGGTCTCTCAGATCTAAGCCCATGTGTAGTGGGGTGTTGTTATTCTCCACAGTGACTAGGAAGCTCACTCATTCTGTTGGCTCCTCAATTTTTTGTATGATGTACATTGCTTCCATTCTTATGAGTGCCACCTTATGTTTATCACTGTGTTCAAATGGCACCTTTCTACATGGATGGATAACTGGAGGGATCAGCTTGTTTATCTTGATTGACTGTTCACCCTGCAAGCAAGCAATCATGATATTCCCGAATGAGTGCCTCATAGCCAGGTTCAGTATGATCTTGTTGTGAGAGCACCCATTTTACCAGACTGAGATTTTCACAGGCACCCAGGCCTAAAATTGGTGTCACCTGCTTTGATACTACAAGGAACGGAAGCCTGTATGTGGTGCTTTTATATTTGATGCTACTGATGCGCCTCCACTTTACTGCAAAAAGAACAGGAGTACTTGTGGCACCTTAAAGACTAACAAATTTATTTTAGTATGAGCTTTCGTGAGCTGCAGCTCACTTCTTCGGATGCATAGAATGGAACACACAGACAGGGGATATTTATACATACAGAGAACATGAAAAGGTGGAAGTATGCATACCAACAGGCAGAGTCTAATCAATTGAGATGAGGTATCGTCAGCAGGAGGAAAAAAACTTTTTGAAGTGATAATTAAGATGGCCCATAGAAGGTGTGAGGAGAACTTAACATAGGGAAATAGATTCAATTGGTGTAATGACCCAACCATTCCCAGTCTTTGTTTAGGCCACAGTTAATAGTATCTAGTTTGCATATTAATTCAAGTTCAGCAGTTTCTCTTTGGAGTCTGTTTTTGAAGTTTTTTTGTTGCAAAATTGCCACCTTCAAGTCTGTCACTGAGTGGTTAAAGAGGTTGAAGTGTTCTCCCACTGGTTTTTGAATGTTATGATTCCTGATGTCAGATTTGTGTCCATTTATTCTTTTGCGTAGAGACTGTCCGGTTTGGCCAATGTACATGGCAGAGGGGCATTGCTGGCACATGTTGGCATATATCACGTTGGTAGATGTGCAGGTGTACGAGCCCCTGATGGCGTGTCTGATGTGATTAGGTCCTATGATAGTGTCACTTGAATGGATATGTGGACAGAGCTGGCATCGGGCTTTGTTGCAAGGATAGGTTCCTGGGTTAGTGTTTATGTTGTATGGTGTGCGGTTGCTGGTGAGTATTTGCTTCAGGTTGGGAGGCTGTCTATAAGCGAGGACTGGCCTGTCTCCCAAGATCTGTGAGAGTGAGGGATCATCTTTAAGGATAGGTTGTAAATCTTTGATGATGCGCTGGAGAGGTTTTAGTTGGGGGCTGTAGGTGATGGCTAGTGGTGTTCTGTTATTTTCTTTTTTAGGCCTGTCCTGTAGTAGGTGGCTTCTGGGTACTCTTCTGGCTCTGTCAATCTGTTTTTTCACTTCAGCAGGTGGGTATTGTAGTTTTAAGAATGCTTGATAGAGATCTTGTAGGTGTTTATCTCTGAGGGATTGGAGCAAATACGGTTGTATCTTAGAGCTTGGCTGTAGACAATGGATCGTGTGGTGTGTCCGGGATGGAAGCTGGAGGCATGTAAGTAAGTATAGCGGTCAGTGGGTTTCTGGTATAGGGTGGTATTTATGTGACCATCGTTTATTAGCACAGTAGTGTCTAGGAAATTTACTGGTACACTTGTTCCAGCATAACCAATTATATTTATATTTGTTGGTCCTAGTTTTGGTCTATTTTCAGTCCCTCATAATCTTGTTCAGATAGATTATTAACCTGAGCTCCTGTATCCAGTATGAGTGGAATATTTGCTTCATTCACTTTTATTGGCAGCATCTGGACCATCTCATCAGTTTTGCTTGATCCCAGCACATCTATGTGAAACTCCTCAACCAGGTTGTTTTCAACTACATGCACTTGACTTTTCTGAGATTTGCAGCATTTTGTAAAATGATTATTTTTTTTCACACTTATGCCAGAGTTTCCCAAAGGCAAAACAATGTTTGGGGCCTTACTGAGATCCAAATCTTCCACATAACCGCCTGTACCCAGTCTCCCTGCTAGCAGTGGTTTTCATAGCTGGTAGTTCCACTTTTTAATTTGACTCTTTCTGACTATATTCTTTTGTACTTGGTACGTGTATAACCCCTTCTGATTAATTCAGCTCTTTGGTTTGTGCTTTCACAATTTCTGCCCCCCCCCCCTGAATATCTGTAGAGCTTTTTTTCAAGTTAAATCCTTCACAGAGCAGTCTGTCTCTTAACACATTGTCTTTAGTATCAAAAATGATTCTGTCTCTAAGCAGCGACTCTGTGAACTCACCAAAGACACAGGTTTTACTGAGTTTCCTTAATTTTGTGACATATTGCTCTATGGTGTCATCAGGTTTTTGCATGCAGGTAAAAAATTTCTCTCTTTTAAGGTGCTGGTCTACACTAGGGGGCGGATCGATCTAAGATACGCAACTTCAGCTACGTGAATAGCGTAACTGAAGTCAAAGTATCTTAGATCGATTTACCTCTCGTCCTCACGGCGCGGGATCGAAGTCTGCGGCTCCCCCTGTTGACTCCACTACAGCCATTCACGCTGGTGGAGTTCCGGAGTCGACGGGAGCGCGTTCGGGGATCAATATATCATGTCTAGATGAGATGCGATATATCGATCCCCGAGAAATCGATCGCTACCCGCCGATACGGCGAGTAGTCTAGATGTACCCTAAATGTTTCATTCCTTTCTGGCATGCAATGTTCCACAAATTTAGTAAATATTTTACTTAACTTCATGCTTTTACCTTCTTCAAATTTAAAGTTGTTATAAATATCTGGTGCTTCTTCCATAACAACATGCAAAAAGATTGATTTCACTTTATCTCTTTTTTCATCTTCTCCTATGAAAGACAAATACAATTCAAATCTCTGTCAGAATTTATTCCAGTTCTCTGCAATATTGCCTGACAATTGCAGATTGGGTGGAGGTTGCAACACATCCATATTTGGCTTTCTTCTCTTCTTAAGCTAGACAAGCTACAATTGTGCTCATAAAATACATCCAAAAGCCTTTGTTCTTCTCTGTTTACTTTTCCATGTGCTCCCCTTTCCTCCGCTTTTGTTTCAAACACAGGAGTTAACCTCAAAATGACTGCAGTCTCTTTCTCATGCAGCAGTTCTGACACCATGTAATGATCTTGGGGTTCATTAAACAACAAAGCAGTGAATGAGAAAGGTATACAATTTCTGTTTAAAAAAACTAGTGTGTCTGCGGTGAACTGCTGTACACAGCTACACTGTGTCCTCAAATTTCCTTCCAGGGCACATCTCAAAATTCCTATATTCATAATACTGTCTCTTAAGAGTGAGCATCTCTAAATTGTAATCTTGCACAAACACATCTCTACAGGTTTGGCCCTGTACATTCACAGCAATCCTTCCCAAAAGTTTTTGACTCCCCCCACACTGCCAATTACATTTGCAGAACTTTATGCCCAAAGATGAATGGATTTTTTTTAAGTTGTAGTGCAGGCCATAGTACTCCTATATCTCCTCATCTAAGCTCAAGACCTGGAACCAACAACTCCTGAGTTAATGACGTTTGCTCTGCCATGACATTCCTTGTCCTGTTATCCCATGTGAGATAATACTTCATAGGGAGGTATGTGGAAAGGTTTAATTAGTCAGTTTTTGTAGAGCACTTTGAGGAAGAAGAAAAAAATTACAGAAGTGCTAAATAATAGTACTAATTACCTAGTAAGGGCCTGTAAGTGATCTTGTGTAGTTTGGACTTATTCTATTTGGCAAAATAAAATTGCTATAAACAAATACAATCCCCTGACTGTATAATTTTCACACTTTGAGGTACTTAATATTTCAGAATAATCCAAGAAAGTTGGCAGGTTCAGCTATTCCCAGTCTCCCTTATGCTATCTGGCAACTTCTAGAATGGACGAGCTGTCAGTGGAGGGCAAGGGACCTTCCTGATGGGTCACTCACTGCAGGCTGCTCTCATCCATCAGTATGGATGGTTACGGCTACACACCAATATTTCTGACTTCGCTCTCTAGCACTGTCCTTGAATACGAGAGCTGACCTGATTAGGAGATTACCACTGCTATGTGACTTCAAAATAATGATACCCAGCTATAAAACAGCAAAGAGAGAAAAAGCCAGTTAGAATGCAGGAATTTATTTTTTTTGTATGGGATGCCTCAGGTTAATTCCTAATCTGGGCTGAAGACCTGGTAGGTGAGGGGATGTATTTAGGGAGAAAAGCTATAGCTTGCTAGGTTTACTATTCTTTTTCAGTTTTTAACATACTTATATTTAGTAAAGTAACACAACAAGAAAGGGTCATGAAAAATGACTGATTTGAAATAGATACTGTCGAAATTAGTTTCTGATCTTTGTTTATAATACTGCATACTATGTCAGAGATTACTATTGCAGCAGTAGCACAATCCTGCCCAAACTATAGGAAGATACTCACAAAATAAGAGGAGTTTCACTATCAAAACGTTTTTTTTATACTTTGTGAACAGCAGGTGCATGCTAGCTCTCACTCTGCCTCACACATACACACCATGAAAATTGTTAAATATTGTTGTTAAAATATTTTACTACAATTGTTTTACAGAAAAATATAATCAAGCATATGTTAAAGATACTGATCTGCTATATGGACATTCAATGAGCAACATGCACTCCGCAAGCCACATCAACTACAGAACATAATTTATGGGAAAGAGCCAGTGAAATCATTTGCATGTAAAGTCAGTGACTTTATAAAGTTGCAGTGTACACAACCACTTTGATGTTTCTGTTTGAGTCTAAACCTACACAACACAGATCTGAGCCTGAGGGAAACTTCTTTTCTTAAGGCCTCTATTAACACAAATGAACATGCAAATATAAACAAAGTTAAGCTTACCAAAGAATGTGATGGCAAATCCCTCCAGTACACAAGCCCAATGTCCCATATAAAAATAGCCTTTTATATTGGTAAAAAAGCTGATTGTGCCACCAATCAATGAGACCAGAAAATCAGCTATAGCCAGGTTTACTATGACATAATTGACAGGTTGTCTCAACTGTTTGAACTTAAAAGTCACCAATATGACAGCAAAATTTTCGGAGAGTGACAGAGATGTCACCAAGAACATTAATGCAGCTAGAAGCTGGAAGTTCCAGGGCTGGATGAATTCCAGGGGGTGGTGGAAGGGATCCCAAGGTGTGGAGCTTGCGGTAGGAACAGAGAGCAGAGACTCATTTTCAGGTGCTCTGAACACATCCATTTCTTTCTCTCCTTCGCCAGAGAAGGGAAGGATCTCAGATAGTATTTGATTGTATAAGGGGTAGATATTCAGGTTAAAAGGAAGAATTTGCCATCCCCAACAGACGTTTAAACAAAAGCTCCATGAATCTTCCTTTCCAAATGAAGTCTAGGAAGTAAAAGTTTTGGCTAGAGGAAAGTTTAGTGCTGTGCATGGGAAGTACAAGCAGGGGGATCTCTGACAAGAAATGTAGTCTTCCTTTCACTGCAGCTGTTATTGTAACCACGTCTGCAATAAAGCCCAACTACAGGAGCAGCAGGATTTCTCCTTCTGACACAGCCAAACACACTTCTAATCATCCCTGTTCTGTGGGGGAAGATGAGGCTGTGGCTGGAATCCCTCTCTGCCAACCAGCCTTGTAAAAATGAAACAATCCCTTTGTTAGTGAGGGAGGGGCAATCTTCCTCATGTTTCTCTCTGCTGGAAGCACAACAGAGTGGAGCCTCCTTTCTTACTTCCCTCTGCTTGAGAAAGGGCAGACCTGACAACATTAGGTGGCATGCCAGAGCAGGCATAAAATGTGGCAATGATACTGCAGTGTAAAATTGTCCAAATCTAAGCTACTCTGATTGCTAACTTACATTCCCTAAAACTGAAGCGACATAAGACCAGTTACCCATAGTATTCATCATAATTTCCTTAGTCATTTTCCACTGTACTGTACACATTTCTTTTCAGTAAGGGGTTTTTACTGATTTTGTAACAAAAACATACAAAGAGTTATATTTTCAACACCAAACCGGCATATACTAATTAAGGGTCAAGTTCTGCTTCCTTACTCACACTGAGTTGCATCTTACTTCTTGAGTAATATACTTCTGCACCCATTGAGGCTACCTGACAAGTAAGGCTACTGCTCAGCAGGAATAAGGGTGGCAGACTCTATTCCTCAAGAAGAATATCTGTTTTTCCCAAATATTTTTAGCAAGTGGCACCAGGATGTCTTGTGTGTGTCACACGCTTATGATTTAATTGCTTAAAATCATTAACTATGTAAAATACGGGGGGAAATAACTTGACACAATCACCAGATTCTATGGATCAGATCCTCAACTGTTGTGAAATGGTATAGTTTCTTTGAGGCACTGCAGCTACATCAGTTTATACCAGTTCAAGCTCTGACACAATATGCAAAAAGAAACAGCAAATCTCAGATACTGTACACACATTAGTAACTGCAAATACAAAATTTGCAAACACACATGAGCAAATGAAATTGGTATGTCATGACCACTGATTAGTAGCATATGGAGCAGGGGTGGCCAACCTGTGGCTCCGGAGCCGCATGCAGCTCTTCAGACATTAATATGCAGCTCCTAGTATAGGCACCAACTCTGGGGCTGGAGCTACAGGTGCCAACTTTCCAATGTGCCGGGGAATGCTCACTACTCAACCTCTGGCTCTGCCCCCACTCCACCGCTTCCCTCCCCCTCCCCTGAGCCTGCAGTGCCCTTGCTCCTCCCCCCTCCATGTCCCAGAGCCTTCTGCATGCCACAAAACAGCTGATTAGAAGGGAGGGGGAGGTGCTGATTGGCAGGGCTACCGGTGGGTAGGAGGCGCTGGGAGAGGGGTCGGGGAGCTGATGGTGGGCTGACATATTACTGTGGCTCTTTGGCAATGTACATTGGTAAATTTTGGCTTCTTATCAGGCTCTGGTTGGCCACACCGATATTGAGGAACCCTAAAAATCAGTCATATACCTCTAAAAAAGATGATCAGATGCCCGGTCTCTAACTCATCTTTATTCATCACCATTATGATTATTTATTAGTTATGTTACTCTTTCCAAGCTGGCCAGCTCAGTTTCCCATTTCAAACCAGTGCTCTGATGCCATAGGGATGGGTACTCTGAAGCTGCTCTAAATTATATCACAAGTCGGGACGCCACCGAACAGCCTGAGAATATGGAGATTATTTATTTATTTATTAGTGTTCTACTGAGATAGTGCCTAAGGATCCCAATCAGGAATCAGAGCACCAATGTACCAGTCTCTGTACAAACCCAAAAGCAAAGACAGTTCTTCTTAAAGAGCTCACAGTGTAGGATTTTGACACTACAACAGGTGAATAAATGGCAAGGTTTAGGGGGCAGTAAGGACAAAGTAATATTAAAATGTATCTGCATAAGTTAGTGGTGTCAGTAGTCACAGGAATACGAGGGTCTAAACCCCATGGGGACATGATAAAAGGGTCAGCCATCTCTACTAGCAAGTGCTGGAAACAGTCTTCCCTGTAGATAATGCAGGGAAGAGGTTCTCTTTTCCTCAGAAGATAGGATTTGGAATTTTAAGTTTAACTTCATTTCATTTTTCCATTCACTTTTTTCATAGCATTTTCATATGTGGCATTACTGATCACAGTGGGATTTTTGTATATTGTTAACTAAAACAAACAGAATGTTTTTTTGGTTGTTTTTTTTAAAGAGAGAGTGAAGTATAAGAATTTCTAGACATGATGATGGAAAGATGGTGGGGAAGATGCTAAAATATTTTTCAACTCAAAAGTATCAAACCCATCTTCCATCATTTAAAATAATAATATTTTTATTGACAGAGCATCAGGATACACTCAGTTGAAGTGGGTGGACAATACACAAACAGATCGAATCTAATAGCACAAACATCATAAATAATTTAAAGCTAACTAAAATATTAAAAAGCAAAAGGTGGCAAAATACACTGGTTAAAATTGACGATCCAGGTGCTCAGCTGGTGTAAATCACCATAGCTCCATTGACTATGTCAGTTCATGACAGCTGAAGATCTGGCCTGGGAATTTATAATTAATGTTTAATATTAGCATGTTATTTAAAATGATGTAACATCAATTTAAATGCTATTAGCTGTGAGAATGAAACCAAACCCTGATACTGTCCGTTTAGCTTTTTTTCACACACTGCATGCTGTTCCTCATACTGAGTGAGTTTTTATCCTGAAAAGTAATTTTTGTAAGTGGGATTTAGCTTACATTGGAGGAGATTAGTTCATAGCTAGAGTTGCATGACAGTTACAAATCTCTTGACTATATGTTGATCGTTTCTGTTTGGGCATTTTTATGCTGTTGCTGTATTGTACTGCTAATTTGTATCACTGGTAATTTTAGCTACAGTTTACATTTATTCCCTTCTGTCTTGATATTGTGCTACCTTTTTTGTTTAACATTCTCAGAAATTTGGTTTCACATGTCTCATTGTCTTGGTTACCTATATTTTGTTTGTCTTGTTCTCCTTCTTTGGTAGGTCTAGTTTATAATTGATTATGATTCCCCATGATGTGTATTTTTATTAATTTTTACAATACATACTTGCTGTATCCTGGAGTGGTTCTCCTGTCTTGGTGTGTTACAGCTAGAGATGAACGAATACTGGATTTTTCAAAATTATTTTATTTTATTTTTGATCACTGGAAATTCTAGGGTGGAAAAAACAGTTTCAGATAGAATTGAAAATCTTTTTTTTTAAATTTTCGGCAAAATGTTTTGTTTGACCTAAAATGAAACACTTCGTTTAAATTTTGAGCACTTTTGAGCATTTTAAATTTTTTAAAATAAAATTTCTAAGCAATAAGTAGTTTTGAATTGAAAAAGCAAAACATTCAGTTTAGAAAATGTCAAAATGTAACATTTTGAATTTTAGATTTTGTTTTAGAGTTTTTTTGTTTTGTTTATTGGTTGGTTTATTTTTACCAAAACAATTCACCAAAAATCAACACAAATTCGTAGAACTATTTGGTGTTGCCAAGTCTGCATTTTCCGCTGAAAAAGTTTTCATAAAATTATTTTATCCAGCTCTAGTTATGGCTCTTATTTTGCGGATCACTCTTTCATCCAAATAATACAGCCATACTTGATTTCTCTGTTGTTGGGTCTTTTTGTGAGAC
The DNA here is from genome assembly GCF_020497125.1 of Mauremys mutica. Lineage (NCBI taxonomy): Eukaryota > Metazoa > Chordata > Testudines > Geoemydidae > Mauremys > Mauremys mutica. The sequence goes on from NC_059078.1 coordinate 101,415,946, forward strand.
TATGTTTCTTGAAAATTAATAAAGAATAAATTTTAAAAAACCAAAGCAATGCTTTAAGAACACTGGTCTACGGGGGGGTGGGGGCGCTGTTCTTCATTGTTGTCATTTAAAGAGACAGTTCTGCAGCTATTTTCTTACATTTTCACAACCAGGAAGTATACAAGATTATTTAGTTCCTTTTATAAAACAAATACCCTGAATTGTTTCTCCTGATGTTAAGTTTTTCCACTTCCATTAATGGTCAGTCTTCTCTTCCTGGCCTTTCACGAGTCTTTTCTTTTGCTGTGCACATAAACTGTTAACATTTCCACAGTAATGTGAACTGTCCTGTCATGTAAAAATTTATCATGTCCCAGATTTTTAGCCCATTCCTGCAGTCTTTGCTTTACCTGGAATAAGTGCTAGGGACTGACTTGTTTCTTTACCAAAGACCCTGGTGACTAATACTACTTATATAAAGTAAACAAAGAGGGGAGATTGCAGGCAGGAAAAGACCTTCAGTCTGTGGCTAAATTGCTGTTGATTTGAGCAGGTGACAATAAGGTCAGAGGTAAGGAGCGGATGTAAATAACATTTGTGTAAAATGTGCTCAGTAATTCCAACGGTAAGACAAATTCAGGGTGATAAGAACTGTGCTAACTGAGATCAAGTCCGTTGTCTGGAATTGTACATGGCAGTTTGTGAACTTGGGCTGAATTTACCAGTCCCAGGAGACCTAGAGAAGGGAATGGGATATTAAATCAATGTGATACTAGTAATGGTATCTTTGAATTACTTCAGTCTGTGAAAGTCAGTCCCACAGGATACTACTCTGTAAACAGCCATGGCCTTCACTCACATAAGTGGCTGTGAAGTATTTGCTTTGTCCAATCAAGTGTTTATGAAAGCAGGTTGGGCTCTTAGTTCTGCTGAGGTTATGTGTAAATCTGGAAAAAGTGGAGGAATTTACTTTTGATGGGAACAAACTACTTACAATGTTGGTGATGCTTAACCATGTCAGTAAATGCCCTCACCACCCCATTAGTTAATTTTTATTTTCATAGCTTCACCGGGGGCTAATCCGCTCTTCATCTCCCTGGATATGGAGGCCCCCTTGCACAGCCAGTGTAATTCCACTGTAGGTGTACAATCTCCCCCCACTCTCCCCAGCACAAATGGGAAGCATGTGGGCAGCGCCATCCCTCTGTGCCATCTGGCCTCCTCTCCTGTACACCTAGCCAGCCACGTGGGCCTATGCAGAACTAGTAGACAGAGCCTAGTTGATTTGTGGCTTTGGGGAAGTCTGGAGAGAGCAGTCTCTACACTCCCACAACAAGTACAGGAATTGTGATGTCCCTGGCCCTTGTGCAGAAAACTGAAGTTGGGGATGGCTACTTGCACCCTCCCTCAGCCCCACACAACTATAGCAGCACCATAGGGAATCTGGCCAGAAGGACAAGATCCAGCTTGTCCTGATTCGCTTGTGAAAGCTAATGGGATCCAATCTCAGTGTTGTTTGTCAGTAGAACAGTTTATGTTTGTAGAGAAAACAGCTCAAGTGAAACTGTCTATCCTGATTTGTTGTGTACAATTGGGTTTCATGGTATTTTTTGACCGAGGCGGGGCGAGTATCAGAGATATTATGTATTTACTTCTTGCAACCAAGAATTAAAGCAGCTCTGAGAAAAAAACATTTAAATTGCTATTGTATTATTTGACTGTATAACATGCCATCTGTAATTTCTTATGTCATTTCCACAGCCTGCAGGAAAAGACCGTTAGAGCCTGTGTACACTTAATTGTCAAGTAGGTAAGGAGCGTGAAATAGCCCTGAGGAATTAATAGTGCGAAGCTTATGATCACACTGTGCATGAACATTCAGGGGTTGTTCAACTAGGCAAACAGAGACACAAACATTGCCCCAGATTTAACAGAGGGGTTTGTAGAGAGAGTGTCATGGATTATCAGATCATCATTAAACTCCCTAGTCTCCTGTCACTTGTCTGATATATTTTATCAGGATCGTCATATAATTCAGATGCCTAAGGTTATATGCCAGTTGTACCATGTTGCTCCTTGACAGTTTAGCACAGGGGTGGGCAAACTTTTTGGCCTGAGGGCCACTTCTGGGTGGGGAAATTGCATGCAGGGTCATGAATGTAGGGCTGGAACAGGGGCTTGGGGTGCGGGAGGGAGTGCAGGGTGTGGGATGGGGTACGGTGTGCAGGAAGGGGCTTGGGGCAAGGGGTTGGTGTGTGGGGTGTACAAGGGGGCTCAGGGCAGGGGGTTGGGGTTCAGGAGGGGTGTGGGGTGTGGCAGGGGGCTCAAGGCAGAGGGTTAGGGGGCTCAGGGCAGGGGGTTGGGTGCAGCGGGGGCTCAGGGCAGGAGGTTGGGGTTCAGGAGGGGTGCGGGATGTGGCAGGGGGCTCAAGGCAGAGGGCTAGGGGGCTCAGGGCAGAGGGTTGGGGTGTGGAAGGGGGCTCAGGGCAGGGGGTTGAGGTGCAGGAGGGGTGTGGCAGGGAGCTCAGGGCAGGGGGGTGGGTGCAGCGGGGGCTGGGGTGCAGGCTCCGGCCTGGCACTGCTTACCTGGAGCAGCTCCGGGGTGGCAGCGCCATGCAGCAGGACTAAGACAGGCTCCCTGCCTACCCTGGCCCAGCACCACTCCCAGAAGTGGCCAGCACCACATCCCTGCGGTCACTGAGGGGTGGGGGGAAGAGGGCTCCACGCGCTGCCCTCGCCTGTGGGTACCTCCCTTGAAGCTCCCATTGGCTGCAGTTCACCATTCCCGGCCATGGGAGCTGTGGGGGGTGGTGCCTGCAGGCAAAGGCCGTGCACGAAGCCCTCTCCCCACCCCAGCCCCCCCGAGGGACCACAGAGAAGTGGTGCCGGTCACTTCCGGGAGCAGCACGGGGCCCACAGCACCATGGGGGGTGGCAATCCCACGGGCCGGATCTAGCCCACGGGTTGTAGTTTGCCCACCACTGCCTTATGGCCTTAAGGTTAAAAGGAGTCACCAAGGACTGATGCTCCTTGGTGATGGCTTATTTGCGCAGGAGGAGTTGCTGCCTCATCACAGAACTGTTAATGGAAAACCACCAAAGACAACTGCAAACAATTTAAACCTATTGGAGGGTTGTTCTGTTGTTTTTTTTTTAAAGACCATTATAATAGACAGCGATCACCCTGCCTATGAAAAAAGATAAGACTGTCTCAGTAGTACAGAGCACTCTGGATCTGTTTACTGAGGAGCCATTTTGTTGAGCAAAGTGTTTTTCATGGAAGATTGGATCCTAGCTCCTATGAAGCCTGCCAGCTCTACAATGGACTGAACTTTGGAGAGAAACCCTACTTTATTAGATAGGAAAGTTAACTATTAATAAGTTCAGGCCCTAGTTTGCATTTTATTATTTTGTTTTGTATTGTAAGCATTTGTTTCCATCACTCTCTCTTGTTTCTAAGGGAATGGCTATTCCTTCTTTTGTTTCATTACAAGTGCTGTGTGCTTATCCCAGAGCCGTGATTTTAAGGTAAAACTGGTAAACTGGGATACACTGCTTCTTTGGAGGCAGAGGACCTGGGATTTCTGTGAGTAGGCAGTGCAGCAGCTAGGTATCATAGGGGAACAATTCAAGGGTATTAGGGACTGGAGTGCACCTCTTGTTAACTTGTCAGGCAATGACAGTGCTGGCATAGCGTGGAGGAGAGGGCTTGAGTGGCTGAAAGGCTACTGGTGTTAGGGAGCTAACATTCTGTTATGACAAGCAAGAATCCCTCATTCTGGAGGCAGGAGTAACAAAGTGACTCGCAGACCTGGGTACCCTGAGAACCATCACAAGCATGACTTTGCTTTTCATTATCTAAAAGTAGAATATGAAAAATAGTGACGTTAAAGCTTAATATTCTTGTGTGGTAAGAAGATTAGTCTGGAAACAGCAAATTATTAACCCAGGGAAACTCATTCTAGATGCAGTACCTGGTTTACAAAGAAATGCTGCAGAACTCGTTTTCTATCTGCTGTGATATGGAGGCAGAAGGAGTCTTGGGTCTTACTGAGGGTCAATGACTCAGCAAAATAATAACATCCATTCTCCTCCTAGATTTTTCTGCAACCACTGGAACGCTCATCCTCCTTAAAACTGAAGGGGACTGGACCAAGGGTTCATCCATTAATCAGTATAGGGGACCATAAATACAAGATACATTGACATAGGGCCAAACAAAGAGGGGCCTTAAATTTGACTTGTCACAGTTCATCTCTTCTTGAGTATCTGAGAACAGTTTGTTCAAGAGGCTTGAGAGTGTATGAACATTCAACTGTGGCTTTTACTTTTGTTAAATCAAAACATATGACAATTGGGGAAAAGAGCTGCGCAAATGTTCCTGGACTTACCGTTACTAAGAAACATGTTGTGTAAAGAATTAAGGGAAAAAGATGAAATAAAACACGTAATCCAGTAAAAACAGACATTTGGAACCAAAATGTGGACCTATTTCCTAAGAGATGTTGTGGAAACCTCACTGGGAAAAGCACTTGACAATACCCTATAGGAAACTGTTGGCAGGGAGCAAAGTATACACTGTAACAGGGCTTTTTTATCTCTAATTTCCACAAGTCTATGGTGTAGAGAAAAATAAAAATAAAAAAGGAATTGGGGTGGGGAGAAGGGATGAGATAATGAAGTCTACAGGGAAGCCCCAATTTTTTCTCTGGAATTGGTATAATAACCCACAGAAGGAACAGCAAAGTATTATTCTAAACAGAATAACAGATTACAGTCTCTGTATCCCTTCCAATGATTGTCAAGTGAAGAGGACTCTGCATTCCAGGATTTTTTTTATTAGCTACTCAGAATGGATGCTTCCACCTGGGAAGGACAAAAAAGAGGATGAGATCAAAGGGACAAGGGGAAGATTGATAGAAAACACTCAAGCACAAAGTGGAACCTTCCACTGGGAGCCAAAATGTCGTTCTACTAAACATCTCAGGTAAAAATCAGCCTTACTAATTGAGTTATTGTTAAATAAAACACCACCATTTATATCAATATGAAGAAGCATCAAGGAAGAAATATGAATGAGTTTGACATAATTATATTTATGATTAAATTCTAGAATGATATAGTATATTGATAATGTCTTTCCCTACCATGCATCCCTGGTGTGAAAACAGCAATATACTTCATTGAGAGAATATTCATGAAGTGTTTTAAAGAAATGCAGAAAGTGGGGCTACATCTTATTATGTCTGCAACTGTAAAGTCAAAGTCTGCACTCAAATGCACACACAAAGGGAAGCTGTTTATGCATCTAATGGCAGAAACAGTGGCGTTTTCTGGACTGAGAGTATTAAAGATTACTTTGCGAGTTTAGAAACCTTGCCCTGATCCTCAGCCATCACAGGACTAGGTTCACGCCTAACATTCTCTTGAGTGATGGGGAGGGATCTTGCCCTTTTGCTTATTTAGAGGGCGAGTGGAGGCTCCCTGTGCATAAAGATAAAGACAAGTGTTTTTGTGTTTGTTATGTTAACGAGGGAGGCAGGAGGAGTTCTGCATTGAAATAAATATGGGCATGCTTATAGGAGTCTTGACCACGAGCTAGAGCGAAACTGCAAACTAAGCAAAAAATGAAGTCTCTCATTCATATAAAAAATGCATAGCAAACCTCAGAAAAAGGAATTTTTTGCTAGCACCTCCAGGCTGATTATTTAAGATGTATTAACAGTGTCTTGCAGTTCTGGGCTAATTCTGAGTAGCTAAAGAGTCTTTGTTTAATGTAGTTTTCAAACATGGCCAACCCCAATGTCCCTACATGAGTAAAGGAAAGTTAAGTAAATGCTTTTAAAGTTCTACAGATTCTGATGTAACTTAACTAACTGTGGCTCTAAAAACCTACAAAGTTTTAGCAGCTTTTCACCAGCATGTTTCTTCACCCTATAAATGTCTAAAAACTGCAGTAAGGGCAATGGAGCTGTTTTAACAAAGATCAATGGCAGAGAGTCAGCCTACACTGAAAATGTCATTATAATGAGCAGGTGAAGAGTGGGTCTGCTCTGCCTAGCAGAACTGCAGCTGAGCACTATGCTTTTTGTGTTCAGTGGCTTGTTTTCCCTGATGAATGCACTTGTGTAGCTTCACAGTCCTCAAGCATGGTTTTGGAGTGAATAGCAGCTTGTCTCGTTATCTTATTTACGAATTTGGAATCTTTGTTCCATTCCCCTCCCAGAATCCTCAGAGAGAACATTTAAAGACCGGTTGTAATGTCCTGGAAATATTTATAAACTACAAATATATAAAGAGCCTATATGAAGGTTAATGGGGAGGATGGAATTAAAATATAATAATGCTAATGCTTTTATCCTTCTAAAAAGCCATCTGCACCTATTAAAATGTAGTCTGACATTCTGTGGATTAAATTCATCCTTGATCGATGCACACTGAACTCACATGGGCCCAGATCACCTCCTTTGCTTTTATGCAACTAGAGGGGACTTAACACAGGTGGCACTCCTCCTTGGGACATGGAGGCAAGGAGTGCCTTCTCCAGGGCACTGTCTCCCTCCTTGGGAGCTCTGAGGTTTTTAAGGAGCAGCACATAAACAGTCACTCTCTGTTATCACTGTTTCTTCCTGAGTTGTGCTGCTGAGGAGAAAGTTGTATGCAGTTGGTCTGCATGAAGGTGTGGCCTTTCTTTATTTGAACTGAATTAATGATTCTCTGTTAACCAACAATGGGTTCAGCTCCTGTTGCTACAGTTTCCGAATCAAGAGAGTGAAAATTACCCTTTACAGTTCACTTAGATTGGGAGATTCTTAGGAGCACACTGTGATGCTGGCAGGCCAAGTGCCAGCTTTTGCTAAGGCCTCAGACATTAGGTAAGAACTGACAAATTCATAGCAGGAGCCCAGACCATTGCAGTTGTTAGTGTTGCTCAAAATAGGTGTTAGTCTTATAAGAATGTATTTAGTGTTTCACTCTATAGAATGTTTGTAAGTTGTTGCGTGCATTAATTTTATTTGTAATGTCCGTATTCCATGATATAAGGAAATATGTAAGTTTTGCTTTATAACGTTTGAAAATATTTGCTCTAAACTTGTGAACTCGGATGGGAAGAGTGTTTTTCCTCTGCCCATCCAGAAGAACTGTCAAAATCAGATGGGCCATCAAGGAACATTGCAGTACAAAGGATTAGTTAATGGTCATATGGCATGTTGGAAATGCTATGTGCAAGGAAGCGTATCTTATGGATTTGAAGCTGAATAAAGGAAATAAAACAAAAATATAATAAAATTTTCCATCTCTTTGCTATTTGAACTCTCACAGGACCAAAGACGCTAAACTGAAGCCAGAGTTCTCCAGGGGTTACATCCAGAGTCTGCCCTGAAAGACACTTTGAATTGACAGATCACTACAACTCTGTCACTCTTAGGATTTAGATTGCAATTCATTTATTATATGTTTACTTACTTTAACTTGTAAATAACTCTCATTTCTTTTCCTAGTGAATAAACCTTTAGATAGTTTATTACAGGCTTGGCATTGTCTTAGATGTAAGATATAGGGTACCAATTGATTTGGGTTAAGTGACTGGTCTCTTGGGACTGGAAGAAACCTGAATATTGTATGATTTTTGTTGTAAGTGACCATTTTTTACTAAGTCTAGTTTGCCCGGCTGGCAAGATAGACTGGAGAGTCGAAGGGCACTGTCTGTGATTCCATGGTGAGACTGATACAGTGAACCAGGAGTTCACATTTGTCACTGGCTTGGTGAAATCTAATTATAAAACTTACCACCAGTTTGGGGTGTATGCAATGTTTTTGACAGTTTGCCCTTTGGTAGGCACTCACAGTCATGAGCCACTCCAGACCCAGTGTGACACAGCCAAAGAACAAATACAGTGATCACAAATTCAGTTACAAGGAAACAGTCTTGTTTGGATTATAAATTTTAATTTACTCTCACGTACATTTCTACTGAACCAGAGAGAGCCAAAGCAATAGCCAATGCTGTGATCTGTCAATTAATTACTGTGGTGGCTGATGTCCACACCACCGTTCTTCCATCAGTGGTGTGCATCCTCACCAGGAGCCCTTCCACCAACTGAAGAGGGGCAGTGTGGGGGACTGAGAGTCAGGGCTCTCAGCTCTGTGCAGCTCCCCACTGGTAGTGGGTGTGGGAGGTCAGCCAGTGGGAGCTTCTCGCCTCCAGCAGGGAGATCCACACTCAGAGTCCAGTCAGCTGCCATGTTCCCAGTGAGGAGCCGGGACCCTGGGAGGCAGTAGGGCTTCCAGTGGGGAGCTGGGCAGCATCCCAAGCTGGCAGCCTGGGTGGCAGCCCAGCTTGGAGTGGAGACCCAGCAGCAGACTGGCTGGGGAGCTGGGAGCTGGCTTTCTTGTCAATTTCATGGTTCCTGCTCCAGAATGACCGCCAACAGCTGATGTAAGGAACGCGGTGTCTACACAGACACTGCATCGCCCTAACTACACTGACATAAGTCCTACGTCTCTTATCTAAGGACATTTATTATGTCGGCATAGCAGGGGAGTCACGTCGGCAGGAGGAGCATTTCAGTGTGTACACCTCCACTGCTTTGTCGATGAAAGCTGACTTTTGTTGACAAAACTGAGTAGTGTAAATAAGGCCTAAGTGACTTATCAAAGGCCATGCTGCCAGGCAACAGTGGAGCGGGGTTGGAACTCAGGAGGTCCTGGTTTCTAGGCTGGTGGCCAGTCTTCTGTATCATGACATCTCTCAACCTTCTTACTCCTGACAAAACTTGAAAATGTGCATCATTGGATTGGAAACTGATTTTTTTCAAAGCCCAGTTTGTCTCTAATGCTGCATCAGCCAGTTGTCTGCGCATTCTCATGTACACATCTTGTTGATGTCTGATCTCATTGTCCTGGATTCGTGTTCTGTGAGGATTCAGATGTCCATGTTATACAGTTAAAATCCATTTATCTGCTACTAAAGATAAGCAAAGAATAGACGGATAACAAAGTGAAAGGGTGCTTCCTGTAATCCAGGTCTTTGACTCACATGGCAGATTTTCAAGAGCCCATGATATTCTCTATCATGTACTATCAGATAGAGAATAAATTCCATAGGTAGATACTTCGCAGTTCCCAGCATTATGTTTGATTTGTCAATAAGATCCCAAAATATGATAAAATTGATAGTGCATATCAAATTGCAGGCAAGAATTAGGATATAGAGCATACACACAGAGAACACCAAAAGATCAGAAAGAGTTCATATCAATTATATTTACTTTTTAATGGTTGAACTGTAAATAAATGTATCTTTATTCATGTGGTGTTTTTCATTTAAGATATAGTTCCAAAACTTATACCATGTTCTTTTTTAAGGCCTGATTTTGGAATTCTCGCTCTCACTAGATAATTCCTACTTATTCAAGTTCCACCGACTTCAGTGAGATCACATGCATGAGTTCAGTATGATTCCATAAGACTAAGGGTTGTAGAATCTAATCCTTAGCCATGTTCCTCATTGTGTTTAAAAAGAAAAAGACTATCTGTGTTTAATTTGACATTAGATATCTACAATCCTTTGCAAATACTTCAAACATTGCTTTATATTTCACATTCTCCAAGGATTGCATGCGGTATTTGCACTAAACGTTGGCATTATTGAGACCAAAGCTATGACGAAGTGAAAGTCAGAGTACAAATCAGTGCGTTGCATTTTTCATCATATTTACCTACAGTGAAAATATATGATGAAGAAATTTACCTCTCAACCATGTCCATCTTGATCCGAGTTTAAAAGTCAATGGTTAAACAGGACTGTCTTTATCATCTTCAAAGTACAAACATTGCAGGTAGACAGGAGTTATTGACTATATTTAATGTGATAGCAACTGGCTACTCAGCAATTTATGTGACTAAAACTTTGCAGAGGAAGAGGCAGTGGGAAGTGATTAATCTGCTATCAGCCACCAGGACAAAATATGGAGAAAAACAATTATTCAACTGGCTCTCCTGTAATTATCACAAGCTCTTTCTCCAAGATGCAACTGTAACTTTAATTGACTTTTGTAACAAAGTCAGATTTTTTTTCATGATCAGACTCTGCTTGAAACAGCAGTCTCTCACAAAGCAGAATTTGCTTTCTTGGCACAGTAGAGACAACTCTTTTTTATTTTACAGATGTAGGCTTCTGTAAATAGACACATTCATCTCAGTTTATTATTACTTGTTCAAGGGGGAACAATCAAAGATATGTATTTTTAAAACTGGATTCATGGAGATTTATATGTGAGAGCTACAGCCGGTTCTATATCACAACAAGCTAAGACCTAGCAAACAAGTCCCTCTGGGTTCACAAGCTTTAAGTTCGCAAGCTCATTGGTCTGTTAGGCTCATAATAAAGAGTGAATAAAAAGTCTCCAAACAAAACTCAATCTGTCATTCACTCACTGAACTCATTTTTAATCCAGACTTAAAATGTGTCAAGAAACTCATTATCAAGCCCCCGTGAAATTCAAGCTGCTTCATACATCAGAACCAATACAGCCACACCACCTCCATACAGGCAGGTCCCAATAATCTCATAATAATGTATTAGTGGCGATGGCAGAAGCAAATGTGAAGGCTCAGAGCAGCAGGAAGTATTCAGGGCTACATTGTAATTTGGACCACATGCCTGCACAGGGGAGTCAATTTGTGTCTAATTCATTTGGAAATGGGCCTGAGCTATGAAGTTCCGCTCCAGATCCAAACATCCCCAAAGTTCAGGGCTGTTTGGATCAAGGGTTTTGGTTCAGGGTCTCTCTCTCATATCGGTATTTAAAAAGTAGTTCCTAATAAAGATGAACTGTAACCAAGAACTCTGACCCAAACATGACTGAACCGTGGGGAGATTTGGCTCCAGATCTGAATTTCATGGATTGAACCTAACATGATTGGTGTAGTGTGGTAATATTTGATTGGTATTAATTGTATTTATTTATCATTTGCATTGTGTTTGCATTTCAGAGCCTAAATTATGATCGGGCCCCTATTATTCCAGGCATTGCAGAAACACAAAGGTAGAAATAGTTCATGTCTCTAAGATCTTACAGTGTAATTTAAGAAAAGACTAAACAGGTATGACAAATAGTAGATGTGGAGCAGCAAGGGAGGACAAGGGTAACAATAATCAGTTCACAATGGAAGTGTGCACAATGTCAGTGCATAACAGCATTAAAAAGCAAGGGAGTTTTTTTAATAGAAATACATAAGGGTTATGTTTTTAGGCACAAGCCTATGTAAAAGGGTAGCTCATAGCTGTGCTGCCCCAGCAGGAGCCCAGGAAGTACCCACAGAGGGACAATTTCTTCTCTGTTCTCCCCTTGCTCCATAGAATTAGCAATTGACTCTTGGCCCTAGCAGTACCAGACTACTAACCCTTGCACTGGTTCAGTTATGCTGGCCAGCCTAGTGGAGGCAGTGATTCGATGCTGTGTCCATTCCCTATCCTGCTTTAGCAATCCCTGTTCATCTGCATGAGAGTACTAGGTGTACAGCCCCAGCTTACCGCTCCATGCCTGCAGTGGAGATGCAGGGAGGCCATGAAAGGGAACCCTACGAGGGTTGGGCCACAATTCAGCCCTTCAATAAATGAGTATAAACGAAGATGCTGATGCCTTGTAGGCATCACTGTAAAAGGAAGTGGTGAGGACAAATCTGAAGGAGGAGCAGCAAATGACCTTGACACCCAGGTGTTGGGCCGCTGAGCTCACAGATGCTTTTTCCTGAAATCAGTACAGAAAGCTGGAAGGTGCTACTCTCTGCTCCTGCAAATCCCTCCTCAAGACCTACTGCTGCTGTGATACTTGTGGCCCTAGCCTGAGGGGGTAACACGCTTGTTTGTTTGTGTCAGAGGCGGATTAAGATTTATTGGCGGCGTGGGCACAAAGAACATGGTATAAGTTTTGGTGGATTTTTATGATCTATGCCATTATACCTGAGGTGCTGGCAGATACTTCATTCATTCATTTCTGAAAGTCAGATATGAATAAGGAGAACCCCCAACCTCTACTAAGCTTCACTGAGAATGAGTATCTATTAGTCTATGGTGTCTCCTTCTCTTTGTTTCGACAGGAAAGAACCCTGTGCAGCCAAGAAACTGTTAATAGAAGCTGCATTCCACCTAACTGTGAAATGAAGGAAATAGTTAAATATCAGAGATTTTCATTTTTGCACCAGGGGATGTCTTTTCAGCTTGCTATGTAATGATATTTTCACAGAGCATTTGAGAATCACTGGAGTATATTACTAGTCTTTGGACCTTTTGATCCACCTTATTGTTTGGCAATCTTTCTGCTTTATTAACTTATGAAAGAATTTGATCTCACTTTCAGTACTGGAGTTCATGGTTTGAGACGTCCACAATGTCTTCTGTCTTATTTTTAAATACATCAGGCCGTACCTTTTGATATTTATTCTGGCTGGAGTTTTGAATTGTATATTTGCCAGAAAACTTATTTTATTTTATTTTTTTATTTTATTTGCCCACATCATTGTTATATGAGATGGGAATAATTTTCCTGTTAGGTAATTTACTAACTACCTGCCACAGAAGAAGAGTATGTGTTTCAGAAAGCTGTCTCTGTGATCACATTGGCTGGATATCAATTGCATTGTTTTTTTTATAGCGTTGCAATGTTCTGAGAAAAACCTTAGTCAAAATATTAACAAGTTTTGCTCTCCTCTTACCGCCTGAAACTTTAGAAAGTGTTTAAATAAACATTCAGGAAGACATTCTATCTGAATGAGTATAAGAGTACAAAACCAGCTTCTTTAAGAAAATGTACGATAACTAAATAATAATTTATACTTTAAAATTTCATCCAAAGATCTAATAGTATTTTAGAAATGTTAAGTTTTATTACCAGAGGTGGTTAAAAAATACTAATTTGTTTTCATGGCAAAAAAAAATTAAATAATTGTTTTCACAATTTCTTTTCTGCCATGATCATTAATAAAAATGTTAAATAAGACTGGTCCCAAGACCAGTCCCTGAGGAACTCCACTGATAAACTTCCTCCAGCCTGACAGTTCAGCTTTCAGTACGACCAGTTGTAGTCTCCTCTTTACTCAGTTCCTTATCCATCTTTCAATTCTTGAATTAATCCCCATCTTCTCCAATTTAGCTAATAATTTCCCATGTGTAACTATATCAAATGCCTTACTGAAATCCAGGTAGATTAGATCTACTGCATTTCCTTTGTCTGAAAAATCAGGTATCTTCTTAAAGAAGATCAGGTTGGTCTAGCACATTTATCTTTTGTAAAATCATGTTGTATTTTATCCCAATTACCATTTGCCGGTATGTATTTAACTACTTTCCCTTTCAAAATTTGTTCCAAGACCTTGCATATAACTAACAGGCCCGTAGTTGCTTGGATCACGTTTTTCCCCTCCTTAAAAATAGGCACTATATTAGCAATTCTCCAGTCAGAGGGTATGACCCCAAGTCATTAAAAATCCTTGCTATTGGGCTTGCAATTCCATGTGCCAGTTCCTTTAATATTCTTGGGTGGAGATTATCTGGGCCCACTGATCTGGTCCCATTTGAGTTTTACTTTCACCTCAGATGTGGTAATTTCTACTGTGGCTTCCACCTGGGTGACCAGCAGCAGCAGTGCTCTGAGAAGTTTTAGAGTGGTAGTGGGCAAAAAAGCTAACTCAGGAAGGGGGGGAAAAAAAGGAAATGACATCCAGGAGCCAATGAAAGTGTTTGGAGATGACTAGGTGCTCCAACATTCCTGGGCGATGCTTCCTCTGTATTGGGTAAACTGCTGGACAATCACAAAAAGTCTGGAATCACTCAGTACAAAAAGAAGATATCTGCCCGTGGAAGGAGACATCAGGAGAAGTTAGTGACTGTTTCAGTCTTATTGTAGCTAAGTTCTGTTCAGCTTCTCAAGCGAATGTTCCTAGGATTGTGTATTCCTTCCAACTCTCACTTCTATCCAGAGTAGAACATTTACCTTCCATCCAGCATTTACCACAGCTAGTGTTTCATTTGCATTAATTAATACCTATGAGCCAAATTCCAGAAGGTGCTCAGCAGTTCCAGCTCCTACTGAAGTCAAAGGGAGCTGAGAGAATTCAAAATCTTGCAGGCATATCCCTTGACTGTGAATGATGGGACTTGTTGAGAATGCAAGCGATATCTGTCACATCTTAATGTGGCTAACATTTCTTTTTTAACCAGCCCTTTCCTCTTGCCATTTTTTTACATATAAACTGTTTTGAATTTTAGTTTAAGAAAAATGGTAAAAATGATTAGTGTTGGTTTCTGTCATTTGTTTTAACTAGACTCAATGAACGTGACTCTGAATGAAGCCTTCTTCCCTTTCTCTACCCCCCATTTCCTTCCCCTTCTCCTTTCACTTTAATGGACCCTTCCTACCCTAAAACAAAAATACTATAACCCCATTCTCCCACTTGTCAATGAGTCTAAACTGCCTTGCCCCCACTTATTCTACATTTCCTATATATTTTATTTACTGTAGTTTGATGGATTTATGACTGCTCTTGAAAGAATCCATGAATTGTTTGAGACGCAACTTCGGAGCTTTTTTTGCTGATTTATTAAATCTAAAGATAAATAGAAGCTAGTGAGCCTGATTCTGAACTCTCTCACTGTGGGTTTATACTGATGCAACACCATTGATTCCAGTGGAATTATTTCTTATTTACACCAAAGTGAGATGAAAGTCAGGCCTAAACTTTTATACTGCCCTTTTGAGACTTTTCAGTGACTGAGATTTTATAAGTTTGGCCATATCGTTATACCCTGGTTTCTATAATGTGGTATGGCTGCCTTTATTTTTGTGACAGTCATTGGTACAGTTTGCTAAGTCAATGGGAAATGCCTTGGGGAAACATATTGAAAATACTGATCTTCAACTGCAAACATAAGAAACTTCTGATGTTATTGTTATGGGACTTTGAAGATAAATGTCTGTTAAATTTATCTCCTGGAAAGGGGCTCTGGCATTTGTTCTATTGCAATATGAAATTTAGGGTTTCAATTTGGAAAACTTAGATGCCCTTCAGCTACAAGAGATTAAAGTTCCGTTTTTATAGTATTGCCTGTCTTTTGGGGGACTATAAAATAGCACACATAAACTCCAAGGAACCTGATTTCTGAGATGACCTCTAGCACCTCCCCCATAGTTATCAAGTGATTTATTGATCCTTCTTTTCATATTTAGGGGAAGTTCCCAAACTATCATATTAGAAGGAGAGAATGAATTCTATAATAATCAATTGTTTAAAATCAAAAGAATCCAATAATTCTTTTAAATATCCAGGTTCTAAAGCTGAATCCACCTGTCTGATGTTACTGCTCTCCATGCTTCCCAGATGAGAAATGTCCTATTTCCTTGTGGTGACAAACCAGCCAGACTGCTGATTTTTTTGTACATTTACCCTTCCATTTTTCATTTGTTTGTTAGGAGTTTGGTGTGTACCTACAAGGATAAAAGTGACAATGTGGTTATACTGCAATTTAGCTTGAATTCGTAACTTTGTTATAATGGGATGAGAAAAAAAATCTGTGGCCTAAATTCAATGTGTATCATGCTGGGCACCTAAAAATATATTGAGGCACCGAAATATAGTTCTAGAAGCCTAACTGGGTTTTTAAATGTTGGCATTTGGTTTTTAATGGGCACTATTAATCTGTTTTATGATGGAGGTGAGACTTTGCTTTCTATAATATCTTTAAGAATGGAATCTAACCCTTTGCCAAATGACCTGGTCTTTGGTGGGGTCCAGGAGCAGTGCCAGCCTCTTCTCGATTGGTGGAGGTGGCTGAGGTGGGCTAGACAGAAAACTGGGTGGGAGGCTGCTGGGACACAGGGTGGAGGAGAAGCACAAACCCTGCAGTCATGGCTGAACTGTGAAGGAGACGGAGCAGAGCTGGGCAGTGCAGCTGTGCGTGAGTTTTACCATGAGGATCCCAATAGCTCCCAAGTCAATTGCTCTACCTCTGGATGCTCCACAAATCCCTGAGCAAGGTGCCTCTGTGTGAGCCAGATAGCAGGCTACAGCCTAGGAACCCCCACCCCTAGGTACTGGTGCTGGGAGTAGCAGAGGCGAGATGACACCCAGCCTCCAGGCACCAGAAAGGTTCATAGCCCTGTGATCATGGCTGCAAACTTCCTACTTCCATCCAGTTCTGATAGCAGTGCCATCGCCACCGGCAGCAGTGGAGAAGTAAGGGTGGCCATCCCATACCGTGCCACCCTTACTTCTGTGTAACGTCTGATCTTTGCACTGGGAGGGATGGCCACCATGGGGCTAAGTCAAATTTTGGGGTGGCTATAGCCCCCGCAGACCCTCCCCCAGTTCTGCCCCTCATGGGGTCAGTCTGGTTTTGTTGGCAGATCATTATCATATGGTCTAATTGTGGCTTCTGAAAAATCACATAAGAAATTCTACATCTGAATTAGGAATAATGTCTTTCAAATATGTCTGGGATAATGTAAGAACAACTTTAGATCAGATAACAAATGTAAAATCAATTCTGCAGTGCCCTGACATATGAATCTGAGTAAATAGTTGAACCTAATTGCCATACTGCTAATTTAAATTATTTTCTTGAAGTACTGACTCCGCCGTTGCTTGGTCCCAAGCCCAAGATGTGAAAGGAGGAGGGTTGTGTGTTGGGTTGGCAACCCACCATGTTTTTTTTGTTTTTTTTTTACAAGTGCCACAGAAACGTCAATCAAATCTCCAGAATTTCACAAAATCGTGGGTAGCCAGCCAGAGATGCCAAATATGACAAACAGGGATCAAAGCTGAAAGGAAGTCCCTGTTTCGATGGAGTCTCTGGTTAAACCCAAAAAACAAATAAAGATAGCGGTATGGAATGTTCGAACAATGTATGAAACAGGGAGAACAGCATTAGTAACAAAGGAAATGAGAAAATATGGTATTAACATCCTTGGGATCAGTGAGATGAGGTGGACGGACACTGGTATGTTAACACTGGACTCTGGTGAGACAATTTTTTATTCAGGACGCACAGATGGATATCACCATGAAGGGGTGGGCATCCTTGTCGACAAACAGACGAGAAAGAGTTTGTTAGGATGGAGTCCTGTTACCTCCAGAATAATAAGAGCGAGATTCTTCTCCAGATATGCGAAGACCACCATCATCCAATGTTATGCACCTACTGAACAAGCCGAGGAAGAGGAAAACCAGACTGACCCCATGAGGGGCAGAACTGGGGGAGGGTTTCAAGACTTGTTCTATATCAGACTTCAGGAAGAGATACTTAAGACCCCATGCCACGACATCCTGATTTTGATGGGCGACTTCAACGCTAAAGTCGGTTCCAACAACGACGGGTATGAAGCATGTATGGGGCGGGAAGGAGTTGGAGAGAGAAATGATAATGGTCAACGATTTGTAGATTTATGTCTTGAGAATGGACTGGTGATAGGTGGAACAATTTTCCAACACAAGACAATACACAAGTTGACGTGGATATCACCGGATGGGAAAACCAGGAACCAATTTGATCACATTGCGATCAATCGAAAGTGGAGAGGGTCGTTGTTGGACACCAGAGTATCAAGAAGTGCAGATGTAGGTGGTGATCATCACCTTGTATTGAGTAAGCTTCAGATAAAACTGAGAAAGATGAAGAAAGTTTATGGGCAACAAATTTTCGACTCAAGGAAGTTGAAAGAACCGTCGGTAAAGGCACAGTTCATACTGGAGCTCTCGAAAAAGTTTCAACGTCTAAATGATTTGCGAACTGGTAATATAAACACTATTTGTGATAACGTTGAGAAGGAATATGCGGAGGCCAGCAAGACAGTGCTTGGCTATAAGAGAAGAGAGCAGAAAGTATGGATTTCAGATCATACATACAAACTCATTGAGGAGAGGAAGATAGCAAAATTACGTATGCTGACTGGAAGTGGTGAACAACAGAAAGCTGCGAATGAAGAATACAGGGAGAAAAACAAGGCTGTGAAGAGAAGTGTTCGAAAAGATAAAAGATATTACCAGTCTGTCAAGAGAGGCACAGTCAGCAGCCGTGCGGGGCGACACAAGAACTGTGTATAGAATCACGAGGACTTTGACAGGAGGGTTCAGCAATAGGTCAACAGCGGTTAGAGGAAAGGATGGGAGAATATTGATAGAAGAGAAAGAACAAATTAATCGATGGGCAGAGCATTTTAGAGAGACTCTAAATAGACCAAATCCTGAAGAGGTAGTTGAAATAGAGGAAACGAGTTTTCAGATGGAGGTAGAACAAGGGCCTGTCACAGAGCGAGAGATAGAAGAGGCCATTAGACAGACAAAAGAAAATAGGGCACCAGGCGAAGATAGAATAACCGCAGAAATGCTAAAAGCCGACCTGAATATGCGTGCCGGGATTCTAGAGATGCTATTCAACAAGGCATGGGAAGAAGAGAAAGTACCTGAAGCATGGAAGAAAGGTATCATTGTGAAATTACCAAAGAAGGGTGATTTGTCTTTGGGCAGTGTGATAATTGGAGAGGTATAAACCTGTTATCAGTGCTCGGGAAGGTTTTCTGCAGAGTCCTGTTACAGAGAATAAGACAAGCAGTAGAAGAGGTCCTGAGGGAAGAACAAACAGGATTTAGGAGTGGGAGAGGATGCGTTGATCAGATATTTGTATTACGTATGATAATGGAACAATCCCTTGAATGGAACTCGCCACTGTTCATTAACTACCTTGATTTCGAGAAGGCATTTGATAGCGCCCACCATCCATCTCTCTGGAATATCCTAAAAACATATGGATTCCCTCCGAAAGTTATTAACATCCTCAAAGATATGTATGCTGATAATAAGTGTTGTGTTCACCATGAAGGACAGCGGAGCGAGTGGTTCCATGTGAGAACGGGAGTTAGACAAGGATGTGTTATTTCGCCCATCCTATTTCATGTGGTTATAGACTGGGTGGTGCGGAAAGCCACCGAAGATAGGCCAAGAGGGATCGCATGGGGACCCTCTGGTCATATTGAAGATTGTGACTTTGCGGATGACATTGCCCTGATTTCAAGCTCTCAGATGGACCTCCAAGAGAAGACTGATAGAGTAGGTAGAGCAGCAAGGTGCGTGGGACTTAATATCCACGCCGGTAAGAGCAAAACAATGAAAGTAAAAACAGCCAGCTCGACAACGACAGTAGTATGTGACGTAGAATTGGAGGAGGTGAACGATTTTAAATATCTTGGTAGTTACATATCGGCTGATGGTAATATTCAGAAGGAGATATCTACCAGAATCGGTGTTGCAGCAACTGCATTCTATAGACTTCAGAACATTTGGAGGTCGGCCATCTTGCAAATGAAAACCAAGGTAGAGATCTACAGGTCGAACGTCCGCTCTGTGTTGCTTTATGCGGCGGAAACATGGAGGACCAACAAGAAGATAGAAAGTCAGCTTCGGGGTTTTGAAGGAAGGTGTCTTAGGCGAATTCTTAACATACACTGGCCGCAGCGTATCACCAATGTTGAAGTGAGCTGATTAATGGGCATTAACAACATAGTGGATGAAGCCAAACAACGAAGATGGAGATGGTTGGGGCATGTGTTGAGAATGGGTGCTGATAGACACCCTCATATTGCCCTACAATGGACACCACAAGGAAGAAGGAGGAGAGGTAGACCATTGGGGACGTGGCGAAGGACCATTGAAGAGGAAATGAAAGGCATGGGAATGAAGTGGGATGAAATTTGCTGCCTCGCTCAAGAACGAAATGAATGGAAGAGAATGGTTGACGCCTTATGCTCCACTGGGAGTGAATAAGAGGAAGAAGAAGAAGACTGACTACCGGTAATTTCTTATCAAAGAAATCTTTGGGAGAAATGTAGCTGTCCAGAGACATCACTTAATTCTTAATGTTGGTGATGCCATAGAATCCAATTGAGATTTAAGCATTTATTTAGCTTGTATTTATTGGTCTATATTTAAATATATATATAATCTAGACTCATGCACAGATAATCTCCCAAATGCATACAAAATTATACTGTGGAGTCTGCTATCTTTTAATATTCTTCTTCTAATTTATAGCTGATTGCACAGGTAGTAATAAAAACTTTTTATTTCTGTCCTCACCTCAAAATACAGATACCAATTCTAGAGCCTCCCCAAAGTAGTTATCTGCACTAGAATTAATGGACATATTTAATGCTTCTATTGTTTGCGTATGAGATTATTAGTCTTGTGAATAAGACTTTAAATGCTCCCAAGAAGAGACATGAGGAGAAATGTCATTAACTTTTTTTTTAATTTCTACATTCTTTAATCAAAGAATGAGAGTCTGATCACTCCATCTCCTCTTGTGTATATACTTTTGTTTGGTCTAATTTAGCATTGTGGGCTTTCTTAGGAAGTTTAGTGATAAAAGCCTCTATCTTTTTCCAGTACTGTCACAACATTATGCAGATGTCACAATATTATGGAATACTAACTGGCAACACTATTGCCCCATAGATTGTGATTTTAAAACTAAACCAGACAAATGACTGGAAAACATACTATAAGGAACAATTTGGCACTGGCAAATGAGTAGCTTAAATGACCAAATAGATCACCTGATTTTATGATTCCTGGAAGTACCACATTCTGATTCTGCAGATGATATTTCCAGAAGTTATGTCAATTGTCTCTCACAGGTTTAGTATGTCCTCAGATAGGCAAGGTAAATTTGAAATGGCAATGACAATCTGCAAGTACTGCATCTGTGATCTTGCTCTCTGATAAACATATCCAAATGAAATCTCATATATTATCAGATGAACATATGCTGGGTCATCATCCGAGACAGCTATAGCATGAAATATATGGCATAATGCAGGTAAAACAGAGCAGGGGATATACAATTCTCCCCCAAGGAGTTCAGTCACAAATTTAATTAATGCATTATTTTTTAACGAGCGTCATCAGCATGGAAGCATGTCCTCTGGAATGGTGGCCAAAGCATGAAGAGGCATACAAATGTTTAGCATATCTGGCATGTAAATACCTTGCAATGACAGCTACAAAAGTGCCATGCAAATGCCTGTTCTGTAAATAAGAAGAGGCAGCATTAACTCCGGAAAATGTGAACAAACTTGTTTCTCTTAGCAATTGGCTGAACAAGAAGTAGGACTGAGTGGACTTGTAGGCTCTGAAGTTTCACGTTGTTTTGTTTTTAAGTGCAGTTATGTAACAAAAAAAATCTACATTTGTAAGTTGCAATTTCATGATAAAGAGATTGCAAATTGAAAAATTCTATTTCTTTTGTTATTTTTACAGTGCAAATATTTGTAATAAAAATAATATACACTTTGATTTCAATTACAACACAAAATACAATATATATGAAAATGTAAAAAAAAATCCAAAATATTTAATAAATTTAAATTGATATTCTGATTAGTGATGCGATTAAAACTGCGATTAATCATGATTAACTATTTTAATTGTGATTAATTTTTTTAGTTAATCGCATGAGTTAACTGCGATTAATCGACACCCTAATGAAAATAATTATTGCACAGAGTCATTAATGTGGTTCTGCTGCTTTCTCTTCTGCCGAAACTAACCTTGATCATATTATGGTAGTTTTACAGGTTTTCAATCATATAATAAAAGTTAGAATTGGAAACCAAGCAGGCTTTTTACTTGTAAAGCAAGGGAATAAGAAGGAAGAACTTTTAACACAGTTTGTTGTTATAAATTATTAAATCCAAAGCAAAAGAAGGAAATTGAGCCTTGATATGATAACTTATTGGCAAGGCAATTTACCCATTAATTTATGTTATAGAAACTGGGTCATAGAAACCTTTTTGTCACTTAAGTGTAATTGGATTGCTTACTAAAATACAAAGAAATTGGAGCTTTTAATTTGTATCAAATATATTTGGCTCTGTATCAAAAAGTTAACTTTGTCCCAATTTGCTAATTTTTCCTAGCTTGTGATTTGCGTCTAGACACTATCTGTGGAAGCCTTAATCTCTCTGGATGCCTTCATCACTTCACTGACTAAGAAAGAATTTGATGTCTGTTTTTGATGGCATATTAGGTAGAGCAGTCTTCTATATTTATGAATATGTCTGCCAGAGAGAGCTTTTATTTTGCCATTTTTTATTAATTTTTCTTATCTAAGTTGACACACACAGCTAACACTGTGGTATCAGTTGGAGAAATAGTCTTGCACTTTTAGAAATAAGAACAGCTCAGTCTAGCTATATTTAATATGAAATATAGACTCTGAGCACAGATTATGCATTTATTGAACATGTGATAAACTTTGTAATGCAAATTAAGTATTGTATGTATAGAAGTAGTATATCGAAATTAAGAAATTCTAGTCAAAATTCAAAAATTAATAACAAATTATGGCCCAAGTGGCAATATTTAGAACTGCATCAAAACACCTCTGCCTCCCCAAATTGTGGGGGTGGGGAGATATTTTCCAGGATTTTAATTAGTCTCAGCAATTTGCAGAAATATGGCTCTGATCTGGTCCCTCTCTGCTTTATAGGCATATCTTATGTGGACATAACAGACCATTCTAGTAACTGTGATTAGTATTATCTGATGAATAAACATTTTTAGCTAAAATTGCTGTATACAAAGGACTAACTAAGCCAACACCTCCTAAAATACAGTAAACAACTTTTGTCCTCCAAATCTCATATCCTAAATATGACAAAAATGAATCCATAAAATCAAACTCCAGCCCTCCAATATAATAAATCTGATCAATATCTGTTGCAGAAGTTGGCCGAAAAAGTTACACTATGGCATGCTGAATTAAAATGTATCTCTCATACTCAGTTGTTTGCTGTTACATAATGCAAGCTAGCAGCTATGCTTACCACAAATGTTATACTTTTCACAATCCTGAAAGATCTGCCAGATCACAACACAAATTAAATGGACTCTCATTCAGTACACTTCCTAGTGAAGAGGTGCCACACCACAAAACCACCACCACAACTGGCAATCTCCGAAACGAGTCCAAGGGTTGAAAGAGGTGGTCACTCCAGGTCAGGACAGAAGCACATTACTGGTGCAGCATGCACTGCCGCTGCTTCTGTTGTACCTCCAATGGCCTGATTCTGTGTCCACTCCAGCTGCTTTGCACTGCCAAGCCATAAACCGAGATCAGTCCCACCTAACAATTTCCATTATATTTGGGTAACCGGGGGTGGTCAGGGCTGCTCCACTGATGGAGGGGCATGAACAAGGAAAAGGGTGACAGCCAGAATGTCCCTATATCCTGACAGTGTCCCAGGTCACTGCAGAGTTAGCTCAAGTTATCACCGCTTGAGTTAACGTCTCTTGTATTAGCCTAGCTCAAGTGAGAGCAGCTGCACTGGAATGCAGCACTTGAGCAGCACAGTGTGATCAGATTAGCAGCACAGAACAGCTGCATTCCCACTGCATTACTAGCTTGAGGGTCGGCAGCACTCAAGCTTCAACCCACATTCCCTGATGGGTCAGCTTAACACCAGCTAGAGATCTTTGTGTGTTGACAATAGTCAAGTTGGGGTAACACTAAAGTTACAGCTAACACTGTGGTGAAGACAAGCCCCTAGATGACAAAACAGGCTCTTGAGAACAAACACCAAGACATAAGCATAGTCTTTAGCTTGCTCTAACTTTTACTGGGCATCAGCCTGTCCCTGGCTGGCCCATGGATTGAGGAAACATGCAGATCTTAAAGCCACCATTACCCCATCTCTAGTCATGCCTCACGCACTGTTTGATCAGACCAGAGGATCAGACCCTGTGATGATAAACACAACACTCCACTCTCCAGGGCTTTCAATTCAGCATGGTTTACAAACATTACAAAATAAAAATATGTTTAGTTAAAATACATCAAAATATTTTTGCACATATATAACTATCCTGGTAAAATATTTGCATCCTTACAGAATTTAGTTATAATCTTAAAATAGGATTCCCCAGAATATGAAAATAAGCATAAATCATTTGAAGATGTTGTTATAACCATTACTATACATTTTATATTCCAATGTGCAGTGAATAAAAATAGAAAGTTTCTTGCAAGTTCAAAGGCTATATCCTCTATGTTAACATTTTTTCTAATACAAACTGAAATATCCAAAAAGATTCTAAAGTCTTTAAACATCTCTAGGTCTATATAATCTTTAGTATCCACTAACAAGTCCTTTGGGATGTGTGAACTTTGTAGGAAAGAGAAATAATAAGCTCCCCAGATAGTTTATCATTATTTTTTTTATGAAACCTCATTATTTTCAAGTTTAAGTGCCCACTTTAGCACTGCACTGTTATATTTTGCCATTCGACAAGTTATATTTTATGTCTGCTTTATGAAGTAGATTTTTAGATTCATTATTAGGGCACAAATTTATAATAATTTTCAGGAAGAATCAACTGTGAATAGTGAGTATTGGACCCAGTTTACATGTTTGTTTATATGACATAATATGGCTGCTGAAGTTCTTGGCTTCATTAAGAGGAAACATCAGGACATGTTTGATGGGAATGGCCCCGAAATATATAGGCTCTTGAACTCATTGCATGCCACCCATAGAGCCTACATAGCGGACAAAGTTTCAGCAGCTAGGAAAGCTACATGTCTTCAAGCAAATAGATTCTTCAGACCAGACTTCTGCAAATGAAAGACCACAGATTGGAAAAGAAAGTGGCAGTTAGAATTGGCAGCAGA
This sequence comes from Mauremys mutica, assembly GCF_020497125.1. NCBI lineage: Eukaryota > Metazoa > Chordata > Testudines > Geoemydidae > Mauremys > Mauremys mutica. The sequence continues at coordinate 101,440,647 of NC_059078.1, forward strand.
CTGCAAAGACACCAAAGCTCTTTTGCTGGCTTTCAGGCTGTGAATGGCCCTAGGTGCACAGGATCACACCTATATGCCCACTGAATGGCAATCAACTTTTCACTGACCAAAAAGAAATACTTGACCAATGGACGAAACATTTCAGTTTGCTTCTTAATCACCCTTCCAACATTTTCAAGGAAGAATTACAGGTAATGTTTTTCCACAACACCTGTTAAAATAACTTACACTAGCCCCCACTTTATATAAGACAATAACAGCAATCAAGCAGATGTCACAAGGGAACGCGCCTGGACTGGATGGCACTCCAGCAGAGATCTATAAGAAGGGTGGCTATCACACTGCAAGGCACCTCACATGGCTCTTCCACATTCCCTGGGAACAAGAGTCAGTTCCACAGGATTTCAAATGTGCCAACACTGTCCACCTCTATCAGGGCAAAGGTGAAAGCACGAACTGTGATAATCATCATGGCATTTCCCTACTTTTTGTTGCTGGGAAAATTCTTTCACGGGTCATGTTAAATAGACTTGACACCTACCTTGTGGAAACCATCCTCCCTTCTTAGCCTCTTCTTATTCTTCTGTGTCTCACTGTGAATTTTAGTCTGAAAGAGGAAGTATACACATAGAATCATAGAATTCAAGATCAGAAGGGACCATTATGATCATCTAGTCTGACCTCCTGCAAGATGCAGGCCACATAAGCCGATCCACCCACTCCTTAAGCAAGCGACCCCTGCCCCATGCTTCGGAGGAAGGCGATCTTCACAGCCCTCCAGCTTCAAGAAAAATGCTGAGATCAAAACCATGATCTTTATATAGTGATCATCAACTTCACTAAAGCTTTTGATTCTGTAAATAATGAGGGACTTTGGAAACTTCATCTTTGCATGTCCTGTGAAGGTTACTTCTCTCATTCAGTCCTTCCATGACATAATAATGGTCCAGAGCACTGGAAAATGGTAAGATGTAGGACCCCTTTCCAGTCATCAGTGGCACCAAACAAGGTTGTATGCTGGCTCCCACGCTCCTTTCTATCCTTTTTTCAGCTATCCTTATGGATGCATTTCATGACATTGACAAAGGAGTATTTTTCCAGTTTGGCACTGATGGCCAAGTTGTCCAATATGCAACGCTTCTATGCTCGCATGTAAGTGGCAGATTTACTCATTAAGGAGCTTCTATTTGCTGATGACTGCACGGATAGCTCACTTGATTGATGACATTCAATTTGTAACTGATCCCCTCACTTGTGCAGTCAATCATTTTGGTTTCACAATCAACCTAAAGAAAACTGAAACACTGTACCAACCTGTGCCAGGGCCATGCATGTCTACCCAATTATTAAGATCAACAAGGCTCCTCTCAAGTCTGGAAAGAAGTTTTACTACCTGGGGAGTATTCTGTCACAGAATGCCACAACTGATATTATCCATTGTGTAGCCAAGGCCAGCTCTGCATTTGGAATGTTATCACACTGCCTTTGGAATCAAAGGGGCATAAAAATAAACACTGAGCTAAATATTTATTGGGAAGTCATGCTTACAATGCTTCTATATGGTTGTGAGACATGGACAACATATCACTGCCACATTAGTAAATGTGATCAGTTCCGTATGTGCTATCTTTGGTCTCTTTGAAGCATTTTATGTCGGGACAAGAGTCCCAATATCAAAATCTTTAATCTTTGCTGGATGTCTGGATTCAAAGCATGCTCATGAAAGCTTAGCTGCACTGGTCTGGGCATCTCGTTCATATGGACAACTCAAGAATACACAAGGCCGTATTTTATGGTAAGCTAACATGAGGTACCTGTGCCTCTGGTGGCCAGTACAAACAATATAAAGACACTCTGAAGTCAAACTTGAAAGCATGTCAGGTTGACCCAAGCAACTGGGAAGTAACAGACCATGACAGAGCAATGTGGCAGCATGTTGGAAATAATTTTAAGTTTATTAAGGTTTACCATGACTCAGTTTCCATACAAGCATCACTTTATTAGTTCAACTGTCACTTGGTATTGATTACATCCAAAATATCAATATGTGCATATACACACTTGTATGGTATATCCTAACAGCAATACATTTGTAAACATTGGCCAAAACACTCACAACACAGTCAGACTCAGGAGATTCCTTCCCATCAGGATATAACTCCAAAGGGGTAAGGAAAAAAGCTTTGACAAAACAAACTTCCACAAGCCTTGCTTTTAATATATTATAACAAACAAGTGACATTATTGAACTCTAGCCAAAAATAAAAAAGGGAGTATTAGGGCTACGCCTGCGCCTGGTTTCCAATTAATCAGGTGCAATTAACTTATTTCACAAGCCTTACATAAAATGATGCTGGTATTTCCAGGGTCACTACAAATTTAACACAATTTTTCTTTCTCATTATTTTATTATTTTTGGTCTCACACTTTGAGCTTATTGATCATGTGAACATTCAAACTTAACTTAAAATCATAATTTACTTCAGCCCAATGTAGGCCCATATACCTAAATGACATATCTGTCATGTTACTATTAAACACTTTGAAGCAAGGCACATTAGCACCCTATGTGAAAAGCATGAACAGCGCAAGACAAAGATACAACAGCCTGCAATGGCCATGGACAATCTTGTCTATCCCACATGGGATTGTTTGCGATTCTTGCGTTGATCTGATCTCCTCTATATGGTCACATACAGTGTTTGTTGAACCCTCATACATCAACATGAACATAAGACTCCATCATCATCACATTCTCTTAGGATTGTAGAGGCATAGCTTTTGCCTTTATTCCATGTGATGTCAGTGCAATAGGAGTCTAAAGCTCAGAAAGAGAGAGAGAGGAGGAAAAGTTTCCCCCCTTTTGAGCTATCTAATCTAATCAGATCACTTGGGGCTGAACTAAGAACTGGATAAGAACTTCTTTCAGTGAAAATCTGCAGTATTGGAATTATATTCATTTTAAAATTTGAATTTTTGTGATTCTTTTCATTTTATGGTAACCTCTCTAGTTAAAGTTTTGCTGTAACCTGATTGGAAGTTGTCATCTTTGTTAGTGAACTGACAGTTTGATGATTTAACCCTTACTGGAAGTTTGTTAAAATGTAGATTGGTCCAGGCTGAGGTTGATGGTGGGGTGGAAGCTGTTGAAATCGTGGTGGAATTCTTCCAGAGTCTCCTTCCCATGGGTCCAGATGATGAAGATGAAAGACCTGAAGCACCCAAATGAAGGATGTAGGCTGATATCAATAGGCTGGTAAATACAATAATTTATTAGGTTACAGTAACAAATGTACCTGAAAAAAATAATATTACAGAGTTTTTCTCTTTTTCTCTTAATTAAAGGAATGACTGATATTTGGAAAATATTTTCTAAGGACAAAAAGCCCTAGAAGTTTGGATCCTGATATGTTTTCTTGTGAAAAGAGGAAGTATTTTTACTCAAGCTTAATTACTGGAAAATTATTAAGATCTTTTGTGTGTGTGTCTTAAGTTGAACACCCAAAAACGGAGACTTCCGTAGTTGCTAATCACTTTTGTAAATCTTGAGCCCCAAACTATTCATACTACAATGCTGCATTGTGCTTGCAGCTATGGGCCTTTTGATCTGTGTTATTAAAGCATGTCTTGCTATTACATTGAAATCACTGGGGGGAAAAGGGCTCACTTTAAACATTTAGCAGTGAACATGTACAATTACTGCAGGACAAGAAATATTATCTTATGGACTGAGAAGGGAAGAAAATATAAGTAGCTCAAAAGAGAAAACATTTTGGTTCAATGCTGTTATTTGAAAATAATAGTGTCTGATGCACCTTGCACAAAGAATTACCATTCAGACTATGGTGGGAATGAATCTTAACATGGATCATCATCTGGGACAAAATGTACAAGCTACTCTTTAGTAACTACATCACCGAACAGCAAGACTTGGCATGCCACAGAGCAACTGCACAAAGTCAGTGTCAGTCCAATTAACCTTCACATACCCTCTCATCTCCATCCTCCTCTTTTGCTGCTTCTACTTCACCCGGAAAGCCAAAGGATTAGTTAAGTTTAGACACACTCAAATACTTTTTGTTCTTTTTATCGCTCCTTTTACGAATGTTTCCTCCTTTTCAATTATACATACCAAGAGAAAAAGGAGCAGAACAACAAGGCAAAATAGTTATAGAAAAGAGAAAGCATATTCCAGATGGTGGAGAGAAGAGTTTCTAATCAAATTCAGTAGAAGTGTCAGTGTGAAGTAATTATACTGTATATTATGAGGCCTTCATGTTAAATCCGCTGGGGACAGAGGTACTGCACAACTTTAACCCCTATTCTCAATTGATGAACTCCCTTAATGACTTCACTGGGGAATGAAGCCACTCATCAGCCTCACAGGATCAGGCCATTAATAATTAGGAATTCAGCTACACAAGGCAGGGGTGTATCCGAGAAGGTATAGGGTATCTTTTATCTCCATTGGTTTACATGGGAGCCTCTTACAGCAGTTATTCAGCACCTCATAGGATTAGGCATTACAACTTGAATCATGGAATTCAGGGCCAGCAATGTCAAGTACAGAATGGGACCCTTAGTAATTATTGGTACTCACGTGAGAAGTTGTCACTTTTTTGGAGGAAGTGGTGGATGAGGGGGTGAGGAACTGTTTTCTCAATTACGAAGGTGTACTATAAAACGTTTTTTCACATTTTAAAAAAATCCACTTGTGTAGTTCACTAACTCTGCTTCTGTTTATCCATTCTAATCTTCCCTTAAATTTACTCCTGTCTCTTACCAGCACAATATCTTCTTTTCTTATTCCCAGAAGTTACTGGATCAAGAGCCTGATTCCAAGAGGTGCTGAGCACGCATAGATACCATTGCAGTCAGTGACACTCAACACTTAATCAGCATCAGGCCCCAAGTAATTAAACAGCTGAAATTTTACCCATCATTTAGGAGTAATATATACAGCCAATCCTACAACAGATGGTACATTCATTGCTAGACAATTGGTGGAAAAGAACCTGGAGGGAAACGGGCACAGAGGGGCATTCCTTGATTTGCAGAAAGCACTTGACAAAGTACCTAGGCTACTTCTGAGGACTCTGCTACAATTCTGTGGGGTACCAGAGGACCTTCTCCAGATGGTTATGAGTTTGTATAATGGTTCCATAACAAAAGAGTGAACAATCTTTGGTGTTTTGAGATGAACATTGGAGTCCACCAAGAATCGGCACTTAGTCTATTACTATTCGTAATTGTGGTGGACTTCATAAGTAAGCAAATGGTTGTATGAAGATGAGCTATGCAGATGAAATTGTGCTAATGGTGGATACTGAGGAAGATTTGGTCCAGGCAATTGATGCCTGGAATAGGGAACTAACAAACTATGGCCTCAAAATGAGTAAAGAAAAGACTGAAGTCATGTGGGTGACCCATGCAGAACCAAGATAGGTGAACATCAACATTAAGGGCCAGCACCTACACAAGCTTTCTGCATTTAAGTATCTTGGAGGTGGGTTAGTGGTAAATGGAGAAATCAACAGAGAATTGCAAGCAAGACTGTTGAGCATGAAGGAAGACTAACACAAGGTGAGTGAAGTTACTTATGATAAACATGCTCAGACTACTTAAGTGATAACTATATAAAACCATATTAAGAGCAGCATTTTTGTACAGATCAGAGACATGGGCAACTAAAGAGAGGCACTTGAGAAGACTTGAAGCCATTGAAATGAGATGTTTGAGGGCAATGACGGTACATTTAGACGTGTGGTGGCAGCAAGCATCCCAACCCAGATTGACAAACGGGCTCACAGAGCTCATGCAAGCTCTCTAAAATTAGCTGTGTAGACAGCACTTTGAAGTTGCAACTTGGGCTGGCGCTTGAGCTCTGAAGCCTGGGCGAGGAGTGGAGTGAGCCTGGGAGTCTGAGCTCCAGCCCAACCTGCAACTATTTTCAGAGTGCCTGTGTGAGCCCCACAAGGCCATGTCTGTCGATCTGGGCTGAGAGGCTCACTGCCGCACGCTACTATGGGATGTGATATTGCTGGGCCACATACGGAATGATGTCATCAAGAGTGCGACCAAGATATGCAGTATCAGAGAGACGCTGCAAGAGAGGAGGCTGAAATGCTATGGGCAAGTATGAAAGATGGGTGCAGGGAATCTTGTTGGGGAGGCATTTGAGACTAGAATTTGCAGGCAGAGAACAAGAGGAGAGCCACGAAAACAGTGGATAGACTATGTATGGGAGGACAAAGTAGATATGGAGAGAGTATTGGACAGAGAAGCTTGGAAAAAATTGGTCCAGTGACCTGACCCAGCTAGATGGGAAAAGGGGAGGAAGAAGAATATATAGGCTATCCTATATGATCCCTCACATCAATGGTTTCTGATTGCCATTCTGTTATATTTACTCTGTGCTTAAAACAAAGGTTCTAAAAGATACCCATCTGATATCTATCAGCTATCACGTTGGTAATATATTGTGCATCTCATAAGTAATACATTTGCATATAAAAGCTATTTCGTGTTTGACAATATCATTTGTTCATTCAGCTCCATGTCTCTATATCTAATTTGTTTCAATAGCACACATTTTAATGGGGATACAATAGTTATGTGTTGTAGCTGCTTCTTATATTGATATCTTTCTTGCAAGTTACTGAGCACCCTCAGCTTCCATTGACATTGTGAGGGTGTGCAGCACTGCACAAGGTTGGCCCCTGTCTTGCAAATGCTTACTCATAAGAGTAATTCTTACTCATGAGAAAAATTTCATTGAAGCCAATGAAATTATTTGTGTAGGCAAGGACTCATATGATGTGAATAATGGTTTGTGGGATCAAATCCCAAGGGTCTGAACCAAAGCCCACTGAAGGAATTAGAAAGACTCCCGCTGATTTCAATGGCATTTGGATCAAGCCCTATGGCCCTGATCCTGCAAACACTGAGACACATGCTTAACTTTACTACTGCAAGTAGTCCTATGGACTTCAATGGGACTACTCAGAATAGTAAAATTAACCATGTGTCTAAATGTTTGCAGGACTGGAGCCTAGGTGAGAAAAATAATGCAGAAATCCACATCCTTTCAACTCTGATTGACTTCAGTAGGCATTTAGGGCACTCAGCAGCTTTTGAGAGGCACTCAGCACTTTATGGGGTAGGTACCTATATGCAGTGGTATTTGTTCAGACCATAGATAGCAGGTGAAAAGAAGCTAAAATACATTTTTGTAAACTTAATTTAGATAAATTTGCTTCTGCTGTACAATACACATTTTCCAGTGTTGTTGTTTGTCATTAATTGTGATTTTTTAAAAATAATTAATAATATCTAACTGGAGATAGCAAAGGCTTGGTGTAAGAAATAATTACAAACTTAGCACAATTATTAGATACACAGGCAGAGTTAAAACAAAATAACAATGTCCATACTGAGTCTCATGATAGCTTGAGATAATGATCTCTCACTTTTATGAGTACTAGAGGAACTGGGTGTTCTCATTTTGTTTGTTTAGAAACAACTATAGTTTCTTATAGCCTGATGCTCTAACACAGTAAGCACCTCTTGTTATATGCAGCACCCTCAATTCCCTGTGATTTCAAAGTACATTGAGGATGCTAAGCATCTTGAGGTACCAGCCCTTTTAAACTCACCAGCAGGTAACCAATGAATTGTCAACTGAAAATTGATATGCACACAGAAACGGGATTGCATCATTTGGTGGCATTTGTATTGCACTGTACCATACCTTGAATTATATGTCATATAATCCTTGAACTGGGCCTTCCCAATGTTGAGACGAGTTTAGAGAAACGAAGTGGAATGATTATTAATGCAAAATAATTTTTCCACTCACATTCACAAGTAAATGTTCTCCAAGTATCCTGCAGACTATTGGCTATGGTCATAAAAACACTATTATTTAATATTGTCAGGTTCAAGAGGTCTACAAATAAAATGCAGGCTGTTCTTTTGTGTAACGTTTTTTGTAAACTGTACTGAAGTAAACATATTTAAACTCAATAAGCACTACAGAACATTTTAGTTCAAAGACCATTTTTCTTCCTTTGGTTCTTGTAGTTAAATATTAATACTTTGTTACAGTTGTGCAATAGAGTTGTCAACACCATACTTTACAGCTAGGTTTCTTATGTGGAAAATTAATGTGACATTTTTCACATTAATCATTTCACAAGATCATTTTTGATAGGTGACAAGAGATAGGTCAGTAGCATGTATTGTATGTTTCTTCCAAGCCCTCAACCATTTATGAGTAGCCCCTGAATTCTTGGAAATATTCTTTTCATACGTTGTCAAGTAGTTAGTAACTTCTTCAGATATTTATGCTAGGATTAAGCTTGGGTATGCAATCATGTGAAACAAACATTTTCTGCATGCCTGGTTTTATCTGATTATATTTTTTTAATAAGCCTTGGCATACACATTATTATCACAGACATATCTTGAAAGCCTCATAGTGATGTTAGAAAGATGTCCGTCTTCATGGACTTGAATCCTAGATTTTTATTTTAAAATCAAAATGTATTTAATGATGATGATAGTCTATAGCTAACAATTATCTACAGACCTCCTTTCTAAGGGTCTGATGGGATATAGTAGGCTGGACACTAGTAATTCAAACAGACAAGGCCTGATTCTCCACTGCCATGTTAGTCTGGATCTGTAAAAAGCGACAAAGAGTCCTATGGCACCTTATAGACTAACAGAGGTATTGGAGCATAAGCTTTTGTGGGTGACGCATCTGATGAAGTGGGTATTCACCCACGAAAGCTTATGATCCAATACTTCTGTTAGTCTATAAGGTGCCACAGGACCCTTTGTTGCTTTTTGCTTATTAATTATGTTATTGTAACTCTTCCTCTTAATAGTAATATAGAATAATCTTCTTAACTGGGACTTGCATTATGGAGAAAGAGTCTGTAGTCAAGACTTGTCACTATTTCACATTGAAAACTGCTATAACTGCTACCTTCCTACATGCCCTGATTCTGTTAGTGTTGGACTAGACTCTTTACTGGTCTGCTGGCATGTAATCTATTCAATTTCCAACCTGTTGAAAATCATGACACCTTTTACTGTTTTCATTTTTCTTATGTGATTCCTTTCATTAAGTTCCTTCATTGGTGTCATGTTTCTCTTTGTATACGGTTTAAGGTTCTTACACAGAACCTGGGCATTTAGGACCTGATTCTGCTAAGCGCTGAACTCTTACTGAAATTGCCGTTAGGTGCTTTAAGGTCTTTCACTCCTGTTTGCCCTTTTACCTGTCTAGTTTGGTTTCTGTATATAGACCCAATCACAATTTTTGTTCAACTTCTGGTTTGCTTTTAATATCAGCATTTTTGCCAGATCTGTGAGCGCTTTTTAATACACCTGGAGTTCTTTACCAGATTTGCATAATTTACTATCTAATGAAAGGATGGTGAGGGTGTTAGTATCTTGTAACATCAGGTTCAGTCCTACAGGTCCTCCAACCATGGAACTGCCAGTGAAATTTTGCACACTGCAGTCTTGAAGCATATGCAGTTCTTTTGTGCCTTCGTGTCATGGTTTTGTACAGCACTTTGATGTTTGTGAAAAGTTCATTTTAAAATTCATAATTTGCAATAAAGTACTGAGTACTTTATAAATAATAAATAAATATAAATACTTTATAAATAATTTGCAATAAAGTATTGAGTACTGAGGACTGTAAATTGCACACTTTTTCTAAATAATGGGAAATTCTATTTATTTATTACCAGATCTAGACAAAGAGTTAGCTCTGAGAAATAAATAATAATAATTCTGGTGACCCCCAGCACTAAAAAAAATCTGGGTGTTTATGCAGCCAGCAAAAAGTATAATATTTTTAGAAATAAAGGAAGCAGAGCAATTCATTAATGAAAATACATATGCTGTAATTTTTCTTGCTTCTTTTAATGACTCAGAATGATAACTATAGATAATATATTGGCTTTATGTCACTGTAAAAAAAATCATCTATGCATTACATTCTCAATTATTAACATAAGAACATAAGAACATAAGAAAGGCCGTACCGGGTCAGACCAGAGGTCCATCTAGCCCAGTATCTGTCTACCGACAGTGGCCAATGCCAGGTGCCCCTGAGGGAGTGAACCTAACAGGCAATGATCAAGTGATCTCTCTCCTGCCATCCATCTCCATCCTCTGACGAACAGAGGCTAGGGACACCATTCTTACCCATCCTGGCTAATAGCCATTTATGGACTTAGCCACCATGAATTTATCCAGTCCCCTTTTGCTGGGATTAATTTTGCTTCAATTAATTACATTAATTAAAAGTTTAAGGGGGTTGTTTTGTTAGACTTTATTAAACAGCCTTATGGAATTCATAAATAGAATTAAATTAATTACAATGGCAGGTAAAATCTTCATTATGGTTGTTCTTTTCCAACAGCCAGTGCCATCTTTGTCCCGCAGGATTATTGCTTACAGTAGGTGAACCAATGAAAAAGAGTAGCATATATGTTGCTGAGTGTGTCCCAGACGCACCGTGTGTTTGCAACTCCAACTGATGTTAGTGGGAATAGAGCACTCACCACCTCACAGAATCAGGCCATAGTGATTAAATAAGTATAGATTTGTAGAAGCAAGAAAACTAAGAAGTCATGAAGAGTTACACCTTAGTAAAGACTTAGGAACTGATCCTGATCTGACCTTATATGGTTCAAAATGTGGTTCTATTCTAAAGAGTGGTACTGTGTAACCATTGTGAGGATTATTGTCAAAATGTGTCTTTATCCCTGCCAGCACTGCAAAATCTACGAGTATATCTACACTAGGAAATTAGGTCAAATTTATAGAAGTCAATTTTTTTAGAAATTGATTTTATACAGTCGATTGTGTGTCTCCTCACTTAAGACCATTAAGACCATTAACTCGGCAGAGTGCATCCACAGTACTGAGGCTAGCGTCGCCTTCCAGAGCATTGTACTGTGGTAGCAATCTCACAGTTCCCACAGTCTCCGCCGCCCATTGGAATTCTGGGTTGAGCTCCCAATGCCTAATGGGGCAAAAACATTGTCGCGGGGGTTCTGGGTACATGTCGTCAGCCTCCCCCCCGTGCAATGGCAGACAATCATTTCGAGCCTTTTTTCCTGGGTTACCCATGCAGATGCCATACCAGGGCAAGCATGGAGCCCACTCAGCTCACCGTACATCTCCTGGGTGCTGGCAGACACAGTACTGCATTGCTACACAGCAGCAGCTCATTGCCTTTTGGCAGCAGACAGTGCACTACAATTGGTAGCCATCATCGTCGTCTCCTGGGTGCTCTTTTAGCTGACCTCAGTGAGGTCTGTTGGGGTGCCTGGACATAAATGGGAGTGACTCCAGGTCATTCTCTTTTTAAGTTTCGTCTCCTGGAGATTCAGTCCTGCCTGCAGTCGTACTGCACCGTCTTCTTGCAAGCAGCCAGGAGACGAGAATGGCTAGAAATCGTACTGCACCGTCTGCTGCCAGCCTAAGATGTATAAGAGAGATAGAGTGGCTCAAAACAAGGAGGAGACCGGATTTGTTTTTTATTCATTTGCTCCCCCCTGCCTCCCTGCATGAATAGTTGGGGGAGGGATAGCTCAGTGGTTTGAGAATTCAGGGTTTTAAGTTCAGCCCTTGAGGGGTCCATTCTGTATAACAGTTGTGTGTGTTTCTCCTTGATGCAAACCCACCCCCTTTGTTGATTTTAATTCCCTGTAAGCCATGTCATCAGTCACCCCTCCCTCCATCAGAGGAATGGCAGACAATTGTTTCGTGCCTTTTTTCAGTGCAGACACCATAGCACAGCAAGCATGGAGCCCGCTCAGATCACTGCAGCAGTTGTGAGCACTGTAAACACCACGCAGTATTTGCAGAACCAGAACCTGCAAAAGCAAAACCAGGCGAGGAGGTGACGGCAGCACGGTGACGAGAGTGATGAGGACATGGACACAGACTTCTCTCAAAGTACAGGCCCCGGCAATGTGGACATCATGGTGTTAATGGGGCAGGTTCATGCCGTGGAACGCCGATTCTGGGCCCGGGAAACAAGCACAGATTGGTGGGACTGCATAGTGTTGCATGTCTGGGACAATTCCCAGTGGCTACAAAACTTTTGCATGCGTAAGGGCACTTTCGTGGAACTTTGTGACTTGCTTTCCCCTGCCCTGAAGCACAAGAATACCAAGATGAGAGCAGCCCTCACAGTTCACAAGCAAGTGACGCTAGCCCTGTGGAAGCCTGCAACACCAGACAGCTACCGGTCAGTTGGGCATCAATTTGGAGTGGGCAAATCTACTGTGGGGGCTGCTGTGATCCAAGAAGCCAACGCGATCATAGAGCTGCTGCTATCAAGGGTAGTGACTCTGGGAAATGTGCAGGCCATAGTGGATGGCTTTGCTGCAATGGGATTCCCTAACTCTGGTGGGGCGATAGACGGAACCCATATCCCTATCTTGGCACCGGAGCACCAAGGCAGCGAGAACATAAATCGAAAGGGGTACTTTTCAATGGTGCTGGTGGATCACAAGGGATGTTTCACCAACATCAGTGTGGGATGGCCGGGAAAGGTACATGACACTCTCATCTTCAGGAACTCTGGTCTGTTTCAAAAGCTGCAGCAAGGGACTTTCTTCCCAGAACAGAAAATAACCATTGGGGATGTTGAAATGCCTATAGTTAAAGGTAATAATTGGAGACATACCTAGAACTGGAAGGGACCTTGAAAGGTCATCAAGTCCAGCCCCCTGCCTTCACTAGCAGGACCAATTTTTGCCCCAGATCGCTAAGTGGCCTCTTTAAGGATTGAACTTACAACCTTGGGTTTAGCAGGCCAATGCTCAAACCACTGAGCTATCTCTCCCCTTGGGGACCTAGCCTACTCCTTCATGTGATGGCTCATGAAGCCATACACAGGCAGCCTGGACAGTAGTCAGGAGCTGTTCAACTATAGGATGAGCAAGTGCAAAATGGTGGTAGAATGTGCATTTGGACATTTAAAAGTGCGCTGGCACAGTTTACTGACTCGGATAGACCTCAGCGAAACCAATATTCCCATTGTTATTACTGCTTGCTGTGCGCTCCACAATATCTGTGAGAGTAAGGGGGAGACATTTATGGCAGGGTGGGAGGTTGAGGCAAATCGCCTGGCCTCTGATTATACTCAGCCAGACACCAGGGCAGTTAGCAGAGTACAGGAGGGTGCGGTGCACATCAGAGAAGCAATCTAATAGATAATTGTCTGAACTCAATCTTGCCAACTATCAGGATTCTATCATGAGTCTCATGGTGTTTGGTGTTTTTCTTCAAGCCCCAGCTCTGGAGAGTTAAAAAAAGTAAGTTTCAAACCTTCATAGTTACAGAGACAAGCTTGAAAATGTGAACTTTAAAGGCTCAAAAGCCTGATGGCAAATAAAAAGAATCCAAAAATCTATTATTTTGAAAAGCTCATTTGGGAGGGGATTGAAAAAAGGGGCTGATTTATTATATTTGAATGTTTTACTTTGGTAATAGTGCAAACCTTTCCTTATTTTGCTTATTAAAGATAGATCACTGTAACATTGTTGAGTTAGTGGACCTGATTTTCCTCTCATTTATGAATCAGGAGTAATCTCAATAAAGTCAATGAAGTTACTTAAAAGAATGCACGCATCTGTCTGCATTTAAATATCTTTCAGAATCTGGCCATAAGAGCCCAATATGGTAATGAGCTCTATGGGATGGATCCCCTGCACCTGAGTTTATTGCAGGATTGGGGCCTTGATGAAAGGCAAAAAAGCCATACCAATTCCATTCCTCTAGCTCATTTATTAATGAACCGGCCTTCTACCCACTACTTCTCTTGCCCATGATATATTAGTAAAAGTCCTTCTTATCTCCTAAGTCCCTTTAGTTAACAGTAAGTCATTCTGTTTTAGTTTTTGCTGCCATCCCCCCCCCCCCCCCCCCCCCACACACACACACACACACACTCCCTGCCTGGCCATTCTTGTTAAGCTTCCAATTTCCCCGACCCCACTTTTTCTCTTTGCAGTAGTGATAAGAGGACTTGATTTTTGTTTTATCTTCAGTTTTATACACTCAGGTGTCTGGCAGGTTTTTGATTATTTTATTTTAAGTGAGGAACATGCTCACCATGCAGGTTTTTTTCAAGTTTTGACAGTCCATAAATTAATATGTCAAATGAGCTGCTTTGAAAGTACTAGTGAAGCAGCTGTCATTTTCTTGTCGTTACTCTCCAGGAGCTTACATTCTTCTCTAGTCATTCATATTATTTGTGCCCTTGGACAGCATTGTAAGGTTCATCTCACTGACACATATGTATTTCTCTTGTCTCTATTAATGGCATTCTCAAGTGTTTTACTTTACATTTGGCACTGCTGCAATTATCTAATGTTATGTAAAAGGCTAAAACTCTCCTAGTGTGTTATGAATAAAAAAACAATTATGATAACTTACATTTAAATAGTGCTTTTCATCCCACACAACCCCAAAGTATTTTATAAACTGCATAGATACAAGAATCACTGCATCTCCTGCTGGAAGTGCAGGCACCTTGGGGATAAAACTTGGCCCCAAGAACAATTTAGGACATGAAGTGATTAAGAATACCATATCCAATTAAAATATAGGATGAATTTAGGTTAGGCAGAATGTAATTATCAAAATGGAATTTGTGAACAGGATAGCATGTGAGATATTTGTATGCTTTGTGCTAGACTTTTCTCTTGTGAGGTGTTATGGGGAAAGTTTCTCTGTGTTGGGTGCTTTGTTACCATGTATTAAAATCAAGGAAATCATTTTAAATATGTAACACTGGTTGTCGGCAGATGGGATTGAACGTGGAACCTCTGGAGCTTAGTGCAACCACCTCTAATGCATGAGCTAAAAGCCAACAGCTTGTTAGCTAAGGCTGTAGAGCAGATTCATGAACCTGTCTCTCTCTCAGTGGTCTTGGTGCCACTTGATGGGACAGAACACCACACCCAAGTGGTGTGTGGGTTACAAATATATTTATTACAGACAGCCCAACCACAAACTCCACGTGGTAGAGGGTGGTAACACTCAATGAGTGGCAAATACAGCTCTGTGTGCCCGGTGTAAGCAATCAATCCCAAAAAGGGCCAATGGCTAACTGGCTGGAGGAGCATTTAGATGTAGGGCAGCTTTTGCCTTGAGAGCAGGAAATGACTCTCAGCTTCAGATGGTTCAGGCTCGGAACCTTTGGATGGAGCTGATCTAGGAGAAAGTAAACTCCAAATGAAAACAGCCACAGGGTTAGCAAAGTGGGGCAGCACCAGCAGGCAATTTAGCCCCTAAGTTCTTTGTGTATTATGGATTTTTTGTGCTCTAGTTATTTAAAACATGCTACCCCACTGGAGGTAACCTACGCACCCATTTTTAGGCAATAGTGACAAATTGGCAGAGATCTGAGAATTTTCAACCTGGAAATTCACTTACAGGTAGGTTAGGAGAGATGTTGAGGCAATGGCTAAAAGGAAAATCCATATACTGTCTGCAGGAAACTAGATGTTGTGGAGGCAAAAGTAAAATCTTGAGAGATGGATTTAAAATTATTTGGTTTGAAGGAAAAAATGTATGGGGCTGCTATCATCAAAGAAGAGACTAACTGATAGCAGCATGGTTAATGATAGAGAGTAGGATTATTTGTGTAACGTCAGCACATGCTCTGCACCAAGGTTGACCTATGGAAGAAAAGGTGAGCTTTAGAAATGAGCTGGCTGAGTTGGTGGTTATGGTTGAGAGTGACACCTTGTGAGTGGTTGGTGGTGATTTAAACTGCCATACTGGTGAAGGGACCCCAGTAGAAAGGGTAGTGGGTAAAATTTGGCTTTGGCTAAGGAAATGCAGGAGTGTGTGATGGTGTGTATCAGGCCCTCTGAGGCCCCTTGCTGGAGGCCTTGCAGCCCTGCTCCAGGAAAGAGCCGTAAAGGTGGGTCCTCCAGACTACCTAGAGAGGCTGCAGAGAAGCAGCCAGTCAGAGCCCAGCAGGCTCATATAAAGGGAGCTGCTGGACAGAACAGATCAGTTGCTGACTGGAGCCAAGGGAGCAAGGAAGGTGCTCATGGCTAAGTGCAGGAGCTTCAGTACCTAGACAGGGCAGTTGCTGGTTAGAGCCAGAGGACCAAGGACAGTGCTCCTGGCTGATTAGTGGTACTCAAGCAAGACTCTATCCCTGAGGTGTAAGAGTGAAACTGAAGGTGCCAGAGCTAAGAAGGAAAGTGGTCAAGAGAAATGCAGCAACAAGTAGCATGCAGGTAAGCATGCAGCTGCTACTTACAGTGTCACTGGATTGGAACATGGAGTAGTGACCAGACCTGGTTCTCTCCCCCTCACCCTCACCTGCCACATTGAAGAGTGGCCAAAGCCCAGAGAAGGGAGTTTAACCAGGCCCAGAGAAGGGGGCAGAAGACCCCAAAGAAAGTCAGCATTTAATTGACCCTTGTTACCCCTGGAAGAGGATTGAACTGAACTAGTGGCTCAGCTGGGGTCAATAAGGCTCACTACAGAGTGAAGCTCACCAGCAAGGGAGCCCTGGGGGCAGTGCTCCACAACAGAGCAGGAACCTTTGAAAGTTAGCCCAGATGGAAGCTGAGAAATCACCTTGACAAGGAAATCAAAGGGTCGCAGACCACAGTGTAAGGCAGTCATCTGGATGTGGAATTGGGTCACCCAGAGGACTTGAGTAAGACTGGAGACTTTGGGTTGTCCCAGCTCAAATAATACGTAAACCTACTCTCTTTGAAGGGAATATTCACTGGGGGGTTTATTTGGCTCTGTTCAACCTCATAAACTAAATGAATGGCTGGGGAGGTGAACAAAAGGATGGCATTTCTAGCAGCTAACTTGAGTGGCCACCTTTGGTTCTGTGTATCTAGTACAAGCCCTTGATATATTTGGGGCCAGCCCTCAATCTGAGCTGGCCAGAGCACAACTCAAAGCAAGAAAAAGAGGGAAAGAAGAGACTTTACCTGAAAAAGCAGAGAACCTCCAGAGGCTTGTGCTCCTGGTATACACTGAGACCAGTGAGGACTTCGAGGATAAATTGGCCATGGACTGATTGATTTATAGATGCTTAGCTGGGCTTGGACTTGCAGATCTAAATCAGCAAAAGGAAGCCAAAGACGGTCCAAGAGGTTATGGAATTTGCCAAGGAACTTGAATCTTTCCTTGCAGCAGTGCACTGGAAGAGGAAGCAGCCGCTATTCCGGAAGAGGGAAGTATACAAGTACAGATCTTGGTCTACTATGTACAAAGGAAAAGGGGATTATAGTCTGGTTCATAACAGTTTTAAACAATTAGAAAAAAAAATGATAGTTCTAAAACAAGGGAAATTGTTTGCAAAAGTAAAGGGAAGCAATTCAGTTAAATGCTACTACTGTGACAAATTGGCCACCAAAAGGACTGTTATAAATCTAAGGATCAAGTATCACAAATGTGTAATGAAAGTCCCTTTCCCAGTTAGGAAAACAAGGGGACACCAAGCTGAACTATTTTTAGCTTAAATATTGAAAACAAAAACAAATCAGTCTGAGGGAAAGACCTTGTATGGAAATTTAAGTCAAAATGGTTAACATTTGGCAAAGTTATAAGCAATTGAAAACAGGGTCTTCTAATGGGAAGTGAGAGGTAATCTTAACTATAGGCAGCAATACAAGTGCCACGTATAATTATAAATAGCTCCATCTATGAACTCTACCCACTCATTAGTCCCTTGCCAAAGCCATTAATGTTTTACAAAAAACAATGTAGTTGGCAAAGGATTAATGAGTGAGTGACATGATATATGGAGTTTATATATTACACACAAATACTGTTATATAAAGCAGATTAGATGTTAGGTGGGGAATAGGTCATTCCTACTTTCCTTAACCATTTTGTCCTCTGAAATCACTGAATCCCGTATTATAGCACCCATTTAGCTGAACCAGATATTTCCAGAGAATTAGGCAATCACAATTCATTTTCCAGTCTTCCATTTAGCTTTATAATTACCTAGGATTGAATTCTCTGGCTCCATAGAATCTTTTCATCCACATACTCAAGTACTCTCTTGTCCTTGTGAATTAGGTTTTGGCTTTTAAATAATTAGATATTTTTGTAGTTTAATGAGATGAGGAAAAAAAATTACTGGAAATTTATGAGCAACAGATGGGATGTAGTGGATACTCCCATTTAAGGAAAAAACATAGTACATTAGAAACACTGATAAAGCAGCCTATGTAATCTAGCTAGTTTGCTCCCTAGGTCACACATGAGCATCCAAAACCCCAAATATAGATATAACGAGTGTGTCAACAAAGCCTAATTTAATATATTTTGGCGATTTAGCAGTTTTTACATTGATCCAAACACCTATACATTACCTTTATCACATACACTGAGTAAAGTATAGCATATAGCAAAATATACAAAAGGAGAAAAATACTTTAAAGCATTAACATGAAATGTAACTAATGTATTAAAACACTTTCTCATACTATCAAGGTAAAAGTAGCCAGTTAAAGAAATACAAGTTAATTGTAAATACCAAAATATTTGCTTTTTTTTAATTTGCACTTTAGTTATAAGTGAAAGGAAAGCTAAGTACACTTTGCCATTTTCAAAAATAACGTATCGTGGGTCTCTTTCTTAAGAGAGGAAACCAAATTGCTACAGGAACTTTTACTCTTTGCAAACTACATTGAAATGATCATTATATCATCAGTGAAATGTAGTCACCTCTGAGGTGAAACAGGCTGTTTAATAATGCACAGTAACACAACACAATGTTTAGAGACAGGCAATGAAAGAATTCCAAATAAAACTGAAACTGCAGAAGGAATTTAGGTGAGCAGAATTTAATTACCTGCATTAGAATTTGGCCATGGGCCTGATGTTAACACCCCCCCCTCTTACAAAATGAGCCACAAAATCTGTCCTGAATACTAATAGTCTGTGTCCTGATTTTACATTTCATCTCCAAGATAATACCTACAGTGTAAAACCTCATATCTCACAACTACTCTTCCCAAGTCTCAGAAGAGGAAAGCAGATTGGCAGGAATAAAAACTCAGGCCTTGATCTTTGGACACACTTTTCTAAAGGTTTGGATAAATAAAATGCCTCTTTTCTCCAAGGTTCTTTAAGAAAGTTGGGGGGTGAAATGTGCAGCATCCCTGACAGTAAAAGCTCCAGACTCATAAGTTTAAAGTCCAAAAGTTCTCAGCTTATTTGGGGGTCCGTAGGAAGCAACCTATTGGAAGGGCCTAGGAAGTCAGTGTCATGGAGTGTTGAGAATCGGAGAAAGGGAGGTTGCAAGGTGTGTGTTCAGGATGAAGAAAGGATTATAGCAGTTGGAAGGCAATAAGTTGCTGAGTTTTGTCTGCAAGTGAGTAATAGTATCAACTGAAGATGTCTGCAAGTTCCTGAGAGCCTTTAGTGGGAATGGTGGAAGAGCCAAAGGGGAGGAAAAGGGACCTTGTAAAGTTTTAGCTTTACCATCCAAATGAACCATCAAATTTTGGCATTTAAGCTTTCAACATATTTGTACAACAGTTTGGGGAAGTTTAGGGCTGGTCTCCCCTAAAATGTAGATCTGCTTAGCTACATCAGGGCTGTGAAAAATTTCACAACCTGTTCGAGCTAGTTAGGTCAACCTAACCCCCACTGTAGAGGCAGCTAAGTCAATGCAAAAATTCTTCCAGCAGCCTACGTACTACCTCTCAGAGGTGGATGATCAACATTGACAGAAAAACCCCTTCCCATCAATGTAGGAAGCATCTACATACATCAGTGCAGCTGCTGTGGGTAACCTGGGAGGTCGCTCTCCATTTGGCACCTTGAAATTGTCTTTATTTATTTCTTTTTAAATTACAGACTATAACATCTAGTTTTTTCTCTCTGAAATGCCTTACAAGATACACTGGTCCTCATTTTTTACAGACAGCTTTGATTTTTCATTTTAATTTCCTTTCATTTTCTACATACTGATATTGCCCTTTCATAATTATTAGCATTTGAAAAGAAAATATCACATATTAAAGTAACATAGCCATGTTTTCTTGTTTCTCTGAGGAGAAATCCTATTTGACATCTCTTAAGACTATTGGATTCTGGATCTTTTTACATTCCTTTTCTTCTGCAGAGGATTTCATTTTATTTGGGTCTGAAATTTTCTGGTCTCTCTTCCCTGGAGACTTGGAAGTTTGAGTTCACATTGAATTTTTCTATGTTATCCATTGAGACACATGTCCTGCTCTAAGCAGCAGGCAGGTTATATTTAACGTTTATAGTTTTCATAGTTGATTAAACTGAATGTAATACTATCTGGCATTAATTTAACAAGTATAAACAAATCCAGTCTTTCAACTCTTTGGGGAAAAAAGTCAGGAAAGTGAAAAGGGTAACCTGCGAATACACAATCTGGAATGAAGAGAGGCAACATAACAAAACACATTGAAAAGACTTTTAAGGATTAGTGTCATCATTAATTTGGCAAATTGGATGTCTAATAGTCAAAAATTAATGTCAGCAAGGAAAAATAATGTACCAGTCATTTGGCTTGAAACAGAAGAGAAAGTGTGTGGGTAACAAAGCATGTGTAAGTAGTGTTTTAAGATAAAGGCAACCCTTGCTTTACACATACAGAGACCATATCTCTCTCAAAAATCTCTTCCAGGGTAGTATAATATCTCAGCATTCAGAAGATAAGTGTTTGCTACGTGCCACACAGGAAAATATTTGGTAGGTATAAAGTTGCAATCTTTTTTACACAGCATACACTTGCTACAGCATAAGGTATTTTTTCTCTTAACACCCTTTTTCGGGGAGCCATTGGAGATTCTTCCCTTTGTTTCTCCCCTCACAACTATCACTCTCTAGAGCTTTGTGTAGAAAACCAGTCCTGAAGTTCAAGCTCAGTCAAAACCCATTGAGTCAACAGGCACCCCTCTGCCTGATGTGAAGGAAGGATTTGAACGTCGGTTTCCTGTCTCTCAAGTGAGTGCCCTTACCACTAAACTATACATGCATTCCTTGTTGTGGACCAATGCCTATTTTATTATTTACGTGTGTCATACCCTGGGAAACAGCTTCAACAGTAGAGACTGAGAGAAACCCACACAAGAATAGCCCATAGCCAAGTAGTTTGATCACTCACCTGAAAGATAGGCAAACCTAGTTCAAGTCTCTTCCCTGCATTAGGTGAAAAGGGAATTGTACTGTGGTCTCCCACATTGTGGCTGAGCATCCTCACTACTGTAGGAGGTATTATAAGGAAGTTCTAGTCCTCCTCCTCCCAAAATGATTTTGTATGAGTTAGGTGTGTTCTGAGCACACCTAGGAGATTGGGCCCCCGAGGCAAGATAGGCTGGGCAACACCTAATTTGACAATCTCAGTGGTGTTCAGGTGTGTTATAGGGGCCAAGATGCTGGGTGGGGCAGGACTGAGACAGCTGTGTGTATGCCCAGCAATCAAAACAAAGGTCTAAGGACCTCCCCTTTTCCATGCTCAGTTAAGTGATGCCTAATTGGGATAGAGAGAGACTCAGCTATTCCTAATTACTTCAAAAAAACAGCGCTATCCATTTTCATAGGGGTTCCTACAATGCTGCAAAAATCCTGAGTGCCCTTCTCCCCCTTTGTAGGGCCAGAACTCCATTGAAGTCAATGCTATTGATCTATTACAGTGCTCTGAATAGTTTCAACAAATATTTCTGCTTTGCCTTCTGATAACCTTGTCATATTATAGTTTGCAGTGCAATGGACTCGGGAGACCGCAGCATTCTTTAGGCCTACAAAACCAGTGTTTTATTCCATGATAACCAAAGGTATTTTTTGTCCCAAATACATGGTTCACCTTATGACCATTATAAGTCGTTTTATTTATAAATCCAACTTTCTTTTTCTCCTTTCATTTTTCTTGTTTTTCCTAGTACAATGATAATTCCTGGATAATAAGTCACTCCAGGGGTATTTTTTTAAAACAGCTTTATTTAACATGACTTATTTTCCATTAGTACTAGCCAGAAATCCTATTATGCAAAACCGATTCATCCAATGCATTTGTATCATCAAATACAGAAGAAACAGGAGAATTCTTATGCCACTGTAATCAGTGGATGCAATTTACAAGCATGACTTGGGCTAATCTAGCTAGCTCATGGCAGCAGAACAATTAGCTATGTCTAAAAATGGTTTCTGACTTACTCTTGGGTCACTAAAACATCCAAGCAAATTAAAAAGCATACAGTGACTGCTCATGTCATGGGTTTCTAATTTAAATATCTTATCATAATCCCTTACAGAAGGTAACACCAAATGATTATTTAAAAGTGAGTCCTTCAGTAGTGCAACAGACTACAAATAGGTACAGTTATAATCCAAAACTAAGCATAAATTCAGAGTAGATTTGTTTTCATCTAAGAATCATGTGTGGCTTAGAAACTGAGTTTCTTACAAAAGCATCAAACTACTCTGAAAAAAGCAGTTTGTATAGGTTTAGATAAATGCATCTACCATGCACTTGTGTGGTAGCTGCTATCTTAGCTAACACACTGAGGAATAAACCAAGGCTTTTCAGGGCTGAAAGCCTGACTTCTATCATCACTATAGCTTGAGCTAAAAAGCCAGCCTATGAAGGCAGGAGCTGTAAGCAAATGCGGGACGGGACAGAGAGTAGGACATAACACACACAGATCTATGGGTTACAAATATCTCTGGGTTTTTTTTTCTTTAAGATGACTGTAATGCTTGTGGATGGTGTTTGAAATCATGGATGATACAGCTTCTATTTATACTCGGAAGAAGCAGTGGAAGCTTCCCCACATCAGGTCAGCCATGTAATGCAACACCACTTTCTAGAGGGATCTCTCTGAGTGATGAGTAGATATTTCAGTCTTTGTGCCTGTTTGGTCCTTGGCCTCTTTGCTGCTGAACCAGCACCAGCAAGGGTGCCAGCTTGTGTGGACTGTGACACAGTTAACTCATTTCATTTGTCACCTCTGCCTACACAAACAGGAAAAAAAAATAAACATGCCAGAATGTGGTCTGACCACAGCTATTGTATAACATATTTTTGTAGGGAACCTTTGTAGAAGTGGGGGAGCCAGTTGTGCCGGAACCAGGGAAGACCCAGGGGGGCCATGCCCCCCATCTTTTTAACACAGGCATAGTTTGGGGGGCAGGGAGTGGCACCAGCAGGGGCTGTGCTTCACCGGGAGGCAGCTGATCATGGTGATCAGCTCCCCCACCATGAAGCACAGCCCATACCAGCACTGCTCTGCACCTGCCCTAGGCTTGCAGTTTGGGGGGATAATGCCAACCCCTGCCCTCCTGGTTCCGGCTCCATTGACCTAAGCCAGCAGACAAATCAGGCCAAATCGAAAAGGAAAGCGGGGCATGAGCTGGGAGGAGAGTACAAGGAGTCTCAGTCATTTACGCCCTGTTCAAGGACTCACCATAACTGCAGAGCTGGAGCTCACCTAAGAGCAGGGACTGCGTCCTGCCTATGGCCCTGTTGGCACTAGTCAAGCAAAGGGATGGGGAAGAGCCTACCCCCCCCACCCCCGGCAGGAGCCAGTGGAGTTGGCTGACCTCACAGGCGCGTGCCAGCTTTGCTCCCTGAAGGGACATGGATTATTTTTAAGTTAAATCATGACGCAGAAGCTATTTAACCTGCACACTAAGAAGGGCAGCCTGAGCTCTCTCCTGGGCTTGGCGTGACAGTTCTAACGGCACATGCCCACTGATGCCATGCAGCACAAGTGGGGGAAAGAGGCTCTGAACTCCAGGAGCTGCCCCCTTTCTCTGCCCCAATCTCAGAATAGCCCCAAAAGGGATGTGGTGGCCGGGGAGGTCAATAGAGACTGGAGAAGAGGAATGGCAGGGGCAAGTGGAGGAGGGAAACTTCCAGTCTCCTCACCTCTTGGGGTGTCAAAAAAATGTTAACAGGAGGCATTTTCTGGCACCACACCCCTACTGCAGAAGCACTCACTAGCCATGAAGATGAGGGGCAGAGAGAAGCCCCTGCTAAGCTGCCTGCCTGGCTTTGTTTCACGCCCTTGGAGGAGCATATGGTTCGCACAAAAGCATTCAGTGATGCTGCCCCCACCCCACCCCATTATCTCACATGGATCCCTCGGGTAAGCGTAGGGGTGGTAGAGATAAGAAACCACCATCCCCCATAGGTTTGGCTGGGACAGCCTCTGACTCTGACACTCCGCTGCAGGGAAATGCTGCCTGGGGCACATGCTGCTTCACTTAGCATTAGACAGGTAAGGTGGCTCCCCGTTTTTGGCTCCCTGCAGCTAATTCCAGAGCTGTGCTCAGTTTAGCAAGGGGGCTAGAGCTGGGCCCAGCTATAGGGAAGGAAAAGGAGTGTGCCTTATGCCAGGGAAAAAACACCAGGTGCCACACGAAGCTCAGGGAAGCCATGGGACAAGGGAAGAAGGGAAAGCTGAAGGAAGAGGAAAGAGGGCAACTTTATTTTCAGGGATGATTTTTTTGCTATGGGTTTTTTCCCCCTCACCTTCAAAGAAGAAAATAACCTACACGCTCACCAAAAGGGCCACAGAGCTGCCCCCTTCTTAGCAGGACTGTTCCTCGCAACATTTTTCAGGTTAGCAACTATGGACTGATGCGGGAGTAAGGAAAAGAGAAAAACGGGGAGTGAATGACATGGTGGGAACAAAGGGGAGATGGTGGGGAGGCGAGAAAGGGGAGGAAACTGAACAGGGAAGGAGAGAGAACAAATAGGGAAGGGTCAGGAAGAGAGTGCGAGAGAGAAGGGAAACTTGGCGAGAGTAAGCGAGAAGAGGGGCTAACTTAGAGATGGTCTAAACAACAAAAAAGAAAACTCGACAAGCCTGAGCTACTGTTACTTTGCTACAGCCAAGCCATACTATATCAATGACATACAGTAACATGTAATTTAAAATGATTGTATCTCCCAAAATTGTGCACAAAGGAGAACGTGTTAGGGAAATAATGTCCCTGCTTGCCTTTAACTGTACAACAAATAGACCTGTATTACTGAGGTGAGTCCTATTAACTTCAGTGGGCCCTCTCACCTCAGCAACGTGGGCAGGATTTGACTTTCATGTCCCCTCTACCTTAATTAGCAAGTATGCAATGCACTGAAATATTTCAGACACACGCTCCGCTCATGAGTAATTAGAAAATGTGGTGAAACAGTGCCCTCAGGTGGTGTAAGTTAAATTCTATCCTATTGGCTGTTATCCTGAAAGCATCTGCTCTCACCAGTGCCATGTAATTTTCCATCACTGCATATGTGGATGCAAGAAGAAAGCTAAGTATTTTAGCTACACACACACACACACACACACACACACACAAAATCAAAATATAAGCACCATTTGTTTCCTAGATTGTTTGAGGCTTGATTTTTTTTTAATTAAATCTGTATTTGTTTAAAAAGTCTACAGAGGCTAGGGAGGGACTACAAACAAATCACTCAAAGGATCATTATAGTACATTATCAATAATACTGTAGCAGCAACGATGGATAGAAAGAGAAAGATCTAGAAAAGAAGAGACTGTCGGGGGGGGAGGCGGAAGGGGGCAGAAGGGAATCCCATCTCAGAACCAGAAACAGGAGGATTAGAGAACAAGAGAGGAGACGTGTTAGAAAAATATCCAGTTGGTGAATCACTTCTCAGCCATGTTTATACATAAAATACAAACTCTCAGGATTAAACAAAGAACGCAAATGATTAATCTGTAACTCAGTATGTCCTGAAGCATCTTGAGTTCTTACCATCATTTGTATAGGAATCTTTCCAAGGCTTCCATTGCTGATGTTACTATACCAGGCTTTAATCTTTGGAGATGAATGGCATTTTCACTTCTGCAAGTGAAGTGAAGCACAAAGATTTCAAGGGTTTATAAGGCCTCTATTTGCATTAGTCCAGTCTAAATTAATTTTAACTGTGGCTATTCCTTTTAGCAAATTAAATGTTTAGTCTTACACAGCTCTCCAAAAACCCTTCACTTTAGAGTAGTTCCAGGGAATATGTTTCACTGAATCAGTAGCTTTAGTACATCTCCAGCATTTAGAATATGCTTTCTTAATAAAAGCGCATGCAGTGTTGATGTAGCAGTGTGAGTCCCAGACTATTAGAAAGACAAGGTGGGTGAGGTGATATCTTTTATTGGACGAACTTCTGTGGGTGAGACAGACAAGCTTTCAAGCTACACAGAGCTCAAAATGTGAAGGAGCTGCCTGCCGCCCTGCAGGCAAAATGCCGCCCCAAGCGCACGCTTGGCGCGCTGGGGTCTGGAGCCGGCCCTGTGTGGAATCAACCATAGTCAAAGGTCTATCAAGGACTGTTTAATGTAATGGGCACTATTACCCCATTGGGCTACAGTGAAAGTGAAACCCAGTCTGCTGCACCAGCATGTCACAGAATCTAGAGGTCTCACCACAGCGTTTGGGTCAGGCTTCGCTTTGACCATGGTGCTAGTTCTCAGGGCAAGCATCCCAGTCTCATTGGTCTGGCCATCCAAGCCATCCTGATGCTGGCTCCTACACATGCAGTGGGGGACTCCACAGGTCAGAGCCCTGAATTCCTCTCCCTCCCTCCATGCAAGCTCATACACACACGGACATGCTCACCCTCCACATGCTCCTGATGCCTCAGCTCCCAGAGAAGGGAACTATATCCCCTGCTCCTGCACATTTGCTTAATGACAATTACTTTTTAAAAATCACTCACACTGCCAGCTTTCCCCTACAGGTACATTCTCCTTGAGCCCCATCAGGCTGACTTCCACTCTTTATATAAACTATCCTCTTTTGGGTGGAGCAGGAGAAGCCATGTTCTCACAAGGCTGGGAGAATCATGTCCACACCACTCCCAAGATGGAATGAAGGGCGGGGGGATTGGTCAGTGACTCACTTCTAAGCAGTGGTGAGCTAGAGCAGGTTCCCACAGGTTCTCAAGAACCGGTTGCTAAAATTAGACCTCCATGGAGAACCGGTTGTTAAAGGGCCAGGGGGTGGGCAAAGAACTCCGGTCCGTGGGCCGGACCATCCTGTTGCTCCCAGGATTTCCAGCTGGGGAGGCTGAGGCTCCCCCGGCCCTCCCCCCGCTTCCCCCCAGCTGGAGCATGGCCAGCCGCTGGCATCAGCTGGGCAGCTCAGCTGAGCTCTGGAGTCGTCCTGCTGCCACTTTTTGAATGGCTCAGCAAGGTGAGGGGGGTGGGGCTGCTGCAAGCTCCAGGGCTGGCCAGAGGAGAGGGGAGGGGGCAAGTGGGGCAATTGGCCCAGGCCCTGCAGGGGCCTCCGGCCCCACGAGGATCTCTCCCTGGCCCCTCCTCCGCTCCCCCCCTTAAATCAGAACTTTTTATAGGGAACCGGTTGTTAAGATTTTGGCAGCTCATCACTGCTTCTAAGTAAGACGAAGGCATCCATCTACTGACCAGACAGAGTATCCTAGGAGATGTGCTGCCTACCAAGGACCAATATCCAACACATTACAGAAGGATTGCCGAGGCCATCCAGGCCTCTGGTTACTACCCCATGCTGCTCAACCATGTGGGCACTAATGATACTGCAAGGTATGACCCTGAGCAGATAAGTAGTGACTACAGGGCTTGGGGGGTGAAGGGGTGAGGGGCGCAGGGGGTGTTCTCATTGATCCTTCCAGTCAAGGGTAGGGGCCCAGTCAGAGACCAATACATCTTGGAGGTGAATACACAGATGGTGTCATCAAGACGGGATGCTTGAGAAGGCTAGGTTTAATGGGGACAGGAGACAAAAGCCCACAGGTACGTTCAAAACATAGAAACCTGGATGAAGGGTCAGAATCTGGAGACAACTCGGGCAATTACACCAGGGACAAGGGAGAGAAAAGACAGAGGGAATGTAGAGGGGAAATCTAATAAACATCTTAGATGTCTGTATACTAGTGCAAGACATATAGGGAATAAACAGGAAAAACTAGAAATACCAGTGACTAAACACAATTACAACATAACTGGCATTACAGAGACTTGATGGGATAATTCACATGACTGGAAAATTGGTAGAGAAGGATACAGCTTGTTCAGAAGGACAGGCTGGGGAAAAAGGGCAGAGGTGTTACCTTGTATATCAAAGCTATATACTCTTGCACTGAGGTTAAGATTGAAGTGGGAGGCAGACCTCTTAAAATCTCTGGGGAAGGATAAAAGGGGTAAAAAATGGTGTTGTCATGATAGGGGGTCTACTAAAGACCACCTAACTAGGAAGAAGAGGTGAATGAGGCTTTTTAAAAACAACTAACAAAATCACTCAAAGCACAGGATTGGTGGTGGGGGGGGACTTCAATTACCCAGACATCTTTTTGGGAAAATAATACAGCAAGGTGTACAGATTATCCAGCAAGTTTTTAGAACGTATTGGAGACAACTTTTTATTGCATAAAATGGAAAAAGTGACAAGTGGAGAGACTGTTCTAGATTTGGCCCTGGCAAAGGGGGAGGAACTGGTTGCGAATTTGAAGATGGAAGGCAGCTTCGGTGAAAGTGACAGAGTTCATGATTCTAAGGAATGGTAGGAGGGAAAACTGCAGAATAAAGACAATAGACTCCAAGAGGGCAGACTTTAGCAAACTCAGAGAATTGGTAGGTAAGAGCCTGTGGGAAGCAAGTCTAAGTCACAAAAGAGTTCAGGTGAGTTGGCAGTTTTTTAAAGAGACATTATTAAAGGTCATAACCAGGCCTTTGTAGGTCACAACTGAGAATACCAAATTCAGTACAAACTGCTGAGAAATAGGGCAGAAACACCCCAAAAGTGGAGGTTATTCTCCCATGAGATATACCAAACTAGCAACAAAAGTAAACTTCTGTTTCACCACACTGGCTAACAAGGAGTCATAAAAGCAGTTTCCTTAGGCATACCAGTCCTTGTATCACCACCAAAAACACTAGCCTTAGAGATGAGTGGTTCTTTAAAACCAATCTACTCAAATACAAGGTTCTTCTGATCCCAAAGGACCAGCCACACACCCTGGTCAATATATAACTCAGATCTTACCAAACAATCACACTGATGCTAGTCCTTTAGTAGCTAAAATCTAAAGGTTTATTTATAAAAAGAAAGAAAGGTGAGAGTTAAAATTGATTAAAGGAATCAACTACATACAGTAATTGCAAAGCTCTTGGTTCAGGCTTATAGCAGTGATGGAATAAACTGCCGGCCTGTTAAGTCTCTGGTTGCTTTCAAAGCATTGGAAGGACCTCAGTTCCTCGATTAGAATGCTCCCATTAGTATAAGTCCACAGTCCAGAGGTTTGAGCAGAAAAGAGGCAAAACTGAGATGTTTCCAGGGCCTTTTATAGCTTCTGCCATGTGGAAGGAAACCCATTGTTTGAAACAAAGTCCTCAGCACAGCTAGTGGAAAATTACAGGTGACAAGATGGGGTTTGGTGTCATGTGGGAGAATCACATGTCTATGCATAATTTTGCTTAGTCATGGCAGGAAGCCATTACCTATACTTCACAGGAAAGTCCATTCAATTTAGATGAGCATCTCCATGGTCTATTGTGAGTTAGGTGTCCTTTTGATGGGCCACTCAATTTTCATAGTCCCTCCAAGATGTGCGTGCTAACTCCCTTGTGGTTATTACCCCAGGACAAATATTTGCAATCCAGGTATACAGCCACTACTTCTAACTACAAATACAAAAATGATTCATGCATACATATAGCATAATCATAACCAGCAAATCATAACCTTTTCATAGACATCTTACATGCCACATTTTTTACAAGATTTGTTGCAAATATATAACAGTGGTTGCAACAATGATCTACATCAGGGGTCGGCAACCTTTCAGAAGTGGTTGGCCGAGTCTTCATTTATTCACTCTAATTTAAGGTTTCGCATGCCGGTAATACATTTTAATGTTTTTAGAAGGTCTCTTTCTATAAGTCTATAATATATAACTAAACTATTGTTGTATGTAAAGTAAATAAAGTTTTTAAAATTAAATTAAAATGCAGAGCCCCCTGGACCGGTGGCCAGGACCCAGGCAGTGTGAGTGCCACTGAAAATCAGCCCGCGTGCCGAAGGCAGCACACGTGCCATAGTTTGCCTGATCTACATGGTCAAATTTTAATCAGATAACATCACAAGGGCACATAAGCAAATTATCTCAACACATAGGCAAGATAGACAGTATGGTAAGAGAAGATCTTCAACAACCTGCAACTCAAAAAAGAGTCATACAAAAAGTGAAAGTAGGTCAAATTAAGAAAGATAAATATAAAAAAACCCACAAGCATGTAGGGACAAAAAGTCACAGTACAAAATGAGATTAAACTAGCTAGGGACATAAACGGGAACAGGAACACATTTACAAGTACATGAGAAGCAAGAGCAAGACCAAGGACAGGGTAGGCCCATTACTCATTGACGAGGGAAAGCCAATAACAGAAAACAAAGCAAGGGCCAAAGTATTGTGCCTATTTTGTTTCAGTTTTCACCCAAAAGGTTAGCAGTGACTGGACCACTAACCTAGTGAACATCAGTGTGAATGAGATGGGCTGTGATGGTAAAATAGGAAAAGAACAAGTTAAGAATTACTTAGACAAGTTAGGTGTCTTCAAGTAGCTGTGTCTGATGAAATGCACCCTAGAATACTTAAGGAACTGGCTGAAGAGATATCTGAGCCATTGGCGATTATCTTTAAGAACTCACGGAGGACAGGGGAGTTCCCAGAGGACTGAAAAAGGTCAAATATAGTAGCTATCTATAAAAAGGGGAATAAAGGACAACCCAGGGAATTATAGACCAGTCAGCTTAACTTCTGTACCCAGAAAGATAATGGAGAAAATAAAAAATCAATTTGTACACACCTAGAACAGGAATGGGCAAATTTTTTGGCCCGAGGGCCAAATCGGGGTTGCAAAACTGTATGGAGGGCTGGGTAGGGAAGGCTGTGCCTCTCCAAACAGCCTGGCCCCTGCCCTCTATCCACCCCCTCCCACTACCTGCCCCCCCCCACAAGCCCCAACCCATCCAACACCCCCCCACACTCCTTGTCCCCTGACTGCCCCCTCTCGGGACCCCCCATCCCTAACTGCTCCCTCAGGACTCCACCCTCAATCCAACCCCCACCCCTGCTTCCTGTCCCCTGACTGCCCCAGCCCCTATCCACACCCCCGCCCTCTGACAGGCCTCCCAGGACTCCCACGCCTATCCAACCCCCTTGCTCCCCATCCCCTGACCGGCCCCCACAGAACCTCTGCCCCATCCAACTGTCCCCTGCTCCCTGTCCCCTGACTGCCCCCAAGGACCCCTGGCCTCTTATCCAATGCCCCCACACCTGCCCCCTTACCAGGCCACTCAGAGCAGCAGGAGCTCGCAACCATGCCACCGCGCTGCCTGGTGGGAGCAGCGGGCCAGAGTGCTGGCAGCGCAGTGATCTGGGGCTAGCCTGCCTGGCCAGGAGCTCAGGGGCCAGGCAGGACAGGTCCACAGGCCAGATGTGGCCTGCGGGCCATAGTTTGCCCATCTGTGACCTAGAAGATAGTAAGGTGATAACAGTCAATGTGGATTTGTGAAGAACAAATCATGTCAAACCAACCTAATATCCTTCTTTGACAGGGTAACAAACCTTGTGGAATGGGGGGAAGCAATTGATGTGATATATCTTGACTTTAGTAAAGCTTTTGATACTGTCTCTTATGACCTTCTCATAAACAAACTAGGGACATATAGCCTGTATGGACCTACTAAAAGATGGACATGCAACTGGTGAGTAAACCTTACAGAATAGTTATCAAGGGTACCACAGGGATTTGTCATGGGGCTGGTTCTATTCTATATCTTCATAAATGATTTGGATGATAGCATGGAGAGTACACATAAAGTTTGCAGATAATACCAAGCTGTGAGGGGTTGCAAGCACTTTGGGAGACAGGCTTGGAATTCAAAATGAAGACATGGTCTGAAATATATAGGCTGAAAGTCAATAAGGACAAATGCAAAGTACTACACTTTGGAAGGAATACATAATCACAAAATGGGAAATGACTGCCTAGGAAGGCGTACAGCAGAAAAGGATCTTTGCGGGGTATAGTGACTCACAAACTAAAAATGAGTCAACAGTGTAATACTCTTGCAAAAAAAATTAACACCAATCTGAGATGCATTAGCAAGGGTGTTGTAAGCAAGTCACAACAAGAAATTTTTCCACGCTATGCAGCATTGATAAGGCGCCCCCAACTGCAGTATTGTGGTCAGTACTGGGCACCACACTTCAGGAACGCTGTGAACAAATTGGAGCAAGTCCAAAGGAAAGCAACAAAAATGCTTAAAGATCTAGAAAACTTGACCTACAAGGAAAGATTGAAAAAAATGGATTTTTTTAGTCTGGAGAAACTGAGCAAGGACATCATAACCATCTTCAAGTATGTAAAAGGTCGTTATAAAGAGGAAGGTGATAAAATGTTCTTCTTAACCACTGAAGACAGGACAAGAAGTAATAGGCTTAAATTTCAGCAAGGGAGATTTAGGGGATATTAGGAAAAACTTCCTAACTTTAAAGGTAGTTAAGCACTAGAATAAATTACCTAGAGAGGGTTATAGAATCTGCATCACTGGCAATTTATAAGAACAGGTTGGACAAACACTTATCAGGGATGGTCTATATAATACCCTCCTCAGTGCAGGGGACTGGACTAGATGCTCTATCGAGGTCCATTCCAGTCATACACGTCTATGATTCTATTTGCCTTCACTGTGGCTTGTGGACTCTCCTGTGGTACTGGTGATGTCTGTGAGAGAAAATACCATGCTGTTCCCTCTGTTGTGCCATTGGGATGCCCTGACAGTAGAAGTAAGAACTGTAGTCACATTGCTAACAGTTGTCTATATAACTGGGGAAGAGCTGACCTTTCCAAGGAAAAAATGAATATATCACCTAAAGTTGCTTTTTCACTCAGAGCCTCACTAATTATGTTTTACCTTGCTTGTACATTCAGGAAGAGTTTTACTAACAAAACACTTTTCTGTGGCTCAGCGGGAATCAATAGAGCTTACAAGCATTCGCTTTATTTATTGGCAATTTACTCCCAAATTCCCTATCTGGGCTATCAATAGGAAAGCAATCGCTTTATAGCACTAATGACTTGCAGCAAAGTTTATACATCTGTTTAATACAAATAAGGGCAAACGATTTCTCCATCTTGGTTAGATAAGATAGAGCACACAAGGGCTTATCTCACTTAAAGAATAACTTGTAGCTGCCTCTCATTAAAATGATAAACTATTATAATGGACACAACTAGAAAAACTATCAGATTGAGTGAGGGGAGAAGCTGGCAAGCCAGGCCGGACATAAGGAAATACTGTTTATAAAACACTAACAATAATGCAAGTCATTAGCAGAAGTGAAGAAATAGACAGGACGGAATGGGTTTCCAGCTAAAGTACCAACCATAGACTGGAGACTTCAAAAAGAGCACCAAAGAGCTGCAGGAAGCAGCCCAGGTAATTCAGCAGGTGACACACTGAGTCAATACTGATCCAATTCCCAGCATGTTTGGGTGCAGCTGTGTTGCCAAATGTGCTGTTTGTTTGGGAATAACCATAAAGCCAAGAAGATCCTGATCACATATAGTCATCAAAAACACTTTTTGTAAAAGAAGGATTGTTAACTCCATTGACAATCCCAGAACTTGACAAAAGTTCAGACACAGAAACCAGTCAAGCTCAATAGACTTACCTATATATTTTTTTCAAATAGTTCATCAGTCTGAGACTAAAAGCTCAACCTCAGAAGACAATCTCATAAGCAGAAAAATAATGACACTTGGTATCAAGTATTTAGGTCATGAAAATGGTAGACTTTTTTTCAAATTGTATTCACAAAAATGATATTGTAAAGTGTGTATTATGAAGTACTGCAATTGGGTATATTTACTGCACATTGAAACCATACATTTAACACAGTTCTTGACTCCAGTCTGAGTCAGAAATGTCAACGCCTCGATCTGGGTTACACTATAGATATGAAACGTCTGTTGTCATTGTTCTTTAAGGAAAGTATTGCAACAAAGGACAGTTATGAAGTGTTTGTGGTTGATGAAGGCATTAATCGTTATCACTAATCAACCACGAATCTTTCATAACTATTTTTTGCAATAGAAAAAGAGCAGAACTCCTGCTGAAATGTCCCAAATGTAGTCAGAAGTAGGGGTCTTGAACCAATACTGCATGAAGTCACCACAGCAATGGGTAGTTCTGCACATTTCGGGCTCTCTGGTTTGGGGCAGGCTGCTCAAGAAGGGGGCGCAGCAGGGCACAGGATAGCCCTGTGATGGGTTTGAGCCCTTTGGGGTGGCACCTAACGTGCTGGGGTTTAACTGAGCTTCCCCTGCTCAATCAGCCTATTCTGCCAGCCTGGGTCCCCTTTACCTGGCCTTGCTGGGTTAGGCTCACTAGCCTCTTCTAGCCAAGCACACAGGCAGGGCCACACCCAGCTGCACAGAGAGACAGATCCACTCCGGAAAGATTCAGCCTGAAGGCCTTTCCCCAATGCTCTGGCGCCCACTCCCTTTAAGGGGGACAAACCCAAAGGTTTTATGAAATTTGCCCCCTCCCTCAAAGTGGAGGGAGATAGGCACAACTTCTTGTCCCCCCGAGTTAGAAATTACATAAACTGGGTTATATTATAAACAAGCAACAAATGTATTAACTACAAAAGTTGAATTTTAAGTGAATATATGCGATAACAGACAGAAAAAAGCAGCTTACAGACCAAATCAAGCAAAATACGCAAGCTAAGCTCCACAGGTTACAAAATGTAAAATCTCACCCTAAATGTTATTTTAGGTGGGTTGCAAAGTTTCTGTGGTTCAGTGTTCCAGTTACATTCCTTTTCTGACTGGACCCCTGTATCAGTCTGGACTCCCCCCTTGCCTTCCCTTCTGGTGGCTTTTGCAGTCTTTCTTCTTGGGCAAACGGGCCCTGGAGAGGAGGAGTCCCGTTTGCCTTCCTCCCCACCCTTAAATAGGATTTGCATAAGGCGGGAATCCTTTGTTTTCTAAACTTGACACACACACCCCTTCCCTTCCAGTGGAAAGTTACAAAAAGTCCCAGGTAATATTTAGTATCAGGTTACAAGACCACCTGACTCTGTAGTATCATAGCATCCATGAGTCAGTGGCAGTATGGAACATCCACAGGAAGCCAATTTCCCCACAGATTCAAGGAAGGCTGGACCACCCTGCTTAATCCATGGTGGGGGACAACTCCGCCCCCGACAGAATGATTCATAAGAAACATTTCAAGTTGAAACTCATGGAGTGTCCCAGCCCTTCCACAAGTTTCTCTTCTGGGGCGCATTGTTTAGCTCGTCTACAAAATCCATCATTTGGAAAACCCGTTTAGAGTTGTGACCTCTTTAAGGGCATGGGTATGTTTTGTTTTTAATCTGACTTGATCAAACTATTTATGGGGCTTTAATTCTTTGTTCCCACAATCTTTTTCATAGACTGTAATCTATAGCTTGCAGGACTGAGCCACAAGCCCTGGTGCCCCCCCATACACACACAGGGCTAAAGCCCCGATGCTCTCTGCCATTCAGCTGAAGCCTGCGGGGATGAGGGGGGAGTCAGGATGTGGAGGACTTCAGGAAATAATCTCTGTAAATTTAAACCCTGGTAATTGGGTAGTAGAGACTCGTGCATGGCTGTTGTGTGGTAGGCAGGCTGCTGGAATGAGAATAGCTGAGTCAGAGCTGCTTAACACTCAGCCACTCAGTGTCTGCTTCTTTGCTGGTTAGAAGTGTCCAAACACGTGAACCCCAGCAGCAGAGCATTTTGAGGCACTCAGGGTACAGGACAGGTAGTGACACAACCCCTCACTGGTCTGGAGTGCACCCCTGAATATGACAATTCCCAAATATCACGGAGACAGGCTGACAGACTAGACTTTTCAGGAGAGGAGTCCAAGCTCACCATCCATTGATCATGGCAATGAGCAAACTATGAGACTTCTCGTTAAACAAAGGAACAATCTATTAATTCCTAAGACTGCACATGGCAAAATAAAGTTGATTAATTACATTTTAGTAACTCTTGGCCTACTCGAGAGGGAAATGTTTTCAATGATTTAGGACTATTCTTCCTTTTACCTTTAAAACAAAATGAGGAGTCCAAGGACTAGTTCAAGCATTTCTCAAATCTACAGGTAAATATGTATGTGTCTTTATTTTAATAAATTTAATAAATTTTAATAAATTTGAAATATTGTAGATATATGTGTCGGGGTCAGCGTCCACAGCACCCAGTTGTGTCCTACCATCTCTCGCTCAGCACGCCCATGCAGGGCACTGATAAACTTATGTTGGCCCAAAGGAAATATAACATGGAAGGGTCTTCTGCCCTTCCTAGGCTACCCTTCCACTTCACTCTTTCAGAGTGCTGACCCTCCACATTTTCTCCCTGGAGACCCAGCTCATAACCAAGCCACTGACCCTCAGAGCTTTCTCCCTAGAGTCCTTCCCCAGTCTGGTTCTCATCCATATTCCCATCAACCGCCAGACTGCTGTTTAGATTTGGCCCTCCACAGGCCCTAGCACAGGACTCTCCTGTCCTTCTGGGGCCAGTCACAGGAGATGACCTCTCCCCTACATCACTCCTCCCCAGTGGAGTTCTCTCAGCCCTTATGGAAATCACCTGATTCCTTCCCAGCTGGGTCTGATAATTATTGGCCCAAGCCATCTGATCCCCAGCCAATCAGGATCAGCTGAGGAGGGAGGGCAGGTGGTTCCTCACAGGCCAGGCTGACCCTGACTCCCCTTAATAGGTATATTGTCCTAGGCTGGCTGGCCCTTTAACTACTTTTAGCCACAAGAGATACTTGGTTTGAATGACAACCATCAATCAGTTTTTCATTACAATAGATTGCCAGCAGAAACCAAATAGTTTAGCACAAACTCTTGTTTTAAAATCTCTTTGGAATGCATTGTTAGATTCTACCAGGGAAACAATTAGTTGGCACATACAAGGAATGTTTAAGAAATAAACAGCATGACACAGCAGTGACAAAACCAGCAAACTTCCTTTTTTGCCTTAGCAAACTTAGTCTGCGCTTTTAACGCCTAGCACAACCTCTATAAGCTTCCTGTTTGACTGACATACCTCCTCCTCTCTCCTTTTTACTCTAGCATTCAAGTACCCTTTGACCACAAGTGGATTTTTTTTTTATTATGCACCCTAGTACTGACCTTCAGTTAATCACTCCCTACAGCTGTTAAGATAGCAGTAGTCTCTAAGAGAAACTTTGCCAGTACATTAATTAGCTTATTAATTGTTTTAATCTCCCTTTAACACTGAATGTATAGAGTTATAAAACTTTAAGGTGGCGCCCTCATGTCTGTTAGCTGGGTGTGCCTCGGGCACTGTTCTTTTAATCATCTCCTTCTAGGCCTGGAATTCTGTCATTTTCTTCCTGAAATGTAAGATGTCGCAGGGAAATTTGTTGCTCTCTCTTTTCCTTACAACACTTGTTCTCACCATATAGTGACCTAATAAAGCCTAAGGCAGCACATGGAATTAATGTCTTGG
Source organism: Mauremys mutica (assembly GCF_020497125.1). Taxonomy (NCBI): domain Eukaryota; kingdom Metazoa; phylum Chordata; order Testudines; family Geoemydidae; genus Mauremys; species Mauremys mutica. The sequence continues at coordinate 101,478,249 of NC_059078.1, forward strand.
TCTTGTGTGCTATACATGTGTCCTCAACTAGGGGGATACCGTGGGATCAAGCTCTAACATGAGAGTGAGACAAAAAACACAAATGTAGGAGAGTCTGTGAGAGCAGATTTTCAGCCTAATACTGGGCCCAGTTGTACCCTGAAATCCTTGCACATGGGGTATGCCTTCTCATGTAGACAAAAGGGGACAGTTCCTGACATTGCTATGTTCCTTCCAACTCCCCGACCCCCACAGAAGGCTCTCCCTGGTTGAAGAGTGTCACATGTGGGAAAGAACCAGGAGGTGGGTGGCCAGGGAGGAACAGAGAAGGTAGGAGTGTGGCCAGCAAGAACATATGTCACCCTGTGAAGATGCCCCACAAAGAAAATACTAGGATGTATTCACTTTGTATGGACCCCTTTGGGGGCAGAAACCTTGCCATTTAATAGGACCCAGAGGTGGCTGCTGGCTGTGGAAGCAATGACAACGTGGATCCATTGGAGCTGTGCTGCAAAGAAGCAGGAAATGTGCTGTGAGGGACACAGAGCTACACTGGAAGAACAAGTCCCCTGTGTGGAGAGGACCTCTCACTGGTCCCCTGACATCTGTACAGGTCTGTGGCACCCCTTCCCTAAAGATTCATGGGATTGGGAGGCCTCACTTGCTGTAAACACCACAGCTCATCATCCCACTATCTCTTACAAGCACATTATATCAAGTATCAGCGGGGTAGCCATGTTAGTCTGGATCTGTAAAAAGCAACAAAGAGTCCTGGAACACTGTGGAGTTTTCCTAGCTCTATGGTCTCTTTTCTGTAGGTTTCTGCAAAGGGTTGGCAATCTGTCCCAAAGAGACCGCTTTGCCATAAATCGTTTACAGTTGCTACTTCTTCCAGCCCACATTACAGCAGTGATATTTTCTTTATTAACTTTACTCTGAATAGATTTTTGTAGATACTCCAAATTCACAGTTAATTCAATGATGTTCTAAATATTTACTTTATTTTTCTTTTCTCCTGAGGAATTGCTGGATGCAGAAGCATATGGGTTCAGCTAAGGAAGCAAAATTGCCTGGCATGAGTGATTCCCTATGTTTATTGTATGATTGACATTAGATTAAAAAACCAATAAACAACAACAAAATCATAGACCATATATATCCACAAATGGCAAAGGACGATATAAACAGCCTTTGCAGGCCTGCTAATGCAAAGCCTGAAACCAGGCGAATGTCACCTGGCTTCAGATTCCCAAATCCAAAACTCAGCACCCCTTTATGTAACCCCTTTCAGTAACATCTCATTCTCAACAGGCTCTGGGCATGCATTTATGGCATGAGTCCAAATCATGCCATACTCCATGGTTACACATAACATTCAGTCTGAACACAGGCAAAACTAAGTGCTTTGCCACAACATATTAGATACCAAGAGGAATTATATTGTTTACGCCATCAAAACACATTCATGTTGCTCCACAACCTCTGATATGGCTGCATTACAGACTCTCTGTGCTATTGTTAGAGTGTCAAGTGCTTACTCTCCATGCCCAGGTTGCTTGGCTAATCACATTCCACTTCTCATATTTCCATGTGTAATTCAACAAAAGAAACATCAGGCCAAAGACTTGGATATTAGTATTATTATTAATAAGACTGTTTATAATGTTGTACTCAGAGGCTCAAGTCAGGACCAGTACCACATTCTGCTATCTGTTGCTCAAATACAGTCCCAATCCTGAAAACATTTATGCATCTGAGTCCAGGGCTGGCTCCAGACCCCAGTGCGCCAAGCGAGTGCTTGGGGCAGCGTACTGCGGGAGGGCAGCAGGCGGCTCCGGTGGACCTCCCGCAGGCATGCCTGTTGGAGGGTCTGCTGGTCCCGCGGCTTCAGTGGAGCATCTGCAGGCGTGCCTGCGGGAGGTCCACCGGAGCCGCGGGACCAGCGGACCCTCCGCAGGCACGTCTGCAGGAGGTCCACTGGAGCCGCGGGACCGGCGACCGCCAGAGCGCTCCCCGTGGCGTGCCACCCTGCTTGGGGTGGCGCAATTCCTAGAGCCGCCCCTGTCTGAGTCATGTCGTATGCTAAAGTGATTTAAAATACAGGCTCTAGTTTAACATAAAACTGCATACCAGAAACTATAAAAAATCACTGCTGACATATCACTTAGCTACAGAACACTTGCTGCACAAGTCATTTCATTTGTCTTGTATGTGTTTGTATACTATATGTATTGTAGCTATAAACATATAAACTAACCAACACAGACACAGCAAGACAAAGCATATGATCTAAGCATGAAATCTATATTATCCTCATCTGTGGTTTTATTTTGTTGTCTCTACACCTGTGTAAGAGAAAAGTCCAGCAGAGCTTCTAAACACTTGTCAAACATTTTTGCACAAAAGGTGGCACATATTCTACAAAAGCAGTTTGGCCATAAGCCTGACTTCTTTGTACGTTAAACACGCCCGCTGAATTAAATCCAAACACACATATTGTCAGTGGAACTTTTGCAGCACAAGACAGTCAGGCTTGAGCCCTTGATACAACTGAAATATCATAATAAACAAACAACATTTAATGGGCCAAAACCCGCTGGCCTTTCTCAGGGCAAACACCAATGAATGCAAAGCCTGACCTCAGTGGGCGTTTGGCTTGCTGCTCATTTAAATGCATATGATCAATCAGGTTTCTTTCTTTCTAATAAAAAAAGTTCATGCAGAGGAATTAGCGTTTGGCCCATAAGAAACACTACACTAAAATCTTCATTAAACAGAAAATTGTTGTTTTACTAAGGTAACTATAAACCACATTGGCTAAGCTTAATACAATGCTACATTACAAACATGGATAAATGTGTTAACAGCAGAGGTATTTCTTCCCTATTAATTTTTAAACAAAACTGAGATTGGTAACAAGTATGTCCAGAAAAGGTAGTCATTTATTTGCAAACCAAAATGTCACCAGTGGCTTATTTCTATTCCCATGAGAGGCAGGGCAAAACTCCCATTAATTTCAATAGTTGCAGAGTTAGAGCAATCTCTCCCATAGAAAGACAGTTAAATGTAATGAAGTGCTGTGTTGATTATCAGTGAACAGCCCAACAAAAAGTGTCATTTTTAACACTTTAACACTTAACAGAATGAGAAGGCAAAAATGTGGACATGAAATAATATTTTGTTCCCAAATGACCATGTAAATCAAGGGTTACACGCCAGGGGACAGTTTGGCAGGTTACCACTGATGTTTCTTTGCATCCCTTTGCTAGTCTGAATCCACTTCTATCTTGCTTATTATGCTCAGGCTCTAAAGCCTTTTATTTAAAAACTCCTGTTTCAATTTAATATTGGTGTCCAAACACTTTCCAGCAATCATATTCACCTTTAGATGACAGGAATTAAAGTATAAACAAAAACAAAAACAAAAAAAATCATCACAACCTGGTAAAATGTGATGCAAGGAAACAGTACAATCCACCTAATGTGCTTTGATTTATTACAATTACTGGACTAATCTGAAGGATCAAAATTTTTTTAGAGCCCTAAAAATAAAGCATGTCACCTCAAAGTCTGTGTGAACTATAAGGCTCTTGTTCGACAGTCGAGACTCTTGGAGGAGCTTATAAAAAAATGATACATTAAAACAAGTGTATTCATGAAAATGAAAACAAAGTAGGTGAAAGGACCATTTTTTCCACCTGAGCTATACACCAGCCAGGGTTGAAGATGTCCATTATGATTAGCTCAGCAGCAGAAACTATTATGAGATAATAGCATACTAATCAATTATGAATAGCCTTATAAAGATACATTGTTGCATACATGCTGGTGGCAACTGTATTATTAAACTTTGCATAATTCTATTTGCCTGGGGGGGGGACCACAGGGAAGTAAAATAGCATTACCCTTTTCATCGTCTTAGTAAAAGTGAGTGAATAAATGTTGTGCCGCTGCTGCTAAATTCTCATCCTGATTTTGCAAAGCTGACTTACATTATTGTTATTTATAAGACTTTATTTTTCAGGGCATTTCCGCAGAGCATCACTAGGTGGCGACGGGAACACTTTTATGATCGTCCCACCGCTTTGCGAACCAGTGCAGCGGGGTGAGAGACAGAGATGCTGACAGAGATGCTGGAACAATTTGTACAAGAGGGGTGCTGAGAGCCATTGAACCAAACTGTAAACCCAGGATCTAATGACAACCACTTCAAACCTGCGGGTGCAGCAGCGCCCTCAGCACACCTAGTTCCAGCACCCATGTCTCCTGATGTTGTTCAAAAGTCACTGCAGGCTGGGAATTCGGATTTTTATTTTATTTCTTTTTAAATCAAGTTGCAAAAGCCAACCCATTGGTTGGCGTTGTAAGAAGGTTGTATTGTTCTCTCAGTGTATGGCAATGATCAGTGCCGGGAAGGAAAAGATACTAGTTCCAGCCCCCAAAAACGTATCTACAGATCTTTAGTGACCTTTTCCCCAACTTTGTTCAGGGTGGCAGGGCGGTAGAACAGCAGCAGATAGATCGAGGCGCTCTGCAAAGGGAGGACACAGCAGGAAGAGGCTTCATGGGGCATGGTCTCAAGAGGGACCCTTCATTTCTCCCCTCAGCGGCCACTTGCTGAAGACAGTCACATGGCGTCCAGTGTGAGGCTAAGCCATCGCCTGTCAACGCAGCGACTACAGACAGGGAGACTATTGAGCAGCCTAAAATAATGGTGGGTCCCATGCACATTAGCTTCTTCCACGAGCTGTTAGTTGCTCTGGCGCTGTACTTTACACTTTCACATCAGACCCTGCACTGGGAGCCGAGTTACGATTGTTTTGTAAATCATGGGCTGGCAAACACCGACAGCGTAAATCTCATCAGAGTTTGGTCAAAGTTTTTCCTCTGACGGGTGTTATTCACTTCGGGAATGAATGCATCAGTTAGAATTAGTGTAAACGGTAAATAATTTTAGGAGCACTAATCATATATGCCAGCAATTGTCTTTACTAGAGCGTCTCACGTAGCCTGGGTTTGATGTTGATATACTCCTGGGATACTAAGGACAGCTGTGAGGAAAGCTCCATAGGGTAAGTTGATCCACAAATTTAATTTTGACCAAAAAAAACCCACCATTTAATTGAAAATCGCACGCCAGATACCAGATCTCTGGGTTGACAGGCAAATATGCTTTATATCACCATCGGGTCCTCTTACATTTGTGTCCCTAACTAATTGCAAAAAAAACCATGATCAGAAACAAAATAAAATGGTGCAATTTTGTGACATTTTGCGTCTCCTTCTTTAACTGAGGCCTAAAGCAAGCGACTTCGTTAATTCGCTAAAACAATTCGTTGTAATGAAAATGTTTACAACGTTTCTTTCTAATTCACTGCGGTAGAGCAGAGATACTTACACAGTTTTTTGTCTCACGTGTAGCGCTGCACAAAAAGGACACCAGACTGAACTTCAAGGAGAAAGTGTGTTTTGATCAGCTTATTATTTTAATTAATATGAATCCGTTGATTGGATATAGAAGAAGTTTATTTTGCTTAACCGAAATTAACCTTAAGTCTATTGTCAGAAAGAAAGACACCGAAATAATGCACCAAGAGGTTTAATTTTTATTTTTTAGGGTTTTTTAGACATAGTCACCCACACACTTTCATCAGTGAGACTTTCACCATGTTCGAAAATCTCGCTTTTCTGTCTCTGAGCATGTTATTTTTAACCATCATCAATTTTTCTCCAAAACAATAAGAGGGGAGGGTCAGAGCCTTCCACAGGCATTTGCTACAATGGGGAGTTCAGGGTGTCAGGGGTGCTGTATTTGTATAGTGAGATGCAAGGTTTACAGTTGGAGTCAATGGCTATGACCTAGTTCCAGCACCTATGCGGGTATTCCCTGTCTTTGGGATTAATCAAAATCCGATTTCCTTTAATAGTTGCGGGGGGGTGGGGGATCGGTCCCGTTAACTCTTGTTTGGCTCTGCTGGGTGGGACAGGGCGTGTGGCCTCTCGGCTGCACACAGACCGTAGATCACCCACTTGTGTTACAGAAAGTAATTTTCCGGGGCACAGTTCGCTGTGGCTGTGCAATACCCAGGGACAAGGGATCCTCTCGACCCTTAGGGCTCGGATTGCCTAGTCCTGGGCCAGAGGCTGAGCTAGACCTGCCTTTTCTCCTCGCCCGGTTGACACCTGTAAGCCAAACCACCAGGGAGTCTCTATTAAGGGCTCGCTCCGGCTCCATCCTGATTGCCAGAGCAGGCAGGTGACTAGCGGGCATCACACAAAATCCAGGGGCGATCAAGCCCTTGGACAGCTGGCACTCGCCTCTCACCGAGCCCGGCGCGGTGCAGCCCCTGCCCGCGGCACATGCAGCGAAAGGGCTGAGGTTTGCCCCGAAGTTGCTCGCCTGGGTCACGTTCTCCGGCCCCCTTTGTTCTCTCCTGCTGTTCATTTTGCTGGGCGATAAACCCTTGTCTAGCTACCTCGAGAACACAACACAGCCGCTGTCCTACCGTCCGAGCCGAAATGGCTCGTGCCCAACCCCACCCTTCCCATTGACTTCAGCTGCGCCGCCAAGGCTGCGGGCTCCGGGCACTGATGGCTGTTACCTGCATCCTTAGGGGGGTCAGAAGCCGACACTGCAGTCCCCCCACCCCCTGCCCCGCAACTTCCCCTCTAGCCCAGCTAATCTACGGGCCCCGTTTGCTACGATTGCCAGATGTGGGTCTTTGATTAGTAACTTACTACAGCTTCAGGCTCCAAATGGGGGAACGTGGCCGAACTTTCATCGTGTCTTCCCCCACCCCCTGCCCATCCGCTAGCCCCTTCCTCAGTCTCGGGCTGCTGCTCCCGTCTTCTCTCCTCCAGTTGCTCTGTGAAACCCAGGAGTAGAACTAGGAGCACCGAGATGAAATTAAGAACAGGAAAAAAACAGGCTGGAAAAAAACAAGAATCAGGGAAACCGTCGGAATGAAGAGATCTCAGAGTAGGGAAATTCACCTGACAGGAGTTATTTAAAACTCCACTGGAGGAAGTGCGGCGGGCCCTGAAATACACAGCTTGGGGAAATCCCAATATGTTATACCAACTTTTCCCAACGTCTATGCCTGGAACAGCGGGTGCGGACAGGAACACAAAGTGGACGTTTTACCACAGTAATCAGCTGTACAACAGCTGACAAGGTTGATATTTACGATGCTACCATTAACAATCGAGGTTAACGTATAATTTAAATGCCTGGGGCTAGCTCCCAGCTCTCCTGGAGTTATTGCTTCAGCCTGTCTGCAGGCTCAGGAGGTTTTTCCTTTGCCTCTAGGGAAAAAAAGAAAAAGAAAAAAAGCCCCTAGAAATGTAGGGCCTGGCTGCACGGTAACACGATGGGGAGGGGGACAGTTCCAGCTGGTGGTGGAGAGGGGGCGATCCCTGCCTGGGAGCTGGGAGATTGTCCTTCCGCACTCCAAAGCTGCAGCACAGACAGCGACGGAATCAGGACACGGATGGGCCCCAGCTCACTACGAGATGAACCCAGGGTTTAATTAGGGGGGAATAATCCGACTGTAACTGAGTCCTCTGACACCAACATTTTTGTGGAGTAAATGCCGGGGGGTGGGGGGACCGAAAGCTTAAACTCTGCCCCAATTGACAGGGCCACCCAGGACGCTGCTGAGCGGGGTCCCCGCTTGGTGTTACTCACAGTCAATGAGAGTTTTACCTGCTCCTGGCCTGCGGGACAAGGCAAGATTTAACACGGGGGGAGGGGGAAAGGTGAATTTCCTAAAAGATGAGTCTCAGAAGTTCTCTCCAGCCTTAAACCGCCGAAAGCCAGTGACAGGCTGCAGGGAATGAAAGAGAAGCGGTAAGATCGGAAATCGACCACAGGTAGAGCTGAGGGGCGGCTTAAGGTCATGGGACATTTGGGGCCCTCCTTTGGCTCCTCTTGAACTCCGGCTGCAAAGTGTCAAGGCTTCAGTTCTTCCCCCAGCCTTCCGCTTGCCCACCTCGCGCTGCAAAATCTATTCCCGGGGTGTCGCGCTGCCAGGCCGCGGACTTTGAACCGATGCCGCTTTTTAATGTGTCCTGTCTCATGGAAGCGCCAAAAGCAAAGATATAAAACCCTGTAAAAGCAGTTTTATCACGCCGTGGGGTCTGCAGAGATAAGAGCCATATATTTCCTTCTAGAAAACTTCGGGGTATTAGATCGCACGAAAGTCAATAAACAGGACAAATGTACAATTAATGAGTAACAAGTGTCATTGATGACGGATATAAATTATTCTCAAAGCTCAGAGCAATGTTTTAGCGTGAAGACGAGGGGCTGTAAGGAGGATTTCTCATCTCAATATTGGATTGTGTTTTATTTATGGCAGAATTTTAAAAGAACCCAAATGACAGGCGCAGGAAAGAGAGAGAGAAGAGAAAATTAGCAAAAACTATCATTTCATCCCTATAAAACACGCATAAGCTGGTGATCTCTGGAAATAAACGTGTTTCCTTGTTGACAGTTTAAGGCGCAATTGTGATCAGACGCTGGAAGAAACTTTTCACACCCAACGTGGGCAGAACAAAAAGGATGGTCTTGGGAAATTTCAAGACATACATGAGCTCCCAAATTTCACCTCAGAATTCAAACTTACTGCCTACACCTGGGACATTTACAGAGCTTATTTTGGCTTAAATGCTGACTTTACATTTTCATTTCAATCTCAGGCTGCCAAAGCAGTTGAGTCTTTGAATTTATGGGAAGGAGGTTAGAAGCAGTGGAGAAAGGTAAAGTGCGTTAGATGTCATTCCACTTCACACGGTCACCGATATCAGTCACGGGCCCAGCCTGTCTGTGCACATTAGCAGCTGCGTGTGCAGGATGGGAGCGTTCAGTGGCAGTGGAAGTAGGCTGGAGGTAATAAAGTGAAAAGCCTGAACCTCCCAGCCTGGAACGATGAAGTGACGGGCAGGCTGAGTCAGTCCATTCTTTCTTCACAAAGAACTGGCTGAAAAGGTCCCTGGGTTTGTTGAGTGTGGGGTGGTGCCCTGCTCTCTTGCCTGGATGTGGGCTCTTTATGACACTAGTTGTCCCTGTGTCTCCTAAAGGGAGCTCTTCCCAACACAAGGCCCATTGTGGCCGGGTTACGGAAAGCAGAAGATGCCAGAGCATCTGTCCCCTCTCTGTTAAGCGCTTTGTTTTCCTTCATTACTGTTTGCTGATGGGTTTGTCCCTCCTTGTTGCAAAATGGGAACAGAGTCTGCAGCTAGCTCGCACTTAGTGGAAGGCAAACTATTGCCTTTCTTTAAGGGGACTCCACTTATGCATGTGTGGGACCCGCCAAGGCTCTGTGAGTAAAATGGAGACTGACTATACGGCACACGGAGCAGTTCAGCGTTTCACACACTAACAACAATCGCAACCTGAAACGCTGGAGGACTCCAGAGACAACGGAAAACCATTGGCTGTTTTGTTGCTGGGTCTCGGTGATAACCTTGGCATCCCATACAACCATCTCCTCCTACAATGGTCCCGTCACTTTTATTGCACCTTCCTCCGAATTAAGCATGCTCCAGGGAACTTTTTAAAGGGGAGAAATACAAAGGAACATGCGGGGATTAATGTGAACGCGGCAATTCTTTCTATAATCTACCCGGGGGTGAGGGGAAAAAAAACTGTCCCTATTTACTGCTCTACAGTGCACATGGGGACCCTGTCAAAACGCCCCTGGGCTTCGATCATCTGGATAAACGAGGAGATGGGGGTGATCTTTAATCCAAACTACGGTACAAAGCAAGTGCGAATCCTCAGTGGAGCAAGCAAATTGCAAAGGGAAATGGGGCCAGGGCTCTCCCCCTTGCTTCCACTTAAACAGGAAAATGCTTCGCTCTGCCCCAAGCGCCTGGACCAGAAGGCCAACTGGCCAAGGCAAGTGAGTCTCAGCACGAAGACCGGTCATGAGCGCACATTTTCAACACCCCCTGCGCTGGGCTGAGCTCCTGGCTGATGTTCTAAAGGGCAGGTTCAGATCGGTGGGAGAGGATGGACGGTCACCAGGGCTTGTTTCCCTTTAAGAGATCCCTGCAAAGTGCGAAGGGACTCGGGAATTGGAGCGCACTTAGGTGTCAGTTTCTCCCCCAACAACTAGAAAAGCAAGTGAGATGTTTCCTTTGTTAATCTGTCCTGTGTAATTAAAATAAATCCGGGAGACCTGGCGGTGATCTCTGCTCTCCAGGGAATTATAGTTTTCTGCCCGGATCTATTATTTTAATTAAAGCACGAGTCCCATCACCCGTGGGGCGGCTTTTCTATATTTTGCTGGAACTGAAATGGTCAATGAATGAAAAATCGATATTCATAGAGGGGGAAATATCGGTTCCACTCCAGGCGAATAGCACCACTCGCCTATCATTTCAGGTCCCCCTGCACTGCTAAATACTGGAAATATATTTCTGCAATGGCTCAAGTGACTTTCATCTTCACAAATCACCTAAACTCTGGGGATGCATTCTCCCAGCTAAGTTCTGCCCGTATCAAAGTATCCAGCAGTCACTATGGTTGAGTAGCAAACTGAAGCCAGGTTGTTTTCTCACATGTATGATTATTTAAATACTAGTGGGGGGGGGGGGAGGGCAGGAAGACAAGATAAAAATCACACATCACTACAAGGGAAATAATCTAACCTGTAAACAGAAATATCAGAGACAGAGTGAAACCCACCGTACAGGTAAAGAGGAAAAGAAAACTGTAAAGGCTTCTCTCCTTAAAGAAGACAAACACTTAACCAGTCACTTTTCGGAAAAGTCAAAAAGAATAATAAACCGCCTTAGCGCAGCTGGAACCTCTTTAGCAAACCCAAACAGCGGGAGGAAAAAAATGATCAACTCCTTCTCAACGGGAATCAAATCCGGGGACATCGTAAAGCGGATTTAAGAATCTTTACAGCTTAGATATGAATTTGCAGTGCATGATGCTGTATGAATATAAATTTCCTCCGTACAATCCTTTAAGCACCAAACAGCAAAGCCTGAACCTAACATGTAGTTGTACCCTATTCAAAGAGCTGAAAGAAGATGACATTCACCGTCTCTTTTTAAACACAAATTCTAATTATAGTATTTATAAAAGATATGACCCGGGATACAAAGCTGATGACACTCTAAAGAGGCCTTAACAAACAATTTCATTGCTTTTTTCAGCGCCTTGCAAATATTATGTACAATGGTGTGCATAACAGGATGGATAGATACCGAGAACACAACGTCAGAGTGGCTAAAATAAAGATAATTGGTCTAGTCGAAGTTTTTAATTCCAGAAATGTATTTTAATATAATCAAGGTAGCAATTTCAAGATAAACAACTACTCTTCAACTGTTATATGATCGTACATTTAATTACTGCATTTAATACGTTTAATAAATTAAAGTATACATTTAATATTATTTATATTTAAATGTATATGTTTACATTTATTTAATATTAATAATCATTTGCTTCATTTGGAAATTCATAGATATCTTTTAAAAAACTTTAGAACGTTTCACTTCCCTGGTTAGCTATAGTTCACACTATTTTTCCTTTGCTAATAATGTATCCACAACTTACGTGAAAAGTCATTAAAAATAAACTAAGAAATCACCCCTTTAAAAAAATCCCTCCAAATGTATTTTCCAACAATATGGCACCTACTCATTTTTTCATGTTCGTAACAACTAAGAATGTTTTCGATTAAGAAACAATCTTTGACAAGGTTTATATTTCTGCTAATGCACTGTAAAATATTGCGAGTTCACATATAAAGCACGTTTATTATTTAAGATACATTCTTTCAGTTTGAACAGCAGACCACATGCAGCCACCAGTTTTTAAGCGGACGTCCGCACTGATTTCAGTGGAGAACTCTGTTTAAACCCCGAGGGCAGGACGTGCTATCAAACTTAATCCTAAACTATAATACCTTAAAATGCTTTCAAAATTCAAAAATAATATATACTGAGCAGTTTAGAGAGTATAGAGAACTAATTATCAGTTAAATAGAGAGTAGTGCATTGAAAACTAATTATCAGGTAAACAGCATTCAAAAGCCCACATTGAACCGGCATAGTTGCCCGTGAGTTACAATCGGCCCAAACTGTAAATGACAAAAGAACCACAAGAGCGTATTTCACTCCCAAACAGAAAGACAGCCTTGCTCGGTTAGTCAAAAGTCTGGTTCTTCTGCTTTAAAAGCCTTTGTACAGATACCACTGACAACTAAGAAGCGCTTTCTAGGTTACGGGGCACTAGGGCTGTAGAGATAATAAGATCTACATTTTATATCAAAGAGAACGCTGGGCACAATCCGCTGCACATTTGTGAGCAAACCTAGACCAGAGAATGTATCGAACAGTTAGAATTGACAGTCTGTGTGACAAATGTAAACAGCCTGGAGTATTGTTTAGTCTGAGCATCAAGGGGAAAAGGCAAATCTAATGCTCTGATACGTGGTGTGATACTTTTTATTAGCTCCTATATTTAGGTTCCACGACTTCACTAAATATTTTGAACAGAGAAAAAAAAATAACAGAAAAATAAAACTAACGAAGTTGTAATTTGCTGTTGTTGTTAGTTGGTTTTCTATGAGTCAGGGTTAAACTAATGCATTACTAATTTGATCTCAAAATCTGCATTATTTCGATCTGATAAAATGTGTGCTCATATTTTTTGTTCTGATTCCCTTCTAAAGCTTTAGCCTAACTAAATTCCCATTCAATTGGATTTATTTAGTCGTTTGAAAGATAAATCAGTGGGTAAATTTACAGCCATTTAAAGTACCTTGACTTTATAATAAAATCTTCATTTAGTGTTGCTCTTCTCCCGAATGACGTTGATGCAAAGTGGAGGACCAGCGTGCCAATCCATTGGCCAATCCGAGCTGCCCCTGAAGCGGGGTCGTCCAATCAGAGAGCGCGTCTTGCAGGTGGCTGTGCGGTTATCTGTGCATCTTGTACAGCTCTGGTCTCAGCTCTGAGTCAATTTCGCAGGGAAGGAACTCTGCCTGTAACTACCAAAAAAACAAACAAAAAATCATCAAAACCACCCGCCCTTCCGAATCCTCTGATTTCCTAGTGGATTTTCAATCGGGGCTCAGCAATCAAAGTCGTCCAGGGACACTGCCAGCTGAGGTCTGTTTTGACCGAGACTTTGCCTCCCTCTCCTTTGCAATATTTTCCTGCCTCATTTTTGTTTTCCTCCTGACTGAAACTTTACAGTGTGCATTGCTGCAGCTGCAGATCCTGGCAGAGCCGAGGCGATCGCTTGCTACTCAGTACAAAACTTTGTTACTCGCTGGTATTTTTTTTTTAAGACTAACGAGCCCGTGGCTGGCGCTGCTCGTGTGGGTTAAGAATAAAACAGCTGGCTTTTTTATACATCTATATATAGATTTATTGATGATCACAAATGTTAGCTGTGGGGCAGATGGATACTAATCGCCAGAGTGCATTTGTTCTGAGCAGTACACCGCTGGCTGCTCTGCATAACATGGCTGAAATGAAGACGTCTCTATTCCCCTACACCCTGCAGAATCCCTCCAGCTTCAAAGCACCAGCCCTGGGCGGACTGAACACACAGATCCCCTTAGGGACGCCGCACGGAATAAGCGACATCCTGGGGAGACCTGTTGGAACCACCAGCAATCTCCTCACCGGGCTGCCCCGGATTAATGGACTGGCTACCTCAGCAGGGATGTATTTTAACCCCGCAGCTGTGTCCAGGTACCCAAAGCCCTTGGCAGAGCTGCCTGGGCGACCTCCCATTTTCTGGCCGGGAGTTATGCAGGGATCTCCCTGGAGAGATCCGAGAATCGCCTGTCCTGGTAAGTGAGGGTGCATCTGATCCTAGAAGGGAGCAGGAAGTGATGGGGGGAGGCGTTGAAGGATCCAATACATTTGTGTGTGGGAGAGTTTGTTTTTGGATTTGTTTTTGGTCTGTCGTGAAATCAGACTTTTAATTAAGGCCCCTTTGGTAAAGGTAATTTTGAAATCCGCCCCCTCATCCGGTAGTGTTTTCTACTGTCTGGCTGCGCCAGGAGATTGTAGAGGTCCCTTTTTGAGTCAGGATCTTTCTCGATTTCTTAGCTACAAAGGCAAAGATATGGAGCTATCATAACTATCTAATCTGGTGCTGGAGGTGGGAAATACCATTGACAACAGCGGGTGGATAAAGATGTAAACCTGCCTGTGATACTGAGCAGTATAGCCTTATAAACACAGGAGCATGTTGCACTCAGAATTGCAATATATGAAACAGTGTCATAACCCCACACTGTTCATAGTAATAAGCTAAAAACTGTAGCCTAACTTCATCACAACATGTCTCATTATCATTTATATGCCGTTTCAGCAGTTTCGTGGTGTCATTTACAATACGATTCTGCTAAATATTACAGGGCGAAATCCTGCTCCCGGTTACAGTGGTTGAAATCCGGAGTAACGTAATTGAAACCAAGGGGATTTTTTTTTGTTTTATATTGGAGAACAGATTCTGGCACTGAGATTAGATGTAGTCTCTCTCTAGTAACTGACCGGATATTTTCTTCTGTTTGCAGCCCAGACTGGAATGATTCTGGACAAAGATGGAAAGAAGAAACACTCAAGACCAACTTTCTCAGGGCAGCAGATTTTTGCTTTGGAGAAAACGTTTGAACAAACTAAATACTTGGCAGGACCCGAGAGAGCTCGTCTGGCCTATTCGTTAGGAATGACAGAAAGTCAAGTTAAGGTAAGAAGCTCCGTTTTACACACCAGAATCGTCTCTGAGTAAAGATTATTTTATTAATGGATTCACAGATGTTGAAAGATGAAACTGGCACGTAACTGAAGTATAACTGCTTCTTCAGCTCACAATTTACTGAATTAACAGACCCTGTGGGAGTATTAAAATTACGACAGGAAATATAACCTAAAGTTCTGATTTACTTTAATTGCAATAGTAATATTTTATTTTCTGGACAACACAATCATAGCTTTTCACAATTGGTCTAATTGCTTACAATGATGCAAACATATAAAAACGCTTCTAGGTTATTTATAATTAAAATAATATTTTATATGTAATAGATTTTACCTTTGTGTTTTAAAGTTCTTTTGCATAGTCTTAAATATACAGAGTCCTTAGCTTTGCAAATCAGTTACAAACTACTCAAGGGAAATGGTTGCACATTTCTCAATATTCCAATAAGTTCCGTGTGGGATATTAGATATGTGTACATTTTTTAAAAAACACAATAATAATGAGAAATATTTTGGCAATGTTGGACTATTGTATGCTGGGTTATAGATAATTTGACCGTGAACTATTTTCTTGGCCATTCGCTTTTCAAAAGAATATTATTCTCCAATGCTACCAAAATTCCATTTGAACAACAATTAATTTTGGCTTCATTGTAACAAAAGGGAAGTTAGGAATAGGATCCTATATTCCTTCGCCTGACATTGTTAACCCATACAGATTCAATTTGGATGAGCTGTGTTATGCAGAGGCAGGTGCAATTACTTCACACAAACATACAGATTTCTCTACAGTTGTCCTGTTGCAGTCTAGCCAGTTTTTAACACTTTTATGAACAGTGTTTGGCCTTTATGTTATTGTTTGAGAGTCAAAAGTGATTACCCCTTTTCTTATAAAGGGGCTGATTTTTTAATAGTACATAAACGATCCTGCTGTCTCGTGAGACGGAACCAGTGATGTTAAAGGCCTATACACGGCGATAGGTACCCAACTTTACTGTTTAAACAGGAACAGCCAAGGGCAAGCAATATTCCAGAGGGAAAGTGAAAGCAAGTTTTCTGAAGGGCGCTCTATCTGTGTCTGGAGGGAGGGTTGCAAATCTGCAGGAGGATGGGGTGCTGGAAGGAGAGTTACAGCTAAGGGTTTTCCCCCTTCTTCTACCGGGTCTCCACAGGTGTGGTTCCAGAACAGAAGGACGAAATGGAGAAAGAGGCACGCAGCAGAAATGGCCTCAGCTAAGAAAAAACACGATTCAGAGACGGAGAAGCTGAAGGAGAGCTCAGATAATGAGGACGATGATGAATACAACAAACCTTTGGACCCCAATTCAGACGATGAAAAAATCACGAGGTTATTGAAAAAGCACAAATCTACAAATTTAGCCCTCATCAGCCCCTGCAGTAACAACTCGGATACTTTGTGATAAAGGGCCAGAGCCCCTAGCCAACAAGACTGACTGCTCCCTAAGGCGCTTTATAAAAGCTGAAATAACCAGGGTATAAACATTATAAAGAAGAATTGTAACTGGATGTTTAAAAGTGATGTGTTGTACAGCCTAAGATGTATGTGAAATGTATATATTTTTTACAGAATAAGTTATGAAATTATCTTTCTTCTCGTTGATGTAAATTGCAGAGGAATCTTTCCAACGTTCCTTTATTTGTTTTTTTTTTTACTTTCTACCCCCTCACCCCTGTCTTTCTTGCCAATTTCCTGCTCCTAACAATCAGATTTTGTTACTGTTTTGTATGGATCACCGACTGCAGCTCAGCCACTTTGTACATAGGAAATTTCAGATTTTTGTGATGTATATTTCTAGTGTAAAAAATGGCTATTTCACCCCTCCCCTCTCATTGAGCGTTTTGGCAGTTTTAGTTTCTTCCTCGCTACGGATTTTATGCTCTATCACATAAAGAAATCAACCAAAAAGACAGACAAAACTGGACACTTGAGTTTAAATTGGATTCAAACTATTGCCTCCACGCCGGTTGGAAAGACTTTGTATAAATCAATAAATTATTTAACAAGCTTCTCCTTTGGCGCGTTTCCCCCCGATTTTTTTGTTTCATTTTACTTTTTCCATCTCACCTCCATGTAGTTCACAAAAAGTAGGGATTTTACCCCCCCCCCGGGGTCGTTGGGGTCCCGCCTCAGCAAAGGAGGGGGGGGATGTTCCGTGGTGCTAACTGAAGTCAGTCCCAGTTGGGGGAGAAAGTAATTTGTTGTTCTAGAAGCGAAGCTGTTTTACCGCCTGGCTTGTGGGTTTGTTTTGAAATCTCAGCCGGGCCCAGTAATATTTCGAGGGTTTATGGGGGGGGGCGGGGGCAGAGGTTGGAGTTAGAAGCTCGCCCAACTGTTGCAGGGTAACTTCGCGCTGCGGTGTCTCAGGGCTGGGGACTGGGAACGTTTTCAAGGAGCTCGCGCGTCCCAACTGAGCTCCAAAGCAAGAGATTCAGTCGGCTCCTTTGCCCCTGTCCGGTCCGGAGCGGCTCCTCTCACAGTGACCCGCTGTACTGGAAAGCAGAGCGAAGCCCGCCGATGACAGGAGCTCGAGTAGGAAGCCAGGGGTGGAATCGGGGTGTAACCCTGGCTATATAGCTAATGCACGGCCCCTTTGGAGGCTGGGGTGGCAAAAGCTTGCCCCGAGCGCTTACCCTGGCCAGCGCTTTCCTGGTGTGTGAGAAATAGCAGCAGTTCACCTTCCCTTTTAATCGTTGGCGGAGTTATTGGCTTGGTTTTTTGCGTTTCTTTTCATTAAACCCTAATGCACCGGATGAAACACGCGAGGGAACTAACCCCTCGCCCTGGGCTCCCCGAAGCCAGCACCGAGGAATGCAGGGTCGGGCCTTACTCCTGCCACCGGCCTTTCAGGGCCGCCCCGGGTGGGCTTCGGGCCCCAAAGTCACTGGTTACGATCATTGCTGGGAGCAGAGCGGTTTGCAGAAATAACCCCCTGGCAGAGTCAAGCTCCGTGCCCGGGCTGGAGGTTAGTGTTTCAAAAAGTAGCTGCCTTAAATGAGAAGCTGAAAAGCTCAAAGAACAGTCTTTGAGTCAGCCACCTGCCAATTGTTGCTTCCTCTGCAAAACTGGCTGGCTCTGATTTGTTACTAATATTTTAAATGCTTTGTAAATGTACCCGAAGCGAAGAGGTTAGAGGATCTGAACTTGTGATCCGAGCCAGACTTTGCTAGCTGGCTTTTAGAGCTTAGTTTGTAAGAACTAAAAGCTCTGCGCATCTGGGGGGGAACAAGCGAAGGGACAGAGACAAAGGCACCACTTTCTCCAACTCTATGATTGTTTTGTACATCACCGACTTGCAGTTGTTCACCGCTTTCTGTGCCTTTTCTTTTTTCCAAACTTGCTGCTGCTGAACGTGCGGAGCACAGCGCTGGGAAAAGCAGGCCCGTGGGGGAAGGGGCTTGCTCAGGTTTGGCTTGCCAAGAACTAGGGAGTGCCTTTCCGCGGTTCCATTAAACCTCTATTTATTCCATTAAAATAGAGTAAGCACATGTGAGTTCCCTTAGCCGAGCCAGGGGTGGTGGGGGGCGAAGGGTGCACCTGGTTCGGGCACAGAAAGGAAAAATCACACTGGACCCCGAAAGAAAGAGGAGCCCAGATTCCCAGGATGGCATGAGCGGGAGGACGAGTTATGTCCACTACCTATGTATACATTCATCGTCACACACCTGTTCCGAAAAGCTCGGCCGTTTGTCTTCGATGAATGCACCAAACACCACATTTCCTGACTGCTAAAGGGGGAGCGCACACAAGTTGCAAAACTTAAAATGTGTCCCTGGCACATATCAAAAGAAAGAAGCAACGTATCTTTCCAATGTATCTGTACTCCGAAGGAGGGAGGGTGTATTAAGTCTCTTTCTTTTATATATAATCGAAAACATCCTACAAGCAGCTACCAAACTACGTATTTAACAGCTACCTTCTAGGGAGAGAGAGGCAGCAGTATAAGACGTCGTTTTTCCAACAGTAAGTGGTAAGCATCTGTTAGATTCACGTAGGCACTTAGTAGCTTAACGCCCACTGTTATCTTGACACCATCCCAGAGGCAGAAGCCTACAGGGCCAACTTTTTGACCTTACTAGTAGAACGGTAGAAATAGGATTTATTGTATTTCTGTTTGGTGCTATCGTTATCGGAAACCGTGGGCAGTGAAAGCTAGCAGCTCAGTCTTTCCAGCTAATCGGTGATTTTTATTTAGAGGACACCGATTATTTGACAAAATATGTAACATTTTGGTTTGGACAATTCAGAAGTGGTTAGGGAGGAAAGGACTAGCCGCATCAAACCTGCGGGCAGGAGAAAGATGCTCCCTCAGCCGTACAGTGAGTGCTTCGTGAGGAGGACACGATCAGCAGGGTTTTCGCTTTTTGTAACTGGGCTCTGTGAGTATTCAAGGGCTTTAAGAGTCCAGGCCAGTTTCATTGTTAGTTGTTGTATTTTTAAATGAATGAGACATTCTTTCTGCTTCTCAGCTGCTGTTTTGCAATCTGAGCAAATGCAATGGGCTACACAGAAAAGCCAAGCAGGGCCCTTCTTTACTTGCCAGGCAGCCAGAAAAAAAGAAAAGAAAAGAAAAGAAAACCCGCTTCCAAACGCTGGGAGTCCTTAAGATTTTCCCTGCGATGATTCAGTCCCTGATCACTTTAAAGGAAGCCACTTGGATGGGAGCAGTGTCTGCAATCGCTTTAGCTCCAACTAAAGGGGGTTTCTCCAGCATTAAAGCCGGACCGTTTAAAGCACCGTAACAGGCGCCTCTTGTGAGACCCCCACAGCTAAATGCGCCGTGGCTCAGAGCTGGCGTTTGGGCCCCAGCCCCGCGGCCCACTGGGGTTTTGACTGAGCGAGGCCTGTGGGATCGGGCCCTTTGTGAAGCTCTTCACATCTCACCCCCAGGCGGCAGCAGCATGAATTGGGCCCCGCCGCTAAAACAAGCGTCGTGCCCAGGCGCGAGCCTGCGCCGCCCGGCCGGTTCCCGAGCCCAGCAGCCGCGGGAGCCTCTGAGCGCCCCGCCCCGCCCCGCCGGCAGGAGCCTCCCCGGAGGTGCAGCCTCCCGAGCCCGGCGCTGGGGTCTCTGCTCCGCCGGGCAGGGGCGTCTCCGGGCTGCAGGGAGCCCCCGGGCCAGACTCGGGCTCGGCGACCCCCGCAGGCCGCCCCGGGAGACGCGCGGGGCTGGGGCCGGGCGGCCTCCCCGCCTGGCTTGGGGACTCGCGCGGCGCCGGCCAGGCAGCGGGGTCGGTGCCCTGGAGGCCGGACCGGCTGGACACGCGCCCCCGGAGCAGCGCCCGGCCGGGCTCCGGCCTCAGCCGCCGACCCGGGGATCTCCGGCAGGGGCCGAGTCACCTCCCTGCCCCCCGCCTCCCCCTCCGGCAGGGAACGAGCCGAGAGCCGGCGGGGCCGCCTCTCCCGCCCTGGGGCCGGGCGCCGCAGCTCCCCGCCGGCCCCGAGCAGGGGGAGGGGCGGCTCTCGGTTCGTGTGGACAGCGGCGCAGATTGATGGCTCGGAGGCGACACGTGGTTCCGGGGGGTTTTGTGTTTTCAACGCGAGCAGCGGAGCCCGGAGCCTGGGGAGCCCCGGCCCGTGGGAATCCGGCCCGACCCCGCGAGAGGCTCAGCGGCCTGCTGAGTGTCCCACGTGGGCCCTTCTCTTCGGCACAAGCCGTCGGTGCTGAGACCTGGGCTACGCCGGCTGTGGCCGCTCTTACTCCTCGGAGACCTCTGAGGTCCAGCAAGCTCCCCTTGTAGGAAGACGCACGGCTGCAGCCCGCAGGCCAGTCGCCCCCACGCCTGTGCGCACGGAGCAAGCTCCCCAGCTGCTCTGGCAGGGTGGGTAGCCACTCGTTTAAGCCGGGGGGGAAAGACCGCGTGCAGCTTTTGTCTGCTTCCAGAGAAAGATCTTAACTCGGCCCTCACCGCAGAGGTCACAGCAGGATCTGCAGCTTTAGAGGAGCTGGCAGGTCCTCAAGGTGTACTGCAAAGCCCCCTTTCTGTCAGTTTCTCTGAGCGCTAAGGAGGGCCGGGCCATGTCCCCAGCTGAGGGGCAAGCGCTCTGTGGCCAAAGCCCGGCAGACCATGTCTAGGAGCGGCTAGTGCCCTTTCCATGGCTAATAAACCACCTAAAATGGCATTACAAGGGAGACCTCAAACCATGTGTTTAAAACTGAAAGCCAAATAAGTTTTTTCTCAAGACACTAACTTCTTAGGTAATTGACAAACCCGAGGTTCCCAAAAGAGAAGAGTGAATTGATTCAAATGTTAGAAAGAAGCGATACAGTCGTTAACCTAAAAACACATTTCCTCTCTCACTAAAAGGTGGCTGAACTAAGCCCAGAGCCTGCCCTTTCCTAGCAAGCCTGCTGCAGCTAGATCAGCTGCATCGTAGGAGCCACTTATCTGTGGATATCTTCTCTCTTTACCCAAAATAGTCAATTAGACATATCATTCAGGTATACCACAAGTGCAGCCCTCTTTTGACAGGTTAGCATTATTCCCCATGTTGTCTTTAATTGACAATGTTGTAGAAAGGCTAAAGGTTCATTAATACATTATCCTGTCCCCTGTAAATGTGGCCTGACCAGGGAAGAAATTTAGGGCTGCTACTGAAGAAGGCAAGTACCCAAGTGTACTGTTTGCTCTTGTATTTTCATATTTACTCGGTTTACTGTGATCTTTCAGTCCTTGTTTCCTTCCTCATGTTTCATACTTTGATGTGCTTCCAATTTGATAAATACCTGATGGAAAGAGCCGCAATCCCTCTTCAGAGAGCCCGATGGGATTTCACCTTTGCACTTACTTCTCAGATGGCAACACCTTTCCAAAGGAAAGACAGAAAAGCTAAAATTCCAGAAGGCTACTTCACTTTACTGGGACACATTGATCTCTTCTTTCCTCAGCGCAGAAGCTGCTTAGCCACCTACCAGCCCTAATTATCAGCTCTCTGGTGATTGGTTGGAGCTGCCTCAGGATGTTCACACAGAGATTCGGGGGTGTCACTTCAGGGTTTGGGAGGAGGCCGATTTATTTCACTCTGACTTTTAATGGATTGGAGTCTTTCTATCAGGGCAGCTAATTATTCTAGGAGCAGTCCTGTACATTCTTATTCAGGCGAAAGGTCCCACTGAAGGCAATAAGGGTTTGAAGGACCAGGCTCTATTTGTCTATATTTACAAATCAAGTTCAGAAAAATCCTTAATTTGGCCCCCAGTGTGTCTTGAATACACATGAATGTGAAGGGAGTGCCTGCTTCATTACAACTGGAACTACAGGGACAAATCTAAGCACATTAATTGATTGCTAAGGGAAAGTGACAGGATTATAAAACCTCCTATAGTTAAGAGGCCAGCCTGAATTCTTACAATTGTTCCTCTACTGACTTTATTTTTAATTAATTGAGCTTCAAGGTTCCCAGAAATATATATTCAGTTATTTGTATCTTTCTATAGATCAAGGTAGCTTTTATCCCATCAAACTGACCAAGAGCAAGAGGTATTTAACCTCTCCATCCATAACAATCTGTTGTTATTTCTACTAACTATAATGGGATTGCTGGGAACACAATGCTACATTGGCCTGATCGGAACAGTCTATATTCTATAATATTAAATTAATAGTCCCACTAGAGTGAAATTCTCCATTGTAGAAATCCATATTCAGATTAAAACACAACAATAGTTATACAATCAATGTTGCATATTAAAAAAAAGAAGGTTACATACTGAAGTTAGAATTTAATGAATACTGTGACTTTAGCAGTGTTAATGCCATGAAGGGGAGAACATACAAATCAGTGAATGTGTAATTTGATAGAAAACCTTAGGTAAATACAAAATATTTTACCACAAACTATTAGGCTTTCAAGATATTATTCAAGAAGAGGAATTCCTATTAGGGATCTTTCTTAAAACTTACTACATGGGACCCACACATTTGAGAGATCATGCCTCCAATTTTTTAAACACTGAAATAGCATTTTATGAATGTTGTTGAATTAATTTTGCTGAGAATTTCTCAACTCAACAAGTTACCCTAATAGGTACTCTGTATAGCTGTTTCTTCTTTAGATGGCTTAGAATTCTTTATGGTCCCACAGTTTATTATTTTAACTAGTCTATATATAAAGAACTCTTTAGTTCCCCCCCCCCTTTTTTTTTAAGAGGCAGCATTATTTTTTATGACAAGAGAGCTCAGGAAAGAGCATGTAGACCAGTATCTATAAAACGATCAGGGGCTAGCAGTTTAAAGATCCTGGTGGTTTTGGTATATTAGGAATAGCTATAAATACACTGTTATAGTCAGATTAACAATTGATAATAAAAGAATCCCACATTTTAAAGTGCAATCAGTCTGTTAAATATCTTCTCAGTTTGTATTGTGTTTCAATGTATACACAAAAATGCAACTTATTATCTGCCTAGGTTTTCAGACAAAAAAAGAATAGAGTCAATTAGCTTCACACCCAAAATTAAAGGGACAGACACAGTCATTTTTCATTATGATCAGATTTATTGCTTGAGAACCAGAGTACTCATTTCTAAAGGCCTTCAAAGTTACCATGAGTTGAACCTCTATTCGTGTTAAATAGAATTACCGGGTGGTTATATTGCAACATGGCACATTGACATTACAGAGCTGCAGAAACCCTATGAACAACAGTACTTAATACAAACCCAGACTGTATTATCGTGAAAACAAATTCTGCAAGCGGACATCAAATCATTTTCAATGGTAGTGATTTATACCAAAATCAAGCATCAATCTAATGCCATCACACAGTCCATGAACTCTGTAGTGTTCTAAATTAAATCAATAAAACATACATTTGTGTTTCATCAACAGACTCTCTAATCACCTTTTAATGTTGTACTTAGTGGTGGGAGAAAAATGTTCATAACAAGGTTATGTTGCAGGTTGCACAAAGCTACTAACTAAGAAAATTTACAGTCCTTTTCGCTAACACTTTGTATAAATACAGTCTGTGTTGGGTGCAGATGCTATCTGAAACAGACTTCTAATTTTCTTCTCCCATGTTGTTATTGTTTTAATATACAATACTCGGCACCATAAAACAGTAACAAAAGACAGACAAAAACAGTTTACAAAATTCTTGAAAGGTACACCCAAACCTAACTAAAGACTTCACATTCAGTCCTTAATAGTACTTAGAAAGAAGGTATTATAGGAGTAACAAAGTGAAACTGCTAATATATGTGCTATATAGTATACTATATATCTGTATTGATGATGGCACTGCTATATATTATTTGTTTTATAAGTGCTGATTGTTGATGTACACTTAACTAAAACTGCTAGACTCCAACACTAATTGCTGATATGGCACTCTCAAGCAGTCATAATGGAAAGTATATTTAGCATACGTTTTGGTAAGGTTTATAAATTATTTATATATCTGTGTATATATACACACACACATACATATATATATATATATAGACACACACATATGTATGTATAGAAAGCAGCTGCTGTGTGATTCAAAACCATGTTACATGGCAGAATAGTAAATAACATGAGAAAAAAATCTATAAAAAAATGAAAAACAAAACAAAATTCTAAAACTAAAACAAACCATAAGCCTTGGTCAATGAAGAAAATACCATTTAAAACCATCAAAATCTCTATCTATATAATCCAATGTACAAAACCCCCAAATGGTACAGATATATAATGTTAGGCATGACACCTTTAAAAGTTTAAAATGTGCTGAAGTAGCTTTTCCACATTGACAAACACTTATTAAAAGTTGAAAACTGTGAAATCTAAAATACAGAACATCTCTGCTGTCTATTAGAGTTTTGGCAACAGAACCGTGACATATTTTTTATATATATATATATATATAAAAATAATTCCACATTTCTACTTGATGTCACATGAACATACAAGACAGTGAGGTATGTGAGGCTTTTCCCGAACAGAGTCCAGATGCTGAAGCATAGTGTACGATCAGCAGTCTAAAAATGTGGCACTCAAGACTTGATTTATCAATACAGCTGTTAGGATTATGCATTTCAATATACTGCTTATTCTTTCCTCCTCCATGCTACAGGGTGGTTTCACGAAAGATCTTCTCATTTCGAGGGCATCTTTTTCCTGTTGCAGAATTGGCATTTTTTTAAAAGAAAAATAAACACAAAGGGGAAATGATGTAGAAAATATAAACAAAGGGGAAAAAAAATGATATTTACCACCACATCACTGCACGACACAACACTTGTGCACATTTGCAATAGGTTTACCTGCCCCAGCAGCTATTCGAAAGGACAGGAACACAGGCTGCAGCAAGTTAGGGAGAAATAGGGGTTATACACTTGAAAGGCAGAAAGAGATCAAACACTTTGTAATGATTATTTCAAACAAAGTAAGAATCAATCTATAACCAGTGACACTCTCATGCAATAATCTAGACTTCCTTCATTACTGTAATCTTACAATTCTCAAGAGATTCAGGAAGACAGCCACTTATTGGTCCGATACTGTGCTCCCATTTGAAATCTATGGGAATCTTGCCATCGATCTCAATAGAAGCAGGATTGAGCCCCCTACATAGCATCTTATTTCATTTGTCATAATATTAACTCTGTTGAAAGAGGATGCTTGTTAAATACATCAGTCATAAAAGAAATCAAAATGATTGTATCCAATCTGGCTATTACTCTATTCCCAAAGGATACTGCACTTTTAATTTTATAAAACAAGTTAGTATAACAGTAAGATCCCTATTTCCTTTGAAAAAGATTTTTCTACCTCCACAAAAATGATGACTATAAAATAAATAAATAAATAAATACTATATTTGTAAATTTGCATTTATTTATTTTTACAGTCCTCATTTATATATATATATATATATATACACACATGCTCACAAAGAGGAGTTATTAAGTATCCAATTACCATTCCTAAAATCATAATTCAAGAGCTACTGCAGTACATCTGTCAATGATATTGCAGTATAGTTTTCAGATTTCTAACTGAATTTTTACATGTATAGTCAGTCTTAAAATTTCAGAGATGTTTTCAGTTGTTTATAGGATTTTCAAAGAAAACAGGTGCTTATTGATCAAATATTTCTAACTGTGGTTCCCGTTTGTGGTATCTTCAGAAGAGAATTAGCTAACTATACGGGTTACTTAAAATTTGTGGTTTTATCATCTTTGATCTTTTTAAACAACTGGCATAGAGCTAAGTATTCTTTTTCTTACCTGTTGCTTATATATGGTACTGTCAGCATTTTATTATTCTATTAGTCAACTAGACACCAAATTAATTACAATTATATTCAGGAAACAATCTAGATAACTAAGTGAAACTAAAGTTTTTCATGGGCACTTTTTATTTAGGTAAGGTTATAAATACAGATGTATTTGCTCATACTGGTATCAAATTATATTATGTTTTTATGCTGCATTCTGGAACATTATCCTGTTCTTTACTGAAACTTGTGCTTGTATCTAATATAGCATTTCTACTGATTTCAGATGAATTTAACCCCAACTTGTATAAATTTTTCCAAAGCATCTAGTTTAAAATAAAAAAAGGGAAAAATAATTGACTTCAATATAAAAGGAATAGAAATTAATATATGCATTCTATGTTCCTAATAAAACATAGTATAATACAATACTGTAACACTGAGTTAAATTACCTTGTGATCCCCCATGCAGACATTTGGCCCAATATGGTCATAAATCACTATCTTCTCATCATTTTCTGACTAATTAAAAAAAAAAGACTAATCAGTTCAGTTATTTTTAAGATTTCAGAGAAAACTAAGTAAGGAAAGGTTACATGAATGGAAGTTCAGTAAGAACATGCAACAAGATTTCTTAGTGAGGGCATATTCAACTTGGCTCCTCAGAGCAAAGATTACATAGGCTCATATGCAGAAACGTTACATTAAATGTCCATTGCAAAGCTTTGTGAAATTTCCACATAAAATACTTACAAATGACTACCACTCCCTTTTAGGGCTTCAACAACTTTTAGCAACTAATATTTAAGATGTGGAAACTAAGGACTCAGTTATAGCTACATTCAAATCTTGTGTCAGTGAAATGCAGCAAGTGGTTTCACCACAGTCCTCTCTTTTAGGAACAGCTCAGAAATCTTTTTACTGAATTACATAGGACATGAATCTCGCTCTCGGAATAACATGGAATTCACATTGTCTCATTAAAAAACATCCTATGTACCCAAATAGTAGTATTTTAAATGTACCAGCAGAAACATTAACACATCCTTTATCCTTATTATTTATTAGTTGAATTACCTGAGCACCTAAGAGCCCTAGCCATGGACCCCATTGTGTTATTGCATCAACTATGTAAAGTTAAACAAGTAGAAACAACTGTTGAATATTTTGTACAAAACAGTTACAATATTTAGCTATGAAAGAAGAAAGCAAAAGAATCCTATTTCTATTAGATAATTTCCTTTAATGAAAAGAGCATTCAAAATATCTTAAGAAAATCAGCCTCAGCTGAAGGAGAGCATTCCTCTAGCCAGACCCGTGAACTGCTTTCATTCTACTCTATGTTGAACTTTCTTCTTATACACTTGTTCTCTTTGCAGCTATGATTTAATAAATAATAGAATGTACTCATCTTTCTGCCATTTACACTGAACGTGTGATTTTGACAGTCTATTTTATCTAGCACAACCCTTTAGGAATAAACACACAGAGAGGCTTACAATTTCTTATTATACTAAACAATTCCTGAAAGCTAATTAAATCTGGAGTCTGCACACTGGCAAGTCTCTAATACAATCATAGATGTGCTTTAAAATAGTTTACAATACTCATTTATTTTGTATGAAACAGTCAAGATTTTCTCATCTGTAATCAGTCAAGTTTGACTGGGCAAGAACTTTATATAAACAGCAGCATTTAGGACTATAAAGTTAAAACTGAATTATCTTTAATGCAGTAAGGAAGCTTAAGGTCAGATTTACTTTATAGCATGGTTGTCTGCCAAAAAATATAAAAACATAACCTTCTGCATTGTATGCATGAACACTTTCCAATATTTCAAGATCATAATGCCACTACCATCGGAAGTGGGGATACATTCATCAAAAGCGACTTGATAATTTACAAAGGCAGCATAAAATTGTGGATTTTCAACTGCATAATCTTTAGACAGATAAACAAATTACAGCAGCGCACAAGCAGAAACAATATACACTTGGCTGAGCATTCATTACTGCATGCTATCAGGCATCAACGCAACTCCCTAGCAGTGGGCAACCTTTGGTGTTTTAGGGCTCAGGAAGCATAAAATAACATGATGGTGAGGTAACCGACCATAGCATGATAGATGATGTTGCATGAAAGCTGTTTACAGCCCCATGTCTGTACAATCTGTAACGCCTAGTGTGTGGAGCTGAACATACTGTGTTGTGTGCTAATTTGCACACACTACTCCTTTTTCTACAAAGCACTCAGAAAGTGCCGATTTACTAAAATTTGTTCTTTGAAATAAGAGATAAGTCAGCCAGAGCTGAAAAGCAATTTTTCAGATACCTATAACAATACACTAACACATTAAAAAAAAAGAACGATGCATAATAATTTCTCAACAACTAGTTATACCAAAGACATTCTTTGTCTCTAATTTTTAAAGATACACAGCTATTTAAAGTTATAAGAATGTATCAGACTTGCAATTAAGTATAGTCTAATAGTGTGCTTTTGGTTTCCTCACTGATCCTTTTTTTAAGGTTCAAATATTTCTAATAGTGCACATTGTAAACCATTATAAAGAAATAAGATCTGAAGTCGGTGGGAAGGCAAATATAGTTTGCTGCACACAATCAAGAAATTTAGAAATGACTTAGACCTATTACAACATCTTTTTCTTTCCTCCACTAATTCAGTACTCTTCCCTATTGTATATTTTCTATTGCTTTGCTCAAGTTTTATGGGCCAAAATTTCCAAGTGGCTACAGCTGGATAAGAACCTTATTCTCTGCTGGTGTAAACTGGAACACCTAAACTGAAGTTAATGCAGCTGTGCAATTTACTTCAGCAGAAAATGTGGCTCTAATTTCCCTCTGTAATTTTTGTCTGCAAAAATCTTTGTCCATATCCAAAATAGCATACCCAAAATTTGCAAATACAAAATTGCAGACACATGATTAAAAAGGATTTTGAAAAATTCAGCTCTGAATGCTCCAAGTGAACTTCTGCCACTTCCCTTTGGAGATTATTTCAGGCCAATTGACTTCATTGTTACAAATTTTCTCGGGTGTTCAGCCTTCTTTTTCCTATATTTAAGTTTGTCCCATTACATTTGATTACACTCCCTAGTATAATCAAACAATTCCTCTCTTTGGTGGTGTTTTCACCTTCAAACATTTATACACAGTTATCTCTCTTCTGATTCATAGCTAATTTTTAAAATCTTCCCTCATTGGTCACTCTGTCCTTTGTTATGGAGAATTCCATGGGTGTGTGGAAGTATATGCAATATTGTATTCACTGTCTTACCAGTGTCATATAGACATGCAAAATTATCATTTCTTTGGTATATGATTCTACATATGCAGCCCAAATTTCCATTGACTTTTTATGCAGCAATATTGCATGGAAAGCTCATATCCAGTTCATTCTCTGTTCCTACCTCTTGTTTGGCAACTCTGTTTCCTACTGAATACTAGGGTTCCACAGTATTCAGATGTTATATACATTTTAATTATTGTGCATAATAAATAGAATAATATTGCCTTTATCTTGAGTTCATTGATGGCATTAACCACCAATTAAAAGATTAAATCAATCCAGGTACATAGGGCCCTTTCACTATTTCAGCTTTGTGGCTGTATAGGAGGGCCTTGGACAGAGCAACCACAAGGGGGCTACTGCAGTGCTCCTGCACATGAAGGAGGTCCCTATCCTGGCCCCCAAAAGGCCATCATGGATGGAAATCTGGAATCTCTTTGGAGCCATTGGCTGGCAACATTTCTATAGGTGATGCAGAAGGGTTTAAAATGCTATTCCAGACCTGTGACAGGATTAGTCACAGAGGGGCTGTACCATAGCCACTGCCTGTCCCCAAGTTAAGGAGGTGAATTCCATTCACCAAACCTCAAG
Source organism: Mauremys mutica (assembly GCF_020497125.1). NCBI lineage: Eukaryota > Metazoa > Chordata > Testudines > Geoemydidae > Mauremys > Mauremys mutica. The sequence continues at coordinate 101,508,097 of NC_059078.1, forward strand.
AATTTCCCTGAACAAACCAAGTTGCAATGAGGGGTGAATTTCACCCTGAATGAGGGTTTGGTGAAAAGTTTAAGGTGTTAATACCAGCACTTCTTAGAGTTTAACGTGAGAAGAAGTGCTTTCAAGAGATGGAAACTTGAGTAGCTATGGAAAAAATAGTCTCATGTTTCAGTGAATTCTTTTGATTGTAATTATTTAACTTACTGCAAAGCAAACATTATCATGAGATATACAACACCGATGAGAGAGGGAAAGAGAGAAGATTATAAACATAAAGAAATCAAGTTTGAAGTGTTTCAGTACTACACACACACGGAGCCAGTAGTGTGAGGATTTATTTTCCAATCCTACCTATTGTAATAAATGACTGTTAAGAAAACGCGTTAGTATGCACAAAAACAAAGATAAACACAGAGCACTGTGTCTTAAATAAGCTTGTCAAGCCAAGACATTTTTGGAGAAGGCGGGCAAGATTCATGGGTGTGATGAAGCTGCTGTGACTGCACTGCCATCACAATCTGTCAATAAAGCCCTCTGGAATAACCCCAAGAAGATCACCTCACAGTAGTGTGGTAGAAAGTCACAGCACAGACACTCTAGCACAGTGGTGGGCAACCTGCGGCCCGTCAGGGTAATCCGCTGGCGGGCTGCGAGACCGTCCGCAGCTCTCATTGGCTGGGAATGGTGAACCGTGGCCACTGGGCGCTGCAGACAGCCATGCCTGCAGATGGTCAATGTAAACAAACTATCTCGCGGCCCACCAGCGGATTACCCTGACGGGCCGCGTGCTGTAGGTTGCTTACTACTGCTCTAGCATGTCCCTCACACCCACTTCTGGCATAGCAGGAAAATGGGGCATGGTAAGAGCAAAGAGGCCTGGATGGGATGCCCCTATGATCTCCTTATGTGTTTTTGATTCTCTGGGCCCATTTGCAACATGTGTAAATTGTGACAGCATTCAGGTTGCTGTAACCTGACCTGAGGGACCAGTCCTACACACAGGATAAGGGGAATACCAAGGTTCCCTTTCTACTCTGTTGTAAAGTGTATAGTTTGGTCTGATCCCAGGATCTGGCTCAGTATCTGAACAGCAAAAAATGGCCAGGGAGGGGGAAGGGAGGGGAGGAAAACTGGGAAATTCTTGAGCTACATTGTTGCTATGGCATTGGCAAAATTAGGCTTATCACTGTGCACTGAAATCAGAGGACTCTATGTCTCACAGAGGTGTTGTGAAACTTAATTGTACAGTGTTTGCAAAACGCTAAGATCCTCAGATGAAAAGCTTTGTATAAGGGAAAAATGTGATTATTGCTTTGGTGTTGCTGCCTTCAACTATCGCTGGGGTTTACTTTGGACAGTTAAGAATTCAGGGAGAGGCAAGAAATATCAAACAAAAACAAACGCTATGTTGAAGATAAATGAAGAAATAACTAGAAAATAATGTGATCACATGGGTGTACTTACTTTTAGAATCAGTTCCTTGGCTGACTGTGACATCAGAATTCTATCACACCAAGCTGGACATCTAGTATTCATGTACTGCTTTCCCTGGCTACAATCTTCACTGTATGGATAACTGGAAAAGAATCAGTGCAACATCTGTCAGCAACCAGCCTGACTTTTTAACTTTCTGCAAGGCAGCTTTAATAGCCACTGGCTCAATCCGCACCATGGTTTTTTTTTTTTTAAGCCTGCAAAAGTCAGTTCTTTCAAAATGTACCTGTTTAACACACATGTCCCTCCCATTCCTAAATTTAAGGCCCAATCCTGCAAGATGCTGAGCAATTCCTTTAAAATGCTCAATGTACTCATCCTCTTAGATTTCCATGAGAAAGAGGGGTGCTTACCTCAGAGGAGCTGGCCCTTAATAAAAATCCATGACTTGTTATTTTTTTGAAACAGTCATAGTTTATCTCTATTTAGCCTGGTCTACACTACGGGGGGGGGGGGGGGGGGGGGGGGGGGGGGGCGGGGGGTCGAACTAAGGTACGCAACTTCAGCTACGCGAATAGCGTAGCTGAAGTCGAACTACCTTAGTTCAAATTTCCTACCTGTCCAGATGCCACTGGATCGAACTCCGCGGCTCCGGAGTCGATGGGAGCACGTTCAGAGTTCGAACTATCGCGTCTAGATTAGACGCGATAGTTCGAACTCCGAGAAGTCGAACTCTCCGCGTCGACTCAGCGGGTAAGTATGGACCTACCCTTTCGCTCCTCATCCTTATAAACTCATTTTAGTCTAAAAAGTTATGTGTTCATCTAAAAACTTTTCTTCATCTCTCTTTAAATCTCAAAGCACCATACTCTGACCTCACACCTGACTATTTTTTGGGGGAGAGAAAATAAGCTCTTATTTTTAGAGATCCATCTGTTGAATTTTGTCTTATACTTAGATTGTAAGCTCTTTGGGGCATGGCCCGGCTGTTTGTTCTGTGTTTGTACAGCACCTAGCCCGATGGGGTCTATGACTGGGGTTCCTAAGCTCTACAATAACAACAACAACAACAACAGTGGAGAAGAACTAAAGCAAGAACAAAGTCTTTGAACACAGTGGACCATTGCATATGACTCTGGGGTATAAATTAACGTGGGGAAGTACTCAGGAAACTGATGTTCTTCTCACTGAATTTCCTTTGAATGACTCCCTCAAGGGGGAACTATTTCAGGAATTACACAGGACACAGAGTCAGAGGCTTGAAAACCCCACAGCGGCCTAGACTTCACTGAAATACAGAGATCTACCCATACAAATCCAAATGGTAGGTGAACTCTGGCTGCTCTTCTGGGCTCCCTGATGGCTCAAGGGGAAGGATGGCTGTGGGCTTTCTCTTTAAGAACAGGCAGCTGGTGATACAGGGGGAGATAATGACCAAAAGGCAAATGAAAACAAGGGGAAATAAAACTAAAAAGCTTTACAAAATGCTGTAACTCATTCTGAAGTCACAGTAATAGCACACACACATATTTTGTCTCGTTGGTAAAGGTGTTTGGAATAAAGCAGATAAGATGGAGGGTATACGTGGGTGTATTTTCTTTGAATTCAATATAGATGCTTATCTAATGAAGCTTCCTCGCATTACTATATTGCCTAGGCATATTTGCAAGCAATGAGCAAGGGAGCTGCTGCACTTTAACATCACAAGATACCCATTATTTCCTTGTTATATAATTTTCATCCCCCCACCCCTTTTAAAATTCTGTTTTAGCCAAATTTTATCTACCCATCTGGCAACCCTACCGTCACCATCTACAGCCAGCACAATCAAGGTTCAGCCCTAATGAAAAAAAACCAGGGAAACTGCAAATAGGGTGACCAGATGTCCCAATTTTATAGGGACAGTCCCAATATTTGGGGCTTTTTTTAATATGGGCTCCTATTACCTCCCTCCTCCTGTCCCGATTTTTCACACTTGCTATCTGGTCACCCTAACTGCAAAGGAAAAGTTATTAGCTCTAACCTCTACTATGAAGCCAACAAAACAATACCATAGAATGGATAGAATGGCATTACGTTGCTTAATATTCTTTCTGCTGCTCCTGAGTGATGTTAATGGGAACTGTCTGGCAATAAATAAATAAATAGTTGAATAGCAACCAAGAAAATTATGCCTTCTGAAAAAAACTATTAAAGTTTCAAAATGTTAAGTCCACTATTTGACCTGCCTAGTTGTTCATAAAAGCTGATTATGAAAGCCCATATTCTAAACATCTAAGGGGTAATGTTTTATAAAAATGTTGTAGTGGAGAATGAATGCCACTGGATTCTGAAAAGAATGGCTCTTCTTTATTTCTCCTAATTTTTTAAGTTTTATTCCTCTTTGTGTGATTACAGTAGTAGCAAATATTAATGGGACAATGCTTAGGCCAAATCCAGACAGACATGTTTGGGTACAAGAAATACCTGACACATGAGCCAAACTGCAGATTTTCAGGTGTCAGTCAGGCCATGTTTCCTTCTTAACTTTGTTCATCCATTGACTTGAGAGACGCATTCATTTGCATAGTTGGTATTTAAATTTTGAAACAGCACTGAGGACTACCATTTTCTGCTACAGTGTTACAGTATCCCTTACTATATCCAAGTTTATTCTGTTGCCACAATGGTTTTAAGTAGTTCTCTCACATAAGAATGATGGAATCAGGTCTTGGGTTTTGGATGTAAATCGATCCAGACAAGACTGGAGTTAAACTAGTAGGTTCAATGTGAAGACACTGAAGAGGTGGTATCAGCTCTTTAATGCGGAGAAACTGTCCAACCAAACCAGGGTTTTTTGTTGGATCTTCAACTGCTTCTGGATGTCCCTGTAGCAGCAGTCGATGAGAATGAAAGGTGTTTCGAAGGATGAATCTTTGTCTGTTGGATACAGATCTCACCACAGTAGTCATTTTGAGAAGGGGACACTGCAATATGCTCTCTGTAGACCACTCCATAGACTATGATGGTTTATTTGTTTAGGGACATTTTCTAGCAGGATGCTCCATCACATGTGGGTTTTGTAGTGGCTTCTGCTTAATTTCTAAAATGCAGCTGAAGTAACCTATAACGATTTAAATAGGTTGAACTCTGATTACCTCAGAGACCACATCCATGTGAGGCCACAGAGTAAAAATCATCTCAGGCACTTCAGCTAATAGCCCCTGGTTTAGCTGTCAGGGGGCTGAAACCAGTTCCTTTTCAGTGAGGGATCACTGACAATGGGATGCACTTAATATTTGGATTCTCCATAACTTTGAATTTGCTGACCTTCAAGGTCATGCTGCAAGGCTCAGTTGTTCTCCCAGACTTTTCCTAAAGAGGACAGTGAGTGAGCAAGTGGGGAGTTTTTTGAGGAATCCAGAGGGTTCTGAGATGATTCAATTTGTTGGACATTGTTCCTAAATTACTGATGTATTTTTAGAAATAAGTGCTAGATAGTCTTTGAATAAGAGGACAGGATGGGTGCATTTAAAAAATAATAAATATAAATCAGGAGGTTTTCCTTTTATTCTGCTTATTGCTGAATTCATAAAGGAATTACTGAAGCTTTCAAGATAAGGTTTTTAAAATAAGATTTCTGGGATTGTAACAAAAAAAGGCTTTCATGCTTGAATAGAAAGTTATTTACCACCCTACTTGGTGTGATATTATAAAACTGAGATGCATAGCTTTCTACCAAATGGGTTTACAAGCTATACGGCCATTAAAAAGATTAGCCATGGCAAACAGCCAAGTAAAGTGTACTGAATGTATTGGAACAAACCAGTGATCTCAGTACCTTTTCCACCTCATCAAACCTAACAAGACTCATTTTCAAAACATATTATGAGAATTCAATTTGCTGCTTCACTGCCATACAGAAGTACAGCTTATTTCTGAGTGTCCATGAGATGTTTTGATGATGTAATATGGTTGGTAGCTGAAGCTCTTTGTTTGCAATTTAAGAGTTGACTTTTTCTGGTAACCTATGAATGCATCTCTTGCTTTACTTGCACAAGAGCCCAACATAACAAACACTACTTTTTATTAGAGAAGTTATATGAATCAATCACATTTCATATAGCCCACCCCTTTACAATATAAACTCTATGGCTCTTCAAATGTTATGCCCTGTACCTAGAAAGATCCTCTAAACTTAAGTATTACAGTATTTAATTTAAGAGTCTATATTCTGTAAACTGGTATTTACAAATCTGCTTTATTGATCTCATCATTTTCACATTATGAGGACTCCTGGTGATTCCCCAGGCTCTTTAATGATGAAGACTCTATAAAGAAGTTACTGTAGTTTAGAAGTAGCTTTGACAAACAAAATCAGATTTCATATATCAAAGCCTGGAACTATATTGCTGAGATTAGAGCTGAAAGAAGTGCTGTAGTTAGTTATCCAACCATGATCAGCTGAATATAGCAATTTAACCCAAATCAGTCTGGGACAAATCCTCCTCTACCCAAGTTTGGTGTGGAGGGGGAAAAGAACCCTGACTCCATTCTAAAGGTGTAGTAGCACCCAGCGCGGCTACACCCGCAGTGCATTGGAATTCACCTACCTTGTCACTGTACATTTGCCAGACCATGCCATCCTCACTCCCCATACAATACTGAGATATGAGAAAAATTGATAAGAGAGTGCACCACAAAGAAGGAAGGGCAAAAATCTGGCCCCTTCCTTCACGGTTGAGGAGGGGTACAGATGTAATGGGACCGATGTGGTTCCTCTACACAGGCCAACACAGGTCTCTTAGGGACCTCAATCCCTGCAGGGTCCTAGATCCTGGGCTCCAGCCCAAGCCCAGAAATCTACTTAGCAATGAAACAGCTCCACAGCCTTAGCCTCATGAGCCTGAGTTGGTCGGCATGGGCCATCCACATTTTTTTTTGCAGTGTAGACATACCCATAGGTATGTCTATCCTGCAACATAAAGCCCATGCTTGAGCCTCTTTGTGTCTACACTGCAATTGTGCTAACCCAGGGATCAGGCCCAGGGTTCCAGGACACTGTAGGGCTGGAGGGTCTGAGCTTGACTTAAACTGGAACCCAGGATCTCAGCCTTATTGCTTTGCAGTGTTGATGCAGCCCCGTTTGATTTGGGTCCTGGGAATCAGCCAGAAGCATCCCACAATTCCATGGGACAACTTCCTTAGTCCTCTCTATCCCAACAATCTGCATTCCACTCTATTGAAAATGGAAGCCACCCACCCTTTGTGAACGGCAGCAGCTCAGGTCAGCATTAACTCATTCTCTTCTGATCACTGATCTTCAAGCACACTATCAGAGTCCCTTCTGGGTTGGCAACGGAGAGCAAACCAAGCCTTTTGCGAAGTGAGCTGCTTCCTGGCAATGTGCAGGGCAGGCAGTAAAGTTTTCTCCCAGTGCACCATAGTCCCAGTGCTAGAGCAGCCACATTTGGGGGCAGGGGTGCTAAGGACTCTGGTATATGGTTACTTTGACTTTTTGACTTGGGTCTGTGCACTGCAGTGCGGGCGCCAGAGCCCCAGGTTCAAGCACAGATTAGAAAAGTCATAGGGTTAAAATATAATGTACATGTTCAAGTCCACCCCTAACATGGGTTGGCTGACTCGAGTCTCTCTAACCCTGGGCTTACATTGGAGCACAGACATATCCTAAGAGACATCTGAAGGTGTTTACATTTGCTGCATGCCCCAGAGGATCACTTGGCAGGGGCATGCAGAATGGGATTTGGGGACGGGACAGGACAGCCCCCAAAACAACACAGCAGACAGTTTGGGGCCCATTATGTGCAGTTTATCCATGCCTTAAGTAGATTTTTGCAAGCAAAAGTTATAATTGTATTTTTCTGAAATAAGACATAGCCACTGCCCAGCATCCTCATGATACAATGCCATAGCTTTAATTAATAGCTTATAGTAGTTTCAGTACAATTTTTCCAATTTTTCTTCATATAACAAACATTAATATTGTCTGCATTAACCAATATCACCCTGGTGCTGCCATTGAAGAAAGAGGCATTCAAAATTCACAGAGACAAAAAATAAACCCTAAGCTGCTACTTGGGACATTGCTCACTTTCAGTTTCCTATGCAAATCTGTCATGAGCACATGAGCTCAGGGCTTGCTGCTGCATTGCTTACACACCCCAAACTCGGAGGCACTAGAAATTCTGAAAATGAACCATCTGGAGATATCATGGGTCATGACCAGCACGGTCAGCATGACTGCCCAACGAGAACCACATTTTACTCCTGTCAGAAAGGAACCTCTTCCAATTTGGCAACTTCCAGTACAGCACAGCTTCAAGTTCTTACTCAAAAAGCCAAAATCATCCCACTGACTTTAATGAAGTTACCAGATCTCAATTTGACCTGAGTTGATTTGCATTTCCAGTTTGAACATTAATTTTGAGCTGACTTTGTGGCAACCTACAACTAATTCTTTTCTCATTTGTATAGAGACTGCAAAACATGAGAATTTCTCAATTTAAGAGGAACCAAAGCTAAGTATGAGCACAACCAAAAATCAGGGCTATTCTAATACAGGTCTCCAGAAAAGAACTAGAAAGGGACAGTGCCATGTCACATTCATAATGGCAGCTTTGGCATTCTAATATCCTCAGCATCATAGTGTTTATTCATATGCTGATTTCATGCTTAGAAGAAGGGATCCAAAACATTACCTGCATTTCTTTATGGTCAACAGCTCTTGCTGTTGGAACCCCTCTGAATGTTATAAGTAATTACAGACAAAATATTTTGAAAAACATTAATGTTGCCACATCAAACATTCAAAAAGATAGGAAACACCAGAATTAAGGTACCCTGTGAAAGCTTCACTCCATATCTTTGCATGCATGCATTATGATATCCTTGACCAACAACACATGGGAGGGCAGCAACAAGAGCAAGGGATAGACCCAGCTCTCTTGGTCCCAGTACAGTGTTCTAGACACAAAAGAAAGTACTTCCTCTTCCTACAACACTCTGACTCATTCGCTGTCCATCCTGTGTGCTGTATGAGGCAGGGGTCCTGAAGAACAAATAGTATATCATGCAATTAAAGACAGTAACATAATCTGGTCCAAGCCTTTAGGTGTCACACAATATGCATGTTAAATATAATAAGTGTACATGCACAAGGAGAGTGGCAGACAAGGTTATATAGATAAACTTAATTCTGGCCATTCCTAATGTTTCAGTGCTTGATTTGGCACTCAGTGTTCTTTTTACAGAGTTTTTGTTCTCTGTTATTTCTTTTTTTCTTTTCTTTAAAGCAAGCTGAGAAAATGGAAATTCCACATGGAATCACATTGACCCCCCAGCATAGATTATCAGCAAGGATGAATGACAGAACTTTTAGATCAATATCAAGACCGTTACCATGTGTAGCTGAAAAACTGGTAGCAATAATAGGCTGTTATCCTCTATCTAGACCAGCCACTACAGGAGGATGCCTTTTGCCAGCGTGGGTTTGTGAAAGATGATGTTTGACAGTCCTGGAGACTGAAGTATCTTTGACAAAGGCTACAGGGGTTTACCCTCTATCAGCAGGATGTCTTATTTTTCAGTGCTGGTATTTTCTGCTGCTTTTTCTCCTTATTGCAGACTTTTTGTTTTCATTTTCACTCACACTATTCAATTGGACTTACTTAGAAGTGGACTTTTTGTATAAAAGTACTAAGAAGCTATTGAGTTTAATTAATGTAATATTACAATGCCAAAGGTTTTCAAATTTTTCTGAACACCTGGAAGAATTGTTCTCACTAAATTTGATAAGTTTGAAAGTTGCTGTTGTGTAGGTAGATGTACACAAATGCACTTCTGTTATTTGTACTTGTGTTACTATTAGCAGGAACAAGAACTACATAGCAATAATATTGGGAACCCTAACAAAACTAAATAATAGTTTGTCCGCCAATATTTTACTAATGATACAGTAATTACAGTTAAAACTATTTTATTTAAAACACAATTTTTGTCAGAGAAGCCAAATAACTTTACAAAATACCTTCTGTAGGGCTATAGACTTCTGTGATCTTAAACCAGCCCGCCAATTGGTTGCTAACTCAAAACACAAATGAACAATAAAAATGAATTAAACCTTCCCTTAAATGGCATTCTCCATAAGGAATGGAAAAGATAAACTATTTTGCTTTTTATGACACTGGGGGAGATGAATTTTTCTTTCAATCAGAAAACAATTCATTCTATTTTGAGAGTTCATATTTGTTAGTTCTTTTAAAACCATCTGTCACATGGTCAATGTAGTTCTTGATCCCAGCCCTTTTAGAAAATATAGTGAATTTACTTTGTTGGTAATACTGTCATATATTGTACATTGCTTTAAAATTGTATCTTCTATGGTTAGAACATTATAACCATGTTTTACAAAGTGGGACAACACCCCATTGATGACAGAAAATAAAAACAAGATAAGTTGCAATGTTTTCCCTAGCACAATAAAGGTCATTTTGAAAGACCGAGCACACGACATCTAATTTTACAACACTGTTTTTCAGACTATGTGCACACTATGAAAGTTCAATCAGATTTTAGACACACACTACTTCTTAAAAACAAACTTCCATCACAAAGTTTCTAAGAGTTGAAAACTGCTCCCATTTGGAGGATGTTTACTTGATTTCATTTATTATTTTACTGTTGGTCTATGACTTTTGTGCCACTGAATTTTGTTGTTTATACTTTATATTAAAGATGATCCTAAGCTGCAAAGTTCCAACCTAGATGTGACCTCTTCCAAAGTTTGAGGGGAACCAGATCCAGGGTTTTGATGTGGCACATTACAGAGCTAGCGATGTGTGAATTTGGACCTGAGTCCAAACATTTTCTGTTCAAGCTCACCACTACTTTATGTATTTTTATTTACCAGCAATGCTGATAGGTACCTTCACAGAAGACTTTTCCCCTACCTGTTTAATAATAGCAGAATAATATACGGTCAAATGACCTTAGTTTTAATCAAAAATTTTGAAAGAAAATGGCAAGTGCTTTGCACCTAACTGTGCACTATACTTTTAAAAATGTCCACCGTGCTACTATACTAAAGTAACAACATTAGTAGGCCACTGGGCCAAACCTGGGGTGATTTGTGAGCTAAGATGGGAGTAGGGTAAAGGGATTTTATTGTTTTTCGTTGACAAGGTCCCAGCTGTGCACTAATGGGAGCTGGTATATGTGTGACCTCATCACAAAGGCTCAGTTCACTAGCCAAAGTACAGCTTCCAAAAATCAGCACAGTCAAAGCCAGACTCAATTTTTTATGAACTAACATATTATTTTCCCAAAATTCATTTAAATGAATTAAATTGCCGTTTATATACGTTTCCCTAAATTCAAAAGGGAAATCCATGTTCTTTAGGCTTAGTCAGCTCAATCTTTTCTAACAAATGGCTCTAAGTAATTGGACTTCATGTGCTCATCTTCTGCATCAGGTAGTTAAAGCTAAGCTATAGGACACCCTGCTGTTTGAATTAAATTAGCTGCTTCACATTTACCAAAACACTAATAGGTCTTCATGATGCTCTGGGAGCTAACTGGCCATGATATGTATCTCATTTAAGCCAAATCGGAGGGTAAACACAGGCCTGCAAACATAGTGGCTAAAGTACAATGTGTTAAACAGCTGCTACTTGCAAATGCTACACTAACACCATGGTGATCAAACTAAAAATCAGAGTCAAAGGTCACAATAAAAAGGGGGTCAACCAGGCAATCCAATAGCAAAGGGTAAGAAGGGTAAACAGGACTTGAGCCATAACTCCACGCAGTACACAAAGCAGGAAGGTTAATGACACAGTGTAATTTTTCGGAGTCTTTTTATGGAGTTATGTTGGGCATATTGTTCTGTGGATTAACAAACTCTTTTGTGTAACTATTATGCTGCAGCTTGAGTGTGTGGTGTTAATTCAGAGTTTTTACACTTTAGTTGGTTTGTCGGCATTAATGCATTGGAATGTTTCCACAGGAGTGTTGCTGTGTGTGTGTGTCGGGGGGGGGGGGGGGTTGGGTGGAGATACCAATAGATTCTTCCCCAATATGCAATAACTGACTACTTTTTTACACTGGAATGTTTCCAATAGAGACAATCTTTTCTTATTGATTATACAACATAGCCATGCTAAACCATGTATTGCCTTGGTGACAACGTCAAGCTGAACCAGTTTTTGTGTCATTAATGCCTTACTGGCTCCCCTTTGTAGGCTGGTTAGCCAGTTTAAGACTGAAAGCCTGACACACTGCTAACAGCAACTCACATGCTGCATTTTGCTGTTCAATAAAGAGTCCTGGGGAGGTCCAGTTAACACAAGTGGATTATTCGGCAATACCAATGCTACATCCAGTGGCCAATGAATGACATGCCCTATTGCTTTAATAACCAGAACGTTGTACTCAACTAAGTGTATGTAATACTGCTACTATTACAACTGGATACATTCGACTATGAATAATTCATCCAGTGTTGGCTTGTTTCAGTAAAAGATTCTGAAATTATTACACATGGTTCTGATATACCTAAATGGTTTTTCTGGGAATGTGCCTGACTGTAAGTAAGTTATAAAGCAAGCTATATTTTTACCTACCCTAAAACAGAAAACAACTTGTATTGCAAAGAAGAGACAATGGATAGGAAAGCATTCAACTAACAGGACTCTTAAAAAGCAACACTTCCAAATCTCAGATTAATTTATTAATAGCAAAAAGGAAGCAACTAGAGACTTTTCACACTAGAGATTATAACCTTGTTTGAAACCATTTTTGAACATAGTCATGGTGGTGGCTTGATTTACATCCTCACCTCCCATGGTTACAGGCTATACAACTATGTTCAGAAACTGTCCTTAAACCTTTTCTATCCTCTCCCTCCCCCTCTTTGTTCCTAATTTTAAATGGTGCCACACCTCTTTAAAGTAAATTGCAGAAGGAACTTCTTGCCATGTAGTGTGGTTCCTTACCTACTCCAAAAGAGCCTCTTTCCACTTTGGAAATGAATGGAGCAGTGGCATCAGCTACCTTGGTTTGATTTTTGGTATGAGAGGGGGAATACGGGCTAAGAATACCCTTTTGTAATAGATCATAATTGTTTCTAGGCTGAGATCAGGGCCTTCCTTTTCTCATTCCAGCTGAGGGAGCTGTTTCTTTGTTCCACCCTCAGGCGGGTCTACAAGGTTCCAGAATGTTTTGTGGGAATTGACTGATCAAGCACTGAGGTACTCTACTGATGGTTTAAGGTCATTCATTAATATTTACAAGGAGTTTTATGATGCTTGGATGAAGGTGCCTTAGAAGTGCAAATATTATTTATTGTTATTGTTATTATTTTGTGGAACCTGCACAAAGCCATCCTATCTTGGATAAAACCAATGAGCTGCAAAGACACCTGATAAACTCCAATATCATTTTTGACCTTGCTCTAACATTCATTAAATCCTCATTTCATGGACGAATAGGATCGAAGTTCACCAATGAGGTGATGTGCTCAGAACCAAGACATGGGTGAGTCACCATATTAATTGACTCCGTCGGATGCTACAAGAGTAATAGTTACTGGTTCCTTGGCAGTAGGTTGATTTTTATGATCTGGGGCCCTGTGGGAAAATTTGGTGAGGACTCTAGGAACGAAAAGCAGCCTATCAAGTAATAAACCTTCTACCTTTATGCAGCAGGGCAGCATTTGGGAAGTACAATGGTACTGACAGGGTTTCAATGCAAAAGGCAAAGTTGGTATTTGCTGGATTGCCTTTGGAGGAGGGAAAGAACAACTGAATGTATTTAAAAATGACCTTGCCTCATATGGCACAGAGCAGGTTCACCCTGCTGCAGTCTGAGTTAAAAAAGAAAACCTAATATGTCATTGTGCGAAAGCCATGAGAATAAGGTCAAACATATTAGGGAAAAAGTTAATGAGACAATATATAAGGGTAGAAAATACGTGAGACAAAACAGGTTTCTGGAAGAACATCTGACTAGAGCTAAAGAGAATTCCAAAGGCAAAACATTCTTCTAGAAATAAATGGGATTCAACCTGTCATTCTTGGTTAGAGGTGTCAAAGCCAAGATATTGTCAATGCAGAGAGTCTGCTTGAGAAAAAATAATCACATAGAGGATATCTGAGCTACAAACATATGTCCAACTAGTAAATTACATGACAGCCTAATGCAATGACAAACAAGAATAGGTCACTTTAAGAGAATGATTAATACATGAGATTACTGTGCATGCAGACTTATCTGAAAGCAAACCTTGTAGGTGGGTGTGAACCCCTGGTAAAGTCAGCTCCTATCTCTGCCATACTACAGCTACAAGAATAATTATAATAATTAATGGAGAGAGGTGATAAAGTTAACAATTGCCCACCTGTATCTTGGCTAACCACAATGTCCTTATTTCTTTTTCACACCTACCACCTTTTTCCAATGATTACGGACTACCAAAGACCCTTTTCCAGCCTCACATTGAGCTGCTTGTTTGCTTATGGCCAGGCTGTTCAGGCAGTGACTGACAGAGCTTGCAGAGTTTAAAATTCTGAATTGTATTTAGTCTCTGGTGGTTAGTGTTGCTATGGGCTACATTAGATTACAAAGTGTATTGAGATAAAAACATGAATATTCACTATTTAAAGCAAATGGATCAAAACTTGAGACTATAGGGATGAGTGAAGGATTCTCAAAAAATACAAATTTAGGAAATCTCTACTCATTCTAGTTAGGGAAGTGAGGTTGTAAAGGGTCTAATGAATGTCATGAAATCTGTGGTTTCCCAGGAGGCTTTGATTCTCCCTCTCCCCCCTCCCTTTGTGTGTGTGTGTGTGTGTGTGTGTGTGTGTGGACTCTACAGGGATCTAGGAAGGGCTGCTGCTGAAGGCAGAATAGATGCTCCTCCTCTTCTCACCAACAGGGAAGGATAAATACCAGGGGTGGGAGTGGAAAGGAGTAAACTGAAATTGCTTTAATCCGTTTAGGGAGAGAGAAGGTGTCATTGCCTACTACGTAAGGATTATATAGGAAATTAAGCTCAGATTCAGCAAAGCACTTAAGCACATGTTTAACTTTAAGCATATCAAGGTAAGTACATAGTAAGTGTACTGCTGAACAAGGATGAGATTATTCACATGCTTAAAGTTAAGCATATGCTTAAATGCATCACAGCCTTGATCTGAGTTTATTTTCCTGCATGACTGTCTAATGACCATGTACACCTTCTCCTTTAACTGGATGACCACAAGGGCTAATATGAAGTCTTCGTATAACAGCAAACAGGCATGTGGTCTCAAATGAAATCATGGTTTTACACTGGAGAAGAGCAATAGTTACTTTTTTCAGTTCACAAGTAAGACTCTAGACATGCTATTTTCAGAAGTGATAAGTGAAAAGTTCAAAAGTTATTCTGGAAGCTTTCCCATATGCAGAGCTGACTGGAGAAAGTGGAAGCTAATGGCCACTAGACCAGTGCATTGCAAGACCTTTCAGAATTTGGTCATCCAACTGCATATTAATTATCATGAAATACTGTTGCCTTAATAACTGTTGACAAGACAGCTACAAATTACATTTGACTCCATGTATAATTACTGTGTTATAAACGAATACAATTATGCTGTAAATCCATCACAATAAATGTATAATTTAAAAAGCGTTAATATGTTTATGAGAGCCAAAAATTTCAGTTTAGAGTGCCCGCTTTTAAATATTAAAGAAAAGTGAGTTACCGTTTTAAAATAAAACAAACAAAAATCCATCGTTCAAATTGTGGACTAAATGTCTGCAATGTTTAATGAAAAAAAACAACAGTCATTCATATCTGCTGTAGAAGTACTAAAATGTGCATGAAACAGATTAACATATTTTTCTGCAATCCTGTTACAAGCCAAAAACCATTTTATAGAAAAATAAACATTTAAATTCTCAGTTGAGACATCTTAAGCCAAGTTTCAGCCCACAGCAAATTTGTATAGCTCATGATGAACCCTTGAAAAATGTAAAAGCAACAAAGAGTCCTGTGGCACCTTATAGACTAACAGACGTTTTGGAGCATGAGCTTTCGTGGATGAATACCCACTTCGTCGGATGCATGTATTCACCAATGAAAGCTCATGCTCCAAAATGTCTCTTAGTCTATAAGGTGCCACAGGACTCTTTGTTGCTTTTACAGATCCAGACTAACACGGCTACCCCTCTGATACTTGAAAAATGTAATTATTCTCTAAATATATCTGAATTTCCCGGGTTTTTCTGGTTTAAACCAGACCACTAAGATTACTTTAATTTAGTGCGGGCATGTTTTTATGCACAGTTATTTATCCCAAATGGATTGTTAGCTTAACCAATTTCCCACAGAGGCTTTAAACAAAGTTACTCCCTCACTCTCCTCATAGACTTGTAAAGTATATAAGATATATGTTAAGGTGTGTGTGTGTGTGTGTATATATGTATGGGCATCAGCCTATTCTCAGTTTCCCACTAAACACCAAACGGTGAAAAGACAGCTGCATATCAATGCCCTTCTCTCTTCCAGGGGTGTCTAGACTTGGCAAATAAAGTATTGCAGGGAAGGAGCCAGCCAGTATTTCTATTTCTCTATGGATTTAACTGCACTGTTATTTAGAGATCAAACAGGAAACAATCAGTTTCAAAATGACTTTTAAATTATCATAAGATGGACTCTTATCAGAATAAGGAATGTTTTCATGTTATCAGGATTAGAAACCCCTTATATCTGGTACTTATTAGAGAATCCAACTTTTACTCTTAACAACCATTAACACAATGAATAGAAAGATGATGACAAAAGTTTTAAATGCAAGTAGCTTTTCAAAAGCTAATATTAAATACAAACTGCTTTTCCTTCCGTGACCTGTGAATAAGGACTCATGACATAGTATTTTCTTTCTCACAAGCGTTAAAAGCTCACACCTTTTTAAATGTAGTTCACAATCAACTGAAAAGAAAAGCTAGCAGACTACAAAAGAGTGAATTGTTCATGATTCTTGCAGAGTATAATGAAATCAACAGCTATAAATATGGGAGGGGAGGTAAAAAGAGTATAAATATTGCAACCCATATTAGTACTGTTGAGAGGGCAGGAACTTCTGGATATAGCACTACGCCATTAGGGGTCTGTACAGGGTGCCAGAATCAAGATGTCACAATTCATATTGGTATAATATCCATACAAATCTCAAAACAGAGGAAATCTTGACATTTTTGTAAATTAAACAATTTATATGTCAAAAAATGCTCAACCGCTTTGAAGTATAAATTAACCCTTCCTTGTCTGTTCAGACTATTCAGAAGCTTTTCACATTCAAACTGGTGTATTTTATCAAAGAGCACACAAAAGTATGTTTTTTTGTTTTTATTTGCATTTATTCATTGTTACTTTATTGTTTTCCTAAATCCTAGAAAGCAGAAAAAGTAACACTTGTCTACTATTTCTATATGGTGGCAAGATGTTGGAAAATAAGTCTTTCACTGACATTTATGAATATGTTGGAAGATTTTATGAATTACTAAGAAAATACAGCTCTTCCTTCTCCTCTTTTTCCCTCCCTCTGAGAACCAAAACACATCATCATCTTCTCATTTTGTGTCCCAACACGTTTACTGTCTCCTGTACCTAAACAAGTCATCTTGACTCTTCTTGTCAGACTGCTAGCACTTCATCACTGCAGTGTCATGCCTCTGTGGCTCCAGGACCACCACTAACATGGGAAAGCCAAATTCATCACAAGGGTGTGCAGTGTTCATACTTGTCACGCCTGACCTGACTGATGACTTCTTGAGCGTAAGTGATATGAATTTACAGCTGTATTGCATTATTTAAAATTAAACACAAGACATGAGAATGTAACTTTCTTCAGTTGCCCTAAGTATATTCTTAGCTGCTAAGACTCAAACAATGTGATCTCCCCCCGCCCCCAAATTGGGAGCCAAGATTTCTGAGAAGCAATGACAAAAAAATCAAACCGTATCAATACAAGTGATTACTTGAAAATGCATTAATATAAGATGCTGTAACTTTACAAAGGGAATATGAAAGTTTCAAACCAAGAGCTGCTTATATGCAGATTCATCCAAAATGTGCAGCATGGATTTGTGGGCCTTCTTAGTAACCATTTTCTTAAATAAACACAACCCTCAGAAGCTCTAAAATATATGTCCAAGCAATCATGCTTTCTTTACTCTCTTTGAAATTAAAAAAGAAGCAGCATAGAGAAATTCAGAATAAAACAAGCTGATGTCATTATCTCATATTTTACTAAGACACAAAAATATACATAGAAAACATTCTCACTAAAGATGCATACACTAAGATTATTACAATCAGAAGCAGGACTTGTTTAAACTTTCTAAGCAAGCTGGGGAATCTAAAAGAACTAGATCTGATATATAACTATAAGTGCATGAACTCCACTCTTGAAACATCAAAACTATTAAATGCTATTCTAGCAAAGTAACATAATCCACATAATTTTTGCAGGTTTAGACTCCAATTCACAATTAAATAGGAACATATTATTGTAACAAATGCTATTATTAATGAACTGTAACAAATGCTATTATTAATGAAAAACAATTCTGGTCACCCTCCTTATAAGAAAGATTTGTTAATGAAACTTCACTAGAGAAATATCCTTGAACGTTAGATTGCTGTAGTACAAGAGGGTGTGCAGGCATTGTTGAGATTAATGTATATAGGGACCATTACACATTTCCATTGCTTAAGATTCACAATGGAGGTACTGGCAACAAGATAACTGTAACTCAGGGCTTGCTTTTTAGAAGAGATTTTTTTCTCTGTCTCATATGCATGTGTCCATTGCCAGAATATCTAGGCACCATGTGAGAGATGAAATGGGTCAGTTGATGAGCAATAGCAGACAATTTTCTCAAGTCCTCCCATCTTGATTAGGGCTGTATTAACTTGGGTGCAATGGGAGACTGAATCTTGCTAGAAGGAAGATCTTGCTGGACAAACGGAAGCTGTCTTACTGACGGGGAGGTGTGTTTTACACTGCACTCCAAAAATGAGAAGGGCACCATAAGCTTCAGTGGCAGGGAATTCTATAGCTGGAGGATCCTATACAAAAAACCATATTCTAACACCTGTGTGCTTTGTCCTGGGCTCAATTAGCTTTAGTGATACTGTGGACTAAGGAATTCCAGAAACCGTATGCTAAAAGGGGGATCAGTAGTGATGGTCAAGTCCCACATTAGGAATAATTTGTAGATTTGGAATAAGACCTTGAACTGGATTCAGTGTTGGATGAAAAACAAATAAAGCACATACATCAATTGCATAGTATGTTTCCCCCCGTCAAGATTCATGCTGCTGTGTGTAGCACTGTAGTGTTATACTGGTTTAGACATACAGCTGTGCACTTAATTTGAATAAATGTATGTGCAAATCAAGTAATTGCATGGGCAAATGCTGAACAAACAAAGGGAGGAAATACAAGCGGTCCTAATTACTCTTAATTTTTTTGAGAGATGCTAAATGCAATATTAAATTTATTCACGAACATACAAGGGCCATATTCTACCAAGAATCTTAGGCTAAAGCTTTCATTGACTTCAGTAGGATATACACATTTGAGGTTATTTGCAAACCTAAACCATGAACCATAATTAAAAACATAACACAGCACTCTCAACAGAATAAGTTTATATCCTTTACAAAAAACGAGAGGGTAGAGTAAGGTTGCATCAGTAAAATAAATTTATGATCTTTTAGTTTGACAACTGGTGGAACAGCTAGAATTAAAACGCTAATCTTGAAAAAGTTTTATTTGTAAAAACTGTACGAAAAGGTTAAGTACTATATCATTTAGTTAGTATTGCGTTTGAATGCCAAAGTATAATAATGTTTCAGGCAATTAAAGCCGGCACACACACACACACACACATACTCTCTATATGGGCAAAGTACCATTGGATAAAAAAGATGAAATACAAAGAATGCTAAAAATGTATCACTGGAATTTTGATCTAACAAGGTTTTACTCCAATTGATAAAACCAAAGCTTTTATATTTAAGCATTTGTTATTGTAAAAGTTAATATATATGTACTAATTAGTTTTTTTGAAATTCTTATTTAATGCTATCTTTACAATCTCTTACAACTTCTTTTTAAATTCAAATACTCATTTATTAAGCACATAAGCCTGAAACAAAAGTGTCTTTAGATCTTTTTCTCTCCATCTCCCCAGTGAAGAAAGCCTTTGTTTCTTGCATTTGTAGAACAAACTGATGTACCATACTATGCATAGCAAGAAGCTTAAAGTAGTACTTTCTAAATGTACAAGGGTGGTTCCACTTTCTGCGGGTTAACTAAAAACATTAAAATTCAGTCCTACTGGCAGATATGACTCAACTGTCATTGTTTATCAAATCATGACATTTGCCATGAAGATTTAAAAGTTGGCAAATCAAATAAAAGGACTACTCTTTTAGAAGAAGATAAACAACAGAGGGAAAAAACTACAAGAAAAGTAAAGTATGCGATCTAGTTGGGCCTTCTTCCTCGATGCTGATTGAGTGTAAAGGTCCTACTTGAAAAGAAGTTTTGATTGAATAAAAACTGGCTTTTTGCTGATCAAAACCCCTATGTCTGTATAGCACCTACCACATGTTGCAATAAAATAATTAATAATACTAATAAACACAGTCCCATGTTTACTTCCATGAGGAAAGCTAGTACAATATGGCCTCTGGTAGCTACTAATATTGGATTCAAAATTTGCAGTCCTTATTCAGTCTTCACTCAGGCAAAACTTCCATTGATTTCAATGACTGCACAAAAACTGCAGGATTGAGCTCTTATTTATTGTTCAAAATTTATTTTGGGATTGTTTTGTCATATAATCCAGAATAAAAAATAAAAAGACAGATGAAAGAAACACTCCTCATAATGAAAAGCTCTGTGCTGGTTGGGGCAGGGTACATGTGTGATTTCATCTCTAGTTTAGCCTGTACAATTTTGGTCTTTTCACTTTTAATTATATTATTAGCGTTCTGGCTACAAAGAGAAAAATGCATTTAGGAAGTTTTGTTTGCTGGGAACCCATAATTAGTATCTCAGCCATGCATCAAATAAAATATTAGCTATGACTACTTCCTGATTATTGTTTATCTTAGGGCTGTCAAGCGATTAAAAAAATTAATCGCGATTAAAAAATTAATCGCAATTAATTGCGCTATTAAACAATAATAGAATACTATTTATATAAATATGTTTGGATGGTTTCCATATTTTCAAATATATTGATTTCAATTACAACACAGAATACAAAGTATATAGTGCTAATTTTATATTTATTTTTTATTTTAAATATTTGCACTGTAAAAATAAAAGATAGTATTTTTCAATTCACTTAATACAAGTACAGTAGTGCAATCTCTTTATCATGAAAGTTGAATTTACACATGTAGAATTATATACAAAAAATAACTGCATCCAGAAGGCGGGTAAAACAGCAGACATACAATTCTACCCCAAGGAGTTCAGTTACAAATTTAATTAATGCATTATTTTTTTAACGAACGTCATCAACATAGAAGCATGTCCTCTGGAATGGTGGCCAAGGCATGAAGGGGCATATGAACGTTTAGCATATCGGGCACATAAATACCTTGCAATACCAGCAAGAAAAGTGCCATGCGAACATCTGTTCTCACTTTCAGGTGACATTGTAAATAAGAAGTGGGCAGCATTATGTCCCGTAAATATAAACAAACTTGTTTGTCTTAGTGATTGACTGAATAAGAAGTAGGTCTGAGTGGACTTGAAGGCTCTAAAGTTTTACTTTGTTTTGTTTTTGAGTGCAGTTACGTAACAAAAAAAAAATCTACATCTGAAAGTTGCACTTTAACGATAAAGAGATTGGATTTTTTTCTCTCTGAGGCCCCTCCAACATGCTATTAAAAAATGCTATAAAAACCCCACGGTCCAGGTGTGCCACAACAACTATTTTTCTGCATATAATAGCCAGGACCAGCATTAGTCGGATTTGCTACCATCATCATCTTCCGGCAACTAACGGAAGTTACTAGATCACAGGCCCTGGTTCTCATGGGAGACGTCAATCACCCTGATATCTGCTGGGAGAGCAATACAGCGGTGCACGGACAATCCAGGAAGTTTTTGGAAAGTGTAGGGGACAATTTCCTGGTGCAAGTGCTGGAGGAACCAACAAGAGGAAGAGCTCTTCTTGACCTGCTGCTCACAAACAGGGAAGAATTAGTAGGGGAAGCAAAAGTGGATGGGAACCTGGGAGGCAGTGACCATGAGATGGTCGAGTTCAGGATCCTGACACAAGGAAGAAAGGAGAGCAGCAGAATACGGACCCTGGACTTCAGAAAAGCAGACTTTGACTTCCTCAGGGAACTGATGGGC
This sequence comes from Mauremys mutica, assembly GCF_020497125.1. NCBI lineage: Eukaryota > Metazoa > Chordata > Testudines > Geoemydidae > Mauremys > Mauremys mutica. The sequence goes on from NC_059078.1 coordinate 101,529,963, forward strand.
AGGATCCCCTGGGAGACCAACATGAGGGGGAAAGGAGTCCAGGAGAGCTGGCTGTATTTTAAAGAATCCTTATTGAGATTGCAGGAACAAACCATCCCACTGTGTAGAAAGAATAGTAAATACGTCAGGCGACCAGCTTGGCTTAACAGTGAAATCCTTGCTGATCTTAAACACAAAAAAGAAGCTTACAAGAAGTGGAAGATTGGACAAATGACCAGGGAGGATTATAAAAATATTGCTCAGGCATGCAGAAGTGAAATCAGGAAGGCCAAATCACACTTGGAGTTGCAGTTAGCAAGAGATGTTAAGAGTAACAAGAAGGGTTTCTTCAGGTATGTTAGCAACAAGAAGAAAGTCAAGGAAAGTGTGGGCCCCTTACTGAATGAGGGAGGCAACCTAATGACAGAGGATGTGGAAAAAGCCAATATACTCAATGCTTTTTTTGCCTCTGTCTTCACGAACAAGGTCAGCTCCCAGACTACTGAACTGTGCAGAACAGGATGGGGAGGAGGTGAGCAGCCCTCCGTGGAGAAAGAAGCGGTTTGGGACTATTTAGAAAAGCTGGACGAGCACAAGTCCATGGGGTCGGATGCGCTGCATCTGAGAGTGCTAAAGGAGTTGGCGGATGTGATTGCAGAGCCGTTGGCCATTATCTTTGAAAACTCATGGCGATCAGGGGAGGTCCCGGATGACTGCAAAAAGGCTATTGTAGTGCCCATCTTTAAAAAAGGAAGGAAGAGGATCCGGGGAACTACAGGCCAGTCAGCCTCACCTCAGTTCCTGGAAAAATCATGGAGCAGGTCCTCAAGGAATCAATTCTGAAGCACTTAGACGAGAGGAAAGTGATCAGGAACAGTCAGCATGGATTCACCAAGGGCAAGTCATGCCTGACTAACCTAATTGCCTTCTATGATGAGATAACTGGCTCTGTGGATGAGGGGAAAACCGTGGACATGTTATTCCTTGACTTTAGCAAAGCTTTTGATACGGTCTCCCACAGTATTCTTGCTGGCAAGTTAAAGAAGTATGAGCTGGATGAATGGACTATAAGGTGAACAGAAAGCTGGCCAGATCATTGGGCTCAACAGGTAGTGATCAATGGCTCCATGTCTAGTTGGCAGCCGGTATCAAGCGGAGTGCCCCAAGGGTCGGTACTGGGGCCGGTTTTGTTCAATATCTTCATTAATGATCTGGAGGATGGCATGGACTGCATCCTCAGCAAGTTTGCAGATGACACTAAACTCCGACGAAGTGGGTATTCACCCACGAAAGCTCAATGCTCCAAAATGTCTGTTAGTCTATAAGGTGCCACAAGACTCTTTGCTGCTTTTACAGATCCAGACTAACACGGCTACCCCTCTGATACTCTCCAGGATCCACATCCAATTTTGAGATTCGCATCCATCCCCAGGCCCTTGAATCCTTTTCTCAGTCTATCCGCCTGGCTAACGCCAGTTCTTTCCCTGCATCTCAGTTCCTTATCAGAACTATCAGATCTATTTCCCCTCCCCGACCATGTCCTTCTCGAAACCCCAATGATTCTCTGTCCTGGTCTCCTTGCCCAGCCAGTACCCATTCTCTCCCAGGATCCTCATTTAATCTTAGTCTCCCCTTAAAATACTTAAAATTTCCCTCCCCAACTCCCAGTCCCAGTGTCTTTACCTACCCAGTCACAGTCTCTCTCAGCTCTCGGACTGAGTCTCCTTTCCCAACCAGCTCCAGTTCCCCCACATACCCAGCTCCCAGTCCTAGACTCTGCTCTAGTTTCCTGGGTCCTTGCCACATCAGTCCCAGTCTCCTCTTTCAACTCCCATTTGTCCTCTCCCCCTCTGCTATATTCTAGTCCCAGTCTCCCTTTAAATTTCTTGCCCCAATCTACTTCTGCCCTGCAGGTCCAGCTTGTATCACCTCTGCATGTGAATCAGACCGCTTCCGGTTCCATGGGCCCAGGGATGGGGGCATAGGAGACAGTACCCTTGTTCTCAGTTCAGGTCCCCAGACCAAGAATTGCCAGCAGCTGCCCAGAGCTGCCATTGTAGGGAAAGTTCTGCTCAGGCTGGGGCTGGGGTATGTCCAGTGCAAATGGAACCTTTAGGGAATTTAGCTGCTAAAATTGAAGAAGACCCTACTGAGAGTGTGTGAACTCAAGATTTTTCAAAGGTGTACATCTTGGCCAAATGTAGGCTGCTTTTCCTGGGGATACTAAAATGCACATCCCTGACAAAAGACTATTCCCTGCCAAAGTTCAAGGCCCTGATTCAAAGCAGAGGGGTGCTAGAAAAGGTCTCAATTTTTTAAATATGGGCAAATCAACAATTTCCCTAGCTTTGTTCTGAGAAATGGCTGAACAATTTTGGCTGAAATTTTCCCAAGACTTTAGCGTGATGGAAATATGTAGTGTGGAAAATATCTGCCCAAACAGATAAAATTTGGCAAAGTTGTTATGTGTAAGTGAAAAGACGGTCTTAAGTGTGAAATAACCTTAACAGGCAGTTCTACCAGTTGTGCCTATAATGAAGTGCCATACTACTTGCTCTTGGATGCTCGAGGCTCTTTTTTCTAGGAGTAGCATAGTGCTGCAGTTATGTCACTGATACTTGTGGGAGTGGCTTGACTTTAAGCTATATATGTAATTATATGTATTAATGATTCGTATATTCAGAAATACTGAGGCCAAACCTGAAAATTAATGCAGTGTATGTTGGAACATGTTATCACATATACTGAGCCTAATCTGCCATTAATAAATAAGGCAACTAAAACTTCTTACAAGACAGTGCTAATATTGGTGATATTCCATGGTGGTCTATATCCTGGTAACAAATCCATCTGCCCTCCCCTTCCCTGACCAGGTGCATAGCTAAAGAAATACATTTGGAGATTTACACACTACTGGTCTTCTGTTATCATAGTCAATCAATAAGAACAATTTAGAGCAGTGGTAACCTCTTCATGCATACTTCCGTTGTCCCTAGGGATCAATATACTCAGTATCACAGCTGGCTGGTGAGAAGTAACGAGACTATGATAACAAAAAGGCAAGCTTTCCAATTTTTTTTCTCAGATTGTGCCAAAACATCACACTTTTGTGTCTACTCCAATGGAAAAAAAATACCTAGTTACACATACAACAACACTGTATTTGATTTTACAGGACTCTGCCTCATACAAATTATAGCATCTTCTCTATGACTTCTTGCTCCTCAACTCTAGCTTTCTTTGTGATACTATTTTCCCTTTCTTCAAAGCAACTGTACTAGACATGCGAGAGTTGAGCTCTCCTTTCTTGAAATAAGAGTCACAGATATTTAGAAATGGCTCAAAGTTTTCTTGGATTTCTCCAGAATAGTATTGTCATTTTAAAAATTCTTGTTTTTTGTTTGTTTATGGTTGATGCTTAATCACTGTTAAAATTATGGGGACATGATCAGGTTTAAAAAAATCACATTTATTTAAAAACCCCACATTTATTACCAGTCTTACTAACAATACTGGAGATTATAAAATTATTTCAATTTCTTTTCATCCTTCCTGATATTTATCTTTTAACTGAGCAATGAAATCAGACTAATCACTTTCACATTTTGTTCAAGTCAGTTTTTAGTTAGTGTCAATTCCCCCTCATGTAGGGGTACTTTTCAAAGGTGTGAAGCCAAGATTTATTTAGTTTTTGTTATGGTAAAATTTCAGAACAGTTTACTTGGGCTTAGTGCTCAAAAATAGCTACAAACTGAAGTTCTACAAACAAGTCTATGTTAGAAGGCACTCTAGTTTATTACAAAAAGAACAGGAGTACTTGTGGCACCTTAAAGACTAACAAATTTATTTTAGTATGAGCTTTCGTGAGCTGCAGCTCACTTCTTCGGATGCACTATTACACTATTCTGAAATCAACTATGCAAATATGGGACCAGTTGAATCCAGATGATGGGATATTTACAGACAGTAGAGCAGTAGCAGCATGCAACCTGTAAGGTGTCACTATTCATACTGGTAACTGAGGGGATACAGGAAGAGCTGTAAAACTTTATAGCAGGATCAAAATATATATGTATATATACACACACACACAATCACATACACACACACTCTTGCACTAATAACAATTACATTTTAGCCATCAATTAAATAAGTGGACTGTATATATATCTTACCTGGGTGGAAATGAGATGTCCAGTTCATACAATTTGTCTTTAAAGACAGACAGCTCTTTGTCAAATTCTAAAAGCTATAAAAAATAAAATAGAATTAAACAACTTGTTTTCTTAATCAAACTGCAATCATTTAAATTTTTTCTGGTATTACTGAATGATTTAATGATCACATACTTTAGTAATATATCTTATTTGGAGCATACATCCTTACAGAAGAAATGTCAGTACTAGGTCAATGTAAAACAATTCAATATTCTGATGAAAAGGCATTCTATCAAAAAATAAAATAAAATCCTTCTTCATGATCTCAGTGAAACAGGTAACTTTTGCTCTTTAAACAGAGCTACCTCATGCACATTTACTATTTCAAGATTAGTTTAGATTTTCAAATTTCATTAGCAATCTTTTCAGAGATAAAACTGATTAACACCTTTAAAAATGCATAGCAAATTGATATACTAATCAAGCCACAAAATATGTCAGTAAAAGTACAATATAGGATATTTTTAACCCAGATAAGAAGGTACAGCAAACACAAGGATGTGGAAATCATTCCTCCTAAACAAAGGCAAGCAATATTTTTGCATAGCTATTTTTGCGCGGTATAGGTTAGATGGCAGAAAGAAGTTTGTGTGCCAGAGGCATTACATAATATTTAACAGACACATTTATAAGCCTAGGTTTAATGTACTGTTTATACAAGTCCTTGTCAAATTTATTTTCCTTTAGAACACTGCAAAGAAAATAATATCTGTAGTCTTTATTCATAAACACAAACCTGTGAATAAAAGTCCATGATGATAGTGTGTGTTAAAAGAATAACCATCCTGATGGACATAAACAACCTTATTTCAGAACCAGAGTTGGTGTTAAATCTGACATGCAAGTGAATTAGTGAGTAAAAAAAGCTCATAATCTGCACTGTTACTGACCATCGCTCTGAGTAAGTGCCACTTTCTATTTTGACAAGCTTGTCATCAAAATAGCACCCTTTATGATGGCTGTGTGTTTACCCACTGTTCACTAATAATTAATCATGTCCCATCTCACAGCTGTGCTGATATCATTGTATGAATGGCAGAGGTTCCGAAAGAAATTAGATTGTGTCCCTCTTTCCTCTCTGCCACCTCATAAATCATTCCTGAAATGTGCAATTAGCAGCTACTTGTTCACATTAATTATCTGTGTGAAAAGCAGCTACCTGAACCACCTGCATTGCTGATTAGCTACCTCCCTGTGGTCCACCTATTTTTCCTTCAGTGTTGCCTAGAATCTATTTATGTATCTGTCTACATGTACGCATGTGAACATGAAAGCATTAGTAACTCCATGTTTTCGTGTTTGTATTCACCAGTTTGTACAATGGTGTGTTGAGAAACATGTCACAACAAATGCCATTTTGAGATACTTTGTACAAGTTTTAATATTTGGACAAATCTCTAGACACACAGTTATCCATTTTTATACATGATTTTTGGAAGAATGTTTACAAATGTGTGTGTGAATTTATCGTACATACATAAATATGGGGCCTAAACCTGTAAACTTTATGCATGTTAAGTAATTTTTCTCATATGAGTAGTCTCATTGACTTCATGGGCCTAACTATGCGGGTAAAATTACTCAACATGCATGTTTGCAGGATCAAATCCTATATTTAAGTATGTACAGGTGTGTTATATCTATCGACTCTATCTGTACAGTATATACACATCCACACCTACACACACTGTTAACAGCTTTTTCTTGCTCCAAAAATTGCCAGATAATCAGTGACACTAATTACTAAATTTGAATCCAATTTAAAGAACCAAACCAATCAACCAACCAACACTCCTCCCAAATGGTAATCAGAAAATCCCTTCTAAAAATGTATGTTTTAGAGAATTTAATTTTCTACTTTTCTCCAATAAAATCATAATATAAGGGAAAAAAACAGTTGGGAGGAAAGAGGGTTACTATTGAAGTCTGAAGAATGAAAAAACTGAGTAAATGAACAATGCTGAGGATGTTAAATAACTGCATTGTCCTCTCATATTGACTCAAACATTCTAAACTTTGTATATCCAGATTATTTTTGTTATGATATTTGGGAACGGACTGGAGACCAAAGGATTAAGTGGTTAGACACATAGGTAAGAGCTACTTCTCAGTAACATCTGAAGAGATCTCTGGTGTTTTTATGTACTGTTGGTGGTTGCTTGTTTAGTTATGTGCTATGTACTGCAGATAAGCTGCTGACATTGCTGTGATTCAGATGACTGATAGCAGGAACAAGAGTGTATTGTACACTAGAGGCTCTATGCATCTCCCGAGTTTTAACAAGCAGTGATATGTCTTTAACATAGTTAACAATAGTTAACAATAAAAGCAAAAAGTAATGACAACGTGGTAGGATGCAAACAAACAACTTGGTTGCTAACATATTATTAAGAACTGTTTGGAGATTGCTTAGAACAGCTGGGGAAGACTCAACTGCAAAAGAAAACACAGTTTAAAAGGCACATTTTTACTTCAATGAATTATTTCTGGATGCAGTAATACCTTTCTGCATTTGAAATATGTTAAACTAATTTATTCATTTAATGAAATTACTTATTTTTCTCTAGGTGCTTATTAAAGAAAGCCCACATTTCTTCTACTCTGTCTCCAATATCCACACCTTTATGCTCGAGCAGTGTCCCCCAGTAGCAAATAGCTGCTTTGGATACTCCTGGTCTGTGGAAGAGGATGACAGTGTGTTCAATATATTCATGAATTTCTTGTGGGAACTCTACTTGGGCTTCTCTCTTCTTTGTCAGGGACCCACTACAGACACAGATGTGTGTAGTGTATATTTCAGATTTTGTAGTGCTTTTATTTTTAGCAAATTATAACTGATTTCTTAGAAGTAAAATTGTTGTAAATGGTGTTTTCCTTGAATTATATAAAAGCCTGGTCCCTTTCCAAGTTCTTTGCCCCAAAGAATAAACTGACAGTTAATGAAAGACTGTAGAGCTCAACAGACCCCAGACAAAACTTTAAACACTGCAAACCACTGTAAAAGTTTAAATCCAACTCAGTAAGAGAAAGGATTTGGAGCAGGGCATCTTTTTGTTCTGTGTTTGTACTATGCCTAGAACAATGGGGTCCTGGCCCTTGGCTGGGGCTTCTAGGTTCTATTGTAATACAAATTATTATTATTAATCATAATAATTAGGGGCACAACCCTCTGAGTGCCTTTAATGTCATTGGGAACTGGGCCCCTATTTTTAATTATTTATCTCTGTATTTTAAAAGGATGAACCAGTTATATTGCTATGCACAATGATTCTGAGGATGATCATAGTTGTTTTCATAGTGTGCATTAAATGGTGTTGTGAATAATTTCACTGCAGTAATAGTGACCTTTGTTTAAATATAGCTGTAGTTCATCCTACATGTTTTGAAGATGACAAAGAAATTCAGTTGAAAGCCTGAAAATCAATATATTGCCCCATTTAATTTACTCATTGTAACATTATCCTTGAGAACCAAGCCTTTTAGGTGTTATATGGAGTGCTGGGGTAATTTGAGCAATTACAACGGGGTTTCAAGTATTATAGTTGGAAGCTGATACAGGGACGGCATGACACAGGCAGCCAGTTTCATAGGTAGGGTACATTATTCCACACAAACTTGACCTTATATACTTTATACATATGGTTGAAAGATACATGGCTAATTCTCTACTGGTATAATCCCACTGATAGCAAAGGAGTTACATAACAGAATATTTGATTTACAAAGTCTAGTATGACTATTTAATCACAAGATTTCTATAAGTTGGATGGTATAAACCATTCATGATGGATAATTTGCCTGTATTTCCCTAGCCTCATGTCCACTCACATGTATACAAATGGACCTCAGTGAATATATACAGTATGCATATGTGTGCACACAGTAGATACACTGATGTATAAGTGTGAGATACAGCTCAGATTGTAGCACATCATGGTTTTTTGAACTGATGGATTTATTTATGTGAGTTTGCAGTTTGGAGTTGCTGTACTTCCACTTAGCTTTCTTCTTGAGTCAAAATTCTGAGGTCCTAAATCAGTTTTTACATAATCCTTACTCAGGCAAACTCCCACTGACATATATGGTGAGGAAGTGAGTTAAAATTTAAGGACTGCAGAATTTGGGCCTTTGTAATTAATCAGTATTTTTGATGGGCCTTTTTGCAAGCACATAGGTGCTTCAATTACTTGTTACATAAACATGATGTAACTAACAAATCTGCGCCAGTTTTTCACAATACTCATTTGCTTCCTTCTTGTAGCCACATTTCTTACCTTTTGTCTATTTGTGTCTTTAGACTGGAAACCCTACAGAATAGGGATGGTCTCCTTTTTGTATTTGTACCACACCCAGCACAATGTACAATCCTGATTGGGGCCTTCAGGTGTTATCATAATACAAATATTTACTGCTATTGCTAACATGGTGACCACTTTATTTAATAATGAAATACAGCCACTCATAAGGTAGAACATGGCAGATGTATAACAACATCAGAAACACTATATTATACTAATTGAGATTTTGTCAAAGATGGATATTATTATCAAAGTTAGAATTTGGCCAGGACACTGAAGAGAAGATCTCTAGTTTTGCAAACATTGCCGGGGGATTTTTACTGACCATGGTGTTCGGGTACTTGGGTTTAAGTCTTACTCAAAAAATGTCAAGTACCAGAGGGGTAGCCGTGTTAGTCTGGATCTGTAAAAGCAGCAAAGAATCCTGTGGCACCTTATAGACTAACAGACGTTTTGTAGCATGAGCTTTCGTGGGTGAATACCCACTTCTTCGGATACCCACGAAAGCTCATGCTGCAAAACGTCTGTTAGTCTATAAGGTGCCACAGGATTCTTTGCTGCTTTCTCAAAAAATGGTACAACCAAGATAAAGTCCTCAATCATCCCACACTGGAACAATTATTAGAATGTGATTTAGAGGAAAGAACTCTACCTACTGGCTTTTCCCTTCAGGTTTTCAATCAAAGGCTGTGTCTACACTACGAGTTAGGGGTGTGATTCCCAGCTCACGTGAGCTAGCACACTAAAAGTACTAGTGTAGCTGTGATAGCATGGGCAGTGGTGATATGGGGTAGCCATTATGAGTGTGCACCCATGGAGTTCAGGTGGGTTTGTACTTGGTGCAGCTAGCCCATACTGATGCTGCCACTGCCTGTGCTTCCATGACTACACTACTATTTTTAATATGCTAGCTCAGAGGACAGCATGAGTACATCTACGTGAACTGGGAATTACACCCGAAATTCACAGTGTAGACATAGTCTACAAATGGCCACAGCCCCGACCTTGCTTAGTTAGTGAAATCTGACAAGTTCACAATCCAGTTGGCTCAAGTGCTAATTATATAACATTTGTCATGAAATATCTGGATGCATACCACATTAGCCTCAACGATGACTAATGTAACCAACCATATGATTTTCATTTTATTATTATTATTTGTATTATTGCAGTGCTTAGGAGCCCCAGTTATGGACCAGGATTCCATTGTGCTAGGCATTGTGCAAATACAGAACAAGATGATCCCTACCCCTTAACGAGTTTACACTCTAAGTCTTGTCTACACTAGAGGCACAGCTGCAGTGGTGTAGCTGTGCCACTGTAGTGTAGTTACTTACTACGGAAGCAGAACAGGTTCTACTGTCACTATGGTAAATCCATCTCTCCTAGAGGTGGTAGCTAAGTTGTCAGAAGAATTCTTTCGTTGACCTAGTATTGTCTACATCAGGATTTAGGATGGCTTAATTACATCGCATAGGGCGTGAAATTTTTCACAGCCCTGAGCGATGTAGTTAAGTCAACCTAACTCTGTAGTGTACAACAGCCCCAAGACAAGAGACAACAGAGTGGTACAGACAGATGGAGGGGGGAGCCAAGGAAACAATGAGACAATATTAATCAACATGAACCTGTGACTAATCTTTTTTTAAATATCATGATCAATACCACCATAAAAGCTTTATTCACATTGTAATAACTTATTTGTAAAAAAAAAAATTGGCTTAAAGCAAATTATTTCTGGTTACTGGGTATAATGAAGCCTCTTTGAACTTAAGAACAGCTGGACATATTTCAACAGTGAAAAAAAAAGGGGGGGTGAAGGAGAGGGACAAAATTTGCCTCTATAACAGTTATAATTCAATAAGCTTATTGATAACAAGTGCACTTCTAAAGCATCATGGAACATCCAATGGGTGCTTCATTTCAACCACTGACACATGCAAATGTTGAACGTACCCAAACAACTACTAGTCCCACCACTGATCTCCATACAAAACTTGCAGTAACTTCAATCAGAATTCTGTGTATAGAATGATGGCAGGATTGAGTTCCCACAGTTTATTATAGTGGCACTGCTGCAGCTCTGAGTGTTTCCACTATAAACTACGGTTTCCATGGGTTTACAAGAGGGCTGTTAAAAGTGACTGTGTTGCAGAGTCCTGGAGAGAGGTGGATTTTCTCTGCCCCCTCCTTTATAGCCTTTTCAAGTGAAACCAGTGTGGATCAGTCCCACGGTGGGTTGCAGAACCTGGGGAATGTGCACAGGAGTTGTATGCAGCAGAGCCCCACTCAGGTGCTCCCATGTACGACTGGGTAGCAGAGATATAGGGTTGGGCTAGGCTGGTGAATCCCTTGCTATGTAAATCCACTTGCTATTCCCTCTTATGGGGATGCAGTAGGTGAGTGTGGAGGGGTTGCAATTAGCTCTTTCAGTCCTGAAGCTGGTGTGATGACTGAAGAACAGCTCTCCTACAGCAGTTCAGGCTGTGCACTGGGACCAGGATTTTGGGCTAAGAGAGTATTTACATGGAATATTAAATTCAGAAATGATTTCGCTCGAATATTTAAAATGATCAAAGAATTTTAACACAGCTTAGCTAGTTAAAGAAACCATGTCAATTTTGCTGGCTTAGACTTAAGAGTAAAAAGGTACTGTGAAAAAGGTCAATGTCCACAGGGACACTGCTATGAGCTGCCTTCGCTAAAATCACAGAAGTATGAACCCTTTATAACAGGGCAACTTAATTCAGTCACTGGAGTAGAACAACGGCAATTACTCATCAAGACCTACAGACCAAAGTCAGAGCATTGTTAGATCAGAAGGTGATATTAGCAGCATTTATCAAATCTATCTGCAGCAACCACCAGAGAATTCACAGCTGTGAAAGGGAAATGAAGTTTCAGACAAAAAAAAAAAAAAGAGATGAGCACACAGAAACGACCTTAGAAAATTAAAATATGTGAAGTCTGGCCATTGTAACTCATGTAAAGTGCACACTCTTTAAAAGACTTGTGGAAAATATAAGCTTTCCAATCAAGAGGGAAATATTTGGGGAGTGATTCTGCAGTCCTTTCTCAAACCAAACTGCCAATGACTTCAAATAAAGACTTGGGGAAATAGTGGTCTCTCTGACTTGGGTATAAAACTCTCAAACACAGATTTGTCTAATCTGTTTACAGCAGGTGTTTTTCTAACTAAGAGTCAGTAAGATTGTCTGTTACTATACATTTTGAATCTTCTTTAAATTTCTTCCTCAAAAGAGAAAATATCACAAAACGGTAGCCAGCACTCGTGTGACAACGTTTTTACAGGAAAAGCCTCTGTAACTTATCCTGTAATGTTACTATTACATGTAAATGTTTATTAGCCACAGTTTTTGTATATCAGTATTGTAGTGGTAACACTATAGTTCAGGCTGAGCTGGGCCAGTTCATATTAAAGGCCAAAATCAGACTTGAGCCCAAATCACCAACTTCCATCAAAATGCTATGGCAAGAGGATCATTAAGAAGTCATCAAGTCCAACTCCCTGCACTGTGGCAAGACCAAGTAAACTCAGACCATCCCTGACAGGTGTTTGTCAAACATGTTTTTAAAAATCTCCAATGATGAGGATTCCACAACATCCCGTGGAAGCCTATTCCCTTAAATAACCTTATAGTTAGAAAGTTTTTCCTAATATTTAACCAAAATCTCCTTTGCTGCAGATTAAGCCCATTACTTCTTGTCCTACTTTCAGTGGACATGGAGAACAATTGATCAGAATTGTCTTTATAACAGCCCATAACATATCTGAAGACTATTACAAGGTCCCCCATCAGTTTTCTTTTCTCAAGACTAAACATGGCCAGTTTCTAACATTTCCTCTTAGGTCAGGTTTTCAAAACCGTTTATCATTTTTATTGCTCTCCTCTGGACTTTCTCCAGTTTATCCACATCTTTACTAAAGTGTGGCACCCAGAACTGGACAGTACTCCAGCAGAGGCCTCACCAGTGCCGAGCAATACAGGACAATTATCTCCCATGGCTTACATATGACTCCTGTTAATACATCCCAGAATGTTATTAGCCTTTTTTGCAACTGCATCACATTGATGACACATATTCAATTTGTATCCATTATGACCCTCATATCCTTTCAGCAGTACTACCACCTAGCCAGTTACTCCCATTTTGTAGTTGCGCATTTGATTTTTCCTTCCTAAGTGTAGTACTTTGCACTTGTCTTTATTGAATGTCATCTTGTTGATTTCAGACCAATTCTCTACATTTGTTGAAGTCATTTTGAATTCTAATCCTGTCCTCCAAAGTGCATGCAACCTTGCCAAGCCTGGTGCCATCAGCAATTTTTTTAAAGCATACTCTCCACTCCATTATCCATATCATTAATGAAATTACTCAATAGTTTCAGACCCAGGAATGAGGTCTGCAGGACCTCTCTAGCTATGCACTCCCAGTTTGACAGAGAACCACTGATACTTACATGTTGAGTACGGTCTTTCAGCCAGTTATGCCCCTACCTAATTGTAATTTCATCTAGACCCTATTTCCCTAGTTTGCTCATGAGAATGTTGTGGAATTGTGTCAAAAGCCTTACTAAAATCATGTCTACTGCTTCCACCCGCCCGCTCCCTCCCGCCCATGCACTAGGCCAGTAACCTTGTCAAAGAAGGAAATTAGGTTGCTGTGGTATGATTTGTTCTTGACAAATCCATGCCGGCTAGTCCTTATCACGCTATTTTCCTCCTGGTGTTTATAAACTGATTATTTAATAATCTGTTGCAGTATCATTCCAGGAATCGAAGTTAGGTTGACTAGTTTGTAATTCTCCAGGTCTTCTTTGTTCCCCCTTTTAAAGATAAGTTCTATGTATGCCCTGCTCTGGTCCTTTGGGATTTCACGTGTACTCCATGAGTTTACCTGTAGGAAAAGGGTTTTGAGGGGAACTGCCACTTATAGAGCTTTCCTAAGGTTATGCCATGGGAGGGTTGTGTGCGCAGGAGGCCAGGGTCATCTGCATGGCAGCTCCATGTGTCTGCACTGTCTCTGGGGCTCTCTCCCTGGCTCCTCTGGAAGTTCCCCCAATGTGAAAAGGGCTGGGTAAGTGTGACAGTAATCCCGGGGTGTATTAACTGTCTGCAAGCTTCTCTGCTGTTGTCCTGTCTCTCTTATCAAGCCGTTCTCTCTTATCAATAGAAGCTGGTCCAATAAAAGATATTATCTCATCTACTTTGTCTCTCTAATATCCCGGAACCGACACAGCTATAACTACACTACAGACATAGATTTTTAGAGTAATTTCCATAGAGCTCTATTGGTTACATCCTTTTAAAATTCTGTAATACTCTTCCATAAGGATCTTGGCACCATTTTTCCTTATCTATTTCCCCACATCCCCCCTCCTCTGATGCACATCCCTGCCCTTCCCTGAGAGTGCTTTGTAAGGTCCAGCCTGAGGTTGGAATAAATGGTGCCACAGAGGTGGATGACATCTCTCTGTATGAGATGGGAGACTACATACAGCATAGTGCAGAGGAATGTGCTTACGGCTCAGCAATATGGTCCTAGTTCCCATATGGACCCATCAGGAAAGCACCTTTATTCAGGAAAACACTGAAGGATGTACTTAACTCCAAATGTGTGCTCAAGTGTTTTCCTGATTCAGGGCCTATGAGCAACCTCTATCCCTGCTATTGGACTCCTGAGTCATCTCAGGACCTATATGTAAATCTGTGGTAGAGATCATCCTCAAATCAAGGGATCACTGATGATGATGTTGATCCCTGCTGTGAACTGAGCACTGATGAATGTGGGGGAAAGCGGGCAGGACATGGGGTTAGAACCGTTGGTGTTAGGGTGTGGCTATAGTACAAGTACGAGGACAATTTGATGAATGCAAATTACGTATATTGTGGGATTTTCAGTTATTCTTAATGGCAGCCAGGAGTAATGGTTTATTCAAGTGTGCTTAAGAGCTACTGCACAAGAAATTGAGAGAAGGGGCAGCATGAGGGCCAGCCACTGACAGAAATGCTTTGGAAAGATTCACATGATACACTAACCCTCCCTAGCAGCCATTCAGTACCTCATGATGTATACTAGACACTGTTTTCCCTGGTCCTCCAGCCTGTACACACACTTCTCTATTGGGTTGTAGGTAACAAGCACTATGCTCAGCAATGTACTGCTAGCTCAGAACTGCTGTCAATACCCTGATCTACATCAGATAGGATCCACTCCTCATTTTATTTTGGGATAAGTTCAAAAGAAAGTGCTTCATTTCAGAACTTGAATTTTGGCACGGCCTTTAAGTAGTTCTCAAGAAGGAACTTTAAATTCTCTCTTCCCAGATCTCTGAGCTCAGGGTTAAACAAAAAATAGTCCAAGGTATTCTAAAATGCAGCCTGGCCACTTGCATCTTTTAAACAGAGGCACAAAATACAAAGACTACAGGACCCATCATTCAATGCTCCATCTTCATTTCATCAGAGCCACTACAAAGGGGTCAGTATTATCTGCTCCACTGTATACAAACTAGGTGAGAGTTCAGGTTTTTGGGCCATGTTTGAATATCCCTATTCTAACTCCTAAAGACGTCTACTCAAAAGTGTATATCCCTTACTCTAGGTAGCTGCTGTTGAATAAAAAAAAATTACATTAATATTGCAATCTTTCCAAATCAGGCTCAGAGTCAAAATGAACATTTTTGTGTATAGCTTGATCTTAATAAGGTCCTCATCCTGTAATTGAATCTATAGGTCCCTGTGCCTACATGGAGCCCCTTGATTTCAAGGGTCTGATCCTGTAAAGCCTTACTTCCATGAATAGCTCTTTCAAGGCTATTTGCTGGAACAGACACTTAGATTATTTATATTGTAACACTTGTGATGGCAATTCAATTGCACTGTATTTATACATACACAGTATATCCTATTATAGATGCATACACAAAATACAAGTCTGAACAGAAATTAACTTTTAGAAAAAGATTTATAAGTAGGAGATTCCTAATCAAAGTTTGATAGATTTACTGTACATGTCTATTAATTTTTAAATGTCTCTGGTAATAAAATACAACATGAATTTAGGAAATTAGCACTGTGGAATGTACTGTGCTGTACATGGGGATTTGGGGATTGCAATTTTATACAGGCATAAAAATGTAGGAATTATATACATTACTTATGGGGATCTAAAAAAAATACACATTAGCTGAACAAAGACTTTGGTCCAGATTCGGCAGTCTTTACTCAGGCAACTTTCCCATTGTTGTTAATGAGAATTTTATCTAAGGACTACACTATTGGGCTTTCGGGATAATTGGGTATACACAAATGTGCTTCTGTGCTACAGAATACAGTGTTATCTTATATGCAGTTCAGTTTAAAAAAATTACCTGGACATCAAAATATGTCAGTTGGATTAAATTGACTATGTGCCAGAGTCCAGACTTCAAATATGGACACAAGAGTTTCCCTCATTTGACTATATTAATCCAAGGACAGATGGAATGCTTTAGAACAGCATTCAACACTGCTGCATGTACACATGGACTGGTTTTGATTCTTAAAAGTAGTAGACAGAAAAGCACAGTGGAGCAAAGAATCATTAGGCACTATTGGTAATTTCGTGACTGTGGAAGACCAGTCTTGTACTGATGTGACACCCTGATGTATTGTAGAAAGAGACACCCTGATGTATTGTAGAAAGAGACATATTTTAATTGTATTTAACTGCTTCCCAAACATTTACTGACTTTGCATTTGTTAGTGGAATGTATTGGTCAGATCATAAGATTTCCTCCATCCATTGTCCCCATTTTGGACTTTTAGAACCTATCCCACTGCACACCAACTGAGTACTGAATTGAGCTAACAAAAATCCAAGCAGGTGAACAGTGTTTTCAAGTGAAGGAGGGATGCATTATGTCATTTTCTCATTTATATTATGTGAAAAACAGTCACCTCAGAGTACAGCTTTAAATTAAGAAGATTGCTCTGACAGATTCAGGTGTATAGGTTCCCCTCTCCCCCAGTCCTCGGCAACTGTGATCCTGAGCAATCAATTTCCTTTCTCTATCTTAATTTGCCCCTTATACATCATATTCAAGATTTTATCTGGACAGGGGCTAGGTGGCTCAGTGGATAAACCTCTGCCTTTTCACCTCTGGGATCATGGTTCAAGTCAAATCCTGATGAAATGCGTTTGATCGTCCTAATCTAGTTCTTAGTGGACAGCATTCCCATTATCTTTAAAAGGGTCAGAGCCAAGGCCATTGGGAAGAGTGCATTGTGCTATATCTTGTCTGTTGATTAATACATTTTCAGTGATGCCAGTTCCTTAACTTCATGAGCACACATATTCACACAAAAAAGCTGAATAAAGGTTCCTAGTGGATTAAACTTCTCTCTCTTTCCCTCTCATACTCACAAATCCTTTTAGGTTTCCCTGGAAATATTTAAAAAAATCAGCAATTGCTGATCATTTTGAAAAGATTAACTCCTGCGTTAAGAAAAAAAATCTCTAATTAATTAGCTCAATAATTACTTTAAATCCTTGTTTGACATATGGAGAACACAATCATGAGAATTTATAACCAGAACCATTTTAATAACACATTCTAGTTCTCTTCTCTTATGTATGTTAGTTAATCTAAAAAGACTTTTGAATCGAAGGGATTAAGCCCCAAGAAAGATATCTTTTGTTGTATACAAGACAGGAAGCCAGATAGCTAGATGAAGTACTTATTATTATAGAAATTTATTCTCCATTCTCTGGAAACTGTTATTTGGGATCTGCTGGAAGAAATGGGTATTTGACAGTCGGCGTGAACAAAACAAAAACAACACAGCCATAGCCTTCATTTTGTCTTATCCCATCAAAAAGGTACAGTAAGAAGAAATATATAAACATTTCCCTTTCATGGCCAAGGTTATTGGGCTTTTCCTTGACCTGGAGAAGGGAGTAAGCAGATCTACTGCCACAGACTGCTGCATGAAATATGTGAAAGCATTTGAAAAGTGGCAGGGCAGAGATAATGTTATGCCACCTGGAAATCCTAGAATCATCTGGGGTCTGTTTTGGACCCAAACACAAAAGCTGGGAAGAACAATTCCTTATGAATCATTCAGCTGGCCTAGGATCACCAGAGTGCATTGCATTGCACTCTGGTTCTATCCCCACCCGCCCCTAGTGTGCCCCTGATGTATCTGTGATGCAGGAAGTAGACAGTGTAAAGGAATCCAAGGATTCCCCCAAGCTGCAGTGGTCTTCAGCTGTCTGCCTAAGGCTGCCTTAAATCTCCTTTGTGCTTCTGGAGTAGTGCAAAGGTGACTTATCTCTAGGAAGGATTGAGTCCTAGGTCCCAAAAGAACAGAGTAGACAGAGGAAGAAGCACAGACAGTCTTTTCATGAAGATGCAGCAAGAAAGGAGGACAAATGTTTTACCCATATAGTCATAATACAGTTTCTACAAGCAGTACATGAGATAGCTCAACGACATCACCAAAAGCCTGCTCTGCTCCCATTGAAGTCAATGGCCAAACTATCCTCTAGCTGCAGTGGAAGCAGGATCAGCCTCAAAGCTGTTAAGATAATGAGTTGATTGAAAACTCCTATAGTACAGTAATGGTCAAATTCATGAGGACAAAATATGATTTTCCTGCTGATATAGTTCATGAATATAGTTTATGTGAGATATATGAATATATGAACCATTTTTCATTTTTGAGAGTGGTTAAAGATTATAAAATATTTTTAATGATTTAATCATTCTCCTACAGTCATTAATAGTTTTTACATTCCTGCTATATATTTATTTAATTGGCTACTGAACTGGCAGCATTTAATTAATGGTTCCTTTTCACAAATCAATAACAATTATGATTTTTTCTGGTTAAATAATTAATTATCCTTGAATTGTTTTTCTTTGTAACGTTTTTCAAGTTAACAGGAGGACGTGCAGGTATTGTACAGGAGAACTTAGCTGGATCTGAGGACCAGTGTTTCTAAGCTCTTCTATCCCAAAGATACTACTTTTAGATGCCCATTTAAACTCACTGTATTTGGGAATTAATGTGACAATCAGAGCCAAGTTCAGCCTCGTGTGACTCATGCATTCCATCCTTTCCATTATTTTCTTTGTAACACTCACCACTGTAGCATGTACGCACTGTAGCTCCATTGTAGTCAATGGAGTTATACTAGAGTTGAACTGAGTCCTTGAAGTACATTACAATGCTAAGGTAGATTTCACTTGATGTTCTATGATAATTTTGCATTAGTTAGAGATTTGACATGAATTTTCCCTTTTCTATCTTCTTGCATACCTTAGTAAAGCTGCTATCTGCACGGATCTTTTTTAAACAGAATGATATAGAAGGGTCTTCACTTACTCATTGTACATGCCATTTTGTGGAGGAAACGGGGACAATTGCTGAAGTTTGGAAAATATTAGACCTAAAATATTTCAGACTGGAAACGACAGTATTTCTGCTGAACTGATAATTTGTATCTGTTTTAGATTTTTCATAAACATGATAACCATTTCTACATCTATCTTAAGAATTCTTTTTGTTGATTAAAGTGTAAAAAAGACGGAATAACTGTGTATGGACAATGATAAAGTAGGCTGTTTTTAATAAATATTTGTCATGTCTTGTCACATCTGCACAAATTCCACTGTTACTGAAGAGACACCACACTGATAAAAAAGAGCTCAGAAAATCAATGAATCTTGAGCTAAAGCAGTTGCTAAACACACAGAAAACATCTTTATCCAACAGTCATAGTGCTGTGAAAATTCCCAAGCCTTGCATCGGTATAGCTAAGGAAAATTTAATCTTCCCAAATACTCATCAGGGCACTCCATCCTGCAGACCTGACAGCCCCACTTATAATTAATTATACAATTTCGATGGGAATATCGACTAAACAAAGCTATAAATCATAGAAAAAGTCAATAGGCATGGACACATTCAATCATGTCCCGACCAATGATTACTACTCTTAAAATACAATAATTATTTTCAGGAGCCAGCTTGAATTAAATTTCTGTCAGGCTGGTACAAGACCGCTGGTTGATGAAGGATGCGATGGATTTTTTTGGTTGAATTCGGCATAGGAACATTTATCCTTTTAGATAGGTAGTTTGTTTTTAGTGATCATGGTGCTGCGTGTTTAACTAGACCATGAAGATTAGATTATCTCCAATGGCTCATTATATCGTTTATCTTTTTCCTTCCATGCTTGATCTGGAAGATTTCCTGCTTCTCGGCGCATGAACGAAATGGCAGCTGATTTTGAAATGTAATATGTTAAAGTATCATGTCTGCATATGAGTTTGCATACAAGTATGTGTGTATGGGCATGTGGTTCATGTATGAGAAATCGTCCAAACTGTCAGTTGAAATACCACTGGTATATTATGAATTGCAATAAAGAGGAGTGACTTTGTTCAGCAGATAAAGCTGTACTGAAAGAAGAATAAAATTATAAACTTTCAAGTTGATATTAAAAAAGTTAAAAGAAATAAAACAGATAAATGTAGAGAGACAAGTTTTCATTTCTCTTGTTTATCTGTCAAATGGAACTGGAAATGGGACAGGGAATTTTTAGCGAGATAATATAAAGAAAGGCTATGTCAAAGCATAGATTGGACCAAATGTTTCAAAAAGAGAAAAATATCGGTATGTGAAGATAGTCAATATCAATTTTCCATCCACAGTAATATATTTAGACCCCAAAAAAGGTAACTTACCCATGTTTTTTTGAGCTATTTTGTCCAGGTGGGTCCCACTTCCAATCTCATGTGCCCACCATAAATGTAGATATGTAAAAAAACTACTTATTTTTAAAATGTTGCATAGCCACAAACTTACCGCAGTGCCGTTGTTGTCTCTAAAAACATCTTGATTAAAATAGTCAAAGAGCTTCTTTTCTAACTGTAACATAACCTGAGAAAGTAAAGCAGGAAAAAAAAATCAGGGAAAAACTTCTGGCCTAAGTGGTCATATGAGTTAGGCAGTCAGTCATTCTCAACTATATAAATTCAGCTCTTTAAAAATCAAGTAAATTTCTAGATCGCTAAATCTCTTTCCTTATCAATCAGCCCATTTGGTTCACTGGCAAACAGCTAACAAGATTAAACAAACAGTTCTGAAGAGTGTGGACATCTATATTCTCCCCCTAAATTATGATATGTAAGTTTAATTTTTGAAGGGCTACGTAAAGTGCCGCTCAGGAAAGAATACAACCTACCAAAAACTCACTTGCATCACAAATCATACAATAATTCACACCTAACAGCCCAATCTTGCAAGATGATGCTCATCACCCTAAAGGATCAGGTGCTAAGTTATCTTAGCCTACATTCTGTAACTACATTTTTGGAGCTAAATTCATCCCTGATAAGTGACTTCCAGAAATTACAGCCAGAGATAAATTTTGCCTTTGATGTTTGCAAATCTGAAAAGGAGATGTTCAACAATCTTCTCTGATATGTCTGTATTCGGTTACATACCTTTCGGTCATTATCAGATTCACGGAATATTAGCTTGACTACTTCATTGGTGTCAGCTGCCCGGATAGTCTGCATTGTAGCCTTTGTACAAAGTGTCTAATAAAAAAGAAAGCAAGAGAGAGATGGTTTTATCAGAAAGATGAACCCCCATTTTGTAGCCTTCTCAATCAATAAACATTAAGGGCTTGATCAAATGCTCAGTGAAAAGTGTGTTTTTGCTGAAGGTCAATTTTAAATACAAAAACACTATTAATTTAATGTATCTCCATTCACTAAAAATCTAGCTAATGAGCTACATTAATGTTCTAACACAAACTGACAAAACCAAGAAAATTCTTTCTTAAAGCAAACATTAACTTCTTAACTCATTGTACTGTGCATTTTTACTTTAAAAGGTTTGACCGTATTACATGATCCCACTTCAGACATTTGTTGTGACCATCCTGAACAGCCATTCCTGCTAGCCCAGCAGACCCCAAATTTTGTTTCACATACCACTTCCTTAAAAAATTGTAAAGTGAATTGATGGAACTTCAAGCTCACATACAAACAGTAATACATGTAGCAATTTAGGAACCCTTGACAATCTATTGTAAAAATTTCATGCTCAAATGTGGTTTCAATCTATAAACATAAACCAACAAAACTTTTATAACTTTGCAATTGGCTGCCGGGGCTAAGTCTATCGGAGAAGCAAATCCTTTTGTATGACCACCCTTCTCAACAAGTGACGGCACTGTACTCCTAAATATTGTATTAATTAGCTTTAGGTATGCCTATTGTGAAAGGGACTTCTCTGTTGCATTCAATTACAGATGGAAATCTGGAGGATTCAGCAAAGCACTTAAACATATGCTTAAATTTAAGCATATGCATAAGCCCTACTGAAGGTAAGCAAATGGATAAGTGTTTTGATAAACAGGACAGGCTGCTGAATTTGGGCCCAGATATGATGCAGGGTTAGGAGAGCTGATGGGAAATGTCTTCTTGCATAGAGATTTATTTTGTTAGTGCTTCCTAACTGAATAGTGCACAAGACAGGAATTAAAGTAAGAACAAAGAAAGTGGGGATTTACTTGCAGTGCATTTTTATTCTTTTTCATGCAGGCAAGAAAACTAGTTTTGGTTTTGCATAATATTTAATAATAAAATAAATATTTTCTGCTTCTATAGTTACTAAGGCACCTATATCTGAGGCCCTAAAAGCATTTTACAATCCTTAGTGAATGTATTCTCATAATACCCCTGTGAGTTACAAATGTATCATTATCCCATTTTACAGATGGGGAAACTGAAGCTAAGACCAAATTCAGATGTGGCATAACATCTGTTTAAGCCACATAAGAATCTGATATAAACAGGATTTCACTAATATCAGAACAGAATTTGCCTCTTATTATCTTGGCTAAAGTCACCTGGAAAGTCTCTGGCAGAGTCTGAAATAGAATCTAGTTTATCTTTAGCCACAAAACCATCAATTCCATTTATCATTTTATTTTTTGCTTCTTTCCTTCCTGAAAAAATACATATGTTGGACTTATTTTAGAAATGCACTGTGTACCAGAAAGACTGTAATGGGATTTTTAGCATATTTGCAACAACACTTATTCATTTATTTTTAAGAAGATGCTGAACATCTGCAGTGACTGCTCTTCTGAACAAATGTACTTCCTAACAAAAATAACCAAACACATACTTGAATATCCAAAGATTTATTTATTTATTTTTACTCTTTATAAAGCACCTAGCACAACAAGGCCATGATCTTTGACTGGAGCCCTTACATGTTATCATAATACTGATAAATAATAATAACAACAAGCCATAAAATTTCATTTTTAAAGGATGATGACTTCTGAGTGTATCACAAGAAAAATATAACACAAATAAATCTGATCTTTCTCTTCAGTCCTATGAATTTAAACATTGCTAATTGATTTCCCCTTCTCATTTTGCTAAAAATATTTCCTCCTGAACTTCTTCCTCTGGATATTCATTTTCCACCCTTCATAAATGTTACTACACTAAATTATAAATCCCTGGCAAGAGGGACTCAGAATGCAAATTCTGGCACAATCATTATCTAGACTAGAGCAGCACAAACACTGCTGTTGGAATGTTTGAAAAACACAAATCTCACTAGAGGAAAAAAATCTGCGCTTCTAGTAACACAAAACATCCTTGAAAATGGTGTTTGTGGTCACAATTTTTCAGACCATTTTTGTTCAGTGGATCAGGCTTCTGCAAACACAGGGAAGAAGTTATAACTAAACTGGTAAAGGTCATGCTGAGAGGACGGTGAAAGAGTGGCATGCCAAATCCTTCGGGGAGCTGCAGTTTTGATTTCATTTAATTTTTTAACATAGACCTAATCACTTTTTCCACACATCACCACAATTTACCTTAGATCCCATTTTGTCTCTTTTGACAAGTAATTAACATTTTGCCATCTGTGTCTGTATGCAGTTACCAATGAGGTAATCCAACAGTGAGCCATTCCCAAAGTGCACTCCCTCTGATACCAGCCATTGAAATTCAAAGCACAGATTAGCTAATCGGGTCAAGCCCAAAAAAATAGCCCTTTGGACTCATGTGTCACAAATCAGTCTGGTCGCCTTTAAACAGCGCACCAGATTAGAACAAGCACCCGAACAAACCAAAGCGGAAAACCCGCCGCTCTCTAAAGCTGGTTTCTAAAGCCCTAACAAATCGCTCCATCTTTCACTCATTTAAACTTTCCAAATGAGGGTCAATATGGTCCCCTAGCATCCAAATGCTAATGCGCTTAAGTGCGCTTAAGCAGCTTTCCGGAGTGAATGGGCCAAAGAAGGGCTCAAAAAGACAAGGCAGAGTTACTGTCACTGTCAAAAAGTCATTGTAGCCACCCCCAGAGTGGTTGCAATTCAAGAAATTCATGATTTCTGTCTCTTAAAGGCATCTGCTTGAGAACATTTTTTTCTGAGCTGCTTTATCTCACAACTTCAGGCTGCTCTAAAAGAATAAAAATCTGATCGACTCTTGAGAACCAATAAAGAGAAAGGACCCACATACCTTATTGCTTTCAAATTTCACACACACAAAAAGTTACCTTATTCGCAAACAAAAAGTGATTGGGCAAAGGTTCATTTCTTATACAAGCTGGAGCATTCCTTTTTTCCTCTCCTTTCAATTTCTACAAAGTCGTAGTCACCCAAGCAGAAAACTTTCAGGAACATGTGCCTTTTTAGCCAAGTCTACTTATGAAGGGATTTTTTGTTGTGGTTAAAAAAATCAAAATGCTATGAAAACATGCTGTTCTTTTCAATGTTCTAAGGTTCTTTAAAGACATCTTTTTAGATGATGGGAAACCAGATAGCAAAAAGCCTCTATCAAGTTTTCTTCTTTTTCTTCTTTAATTTCAGGCCCTTGTTTTTCTTTTGCAAGTTAAATATTGCTACAGTGCTTGCAGGAGAGTTGCCACTCAGCCTTCATCCTTTAGCTAGGATACAGACATAACTTATTCCAATTTTACTTGGATTATCCACACAGGTAGACTCCTGTAGCTTCTTCAAAGTAACATATAAAAAATACTTGTGACATTCATCTATATAGACTTGTGAAACACAGCTATAACTTTTCTGATGTAATCAATTTACTCAGAATTTACTGTATTTTACCATTGTGCAAAGTTAGAAAGTTACTTCTGTATGCCATTGCTCTGCAGTCTTCAGGAAATGAATCTCCTTTTCATTTGCAGAATAAATGCAACCTTTAAAATTCTTCTGCTTAACTTTATAATGCAGTGCATTAAAATATTTTACAGTATTCTGCAGTGCCAAATAAAACTATTCTGTCAGCAACAGACACACATATGTATATTGAAACATGGCAACCCTTCACGGAATATACAGAAAATACCATAAACCAGTAAATCGTACCATTTTTTCCTCATTAGTGTAATCCTTTGCTGAAAACTGCAATATTGTTTTCTCATTTATTTTGCACATCTATTCCCTGGTCACCTTCTAGAGTTCTATGTCAAACTCCGATATGTGATTTGTGTCTTTTATTGCATGCCTGTACTTACTTAAATTAAAAAGATTTTGAAAAAATGCGATGTCCAATACATATGGATTCAAACTTTCCTATTATCTCTGCCTAAGAATCTAAATATGTGTATTACTTTTCCCATGTGATTTAAATAATCTTCTCAGGAAACTTTGTTTTATTACTTATTAATTCTTCTAAAATAAAATAATTGGAACATTTTCAGTGTCTCGTTATAATGAAAAAGTTCCAGGAACAACTGCAACTATAATTCATAATAAGTTTCAGTAATTTCCAAGGAACCTTCATGGGTTTAGCAAAAGTGTTTCTTTTTAGAAGTAGCAAGGCACAGAAGAGAAAAAGGGCTAAGACACTGAACCAAATAACATACCAGTAACCAAATAATCTTTTAAGATGCTAAATTTTATTTCAGTTAAATCTCTTGTAGATTTTGACAGGATGTAAGAGAGATACATAGCTCATCTCAATTAGGAAACAAATACTTTTAGCCACTTTTCCTGAAACAGCTCTTGAAAAAAAAATCTGCCTGACATTTATTGAATTAGGACAACCAAATGCTTTTTTATTATCATAGGAGGCAAATTGTATTTGAAACAATTTGAGAGCTAGAGGACTTGCTACTTCAGGAGTACAGAAACATCTGTCTTGTTCAGGCTGTTTCTGATCTGTGAAGGTCTGATTCTGATCTCACTTATGTTGGTGTACCTCAGGAGTAATTTCACTGAACTCAGTGGAGTAAAAGAGATCAGATTCAGACCCTGAGTGTTTATTGGAGAAAGCCAGAGTCTGATCTAGCTTTTTCCACCAGTCAGTGATACACAATTAAAACTTCTCGATAGGAGATTATGATTAATCAACATTTTAGTGTTTTAATTTTTGTACACACACCATTCTAATAGAAATTTAGGTTTAACCTTTCACTGTGGTGCATAGCTATTCAGCCACATAACTTATATGAACATTTGCAGAAGTTGCAGGAATAAATGCCCAATGCAAGACAACGAAAATCCACCCTAAAGAATATACACCTATTTTCAACTGGACAAAGTGTCCTTGATTCAGGCTAAACTCAACCAGTGTGCGAGATTGAGGGGTCGGGGAAGAAATAGAAACACCATGAACATTTCAGAGACGTGATTAGATCTAAAATAGTCACAAGTCAAAAATCAATCAAAATCTCTACATTCCAGGGGGCCAAAATTCAGCAGTGATATAAATGATGGCCTAATCTGATGGAAAATAAATACATATGGGCATGTCACAAAGTACTTTAACTTGCCCAGTTTGGGCATTCAGTCAGCATGCGAAATTACTGTCATACTAATCTTATAATCTATGAGGACCATATTCAGACCTGGCATAAGCAGGTACAGCAGCAGCATCCACTGAAGTTTTTTGCCCCATAAGTGTTGGGGAAGGTGTGAAGTAAGCTAAAGCAAAGGCTTGCTTTATTTTACACCATCCTGTTAGTTGCTTTTCTTGTTACATCACCTTCTGTCCCCTCGGTATGTAAGGTATACCTGGTTTGTATATTTTCTGATGCCAAATCAGTGCAAATTACACTGTGCTGCCACTTACATCAATTCTATGACCGATTTACCTCACGGTGCAACTTACAGGACCGTTGATGTCACCAATGAAGTCCTGGCCTATAGACTTCCATGGGATGCGTTGTAGTGTGTCTCAGAGGGCCTGCTAGTATATCTAAATCTTTTAAAGGTTTATTTCAGTTTTAAAGTATCTCTTTGAGCAGCGCCAGTGATGGTAGCTTTTATGCTAAAAATACCCCTTTAAATCTAAATTTAAACTTTGAAAATCTCAAACATGCATGCTGAGGAGACTTGCTTGGTGCCAGACTAGCAAGATTCCTCTCCATTTCCTTCTATGAATCTCATTGGGGCCCAGCTGAGATGACTTGGCTGCAGGCTGGGATATGGACTTGCCCCTTACTCCAGTACAACTCTTTATATCACACTCCGCTTCAAACCTATTTGAACATTCTCTTCTCAAGAACCTTTTAGATCACTGTTAATAATACATCACTAAATATGTCCTTGGTTCTTTCTGGACAAATAGGAAGACAAGGTCTTTTCCCCAAGGAACCTGCAATAAACAGACTACACTGGGCCTGACCGCCGCTTTCCGCAGCTCCCATTGGCCGGGAACGGTGGAACACGGCCACTGGGAGCTGCGAGCGGCCGTGCAAATGGAAACAAACGGTCTGGCGGCCTGCCAGCGGATTAACTTGATGGGCCATGTGCGGTCACAGGTTGCCCTCCACTGCACTACAGTATGGACAAGGAAGAGTGTTGGGAAGGCAGGCAACATGAAAGCAAAGTAATTAGCACCCGTCTTGATACTTCTAAAGATTTCTGTTATGTTCATTAAATTTTAAGTGTACATTTGATGTGAGTTGAATGACATGATAATGAGTGGAGGTGTGAGGGCAGGGCTGGAGAGTTATTGCTAGAAGACACTTCATATGTGCATAGTACCCGTTCGTGGCATTGCCAAATAGTGTTAAAGACAGCTCTGACACATGAACTCCTACAAGTTAAAGAAAAAGTTAAATGAACTAAACTTACAGATTCAGTACGAGAGCATTTAGAAGAAAACCCTTAAACTTAACCACAGAAACAGGACAATTTAATAGAATTATCATCTTCTATTAGGCTGCAAACAACATTATTCACAGATATACACTCTACAAGCCATAGTCAGAGGTGACATAGTTGGAGGACAAGCGCTGACATCTACAGCTGACTTGTGGGGGGTCAGGGTCAAGCAAACTTCCATCCCAAAAGAAAAGCAGGAATTGGGTAGGACACGGGATAGGTACCTACAACGTCATTTCCCAGCCTGCAGAGTAAACAGGGGAGGGACTGACATCTTCTCTTAAAGATGAAGCAAAGCAGAAGGGACTGAGCCTGACACACACTGTGTTGTGTGTGTGACACACACACAAACACACACACACACACACACCCATTAGAAGCTATCCCTTTTTCCTTTTTTATACTCTCTCACACACTGGCCCCAAGAATAACAGTTTGAACCTGAAGTTTTGTGTGGCTTTGAAGTTAGGCCACAAAACTATAAGGAAATTGTCAGGCTGGCAATGTTGCACTAGCTACTTTTAACCACAAGGGGAGGGATGTAGGACAATGTAAAACACCTTTTATTTTTGTTTGTTGTTGACCCCAGCATTAAGATAGCACTTTTCATCTGCTGACTGGAACAAACTTCACATCATAAAGGAGAGAGAAGTGCAATTCCTTGGACTCACTCTCCTGAGTCACAGCCCTATGCTCTGTCTACTGGACAACACTGCTTCCTCTTGAATTCATGAATTTTTAATAAACAGTGAACTGACTAGAAACAGGCACGTGACATCCAGTTTTCTGTCCATATAAAGTTTTCTGAATTGCCAACACGTTAACCAACATTCATTGTGTTAAGAATTATCACTGGCTAATTTTCCAGCTGACTTCTCCAAAAAACTTGAACACTAAGTGTTCTATTATTAAGACACAAACCCTAAAAACTCTACTGCTGTTGTTTTCTGTCTGACACTTCAGCGGCATTCAATTTTGTAATAAGCATTCTTCAGTTACAGCTGTATCACTGGACTTGGAATTGGAGAAATAGTTGTAGCTCCCCATCTTACAATTTAGTTTAGGTCTCTGAAATATCTGGCTTGGGCTTGGTAAGAAAGCAAGTCCTTTTCCAGAAGAGGCCACAAAAATAGCTTCCCTTGGTCGTTGGATAATACAATATATGAAGGAACTGAAAACTTCCAAAGACTAACAGAAATACAGAAAGCTTGAAGGAGAAACACTTGCAAAATTAAAACCCATATCTGATCAAAGACTCCTGGAAAAACATCACTGATGACTGCACAGTTATAGACAATTGAGATCCTACCTAAAGCGTGTGGGGAAACTAAAGAATTTTTATACATTTTAACAACCAGGTTTGAGAGTTTGGATAAAGTTAACATTCTGTAAAAATTGCAGGCAAGTAATTTTGCCTTGTTTGTATATGGAACCAATATGCAACTCTGCATATCCCCCAAACAGCTGTGTTTTCAAATTATTTTAGTATTCTTATAATTACATCATCCTTTCTTATTTAAGGAAAAAAGCAAATGTCATAAACTACTGCATTTATTAGTTTGTGGTTGGTAGCTGTTTAGGAGTTCATTCTGTGGTACTAGACCTGTAGACCATTATCATGTCTAAATTGATGCACAATTTGGTGTTAAGAGCTGTATTTTAAAATGTATATCCAAGTAAAGCCATTCCTGAAAACAGTTGCATGAGGCCATCTCATATGACTAAGGACTTGCAGATCAGCCCCACAGTGAGCAGTTCTCCTTACAACATAAGCTGAACTGGCATTTAGGATGCTGAAGCTGTAAGCTATTTTTTGCCATTCTATGTAATAAATGACTCCAGTTTTGTTTTTTCATTTATCTTGGGGCTCATTTGAGAAAGGTGTAAACTAGTGGTCTAAGCATGGCACAGGGAGCCAGGAACTACTAAATTCATCCTAATTCTTACACATACGTCCTCTCTGACCTTGGCTACATTACATAGATCTGCCTCTGTTTTCTCATCTGCAAAATATGGATGATATTTGCTCAAAAAGGCAGTAAAAAGATTAAGTAATATTTGTATTAACTACCGTTAAGTGAATGTTTGCAAAGAACTAAGAAAACGGAAAGTATTACACACATGGTAAGGATTAAGATAGTCATATCTTCCTCAGTGAAGTCCAAAATAAAGTTACTACTGAGCTCATCCAACTACACCTTCCTGATGAGCCTTATAAGGATTAGCTCCTCCTTTTCCCCACTAACCTGACCTACCACTATGGAAGTTTTAGCAGTAATTATGAACAATTAGAAGCATCCCTGTTGCAGTTAATAAAATGTGCGTAAGTGCTTTCCTGCACTGGCACTGTAGTCAGCTGGAGGAAGGGATTTCCTACTAGAAACCCTAAGGCAGATGAGCACCTACACCTAAAATGGAAATTAGCACAAGGGAAATTAAGTTTATTTACTATAAATAAAATTAACATCCTATGAAGTATATAAATTGATAGGATACCTTTTCGAAAGTTGGCATGGCACACCAAGTGTTTTTGCTCTTCAAAGTCAGAAAGTGTGCCAAACAATATGATCTGGCAGGCTTTAGGGAGCAAAGAATTCAATTTACCTGTTTGTACAAACTAAAAACAAACATCTTAGCCTAAATTTACTCCTGAGATAACTTCACTGATCTCAGTGGAATCACACCCGGGTAATACTTCACGTTATGTGAGACGTCAACTCTTTTGGTTCATCTCTGTTCCTAACATAACAGATAAGATAAAAAATATATCTGTGTGTTCATCTGTACATTTGAAGAGACCAGTCAAAAAGAGCTCTTAGCCTGACTACAGATCTGTGCTTGTACAATTCCACGACCCAAACTACTTTTTAAATCTTATTACAAATTTACCACATCAGATGTCAAGTAGCACCTGAAGGGTGAGGCTAATCCCACTGACATATGAACAGCAGGACATGACATTTTCCAAACCTATTACCATTAGCAGAAATGCTCTACCAAACAAAATGATCCACCGCAAGCAGAAAATAAATTCCTTGGGTATAGCTTGTGATACGTGGTATGCTCAGGACAAATGGTTTTATTTTCTGCTCATTACATGAGCTTCATAACTTATGTTGTCCACCTATATTATTTACTACATTGATACTAGCACCAGCTTGGATATTCTGCATATTCCAACAAAATATTTTTCTCTCAACTGTAGCAACATTTTTCCACTACAAGATAAAGGTTTATCATGCTTGTAACTAACGACATTTATTTATTTATTTACAAAAAACTGACACGGTTGTTTGGCAGAAAGAATTTTTTTTTACTTCTAATTGTCAAAAATATGGTTTTTTGAGGACGACATGATGCACTGTGAGTTAGTGCACTAAACCATCTACTTTTGGACCCTGCGTTCAAATTATGCCCAGGTAACAAGGCTAATGGCAAAGCTTTGTGGAATGTAGGGGTTTGGGAGCCTTACTATTTTTGTGTTAGCCAAATCATTTTTTGATGAGTTTAAATTTACATTTTTAAGAAAAGATTCAAATGGGGGGAAAAGGAGGATTTCTAGCTTAAAAGGAAGCTGGTGCTATGTGAGATTAGGAATAGAAGAGAGAATGACCCAAAAAGCTAGTCTGGCAAAGTAGGTGCCCTAATGTATGTGTTATATGTGCTGTATTTATTTTTGCATTAACATTCCCCACCCCCGCTTCTCTTCATTTAGTTTCCCTGACTTTGTTTTTCATTCTGCCCAATCTCCACTCCAGTTCTCACAGGACTTCCTCTCTTCTCCTTCCTCGCCATTCATTCTTTTATTCCATTTTTAAAATAGTGCATGGAATATGAACCCAATAATCTATGAATTCAAGTCATACTTTCCAGCCAATGATGTCAGAGTAATTCAGAGTAAAAACATGAGCTTGCTCATCCCTAGTCATTGGTGGTATCATCTTAGTGTCCAATTATTAGCATTATAAAAGCTGCCACACAATTTGGTATGACAGCCAGGGCCGGCTCCAGAGCCCAGCGGGGCAAGCACCCGCCTGGGGCGGCCCTTTCCCGGGGGGGCGGCAGGCTGGGCCGGCGGACCTGCCGCAGTCATGCCTGCGGGAGGTCCACCGGAGCCCTGGGAGCAGCGGACCTGCCGCAGGCATGACTGCGGAGGGGGCGCTCGTCCCGCGGCTCCAGTGGACCTCCCGCAGGCATGACTGCAGCAGCTCAACCGGAGCCGCCGGACCAGCGAACCGCCCGCCGCTGCGGGAGGTCCAGCCGAGCCGCGCGACCAGCGGCCCCTCCGCAATCATGCCTGCGGGAGGTCCGCTGCTCCCGCGGCTCGGGGGCGCCTCCCGCGCATGACTGCTTGGGGCGGCCAAATTTGTAGAGCCGCCCCTGATGACAGCATACTCCACTCAAGAAAGGTTCAGAACTAAGTGTAGGATTATTGCAGGTCAATACCAAGGCACGTTGCTGGAGCTGTGTTTAGATCCTTACTGAGCAAATTAAACCGAATTCAAGCCAGTGCTGAATTCCTAACTTTCATGAGGACTAAACACATTTTTTTTAAAAAGTATTTTGGAATAAAAGGCATGAAAAGCACCATTTGTAAATAAAATGTAGGTCATACTGTGTATGACAGGTATTTACAAATAAAATGCTGCACAGAGTAGAGGAGAGCAAATCATGGAAAAAGAAGCTGTGGGACACGCGGGACAACATGGAGCGGGAAAGGAGGTTAGGCAGGATGTTTTCCCTATTGACTCTTCTACACCATCTTTAAATAGCTTTGTTCCCCCCCCCTCAGAGGACTTCAGTCCATGTAGGAATGAAGGAACTGTAAATGGTGCTTACAGCAATATTAAGTATCCCTCCATGGTCTCTGGGCTCCATCAAGAGCTCTGTCATTGGCCAGGAGTGTATGGCAAATACAGCCACTGAGCCCACCATGCTGCCATGGGCGAGCAGAGGTAGACAGAGAGAGGAATTTGGAGGAAGAGTATCTTCACACTACCGGACAGGAATACAGTGGGGTTTAACTCAACAATGAATGCAGCTCCCCAGCTTAAACAGCAACATCAGACATTGCACAGCACTGCTGCCAGAAAATGGAAAGATGTGGCACAAATGCAACTCACATACTCCTGTTAATCCTTTTTGATCAGTGTTCTCTCCCATGCTAGCTGATATGGGAGGGGAACACAGGGCCCAAGTAGGACAAGAAACCAAAAAGCATATTTTTCATAATTTATTAAATGCAGATTAAAAACATTTCACTGACGCAAAACAGGACTCAAACACTGCGAGGTATGTAACACATGAGCACAGAGACCTGGGACAAAAAAAAATCATGGTTATAGATAGGGGAAACAATGCAGCTTGAAATGTGTTAATGCAACATAATGTTAACATTAACAGCTGGGGACTAGTTGCTGAAGTGCTATTCTGCCTCTATATCTTTAAGTGCTGCTAAATTCATTTGTCACTTGATCGAAAGCCAACAGGCTACAAATCTCCAAGTACCTCTTGTGCTGAATAGTGACAGGAGTATTCTGTTTCACCATAAGAAAACATTTATGTGCTTCTCTGTTCGAAGTCATACATGCCATTTTAACTCATCTGCTTCCCCATTCTCTCCAGACCAGGAGGACAAATTGCCCACTGTGGCTCCCTTTCAGAAGCAGCACAGAGCGCAAAGAATCATGACTGAGCAGAAACACAAGGAACAGGCACATAAAAATTCATCACTTTGGCCTCTTGACCTCTTGCCACTGGGTTTGGCACACCCTGTCTCAAAAACTAGCACCAGGGGAGAACTAAGCAGACTGGCTGAGTGAAATTACTGACAAAAAATATCTTGGACACAGGAAAACCCCACCAGATGCTTCATTGTCTTTGCAGAGAAGTGGTGCTGAAAAAGGGGGTGATCTACCACATGGCATATTGGGTGGAATAAGTAGTGTCATTGTTTCAGAGCAGCTCTGTCACTTTACTGACTGCAATACAAAGAGGTGTAAAGCAAGATTTAATCCTGACTTTTTAGTCAGCAGATTAAAACCAATCATGCCAGATGTCCACAAGACTGTTTAACATACAGAAAGCTTTTTCATACTCTACAAGAAGTAAAAGCTGAAATAACTTCTGTAGTTCCTCAATATAGGTCTTTTTCACTTATTTTTAGTAATGGATTTTAAGATGCACAATTAATTTTTACTGTAGCCTTTTCTCTTTTCCCTTTGAAGATTAAAAAAACCAAAGCAAATTCTTGCACCTGAGAAAGTTAGGCAGGTATGTCAAAGAGAATTGCTGGCACAGAAATTCTACAGCCTCAAAAAGAATTCACACTTAATCAGATGAAGGCAAATTATCTGCAGAAAAAACCTGTCAACAAATAAATAAGTATTCCGAATAGAGGTTGAAGTGCCCCTCAAAGCTCTTGATGTAATGATTAATGCATGTTCATCAGTGTACAAATGAATAAAGAAATGCATAGAGACTGATTTTAGCCTGAAACTGATTATGTAATTGC
This sequence comes from Mauremys mutica, assembly GCF_020497125.1. Lineage (NCBI taxonomy): Eukaryota > Metazoa > Chordata > Testudines > Geoemydidae > Mauremys > Mauremys mutica. Next base: position 101,564,153 of record NC_059078.1, read on the forward strand.
ATGCCTACTTTGCATGCACGCAGAGCTAGATAGACACCTATGTAGTCACATGTGCAAGTACATCCTCCAGCTTGAGGGTGCACATGCTTTGCTGCTTGCACTAAGAAGGCATATAATTGTACACATCAAATTTTGGGCTGAAAATTAAATGCATATTATCTGCCATTACTCTACTGGCAGCCTTTTGTTAAATGAGTATATGTAGTTTTCATAAAATACAATGAAAACCTATCACAGATTAAGACAATGGCATTCAGCCTAATCCTACAGTTTTAGGCAAAATCCAAGAAAGAACTACAGGACTTTATGTGCTTTGGTATGGCATGACATATGTGCATATACATGTGCCTCCAGTTCCTAGCACAATGCAGCCCTGCTCCCTGACTGGGGCCTCTAAACACTACCACAATATTAAACAATAAATATCAATAAATAATATCCTCATTAAAAATGTATTCACCTAATTGCTATATATTGAGTGTCACCTACAGTACTAGCACTGTCAATTGTTAAATGCTGTGCTGTGTTTTAAAATAAATCTTGATTTCCGGTCACAGACAGGGTCTGGTGTGGAAATATACCATACAGGTTCTTAGTCCAAAAATTATTTTACTTAAACAGTTTAAAATATTTTTTTCACTTGAAGATGTACAAAATAATCTATACATAGGTGTACCCCTATTTTGAATGCTTTTTTTTTTTAGCATTTCTGTAACCAAAACATTGCTTTATAGAAAAAAGTAACTGGCATATCTAGCTTACTTGGCTAAAATCCAGATTATGACCTGGCAGTGTTTTTAAAGACCTGTGAAGAGCTGACTTAACATTTGAAAAGGAGCTACTGAAAAAAATTACCTCCTTAGAGTTAAGTTCCAATGCTAGACTGCTCAATACAATTCACATCATTCTAGTAGCTTGGAATCATTGCTATAGTAAGATAATAACTGTCTCTGTATTCCTGACCCATCAGTTGCCTATGAAAAACAAACGTGAATTATATATCATGATTGTTTTGTTGTCATGAATTGTACAGACCTCTCATTACTAGAGCCCAAAGCAGCACCTGTTGTCTCATACAATCACAGACCCAACTGAATGTATTTTCTTAATTTTGTATCTATTCAATACCTAAATGAATACAGTTATTCTGTCTGATGCCTGAATCTTCTTGGATGATGCTCTAATAACACTGACATTAATCAGTGGACAGTGGGGATTTTGCTATTGACATGTTTGATACCTTCTTTTTATTCTGTTAAAGGTAGCTGTGAGAGAACAAGGTATTAAACTCTATCCAAGTTGGCCACATTGTGCAACTGCAATTGCCTTTTTTCGAATGCATTAATTTAAAATCCTTTGAAAGTAAGGTGCCATATTTAGAATTCAAAAGAAACAAAGGATAAATGTTCAAAGTAGCACACAGGGGGCCTGACGCCAAGCTCATGTTTTTACACTATCTCATCAACATTGTTAACCATAACCGGAATCGCAAGCATAGCACCGTGTGCCTTGCTTTGAAAATGTATTCCATTAAGTTAATTAAGCTGCATTGTCCCTTGTCCGTTCACCATTACCTTCTTCTTTGGAGATCTTGCCTAGTACAGTATTCGATACTCCACACCTGTCACTAGCATTGTGTGCTAATGTTTCTACCATCTTCAGAGTATGGTGATGGTTGAAAGGTCTAGCACTTGTTTTAAATCTTTTGGTGCTTCATTCTCACACTGGAAAGATATGGGAACACACAACAATGAAGACGATGCTATCTTTTTTTCTAAAACTCCAACTGGCTGTTCTTAAAAATACAGGAGGAAAAAGACAACTGAACAGAAATCTGCCTAAGAGGTACTAGAGACTTCTGTTAGTTATAAACTTTTTACAACACTGTGGATTTTTCACTTTGGAATTTGCACAGCGTTAAAATAATAATTCTGCTTTCTATTTCTGAACTGCTTCAAGGAACAGTCTTGTGGGTGGGCTTCAAGATACATTTTACCAATTTTTCATGCCCATCCCTCTAAATGTGACCCTGCTCCGGAGCTTTTATCTCTCTGACAACTTCACGCAGGAAAACATGCAGCCCCTCTGATAGCATGAAATCGGAAACAATGGCTTGTGGAAACAAAAGGGGGGTAGAGAGGCAGGATACAGGCCGGGTCCTGCCTGATTTTAGCCACAAACAGATGTTCGTAAGACCTGATTCTTGAACAAGCTGAAAGGAAAGGCTTGTAAAAGAAATGGACCTTAAAAACAATGCATTGAAGAGTTTTAAATAAAAGAGCAGGGGAAGCAATATGGCTTTCAATGATAAATCTCTGCAACGAAAACCAAACTGGCATCATGAATTTCAATTACGCTTTTTTTCTTTTTTCAATGAACTCTAAAGTTCATTTCAGAATTTGGAGCCAGTTCTCCAATAACCTATTTAGTTTACAAGTCTGATATGCCCATTAAAATATGTTGCAATAATTTTTAGTTTCTTGGTATTCAGTCACTCCTCCTTTCTGATGTACCTTCATTTACTGAAACCCTCAATGTAGTTCAGAAATAGGAGCTAATGCTGTTATTTTAAAAGCTGCTTAAAGCTCAACCAAAAGGATATGCTTAGAGAACTTGATTGGAAGAGATCTTACACTAGCCGTTGGGTAGAATTACGTTGAATCTCCTCTTTTCATGTGCATTATTGTAGACTGAAAAAGACCCAAGTAAAGAATCCATGAAGTGCTATCACGAATCAAGCCATGGTTTCTGTTTCACAAAAGGCGATATGCACCATTTGCAAATGGAACAAAGTGTAGAATCACTTCTGAGTGAAGTTTCTGCTTTTGTGATTAAAACTCTCTTCCTCTTTCTCGAAGAGTCTGCCATCCAAAAGCGCCTGTGCTATGCTCCAATGCACAAAATACATGTATTCATTAAAGAAGAAAAACTGAAAAATTTGGCACAAAGGCGGGTGCATAACTTAACTCCTGCTCAGGGTAGCCCTCACTTGAACTCCGCACATTTGCATAGGTTTTACCTATTGATTGTCTCCATCAGCAAACAAAAATAAATCCTCCATCCACTATTTATTGTAGCATGTCAATCTATTTTGTTTAACTGCTATTTATGAGCAGTAATATGTGGTACATATATTACTTCAAGATACAGATCACCTTCTTGAAACATGCTCACCAACATGAGGACTTGGAGGGGGAAGTTTTATATAAAAAACATGCCTGCTATAGAAGGCACTTTCTTCTGATGTTTATCAAGTTTAAACAAATTCATACACTGAGAGTTTAAGGCTAGAAGGGACCATTAGATCCTATAGTCTGACCTCCTGTACGTACCATTATATGTCACCCCTGTATTGAACCCAATAACATGTGCTCGATTAAAGCATAACTTCAGTTTAGCTAAAGAATATAATTGATTTGAAGACATAGGATATGGAGAATCCGCAACTTCCCCCGGTAGTTTGTTCCAGTGGTTAATCACCCTGATTGTTAAAAATTGGTGCCAAATTTCTAATTTGAATTTGTTTGACTTCAGCTTCCAGTCACTGATGTGGAAACAATGAGAAACACATGCCAGAGCATGGTTAAATGAGGAGGCCGCAACTTTATTAAAAACTATTAGCCACTGAGAAATTACTCTCTGAACTACCTGTTGGAACCATTCCAGAATAGAATTTAACTTGGTGCCAAAGGCTCTGGGTTTTACAAAGCTGAGGCTGGGTATGAGGACAGTGCCTCTTTATGCCTCCAGGACTGCCCAGAAAGTCAAAGTCCCAACCCATTCACCTCATCCAAACCGGAGGTAGGGAGATGAGATGTGGGGAGCCCTATACTATTCGAGACCTGGAACCATGTCTGTCACCACACAATGCAGTGCTTGGAATTTTTCAACATCCTTTTAAAAATATAGACACCAGAACTGGATGGAGTGTTCCAGCACTGTTCTCACCAATGCCATATACTGATGTAAAAATCATCTCTCTACTCTTACTACTCTCATTTATACATCCAAGGATTGCATTAGCCCTTTATTTTCTCAGCACTGCACTGAGAGCTCATATTCTGTTGCTTATCTAATATGACCCATACATCCTTTTCAGAGTCACTGCTTTCCAGGATACAGTGACCCATGCTGCAGATACGATTTGCATTCCTTGTTCCTACCTGTAGTAAAAGGTGGTGTGTTTGAATGGACCCAGCTCATCAAGTGATCCAGATTGCTCTGTATGAGTGCCCAGTCCTCATCATTACCATTCTGTCAATCTTTGTGTCATCACAAATGTTATGAGCAATGATTTTATATTTACTTCCAAATATTGATGAAAATGTTGAATAGTGTCAGGCCTAATACTCATCCTTGAGGAACCCAACTATGAACATCCCCATTTGATGATGATTCCCCATGGAGGACTACTTTTTGAGATCTGCCTGATAACCCAGTGCTTTATCCATTTACTGCATGCTCTACCAATATCATATAGTGCCCATTTTAAAAATCAGAATGTCGTGTGTCACTGAGTCAAACCCCTTTCAAAAGTAAATTACATCTACACAGTTACTTTTATCAATCAAACTTGCAATCTCATTAAAGAATGAAATCAGGTTGTTTGACAAGATCTGTTTTCCATAAAATTATTTGACAGGCATAAATTATATTCCCACCTTTTAAATCTTTATAAATTAAATTCCATCAGCTTTTCTATTATTTTGACTGGGACTGGTGTCAGGCTAACTGGTCATCCTACTTGCCCTTTTTAAATATTGGCACAACATTAGCGCTCTTCCAGTCTTCTGGAATTTCCCTCATATGCCAAGATTTGTTACAAATTAATATTAGCCGGCCAGAGATCTTCTCAGCCAGTTATTTTAGGACTTCTGGATGCAAGTTATCCAGGCCTGTTGACTTAAAAATGTTTCTCCCAAGTAGATGTTGTTTAACATCCTCCTCAGTTACTAATGAACTGGAAAGTACTTCATTATCCACATATAATACCAGTACCTCATCCTATCACACATCTGTATTCTTCAATTTTTAAAGCCTTTTTGTTAATGTAAAACTCATGAAAGGCCTATCTAGTTCCTCTCTACCAGGCAGAGCTCCCAAAATGCTTCGACCATAACCATCCTAGGGAGCAAAGATGAAATTCACTTCACATGCATAAAGACACAAGTGACTTAAGCGCCCATGCGACTTGGGAACCTGTGTGTCATTGTAGTCAATTAGCTGGGGAACCTAAGTCACATTGTAGTTGATGTAGTCAGCTAATAATGGCACACCACCTATATCCTCTTGTTATTTGCCCAAGGGTTCAAAGATCCCACTTTTTGCATTAATTTTTGGAAATCTAGGTGAAAGAAGGGCGGGCCCCCACCAGGAGTGCCTTCCTGTGCCAGGCTGCAGCATGATAGACACACCTGCCTCAGTTTCCCTCCTTCAGGTTCCCCAATACTAGTAAAAAGCCTATGATCAAGTATAAATATAGCCCTTGTGGGGTTCATTTATTACAAAAGTTCCCCTACCATAGTCTAAAATTTCCCCAGCATAGTCCAAACAATATATGCACCGTACAGCCCCAGTGCCCCTCACCACATCCTAGCTCTCCAAGGCTGCCCTGGTGCCCCTTACCACACCCCAGCTCTTCAGTGCAGCCCCACCGTTCCTCACTGAGCTCTGGCTCTCCAGTACAGTCTTCTCCTGTTCTCGTACAAGCAGAGGCGGCTCTGGGCACCAGCACACCAGTCGCCGCAAGGGCGGCAGGCAGGTTGCCTTCGGCGGCATGCCTGCGGAGGGTCTGCTGGTCCCGCGGCTTTGGCGGATCTCCCGCAGGTGTGCCGCCAAATCCGCAGGCCCGGGGACCTCCCACAGGCAAGCTGCCGAAGGCAGCCTGCCTGCCGTGCTTGGGGCGGCAAAATACCTAGAGCTGCCCCTGCATACAAAGACAGACGCACCAGCCCTTTCAACTGGAGCGCACTCTTCTCAGTGGGAATTCCCACAGTATCTCTTCTGGGAACAAGCTGGCCAGGGTAGCTCGCCCTGGCCCTCTCATGATTTCTCTCCATCCAGCTTTCTGGCTGAGGCATCAACTTATCCCACTGTGCTTAGCTATTTTTGAAGCACATATAGCATGCAATATTAGAGAATTGTTAGAGATCTCTGAAATATCTAAGCACAACAGAGAGGCAGTCATGATTTTGAATATTCCTGCTTTTGTGATTTGTTATTTGTTTCTTAAACATAGTTACATTGCTATCCATTTTTTCTTTAAGAATAGGGCCTTTACTTAGTATTGATTTCCTAAAGACTTTGAAGTCACTGTCTTCATTATGTATACATTTTAAGGTAGTTCATGGAAAAGGTGGAGGTAGGTCTGCTTACTGAATTTAATCGATACAGAACACCAGACTGGCAATTATCATCTGGAAGTCATTTTACACAGATATGTGCCAAAATGTAAATTAGCCAGTCTACAGAAAGGAAACAAAAATTTCCATCCCACTTTGGCAGGTTGTCTGGTATGCTCTAGACCTATGGCCTGGGTAAGTTCAGTTGTTGTCATTCTTAAAAATATTTACTAAATAAGTTGACTTCACTCGAAAGCTAATAAAGGTTGTAATGCTTAATGCTGTCTTCTCTGATATTTGCACTGCTTGTGCTAGACATTAGAAAGTGATTCCATACTAAACACTGGTACAGCGAGTAGATAATCTTTGATTGAGATTCAAGAAGAACCTCCCAGGATTTCTGAAAAAAATGTTGAAAGCCTCTGTACTGTACAATGCTCCATTAAATCATATGATCTCTAGTATTTATTGTACATCTGAAAGTCTACAAAATAGTCCAAGCCTACTGCAGCATATATACTGAGTACAGAGCTGGTTAGCCAATAGTGTGTGTATCTTTCCATTGCAAGAAGATAAGGTGAAGGTAAAATTTGTTCTACAAACCAAGTCAGGTGTGTTTTCTTGAATAATGAAGAAAAAGAAATGCTGAAATTAATTTCCAAGTAGTTTCCGCTTTTAGTAATTTTTAAAGGTTAAAGACTTGAAAGCATCAGCATATGAACATTAGTTCCCAGGTGCCTTACGCTGGCAGTATATTACTATGAGTGAGACAGACTGCTCTTTGAACCTTTAAGTTAGTTTAAAAATGAATTTTTCCTTTTGTATTTAGATTGTGTTGAAAAGACAAACAAAATTATAATTAAAATAATTTTTGTAGCAATTCAGCTTTTTATTTATTCACTCTTATTTATTATAAAATTAATTAATGTTTGTGAAGGACTTTGAAAATGAAACGTGCTATGGGAGGGATATTACTGATTTACCATATTTTTGCTGAATAAGGATGTCCGTGTTTAGGTCTGAGTGAACAATGGGAGAAATCATTTGCCAACATTTTCTCTTTTGTGAGCCATTCTGATTCAGCTACGTTCACATATTTTTCTGTTCACTTTTAATGAAGATGTTTCCAGAACGTGAATTTTGGATCTGTTTTCACTTAATTACCATATAACATTTCTTTTGTGAGTAAACTCAATTTGTTTTTGGCAGATGTAGTTTATGAAGGTGAAAGTATCCAATCAGAATAGAAAGCAATAAATACCATGTGACGTAGGTTACCAATCACACAGCTCCAAAAGTGAATTTAGAATACTGAACACTTAAATGACTTTTCACAATAGTAATTCATGAACAATCTATAGGCTGAAATTTATTTGCAAAAGGTTATTATAGCATTTTCAAAAAATGGAAAGATGTCTACAAATTATGATCTGCTCTATGTTTAATAATCTGTGCAATGTAAAGATGTACTTACACAGGGAAATAAAACTTAATTGTAAGGCTCGGCTTCTCTTCACACAAAGAATAAGCATTTTTAAGAATTTAAACAACACATCAACATTAAAAACAAAAGTTCTTAAAGAAGTTGTCTGGATGGCCTGCCTGGTGACCTAATTGTTGAGCTGTGCACTATTTCATAGGAGTCCTCACAGAAGACCTTGATTATTGGTTTTGGTCTCATCTTTTGGGCCAGCAGGGGATGGAGTGTTGAACCTTACACAACTGCGCAGCAATCTTTCTGGTACAACAAGGAGAACAATGGGAGTGATGGGCTCTGAAAAGAGTCCCGGAGGGGTAGACTGGTGGCAGTGACACAGGGACCTTGTGAACAGAGAAAAGAAATTACAATGAGGGAGAAGGAAGGGAATCATGTGAAATTCCACTTCTATGTGGCTTAAGTTAAATATTGTGCCAGTAGAATTATGGTGACGGCATTACAGAATCACCATTTTACTGAAAATATAGCAAAAACTATAAAAGTGTTGTAATTTTCAAACCAATATTAGATTTATATAAAAAAGTAAACTGGAAATGGCATATTTCGGAACAAAGACCTTGTGAACAGGTCTTTAATTTCCATAAAGGGTTAATCCATTATATGCATTTTTTTACTGTCTCCATGGCAGCAAGGTGATTTGAGTGCTATACGAAAAGAGTAAATATGATAGGAGGGTTGTGTAGCGGGGCAGCCCTTGTGCTATGCCAAGTGAAGAGACTGAAAAGGTGTCCGACGGCTCTGTAAGGGCATCACAGGGAAGGCTCCTTGTACATTCGCAGGCACAATTTGACCCTTATCTTGCACAAGCCTTGGCCGTGGCCCATCCCTCACATCTCCTTCCATGGTGGTGCAGTGGTGTACACAGAATATAGCACAACAGTGCACAAGAGGGACTCTTTGTATCATCTAACCTATCATATGCAATAGAACTGCATCAATTCAGAGTCTTATTGGGTCTTTGGCACTCCTGGGGTAGAAGATGGGGCAGGATTTGCCACTAACAAAGTTAGAATAATGACAAAAACTTAAGTCACTTACCTCTAAACTGGTGTTCATTGCTTTGTACTAGGAAGTGCTATATAAATGTTAACATTTATTTATGCTACTGGAAATAAAAGCTGAAAAAGTGTTTGCCTGACTCCAGATGGCCAACTAGGTTTTGAAACCGAGAAATGGATCTGTTGGTCTACTAATTCCTAGGACTAGCGGCTCTCTAACTGAAACAAACAGTGGCCAGTAGAAATCAAGAGAACAATAAAAGCCAGTGGAAACCAGCTGAAGGATCCTAATGGACTCCACTGGAATTTCCACTAGGGTAAATTACCTTGTACTTCCCAGAGGAAGACACCATAAAAGAACATGATCATTTTCAAGGATTTTATAGGCATACTCCTGAACGGCCAGGGGAAAAAAAAATCTATTATTGATTGATGAGAATAACACCAGACTGTATAGGTCAAAAATTGACTGACATCACTCTGGACAAGCACAATTGAGATACACAAAGAATCCCTTGTGCCTTAAAGCTTATGGTACATTGCAATGCAGTAAATGAAAAGCCACTATTATGAGGAGATGTTTATGTCAGTAATTGAAACAAATCTTCTTTTTCCCTGAATAATACTGTCTTAAATTGTTAACTGTTGATCACATAAACAACATGTGATAAATAATTTATAATCTCCTTTCATAAGATTCATTTTTTAACCCAAGAATGGCTTTACATATTAAATTACTATACTATTTAATATCACTGAGCCACACTAGATTTCCGTAATCATTCTAAATCATATTATAACACAGCTCATATATAAGCCTTAACACAAAAAGCATCACAATTAGATTTTAAATACCGTACTGATTAGACATTAAGGTCTCCAAAAGAAATAGCATATCAGGGACGCCATTCTTCAATCCCCATTTAGTTTTACAGATTAAAACCTATTTCTTGGGCTTTGTGTCATTCTTATGGCCAGACTGTGGAATTAAGACACGGCCTACCCAGCCAAGGATACAGAAGGATCTACTGCGGTGAGAGCCCTTGGGGCTGTGAGAGAAAGCGGGATGCAGAAGCAACAATGATGCACTTTGAAAGGTTCAGTATGCATTCTCTCCCTACACTGGGTTAGTTCATCTGGCAGTATGAAGGACGGGAAGCATGGGAATGGCCCCATTCTCATGTTATCCCTCTCCCCTCCTGAGTAACTAACTCTGTTAAGGTGGAGCAGACTGTGATCAGAGTGTGGGGACAAGGCTCCCTGCGTCCTCTCCTACACCTTGTACACCACAGAAGGACAGTCACAACAATGAATATCTCAAGGCCCTTCTGCCACTAGGATCCTAGAGGCTGTGAAAGTTAAAGTGAATGAATTTAGCACACACTGTTCATTTCTTAGTGAGCAGTGGACTTTGTTAGTGGGACTAAAACAATATTTTGGGGAAATAATATAACTTGTGTGAAAATATATTCTTCACAGTAAATAGACATTTTGGCTTGGAACAGTCCTGAAATCTGTCTTGGGAATCTGCCATTCACCCTGCAGAAAGTACCTTTTATTTAAAGAAAAAAACACTTTAATCTATTTTAGATACTTATACAGTTCTCATCACCACAGTGTCCGAGTGCCTTACAATTATTCATGTATTTATCCTAAGAACACCTCTGTAGGTTAGAGAATTATCCCCATTTTGTAGATAAGAAACTAAGGCCTGGAGAGACTAAGGGCAGGTCCATACTCACCGCGCGGGTTGACGGGGTGAGTTCGACTTCTCGGAGTTCGAACTATCGCGTCTGATGTAGACGCGATAGTTCGAACTCCGGAAGCGCCGCGGTCGACTCCGGTACTCCACCACTGCAAATGACGGTGGTGGAGTCGGCGGGGGAGCCGCGGAGTTCGACCCCGCCGCGTCTGGACGGGTGAGTAGTTCGAATTAGGGTACTTCGAATTCAGCTACGCTATTCCCGTAGCTGAATTTGCGTACCCTAATTCGAACCCCCTTTTTAGTGTGGACCAGGCCTAAGTGACGTGCCCCAGGTCACACAGGATGTCTGTGGCAGTGCAGGAATTGAACCCAGGTCCTGGAGTTTCAGGGTAAGTCTACATGGCAAAGAAAAGACCGTTGACCTCAGGCCTCAGACCCCGGGTCAACTGACTCAGGCTCATGCTACGGGGCTAAAAATAGCGGTGTAGACATTCTGGCTCAGGATAGAATGTGGGCTCTGAAACCTGGTGAGGAGCCAAGGCCTGCACATTTACACTGTGATTTTTAGTCCTGTAGTGTGATCCCTGCAAGCCCAAGTTAATTGACCTGGGTCTGAGACTTACTGTCTTTTTTTTTTTTTTTTTTTGCAGTGTAGACATATCTTTAGTCTACAACCTTGACCACAAGGCCATCTTTCCTTTCCATCTGAAACCAGCAGCAGCAGCCTATGCTTTGGAAGAAAGGAGAGAAAGTCCCAGGAGTGCAAAATGATGTCTGTAATAGGCTAACACTAGAACCTAAATACATCTGGGTGAGGAGCCCTGAGCTGAGTGCACACACAAACATGAACACATTTTATTCCAGTTAACATTTTAGTTTTAGTCACTAAATTCCCATGCTCATGATTCAGGGGAATGCAATTTGCAGACTATTTCCTGAGAGGAAGACAGACTTGATACTAGAATGAACTGCTCAGAATTATTTGCTGGCCCTGCTTAGATCCCAGTTCCCAAAGTCTTTCCCCACACCTCATAAATACTCAAATCATTATTTTTTAAAACATAGGTGCCTGGATTAGGAAATATTACTCCAGCAAAAGATTAGAAAATTCTAATTTTGATATGCAAGACTGAAGGTTTAGGCAGCGTAGTAGTAATATAAAACAAAGCCACATAGCTATGGCACTGGAAAACTTGTTAATTCCACCTTGTAAAACTTCCTTATACCATATGTTACAAGTAAAAACAAATGTATGCATGCAGGGCGCAGAGAGAACTGGACTGTGTATGTCTGTAGGGAGCTGTGAGAGAAGGAACCCTTCCCATCAGGTCATGGACTGGCTTATGGAGCTGTTTCAGAGACTCTACTTAATCCAAGGGTCTCTGCAGATCCTACATCACTGCAGTAGGATGGGAAGTAAGGACTGGAGGATCCATGCAGCATGAAGTCTTTTGGTCCTGCCTTCACTGTTCCCTGTTCTTGCCTCCTACATACTGCAACACAAAAAGCCCTATGAAGCTGGCCTCAATACCATGCAAGCAATGTGCACCTTCCAAATTCAGTCTCTCTTTGCTCAGAAGAACTGCAGCAGCTCTGCTGCCACAGGGACCTCTGTAGCCATAGCGATAGGGGCTGGTTTTATTCTGAGATACAAACTAGAAGCTATTTGACTACAAACATGAGGAACTCAGCTCTCAAACGTGTCCACAGACGTGTCCAGATTCAACCTATAGTGACATACAAAGGTGAGAAAAGAAGCCCAGACTACTCTACAAAGCCCTGGCAGAAAAGTGCCTCTGCCCAGCTCTGATCATTAGTATTTAGTATTTCTAATAAAAGATAGGCCTGCCCAAGTAGCATGTTCATGTGAGCATTTGGCTTTTCTTCTAGACGATGAATAATTACATGCTTAAAATGGTACAGAATGAGAAACCATTTGAGAAAATGGTGGCAGTTTCCAGAGGTCTCTTGGAAATGGCTTTTCTTTTTCCATTACCAGTGCAACATACCCATAACAAGACTCATAAAATATAAGGCTTTTAGAGCTTTAAGCTCTTTCCTAATAGAATTAGCTTAGGAGGAATTGTGTGGGAGATTGCAAGTATCACAAGCTGTAGATGCTTAACCCAAGCTGTATGAGTAGTTAGGATGTCCTCTTTGAACACTCTTAAACATGATTCTGACCTGCTGGTTAATTAGAGACAAAACAGAAACCCCAGGACCAGATCTATTTGCTCACAGGACAATCCCACTAGGCTTCTCTGAATACAGAGTTCTGAGGCAGTCAGAAGACAGAGAAATAATTAAATGTATAAGCCTGATAGACAGCTTTATCTATATGCCTGAATTAAAATGTTATGAGCCAACATGATGTTACAATATACTTGATACCTTTCATCTCTACGGTTTCTCACAAAAGATCTCTTTGGCTACTGAACTTGGGCAAAATAAAACAGTTACCTTTTCATAACTGTTGTTCTTCAAGATGTGTTGCTTATGTACTTTCCAGTCTAGGTGTGTGCGTGCCCACGAGCACAGTCGTCAGATATTTTTGCCTTAGTGGTATTCCTAGGGCCAGCTGTGGTGCCCCCTTGAGTGCTGTGCTCATGCGTTGGTATATCAGGTGCCCCCGGCCCTACACCCTCTCAGTTCCTTCTTGCTGACAACTCCAACAGAGGGGCAGGAGGATGGATAATGGAATGGACATGAGCAACACATCTCAAAGAACAACAGTTACGAAAAGGTAACCATTTTTCCTCTTCGAGTGCTTGCTCATGTCGATTCCATTCTAGGTAACTCACAAGCAGTGTCCATGGATGTGGGCTCAGATTTCACAGTCTTGCAGCACTGCTCTGCCAAAGCTGGTGTTGCCTCGAGCTTGCTGGGTAAGCGCATAATGAGATGCGAATGTGTGGACAGACGACGAGGTAGTGGCCCTACAGTTCTCTTGGCTTGGTACCTGGGCCAGGAAGGCCGCTGATGATGCTTGTGCCCTAGTCGAGTGTGCTATCATGATTGCCGGTGGAGGCACCTTCGCCAGCTCATAGCAGTGGCGGATGCAGGCTGCGATCCAGGACAAAATCCTCTGAGCAGACGCTGGGCGACTTTTCATTCTGTCTGCCACAGCAACAAACAGCTGTGCTGACTTATGGAATGGCTTTGTTCTATCTATGTAGGAGGCCAGAGCTCTCCTGATGTCCAGGGTGTGTATCCTGCACTCCTTATCTGACACGAGGCTTTGGAAAGAAGATGGGTAAATATATGTCCTGGCCAGTATGAAACTGGGAATCGACCTTTGGCAGAGATGCTGGGTGCGGTTGCAACTGGACCTTATCCTTGTAGAAGACCATAGAGGGCACTTCTGAAGTAAGCACCCTGATCTCAGACACCCTGTGGGCGGAGGTAATCGCGACCAGGAACCAAACCTTCCAGGAGAGAAGCAGGAGAGAGCAGGAAGCCAGAGGCTCAAAGGGAGGCCCCATGAGCCTTGACAGCACGAGATTCAGGTCCCAAGGAGGGACGGGATCCTAGACATGCGGGTAGAGACACTCCAGATCTTTCAAAAAACGTAATGTCATGTCATGATCGAAGATTGACCTGCCTTGGAATGGAGGATGGAAAGCCAAGATAGTGGCCAGGTGGACCTTGATCAATGACAGGGACAAACCTTGGAGTTTGAGGTGCAGCAGATAATCCATGATCTCCTGCAGTGGGGCCTGCTCAGCCCAGATATGCCGTTCCGAGGCCTAGCACATGAATCTTTTCCATCTGTCCAGGTAAGTCACTCTGGTGGAGGGTTTCCTACTAACCAGCCAGACCTGCTGAACCAGGGCCAAGCATGCCCGTTTGTTGGCACTTAGCCATGCAGTAGCTAAGCCGTCAAGTGCACTGCTGCCAGGTTCGGGTGCAAAAGGCTGCTGTGGTTCTGGGACAGCAGATCTGGCCAGAGGGGCAGCTGCAGAGGGGTGGTTACTGAAAGGCTCAGCAACGTGCTGAACCAGCGCTGGCGAGGCCATTCGGGGCTATTAGAATAATTCTTGCCCTGTCTTGGTTGAGCTTTACAAGGACCCTGTGAATCAATGGCACTGGCAGGAAGGCATACATCAGTGCCTCTGACCATGGAATAAGAAAGGCGTCTATAGGGAGATCCTGGCCATCCCCCAGATCAAATAGAACACGTGGCATTTTCTGTTCTGCCTGGACATGAACAGGTCCACCTGGGGAGTCCCCCACACCTGGAAGATTATGCTGATGGCCTCTGGATGGAGCAACCACTCATGGCGAGATGAGAAAGTCCCGCTAAGGTGATCTGGTTCTGGGCAGGTGTGCAGCTATCAGATGAATGGCATGTCACACACAAAAATCCCACAGGCAGAGAGCTTCTTAACAAAGGACTGAAGACGTGACACCGCCCTACCTGCTGATGTAATACATTGCGGCGCTATTGTCCATCTGGATCTGCACCACCTTGCCAGGTGAACCACTCTGAGCTCCCTCAAGTTGATGTGGAGGGCCAGATCGTCCCGCAACCAGTGGCCCTGGGTGCTTAGCTCGCCCAGGTGGGCTTCCCAGCCAGGTGTGAAGCATCGGAGACCAGGGTCAGTGACGGGAACGGGGTCACAAAGGGAACTCCCTCCAACACGGACCAGGGTCCAACCACCAATCCATGGATGATCTGATGTGATCCAGCATCCTGACTACCTTGTCTAGGTCGTGCCTGTTGGGGATGTAGACCAACACCAACCACACTTGCAGAGGCCAGAGATTGAGCCGAGCATGGCTGACCATGTATGTACACACGTCCATGTGGCCCAACACCTGCAGGCAGATGGGAGCCATGGTGAGCGGGTAGTTCTTTACATGGGAGATCATGTCTGACGTGGCCTGAAAACGCGCTTCTGGAAGGAAGGCTCTGGCTCACGGGGAGTCAAGAACTGCCCCAATTTACTCTATTTGCTGGACCAGCATTAAGGTGGATTTTTCTTGTTTATTAACTGGCCCAGGTCACGGCAGATGGAACGCACCAGATCGAGGCTCCTCTGCACTTGCTCCTGAGACATGCCTTTGATGAGCCAGTTATCGAGATATGGGAAGACCTGGACCCCTCGACGTCTTAGATAAGCAGCCCCTGGCACCATACATTTTGTGAACACCCTGGGGGCCGATGAGGAAATGGCGTCCTCCCACTATGAAATGGAGGAAATGTCTGCAATCTTGGAATATGGAAATAAGCATCCTTCAAGTCAAGAGCAGCATACCCGTCTCCTGGATTCAGGGAGGGGATGATGGAGGTCATGGAGACCATGCAAAACTTCAACTTTCTGAAAGACATGTTAAGGCAACGCAGGTCCAGAATGGGTCTGAGGCCCCCTTTGCCTTCAGGATTAGGAAGTAATGGGAATAGAACCCTTTTCCCTTCACATCCTGAGGAACCTCCTCCACCACCCCCAGGTGCAGGAGATTCTTGACCTCTTGAACAAGGAGTTACTCATGAGACGTGTCCCTGAAGAGGGATGGGGGGAGTGGGAGGGAGGAGTGGCCGAAAATTGCAGGGTATAGCCCCAAGACACGTCCAGCACCCAGCGGACCAAATTGACCTACGACCAGGCCAAATGGTAGGGACAAAGACGGTCGAGGAAAGAACAAGGTGGATCCGGGGAATTGACTGGGGCGTTGCTCTCGAGCTCACCTTCAAAATGAGAGCTTCTGGCCCCTGGAATGCTTTGCCGGGCCAGGCTACACGGGTGAGTGGGAGGAGGAAGGGCGGTGACGACTAAAGCGCGTCTCTATCCCTTCTCTTTGCTGACTCCTGATGAGGCTGCCAAGGCCTTGGTGGTAGCCAGAACTGCTTCCATAAAGACTGCAGCGTATGTATGCCCAGCAAGTGAAGGGTGGCCCAAGTATCCTTTAACACATGCAGCCTGGCATCAGTCGGCTCTGAAAAGAGACCATTCCCATAGACTCTAAGGTCCTGGATAGAGGTCTGCATCTCTTGGAGTAGGCCAGTGGTCTGAAGCCAGAAGCTGCACCTCATGACTACTGCCAACGCGAACACTCTAGCTGCCCCGTCTGCCGCGTCCCACACCATCTGGAGAGAGCACCTCGCCACCATGGGTGTTGAATTCCTGGGCCAAACCCTGAGGGAGGGACTCCTTGAACTTAGGGAGGGAATCCCATAAGTTAAAACTGTACCTGCCAAGAGGGTCTGAAGGTTCACCTCCAGGAATTGCAGGCCTGCTGTTGAATAAATTTTTTCCCCAGAAAGGTCCCGTCTTTTGGCCTCTTTATTTTTGGGAGTTGAACTGGTGTGCCCTTGCTTGTCCTTTTCATTGGCTGCGGAGAAAACCAGCAAGCCCGAAGGTGTGTGGATATAAAGGTATTTGAATCCTTTGGCCTGGATGAAGTATTTCTTTTCAGCCCTTTTGGAGGTGGGAGGGATGGACAACGAGGTTTGCCAGAGGGCCTTGGCAATTTTCAGGACCCTGCCATGCACTGGTAGTGCAACAGGTGCCTGGATAGAGGCTGAGAGGACATTGAACAAGGTGTCCGCCTGCTCAGCCATCTCCTCCACCTCTATGCCCAAGTTCATCTCTTCCTCTATGCTCAACACCATAGGGCATTGCGCGTCTCTATCTTCTCCTTGCTGACCAATGATGGTCCTGGTGTTCTTTAAAATTGTCCAGTGGGCTGGTCCTCAAGGATCCCGTGACCACCTCATCCGAGGACGACGACTGTACTGCCGGGGGAGGTAACACACACAGTTCTGTGGGACACAAGACATTCTGGGATTTGGCACAGAAGCAAACAGCTTTTACTCTGGGGAAGAAACTTTGTTCTGCTGTGGGGTATCCCAACTAGAATTTTTTGGAGCAGTAGAGAACTACATAATTTATTTACCCTTTTATTTAATCTGTTTTCTCTATATATTTTTCATTCATTCAGTGTCAATAAAACCTTCTCTTCTTTAAGACTTGACCCAGATCTTGCATAGTGTTGCAAGGAAAGTAATTTGTGTGGCTCTCAGAGAAGAAATAAATTCGGAGTTAAAAACCCAGAAACAGAATGGGTAAGAGCTTGAGTGTAAGGGGTTGCAATCTCTATCCCCAAGTAGTGCTGCAAAGGGTCTGGCAAGGGCCTAAACATATAGAAGGCTTAATAGCCTACCAAGTCCTTTAGATTGGGAGCTCTTTGGAGCAGGGATCATCTCTTTGGTCTGTGTTTGTACAATGTTTAGCACAATGGGGCCCTGGCCCACGATTAGGTCTGCTAGGTATTACTGCAATACAAAAAAATAATAATAGGGTCTGATTACACTAAATAACTCAGTCAAGTCAGCAAATGTTTTTGACTAGAAAAGTCAGAAGGAAAAAAAAAACCTGTGTAAATCTCTAGTTGATCTGGACAAAGTGTGTGCAGGAACTATCTTGCAAAGTGTTTCCAGCCAGAGCAACAGCCTCAAATTGCATCATGACTTGATGATGGGCTCATCGTGATGTTGTGTCATGACACCATAACATAAACAGTTTGCCCTGCTGTAGGAAGATGGCAACACTAATCGAACCTCCATGAAAAGACACTGTTCTTAATTCAGAAAGCCTTTATTTTATCTATCGCTAAACAAACAGCTTAGGTCTGATTGTAAAGGAAATGAGTTTGTGAGTACTCAGTTCATCAATGCATTCAATTTCTGTTCCCAACACAAGATTAAATTATGTCAGCATTACAAGAGTTACTGTGAGTGGCATCAAGCCAGATATCATCCCAGTCCTTGCTTTTCAGCTGCTTTTCAACTCCTCCAGTCCATGGCTACTTTGTATAACAAACAAGCAAAATATCTTCATTTTTCTAAATTATGGGATACATTTTTGAATGGGCTACTTCTGGGTGTCCACTTGTGAGCACGTAAAATTAAGTATGCACTTACAGACACCTTCACTTTGCAAATACCTGAGATGAATATTTTACAAATTCTAACTCAGGTGGGACCACTTTAAATACTTCTAATGCCTGACTGCACACAATTGTAAGAATTTGCACCCATTGGGCCATTGTTGTAACCTGCAATAAGGCTAAATTCATAACAAATGCATTTTCCAGTTACACAATCTCATATAAAATTACAAAATTAGTGGATGAAGAGAATGCAGTTGCCAATCTATATCTGGGACCTTTTGCCATTTACGTCAATGGGTCCAGGGTGTCACTCCTGGAATTTAGTAAAACATTTGACAGTCTCTCACAAAATCTTCTAACTCTCAATATATTCATTTTATAGACTAAATTATACATACTCTTCAACAGTTACAGGCAGGGATGTCATCAAGGTCTTTTATAGTTAAGTATATGTATCTCTTTTCTTTATAAAAATATAATTGAATTTACTAGATTTATTAAAATCTTTTTTTCACAGATTCATTTATGTGAAAATTTGATATGACACACCAGCCATTTAACACTACATCACCCTGACAATTTGCATTTTAAAAGACTTTCTACCACCCCCAAGAGGAGTACTCTCGGCCTTACCCAACAAAGCACATAAACACAACTATTTTAAGTAAGACAGACTGAAGTCAGTGGGACCACATGCTTAAAGGTAAGCACATTCCTAAGTACTTTGCTGGAGCAGGACCAAAGTGCTCAACATGTTGCAGGATCAAACCCTTTGAGCTTAGTCAGAGGGTGTTCTTGTACTTCTCAAGATTTGTTCTTTAATTAGCAAGTGACCCTGACTAACCCAGCAGAAAATTAACTTGCAGCCTTCTGAGATATGCAAGCACGTGAGGATTTAGATTGTTTGCATAGGTGCAACTGAGAACAGAGATTGGCCCTAGGGTATACACACACTTATTAGTCTTAATCTGCTTTTAGTCAGTTATACTG
The DNA here is from genome assembly GCF_020497125.1 of Mauremys mutica. Lineage (NCBI taxonomy): Eukaryota > Metazoa > Chordata > Testudines > Geoemydidae > Mauremys > Mauremys mutica. Next base: position 101,583,578 of record NC_059078.1, read on the forward strand.
TATTGTGAATAAAGTGACGTAAATTCTCCAGTCTCTGAAATGACCAACTTCAAGTTAAAGTAGTTCAAGGATTCTCTTTTGATAAATATTAACAGAGTATTATTACTATGTCAGCAGCACTTCTCCTTTGCAAAAGCTGGTACATGATCTGTATTGCCATTGTTGGAAGAAGGGCATGATCATGATTTTTTTTTCTAATTGCCCCTGATAATTTAGGAAATGATAATTCTATTGAATTGGGGGTCCTTAGAAGCTAAATTTGTTTTTATAAGCCCCCACTCCACCAAAACAGGCCCAGATGGAGTTATAAGTATCTCTCTGACAGTAACTGGCAACCAGTAAAAACGAAAAGGGCTTCAAGCGTCCAAAAAGCCATCTATCACAATCACTGTCAGCTAGGTGATGAATGGCAGGTGTGGCAGCAGCCAGCTCTATCGCGGACTGTGCGGAGACAAGCGCTACTGGTACTGCTGTCACTCTTTGTCATCCAGTGCCAGCTGAGTCCCCCAGCTGCCAGTTGCTACCATGCAAGGCATAAAACATACACTTTGAACAATCAGAGCAGCAGTGCTGAGCTTATAGACTGCATTATTAATTAGTTTAATGACGCTCAGCCCTATTAGAAAGCACAAGATAATTGTATTTAATTTGGCCCAAGCAGTGCCAAATTTGATCAAAGCATCATCTTTTCTGTTCTGCTCTGTAACTATGTTTGTATTAATTTGCATCTGAAATAGGAGGAGCTGCTAATTCCTGCTGGGAATAGAGTTCTTTTTATTTTTTAAACAGTGTCATCTTTCACATCATGATGCTGTGTGAGACCTCCGCCTGCTGATATCTGTGTAATCTTTTCCTGTAGCTACAAATTAAAAGCAGGTTTATGACCACATGCTACTAGACCCTCTAGGGCCCTGAAGCATGCAGCCCAAGAACAATTCATTCACTCAGTTCTCCCCCGTCCATGATGGAGGTAGAAACAATTGCATCATTTAATTTACTATTGCAACGAGGATATGGCTCATTGGCCTCTCGTTGTTTTGAAGATGGATTTAATTAACCTCCAATGAATCTTGCCAGTAAGCGTGGCAGCATCAGAAAGGAATTGGAGATGTCAAAAAATCAGCTGAAGAGAAGGGTAATCAGTACTGCTGAACCCAGCACTACCGAGAGGACTTGTGATTAAAATCCTCAGCCCCACCAGGGGGCTAAAGGGTGTAGTGGGTTAATGCACTACTTCTTCACCCCCGGGGAATCTGGGTTCAGATTTGACTTAGATTACCAGCAAAAAGAACTGAAATGGAATAATTCCTAATATCTACACATTTCTTTAATGCAGAAGCCATTTGTCACCACTAACAAATAAATAGTTGCAATAAATATACTGTTAAGTAAATATACAGTCCCTTAGGGAAAGAGACTGCATGCCTTTATAAGTCAGGTTACAATATGAAACTCATCACAATGTCTATGATAGTAATTTATAATGAACATTTAGCAGGTGCCTCAGATGGGCTGCTGTAATTTGCCTTCATTAATAAATCTGTCCTTATTAGACCTGAAGTTTTATGCATTTTAATTTAATAAAGCTTTATTACATTTTCATTTTACACATGATCTTGTTTCCAACAATGAGTCCTCAAGTTAATTGAGTTCATAACAAAAATTTAAAGTCTTTATATGAGGCAAAGTTATTTACAATAACCCTATTTATTTGGTAATACAAAAACAGCTCAGCACCTAACACACATATTTTATCTTCAGTGAAATGATTAAAGATTTATGAGTCATTAAGAAAAATGTTCCCCATGAATTGAAGATTTATTTGAAGACTAAAAACAATGCAATTTTTCTTTTGTAACGATAGCTTCATTTCACTTACCTGACGGGGGAATAAAATTCTTTTATAGTTTAAACGCTGTCAACCATTATGGTACAAAAAGCACTCTGATAGGAGAACAAATGGAAGAGGAAACACTTCATTTTTATGAAAAGGTTAGAACAGGGGTCGGCAACCTTTCAGAAGTGGTGTGTCAAATCTTCATTTATTCACTCCAGTTTAAGGTTTTGCATGCCAGTAATACATTTTAACATTTTTAGAAGGTCTCTTTTTATAAGTCTAAATACATAACTAAACTATTGTTGTATGTAAAATAAATAAGGTTTTAAAAAATGTTTAAGAAGCTTCATTTAAAATTAAATTAAAAGGCAGAGCCCCCCAGACCAGTGGCCAGGACCCGGGCAGTGTGAGTGCCACTGAAAATCAGCTTGCGTGCCGTAGGTTGCCTACCCTTGGGTTAGAAGAAAGTGAAAATGGAACAAAATGACAAGTGTTGTGAAGAAGGTGCTCACAATAAATGATTAGGGCACTTTTCCATAGCTTGTAGCACTTTCTTACAAGAACTTATCCTTAATTACTTAAAGACAGATAATAGGGGAGGACTAATTTTAGCCTGGTTGATCAGGATATGAAGTCAAGCCTTCAGTAGTCTGCTGTTTCTGCAGGAAGAGGGACCACCTCTGAAAAGCTCAGTGCCACCCAGGGGCGGCTCTAGCAATTGCGCCGCCCCAAGCAGGGCGGCACGCCGCGGAGGGCGCTCTGGTGGTCGCCAGTCCCGTGGCTCCGGTGGACCTCCTGCAGACGTGCCTGCGGAGGGTCCGCTGGTCCCGTGGCTCCAGTGGAGCATCCACAGGCATGCCTGCGGCAGGTCCACCGGAGCCGCCTGCCGCCCCCCCCGGCGGCATGCTGCCCCAAGCGCGCGCTTGGCGCGCTGGTGCCTAGAGCCGGCCCTGGTGCCACCATTAGTATCCAAGCGGCTGTGCATTATGTCCTTCTTTGAAATGTTATATGAATAAGGACCAAGCATATTAAATTCTTTTTTGTTTACCACAGTTAATTGTTCTATCAACTTAGACACTCGATACAACCACTACGTACTGACAGTGCTGCAGAAATATGCAGCACCTGTATCAGGTCTCAAACAATTCAGAGCTGGGATTGCTGTGTTTTATTGGCACCTGTGCTGATCTATTAAAAAAGATGCCTAAATAAGACTTCAAGTTGTAATTCATACTGGGGAAAAAACCAAAACCAAAACCAACAGATGTTACTTTTGAGGCAAAAATGGTATAAAATGTTTCTTAGCTGCTGCCAGTTTCCACTGCATCAGCTTCCACCATCACATTGATGCTCTACAATTCATCATTGCAGAGCGGTGAGAGGTGATAGTAGCATCAAACCGGCTGAGAAATGCCTGGCAAAATGGTCTTCACAACAAGATGCATATTTGACATCTACTGTGGTGCAAATGAAGACCGAAAATGAAGCTGCAAGTACAACAGAATGTATAAATGTACCCAAAAGTTGAGTTTCGGGCAGTAACCATGTAAATATTTAGTGATTTAAATAAGCACAGGAGAACATAATCATCTCATTATAAACACAAATACTGAAGTACACTGCATAGGTACTTTATAACCTGAGTTATAAATAATTTTACACCAGCTGTTTTTGGCCTGATTTCTATTAATTGTTCTTAGCCACTTGCAAAAAATTCTTTTATGTGTATTTTCTTTTCTTAAAGGGCATAAAGAGGCATTGTCAGGTTGTTTCAGGCCCCAAATTCAAGTGCTGTTAAAAGAAGAAAAAAAAAGAGGGGCAGGTGTGGATGGGATATCCCATGTCTTCCCTTTAGGACCCAATCATAGAGCTAGGATATGGGGAAAGAGGGAGATGGGGGAGACCCATACAGACATGGGAAACAGGGAAAGGAGGAACATAGGGGAATGGGAGAATATGGACATGGGTGGGACAAATGGTCAAGAGGTACACCGAGGCACATAGATGGGGATTACAAGAAGAGAACAAAGAACAAACTGAGGGCACAGATAAGAGATGAGGCAAGATGACACAGGGAGATTATTCTCTCTCTAAAATACCCTGACCCCCACAAGAGACTAAGAGGGGTTGATGGCCTATTTTTCAGAGGAGCTGAGTACTCACAACTTCCACCAAAATAATTCTCACTATCATAATTCATCATCATATATTATCTTTGAAAATCAGGCCCCCAAACCCTAAAGTGTCTTCCCACAGCAGAGAGAAATATTTAGAGAGAATCCTCAAGGCCACCCTATTCATTCTATGCACAGATGGGCTGAAGCCAAGACTCTAGGTTGAAACAATGCTGAATTGTGGGGCAGTTTGGATCTAGATCCAGATTATGATCTAAACATGTGACACTAGCTCTAACTTTATATGTACCAGGCTGTGATTATTACACCTATTAGGTTCAGACCTCAATTTAAACTGATTATTTAGTATCAGAACTGGGATTTCCTCCTCACAAGTATCATTTGGAAGATGACTATGAATTTCCTAATTTTTATTTCAACTAGCTCATCAGGCAAGTTTATAGTTCTATAACCTATATTTCTACATCCCAATTTAAAAAAAAAAATCAAAGCACAACTATATTGCAGTAATGAGGATCTACTTGTGAACTGAATGTTTTATGGTGCTGGGATTTTGTGTTACAGAAACCTCCTCTGTATTTGAGAATTGTGTACGGATTTTAATCTATTATTGAGAGACAACCAAATAAAACTGCAGGATTCTACTGAATTGTGAAGTAGAAGGAACATTGCTCAGAACTGTACCCTACATGTAGTTAGATGGTGGATAGTTTGCTGGAATAACCCTCAACTCAGCTGGTGCAGGGATCTTGCTCCCTTCACCCCTCCACTAGAGTTCATAACTATCATTCTTCCATACTGCTGATGGAGGAAAAGGAGCTAATTTATGACCATGCTGAGCCAGGCTCCAGGGCTGAGGTTATGGCTCCTGACTGAGATTCAGGACCCTAATTCAGGCAGCTAATCAACTAAATTGACCACATATGCAAGGTCCAGCATTTCATGGTTTGACCAGCTATGCAATAGAACCTCTGAGTTATGGACACCTCAGGGATGGAGGTTGTTCATTAACTCTAAAATGTTCGTAACTCTGAACAAGCCATTATGGGATGCTCCTCAGGGCGGACTGCTTGGAGTGGGGGCTCACAGCTTTGCAGCGGCTGCCTGGTGAGTAGGGGTGGGGACAGGCAGCTGGTTCTAACTCCCTGGCTGCAAGGGTGATGAATGAGGCACCCTGGGGCACTACAGTGTCAATGGGGGCATGATGCAGGCTTTGGCTCTTTAAAACTGAGCTGCTCCTCTAGAGTGCAGTGTGCAGGCGGGCTCCAGCTCCAGCAGCTAACACTCCATATCAGGCTTCTGTAACAACTCGGGAAGTTTCTTTCCCAGGCTTTGAGCTTGCAAGCTTGTCCCCCTCCCAACCAGGGGGGAGGGAGAAGGGAAAACAGCATTCACCACCTCTGACCTGTAATTCGCTGCTCTGCACGCTGGCGAGTAGGGGGTGGGGATGGAAACAGGCAACCCAGATGTGCCTACCTTTAAGATGCAATACAGGCACGGTACAGTACAGTATTTGCTGGTTTGTTTGTTTTGTTGTCTCCACTGCTGCCTGATAGCTTATTTCCGGTTCCCCATCATGTCCGGTTGACTGGTCAGTCCATAACTCTGGTGTTCGTATCTTTGGAGGGTCTACTGTAATATCCTTGATCGGCTGTGAAGGGGTGATCCAATTGCTGGGAAGCTTCTCTTCTGCTTCCTCTACCTAGGTCACACCCTGTTTTCCTGTTCCCCACTGCTGCCATGTAGTCTGATCTATTCATCTCCATTCCTTAAGTCAGATTTCTGTTGAAACTAGTCCTTTATATACTTACTCTGTACATCTTGAGGGAACTCTGAGATTTGAAGTGATTGGCTGCAGGGAGAGGAAGGAATTTCTACCTTACTTTGACCCTTCTCAGGCTGGGGATTTTTGGTCTCTCGAGTGAGCTTCTACTATCCTTTGAAACGCACAGACACAGTGCACTTGGATATTTATGATGCAGTTTGTGTGTTCTGATAGCAACTTTTATTTTATCTATATCCTAAGCAGGCAGTGCTGGCTGATAAACCAGGATCCAAGTCAGCAGCTGGAGCAGTGACAGAAGAACTTGAAGAACTTGAAGCTACTGTAACACATACTGAAGAACTTGAAGCTACTGTAACACTCAGGGGAAGGCCTCACCATTTTAAAAGAATGGAAATATGTCTATTTGAGGGCCCACAATAGCATGCTGGGCTCAAAAAAGCATTAGGGAGGCTTAGCCTAGTGGTGGGACTGCCTCAGTGATCTCCAATCCTACTGCATGGGCAATGGATTTAAGACAGTACACAGGGTCCTGTAGTTGCACACATTTCCAACACATAGTCTCTTCCAATTGTGGAGGAGCTTTGAGCCTTACTGATTACCAGAATTGGGCTACAGGTTATTTTGTAAATGTGGTGGTCAATTTAACCACTGATGTTAGGTTAAACATGTCAGGCCTGTCTGCAAAGACCTATACTTTAAGTAATTTAGGTGTATTCTTATCACTTAGCTAGTTATAGAGGTAAAAAAGAAAGAATAAAAAATCACTGTCTGTCTATGTAATGGCCTTCTCTTACTGTGACAGTCTGAGGCCTGGTTCTTTGGCTAAGTAGCAAAGGCAGCCAAAAGCTGGGAAGTGTATGGTCACATCCTCACATTCCAAACTAGTCACATTGAAATAAGGTGCTATTGGGCTATTAGGAATACAACCCTGTCCTGATATTCCTATCACCTCCAGAGAAAGGGAAGAGCCTAGAAGATTTAAAAGAAAACTTAGTTTGACAGCATCCTGTCTGGCAAGAACTCACTTATCAGTAGTTTTATGATTTATCAATAGACACAGCTGGAAAACCCTTATGTCTGTATAGATGTAATTGTGAAATCCTCACTTCTGTATTGTTTTGTATGTTTAGCTGCATGGTCTCTGTCTGGTTCTGTGATTGTTTCGGTCTGCTGTATAATTAATTTTGCTGGGTGTAAACCAATGAAGGTGGTGGGATATAATTGGTTAAATAACCATGTTACAATATGTTAGGATTGGTTAGTTAAATTTCAGTAAAATGATTGGTTAAGGTATAGCTAAGCAAAACTCAGGTTTTACTATATAGTCTGCAGTCAATCAGGAAGTAAAGTGGGGGGTTGGAAACAGGGACTGGGGAATTGGGATCATGTTTTGCTAAAGGGGGAAACGGGAACAGAAACAGGGACACAGGCAAGGCTCTGTGGTGTCAGAGCTGGGAAGGGGGACATTAAGGAAGGAAACTGGACTCATGCTTGCTGGAAGTTCGCCCCAATAAACATCGAATTCTTTGCGCCTTTGGACTTCGGGTATTGTTGCTCTCTGTTCATGCAAGAAGGACCAGGGAAGTGAGAGGGTGAAGGAATAAGCCCCCTAAGAACTGAAACCATATCCTTCTTTGTGATCTGGTACTATGCAATATTCCCAATTTCATGTTTTCTTTAGAAGTGTTTTTATAGAATTTAATATAAAGTATTACTCTGAAATGCTTGTATAGGATACCTTTAGCATGACCCCTATGCAGCAGCATCTTAGTGGGTGTTTTCCAGTATAAGACACATTTTCTGTTGTACTGTAAATAAGAATATTGATGATCAAAAACTCCTATAATGCCATAATATTCCAAAAGATATTAAAATAAACCACTTAATCTTTGTTGCTCTGGCAGACTGGTATGATAACCTCCATTTGCAGATATACATGCAATTTGTAGTTATGGAAATTACTGAGTTGGATTGAATGATGTTATAGGACCATTTTAGGAATAAATTAACCTATGGAAATGATAGATTAGTTTCACTTGAGATGTGCTTTTGCAAAAGAAAAATGTTTCCTAATTTTTGTATTAATCTATCAAATTGTCAGAGGAAACGTAATACTGGACTAATGACTGAATGAAATGTGATGCATGCAAGGTTTGTTTCTTAAATATTAAAAAAAAACTGTATTAAACAGAGCAATGTTCTAAAGATATGGAAAAAATATTCAAAGATGTCTAAGTGCTTCAGAAATAATTTTGTGTTGTCTTTAACTATTAACATAATGCAGAGGATAGTCTTATTCTGCAACATGGGCTTTAGCAACACTCTACCTGCAAACGGTTACAGTCAATGAAGAGCAGGGGGTAACATGGGAGTTGAAGTTGTGTATTAAATGGATTTAGTTTAAATCCAAAGGGCACACAATAGGCACCCAGTGTCATGATGCTGACTTGGAAAGGCGAATGCTCCCACACCCTAGAGGACTTGGATAGGAAGGCAAGAGTGCTTTAGCTCATTTTGCTTGGGGCCTCATAGCACAAAATGATATTTTAAATGGTTTACTCAAAAGCAAATTATCTGTAGTTTTATGATTTACGGACACATTTATTTCACTTCTGCATTGTGAATACTGTGAGTGCAATTAAAAGTTATTAATTTCTACAGGTCACCCATTCCAGAACTTTTAAGAGAAATGCCTGCTTACATTGTGACAGTAATAAGAATGTACTATTCTTATATGCACTTTAACTTGTGTATTTTGAATATCATCTGCAAATAAAACAATTAAAAATGATGCAGGGTTTTTTTGCCTTTCATGGAAATGCTACATAGCTCTGGGAACTGGACTGCATAGGCAACAGTAGAGCAGGCTTCCTAATGCTGTCAAGGGAACGCAGGTCTGTTCTGGGTGCCACATCTCCAAGGATGAGAAGAGAGAGGAGTACCATGCCCAGGGGCTTGATCTCATCATGGAGATTGACAAGGGTTCCAATTCGTGCTAATGGTTAGGATGATAATGTGGGACATTTGATCACTGGATCCTGGAAAAAGATATCCAAGTGATTGCACAGATGATACCAAACAGCTACCAAATAATGTAAGTAATTGCAATTAAAACAAAGATACCAAAACAAAAAACCCAGATAAGCATGTCTACTGATTTTAGTAAAACTAGTGATCTAGAGGTGAAAAGCTCGAGGTCTTCTTTTTATAGTAAACCCTGTATTTTCTAAGGGATATTTGAATGGATAATTAGGTACCCATGACTTGTGAAAAAGAGAAATGTCTATATAAAATAAGAAATAAGGAATAATTTAAAATATAACTACAGCCTCTTCACTCTCTACTGACATAAAAGCAGAGAAGTATGTTGTGAGAAAGACAAGGGGAGGGGAATTTTTCTGTGTGTTCCTTCAGGATACAGAAATTGCCTGAGATTCCTCACACCTTCTAATTGCTCCCTCCTCCCCCGCCCAAAGGCCCCTTAACATAATGACCGTCTTCCAATATGGAAAATGCTCTCTGTTCCCTTTGAGGCCCCTCAATCCGTTAGATGGGACACTGGGGAGCCACACAAGGTGGGCCTGGCCACTCAAAAGTTCAACGTGGTATCCTTGAAGGCTCCCAAATTAAGGAGCTCAGACCACAAATATGGATTTCCCTGTGGGATCAGAACACTATGTAGGGTTGCCAACTTTCGAATCGCACAAAGCTAAACTCTTTGCCTCGCCCGCTGCCCTGAGGCCCTGCCCCTACCCTGCCCTTTCTCTGAAACTTAACCCACCCCCACTCACTCCACCCCTTCTCCCTCCATCGCTTGCTCTCCCCCACCATCACTCATTTTCACCAGGCTGAGGCAGGGGCTTGGGGTGCGGAACGGGGGTGAGGGCTCCAGCAGGGGGTGTGGGCTCTGTGGTGGAGCTAGGGATAAGAGGTTTAGGGTGCAGGGGGGGCTCTGGGCTGGGGCCAAGGGGTTCAGAGCGCAGGAGGAGGCTCCGGGGGTGTGGGCTCAGGGGTGGGGCCAGGAATGGTTGATTTGGGATTCAGGAGGGGGCTCAGAGCTGGGGTAGGAGTTAGGGTGTGGGAGGGGATCTGTGGTGCGGGTTCCCGCTGCATGATGTTTACCTCAGGTGGCTCCTGCTTGGCGGCGCAGTGGGGCTAGGACAGGTTCCCTACCTGCCCTGACTCCACGGAGCTCACGGAACCATCCAGCATGTCCGACTCCTAGGAAGAGGGGCTAAGGGGTGCCGTGCGCTGCCCTCGCCCTCAATTTCTTAATTCAGAACTGGAGGACCACATTGTACCCAGAATGTTGTATCTGATGAAAATGATTCTATTATTTATAGTATCTACAATGTGCTATGAGCTAAACAGACAGATAAGATGCCAAGGTCTCTGCTTCCTTCCAATCAGATGATATAAAATCGAAAAGAATGATGGTGTGGAAGAGGGGCAACTGAAAGCAACGTGACTTTGTGATTTTTGTATTCATTTTTCAAAACACTCTTTTTCAGTAATTTAATTTAGTTAAATGTCTATGTATTTTCAAATGGTTGCTTTGCTGAAATCTAGCATGGAGGCACCTGCCTATGAGATACAGCCGTATTAGAATGAACTTTCAGTTTAAGTCCAGGGGCTTTGCTTCTTGTTGTGCAGGGTTTTGAGATACAGCATTAAATCTATTGTAGTATATAGCACTTGGAAACCACCAAGCTGTTCATTTGAGTCACTATTTTCATAAACTTTAATGTATGATGTAGGCATCTTACCCATCAATGTTCAATTTACTATCACTTCTACTTTGTTACTGCTCGGGGTAGTGCAAAATGAAAGTAATAATATTTCTTGGGACAAGTGGAAGTCAGAGATCACATCTAGGAAAAAAAATCATGGATACAAAAGTTTCTCCTGGCTTTTCTTTGGATGAGGAGAACTTTATTTCTTATAAAAGCCTTGTTTATACAATAGATTAATAGCAGTACTAAGGATTCCTGGGACCGGGAAGAAGCAATATAGGGACCATTCTTGTTTCTACTGCAAATATAAGGAACTTTTAGAGAATCAGGTATCAGAGGGTCTCACTTAGAAAGAGGGTAATTTTATATCCTGAAGTGGACAAAATACACTTACTATACTAACTCAGGTTATATCACCAAAGATGGACACCCGGGACTGGGAAGATATACTGATAGGCTGCTGTAGGCTTCCTGGTCTTTCTCTCCTGCCCATAAAGGACTCACATCCCCAAGTCTCTTTCAGGGCAGTTTTTTTCTTCAAATTTTGGTAAAACATTCCAACGAAAAGCAGTTCCTTCCACAACATAGGCTACAGCTCACAGAGGCTTCTCCCCTTGCCTTTCTCAGTACTGAAAGGAGGACACATCCTTCACTTCAACCTCCTACTCCAGAGGTGCAAGAGCCTATCTCCCTCCTGCAGCTCCCTTCCAACTGAGCTCGCTCCATCCTTTATAGAAAACCTGACCCCTACCTAGCTAGGTCTGATAATAAAACAAGGGTGGCTGGCCCCAGGCCCCCAGTCTGCCAAGTGGCAGATCACCTTGTTATGACCTCTTTGTTGGATTTTTTTTTTAGTTATGAAAAAAAACCCTGATATCCTGAGAGATTTAATATAGCCAGCTGCAGTGTACTGCTGCCCAATGAAGGTGACAATATTCCTAGATATAGGCCCACATTATAGAGCAGTGTTCCAACTTCTACTTGCTCCTGTAAAAGGAATGTGTTGACTAAACAAATAAGGCAACATGCCAACTTCGCTCACCTAATTAGAAGTAACAGGAGATGGTAAGGTGGTCTGTTTTTACCACTGATCCACTAAAGGGAACAGTGAGCATGCATTGGACAGTCATATTCCTGGAGTGTCTGCAGGAAAGGAGGAGATGATGCAGTTCCTGGTTGGTATGCTACTGCAAAATAAGGAAAGTGGTCTAGCTTGTGGATTGAATAATTTGAGGCTAAAAAAAAGTAAGAAAGGCAATGATAGCAATGCAGTTCTTCTAGAGGCAAGACTGAAACTACTGCCCTGAAGATAACTCAAAAGAATGCACTGTGTCTACATCTGCAGGACCAGGAGTTAATCTGAGAGTACACACTATGGTGGTGGATCATGCAGAAAGCATGATTAGCAATTCCTTAGAGAGGAGCACTGCCCACTTTATAGAAAGCTCCCCGTTTCCTGCTTCAGTGCTTGAAGAACTATAGATGAAAAGCCAAACCCCTGGGAGTCAAAACCCTCCCTCATGCCAGGCAAATCAATCAAGAACATCTGCTCTAACAAACAGAGGGGAAAGGGCATTTCGGCATGTTAAAAGCACAAAATGACAGCTAGCACTGGACACCAGTGTGTAGGCAGCCTTACAAATTTACAGACAGGGGTCATGACCTTTTCCCTAACACTTCCATATATCCTTATGAATTAGGGGTGCAAAGAAAGATTTATGGGACCAAGTCTACTCCCAAATTTACTGTAGTGAAGTATCTTTGAAAGTGATGGAAAACATCAGACACTGGTTAGTTGTTTTAATTAACAAAATATATACAGAAGCATGCAAAATTCTGAGATTAAAATGACATTAGATCTGTCACAATGTAAAACCCTGTGTGGTCTACAACAGTCACAGCAGGAAGGTGGGTAAGCTGCTTGCTCTCAGTGATTGACAGAAGAAAATTCACTTACGGTGACCAATGAGATGTTCTAATTCATTCATCCATATTAACTTTTATTTTTGTTACAAGTGCAAAATTAGAGAACGTACACTTTTGTGATCAAATCCCTCACTTGCCTCCCTCCTAAACTTTACTCAATAAGTTTTGTTCATTGCTTAGCCCTAAAATGTTCTGCTTTAAGATTTCATCATCCTTATTTTAATTTATTATTCAATTAATGGTCACCCAGTTCCCATTTAGTTCCTGAACCTACACACACTTACACATAGGCTTAACTTAAAACACAGGAGTAGTCTTGCTGACTACTCAGATACCTATTAAGTGTTTCAAGCACTGGGGCTTTAATATGGACTCTTAAAACTGTTCTAACATTCTAGCACAGGCTTCATTTTCAAGCTACACAATACCTGCAGTTCCTGCAGATTTCTTCCGAGTCAAACTCCATTGCTATTAATTCTTACAAGGCAATTTGCATTTTGTCTCAAAGAAAATACATTATTATCCTCATTTGTAATAACACACTACAATAAATTCATAATTAACATTTCTGAAAAGTACAAAGATGGAGAATTACACTATGCAGATGTGTTATTAACTTCCATCAGCATGGTAACATCAGAACATCAGAAAAAATGACAGAAAAAAAAGCCACTGTCTACATCAGTGGCTTTCAGCCTTTATTCTTTTGCGGACCCCTAAAATATTTCGAATGGAGGTGCGGACCTTTAAAAAATCAGCCTACTAAGCAAATGTTGCCACTCTATTATAAATAAATACTACAGGTTGGCCAAATTTATAAATGGAGGATGAGTTAAATGTAATTGATTGTAATAAAAAAATGAAGGAATTAGACATCAGATTTTAAAGTGAACAAAACTTGAGCAAATGTAAATATTACATATTCATTACACATGGGGCTATGTCTGGTACCTATTTTATTAATCAATACACATTCTACTTTACCGCCTCTCAGTTGGGAACACTTTTAGGAAGCAAAAAGAAGGCTCTTAGACAATTTGCAGAATAATTTTAAAACTTTCACAAAATGTTTTATTTAAAAAAGTATTCTTTCAAAAGAGTAGCTGTAAGATATTTACATTTAAAAGGTACAATATACTTGTATTGTACAAAAGAATTGAATCTGGTGGTCTCAGTCTAAAATAGTGTCATCACTAGTAAAAAGGATGTAGCTATTTTGTTGTAAAAGACATCTTGTTATAAAAGACAAATCTTTTTACAGCCTAACACTAGATCCTACAAACCCTTCTGAAAAAGGGCTAACTTTACTTACATGAATAGTTCCATGAGTGAAGCTACCTTAGAACACAAGGATTTGCAGAATTGGGCCCTTAAGTTCCTAGTGTCCTTACCAGAAAACCACCAAAGCAAGTCAGCACATCTAGCAGTCTCTAATAAGGAGATACACAAGACTATCCATGCATATGGGTGTTGCAGGTCAATTTGTGGTGCATTGCCTGACACATGAGTGGAAACTTACACTGTGTTGGTGCTATCAATTTGTCAATGTCATGATAGCTAAAAATTCACCAAAGGTTAAATAAAAAGGCATATTCAGGATCAGATGATAAAAAACAGAAATTTGTAAGCTATATATTACCATTAGAATACTCTCTAGTTCCTTCTCTCATATCATTCCTATAATATTATATGATGTAATTTCCATTATATGGTTATAGGGAATTCTAAAATAATACTATTTTAACCCAAAACTGACATAAACAAGGAAAGTCACTATGCCCTTTAGAGCAAACACAGCTGGAACACCTATGATTAAAAGAATAATGAGCTAAAATCTACATCTACTTTATCTGAACAGTGACAAAGTAGATACCAATTAACAGTAGTCTAGTGGATCCAGCAATTGATTAGGTGTGCAGGGTAACAAAGCAATGAAGTGATGTTTATTCTTTAGTGGGTTAATGTAGTTAGCGAGAGTGGTGATTTACCGGGACTTTAGCTAAAAGACAAACTCTTGTGGCTTATTGCCACAGCAACACAGTGCCACCATAACTAAAGATCTGGTAGTGCTTACATTTTAAATTCTGGTTTTAAGAAGATTTGTAACTCAAAGTGTAATCCAAATTAAAAAGGTTGTGCACAAGTATATCTTGTATATTTCCCTCATAATCATGGGAGTCTTCCGTTTTAGACTCACTCATATTGAGCCAACTCACTTGAGTGTTATCTCCCTTTTATTGTAACTTAGGTACTTCAAATGCCAGTTTATGAAACAAACTTTTTTTGTCAAATCATAGCCTTGCCATAAGCATTGTGCAAGGGGATGCATATTGTTGCCTATAACATGTCCCCCTGCAGGCTGAAGAGGCAGCGCACACTCCCCCAACCAATTTCACGAAGACAGCTCCCTCTCACTCTCTGCAATTAATGTTGGGTACCCAGTGCCAGGGCATCTTACAGCTTCAACTTCCTGCACGGGTGCACAGGATTGGCTACAGTCTCAGAGGTAGCACATACACACAAATGTCATCTATGTACGTGCTTTATAAAATAATAGTCTATGATTTCAGATGTTCTCTATCTTTTTGTCCCACTTTGGACAAACAAAACTAGGTTTCACAATTGGAATCTTGCAAATAGCCTCCCTCAGTATTAAAAAAAGCCTTTGAAATGTTTAGTAGATAATATGCCTAAGCAGCAGTTGTTTTTCTAAAATTTTCTTTACTGTGCATCATGGTGCTAAGCTATAGATTATACTCGTACTATAATTCAAGTCTATTGTAAAACAATTGCACTTTTCCAGTATTTGCTATGTTTGTTATGATACTGAGATCCTATTTCTTTTTTTGCCAGTTTATCCCTCTAGATGACACAGTGGTTCATGCACACAGGGATCTCAGACTCACCAGAAGCTTAGCCCTGTTTTATTGATCCCTCCTGGTTTACTTCGAACAACAGTAAAGCAGAATTTCCTAGCAAAGAAATCAATAAGGCTTTAGATTAAGGTTCCCATAAAACATTTAATAGTTTATATACTAATGATTTATTGTATATTAATTTTAAATTAATAAGAGCAACATTTTGGCATCTGATTTAGCACACTGTACTTAAGTATATGGAGTCCATATCTGAATTAGCCCTCCTCTCTCCTCTTTCAATGGCTCTGTTGAGAAAGACTTTAGAAATATACAACATACTGCTGCTGTTTGGATAATATATCCTATAGCTCAACAAATGGCATCTGTTGCTTGTAGAATCTTACAGTAACTAAGCGCTTGGCAGTTGCTGTCTCATGAGGTGCAGGAAAAGGTCAGCAGGAAAAGCAGAGATAAATTTACTAACATATACGAGGATAACAGTACCTCGGATTAACCCTTAGAACACTAGTATTTTACAGACTTCCAGACAATCAAATTAATGCTTAAGATGTTTGCATGGGCGTATATCCAAAACACCCAAAGGACACCAGCCTGTTCCTTGAAAGGTTCAAGTCTAGATTATATCCTGCTCCCTTTAGATACCAAATCGCAAATTCAACCTGCCATACATTTGCAGTATTTTGTCAAATCTGACTACATTAACAGGGAGTACTAGTTGGGGAATCACAGTTACTCAGTTACTGTTCCTTGCTCTGCCACTGATTTGGTGTGTGACCAAGGCCAACTCATTTCACTTCCCATTGACTTCAGTGAGATTTAGGGGCTATTGCAGGAAAGGGCTGCTATATTTAGAAGTCAGTTTGTAACGTGATTGGGGATCTTTCTGCATGATAAACACTACATAAGCTCAAGTAATTAAGGTTCTATCTTGGAATCATTTTAATTACAAGTTACTCATAACTAAACACTTTCAATTTATACCTCAGATTCTGGTCTAACCTCTAAGAACCTACATCATATCACAAAATCTTTCCAAATCAGAATCCTGTATACCTACTATTAGTTCATTAACAACCTCTCTGTGTGTTAAGATGGTGTTACAGACATTTTGCCAGCACTTTCAATTGTTCTATGAAGTGATTTGCACATGACATAGACAGTTCTTAAATATTCTAAATCCTATGGACATACCAGTACATATCATATATTCAACATAACATATAGTAATTATAGCACTTTATAGCAAATGTATACAATGTTAAGGTTGTGACTTGAATTGCACATATGTAAAGAAATTCAGAGCTAAAATTTTCAAAGCAACTTTGAATATGGTTCTTTGTGCCTGTGTATGCGCTGTTTCAAAAGCGTCTTTCATTACATGATCATACAGCACAGGGCAATGTGGTATACTAGTTGTCTAATAAAGCAATAAAACAGAAAACAGTTGCAATTTTTCTAAATGAGCTCTTCTGCAAAGAATGTATACAAAAGTTTGATTCATGTTTAAACTGCACCTTTTCTATAACCTTAGGTGAACATATGTCGCAAACATTAATGTACATTTTTATTACTGCATATTTGTTGTATGATTCACATATTGTGCCCCGTTACTAGTGTCATTACTTCTTTTGTTAGAAGTGAATCTCTTTAAAAGACTTTGAACTGAAAAACCAAGATTTACCTGTCCACAGTAATTAATGGAAAAATCAAGCATAAAGGTGATTTAATCAATAAAATGAACCAAAATTATACATAAAATTATAATTGTACCTGCCACTCTGGCTTCACTTTTTGGGTTTATGATGTCACTAGGAGACCTGCCTAAATTTAGAGTCTTGTTATTTTTAGTTGGTTGACCATTACTCCTCATTTAATCAAGTATCAGAGGGGTAGCCGGACCCATGGGAAGGAGACTGGAAAAATTCCACCACGATTTCAACAGCTTCCACCCCACCATCAACCTCAGCCTGGACCAATCTATACGGGAGGTCCACTTCCTAGACACCATGGTGCAAATAAGTGATGGTCACATTAACACCACCCTATACCTAAAACCTACCGACCGCTATGCCTACCTTCATGCCTCCAGCTTCCATCCTGGACACACCACACGATCCATTGTCTACAGCCAAGCACTGAGGTACAACCGCATCTGCTCCAACCCCTCAGACAGAGACCAAGACCTACAAAATCTTCACCAAGCATTCTCAAAACTATAATACCCGCAGGAGGAAATAAGGAAACAGATCAACAGAGCCAGAAGTGTACCCAGAAGCCTCCTACTACAAGACAAACCCAAAAAAGAAACCAACAGAACTCCACTGGCCATCACATACTGTCCCCAGCTAAAACCCCTCCAACGCATCATCAGGGATCTACAACCCATCCTGGACAATGATCCCTCACTTTCACAGGCCTTGGGTGGCAAGCCAGTCCTCGCCCACAGACAACCTGCCAACCTGAAGCATATTCTCACCAGTAACTGCACACCGCACCATAGTAACTCTAACTCAGGACCCAATCCATGCAACAAACCTCGATGCCAACTCTGCCCACATATCTACACCAGCGACACCATCACAGGACCTAACCAGATCAGCCACACCATCACTGGTTCATTCACCTGCATATCCACCAATGTAATATACGCCATCATATGCCAGCAATGCCCCTCTGCTATGTACATCAGCGAAACCAGACAGTCCCTATGGAAAAGGATGAATAGACATAAATCAGATATTAGGAATGGCAACATACAAAAACCTGTAGGTGAACACTTCAATCTCCCTGGACACACAATAGCAGATTTAAAGGTAGCCATCCTGCACCAAAAAGCTTCAGGACCAGATTCCAAAGAGAGACTGCTGAGCTTTAGTTCATCTGCAAATTTGACACCATCAGCTCAGGATTAAACAAAGACTGTGAATGGCTAGCCAACTATAAAAGCAGTCTCTCCTCCATTGGTTTTCACACCTGAACTGCTAGAAGAGGGCCTCATCCTCCCTGACTGAACTAACCTCGTTATTTCTAGCCTGCTTCTTGCTTGCATATATATACACCTGACCCTGGAAATTTCCACTACATGCATCCGACGAAGTGGGTATTCACCCACAAAAGCTCATGCTCCTATACATCTGTTAGTCTATAAGGTGCCACAGGACTCTTTTCTGCTCCTCATTTAATACTTACTTAGCACTTTTATAGCATTTAACATTTTGAAATGCTTTACAAACATAATATTATCAACTAGAATAATGATAAATTACACTTCATATCCATTTAGTGCCATTCTACCAAAGACTCCGAGGGCCAGGATTTCACCCCAGCAGTCCTGACTACCAATTCTGTACTCTAATGCTAAATAATAATTCCCTCTTTTGAGATCTGATGTTTGAAAAAGACACTTTGCAGGAAGATGTGTAGATGATGGAATATGCTAGCAAGATTATTTGTGGAAGTTCCATCTCTGTAGGTATTCAAAAAGAGGATAAATAGGAACACAGTATTCTGCAAGGATAATTCCACACATGACAGATGCTGGGGCAGCAGGTAGACTAGACAGTCTGCTAGATCTTTTCCAGTTCTAATATCTAGGCTTCACTCCTGAACCCGGGTTTCTCATACTGACACAGAAATATATTTTTAAAGGAAAAAAATTCCAATTCCACTTTAGTTAAAAAGGAAAAGAAACAAGGCATAGAAATCATATACATACGTCTTGCTATTAAAACTTCAGCCTTTTTTCTAATTACTTATTTAAAGAGTGGATTTTGACAAGTTTTCATATCTTGTAAGTAGGCGGCACCATATAAAGAAAAAGAATACTTGTATCTAATATACACATGCATACTTACGAAAAAATTGTGAGCTGTTGGCAATATTTCTAATTGAATCCAAATGTAGTTACATTAATTAAAACCTTAATAAAAATCAGCAAATTAAGAAAGTATTCATTATGGGCTCAATCCTGACTGATTACATTGACAACAGAAGCAGCTCAGGGTACTCAGCACCTCACAGGATAAAGTCCTATAAACAGTACTGCTGAAAATTGATTGACAGATTTTTCTCATATATAAGTGCTCTCAGTTACATGAGTGTATCCTGAGCAAAGTAAAAAAAAAGCATAGACTATTCCAAAACAGATTATTCTATAGCCTACCTCTTCTTTCTGTAAATATGGAAGTTACTGGGGTAATACCAATGTAACAAACAAAGATGTGATCCTTAACATAGACAATACGAAATTGCATATTCTGAATCATTTCACTCCAATTACACTTTAATGAAAACATTTAACTACAGTTAAAAATGATTGCAGTGAATAAAAAGTAGAAGGTTTAGCTAAACTCCACCTATCTATACTGTGTTGCCATGTGACACACCCCGATTTTTCAGCAGCGTAGGGAATAATCACATGAGGAATGGGGGATGTATTGCATCTCTAGGCAAAGGTATCTTGCCTTGGAGCATACACAGTACTTCCTGCTGCTTAAACCACAAAGTAGTATCAACCTTTGGGGGGCCGTGAGCAAGTTCAGGGGGTCCTCCAAGCAGGAAGACTTAAGACTTTAGACTCATTGGGGCCTAGTCAGAAAGCCAAAACCACGCTGCCCTGTGCCCTGCAATCCGGGGCTAAAGCCGAAGCCTGAGCATCTTATCTTTACAGGGCCCCTTAATGCAAGCCCTGGCTTTTATATCCAGAAAACAATTGTTGTGGCACAGGTGGGCCATGGAGTTTTTATAGCATGTTGTGGGGGGGATGTCTCAGAAATAAAAAGGTTGAGAACCCCTGGATTAGAAGGTGCATACTTACACTCAAGGATGACAAAGAGACACTAAAATACCTCTGAGAATTAAAGAGGGTAAACAGGAGAATAAAATAGTTGTTAAGCCTGGGATTACTGCTAAAGCCCAGCTCCAGGTAAATCAAGGTAATCTCAACTTGTGAAAAAGGTTTATTGTATTCTCATTGACTTCAGACAAATCTTCTGTTCATATTTTTATGTTGAGGTGTTCATATCACAAAAGTTTGCATAAATGTCAGCTATTAATATTTTCACAGAGTTTGTGGTTTTTGTGGAATTCTGTCACAGAAGTTTATGAAATATCTCTAGCGTTATATCATTTTCCTCATTAGTTACACATGCAAAACAACATGTATTTAGCTTAAAAAAATAAAACCGAATAGGAATTAGTCTTGATGAGGTATAGCAATAACAACAGACACAAGCTTAAAATGAAATCTTGGTATCATGCACAAAGCCCAGCTGAAAGTACTTTGCACAAAGGACCTAAGCAGCAGTTTGGGGAACAGAAACCTCCCCCTCCATCCTGCTGCCCCAGGACTTTGGTCAAAATATGAGTCCCACTGATCACACTTGCAATTCCCCCTAGGGACACCAACAATTCCTGCTGTCCAGTAAAGAAGACAATCACAGAGCAACAGTCTGCAGTGCAGTCCCTCTCTGCATGTGCTCTTTACAGTATGCTCCCCCACACAATAGAAATGTAGTGTTTCAGCTGAATTTGGGGCCTTGCCCCAGTGGAAGTGGAATTGCCATGATCTGGCCCATAGTGATTATAGTAAATTCATCTGGTTTGAGGTCCATTTTAAAACTCCCTGAACTGAGAGAATCACTGGCTGGCAAATGAACATTCTACAGGGAGCAAACGAATCCTCTTGATCCTCAGAAATGCGAATCCTAGCACTATAGCCTCTTGAACCTTCATTGCCTTTCTGGACAAAAACAACCTGGTTTTCTCACAATAATGGCATAAATAACAACCTTTCTGTTCTAAGGGGTTCGATTATCATAATACAATTGTATTCTTGGGAGACTGAAAATCTTTAGTACCTCTTGCTAGCTCAGTGATGTTACTTTATTATTTAATCAAAATAATAACAATTTTGAGTTACCTGTTAGATGTTCATGTTGAAAGCCCCTAAAAATATTCCTTGGCAAGTTTGATGTCAACATTAAGATTGCCGTGTTAAGTTACTTTCTATTTTTCTCTCCAAAGGGAAACAATTTTAGAAATGAAAACCCTTAGATAGAGCCCAGAGATGAAGAAAGGAGTAAGTCCTACCTCTACTACTGATTTGGAATCCAGTCGAAAGTTGAAATCTCCAAACACAAAATATGAAACCTTCTCAAACCGCTGATCTCTAATTCTGAAAAGGCAGACAAAAATACATTAACTGCTGTCTATTCAGCTTTCTATGTAAAAACAAAGAAGTCCTTTACAAAAAAATCCTTGGAATTGTAATTGCAAAATGTTAAAATATATTGCAATGAAAGCTATATATTCACAATCACATTTCACTTTTAAGCACAGCATTAGCAAAATTATTTGTGGAACAGTCAACAACAGCATTAATTTATTTGGAATAAAACTTCACTATATAGTAACAACTTGTTTGGTCTGTACTGTTATAAGCATGCAGATGACATGTAGTTCTGTTTCTTTTTCCTCAAATCCAGATGCATATGGTTTATTTACTTTCCCTGGTTAAAACAGGGGCTTGTATGTGAGTAACCTGGCTGCAGTTCAGTCCAGACAAGTGAAGAGGTGCTCAGAGGCCAGGGAAAGAAGATGACAGAGATAGTGACTAACTCCAGTGGGAGTTGTGGGTGCTCAGCACCTCTGAAAATCAGCTCCTAAGTGTTTCAAGGTGGACTCTTAAAAATTGTGACACCCAAAATTAATGGACACTTAAAAAAATATCTGCCTCAAATTCTCTGTTGCTTCAGTTTGACATCTGTAAAATAGAGGTCCATAATGCTTCCCCATGTTTATTCAGCACCTTGAGATCTATGGATGAAAAGTGCTATAGAAGTGCTAAGTATTATCTGTTACTATTTGGCCTGATATTGATCTATGAAGTCCTATGTAGCCTGGGTTATGGCTGACTGAGAAAGCTCCTCTCTGTGTACCATTATCACAGTCGAGACACATGAGCTAAAAATCCTTAGAATTGCTTGTCTGCAGGAAGATGTTCTCCCTGGAAGGCCTTGGACTCTGGAACTGGCTATCACCAAGGCTACGTCTATACTACCCGCCCGGGTCGGCGGGTAGCGTTCGACTTCTCGGAGTTCGATATATCGCGTCTCATCTAGACGCGATATATCGAACTCCGAACGCGCTCCCGTCGACTCCGGAACTCCACCACCGCGAATGGCGGTGGCGGAGTCGACGGGGGAGCCGCGGACTTCGATCCCGCGGCGTCTGGACGGGTGAGTAGTTCGAACTAAGGTAGTTCGAGTTCAGCTACGCTATTCGCGTAGTTGAACTTGCGTACCTTAGTTCGACCCCCCCCAGTGTAGACCAGGCCCAAGATAATTGACATTCAGGATATAGTGTAAAGCTTACATCTTTTCTCAGGCTTTTGATCAGAGTTGCGAGCTGAGTGAGGGGTGGCTCTTTGTTTAGTTTTTTCAGTGATTATTTTTAAACTTAGGTCAGTGTTAATTATTTAATACTTTAAAAAATTGTACATGTTTCTAGAGACCTTGGTATTGGCCAAATCTTTCAAAGTGGAATAAAATCACGTAAACCAGTCATAGAATCAGTACCTCATTTGGGGAACAGAGACCAACTAATCAATCTCCTATTATCAGCTGGTGAAGACATGAAGTAATTGACCAAAATATTATGACTACAATTAGAAAAAAATCACTAGACAAAAAGCACAAAATATTTTTATACCATATTAGGAGCACAGTGCACAACAAAGAAACAATAAATCTAAGGCACTACATAAATGTACTCTGGAAGTAAATAAATACATAAGCATGATGATGCCAGAAATCCCAACTGAGCTAAAGTAAAGGCCCACATGGATAGTTAAAGAATTATAAAGAAACCTACAGTAAGTGGCCTTCTGGAGCTATAATGCCCAGATAGGAGACATTTGTTTAAAATGGCTTTAAACATTTTAATAAATTACCCCCATTTGGACATTTCAAAGCTATAAAGTAAGAAAACACCTGGGTCTTTAAATGAGATACTGCTTCGCGTGTAAAGTATCCCTCCACATTTTTACCCAATGGCAATCTATTACATAAACAATATTATTTCACTGAAAAATTCATGCACACTGAACTTATGACAGTGATTATTTGAAGCAAATTCTTCTGCAAAGAGCTATCCTTTTCTGCTAAGAAAATCTCAAAACCCTCCATTCAATTGACAAATTATTGCAGGTACTATTAATAAATACTATCCACTGTCAACTGCAACCAAACATTAAGAAAAGCCTGTCAGTTTTGACCTATACATAACATTAGTTTGATTAGTCCTCTCATGGCACTTTAAGGGAAAATGAGAACTTAAAAGTTAAACCATTTACATTACCACAATTTGCTCACACTATCATTGCAAAATCTGATATACGATTTGTACACAAGAAAAGCTCCATCTCCTTTGCCAACTTTCCTGATTCATATCCCAGTTTTGGCTTTGCTCGGTGCCATTTACTGCTGACAAAAAGCTGAGAGATATCTCTGGAATGACATCAAGGTCTAAAGAAGTCCTCTTAAAACAAACTGATATTATGAAGATGAAATCTGTAATGGTATTATGCAAAGACGATTTTTTCAAATAAACACATTGTGCCAAAAAATGCCCAGTTAGAACTTTTGATAACTAAATTAATTAGAAAAATCCCAATCAGTTACTGATTAACAAAATAGCAGATTGCCAATGCTGAAAATTTATTAGTTAATATAATTAATAACTACATATCAATTTAGGGAATCAAAATTTTACTAGTTTGGTCTCATTTAGTCTAGTTTGGTCTTTTGTGCGTGTGCACACTATTGTTGCACACCACTTTTTGCATGCCTCCAATGGCTATCTCACAGTGCTTTCCAGGTTGACTGTTACTGGTGTGCCCTCCATCCCCTTGTGTCAAGTGTCCAGAATGATGCTTCCCTCCTTTAAAAAATGGTGCAGAGCCAGATTTTGCCCATTTGCTCCTGGATCCCAGTGTATCGTTATTCTGGCAATACAATCACAATTGCACTCCAGAAGCCCCAAGACATGCCTTGTGCAACTGCTTGAAGCCGCGCTGAGACCCTGGATCTCATCACCATCTGGGGAGAAGCATTGGTTCAGGAAGCTCTTGTGACCAGCCACAAGAATAAGGACCTTTTTGTGGACATTCCAAAGCAGATCTCTGCGAGGGGTCACTACTGGGACACTGACCAGTGTTGGATAAAGAATAAGCAGCTCAGGAGAAAGTACATTGAAACAAGGGATAAAAGGAGACAATTGAGTAGAGGACATGGGACCTGCCAATTTTTTGATTAACTGGACAGGATTTTACATAATTACAGTTCAACCAGAGGATGGCCAGCTAGACCCACTGGAGGTTGAGCAGGAGGATGCCTGAAAGGAGCAGCCCCCTAAGAGCTAGGATACATTTGGGACCCAGGAACCTGATGATGACCAACTAGAAAGCCAGCCCCTGTCCGGCCCTGCTACTACTGACCTCAGTTCCTGCCCTGCATCGGCTAAACACGAGTCCCAGCCAGAAACCCAGGCCAGAACTGAAGAATCTGATCCCCTGGAGGGAACTTTGAAATGTAATTACCTATATTTACAATGTATTGTATATTATTATTGTTGGCAGAGGTGAACTAGGAGCTCCCACCTCCCTCCTAACTCAGTCCTTTTGCTGCTTCCAAGTGGCAGCTGCAGTCTGTGCCTCTCTCCCAACCCTTCCTCCCGCAACAAATTTGAATAACTGAAGCATTCATTTGTGAAATATTCAACATTTATTGAGACAGGACTTAGAGGAAAAGAAATGTGGTTGGTTTTTGTTGTTTACATGAGATATGAGTGCAGCCTGCATGCCCTGGAAAGGCACAAATTATATTGCTCTCGGCTGAGGTACAGAAGCCCTGTAATACGCATTGGAGCTGATAACCATGGTAGGATCCTATCTGTTTTTCTCTGCACTTTCTCCGAAGTCTGCAGGGGAGATATAGCAGGACCTAAGACTAAGAAATAGCTGTTTTGTTGCACGTGTTACAGGGAATGTCTGGATGCCCTATGCCCCTGGTACAGCTTGCAAGCCCCTTCTACTTCTTCAGTGGTTCTGGGGGGGGACCATAACTTCACAGAGTATCAAGCTGGTCTACCCTTTGCCTTTTTTAATAAGACCTTTCTCTGCCTCCTAGTCTCCCATCTCAGTACAGTAGAACCTCAAAGATACGAGCACTAGAGTTATGGACTGACAGGTCAACCAGACACCATTTGAAACTGGAAGTAACCAACCAGGCAGCAGCAGAGACAGAGAGTTGATCTGGATGCCTGCTGTGTCACTAGGCCAGACCACCTAAATCCTGGTTCCTAACACAAACAGGCAAATTCCCACTTGACTACCTTTCTATGAATACCTCAGGCCATAGTTAAAATGTTCCTTCCCTCTGTCAAAGTGGCCTGTCTATGGCTTCATTAGCTAAGCAACAGGGGATAAGCCTCATCTCCCAGAATAAGAGGACCAACCTCCACACCATTAATGTCCACAGTGCAAACAGTCCGTTCGCCATTAATTTAAAAAGTACCGAGTTCTGAAAGATCCTGCCATCATGGACCCTCCCAGACCATGCTGCATTTGTGTCTGTAAACCTGCCACGGTGGTCCACCAGTCCTTGGAGCATGACTGAAAAATACTCCTTTTCTGTTTATAAATTCTATGCCCTGGCTGGGGGAGAAGGCTAGGGGAAGAGAGAGAGGGTAAATGATAGGCACCTGAATTCCATCATTTGTCCCAATACAGTTTGGGAATTCCATGCAATGCAAAGCTATCAACAATCTCCTGAGTATTATGCAGCTTCATGATCTAGTTAGACAGCACCTTGTGAATGGCATAACAGACCTATATGAGAATGTCCCAAACAGCTGATCTCCTCAAATTGGCTACAGACTGGAAACATTCTGGGGTGCCCAGTTTCCAGATGGCAATGGTGACTTGTTTCTCCATGGCGATGGTGGACTGTATTGTTTGTATGTTGTCGTTGCAGTTTTGTGGTCAGTTCTGCACAGATCTCAAAAAAAGGTAGCCCTCCCCATCCTGAAGTTCTCTTGCTGCTGCTGGTCGTTCCAGCTCTGCAGAACGAGCTGCTCCCACACTGATATCCTGGGCTCAGAAATTGCACTGAACACTATGTAGGTGATCCGGGAACAGCTTGGTGTCTTCCTGTTCTTCTGCCTTATCCTGATACCACCACTGGTTGGTGTGAAAGTCCAATGTCAAATTCATCTGGATCTGAGGGCTATAATACAGCCCAAGCAGTCCATGCCTATTCATGTTTGCCATCATAGCTGTACAGAGCATTGCTGGGTCCATGCTGGCCAACAGCAATTCAAAACTGTCATGAGCCCACCTAGAAATGGGGTGGAGACAGTGGAAATATGGGATTTCTTTTAAAAATGTGAACCAACCTGACTTCCCAAAGTTCACAGCGAAAATAATCCCAGGACACACACCGCTCAGCAACGAATCATGGGATACCCCTGGAGAATGCGACACTCTTAGTTCACAGAAAAGTGTTGCTGTGTGTTCACATGATGCCAGCTGAAAATGGATCAGGCATTCTGTGTGTAGACTATGGTGTGACCCAGATCCTGAGAGTTTCCTGATGTGCATCAAAAAGCTTCAGCTTAAACGCTTGTGTATACACAGCCTGAGTTTTGTGGTCATTCCCTTAGATGTTGGTGCCAACCAGGGTAATTAAGAATTCCATGCAAGCTTACTCTACATATAAATTCCACAGATGCTAGAATCTGTGAACCTGTTGGCATTATAGCCTTTTTTTAATGATTAATAGCCACATACCTACTTTTAATAGGATTCAAATTGGTTAACTAAAATATATAGATGTACTAGAGAGACTTCAATAGTCTTGCTACCTTGAGGGCCTAATACTGAAATCTTTACTTTCTTGTCAGTCATCCCAATTAAAATCAATGGAACTGTTGGCGTAAAAGCTACTCCTCTTGATTAAGACTGCAGAATTAGGGTCCAAGCTGGCAGAGGCAGAGATAGTAAAGGAAATTATTTGCTCTTCCATTGGTCAATGAAAGAACCAACACCTGCATTTGAGGGATCAGACTACAACAGAATGCATGATAACTCAGTATACAATATTGTTTTGTCTGGACTCAGAAAAAAAAATTCAGGTGTTTAGGCTAGAATGAACTGTCTCTGAAAAATGTTACATTCCTCTTGGTCCTGCCAGTTACAATTATAAATCTATGCAGTTCATTAAGTGTCAAATACATGGAGAAATGAGAAAACACCTTTGTCGCCCCCAGCAAGCAAGGAAGAGCAGATGTTTTGTTTTTTCAAACAAGATAGGAGAGCTTTAGAATTTGTTTTATTGTACTTTAGTATTTGCCATTATCACAATTTCCTTTGAACATGCCATGAATCAAATAATCCTTTAAAAGGTTGTAATGAATCACCCAATGGAGTGATAAATCTGAATCATGTAAAAAGAAAGCAGCCAACCCATGTCACTAGCATTAATTTAATGTTTCTTAGTGGGAGGATCTAGTGCTATTTCATGTACATTTTATTTGCTGTCTGTATCCAATTATCAAAAAAAACCTAACATTCTTGCAAGTTTTCGGTCTTTCTGTACAGTTTTATTTTTTACCAGTTTATGGCAGGATATGGGACAGCAGACTAGTGAACAAAAATGTGACAGCTGCAGAGAATTATAAAGTCCCCCCCCCCAGTTTTACATAAAAGAGCAAACTAAAATCCACCAAGTTCTAAGTTGTGTCTGTGGTAACCCTTGAATAAAAAGACCACAGAAAGCTCTCCAAAAAAGACTACAGCAATTCCCTCTACAAAAGAGAAGTTTTTTCTTTGAATTGGGGGGAGGGGAGGAAGAGGAGGAGAGACACTTTCACTGCTATAATCATTTGGTCAAAAATGCACTGCACGTGCTCCACAAGGCAGTTCTTAAGTGCAAAGAATTTTGTATGTACTAACATCATACAATAGATTCCTATTATGCTTCTGTTCATTTTAGATACCAGAATAACATTTCTAATAATGTCAACCTTATTCAATGTTATAAAGAGGGGTCACTGTACATATAAGCTCATGATGAACACAACTGTAAGTTATTTGTTCTTAATTTACTGAATAACGTGTGTAATCCGCTTATGCTTAATATCTGATTGCCCTCCATTTTTTAAATTTTCAGAGCTATAAATGTTAGTGGGCATGCAATTATCCATTCTTCTTTTAGTCCAATCACAGTACGGGACTCAGTGATGACCTCATTAGGCACTGAAGTCACAAGATACTAAATGCCATATAAAGTAGTATTTCCTTTTACTGATTCCAAATGAACAGACCTTTTAATTTCATATAAAGGCCCTACACTTCTTGTATTAATAGTAAAGTAAAATGGAGGGACCAATCCGTATCGGTGCTGCACTCATTCTTGTGAGTCACCAGGTCATAAATCATGGTTCTTGGCACTGCAGTAAGCTGAGCCATTCTATGATTCTTTCCCAGTGAATTGTGGGAGAACTTTTCTGTCTGTTGGACACAGGAAGAGAATTGTTGGAAGGCACTGGAGGACCATTAGCACTCAAAGCACTCAAATGGTTTAGCCTACATCCCCACTGCAAAGTGGGTGGGTTGGCACTCAGGCTTTAGCCTATAGCTCCAGACAAGTGCACTTGTCTGTGCTGAGAGCACCAGCAAACTCAAGCCAGAGGGCTGTGTGCATGGCTGGGATAAGATTAGGGACCAAACCTGAGTGAGAGCCTGAGTCAACTATGCAGTCAACATACACTCAGGGTTCGATTCTGCAAGCACTTACGCAGGCAAGTAAAGTTACTCATATGTAGAGATATTTGCAGGAGCAAGTCCTAAATTTGGGCTACCATTATTAATCAAGTAAAGGCACAAAGGCTGAGATTATTAAAGTTGCCTAGGGAATTAGAACTTGCAATTAAAATGAATGGGAACTGGGCATCCAAAACCCATAAGTGGCTTTGAAAATCTCAAAGTGTCTAATTATGTAATTAATCAAAGATAATATGGAGTATCACACAACAGTTTATTCATGCTTATTTTTGAATCAGCAATTCAAAATTGTCAAAAGCAATTAAAATCCTTTTATGATTTATTTTTGAGTATTACTCAAAATATGCATTATTTAGTGAAGATCACCAGTACTTTTATAAAATTTACTCTAATTTATAAAGTTATCAGGCCTACTGTACATGTGTTCTCAATTCATTCAGGTTAGGCCAGAAAATAATAGGACATTATTTACTTTCACTTTACTTTCACACTTATCCCTAACATACTGTCATTGAAAAGGACAGGAGAAAAAACAGCTAAATATCAGTAATTTGGTGGTGGGGGAAGCAGTTGAACATAATTCAGTGTGACAAGAGGCAGAGTGATTTGGCTAAACCATTTCTCAGGGTACTTTGTAAGGAGGATCAGCTGCATTATTCATTTAATAGCCATGTCTAATGCAATAGCCTGGCGGGTTTTGTCCCAAGTCAAGGTATCGGCAGCAGGTCAGAAGGTAACATTCTGTTTACACGATTATTTCCTAAAGCACTTATCTTGCCTTCGGTGTGAAAGTTGACTTTTCTGTTTGTAAGGGGGCCTAAAGAATTGAGGGAATGGGAAAAATTAGCTACACTGAGCTGGAGCTGAATAGAATTAAGTGGGAGGTCTGAGAAAGTCCTGCGGTGGCACTCAGCAGGATACCTTATTAGCCGCGTCATCGCAGTTCATTCAGGCAAACCATAACAGTGTCACCAACATTCCCACACAAAGACAAAGTTCCTCACACAGTCTATAAACATGCTTCCCCTGGCCAATTTATCCTAGCTTGACACTACTGAAAAGAGGTTTTTGTTTTGTTTTGTTTTAAAAACAGTAACAAAACAAAACAAAACAAAACAAAACAACCTTCCTCCCTCCTTTCCCCCCATAGCTCTGCCAAACTGGCTGAATTGAGGATGGGGAAGAGATGAAAGGGTATTCTCACATTTCTTGGGAAGAAACAATCCAAGGGTCAAAAATGTTATTCAATGAGCATATTTTTAATCATAACAAAAAGTGGATAGAAAAAAAATACGGAAACGTGGATATCCCTTAACATTTACCTGTTTTTCTGGATAGTGAACAATCTCACTAGAATTGCTATATTTTGTGTGTATTATACATGTAAAGGAATTAGTTGTATAAAACAACATTTAAAAAAATATTATATATTTAGAAAAATAGTTACAAAATAGCTCTTGCATCTATAAAGTACCTTATAGTACTAAAGAAATCAGTAACAAAATGTTTGGTCTGCATATTAAGCAAGCTAATATAGTGGTAACTCAGAGGTAGTGAGAAATATAGAATTATAAAAGTAATTCAAAATATATTTAAAGTGACCATTTTAGCATTTTAAAAGGCACATCTTGCATGTGAAATTAGAGGACTGTAGTAAGACATCTGACATAAAATGCAGCTCAACATCCATAAATAGAGTTGTTTATAAAGAGGTATGTTGTAAGTATATTTGAATAGCATCATGTCATAATAAAAGGGATCTTAAACCCAGAAATAAGCAGCACAGGGGTGGTAGACAGCAGTATAACCTAACTGAGTAACTGTGGTATTCAATTTTTAGGTTAAAACATTCATCTTGTTTACTGTTAATCTCAGTAGAGCTTTGAACCAGAAGGGATCTATTTCAATTTGAATCTACTAAAATAATGCTGAAGTATGTCTGTGCATGCTGGGGTAAAACCTTTTCGCATTTAATCTGATCACTGAAGTGTTCAGAAAGCATTGCAGACGTTGAAACAATAGGGAAGTTTGCATACTTGCTATGTGCAATGCAAGACACTGAAGCTCCACTGTTCACAGCAACTAGAAAGGGAGTCATAGAGTAGTGTTAGAGTGAAGGTCACAGAAAGGTTACTGGATAGGAGACAGAACCACTGATAAGTATTTAACAATCAGATACAGGTTCTTAGTCAGATTAAAGAGAAAACAGTAATGGAGCATTAAATTATATACTTTTCACTTCTATTTATCTTTAAATTCCAGTGAGTCCTAATAACAACTCCTATAGTGACTTCTGGTGGAAAGCAAAGGAACAACTACAGTGAAATCTCTGTTACACTATCACAGCCTGGCCAGGACACTGAAGGTTGAGCCACCAGAGACAATTAAGGTTTGGCTAACACAGCACCAGACATGTGGCCGTTAGGCTCCTATTCCCATCAATCCCACCTTTATTTTTTTTTTTTTTTAATTTCAGCCTCGTACTTACATTGGCCACCTCTTCCTTAAATTTTTTTCTATAGGAATCCACAAAAAAGGACTAGATTTCTAGATTCAAGAAATAATAATTATTTTTTAAGAAAAGTTAACTGGTGACAGTCTAAGTGTACCTAAACAGACCTAATATAAGTGCTTTCAGTGGCATGTCTAAAAATGTTGTAATATTGTCATTAAAAAGCTGAACATTATCATATCTCTGTGCCCTACTCTTTTTGATATAATAGCTAAAACCTATTAATAATATCAAAACATCTCTAAAGGTCAAGCAGAAAACAACAAGATGAAAGGAGTTGTCAAGAAGCTAAGGCAATCATCTTAATACTCAAGGCATTTGCCAGGGCTGTTTAACTAATATGTGATGTTCACTTTTAATTTCAATATAGTGCCATTTGGGCAAAAAAATGTTCTATTTTTTAATTAATTACCATGTCAGTAGCTATTAAGATTAAAACAAAGACCACATCAATAATAAATATTAATCCAAAGAAAGGATTACAAGAAGAGCAATAAAAATCAATTTTTAGAGCTGGAAAACTGTGACTTTTTCTAGTTTGACTGGTATTTTCATTATATTGACAAAACCATGATCTTACCTGACACTGACATTCACCTAATGTAATAGCAGCCATGTATAATGATGTAAGTACTTGTCAATTTTACTACAGTAGAACACAATTCTATTACACTGAGGTTAAGTTATAAGGAAATTCTCTTGCTCTTCATCAGATGTAGAACAACACATATGGATCAAGAAATTCGAGAAACTTTTTTTTAAATAGTTCCCTGTTATATCATGGGAGATTAAAACTCTTCCAAATAATTTGTGAAACTCACAGTGTTAATAATCTTTATACTTACTCATTGATAGAGAATAGACTCGTACTACTGTATGTCTTAATACACATAGTAAGTATAACTACCCTATAATATATTAAAGGACTGGGTAAAACAAAACAAAACACTGTGACCATTTAATAAAAAACATACCCGGAAACTGGGCCATAAAATTGCCTGCAGAATATTCCAGCATGGGATTTTGTTCTACAACCTCATGAAAGTTAGAAATGCAAATCATACTTTTGCCTTTTTGTGATACAATTAGAAGTGATCAGAGGATAGGCATTGCATGTCCTAGTTAGGTAACCAACATTACAAGAAGAAGATTAAATAACACTACTGCCACCACTGTCTCTCCAAATAGAAACACTGACTTTTTTTTTTATTCACAGGGTGGATATAAGATGTGGCAGAAGCTTGCCACCATTACCCTTCCAATGACCTCAGCCTGGAAGCATTGCTCTGTGGCTGTGGGAGATAAAGGAGCCACTAAGTCAGTCCTCCACCACAAATGTAGAAAACACTGATAATAAATAAATAAGATGACTCAGTGGTGAAAACAAATCTGTATGATCTGGGAATGTCAAAGAATGTTTCCCTAAATTTTAAAATCTCATGCTTCATCTACTATACAAACACATGCCATTGATCTGAATATATTCTTAAAAATATAAATGTATGTTTACCATTTGAAAAAATAACTTTGTAAAATTATGTAATAAATATGCAACCCCCCCCTAAAAATACTGCCTAATTTAAATTCATGTTATCTAAGCAATACTAATTAGTTAATTTTCTGACTGATGGTGTCAGACATGTAAAAGGCTGAGCCAGTGGAAAAACAAGAGGAAAAAGCCCCCAGCCTTTGACTTTATCTGACAGGTTGAAAGTAACAAGATAATTTTGCTGGATTTATTCTTTGTGGAACATATTATACAAACACACTAATTTTGAGAGCACTTAACCCTAGTTTAAAGAGCGGGAGGCAGAAGAGACTCAATATTAATGAGATGGACCCAATGTGTTTAATGAAAAGTTGCTTTTTCTGAATGTGACATTGGATGTTAAACCTTGGTTAGAAGATATTTGAACGGAAGGCTTATTTGCCTTGGGACTACATTCTATTTGGGCACATCACAAATTTCCTTATAAACTTGAAAATGCCATGGTTGCAGTCGGAATATTCACTTGTTAAAGTAAGTATTGTAAAAACGAGATGGATGGAATAAAATAGGGGGAAAATGATGTGGGCTACTCCTAGAATTTTCTCAAATGACCCAGATCTTTAGAATGAAGTTTTCCTTTGCCTAGAAACGAAGTGGCTTTTCTTTTCCTCATTCAGCTGCTAGTTCTGGGAAAAGCCCAAAGAGAAACATTTAGATTGGAGGGGTCTTTGAGAAGATGTGACAGTTGACTGATGAGCATCCATAAAATGACAAAGAATAGTTGTGTGAAGCCTGTGCATCACATCGCCTCTCCCTGGGAAACTAATTGCTCTGAATTGTTAATAGTAACATTATTTTTCTGGCAATCATTTCTTTTGAATACCCAAAATGAGCATGAAACAGCTCCTTTGAACGGACATAAAAGTTAAATGTCCCAATGTTGATCAAATTAACTTCAGCTATGTGACAATGGACTATATTTGTGAGAAAATAATGAAGGGCACAAAGGGGTGCTTTATGCCAAGATTTCACAGTTGTAATGTAAAAATGTTTCTGTTGAACTAGGCCAGGCAACATTTCAAAAGGAAAACAGAAGAGCACTGTCACTTTCTTAAAAAAAGCTCATTGCATGGATCTGAATGGTCTGGATAATTTCAGGAAGTTTCAAACGTTGGCACATCAAGAACGACAGCATCAAGTTACTATTTCACATCCTGATTCTTATTTAACTCTCATATAATACTCATAAAGAACACCCTCTTGTAGTCCTTAGTCAGGCAACAATCCTATTGAAGTTGATAGAAATTTTGCCTGAGTGAGAGCTGTAGGATTTGGCTCAAAAGTAGTCTAATTTCATGCAGACAAAAAGACTAATTCATAAATAAAATATTTATGTAGGCATGACGTGAAGCATGTGCATGAAGTCTGTGATCTACACTGTTAACCACATGTTCCTCTCCCTATTTCACATATGAACTTAATTCCCCAAATTTAGAAGTTATTCTGGTGAAGATAGGGGCAGGATTAGGCAAGTACATTATCCAATATGGGAAGGGAAGCAGCTTTCAGATTTCACTTCTGAAGCATATGGAGTAAATTCAGTCTCTGTTATATCAGTGTAAATCCAGAGTATCACCATTGACCTCCAAGAAGTTAAACTGGATTCCTGAAAATGCTGAGAAAAGGATTTATCTATATAGAGTCTACAACAAAAAGTCCATGATGATTCTGCCTTCCTCACGGTCACTGAATTATAAAGGTAAAAAAATAAAATGACACATTACACACATACTCCAGTTGCCCTTTGCACATTCTCCTCACCACATTATTCTTATGCCTCCATTTTTTGTTTTTTAAAACCAAAATTATCTGTTTACTATTCTAATATTATTAGATTAAATATTTGCATTCAAAAATGTTATTTGGAATTACTACATAATTACGCAAACATTTCTAGATACCTCTAACATCAACTATCATTTTTAAAAAGGTTAATTTAAAGATATTTGAGAAGCTTCATGCCTATGTACTAAAGCTTTGGCATAAAATAATATATGTGGTTAACAAGACTTTTGTAACGTTAAAATAATTTACTTAAGTTTTACTTGTATCTATTGCTTTTAATTCTTGCGTAAGAGAATCGTGTGGTCATTTGAATCCCACATTAATGAGGTTGCAGTTAGTTAATGTTTATGAAGATATTCACAGAAATGCAGATGCACACAGAGGACAGAACTGTGGTTCACTTACTCCCACAGTGACTTACATCAACTGTGAGAAGGTGTTTCTGTTTCATTCACTAAAGGTTTAGCTCATTAAACTGTTTTCCTTCTCAGTATTGTTCACTGAGTCTGAACTGCATTGCAGTTAAATGCTCTTTAGCAGTTTAAAGGCTTTAGAGGAAAATACTTATCAGCCTCTGTTTTTAACAGCACTAAATCTGCATTATTAGTTCATGCAGATAAGGGGATTTAAAGGCCTGGCTTGAAAACTCTCTCTTCTATGTTTATCTGACACTGCATAGCTCCTGTAGCTCAGCTGGAAATGTAGATCTATGAAGCTTTAAAGAGAGATTAAAGCCAAGAAAAGAAGTACTTTTCCCCCTATAGATGTTCTTACTTTTCCTTTTCCTACTGTCTGAAGGAGTGATGGCAGACAATGGTCAAAGATGGTTCCCAAAACCTTCTGAATGGGGACACTGTTGGTGGTAGCATTCATTCAAAGTGAGCTTCAGTGTATTGTCCTCCCCAATCAGCAGATCAGAATAGAGTTTGCTGGTGGCTGCCAAAAGGTTAGCAGTGCCCATGAAAGGGGTTTCCCATTATTCACTGCTCTTACAGAACTCCTCTTTTGTGCTAGTCAGCCCATCATTTCACTATGGAGGTCCGGATCTGCGGCTGGCTGCTCTCTCAAAATGAGCAATTCATGTGAATGCAAACCCACAGTGGTAGTGCAACCTAAAATTGAAGGTTTCTTTTCTAAAGACAGGGGAGTTAGGGCAGTTTTTGGCAATGTCACATTTTAATGATATACCATCATGACATCTTTGACCCACAGTTAACACTAATACTACAGTCTGATTTCCTTACCCTTGCCAGGGCATCGTGGGAGGTCCAAAGCCAAAATTAGCTAAATGAAGCACATAGCATGCTGTGGCAAGCAAGCAATAAATAATACAGATAGATCTGTTTAGGTTCCTTAATGCAGAACAAAAGAGAAGAGGAACAGAAAATAAAAAAAAAACAAAGCAAAAGAATAATTATCTTATCTGTTGGGGTACTGTAACAATATATATCATTTTTTGGCTAAAAGCACTCCCAGTCAAACAGATCTAGACGTCACTGAAGCTTAGTTCATTAATTCAAAGTATCTCTTATAAACTTACACAGCCAACCTATTTACATCACATCAAAAAAGTTCATGATTTAAAAAAATGTATTAACCACTTCACTCTGATAGAAATGGCATCAGAATAATGATTTCTCTTCTCCAGCCCTCCCAAAAGTGAGAACGACACACTAAACGTTAAAGCATTTCCTACCTACCCCCTATTGGTGTATAGTGGAAAAGCAGGTTGTGAACACAGTGGAAAAAAGCTAAATCTTTCATTAAAAAGATGGGCCAGTTTTTAGCTAAATTAAAATTATCCTGGAGACATAAGCAGAGAGATAAGGCTTTGGCTACTATATTTTCTAAATAAAAAAGTATCTATACCTAATTCTATACTTTAAAAGTCTTTCAATGAAAATCTAAAAATAGGAAAAAGCACAATACTGTCTACATACAAACAAGGTATTTTATGCTGCATATCTAAATTTGGTTCTATTTCCTCTTCATTTTCTATAGGAAACAATCAGCAAAATAAACTATTATTCTTTTGTAGAGAATTCCTCACAGAGGATGATATTGCATGCAGCATCTCAATGCAAAGGGGAACATTGTGTGTAAATGATGGAGAGATGAGCTGGTTCATTGACCATTAGTCACCCTTAATCTCAGACCAACCTTTGAGCATAGCCTAACCTTTGTTAGGGTGGAGGAATGGGGATTTTTTCAGATCCTCCCATATTTGTACTCATTTACGCCTTCTCCCTTGCTCATCTGACGCCCCCGCTTCCTCCCTCACCCCCCAAAGTGCTCCTTATGAGGCTACCCACCCAGTGCTGCTCAAAGCAATGGCTTGGGGGTGGGATGCACAAGCCACTCTTAGTACCTGCCAGTCTGAACTTGGATTTCCCATATAGCAACACTCTTAGGCTGATCTCCAGTATGTTAAGGCTCAAATAAATAAAGTTAACTCACTCAACCTTTTCTGAAAAGATGTGGCTGTGACAGTTTCTTCACTGGTCTTGGATATCTCTTACTGAAAAGCTCATTCTTGGTGGCATATATTGCACCTTGGCACCCCTGACAGGAAGAGCCCCAGACCATGTTATATTTAAATGCAGAGAGGCCATCATAGTTAGGGCCCTACTAAATTCACAGTTCATTTTGGTCAAGTTCATGGTCATAGGATTTTTAAAATCGTAAATTTAATGAGTTCAGATGAATTGAAATGAGTTCAGATGTTTAAATCTGAAATTTCACGGTGGTGTAACCGTAGAGGTCCTGACTCAAAAGGCGGCTGTTGTGGAGATCGCAACGTTATTGTAGGAGGGTTGCGGTATTGCCACCTTTATTTCTGCACTGCTGCTGGCGGTGGCGCTGCCTCAAGAGCTGGGCAGCTCTAGAGCAGTGGTTGCTGGCTGGGAATCCAGCTCTAAGGGTGGCATGATATGGTATTGCCACCCTTACTTCTGCATTGCTGCTGGCAGGGCACTGCCTTCAGAGCTGGGCACCTGGCCAGCAGCTGCCGCTCTCTGGCTACCCAGCTCTGAAGGCAGCGCAGAAGTAAGGGTGGCACTATTGTGGCCCTCCTTTGATAACCATGTAACCTCCCAGCAGCTCCCTTTTGGGTCGGGACCCCCAGTTTGATAAACTCTGGTCTTCCCCGTGACATCTGTATTGTATAGCGTAAAATTACATAAAAGACCAGATTTCATGGTCCATGATGCATTTTTCATAGCCGTAAATTTGGTAGGGCCTTAGTCATAGCTCTTAGCTCTGCAGTAATATTAACCAAGGCAGAGGCTTCCAGGAGAGGAATCATCCGGAGGCTATAGGGGAGTGGGAGATTGATAGAAGCCTTTTATGGAGAAGTGAAGAGAGATGTGAGGTGCTAATGTAACACCGCGGGCAGGATTGAACGGGGACCTCTGGAGCTTAGTGCATGAGCCTCTACCGTATGAGCCAAAAGCCAACTGGCTCTTAGCTAAGGCTATAGAGCAGACTCATTTAACTCATTCTCTCTAAGTGGTCCCGGTGCCACTAGATGGGACAGAATAGCACACCCAGAAGGTGTGTGGGTTACACTAGGATTTGTAAAGAGAGAACTTGGGAAACATGGGGGCTTAGAAGGAGGAGTAGGGAAAGCAGCATGCCATGGTATCTACATGGTATCTTCACTAGGAGAAATGGTCTGTTTTTAGCACATTAGCTAACATGTTCAAATCCTACTGAGTCAAGGCAAATTGTAGTTTTAACATATGTTAGCTGGTCGAGGACCCTATGGTTTGCCTCAACCAGATAACTTATGTGCGTTACAATTACAACTTGCCTTGTCTGCATTAGGATTTTAAACATGTTAATTAACATTTATTAGAATGCACTTTTTTCCTGCCCAGATAAAAAAAAGAAGGCCACACTGGTGCCAGATGACTGTGTGTGTGAGGGTGAGGGGGCAAAGTCTGGGGAGAGTGTATGTGAGAGAGTGGAAGGGAGGTGTCTTGCAAGGAACAAGGGAGGGGAAGTTGGGTGCCGGGGGATGGTAATCTGTTGAGAAGCAGGGAGATGTAACTACTAGCAATGTCACAGAAAGCATGCATGTGTGTTTGAAGAGGAGAAAATTTCAATGTTTAGATAAGAAAGGAAAAGAAAAAGAACCATGTTATGAATGAACCTATTCACTCCTGATATCAAATTATTCCTAACTTATCTGTAACTGTTAGAGAGATTCCTAAAAAGTTTATTATATCTACTGTATCACCATTATGTCATAGATAACATTGCATATGAAGACTTCTTTAAAGAGAAACTTTTAGGCTCTATTTCCCTGGGAAACATTAAGTCAACCAATACTTCATAAAAGAAACATTCAAATCTTCCAGAAGAATCATTAGATGTGACAGTTCAGGCTACTGCTGTATAAACATACTTCCTTTCTGCCTATACATTGCCAGTACATGTATGCCCATACATAAATCATCTTTTCTTGATGGCTGCCTTTATCATGGATCCATAACTGCTAAAGAGGATTATCAAAAGTTCTTTAGCATATTCTGACAGTGCACTGCCCACTGGACTGAGTTTACTTTGTTAGCACTTTGATAGACCATGGTGCTATCAATAGCAGTGGCAGCTGTGTACAAATAATACATTCTCTTTTACAAAGAGATGAGATGTTTAGTGTACACTGCCTGTGTTAATCTCAACATACCTTGCATTAAAAACACATTTGAACATCAACAGTACTTGTTTTTACTTAGCCCCTGTGTAGACCAGGGGGAAAAAGGTGTACTTTTAAGATGTGCTAACACATTTTAAAAATATACTTTTTTCCCAAGACTACAGAAGGCTATAGAAAGTCCATAGAAATTCCCCAGTCTTTTCAATTTCTTTTAAAATAATCAGCCTCACAAATTGACCTCTAATCAGATCCATGTAAAAACATTCTGAACTCTTATAAAAAGTGTATTGTTTTAATCTGTATTAGTACAGTTTTGCAAGTGGAGGAAAATGCTATAAACAATATACTGTGCGTGACTGTTATTGGACAATGGAATAAAAAATCTCAGTATGACTAGAAAGTAATTTTTATCATAGCTTTTATAAACTACTAAGGGGAAGAGGAGGATGAGAGAGACTAATAGAGTCTAATACATACCTATCAAGTACATAACCAAGAGCCTTATGTCGTATTCCTGAGTAAACCGATGGGCTTGTTTCCCAAGCAATTAAATTGGAAGCATCATGGAAAAGATGAATGTTTACCAAGTCAAAGGCACTATGACAAAGGAAAAACAAATAAAATGACTCAGAATAAAAGAAAAAACATTAGTAGCAAGCAGCGGAGCATTCAACATCATAGCACAACATTGTATAT
Source organism: Mauremys mutica (assembly GCF_020497125.1). NCBI lineage: Eukaryota > Metazoa > Chordata > Testudines > Geoemydidae > Mauremys > Mauremys mutica. Next base: position 101,623,919 of record NC_059078.1, read on the forward strand.
TCACTGCTACGGCAACTTACATTTACTCATCCAGACAGTGCAAAGTTATGTTATCATAGTAGAAATTGCCATGGAGAGTAGCACCAATCTGATCCATAGTTAAGGTTTCAGCTAGGCTTCTGTTTAAAGTTTATGTATTATACAAAAATAGAAAGATTGAGATCAATTACAGCTCAGAGAGAAGGGAAGGGATTTTTGTGCAAACTAGGCAAACTGTAACACAACATATGCATAACTAGAGCTGGTTGGAAAAATTCAGATGAAACAGTGTTTTAGAGATTGAAACATTTTGTGGAAATGGTTTGATGTCAGTGAAGATCCGATGGAACCTACCTGACTTCTTGCCAGTACACCTGCCTGCCCACCCAGTGGGCTACCAGGAACCCCACGACTTCCAGGGTCTGCGGCGCCAGGGCAGCCCCAGGCAGACAGCCCCAGAGCTGGTGTTCCATTCCCTTTCACAGAGAATTTTGACTTTTTTGGTTTTGCTCCTCATTGGAATGAAACTAAATCTTGAAATATTAAAATCCTCTGCAAAATGGAATCACCTTTCTCTTACCAGCTCTATACATAACAACTAAATAAGAACATAAGAATGGCCATACTGGGTCAGACTAAAGGTCCATCTAGCCCAATATCCTGTCTTCCAAAAGTGGCCAATGCCAGATGCCCCAGAGGGAATAAACAGATCAGGTAATCATCAAGTGATCCATCCCGTTGCCCATTCCCAGCTTCTGCAAACAGAGGCTAGGGACACCATCCGTGCACATCCTGGCTAACAGCCATTGGTGGACCTATCCTCCATGACTTTAGTTCTTTTTTGAATCCTATTAGGATTCCACAGGTTGACTTTGTGTTTTGTGAAAAAATACTTCCTTTTGTTTGTTTTAAACCTGCTGTCTATTAATTTCATTTGGTGACCCCTAGTTTGTGTGTTCTGAGAAGGAGTAAATAACACTTCCTTCTTTATTTTCTCCACACCAGTCATGATTTTACAGACCTCTATCTTATTAATCTCTCCTCACATGGCAGCTGTTCCATATCCGTAATCATTTTTGTTACTCTTTTCTGAACCTTTTCCAATTCCAATATATCTCTTTGAGATGAGGTGACAAAATCTACAGGCAGTATTCAAGATGGGGACATACCATGGATTTATATAGAGGCAATATGATATTTTCTGTCTTATTATCTATCCCTTTCTTAATGATTCCCAACATTCTGTTCACTTTTTGACTGCAGCTGCACATTAAGTGGATGTTTTCAGAGAACTATCCACAATGACTCCAAGATCTCTTTCTTGAATGGTAACAGCCAATTTAGACCCCATCATTTTATATGTATAGTTGGGATTATGTTTTCCAATGTGCATTACTCTGCATTTATCAGCACTGAATTTCATCTGCCATTTTGTTGCTCAGTCACCCAGTTTTGAGAGATACTTTTGTAGCTCTTCACAGTCTGCCTGGAACTTAACTATCTTGAGCAATTTTGTATCATCTGCAAAATTTGCCACCTCATTGTTTACCCCTTTTTCCAGATCATTTATGAATATACTGAAAAGGACTTGGCCCAATACAGGAACACCACTATTTACCCCTCTCCATTCTGAAAACTGGCCATTTATTCCTACCCTTTGTTTCCTATCTTTTAACCAGTTACCAATCCATGAGAGGACCTTCCCTCTTATCCTATGAGAGCTTACTTTGCTTAAGAGCCTTTGGTGAGGGACCTTGTCAAAGGCTTTCTGAAAATCTAAGTACACTATATCCACATGCTTGTTGACCCCCTAAAAGAATTGGCATGATTTCCCTTTACAAAAACCATGTTGACTCTTCCTCAACAAATTATGTTCATCTATGTGTCTGACAATTTTGTTCTTCACTATCATTTCAACCAGTTTGCCCAGTACTGAAGTCAGGCTTGTAATTGCTGGGATCACCTCTGGAGTCGTTTTAAAAAATTAGCGTCACATTAGCTATCCTCCAGTCATTTGGTAGAGAAGGTGAGTTACAGACTACAGTCAGTAGTTCTGAAATTTCACATTTGAGTTTCAGAACTACTGGTGACTTATTACTGTTTAGTTTATCAGTCTGTTCCAAAACCTCCTCTAATGACACCTCAATCTGGGAGAGTTCCTCAGATTTGTTACCTAAAAAGAATGGCTTAGGTTTGGGACTCTCCCTCACATCCTCAGCCATGAAGTCTGATGCAAAGAATTCAGTTAGTTTCTCAGCAATGACTTTATCGTCCTTGAGTGCTCCTTTAGCATCTCGATCATCCAGTGGCCCCACTGGCTGTTTAGCAATTGATCTTGTTTATGTAACCTCTGTCTGCCCATCCTCCTTTCCCTCCCCCTATTATTGCAGCTTTTAGTAGCTCTGTCATATCTGCCATAAGAATGTAAGCTCTTTGGGGTAGGGATTGTGTCTTGCTATATGACTGTACAGTACCTTGACTATTTTGGACAGTGTTGTAATATGAACAACAATAATCATATCTTGGCAATATTCCTGTCTATATGACGTCCTTTGCAATGTCAATTGCACTAAACCCTCTATTTTTACTTCCAATTTTAAGAAACATTCTAATGAATATAATGTCACTTTGCCTTATACCATTAGCATCCCATTCTGCTTCCATTGAACAAACCCTAGAACTTCACAGTTCCAGCCTCTGCTTCTGTGTTGCAGCAAACATTTGCTTCAACAGCTTTGCTTTGAGTAGGGAGATTAAGGGTATATATGCACTACAGCTGTTAGGTGTGATTTCCAACTTGAGGAGACATACCTGTGCTAGCTCTGATCGAGGTTGTGTGCTAAAAACAGAAGCGTAGCCATGGTGGTGCAAGCAGTGCAAGGGATTAGCTGGTCCAAGTATATACCTGGGGTCTCAAATGGATCATATCTGGGGTGGATAGCCCTTCCTGCTGCTCATGCTGCTGCAGCTACACTTCTATTTTGAGTGCACTAACTAAATCAGAGCTAGCATGAGTATGTCAACTCAAGCTGGAAATTATTCTTTCTAACTCCAGGGTAGATGTATCCTTAGTCTCTCTACTCAGAGCAAAGCTGTTGAAGGAACTGTTTGCTGTGGCACAGAAGCAGAAATTGGAGCCACGAAGTTCCAGGTTTTATATAATGAAGCAGTTTTAGCTACCAAAATACAGAGTTTCATTTGCTTCTGTGGCCTTTGAGGCTGTGGTTAACTAATTGTTAGTCTCCAGCCCAGAGGATTTTTTCTGTGTGAGAAGCTAGAATTTTCCCAAAATGTACAATCTATAAAGGTTTTAAAAACTTTTGGGTAAAGGGAACTCTATAAATCATTATGAAAAGTAATGTGTTTAAACAAATCAGAATTTCTTACTCATGTGATCCCCTATTATTTAGTGAACAGGCACAATCAGACCCCAATCCCAATATCAGCAATTATTAATAATATAATTTGCATATAAGCAAAATAAACAGCTTCAGTGATTATAAAAACTCCAACGCACCTTCAAAATCTATATTACCTACATAACCCTTTGTCTTGTATATGCCTCTGCTGTGAATGTTGCTCATTTGGGGAAGTATTTCAGCAAGGTACTTTAGCACATATTTAACTTTAAGCACATGAATCTTGACTTCAAATAGACTACTCATGTGCTTAAAATTAGGTAAATGCATAAATACATTGCTGTATAGGGTCCTAAATTTGGATCAAATGTGTTCAGAACACAGAATCTCAGAGAGCTCCAGTTCTCTATCTCACCCAAAGAGTTAACAATATTAATGCAACCAACTAAAAAAGCAGATAAACCATCTACCAAAGAAACGTCTAATAGTCAACTGCAGATGACCATTAGAAACAGAGTTAATAGGTGGCACAGCTTCTTCTCAGAAAACGGTTTTATATATCATATTGTAATGATCTTGGACATTATTTGGTTGTAAAAAAAAAAAAGTTCAAGGTGCAGATGGCTCATCAGGCTGATGCAGTTTAAGGCACATCAGTTTCCATAGCCAATACAGTTGACTTCTCACCTCTGTGGATCAGGTACCCATTTTGCTGTTGGGCGAACTAGAGGTAGCCTTTCAGTGTGAGATTGAGCAAGACTCAAACCCACAGCTTCGGAAATTATAATGAAGTATTTTAACCACTCAGCCACCAGGCCTCAACTTATTTGAGGGTCCCATATTCATGCTTTCTTGATGGCACAATACATTATTATTTACTCTGCCCTTTTTTTTTTTTTTTTAGAATCTAATGGATGCCTTTGATATTTAGAACAAGATCTTCCATTCTAATTACCCAAAATTATATCAGAAACAACCATTAATTTCCCCTGAAATCTGCCATATCTATAGCAGCAGTTTACCAACATCTTGAAGAATAAGAAACATATATCTGGTGTTCTTGAGAGAAAGAGCTTGTCTCTTTTTGAGCCAACCATTCATTCCTGGATAAACGAAGGTGAAATTTAACCAATTTTTCCAGTTTTTTTTCTTCCCAATTTTTGTCCCTTATACTCTTCTTAAATTTTAAAAGGCAAATAAAGAAATATACCCCAAAATAAATAAATATGAAATAAGCTCAAATATAGAGGCTTTGTCTCTTAAATGTACCACAACATCAGAGTCAGTCTGCACTGAAGTTTCTCTGGTTTAGGTCACAGAGATACGTGACCCATTCTCAGCCACTCTACACAATAATGCTGGGCTTTAAAAACTATTGATAAGTTAAGAAGTAATGCAAAACTAACATAAGAGTGAATGTTAGTCCACATGACCTTCTCTTATCAGCCTATCATCAGACACAACTCAAGTGGGTTTGGTAATCTCATGATGTAATACACAATTGATAGTCAAGTACAGTCAGTGTCACAAACTTTTCAAACAGATCGCAAAATATTTTCCCTCAAATTATTGATATTAGATTCAGATCCTTTTGTCCACACTGAACTTTCGAACAGCTTTTCTTACTACGTTGCACGTAGTTTTCTAACTGTTTACATTATTTTCTAAGTAACATTATTTTAGCATAAATTACTAATTCATCTCAGGGTTACCCAACAAACTCACACTTTCCTAAGCACTCTTAAAAGGAAAGGATTGTTAAATATCTTAAATATTCACCATTTTAACTGAATATATTTATATTTAAAGACCTGTGTAGCAATACATTTATTGAAAACAGGAGACATCTATTAGGGATAAACCTCTCAATTCCCTTTGATTTCTTATGGAGGCACTATCCCATCTCACATATAATAACTAAAAATGTAACCCTACAGATAATAGCAAATTGAATATTTATGATTCCAAGTTTTTAAATATTTGGCCAGCATAGGATGAACCACAATCTGGGCCCAAAACAGTAAGGCAGACCTAAATTCTGCAAATAAAGAACAATTGCTCATTGCAAATGTGTTTCATTGCACAAATATGTAGCAGGAACTGATGTATATGGGCTTGATCCAACACCCAATGAAGTCACTGGAAGTTTTTCAATTGACTTAAGTGGGCACAGTGGCTTGTGCTCTAAATGGCTCTAAATAGAGAATGGTATATTTTTTCATAAATACTTTCAAAGCTTTTTGGATGTCTGTGCCTCACAGATAATTTTCTTGATCAGTCTAATGGCAAGTATATGCAAATATTAAAATCACATTTATAAAAATTAGTTTTACCACTTGTCATTTACAATTTACTGAGCATTATTATGCACATAATAAAGCTAAGCATGATGTGTCATCTCTTCTTTGTAGCAAATAAATTTGGTTATAAGTTTCTCATAGAAAATATACATGAAATAAAGATAATCATAAATAACTTAATAGAATGCAACATACCAATCAGTAATACACCATCTTGTGCGAATGAAGCCTTTTCTGGACCATTTACACTGAAAAATAAATAAGCAAGTTAAATCAGTAAAACTTTAAATGAAGGATTGATGGGAGTGTATGAAGAGGTTAAATATACTTTACAAGAGAATATTTTTAAACTGTTTATTGAGAACATAAAACGAACAACCCATACAGTGTTTAAGTAATGAGCACTATGAACTATACAAACAGGATCAAAATAAAATATTATTCTCTACTATAAGGATTTAAATTGCACTGCTTACTTCTTTGTTTCACTAGTCTAACAATAAACTTGAAATAAAAACTACTTAAAAAAACCTAGTCACTTTTACATAAGTGAGTACTAACAGGGAAATGATTGTTACATTTGTACTTTCAGAAGAAAAATAAAATTACTTTGAATACATACCAGAAAAAAACAACCAATTCTTATCAATTGTGCATAAATGCCTTAACTTGTTTGTAAATTTACCTAAACTGTGAAGTTGCATCATGGAGTTTTACAATGAATTTAAATGAATGGGACATTAGAAAGCTGTACTTTTTCTGCAGATTCTGCCTACCTAATAATTCTATAAAAGTTAAAGTGAATTTAAATGAGAGTGTAACAATACATTTATCAAAACAGCAACATCCTCTGTAAGATACAAATCAACTACTGCCAAGGTATAATACTGCTGGCATAGCAAAAGAATACTTTCAGCCGTGGTCCTAAATTGCTCTACCAAAAGAAAAAAATAATTTAAATTAAATTAAATTAAAGAAGCCATTATGTTGGATCCCATTTATATACAGCTACAGTGACTGAGATGCTGGACTATTCATTGCCCCAGATATACTTAAATGAGGATGCCTATGATTTTGCGGCAAAAGACTGCAATACTTATAACTATATCATAAGAAATAACTATTAACCATAGTACAGCATCCTTTAGAATGGAAGTAATCACACTTCTGGGCTCTCATGAGGCAATATATACAGCTTTTGACATATACCCTGCATCGTGCTTTCTTTTCTCCTTACTGTGAATAGGACACTAGATGAAATTCTCCACTCACCCCCAAAACTCTACCCTAATAAACTGGTGCCTAACAAAGTCCAAACCACCCAAACACCCTGAGAAAACCTGCTTCATTACAAAAATAAACCCCCCTCTGACTGCACACTCATAGCTGTTACCTACAACCCCACACTTGAACCCATACAGGGTATCATCAAACAAATTGATGGGGACCCTATCCTGAAAGAAATCTTTCCTGAACCCCCTCTTTTGGCCTTCAAACAATCCCCCAGCCTCACCAAGCTCATCATCAGAAGCAAGGTCCCCACAGAACCACCAACTCAAAGCGGCACCAGACCCTGCTAGAACAACAGATGCAAAACCTGCAGACATATCTCCACTGCTACATATCCCCCCCACTACACACCTTTCAAGATCTATGGGTCCTATACCTACCTAATCACAACATGTGGTGTACTTCATCCAGTGCACTAAATGCCACAATAACTACTATGTGGGTGAAACCAGACAATCACTACTCTCTCAAATGAGCTCACACAGGAAAATGACAAAAGACAAAAATACTCTATCACCTGTGGGTGAACACTTTTCAAAAAGCAATCACTCTGTATTTGACCTAACCTTCATCTTCAAAGGAAACCTGCATAACACCTTCAAAAGATGAGCTCAGGAGCTTAAATTCATAACTTTGCTAGAAACTAAATATCACAGTCTTAATAAAGATACTGGATTTATGACTGATTACAAAAATCTGTAACCCACTAACCTCCCCCTTTTGTCCTATGACTACAGGGGTGTAGTTAATGACTACACTTGAATAGTCTCATAGAATATGTACTTACTACTTATGCTAAACTATTTATATGATCTTGTATTTAGCTGTGACACTCCGAGTACCTTTCCCAGACCGGAAGAGCTCTGTGTAACTCAAAAGCTTGGCTCTCTCATCAACAGAAGATTGTCCAGTAAAAAATGTTATTTCACCCACCGTCTCTCTAATATCCTGCGACCAATAGGACTACAACAACATTGCATAAATAAAGTCAAAGCAGACTATTTTCTCATTATCTTTCAGATGAGCATCACCTCTTCTTTTCTTTTCTTTAACTGTATGTCTATCGTCCTGGTAACCACGTTTACCTCCCTAGTTCTTGTGGCAACAAATCAACTGTAACCAATCAGAAGAATGCAAAAAATACAGTCCCTTTACTGAGGTTCCCTTAACCCCCCAACAAAATCCTCTTTATATTCAAAACATCAGTTTATAGAGATACATTTAAAATGTTTATTGTATTGACTGAACAACAACTTGAACTTGGTAGCTTGAAGGTGAAAACTTACATGAAACTTTTCTTTTAACACAAGTCCACAGTGGGTTGTGTAAGTAGAGTTATCCAGAAATGCTGGGCTACTCTCACTGATTTATTTTTAATTGAAAAAACAGACTATTTAAGGATTTGTTTGGGAAAATATATATATATAATTATGTGAACTATATAAATTTAAGAGGAAAAAAGTTATTCCACTTTCTAGTCTACAATTTTTGATAGTGTCCCTTTAAATACCTATCTCCAAGATCTGAATTTTACAATCACATCTGTTGAGCAGCTCTCAACTAAAGAACAGTTTGGGCTGAAACATGCTAGTGAGGATTGCTGGCATTCTCATACACTTCATATAGTTTCATCAGCTTCATATTGATTCAGCAATTGGAAAAACAAATGTGTTCAATTGAAAATAGTAAAAAGTTCAAGAACATTGATTAACAACAAAGTGCTTTATCCAAAGACTCAACATTTATATCTGGTAATGTGAACAGATTGCACAATGAATGCTTTTTCTTCTATTTTTTTTTCATGACTTGAATTATGTCCCCATAATTTCAGCTAGTTTGCTATAGAGGCACAGGGTGTTTTCACGACATTTTAGTTATTTTTTAAAAATCTGACATGGTTCTGTGCCTTTTTCTTCCTGCATCAGGGATTTGTTTGTGCCTGCCAGTTGTCCTTTCATAAGAATGTTTCAGTCTATGATTCAACTTTGGGTGCCTGACTGACCAAAATGAATGTAGAAACACTGAGATTAATTTGTTTGAAGAAGAGTTGAGGGATATTGAAGGGGAGATTTGAGAAGAGATAGTTAACTTGTGGGAGAGTTATAATTAGTATCACTAATAATGATAATTAATATCACTAATCCTCTCAATGAGAGATACCATAGTCGTATTCCAGCCCATTTTTCTAGTCCTTTGATAGCTTTCATAAATTATTTAATAAAATTAGCTTTGAAGAGTTCTCCTTTACCCAAAACATTGTGGATACCAAGATACTTAATTTGTGAAAGCTCTTTCAGGGTTGTAAAGATTTATTAGAAGACCATCAACACTGAATAAGGTTTGCTTGCATATTTTCTGTTTGTAATCGTTGTATCTGAATTTTACTTCTAACAGTGGCTACAGATTCTATTTCAATTAAGACTGGTGACAAATCATACCACTACTTAAGTCTTCTTTCCCAACTGAATTCTTTTAACATATTTAGACTGTGATCATACTAACTACTAACTAACTAAATAAAAACACAGAGAACCCTCTTACAACTACATTCAGCCTATTTCCAGAGTCCTATGTCAAATGCCACTCATGTATCTCAACATCCTCACCTCCATTAACACAGCAATTGCTAAATTTACCACCCCAATAAATGTATCTTGAAAGAAAACAGACCTTCTAAAAACAAGGACTTTATAAACAGTTAATGGATTTCAAAATAACTCTGGCTTTGAGCATTTCAAATGTTAGTATCAACTACCTTGCTATCAGTTTTTTAAAAATTGGATTCTTTACAGACATTCTTTCAGGATGTCTGATGCATTATGGAATGTATCACCTCAAAAAGCTCCGTTTTAACTAGTATGACTGAGTGACATCTTGGCCTCACTGAAGTCAATGGCAAGAATCCCATTGACTTAAATGGGGCCAAGATTTCACCAGAGGCCTCCTGTATTAAATGTCTTTATCAAGCAAAGCTACCATGTGCTACTAGTAATCTTCAAAATAGTCAATTATGCTTGACTGGGAACACTGTACAGTGCCCCCTGAACAACGTTCAAATCAAGTTTTCCATAGTCAACTATATAAAGCCTCACCCTACAATGGAGCAGCTTCTCCATTTTAAAGAAACAAAGCTTCAGGCATTCACTTAAGAACTAACACTGCAACTGAAATTTGTGCACTCTTGGCAGCTGATTGGATCAAAGCAGTAAACACAGCCAGAATTGGAATAGGATATTTTGATGGAACTTCATACTACAAAAGACTCCTTCGAATGACTCTAGGGAAACTAGTTCTTTTATATCCTTTCAGACCAGCTTCCCCTTTAGCGAACAGCAGCCACTCTGAACTTTCAAGAGGGGACATCCATAGAAGGGCCCCATCCAATTCCCTCAGGCTGTGACTAGGATACCTCTGGACACTCATATTAATCAGGGTATTGCCTGATTAGCTTCTTCCATGCTCTTTTTATTCTCAGCCATGTCTATATGTTGGTAATAGAGGCTCAGTGGAGGATTGAGGGCTCAGGGAAATATATAAGAGAGAGGGAGAATATGGATATTTTAAATATTGGATAGCAATGGGTATTTTTAACACAATAGATTACATCAGATTCTTCCATCTCAGAACTAGGTTAAATAAAAGCCAATTTAGATGAAGTTACTCCTGTCTTTAGGTAAAATAATAGACCTGCAACTTCTTTAGATTTGGAACAATTAGGATGGTGAATGGATGCACAAGTATTTGCAGATATGCATATCGATCTAATTAGGATCTGTACAGTGTTTCTTATTGTAAAAATGTATCTATTGTCAAATTTGCAAATGTGACAACTCATTTGCATATTAGTTGATAAGCCATCTTAGGGTCCAAATACAAAAGTCTGTTATGGTATTTTGGGGTTTCCTAATGCCTACACTTGTTCAGTGACTACTGGTTTTATGCACAGCAGTATATACTGGATCCCACTTTGCCAAATTTTCATTGTAATAAATGAAATTAAAAATCTGAAAACTCTGAGTTTAAAACACCTCACATTTCTAAAACTTGCAGTTAAATTGTGCAAGCTTTTTCTTTGTGAATAGGGTCCCCAGGGAGATTGTGCTGACCTTTTAAAACCCTCTAGAAACACCACCTACATAAATAACCTCAGCTACATGGGGTAAAAGGACCTCTAGACAACATTAACATGAAGAGAGAGGTTATGGAGGGCTAATGTCAAAATGCACTGTGAGCAATAAGTAATGAACACAAACCATGATTGATAATGACTAGCACAGAGCCTTAATTCATCTTTTCTCCATCATTCTACTGTGAGGGACCATATAAAATTAAATAGTGGCCCAGCAAGGGTTTATTCAACCATACAAATCAGGGGCATGAAGGAAAGACAGATTAAAGTAGCAATGACTGGAGTGTAATTGCAGCTTCTTAAATGAACAGCATGGTTCAAAGAGGAAGAAGGGAAAAAATTTGTAGATGAATCAATTGAACAACAAAAGAAACCAGGTCTAACAAACTGCAAGTGTAGCTGATACACTAAGTGACCTTCAGTATCAATAGCTCCAATGTTATATTATCATTGCAGTAAAGGGAACTCCTCCTTAGAGCCTCATGTAGGGACTTGTGTTAAATGCTATTCCACATATATTACAGTATGTTCAGTGGTTTACACTAGTCAGTAATAATACCAGTTGTATGAATGCAAAAAAACCCAAAACAACTGATTACAACTTCTAATAGAAAAAATCTGGATGTAGCTCCTGATGATGACGGCTTTCCTCTCCTTGATCGCCCTAAAGGATTCTAAATGTTAACACTATTGTGGAGATGTGAAATCATTAGATTAGATGATAAACTCTTTGGAGCAGGGACTGTATCTTCCTAACCTTCCTGAGTGTTAGAACAGCACATAGCTCAGTGAGGTCCCAAACCTGTTTGGGCCTTTGGATGCTATTGCAATACAAACAACACTATTCAAAAATTATAGCAAGTTCTGCTACTCTAGGATTTGTAAAAGCAACTTAATAACCCAGCAAATTTTATGAAGACTTCTACTTGGGAATACAGCATATTTTAGCTTTAAATACTTAATTTGAAGTTTATTTGGCTCATGATGGAATTTTTCTCAAATTACATTCAAATTTGTGATCTATATACAGCTATGCTCCTATAGCTATAGGTGCCGACTTACTCAGATCCCGGGGAGTGCTCGACCAGTGCTCTGACCCAGGCCCTGCCCCCACTCTACCCCTTTCTCCAAGCCCCGACTTTGCCTCTTCCTGCCCCCACTTCTCCCCCTCCCCCCAGTGCCTCCTGCACAGCACTGAATAGCTGATCGTGGAGGTCAGGAGGCGCTGGGAGGGAGGGGAAGGAGCTGATCCGCAGGGCCGCCAGTGAATGCTGAGCACCCACAATTTTTTTTTCCTGTGGGCCCTGGAGCAACCACAAAGTCAGCACCTATGCCTGTAGCACAGTAGCTGTCTTAGTTATTAGAATGTTCAGAAACACTTATCAGTAGTTCAAGATTCTAAAGTTAATCTACATAATGGTAGAAAAACTTACACCATGTGGCATGCCAGTTGATAATTTTACTCTTAACATAGAGCTATAATGACCAATTATCTAATAGAAAAATACTATCTAACATGGATTTGGAATTTGCTAAGAAAACATCTAAATTGCAAAACTGACATTTCAAAAAGGGAATTTGCACACAATATTAATAAATACAACAAATGTGATAAGTCAAATGCATTTCCATCCAGTTTTATACTAAAGCATATAATTTCTAAATAATTACATCCATTGCAAATGTATTTATATGGATCAGTAATAATATATTAGCCACCAACATATATAATTTCTTTATGGTAATTATTCATTTCAGAGTTCTACTTCTGAAAAACACTGTTTTTGAGAGAGTACAATTGCATACAGTATGTAATTTTCAAGAGCAGTACATTTTGGGTCAAACTGTGCAGCTTTGCTTGAGTAAGGATTGCAGATTCTGGCTTTCATGGGCAAATTTGATTTTAGTTCTAGCAGTCACTTGACAAAATTTCTCTCTTTGCTACATTGGTCAACTGCAATGAATTCACAGGATTGCACAGGTGTGATTGTAGGCACATTTGGTCCATTAACTATTTCTAAATGCGGAAGAAGAAAGCAGTGAGTGTCCTCAGTGTTAACATACTGTAATTGTACAAACTAATGACCCAATCTCATATTCATTACTTAGGTAAATAAACCTCATATTGACAGCAGCGTAAAATTTTCTTGATAGAAGCGCAGAATAGGCTCAGAATGTTTCACATTCCTGTTTTTTTCTATTCATATCAAATGAGACACAAATAAAAGTGCTCTGAGTACGTCCAGATGTTACTTAAACCAATGATTTCTCTCTGAACAATTTAACTGTGGATCATGATTAATTGGAAGGAAACTAAAACAATAGTCAGACGAGTTCTGTCCACAGTTTTCTGTTAGCACAGGCAGCTTCTTGCAGGGGGCTCATCTGCCAGAGGCCTTTCTGTGACTACCTCCCTGTGGTGCTGGCAAATGCATCTTATGAAAGGAAGGCTGATTTAGTTAATTATTTTTAATTGGATGTTTTAGTTAAGTGTTTCAAACTGATAAAAGCAGCCTACATGCATTTCGTGCCAGTAATCAGGACAAGAGCATGGAATGAGGAAAGGTCAGGGGGTCCCCTCTCTGTGTTAAATAACCAGGAAAGAGCTAGTGAGTTGGAGGTCACAGAAGAAGGTATTGGGAATAAGAAGTGGCTGATCCTACCAGTAGCTGCAGTCATGCGAGTTCTGTGCTAGCAGCTCTCTGGCTTATAATTACAGCCAAAATAACAAAAATAATTACTTGCAATCACAAACTTACAATTAAGTATTTGAAAACAGAACTCAAAAAATGCATGAGCACAGGCTTATAATCACTCCCTCCAGCCTTGGAGCCTTAGTATTTCACCTGTCCTACAGATTTTTCTGCCTCTACATGGTTTATTACACTAAAAAACCACAACCCAGAACTACATTCCTATTAAAAAAACACTTCTTTTTAACAGGACAGGGGAATTTAGGGTTGCCAGGACTCTGCATGGATGTGTCTATCTTGTAGGTCACATAAGAACAAAATATGATAGCACTGCTATAGTTTATTTCCTCCAAGGCTTTCAGAATGCTTTACAAACATAAATTAATTACACCTCACAACAACCCAGTAAGGTAGATATTGTTATCCCCAGTTTACACATGGGACAGCTGAAGCACAAGATTATATGACTTGTCCACAATCATGCAGCAAATTAGAGAGAGACAGGACAGGACAGCACAAGAACCCACCTCTCCCAATTCGCCTGCCTCTGCTTAAACCACGAGATCATCTCCCTGCCTAATAGGACAATTTCTAAGAACCCTACCTTGCAAACAGTTATGGAAGTGCTTTGCTTGAAAACATGCAAGTAATTCCATTAACTTCATAGGAGTGCTCACTTGTTTCAATAAAATGTTTGCAGGATTAGGGCCTAAAACAGCACAGCACATAAAGTACAGCTAGAACAGATAAACAAAAAGGTGTGGTCCTGAATGCCCTCACCAGTCTGAGGTATAAGCTGCAATCCAATACCTTTTAGTTGCTTGCTGGTCTTTATCAGACCCAAACACTCTGTTTGTAAATACTAGGAAAAAAGGGACTTCCAGGAACACAGTTGAGAAAAGAACTACTGGCAGGGATAAGAAGACAGACAATTGCCTGCAGTTTTTAAAGCAATGAGCTTGGCTTTGACTTTAAACAAGCTACTCGTTAGCTGATCCACTGTTTGTAAGCCCGCACAAAAATTGAGTAAAGATTATATAGATCAGCAGTGCTCTCTGAGAGAAGTATCTAAATGTTAAAACAGGACACCCCTCCCCCCCGAAACAGCCAAACAAAAATCATGCTCCAGGAAAGGGATATCACATCTTTCACCTTACAATATTAAGTCTCTCCTCAGATCTCCTGTTAATAGGATTCCTTTAGCCAGCAGATGGATTGTGAATACGGGCAGTTTCATCTACTAAAAGACGACATAAATCATCATTGAGAAAGGAGAGACCGCAGTAAGGTTATCACCATACAGCCTTCTCCATGAAAGGTTTGCATTAAAGCATTAGTGAAATTAATTCATCTTTCATAAGAGCTTTGAGCAGTATCTGTGATCTATGATAACAACCAATTTCTCACTATGGGGGAAAAAACATTACTCTGCCCTGATAGACTACACAAATCTGCTTTTTTAAATGGCCTAACATTATCTGCAGTGTTGCTCCCAAAGGCATCATTTCAGATTCATGCCCAGCCAAGAGGACCCATAAATCAACACAGAAAGTTTTGTTAGTTTTATATTCAGTGGGCTGTAATTATTTTGAATTGCATTATGCCTCAATCATTGTAATTACTTTTAGATCATCCTTAAGCGGCAGTAATAAAAAGAAAAGAAATCAGTCTTAAACCAATTCACACATACAAAAAAAAGTTAATGTAATGATAAAAGTCTGGCTAAAACACACAAAAGCCTGGAAATTTAGTGTGAAGACTGATATGTTGCTCATGCATCTCATTGTGGCAGAAGAGATTTTTAGAATACCCACTATTTGAAGTCTATTTATTGAAGACCATCTAATCACCAATGTGTGGGAAAGAGGAAAATGGATTAAACACAGTGATCTAGTTTCAGCTGTAAATATACAAGCTTAAGTTAGATGTAGTGTAGGCTTTTTGTGATATTTTTCCTTTTTCTGCCTTAAAATGAAAGAGAACAAGAAACGTAAAATTTAACTATATATTAAAAATATCTAGCATTACTTTCAAATTTTGCCAAGTAAACAACAAAATTTACCTGCCATATGTATGCCATACTGCAGCCTGAAATGAGTGGAAATATATGCCGAAGTGTAGCTATAGCAACCTTATTATAATATATTGTGATGTATGGAGAAACAGAGCCTAAACCCTGAAAAAAAAGTCTGATCCAGGGGTTTCTCCTTTTTCATACACCACCTCCATAACATCATTTGGACAACTCCAGGAATTGCTGACTTAGAAAAATAAAATCAGAAAATATTTTTTGTGTTTTCAGATATGTTTTAATGTAATTTAGCAGGTAGAAATAAGTAGAAGCCTGTACTGTGTGACTAGCAAGTTCTCTATAGTTAACATCAAATGTTCCAGGGATAAGGCTCTAAGAAAGTTGTAATGTATGGTTACTTTTTTCCAGAAGTTGTGGCCACAGTTTGTTAAAGTTGAAATTTTGGTGCAGTCAATTCAAGTACAATAAATACAAAACAAAACAAAACAAACAAACAAAAAATGCTCCCTCTCCCCATCATCATGGGCAATTGCAAGTGAGAGTGGAAATGCCCTCAAATTAGAGGTGTGGTGGCTTTGCAGGAGAGTGGGGGTCTTCAAGACAGAGACATGGGAGCCCCTAAGGGCAGAAGTAAGGGGGGGCGTTTCAGGTTATAAAACTCTAGTTTTGTAACTTACTAAATGTTGAGTTGGCAACAGGGTCCTTTACTCTCGAACAGGGGCTGGATAACCCCAACCCCCCTTCCCCCAAATTCCTTCAATTTCCAGGGCATGGTACGGGGACCTGAGCCCTTGTGCCCTAAAGGTGGCCCCAGCTCAGAGACCCCTGAAGGCCCTGTGGAGGACTAGCAGCCCCTGTCACAGGCCTTGACTGGTCCCACTCACCATGGCCTCCCTGAGCCCATCCCCCGGTACAACCAGGCACCTGTGGAAGGTGCAGGCCTCAAGGCTGAGCAGGAGCTGCTGCTGCTAGAGGTGGAACTGCCCTAGGCAAAGTGAGAGAGAAATGCCAGCAGGACTGAGTGCCGGCGGCAGCAGTCTGTATGGAGCCAGGGCAGAGAGTGGGGCAAGCCCCCGGGAATCCACCTCTGACCCACATGGGTCCCAGTCCCATCCTTCTCCTTGTCTGCCTCCACCAGTGGCCCTACTGGGTCATGACAAAGGAGTGGCTGGGACAGATTTGAGTAGCATTGCAATCCTGTGCACAAGGTCTCAACACCATTCATTTAAATTTTCCGTAACTATAAAAAGTTGCAGTGTGTGTTAAAAGCTGCAGTTTCCTCAACAAACCATGGGCTGTGATTTTCTTATAGCCTTATCCATTCACAATCTGCTGTTCAAAACTCTCAACAGTATGATGAAATAATTCCTTAATATGGATCAGTCTTATTTCTTTTGTCAACCAGCCACATTTCTACAGCTTATCAGTGATGGAGAAAAAGAACTAAATAAAATGCTCTGAACAGCCACCAATGCTCCCCTTCAAGTAGAGCAAAACTAAACTCCTAATGTAAGTATTTAACATTTATTTTTATTTTAAGAGGCCCAAATGAAACAAAAAATATTATCAAAAAGGCAGTTAATTCTGTTTACATTCTCAGTAAATGTATGTGTATTATAAATGAGAACATGCTTGCTAAAAATCATACATCAAAAGGGATGATCTTCATGCCATCAACCCTAATTATTTAGGCAGTGCTCCCCACAGGCATGGATGAACTAGCTAGATGCCTGCACAAATATTTACAAATATTCTGATTTCATTTTTAAATTCAGTTACTACTGAACTTAAGTAATTTGCACATTTTACCTACAAAAGTCAGTAAGAACTGACTTTGTTTATTTGTATTCTTTTGATTTTTAAAATCCATACAACAGTAAGTGCTTATTCTGTGCTCTGTGCACTCCTGTAAAATGTACTATCTCAAAACTACAATTAAGTGTCAAAGAACAGAAATGTATCCAGCAATTTTATTGAGGTTCGCATGTGGTACCCAAAAAAACCCCAGTGCCCTTAGCTTGACTTTGTAGGTTTTGTCCAGGACTTTAATTTCAATGTCAGGTATGTTACAGTCCTTATTTTGGGAAGAAAATACCACCATGAAGATCACAAAACCAGTGCCAAATAGTAATAATAAATAACTTTTTTTTAAAGGAAGTAAAATATATTCATGTATCCTTGAAAGTTACTTGCTGTTCTTGCAAATGCAACAGGCACTATTAAAAATTCAACATATACCTCCCCTAGTACCTGCAGTAACCATGGTATCTTCCTACACAGAATAAAAGATGCTATTACCACACCACTGTGGTAAAGCAGATATGGTTTTAAATGGTACCCAGTTGTACTTACTTATGTCCTATCCCACTTAAGGAGGAAAACCTACTTGCCTAGAATGGATTCATAATCTGGACTCTGCCTGTTCTGTGAACTGTAATGTACTACTAAATATTTTCAGCATGTTTGCACCCCTCACCAACAACATTTTAAAAAAAATACATAAAATGAAAAAGATACACAAAGGAAAGTTTGTTTGGATCTCCTATAAATAATAAATTCTTTACAACGTGTTACTGTTTAAACATAGAACTCCAGTTGAGTTTGATAAATATACTTAAAGGCTTACAAAAATGTATATTATAGGTTCTATGAAATGGAGACATAAACAAACTAGAGGCTTATGACTTGATGCTAATTGAGTTCATACCACTTTAAGTCAGGAGTAACACCAGTGGAATCATCAGTGCAAGAGAAACTAGAACTGGACCCTTACACTTTGGAATGCTCCATTGGACTGTACATACCTCAGGGAAATAATCCTGTGGAAACTTCTCTTTTTCCAGCATAGGTGTGCTTTCTAATGTATCTGAGTAGATTTCTTTGCCAGTAACCTTTTTATACTTCTTGGCTAGGAAGAGATATAAAAACACACTTAACATATGTACCTATATCATTGCAACCAGCTTTTAGCATTCATCAGAAAAGCAGCAGAATCTATAGGATAGAGGCAGAGTTGGTCTGGTCAATTAGTATGTAAAAATCAGAGCTGTTTTTTTATGGTAGGAAGAGGCAAAGTTGGACCACAAGTTATACCATCTCTTGCTTATTTTGCATATTGCACTGGGTTGCAGGCAGTGTGAATTTTTAACTATTCGGGTATTATTTGTTGTATTACCATAGCATCTAGGAGCCCTACTCATGGCCCAAGACCCCATTCAACCTTGGACAGAAAATCTTGATGAAATCTGGGTCTGAGATGTTTGGTCTGGTCTCTAATAAACATCCAGAAACCTACACTGAATAGTAACAAACAGATCAAAAACAGATATAAATAAATTTATTAAAAATAAATTGAAGGGTAAATGATGCTATTTAAAATACTGTAATTGTATAGTTTATCATTTACTTTATTTACATTTTCAAATATATGCCTGTTCTTTACACTAGGCACAGACATAATATAAAAATTACACATTTTACAAAACAAGCCAATATCCAATTACCTACTGTCTCAACCTTTAAAGTCAGCAGTACTACCAATTATTACCTCCTTAACTCCCTTAGGCCTTGTCTACAATACAGGGGTAAGTCGCCCTAAGTTACTCAACTCGAGCTTTATTATTCACATAGCTTAGGTCAACTTACTGCAGTGTCTACACTGCGCTGCATTGACGGGAAACGCTGTCCCGTCGACTTACCTTACTTTTCTTGTTCCAGTTGAGTACTGGAGTCGATGGGAGAGCGATCTGTGATTGATTTAGTGGGTCTTCACTAGACCCGCTAAATCAACCCCTGGTGCATTGATCGCAGCAGCATCGATCCCCAGTAAGTGTAGATATTCCCTTAGACTGTATGGAGCAGAATTGTAATTGGCCAATACTACCCTCTGGAAACTCTCAGAAACGAGCCAAGCTACTCTTCCAAGGTTCGCAGGTGTCAATAAAATCTCATGGTCGGTGGTACAAAAAGGGATCTAAATAATCAGCATATATGTGTAGATTGCTAGGAGGAAGTCATCAGCTGACACAATCAGTGCAGCTTCTGTATCACACTTCAGGGCCAAAACCTAACCTACCAAAGAGAGTAGAGGACTCCATATATTGCCGGAATTGCCTTATCACAACTTTCTCAAACTTCTCCCAAAAAAGGAATATTCAAGATAGGGCAATATTGGATAGTTTTTTTGGTGTCAACATATGATACTTTGAGTAAGGAGCAAACACGTGGTTCTTGAAGACAAACTGACATTGTGGCCTCCCTAAGGCACTTTAGAGGGAGTTCAAAGAAAAGTGCTAAGAATTATTAGGGACATGGAAAAGATCTTCTATGAAAAGAGATTGTAAACTTTGGGATGATTTAACTCTAGAGGGAGACTTAACAGTATACAAAATATTATGGGTACAGAAAAAGCAGATTGGGAACTTTGACTCTCCCTATTTCCTCATACAGGCACAAGGAGACATTCAATGAAATTAAAAGGCAGCAGCTTCAGAACTGATAAAATTAGGTATTCTTTCCACACAGCACACCATAAGACTGTGCAACTCATTACCACAAAATGACAGAATTTAGGAAGATTTAAAAGAAATTAGACATTGAAATGGATAACAAGAATATCCACAATTACAACAAACATAAATCCCCATGCTTCAAGCCTTAAAACAGGGATAGGCAACCTACGGCACACGTGCCAAAGGTGGCACATGAGCTGATTTTCAGTGGCACTCACACTGCCCGGCTCCTGGCCACTGGTCTGGGGGGGCTCTGCATTTTAATTTAATTTTAAACAAAGCTTCTTAAACATTTTAAAAACCTTATTTACTTTACACAGAACAATAGATTAGTTATATATTATAGACTTACAGAAAGGGACCTTCTAAAAACATTAAAATGTATTACTGGTGCGCGAAACCTTAAATTAGAGTGAATAAATGAAGACTGCACATCACTTCTGAAAGGTTGCCAACTCCTGCCTTAAACCAATCTCTATATTTTAAGGGTTAGGAGGAGACTCTCCTGGGGCACAGATTATTAGACATTGGGGTTTCTTGGACCTTGCTCTGAATCATCAGATAGGTGCCATTGTTGGAGAGAGGTTACTAGACCAGATGGATCACAGGTGTCATGCAGAATGGTAGTTCCTATATCCCTAGGTAGAAAATGATAATGAACTCTGGTAATATCTCCATGCCAAAAGGATCAAGGTCTAAATCACAGGTTGTAACTTGCACCTCCCTCTAGAACATCAGCAAATCATAGTGTCTGTAACTAAAGGAGAAAAGACTCTTCAGTTATTCCCTTTCTCCTCTCACATGACAAAACTCTGTTAACAGAGACAAACAACTCAGTCCAAACTTGAATGGTCTCCTTTGCAAAATAACAAATTCCTCAGTGTAATAAACAATCTATTCTATTACTGGATGGAAACACCTCAGATTAGCCCAGCCAGGTTGTTCAACAACAAACAATTCAGCTGATCAGATTTAGCAGAATAAAGAGTATGGGAATGCTGCAATGCCCCACTGACATAGGTGGGCTACTACTGCTGAAAGGACCTTTGTAAAGACTCTCGAGGCTATGCAGAGCCCAAAAGGGAGGACTCAGTATTGCTAATATCTGACCCTATTACAAAATGTAGGAAATGCTTGTGGAATGGGTGGTTAGCTACATGAAAGTAAGTGTCCTGGAGGTTGAGGGCAACAAACCAGTATGCAGATCTAGGCATGGAATTATGGGGCTAGCGTCACCATCCTGATATGCTGTGAAAGGACACAGGTATTCAGTTTTCTGAGATCGGGGATTAGTATCCACCCTCTTGGGGACTAGAAAATTGTTGTAATAGAACCATCTTCTGACAAACTTGGGGAGAGGCGGAACCGGCTCAATTGCCCCAAGAGCAGGAGAGATTGGATCTCCTGCTTAATGATTTCTTCATGAGAGAAATCCTTGAAGAGAGATGGGGAAAGAGGGGATAGAGCGGAAGTGGATGGAAAATCCCATGTTGACCACCTCCAGTATCCACTTGTCTCAGGTGATATGCTTCTAGGCAGGTAGGGAGTGGGACAATCTGTCTCCAAAAAAGGGTGGTGGGAGGGTGGGGGGGGAATAGTAGAACTTTACAGTAGAGAGTCTGGGGAAATATGTTGCTCTATGTCCTTGATCAACTGTCAAAACTCTCTCTTAGAAGGAGATGCAGATTAAGTGGCTGCAGAGTGGGTAATCCCCTTTGTGAGGTTTGGATCTCCCCCTCCAAGGCTCCAAAGGTCTAGGAAAAGCCTGTGTGGTGGTACTGGAACAGTCTGGAAAACTATGCAGTTTGAGATCTGCTAAAATGTCTTTTTGTTAGACACATAAATTCCCGGAGACTGTGACACTGCCGTTGAATCTTTAAGAGTATGGAGCAAAAATTCTGTGCCATATTGAAGAGCTTAGGCCCTTCAAACTGATGGTCTTCAACAGTACTCTGCTCCTCTCTCAGGAGTCCAGAAGACTGGAGCTAAGATAGGGTTGCCAGGTGTCTGTTTTTTTAACCAGAATGCCCAGTTGAAAAGGGACCCTGGTGGCTCAGGTCGGCACCGCCGACTGGGCTGTTAAAAGTCCATTCAGTGGTGCAGCAGGAGTCCAGGGCTAAGGCAGGTTCCCTGCCTGCCCTAGCTCTGCGTGGCTCCCAGAAGCAGTCGCCAAGTCCCTGCAGCTCCTAGACACATGGATGGCCAGGGAGGCCAGGAACTGCAACCAATGGGAGCTGCGGGGGCAGCGCCTGTGGGCGCAAGGGTAGCACACAGAGCCTCCTTGGCCACCCATGCATCTAGGGGCTGCAGGGATCTGGCGGCCGCTTCCTGGGAGCTGTGGTAAGTGCTGCTGGGACCCCGCACCCCAACCCCCTGCCCCAGACCAGAGTCCCCTCCCGCATCCAAACTCCCTCCCGGGCCCCCCCCCAGCCCCTCAACCCCCTGTCCCAGCCTGGAGCCCCCCTCCTGCACCCCAAACCCCTCATCCCCAGCCACACTCTAGAGGACGCACCCCCAGCTGGAGACCACATCCCCTCCCACTCTCCAAACTCCTTGGCTGCAGCCTGGAGCCCCCTCGTGCACCCTGAGGAAAGTGAAAAACCTCCAGGGCCTCTGCCAATCTGCCCTGGAGGAAAATTCCTTCCCGACCCCAAATATGGCGATCAGTTGAACCCTGAGCATGTGGGCAAGACTCACCAGTCAGCACCCAGGAAAGAATTCTCTGTAGTAACTCAGATCCCACCCCATCTAACTTCCCATCACAGACCACTAGGCATATTTACCTGCTAATAATCAAAGATCAATTAATTGCCAAAATTAGGCTATCCTATCATACCATCCCCTCCATAAACTTATCAAGCTTAGTCTTGAAGCCAGATATGTCTTTTGCCCCCACTACTCCCCTTGGAAGGCTGTTCCAGAACTTCACTCCTCTCTAATGGTTAGAAACCTTCATCGAATTTCAAGTCTAAACTTCCTAGTACCCAGTTTATATCCATTTGTTCTTGTGTCCACATTGGTATTAAGCTTAAATAATTCCTCTCCCTCCTTGATATTTATCCCTCTGATACATTTATAAAGAGCAATCATATCCCCCCCCCCATGGCCTTCTTTTGGTTAGGCTAAACAAGCCAAGCTCTTTGAGCCTCCTTTCATAAGACAGGTTTTCCATTCCTCGGATCATGCTAGTAGCCCTTCTCTGTACCTGTTCCAGTTTGAATTCATCCTTCTTAAACATGGGAGACCAGAACTGCACACAATATTCCAGATGAGGTCTCACCAGTGCCTTGTATAACGGTACTAACACCTCCTTACCTTTACTGGAAATACCTCGCCTGATGCATCCCAAGACTGCATTAGCTTTTTTAACGGCTATATCACATTGGCAGCTCATAGTCATCCTGTGATCAACAAATACTCCAAGGTCCTTCTCCTCCTCTGTTACTTCCAACTGATGCACCCCCCAATTTATAACCAAAATTCTTGTTATTAATCCCTAAATGCATGACCTTGCACTTTTCACTATTAAATTTCATCCTATTACTATTACTCCAGTTTACAAGGACATCCAGATCTTCCTGTATGATATCCCGGTCCTTCTCTGTGTTAGCAATACCTCCCAGCTTGTGTCATCCGCAAAATTTATTAGCACATTCCCGCTTTTTGTGCCAAGGTCAGTAATAAAAAGGTTAAATAAGATTGGTCCCAAAACCGATCCCGAGGAACTCCACTAGTAACCTCCTTCCAGCCTGACAGGTCACCTTTCAGTATGACCCGTTGTAGTCTCCCCTTTAACCAGTTCCTTATCCACCTTTCAATTTTCATATTGATCCCCATCTTTTCCAATTTAATTAATAATTCCCCATGTGGAATGGTATCAAATGCCTTACTGAAATCGAGGTAAATTAGATCCACTGCATTTCCTTTGTCTAAAAAATCTGTTACCTTCTCAAAGAAGGAGGAGATCAGGTTGGTTTGGCACGATCTACCTTTTGTAAAACTATGTTGTATTTTGTACCAATTACCATTGACCTCAATGTCCTTAACTACTTTCGCCTTCAAATTTTTTTCCAAGACCCTGCATACTACTGATGTGAAACTAACAAGCCTATAGTTACTAGGATCACTTTTCCCCCCCTTTCTTAAAAATAGGAACTATGTTAGCAATTCTCCAGTCGTACAGTACAACCCCTGAGTTTACTGATTCATTAAAAATTCTTGACAATGGGCTTGAATTTCATGTGCCAGTTCCTTTAATATTTTTGGATGAAGATTATCTAGGCCCTCCGATTTTGTCCCATTAAGCAGTTCGAGTTTGGCTTCTACCTCAGATGTGGTAATATCTACCTCCATATCCTCATTCCCATTTGTCATCCTACCATTATCCCTAAGCTCCTCATTAGCCTCATTAAAGACTGAGGCAAAGTATTTGTTTAGATATTGGGCCATGCCTAGATTATCCTTAACCTCCACTCCATCCTCAGTGTTTAGCAGTCCCACTTCTTCTTTCTTTGTTTTCTTCTTATCTATATGGCTATAGAACCTTTTACTATTGGTTTTAATTCCCTTTGCAAGGTCCAACTCTACATGGCTTTTGGCCTTTCTCACTTTATCCCTACATGTTCTGACCTCAATTAGGTAGCTTTTCTTGCTAATCCCTCCCATCTTCCACTCCTTGTAGGCTTTCTGCTTTTTCTTAATCACCTCTCTGAGATGCTTGCTCATCCAGCTTGGTCTACAACTCCTGCCTATAATTTTTTTCCCCCTTCTTGGGATGCAGGCTTCTGATAGTTTCTGCAACTTTGACTTGAAGTAATGCCAGGCCTCCTCCACCTTTAGATCCACAAGTTCTTCAGTCCAATCCACTTCCCTAACTAATTTCCTTAATTCTTTAAAGTTAGCCCTTTTGAAATAAAAAACCCTAGTCCCAGATCTATTTTTGTTTATCCTTCCATCTAGTTTGAACTGAATTAGCTCATGATCACTCGAACCAAGGTTGTCCCCTACAACCATTTCTTTTATGAGATCCTCACTACTCACCAAAACCAAATCTAAAATATCATGACTACTATTCCACCATGTTTCTGTTATCCCTATAATATCCGGTTTCACTTCCTGCACCAGTAGCTCTAGTTCCTCCATTTTGTTACCTAGGCTGCTTGCATTAGTGTACAAACATCTTAATTTTTGCTGTTTGGCTTCACTGACATTCTTTACCCGATTAGGCACAGACATTTTACCACCAGTATCACCTATTAGACTAGTATCTACACTACCCTTCCTCCTTATGTCCATTCTCCGACCCATGGCTGTATCCTTTCTTATTTTGTTTTCTTCCCTCAATGTTAAATTCCAGCGTGGAGATTACCTGGACATCTCCCAATCATCTCCCCCAAATTCCTAGTTTAAAGCTCTCTTAATCAGTTGTGCCAGCCTCCATCCTAGAAGTATATTTCCCTCCTTACTCAGGTGAAGTCCATCCCGAGAGAACAGTCCTCTGTCCATGAATGCTTCCCAGTGGCCATACATCCCAAAGCCCTCCTTATAGCACCACTGCCTGAGCCATCTGTTGATCGCCATAATCTTGTCACACCTTTGTTGCCCTTCTCTAGGAACAGGCAGAATCCCACTGAAGATTACCTGAGCCTTGATTTCCTTAAGCGTCTTCCCCAGCCTGGCATAGTCTCCCTTGATATGTTCCAGCGAGAATCTAGCCGTATCATTCGTTCCCACATGAAGGACAATCAGTGGATTCTTTCCCGCTCCCGTTAGGATCCTTTTCAGCCTCAGGTCCACATCCCGTATCTTAGCACCCGACAGACAGCACACACTTCTGTTCTCCGGATCAGCTCTAGTTACAGGCCTGTCTATTCTTCTCAGTAAGGAGTCCCCAATCACGTAGACCTGCCTTTTCCTGGTGACAGTGTGATTCTCCAATCTATCCCCTGTTCCCTCTGGCTGCAAGTCCTCTAGATTTCTTTTGTCTCTTGCAATCCTCCACAACCCATCCCATATCCTCCTGCGGCTCATATTTGGTGTTGTCTCCATTGACTCTTCCCCTCTTCCTATAGGACTAGCTGCTCTTCTCATCTTCCTTGCCCTCTCACCTGCAGCGACCACCTGCTGTGCCCCTTCTTCATTTTCCAACTCCGCAAACCTGTTCCTGAGCTCTATTTCTCCTTCACTGGCCCATCTTTTCCTCTGCCTGGTTCTCTTAGTCACAGGCTTCCACTGTCCACTTTCCTCACCCAGCAGTCTCCCCTCAGAATTCTTTGGTCCTGCTTCCATCTGCAAGTCTGAGCTTTTCCCTTCAGCCTCCTCATGTCTTTGCTACATCATCCGCTCGAACCCCCTTCTAAACTCAACCAGAGTGTCCACCTGCATCTCCAGTCCTCGGATCTTTTCTTCCATCAGCTCTACCAGTCAGCACTTCATGCAGACAAAACTCTTTTCAGGTACCCCCTCCAGGATCATGTACATGCTGCAGCTTCCACATCCAGTCATCCTCATTGTGTCTTTCACTGCTGCCTCTGTCTCGGTCATAGCCTTCCCATCTAAAACCTGTTAGTCCAGGAAACACAAACCGAAGCAAACCACCACCACCTACAGCAAAACAAACCCCCAACAGGCACCAGAACACCAGCAGAACACCACCCACTCTCTTCACTAGCCTGTCAATTCCTCTGCCTAGGTCTCTGAGTCTCCCCTGCAAACTCCCCCTGTAAACTCCCACTGAAACTCCCCTGTTTACAGCTCTGGTTGCTGGCTCCTCTGCCACTGCAGCTGTCTATGCCACTGCCTGACTGGCTGGCTACCTTTATAGGACCCCTAAGCAGAGAAGCCCTGCCCCCTAATCAGGGCTCAGCTTCTCTCCCAGCACACTGCCCCTACCAGCCTCCACACATATAAAATACAAAAACCTTCTCCTTACGTTCTGGAAGATTAAAGTCATCAGAAGAAGAGGATGTTGGTGGCATTACTGCCTCATCTAGTGAGGAGGATTTGGCTGCTGGGTGCGAGCTTCCCTCAATCTGAAGCTTTTGCTCCTCTTGTACTTCTCTTTCTGCCTAGGGGGCACACAGCACCAGAGGATGGTCTGTTGGTGCCTGTGAATGATGCAGTACCATTGGGTGTTGGGGTTTATTTCTAGTGGAACCCTATAAAATTGTTTACCAAAGTGCCCCCATGGGTTCCAGTACGCCTACTGAGGAGGAGAGGAATAGAGGAAAGATCCTCAAGGGGCTTCTTGGGTCTCTTGAAGGTCCTCTTCAGTAAATGGACCCAGAGGGGTGTGAAGGTAGGTACCAAGACCTCAGAGTCAGAAGTATCATCCCCTGGGCTAACAAGGGAGGGTCTCAAGCACCAGTGCCGGTACTGAGAGTTGGAAGTCTGAGATTCAGGTTACAGTTGATGGAGTTGTACCAGGATGGGGGCTCTGGTAAAGTTCCTTATTAGGGGAGACTCCGGTTCATCCAAAATGAGACAGTCCTCCAGGGAAAAGGAGTGGAGTAGAGAGCTATGATAGCATCTGATCATAGCCCTGAGTCGGTGCTGGGACTGAGATCGGTATCGAGGAAGAGTTTGTGCATGTGGTACCGGAGAGGCTGATGAGGCATCTTCTCTGACCTCAGAGCTGTAGGAAGATGCTAGTACTGGAGTGCAGGAAGAAGCCCTGTGTACAGAATGGTGCAGAGAGGTGTCAAACAGTCCTGAGGTAGGAGCCACCCTGTGGCTGGAAGACTTCTCCACACACAACTTCTTATGTTGGTACTTGGTACTGATTTCAGTCGGTGCCTCAGCAGTACTCCTTAAGGGATGCAAGGTCTTCCGGGAGCAAGATTTATGGGGTGATCTATCTTTCTTCTTTGTTTCCCTTGTAGGGGGGAAAGACTTCTTTTTCTTCAAAGTCTTAGCCTCTGGAACTGCTGCTGAGGCTCCAGCTGTCACCAGGGTAGCCTGAGATCTTGAGGCGGATGTGCGGGGAGTGGCAAAGAGAACCCTGCTGGAGTTAGGGAGCATTCCATTAAGAGGAACTTCAACCTAGCCTCTCTGTCGTTTCTTGACCTACCTTTAAATCCCAAGCAGATTGTGCACTTTGACGGGATGTGGATGTCTAGAATGCCTGTTGCTCTGTGGTAAAGACCTGTGTAGCAAGTCTAGCAGGGCTTAAACTCCAGGGTCTTCGGCATAACCTGGTGTGCTGAAGTACTGAAACTAAAACTCTGAAAGGGTGGAGAGGGTGGTGGAAGCACAACTGCGTTGAAATTTAAAAAATGTGAAAATAAGAACATAACTAAATAAAAAGAGAAATTTACAATAAGTGAGAGAGGGTGGGAAGTGGTAGAACAGCGGACACCAAGCACTCCATCTCGAGCCACAGGTGGTTGAGAAGAAACTGAGTGGTGGCGGGTCTGTGCCTCCCTGTCTGGCCTCGAGTGGGAGCATGAAGAGCTGGTCTGCACAGGTGCAGGTCTGCAGACACTGCTTTACAGTCTCCAGTTGAGAGTGCACAGGTGCACACACATGCTATGATGGAAGACCCATAGGGACATATACTCCAAGAATCATCAGTAAGGATGACAGAGTAGTTCAGTTTCTGTGTCCATTAAATCTTGGCCACTCCGCTGATTACAGCCAATTACTGCCAACTGCAGGAGAGGGACACAAGGCAGAAGTCAGATAGCCACCATTAGGTGGCGTCAAGTTTTCATAACTACCAAGTTGGACTGGATTTCAAACTTGCCACCCAGAGAAGGAGGACTTTAGATATACTATTACCAAACATCCTGAGCTGTTCACTATCACTGGATGTTTGGTTAAAACCCAAACATAAAAATTAATCACTGTAAATTATCCAGATGAAGTAGTATCTATAATCATGAAGCATTTACCGTAAGCCACCAATATATCTTTGGCACATACAGAAGATTTGATTTTTTTCCTATCACTTTTAAAATCTTGCTCCCACAGGAGGACTAAATAAACATCCTGATAAATGAATGTGGCATCATTCTAAGTAGATCATGGATGGATGTACTTTCTTTCAGTGAGTTTGACAATCTCAGCAAAAAGATCCTGATGTCATTCAAGACATAGAAAACATTTTTGGCAGCATATCTAAAACACAGCCAAGAGTAATTTCTGTTCTGTGAGAACTGAAGGCTCTTGCTGAGACAACGTGAGTGAATATTAACTGGTAAACTACCATTTTGGCAGAAGGGGGTGCGTTATTATCAACCTACCCTGAGATCGAGGCCAAATGTAAACTAGTAATAGTTTGTCATTTACATGGGCATTGAGAAGCAGCCTTAGCATAAGAGGATGTGCCTTCTCATATCCTTTCAGGTGAAAAAAACAACAACAGTTATTAACCTTTCTATAACAGTTGTTTTTTGAGATACATTGCACATGTTCATTCCACTGGGGTTGTTTGTGTGCTCCAGTGCACAGCTGACAGAGGTTTTTACCCTGAGCAGTACCTGTCAGGGTGGCTTGAGCACCCTTTGCTGCCTCACGCAGGCATAAAGGGTTGAGCCACCCCAGACTGCCTTTAGTTCCTTCCTACTGGAACAACTCTGATAGAGGGGGAAGGAGGGCGAGCTGCTGAATTGACATGTATAACACATCTTGAAGAACAGTTACAGAAAAGTTTAGCCAATTTTGTTCTTGTTCGAGTGACTGCACATGTCCAGTCCACTGTGGGTGACTCACAAGCAGTTCTATTTGGAGGCAGGACCACAGTCTATTTGAACACGAACTAGAGCAGGGATAGGCAACCTATGACATGGGTGCCGAAGGCGGCATGCGAGCTGATTTTCAGTGGCACTCACACTGCCTGGGTCCTGGCCACTGGTCACCGCATTTTATTTAATTTTAAATGAAGCCTCTTAAACATTTTAAAAATCTTATTTACTTTACATACAACAATAGTTTAGTTATATATTATAGACTTATAGAAAGAGACCTTCTAAAAATGTTTAAATGTATTACTGGCACACAACCTTAAATCAGAGTAAATAAATGAAGACTCGGCACACCACTTCTGAAAGATTGCCGACCCCTGTTCTAGAGGATCACTTGTCCAAATGCAGCATCATCTCTAGATTGTTGAGAGATTATGTAGGGCAAAGCAAATGCATGACATGATGAACAGGTTGCTGCTTTGTAAATGTCTAATATTAGTACATGAGCCAGAAATGCTGCACAAGCCACTTGAGATCTAGTTGAACGACTCAATATTCTATCGGTGGCTCTGCGTTAGCTAACTGCTAACACAGGTGAACACAACTGGATATCCATGCTGAAATCCTCTGGGTGGAAACCAGACAGCCCTTCATTCTGTCTGCAAATGTGATACACAATTGAGACAATGATCTGAAAGGCTTAATTCTCTCCAGATGAAATGCTAACACTCTTCTAATATCTAGAGTGCACAGTGACTCCTTTCCCTTGCTACCATGAGGTTTTGGGAAGAAGGTCGGTAAGTAGGTTGTCTAATTGATATGAAAAGAGAAGACCATTTTCGTAAAGAACCTTAGATGGGACGAAGGTAGACTTTATCTGCATAAAAAATGGTATACGGAGGATGTGATACTAATGCCCTCAATTGCACTACTCTCCTGGTCAATATAATGGCTATTAAAAATGCCAC
This sequence comes from Mauremys mutica, assembly GCF_020497125.1. Lineage (NCBI taxonomy): Eukaryota > Metazoa > Chordata > Testudines > Geoemydidae > Mauremys > Mauremys mutica. The sequence goes on from NC_059078.1 coordinate 101,654,863, forward strand.
CTTCATTGAAATGTGTAACAGACAACAAGCTGCTAGAGGCTCAAAGGAGGGAGCTTTGATAAGACTCAATTCAGGCTCCAGGGTGGAACAGGACTCGAAATGCAGAAACATCCTGTTCAAACCCTTTAAAAATCTTATGACCAATGGGTTGGAAAAAAGGGAGCAGTTATCCACTGGAAGATGAAATGTGGAAATAGTTGCTAGGTTTACCCTAATCGAGCTAATCACTAATCCTTGATGTTTCAGATGCAAAGGTAGTCCAGCATACGCTGAACAGAAGCAAGAATAGGGTAGACCAGCTTGACCAGATGGAAAACCTTTTCCGGTTAGCCAGGGAAGTTGACCTCATTGATGGCTCTCTACTATTCAGCAGTATCTCCTGTACCTCTCTGTAGCAGAACTCCTCCGTCAATGTTAGCCATGAAGCCTCCAGGACCACAGATGGAGAGCCTTGAGGTTGGGGTGGCAGCCATGATTTTGCAAAACTAATCAGGAGTGATGTGTGTGTGATTCAGGACTAATAGTGGGAGACAGACAGATAGGTCCCAGAGCTGAGAAAACCAGCATTGACAGGACCACGCTGGGGTGGTCAGTATGAGACTGGCCTTGTCCTGTTTGTCCTTGTACAGAACTCCTGGCAGAAAAGGGATGGGGGATATTGTATAGCAGACTCTTTGACCACATCAGTAAAAAAAGCATCCATCAGTGAACCCGGGCTGTGACCTGCTCTGGAGAACTGGTGACATTTTGTGTTGTCCTTTGTTGCAAACACATCCACTTGGGGAGTTCTCCAGAGCTGGAAAATGGACCTTGCTATGTCTGGGAGAAGGGACATGTGTGGTGACTGGTAAACAACCTGCTTAGGTGGTCTGCCAGCGCACTGAGTCTCTGGGAGGTGGTCCACTTTCAGAAGTATAGAGTTGCTGAGGCAAAAGTCCCAAAGTAGGATTACTTTCCAACAGAGTAGTGGGGACTGGGCTCCTTTCTGCTTGTTTACATAAAGCATGATGGTCATATTGTCAGTCAGCACTAATAAGGTTCTTCCCCTAATGTGAGGAAGGAATGCCCTGCAAGCTAAACAGGTTGCCTGGAGCTCTCTGATGTTTATGTGCAGACTGAGATCTTGGTGAGACCTGAGACTTTGTGTCTGCAGGTGTCCCAGGTAAGCACCCCACCCCAGATCCAAGACATCTCTGACTAAGGTGAGTGAGAGTTGAGATGGGTCAAAAGGAACTCCCCTGTACACACTGGTTGAGTCTAACAACCAGTCCAGGGTAGATAAGATGCAACTTGGTATGTGTACTAACATGTCTATGTGGGGGTCTTCTTGGAGAATACACCTCTGCCACCCAGCCCTGAAGGGATCTGAGGCATGGTCTAGCATACCGGACCAGATAAGTACATGCCACCCTGTGCAGTCTTAAACAGTTCCTCACCATGGAGTGAGGATAAAGGTTTTAAGTCCAGAATGAGGCATTGTATTGCAAGAAACCTCATCTGTGGCAGCAAGGCCCTGGCTGTTGTCAAGTACCTGGACTGCTCCAATAAATTCTACTCTCTGTACTGTGCTGACTTGTCTGTTTTGATTATCAGGTGTCACTCTCGAATCTTTGAGACTGTACAGAGTCTCATTCATCTTTTCTGAAAAGAGCAACGGCCCCTCAAAGGGTAAGTCATGAACTGTTTGCACCTCTGGAGGGAAGTCAGAAGAGTGAAACCAGTATGAGCACCTCCTCGTGATGGCAGAGGCCATGCTGCATGCTGCAGAATCTGCTGCACTGAGACCTGCCTGTAGAGCTGTTTTGGTTCTTGCCCTCATTTATCAAAGTGGGGAACACTTGTCTAGGCTCATCTGGTAGCTTGTCTTTACATTTCAAAAACTGTATCCCAGAGAGTCAAATTGCAGTGTTCCAGCAAAGATTGCTGGTTCAGAGTGTGAAGCTCTAATCCACCTGTGGGATAAAGCTTTCTCCCAGACAAGTCCAGCTTCTTGTTCTCTTTACTCTTTGGGGTTGAGGGCTGGTGCCCCCATCATTCATTTTCATTGGCTGCTGCAACTCCAAGGAAGCCTGGAGGAGAAGGGTTGTACAGCTGCTCGAACCCCCAGGAGAGGACATAATCCCTTTTTCTCCACTCTTTTAGCCATCAGAGGCAGTGAAGTTGAGGTCTTCCAGAGGATCTCAGTAGGTTCTAAAATAGTCTCATTTATTGGCAGTGCTATTCTAGCTGAGGTTGCAGATATTAAAATATCCACCAGCTTGCAGGATTTTTCCCAGACCCCCTCTGAGTGGATATCAAGAGCCATAGCCATCCTCAACAGATCCTGATGGGTCTTAAGATGAGGTGGAGAAATAGGCTCCATCACAATTGCCTCACCAGGAATGAGGAGAAGGTTGCTAACGGTACCAGGGGGCTGGTGCAGTTCCTGGTCCTCTTGCAGTTGCTAACAAGAAGGACTCTGCGTGGTGCCAGGCATGGTACTGATGGGACAATGCTTGTGGTGACACTACTTGTGACACCCAGCAGATGTAGCCGGCTGAGATAGCTGAGGGGACACTCTTGATTGGGCAGGAACCCCATGGGTTCTAAAAGATCCACTGGAACAGTCCTGGCCCCCAGCTCTGTGTAGCCCAGTGATCCCTCCTGAAAGCTCCCTGCTGGTACTGGGATGGAAACAAGGGCGAGCAGGTGGCATAATCCTCCAGATAGGAACAGCTATGCTGGGATACCTGGGAACCCTGATGACAATGCGGCTTCTTGAGACCAAGGCGGTATCGTATTCATAAGTACTTGAGAAGAAAGCTCAGACTCTGAAGAAAGGAGAGCTGAGAATTGTTGTGTATTTGGTTGTCATGGTTTTTGTTGCTATGGCAACTGAGTTAGATTATTATGGGTTAGCTCAGCCGGTTTCAACCAGCTGAGTGAGCTCTCTGTATATCTGTAAATAAAATGGAGGTTTTGGTTAGCTGCCTGCTCTCTGGCCTCAAGTGATTGCTTCCTACACCGGCTGCCCCAAGGATATAACACTGGCGACGAGGGTGAGACTCGGTGCTGCTCCAGTAACAGAAGGAAGTAGAAGTTAAGGTAAAGAACAAACAAACAAAAAAAGCTGCTTGTTTGCACTGACTGTGAAAGTGAAACTAAAAATCATGGCTACTCTGACCAGGCCCCTGGAGCCTTTTGATGAGAATACAGAGCAGTGGCATGTGTATACTGAGCATTTTGAGCTTTTTGGTATTGCAAATGACATTACAGAAGCGAAGAAGGTGCCAATATTCTTAACTGTTGTAGGGGCTAAAACCTACTCTCTGCTACGCAGCTTACTACACCCTGTTAAGCCTGAGACTAAATCTTACAGTGACATTGTGGAAATCCTGGGGTCTCATTTCTCCCCAAAACCACTGGTAATTGCTGAAAGATATAGGTTCCACAAAAGAGACCAAAAGGAAGATGAAACAGTTGTACAATTTGTAGCCATTTTAAAAAAGCTAGCAGAACACTGTGAATTTAAAGAGATGTTAAATGATGCCCTGCGTGACAGGTTAGTGTGTGGCCTCTGCAGTGAAGCTATACGGAAGCACCTACTGACAGAGGCTCAGCTTACATTACAGAAGGCTGTTGATATTGCTGTCTCCATGGAACTGGCTACAAGGGAGGCACAATACATCGGTGCATCCCCTAGGGTGAAAAAAGTGTCACAAGAACTGACCCACAAAACGGTGCAGAGTCAAGAATGTTACCGCTGTGGTAAGCTGGGTCACCAGGCATCAGAATGCTGGTGTAAGGACCTGGTGTGTCGACACTGTGGCAAAAAGGGACACATTGAGTATGCCTGTAAACAAAAGAAAAAGAGGCCTGTGGTCTGGCCGACAAAAAGAGGAACCTTGCATACCCTAGAGCAGACCCAGGATGATCAAGGTGACACCTCCTCACAAGAGGAAGTGCCACTGCATGTTTTGTCTTTGGCAGCGGGCTCACATGAATACTGGGTAACCCCTTTATTGGAGGGCAAACCTATACGCATGGAACTAGACACCGGTGCAGCTGTCTCGCTGGTTCCTGAGACTGTGTATAAGGAAAAGCTACAGCATCTTCCGCTTAAGGCAACAAAAACTGTTCTGAAGACGTATACAGGTGAAGCTGTGCCCATGTTGGGCACTATTGATGTTAAGGTGGAGCTCAATGGACAGGCGGCTAAATTGCCACTGTTTGTGGTGAGAGGTGACTACCCAGCCTTAATGGGTAGGTCTTGGCTTGGGAAGATTCCACTGAACTGGGCAGAAGTGCACCGGATGACTAAAGAAGAAACCAGTCTAACCCCTATTCTAAGGAAACATGCTGCTGTTTTTGGAGATGATTTGGGAAGTATGAAGGGAATCACTGTGACATTGAACATTAAACCTGACAGTCCACCAAAATATCTGAAAGCCCGAACTGTGCCATATGCCATCAGGCCAAAAGTTGAAGCAGACCTGGAGCGCCTGGTCACCAATGGAGTCCTAATACCAGTTACCCATAGCTCATGGGCCACTCCTATCGTTCCAATCGTGAAGAAAGATGGCTCTCTCCGGATTTGCGGTGATTTTAAAGTCACTGTCAACCCAGTGTTGTGTGCAGAGCAATACCCGCTTCCCCGCATCGATGACCTCTTCGCAGGCCTGGCTGGGGGACAAAAGTTCAGTAAGATTGATCTGAGTCAAGCATATTTACAGATGCACGTCGATGAAAAGTCCCAAGAGCTGTTGACTATTGTGACTCATAAGGGGCTTTATCGATACTGTCGCCTACCCTACGGAATAACATCTGCTCCCGCCCTGTTCCAGAGGGCTATGGACCAGATCTTGTGTGGCTTGTCAGGAGTTCAGTGCTATCTGGATGATATCCTGGTCACTGGAAGAAATGAAGAGGATCACTTAAAGAATTTAGAGGCTACCCTACAAAGACTGGAAGAGTATGGCCTACGAGTTCGCAAAGACAAGTGTGAATTCTTCAAGCCCTCTGTTGAATATTTGGGACACATCATTGATTCTGCAGGTCTTCATAAGGCCCCTGCAAAAGTTAAAGCTATTGTGGAGGCTCCCCCACCTCGAAATGTAAGCCAGCTGCGCTCGTTTCTAGGACTCCTGAACTATTATGGAAAGTTCATCTCACAGTTATCCACACTGCTAAAACCACTTCATGAGCTCCTTGGGCAGAACAAGGCCTGGAAGTGGACTGAAGCCTGTGATGTTGCGTTTAACAAAGCTAAGGATGCATTGCTAAATTCTGAAGTTCTAACGCACTTTGATCCATCCTTACCACTGCAATTGGCCTGCGATGCCTCCCCTTATGGAGTGGGAGCAGTCGTGTCACATATTATGCCTTCAGGAGAAGAGAGACCTATTGCTTTTGCTTCACGCACTCTAAGCAAAGCAGAAACTAACTACGCCCAAATGAACGTGAGGCATTAGGAATTGTTTTTGGAATTCGGAAGTTTCATCAGTACCTGTTTGGGCGAAAATTTACTCTTCTCACAGACCATCGACCTCTGACATCAATTTTTGGACCCTACACAGGCATTCCCCCATTAGCTGCTAGTCGTATGCAACGTTGGGCATTGTTACTTTCAGCACACACATATGAAATCAAATATCGGAAATCCACTCTGCACGGCAATGCAGATGGCCTCTCAAGGTTGCCTTTGCCGGTCAAACACCAAGATAGTGCCCAAAAGGAAATCTTCTACTTTGAACAGGTAGAGAATACACCCATCACTGCTACTCAGATAAAGAAGGCAACTCGCGTTGACCCAGTATTGTCCCACGTTATGGACCTGGTGATGCATGGAAAATCTCGACAAACCTCTCCGGTCTCATCCGACCTTGTTCCCTACATGTCCAAGTGGACGGAGTTATCGGTCCAATCTGGTTGTTTGTTGTGGGGGAGACGTGTCATTATTCCACCACCACTGAGATCACAGATGTTAGAACAGCTACATTCCGGTCACTGTGGAATAGTGCGCATGAAGGAAATTGCACGAAGCTATTTTTGGTGGCCTGGACTGGACAGCGCTATTGAAGAGAAGGCAAAAACTTGTATGTCATGTCAGGGTGTGAGGAATGCACCCCAGTGGGCACCCCTACACCCATGGGACTGGCCTGAAAACCCGTGGCAACGTATTCACGTTGACTTTGCTGGCCCCCTTGAAGGAAGCATGTTCTTGGTGGCAATAGATGCCCATTCTAAATGGCCAGAAGTCTCTATAATGCAGTCCACTTCTGCAGAGAGTACTATCCAAAAACTACGAGGACTCTTTAGTCGTTTTGGTCTGCCAGAACAACTTGTGAGCGACAACGGACCGCAGTTCGTTTCTCAGGAGTTTCAAAATTTTATGAAGGCAAATGGGATACACCACATCACGTCAGCACCATATCATCCGTCCACCAACGGATTAGCTGAAAGATTTGTGCAGACAATGAAAAACGCTTTGAAATCAGCAAGGGGACAACACTCCATTCAAAAGCGTCTGGATACCTTTTTACTTTCCTACAGAAACACACCTCATGCTACGACCCACGCATCTCCGGCCTTTCTAATGATGGGACGACAGCTGCGCACTTGCTTTGATCTGCTGAAACCTTCTGAACCCCGACAAATTGTGCAACATCAGCAGCAATATCAAGTCATCAGACGGGCACCCAGAACAAAAGACCGAACCTTTAGCCCGGGACAGCCAGTTTTGGCTCGGAATTATACTTCCAGAGCTAAATGGGTTCCGGCCACAGTCATCACTCAAACAGGACCTGTTTCCTACACAGTCCGGACTGCAGAGAATCTTACCTGGCGGCGACATGTAGATCAGCTGTTGCCAGGTCATGCCAGTCCTCAGGACCCATCTGCAGTTGAGGAGTCTGACTTCACCTCTTCTGGTGAGGGACCGAATCACGAGTCACCTGTTTCTGACTGTTCTCCTCCATTACTGCCGGCGGCTGAGATACCCCTTTGCCCAGCACGAGCTGATACCACCTCCTCACCTGTTCGTGCTGCGGACCCTGAGCCCCTAGTGCTTTCAGGTGCAATAACACCAGACGTTCGCCGTAATCCACCTAGAGACAGAAGGCCTCCTCATCGGCTGGATCTTTAGCTAGGGCGAACCCACGGTTATGGGGCAAAATAATCCCCAGGGTTTAGCCGGGAATGGAGGCAGTCTACCCTCCTTCTCTAGTCTAGTGTGTGTTTTATTTAGGGGATGTTCTTATTGGGGGGGAGGAATATGTTGTGTATTTGGTTGTCATGGTTTTTGTTGCTATGGCAACTGAGTTAGATTATTATGGGTTAGCTCAGCTGGTTTCAACCAGCTGAGTGAGCTCTCTGTATATCTGTAAATAAAATGGAGGTTTTGGTTAGCTGCCTGCTCTCTGGCCTCAAGTGATTGCTTCCTACACCGGCTGCCCCAAGGATATAACAAGAATATCCTCTGTGGCTTTCCTCTAGATGGTACCAGCCTCACGGGTATCCAGGCAGCCAGATCCAGAGGACCTGCTCGGTGCAGAGGTGAAGGTGCCAGAGGCAGTACCCTGGGCATCAGTGCCGGGTGAGACTCGAACTATTGGTGACACTGGGACAGAGAGGTTCAACCATTCTCTCACAGCCTCAAACACCTCAGAAGTACTGGAAAGATACTCTGCAGTCCTAAGATGCAAGGAGATGCCATTGCAGTTTCTTTGGGAACCGGTCCTGAAAGGCCTCCACTGGGCTCTGGAGTCAACAAACTCTCCTGTTCAGAGGTGTGCTCTGGGGAGTGCTTCCTGTCTGAACACCCTCCCAAGTCTTTAGCAAAGCTCATTCTCTTCAAATCCCTTGATGACCCTGATACTGAGCCTGATTTCTGCTGAAAGTCCTTACAAATGCCACACTTGTCACTCACATAGGCTTCCCTTACATTCCCCTACATTAGCTAGGGTGATGTCACTATTTGGCGCAGTCTTGCTGCAAGAGGGGCAGGACTTGAAACCCGTGGAGTGTGGAATACGTCCTGTACCAGGGCCAAACTGAGTTCTGGAGCCTGCATAAACCAACCAAAAAAACCCCTTTTTCTTTTTGTCCTTACAAACTACACAGGAGTACTACATACAGTTATTGAGAAAGACTGGCAGAAGCAAGGATAGGGAGCTCCAACAACCGTCATGGGTGGTAGGAAGGAACTCAGGAGGGTCTGGAGTGGCTCAGCCCTTTATGCCTCTGCGAGGTGTGTGAGACAGCAGAGAGTGCTCAAGCTACCCTGACAAGTGCTGCTAAGGGCAACAACTCTCCGATAACTGTGTACTGGAGCACACAAACATCTACACTGGGATGGACATGTGCAATCACTCGAAGAAGAAAAAGTCTTATGGGCTACAGGCTTTATTCTGATCTCACACCAGTGTAAACCGGGAGTAACTCCACTGAAGAATTCAAAGTGATGACAGCGTTAAATTAGAGAGCGCTAGATCAGAATCAGGCCTTATGTGTCTGTCAGCAAACCCTCTTGGTGTATCAGAATATGTGTAAAATATAAGCTAATTTTTTAGGGCTCTATTCATCATAAAAAATCCAATGCCTTTTATGCTGTGGGAGGTCACATATCAGCTTTGGCTGTCAAGATTTTAATTCTAAAAGTGTTAGATTTTTCTTCCTCAGGTCACATGGCCCAGGAAAGCTGAAAAATGGAGACAACCATGTAAGCAACCAGAGGAGCTAGTGAATGGAAGCAGCAAAGGAGGGAGTTTAGCGAGGGTGTTTAGAGAGGGAGCAGATACACCTAATAAATATTCTTCAAACTTAAGCCAACCCCCCCGCCAGATGATGTCATGGTATTCTCTCACACTGAAGATTCTTTTCTGGAGCAGGGAGCCCTGTTATTAGGAAGACACAGGTAACATGAATGAGGGAGCTGATTACTAGAAATATAGATAGTTGGGTTTGTGATGACCAGGAGAATTGCCTGGTGAATTGACTGACAGATGCAAAGGTTACAGATTTCTCAAGACAACTAGACAGATGTATGTGCAGTGCTGGGGAGGACCTGGGGGTCATGGTACATGTAGGTACCAGTGACATAGGGAAAAGGTTCTGGAGGCCAAATTTAGGCTGCTAGCTAACACATTCAAGTCTAGCACCTCCATGGTAGCATTCTCTGAAATGGTTTGTTCCACACAGAGGGCCAACTGAACAGGCAGAACTGCAGGGTCTCAATGCAAAGATGAGATGATGGTGACTTGGGGAGGGATTTAGGTTTATTAGGAGCTGTGAAAGCTTTTGGGAAAGGAGGAACCTATACAGAAAGGATGGGCTCCACCTAAACCAAAATGGAACCAGATTGCCAGCTGATAAAGTACAGGCAGGAATTGAAAAGAAACAGTTGAATAAGAGTCCCATTCAACTTCATCACATGAAGGCACACAACTAAATATTAACAAATTTTATAAATGCGTGTGTACAAATGCCGGAAGTCTAAATATTACGATGGGTGAACTTGGGTGACTGGTATTACATGATGATATTGATATAGTAGGCATCACAGAAACTTGGTGGAACGATGATAATAAATGGGACACGGTAATACCAGGGTACAAAATATATAGGAATGACAGAGTAGCTCCCGCTGGCATGGGAATGGCATTATATGTGAAAGAAAGCAGAGTCAGCTACAGTAAAAATCTTAAATAATTCAAACTGTACCACAGACTCTCTATGAGTAGAAATTCCATACTTGAATAATAAGGTTATAGCAACAGGCATATACTACCAATCACCTGACCAGGATGGTGACTGTGAATGCTCAGGGAGATTAGAGAGGCTATAAAAATAGAAAACTCAATAACACCGGGGGATTTCAACTGTCCCCATATTGAGTGGGAACCTGTCACCTCAGGATGGGATGCAGAGACAAAATTTCTAGACACCATTAATGACTACTTCTTGGAGCAGCTAGTCTTGGAACCCTGGAGAGCTAATTCTTGATTTAGGCCTAAGTGGCACACAGGATCTGGTCCAAGAGGTGAATATAGCTGAACTGCACAATAATAGTGACCATAATGTAATTAAATTTAACATTCTTGAAGTAGGGAAATACTAAAGAAACCCACCGCAGTAACATTTAACTTCAAAAAGTGGAACCACACAAAAATGAGGAGTGTAGTCAAATGGAAATTAAAAGGAACAGTCACAAGAGTAAAATGTCTGAAAGCTGCATGGAACCTTTTTAAAAACACCATAAGAGAGGCTCAAACTATGTGCGTACTCCTAGTAAAAAAACAGTAAAAGGAAAAAGAAAAAGAAAAAAGCCACCATCGCTAAACCACAGAGTAAAAGAGGCAGTTAGAGACAAAAGACATCTTTTAAAAATTGGAGGTCAGATCCTACTGAGGAAAATAGAAAGGACACAAACTCTAGCAATTCAAGAGTATAAGTATAATTAGCCAGGCCAAAAAAGATTTTGAAGAATAAGCAAAGGCTCCAAAAACTAACAGCATTTTTTTTCAAGTACATCAGAAGCAGGAAGCCTGCCAAACAATCAGTGGGATCACTGAATGAAAGAGCATTCAAGGAAGATAAGGCTGTTGTGGAGAAGTTAAATGAATTCTTTGCATTGGTCCTTATTGCAGAGGATGTGAGGGAGATTCCCATACTTGAGCTTTTTTTTTTTTTTCAGGTGACAAATCAAAGGAACTGTCCCCACTCAAAGGTGCCAGTAGACAAGGTTTTGGAAGACACTGATCAATTTAACAGTAATAAGTTACCAGGACCAGATGGTATTCACCCAAGAGTTTTGAAAGAACTCAAATATGAAATTGCAGAACTACAAACTGTGGTACGTATCTGTAGCTGAGCAGTAACCCTGCTCTTGTGAAAGGGTTAAAAGCCAGCCCTTGGAGAGGGCTGGGGCTGAAAGCTGAGGAAAAAAAGGCTGATTGGGAAGGCAGCCTCAGCTGGGCTACGCTCCAATCAGGCCACACCTGGCCCTTTTATAAGGGTTCAGCCAGGAGCTAAGTCAGTCTTTCTCTAGCTCTTGAGAGAGAAGGACCAGGCTGTCTGGTAGAGACGGGTACTTCAGACAGCAGTGCTGGGGAAAGGGAGGAGGAGCTGGGGAGCTCCAGCCTGGCAACTCCCCAGGCTGCAAGCCTTGATAGAGGCCTATGCAGATATGGGGGCTGGGAGGAGCAGCCCGGGGTTAGGCAGAGGCAGCTGGTCTGAACCCCACTTGCCAATGATGAGTGGCTTTTTACAGACTGCAGTTTGCCCCAATGAGCGGGGGCTAAATGATGACTGGCAGTAGCCACTGAGGCAAGGTGGGGATAGAGGGTTGGGGTTTCCTCTGGGAGGGGAGACCCAGACTGTAGGTTACTGCTGGGAGCAGATCCCAGAGGGTAAGGGGCACTGGGGTACAGGAGGGACACGGGGGCCAGAGGCAGGCGAGACACCGGCCAAGAGAGGGCGCTCCAAGCTGAACAAGAGCTAATTCCTGAGACGACCAGCAGGTGGCGCCGCACTGGTGAGTCATCGCATCACTACAGAATCCTGTTGCTTAAATCAGCCTATGTACCAGGTGACTGGAGGATAGCCAATGTACCACCTATTTTTTTTAAAAAGGTTTCATGGGAATCCTGGGAATTACAGGCCAGGAAATCTAACTTCAGTACCAGGAGAACTGGTTGAAACTATAGTAAAGAACAGAATTATCAGACCGATAGATGACCAGAATATTCTGAGGAAGAGTCAACACAGCTTTTGTAAAGGGAAATCATGCCTCACCAACCTATTAGAATCTATTGAGAGGGTCAACAAACATGTGGACAAAGTGATTCAGTGGATATAGTTAGGGCCCTACCAAATTCACGGCCATGAAAAACACGTCACGGACCATGAAATCTGGTGTTTTGTGTGCTTTTACTTTATACTATACAGATTTCATAGGGGAGACCAGCATTTCTCAAATTGGGGGTCCTGACCCAAAAGGGAGTTGCACAGGGGTCACAAGGTTATTTTAAGGGGGCATGGTATTGCCACCTTTACTTCTGTGCTGCCTTCAGAGTTTGATGGCTGAAGGTTGGTGGCTGTTGGCTGGGCGCCCAGCTCTGAAGGCAGTGCCGCACCAGCAACAGCACAGAGGTATTACCGTAGTGTGGTAATACCATACTATGCCATCCTTCCTTCTACACTGCTGCTGGCAGTGGCTCTGCCTTGAGAGTTGTGCTCCAAGCCAACAGCTGTAGCTCTCCAGCTGCCCAGCTCTGAAGGCAGCGCCATCACCAGCAGCAGTGCAGAAGTAAGGATAGTAATACCGCAACCCCCCTACAATAACCTGGCAACCCCCTGTTAGGGATTTTAAGGGGTCCCACTTGCCCCAGACTGTGTCCCGCTTGCCCCAAGTTGAATTAGCTGAGCATAATTAATATTAGGCCATTATAGGTCAGCTTGATATTAAGACATAGGATAGCTGGTATGGCATAATCGAAAGGCCAACAGGAGAAAGGGGAACCAACGCCTACTGATAATTGTGAAACATGGCCTAGTGTAACAGCATATTAGCAATGGAAAATTAATCACATGTAGTTGGGAGGGGGCTTGCTGTGCAACTCTATTGGAAGCAGTTGTATTGCTATATAGGACAAAGGTTGACTTCTGCAAAACTTGTCTGTCTGTATAAGGGGGCGAGGGGGGGTGATGGGGGGTGATGGTAATGAAGAAACCAGAAAAAAGGGGAACTGAGGGAAGCTCAGCTAGAATGCTGAGCCTTATCCAATGCAACCGCAAAGGAGGGGTCTTACAGGCAGACAGACTACCAACGAAAACTGTCAAAGAACAATAACAGGAAAAACCAAATAAGGAAATCTAAGTACGTGTTAATTTGCGGTTTTAACCTTTATAAGCTTGGTAAAATTTGTAACAGGCAGAGGGAAGCTTAACCCTCTCCCTGCATGCATGCTTGTAATAATAAAGGTGCCTCAAGGCTGTGTCTGACCCAAAATCAAAGGCGTGGTTAATTTTTCCACGACACCCCCACAACTCCTTTATGGGTCTGGACCCCTACAATTACAACTCTGTGAAATTTCAGATATAAATAGAATTAAAATAGATTTAAATCATGAAATTTACTGTTTTTAAAATCCTATGACAGTGAAATTGACCAAAATTGAATTTGGTAGGGTCCTAGATACAGTGTACTTGGACTTTCAGAAAGCCTTTGACAAGGTCCCTCATCAAAGGGTCTTAAGCAAAGTAGACAGTCATGGAATAAGAAGGAAGGTCCTCTCATGGATCAGTGACTGGTTAAAAGATAGGAAACAAAAGCAGGAATAAATGGTCAGTTTTCACACTGGAGAGACATTAAACAGTGGAATCCTCCAGGAATCTGTACTGGGACCAGTACTGTTCAGCATATTTGAATGATCTGGAAAAAGGGGGTAAAAAATGAGGTGGCAAAGTTTGCAGAAGCTACAAAATTACTTAAGATAGTTAAGTCCAAAGCTGACTGCAAAGATTTACAAAGGGATCTCACTACACTGGGTGACTCTGAAATTCAGGGTCGATGAATGCAAAGTAATGCACACCAGAAAACATAATCCCAATTATAAATGCTAAATTAGCTGTTACCACTAAAGAAAGAGATCTTGGAGTCACTGTGGATAGTTATCTGAAAATATCTGCTCAATGTACAGCAGCAGTTTTCTGTTAGGAACCATTAGGAAAGAGAGAGATAAGAAGACAATAATATCATAATACCACTACAATAAACCTATGTTCCACTCACACCTTGAATACTGGTCAGAAAAGGGCAACAAAATGATTAAGGGTGTGGAAAAGCTTCTGTATGAAGAGAGACTGTTCAGCTTAGAAAAAGAGATGACTGGAGGAGGGGGGTTTATGATAGAGGTCTATAAAATCACGAATGGTGTGGAGAAAGTGAATAAAGAAGGGTTATTTACTTCTTCACTTAACACAAGAACCAGGGGTCACTCAATGAAATTAATAGACAGCAGGTTTAAAATAAACATAAGGAAGTACTTCTTCACTCAGTGCATAGTCAACCTGTGGAACTCATTGTCAGAGGATGTTTATGAGATTCAGCTAGATCACAGCCTGATGTGGTGTGGCTGGAAGGATGCAGAGAGACAGCTGATTCATGTTTGACCTGGACAAATGAAGCACTGAGCATCTAAGGGCACCTTCCCTCTAGCTGGCACAACCAGTATCTATTTACTTTTACTGGTTATCTTTCTTTTGATTTCTCCTTCCATTATAACCATTTTTTCTCTCTCACATACACACACACACACACACTCTCTCTCTCTTTCTCTCTCCCCCCCCCCCCCACTTCCTTTCAAGGCTCCATAACAGCAAATAAGCTGTCAATCAGCTGTGAATAAATCCAGACAGCCCCTCTTCCCTGGTGTAGATGTCACTTCACTCTGCCAGATGTCATTAGAGTTGGACATCTTTGATATATGACCGGAGGGAGGGAGGTTTAACTGGAACTGCGAGCTAATGCTCTAGTTCTGTACTACTGGTGCAACGAAACTGCAGGCTCTGAATCAGCTGGCAGATACAGTTCACATACTACTGATGCACAAAGCCCAATCACATAGAAAAATGAATAAATAGTTGTGACTGCTGTCATCTCACAATACAAATGTAAGTTTCATAGATTTATTCATTAACCCCTTGCCCTCAAAAATACAGTAGAACAGTCCATGGGCTAAATGTTCAGTGTGGCGATTGAGGTAGTAAGGATCACAATCCCAGGTATCATTAACAAAAGTTGTGCACCTGGCTTCCTGTGCACTATGTTGAGAATTTCTCTCACATAGCAATCCTGCTCCCAGTTCATTTGAATCAGAACACTCCACATTATTTCTCCATGTCTATTAAACTGTTCGAGGTGGGGAGAATGGCTGGAAGCACAAGCTGACCTCTCATTAAAAGTTCCTTCATCACTATTGCATTTTACAATGTTCTCTTTCAGAAATAAAATATGAAGAGGCACTGACAGAATATTTGAAAATTTCCTTGGGCATCAGAAAAGATGATGAGTAGAAGGATTTATGTTGGCTAAACCTCAAATTGCAATATCTATAGAACTGCTATTCAAATATTTCACCAAGGGAAGACCCTATACCCTCAATTACATGAACAGAGGCAATCTGTCTCTTCTGAGAACAAAATTAATGAATCTGTACAATTGAGACAATTAGTTCACTCCATAATTATCATAGCTTCAGTGATGTTTCAAATTAATGCGATGCAAGATGCAGAATTAATTTGATCCAGCTCAATGACCTAAATGCAGACAGTGCACAACTAAAAATAATGTAAATTTTAAATAAACTGTTTGCATATCTACTTTAAAGAAGCATTAGAAGTAACTTCAGCCAGGAAGTGATTACATACACTGACTTAAGTACTAGAAGTATAATATCAAATTATTAAACCTTCTGAGATTTACAAAAATTTGCAACATGAAGGCAGAGTCTATTGTTAAAAACAATGACACCCTTTCCACTGACCTATACTATTCATAAGTGGTTAAAAAAAATTTCTGCCACAACAATTTTTATAAGGCAATTACAACTGCCTGACATTTAAGGTCCTGTTCCTGCAATTGATCTGCACTGACTGAGCTCTGCAGCCATGTAGAGTTCTTCTGAAGTTAGTGGGGCTCTGTATATGGCTCCAAGGGTCCAAACACATGGATTCAGATTAAAGAAAGCCCTAGGTTTTTCCTGATATGAAAAATGATGAGAAGTCTCTGACAATTACTGACTTTTAATTTCTGTGCTTACCTTTAAAATCAAACTGGTAGATGTTTTTCAATGATTCATGAAGGAAGTAAAAGCTTCCTAGAGCCTGTAGGAAAAATAAAAAATAAATAGTAATAAGTATAGTCAGCTTTTAGTTAAAAACAAAATTGTGATACAGCTTTTCTTATATTTTTTGCATTTGAAATTAAATATCAGTAATTAAAAATACTACAATTGAAAGCATTGTACGTCTGTTAGTCTATAAGGTGCCACAGGATTCTTTGCTGCTTTTACAGATCCAGACTAACACGGCTACCCCTCTGATACTTGATACAATTGATAGATAAAACATTTTCAGTAAATCCGTGAAAAGAAATGAGTTATTTTTCTTTTAAGTTTAATAAGCAGCTATAATGAAGGACATTAGCAGTTTACCAAGGGCTGATCTAGACTACACAGTTAGGTCGAGATAGGACCACTTATGTCCACCTAATTATGTCAGTGTCTACACTACAGCCTTGCTCCCACTGATTAAGTGTCCTTCTACACAGGCATAACTACTCCATCTCCCTGAGAGGTGTAAGGCTTATGTTGGTGTAGTTAGGGCAGTGGTGGACAACCTGCGGCTCATCAGGGTAATACTGGCGGGCCAGGAGACAGTTTGTTTACACTGACCATCTGCAGACACAGCCACCCACAGCTCTCAGTGGCTGTGGTTCACTGTTCCCGGACAATGGGAGCTGCGGGAAGCTGGTGGCTCCAGCCACCCCCCGCTAGAAGCCCCAGAGGCTTCATAGCCCATTTCCAGCTGGGAGCCAGGGTGAGAAACTGGGGGGAGAAGGGGGAAAAGCCCAGGTGGCTGTGGACCCTGCTCCCAGTCAGGGAATGGGGAGCAGGATCGGGGGCAGCCCCCTGGGAGCCTGTGGGGGCAGCCAGGCTCCTGGCAGGAGGCTGCCAATGGAGCTAAGAGATCAGTCTCTTAGCTTCCCACACTACCCTTCTTAGGCTGGTGGAAGCGTTCCTGGTGAGGACGTGCATCACCACCCCAAGGAGGGTAGTGTGGACACGCAGCACCGCAGTAATTACTGCAGTGGTTGTAAATTGACCTAATATAGGTTGATTTACATTTCTAGCATAGACATACCCTACATTTGCTAAGGACACAAATAGTTAATATACTTTATAAACATCAAACAGACTTATAAAGTTGTTTTTTAAAATCACTAATTAAGTACATCACATATTTGGAAATAAACAAATTAAGTGCTCTCTTCTGGGCGGTGCTAAAAACCTTCATCTGTCATTGAAACAATCCCCATATAGTCTGCCTCATTATTCCTCTGGATTGCAGGTCCGTCAATGACTGAATCCTTGCAAGGGTCTGCCAAACAGTTTCTGCCTCATATGCAGGGCAAAACAAATGTTTTTGGAGGTAGTATGGACTGCAGGAATGATACACAGTGGAGTCCTAAAACCTAATCCTAGATTAGCCATTTGCTCACTGTGTAGTGCAGAGCAAATCACATTTCCTCTTTGTATTAATTTCCCATCTGTAGAATGGGAATGTGGCACGCAGGCCCATTGGTGCCAGATGGCAAAGGGTTCACTGTAACAGCAACTTCTAACACACCTAATAAACTCACTACACCTAGCACACCACTTTCATAGTATTTATCCATAAAGAATATCATGTGGGGTCTTAAATGAAAGCCAGCGTCACTGGTTATGAATCTAGTTGAACATCTATATACTGATACTATGTAGGCGTTACGTATATATGATGGAAATATGTTCTTACAGTTTGTATGAAGGTGTTAACAGAGGTGAAAACTGGTTTCCTGCCAGACCAGAGATGTTTCTCCATCTATCTGGTGAAATGTAAATTGAGTATTATCTCATTAACCATCACCAGTCTGAGCAAAATGAAGATGAAGGATTGTGAGATTTAACAGGAAGAGAAGAACAGGAGGGGGAAAGAAGCATTATCTGGGGGGTGCATGTCAAAGGTTTACTGGGCGATAACTGGGGGACAAAGAAAAGTGCTTGTTATTTTGCATCTAGTAGGAAAATGGACAGTGCATTTACATTAATGAAAACTGGATCACAACTTGACTGGAAGCATTGAAAAAGGTTGTGGGTGAAATAAGACTGCTCTAGACAGGAGGTTGGCCTGTTAAGTTTAGTCTCTAGAAAGTGTGTACCGATTTTCTTTTATATGTAACCCTTCTGTTTCCATTATCTTTACTCACTATCTCTAGAATCTTGATCTTTGGTAATAAACTGATAAATCTTTCACTATAAATCTATCTATAAATATATCTGAGTGCTGTGGTATTGTACAACCAGCTAATCCTGAGTCGACTCATTCAAGCTGGTGAGTACACTGTTCCCTTGGGGACAACATCTGGTATTACTGTGAGTGTTCAGGAGACGAGGGGCTAAACACTACAGTGGAATGCTTCAAAGGGGCTCCCTCAGGGACTGAGGTGCACCTATTCTTCACCTTCAAGAGAAAATAAGGACTGGCATAGCCCAGAGGAGATTGTTTGGGTGGCTCACAGCCTGGCGGTATCAGGGACTGGGCACCCAGTTAAGCACAGGCAAGTGTCCTTCTTGCTGGGGGCGGGGGGAGGGAACAAAGTGACTCAGTCCTGGGTACCCCAGGAACTGTCAAGGGTTAATAATTATGTATCTCACAGGAGTGTTGTAAAGATTAGTTTGTGCTTGTACAGCTCTTTTCTATTATTAAATGTTTTGGTAATAACAACCATGGTATACAGGTGATTGCATGCTATTCCATGCTAATATTTACAGTAACATTGTCATTTGCATAAAGATCACACTTAATTGTATTTGTTTAAAGTATATATAGATTACTAAAACAGTAAAATGCAGTGCCAGTATGACAGCTATTTCTAGGGGCCATTAACTATATCAACTGTCTGAGACTATTACTAAGGATAATATCACCCATAACATAATTCAGCTTCCCATAAATCTTTGGCTGCCAGTGCTATAATTTGAGGAGCACTGAAAGCTAACGTCTCAGTTATCAAATCCTTCTGCTACTTACAAACTAGTAAAAGTTGTGCCCCACACTCCAAAGAGTATTTTGCCAGACATAATACACAAGTAATGTCAGTCCCAGTGATCTTAGACTTTGTGTAACTGGAACAAAACTTGGTCATCTTTTTAGAAGCAAGATAGGTAAGCTGATCTGGCTCAGGCAAAATTCTACTAATCTGCTGCTGGAACTAACTTCAGAATTTTGTTTCAAAACAGGAAGTTTGCATAGGGAATGAAATCTGTTGGTTGTGAAAAGCTTCTCTTCATCAACATGCAGGAAGTCTCCTAGCTATTTAAAGAGATTGATGTATGAGGTACCAGTAAAAGAAGGCTGAATAACTCAAGCAAACACTGCGAGAAGAAAGTTAATTCTCCAGATAGGTTTGCTTTGCCATACTCAAAATTCTGTGTTTCTAATCCTGGCCTAGTTTTATAATCTATCCTCTTAAGAGCTTTTTTGTTTTTAATTACCATTATATACATATCATTGTGCCAAAAAATATTCTCTAGGGCTGGGATTTTCAAAGGAGACTAAGGGAGTTAAGTGTCCAAATCACACTGAAATTCACTGGGAGCTGCATGTCTACCTTCCCTTGGCTCTTTTGAAACATTACAGGCTAAATCAATTACTGAACTCTCATGCTCTAACAGTCACAATAAGAAGTCCATGATTCAGCTAAGCACAAACATACCAGTATTCCCATTCCTTTTAAGCAAAGCAAAACATTTAAGGGCATGCTCAAATCCATCCCTATCCTGCAAGGCACTTAGGCCATGGATTAAGGAAAGCATCCTTATTCACAACAGCACTTACGGTAAGTACATGCTTTACTTTAAGCATGTCCATAAGAGTGTGGGGTCTCAATTCAGGAAAGCACGTTAATGCTTAATTATGGGACTTAATTGTGTGCTTAAGTGCTGTCCTGAATAGAGATTGGGACAGAAGGTCCATGTTCATAGTTCATGACAAAAGGAAAACTGACAAGACTGTTGAGGGTAAGGGGGTTTCCAAGAGGCCTCACCAAAACTGGCTAAACCAAGCCTAGGCAGTCTGTAAAAGGCAGAATTTGAGCTCGGGCATTAAGAATTTGATTACTGGTTATTAATCATCATTAATGAGGCTTTGTACCCTCAATGGTCCATCTTCTAGAGAAAACATTAAGGATACGCATATAGTTGCATATTTATAGGTAGCAGAGGCAGCAACAAGTACTGTTAAAGCTTCCCATGACTTTCTGTTATAAGAACATACATGTTCTCCATTTTCTGAGGCCCCAACTTTAGACATCTTGGGTCTGAGTTGCAGAACTGCTGAGCACTCAGAACTGCAATTGAGATAATGGAAGTGCTGCTCTGAGCATATAAAGTGAAATATATAGAATGGGGATCGTAATACCACCTCTCCTAACAGGACGTTGTCAGGACAAATTCATTGTTTGTAAAGAATAAAGGATAAATAGAAAAAATAAATTCAATAGTGAACCCATTCAAGTGAGCAATGGATGAAGCAGCGGTCCATGGAAATAACATTTGCTCATGTAATTAAAGACTATCATAATGCATGCGCAGGGGAGCTGAATTAAGATGCAATCATAACTCTGGCATTTTCTAACTTCTGAGTGCCTGGATTTGTAACGTGTGTGTGTGTAACCAACATTGTCCCCATTTAAGTCAATAATAGTTTTAGCCATTGACTTTACTGGGGCCAGAATTTAACCCAAAGTGGAGTTTTTTTATTTTTTTTAAACCTTTTCCCATTTCTATAATTTGTCTTCTAGTTAGTGATTGGGGGTTGAAGACATGTTAGCAGTCCATGAAATATCAAGAAAAGAGATAAATCTGCTTTTATATTTTGTTATAAAATCTATTAATTCTATTCTCTCTCTCCCCTCCCCCAACAATGTTCAGGAGTTCCTTGATGAGTTTTTAAATTTCTTGGTTAAGTTAAATAGAAGCAGTTGAACAGAAAAAAACCAAGAATCCTTGCCATTACACGAAGTCTTAATGACAAGTTTAAGAGAACCAAACAAATAGGATGATTTAGTTTTATTTTGTCTTTTTACTTCTCTACTGACTGAGATACCTTCCTGGCAGAGTAGTGTTTTGGCTCAGTGATTGCTGCATTATTTATGAGAAGCTGCACATTTAGAGATTAAACATTTGCTGATTTGTCAAAAGCACAAACATGAGGTCCTGCCCATCTCCTTGACATATTAGTTCATCCAACGGAAAACACTGTCACACATTTAATTGATGAGTACACTTCCTTGTGACCCAGGCAACCTGCTCCAGGGTTGGGTTTTTTTTAATGGAGGTGGCAAATAAGAAAAAGCAGGAGACATTCTTGTACAGGACTCAAGGTTAACTATTCTGCAACAAGGACAGATTGCCAGAAAAAAACATTCTGATACAAGATAATAGAAAAAAGAAAAAGAAAAAAAGGCTGACACCTGCTATTTAATTTCTTAACTTAATGGAATTATATTAGCAATTAATAAAAAGGAGATGCTACCTCATGGCTAACCTTTGATTATATTCTGGCCTTTGGCTTTTTAAAAACCCAGGAAATTATTCTTAAACAGTAATATGCTTATTGAGTTTGTTTGTTTGTATAGAAGGGTTTATCTTACCTCCCTCATTTGTGTAGATAAAATCCCTACCCAGAATCACATGAAACCATTCTAACTGTACTTGGAGCACAGCAAAATCAGACATGAAAATCTCTTTGCTAATCTTAATTAAAAATAAATAATGTAAAATAAAAAGCAGTGCTGCTTTTAAGGAATGGCATCAAACAAAGATCACCACTCAAAACATTCATTTTCAGAATAATTTTTGTAAAATTAAGTTAATGTGAGGTTGGCTGAAAATGGGGACATAGTTGACATTAGTTTGCAACTATATCTCAAAACCGTGGGCCAGACTCTGATATCCGTACTCACAAGTAATCTCATTTGGACTAGGGTACTACTCGTGTGAGTAGGGGGTCTCATAATCTTGCCCTTTATTATTTAATTTTATTATATGGTGCCAAATTGTGATACATTTAAAATGCCAACCGCCTGCATCAACGGGTGGGAGAAATTGATGGGGCTGGCAGTGAAAGGGGGACAGTCCCAATAGCAAGGGAGGGAGGCACTTGCCAAAGGACATCTAGGGGCCTGTCCTCATCAGACTAAAATTTTAAAAGCAAGTGAAAATTTCAGCCTACATTACAGAACTGTGAACCCTTACTGTCCCATCGCTTGTGACAGTTAAAACTAGACATTAGTAAATATACTAGGGAGGACTGAAATGACAAGATAGTTCCTTTCTATTACAGATGCCATGATTCTATTAAAAAGAATTGCTATTCACAGGGCTGGTCTACTCTGGGGGGGAGTATCGATCTAAGATACGCAACTTCAGCTACGTGAATAGCGTAGCTGAAGTCAAAGTATCTTAGATCGATTTACCTCGGGTCCTCACGGCACGGGATCGACGTCCGCGGCTCCCCGTGTCGACTCCGCTACTGCCGCTTGCTCCGGTGGAGTTCCAGAGTCGACAGGAGCGCGTTTGGGGATCGATATATCGCGTCTAGATGAGACGCGATATATCGATCCCCAAAAAATCAATCGCTACCCGCCGATACAGCGGGTAGTCTGGACGTACCCACACTCAGGCTACAAGTTTACTTTCTGAAGGTGCTGACTTGTTTCATGCATTGCTCCACTTTTACAGCTTTAATCTTATTCTCTTTAAAGGATTTTATAGCTGATATGTAGAATTATATAGCATATAATTTGGTTTGATAATCAATGTTCGTAGCATTAGTAGACTTTCAGCTGACAGTGTGCATAAAGGATCACTGGTAACTATTAAATAATACCTTACAGGTTCTCTGTCAGGTTCTGATGCTGCCAACACTAAAAGATGTGTTTTGAGTTGGGATATAGTACAATATACACAAGTATATTAATTCTGAACATACCACTCACTAGAGGTAAATGTTAATGGAATGGAAATTATGGTTATCACTGCCTTCCGTATTCAAACAGACTTAATCAGGTTTATGTATAGAAGTGGAAATAAATAAAAACGATGGAGTGTAGATATGCTATCCACTGCTCTGATTCTAGGGCAATGTAAATGCAAAAAAGGAAACATTTTCCAAGGCCTAAATCATGGATACATCCTTTCCTAGATCAGGTCATGTTGATTCCACTAGAGTACATCAACAGCAGTTACACATACAAATTAAAACTTCAGTACTCTGGTTTATTAAGCTGTTTAAGGAACTTATTCACACACTCTGCTCAGCACCATTTTAAGAGGCCCAACTAATTGTTGTTCAGCAGTAATATTTACAGAACATTAAGCACTTCATAGAGAAACTGCATAGCAAATAGAGATTACAAAGGCACTCACATTTTTAGGCCCCAAACATAACTCACCTTTTGCAACTGGAAGCTATAGTAGGAAACACATTTCTTATTCTAAATTGGTGGCTATTTAATTGATCATTCTAGCACAGTGTATCTCAAAATTTTATACTGGTGACCCCTTTCACATAGCAAGTCTCTTGAGTGCAACCTCCCTTATGAATTAGAAACACTTTTTAATATATTTAACACCATTATAAATGCTCGAGCAAAGCGGGGCTTGGGGTTGAAGCTGACAGCTCGTGACCCCCCACATAATAACCTCATGACCCCCTGAGGGGTTCCAACCCCCAGTTTGAGAACCCCTGTTCTAGCAGTTAATAAAACTAAAATAAAACACAGCTCACAGTGGAGTGTAGATTCTACAAAAACAGTGCACAAACACGTTAACTAAGTAAATTGTAAGAAGCAGTCAAATAAGTGTAGTTACATACTAAATATCTTTAAAGAAAGGTTTATTTATCACACATATTTATTGTTCAGTTTATGTAATGCACCTGCCATTTACAGCAGAATTTAGAAAGCACACTGGTCAACAATAGCCAGAAAACTAAACTCTCCCTAAAAAAATCTGCTTAGGAAAACGTCTGAGAAAATAATGGGCCCTGTTGGTAATCAAACGTGGGCTTTGTCAGACCAAAAGAGGAAGCAAATCCAGAATTGAGGGCCTTCCACTGAAAATACATTGTCCAAGTCCCCTGTTGTATAAATCTGATGACTGCCAGTTTGATCATCTCAGGTAACCTCAGATACAGACACAGCAAGATAGTTTCTTAATAGATACCCAGGACCCAAACCATTAAGGTATTCTAAATAAAACCCAAAACTTGGTATTGCACCAGGAAATGACTTGGGGGCCAGTATAGAGTCTGGGGTATATGTAATAGGTACACGACGCTCGCATCTTCAGAAACTCTGGTCTGTTTCACCAAGGGACTTTCTTCCCAGACCAGAAAATAACAGTTGGGGATGTTGAAATGCCTACAGTTATCCTTGGGGACCCAGCCTACCCCTTGATGCCATGGCTCATGAAGCCGTACACAGGCAGCCTGGACAGTAGTCAGGAGCTGTTCAACTATAGGCTGAGCAAGTGCAGAATGGTGGTAGAATGTGCATTTGGATATTTAAAAGCGTGCTGGCGCAGTTTACTGACTCAGACTTCAGCGAAACCAACATTCCCATTGTTATTACCGCTTCCTGTGCGCTCCACAATATCTGTGAGAGTAAGGGGGAGATGTTTATGGCAGGGTGAGAGGTTGAGGCAAATCGCCTGGCCGATGATTATGCGCAGCCAGACACCAGGGTGGTTAGCAGAGTACAGGAGGGTGCAGTGCACATCAGAGAAGCTGTGAAAACCAGTTTCATGACTGGCCAGGCTACCGTGTGAAAGTTGTTTGTTTCTCCTTGATGAACCCTCTCGCCCCTTGGTTCACTCTACTTCCCTGTAAGCTAACCACCCTCCCCTCCCACCTTCGATCACCGCTTGCAGAGGCAATAAAGTCATTGTTGCTTCACATTCATGCATTCTTTATTAATTCATCACACAAATAGGGGGATAACTGCCAAGGTAGCCTGGGAGGGGTGGGGGAGGAGGGAAGCACCAGGTGAGGTGGGGGAGAAGGACAAGGCCACACTGCACTTTAAAACTTATTGAATGCCAGCCCTCTGTTGCTTGGGCAGTCCTCTGGGGTGGAGTGGTTAGGTGCCCAGAGGCCCCCCCCAACCGCGTTCTTGGGCATCTGGGTGAGGAGGCTATGGAACTTGAGGAGGAGGGTGGTTGGATACACAGTGCCTGTAGCGGCAGTCTGTGCTTAAGCTGCCTTTCCTGAACCTCAACCATATGCCGGAGCATATCAGTTTGTTCCTCCAGGAGCCTTAGCACTGCCTCTTGCCTTTTGTCACCAAGCTGACACCACCAATCATCTTCTGCCCGCCACCTATCCTCGCGTTCATATTGTGTTTTCCTGGACTCTGACATCGTCTGCCTCCACCCATTCTGCTGGGCTCTTTCATTGTGGGAGGACTGCATGAGCTCAGAGAACATTTAATCGTGAGTGTGGTTTTTTTTGCCTTCTGATCTTCGCTAGCCTCTGGGAAGAAGATAGTGTAAGCACTGAAACATTTGCAGCTGGTGGAGGGAAAAAAGGGGAGAGACATTTTAGAGAACAATGGGTAGACTCTTTCACGGTAAACCTTGCTGTTAATATTACATAGCACATGTGCTTTTGGTACAAGGTCGCATTTTGCCTCTTATTGAGAGTATGCCGGTTTGGTGTAAGAGATCTTTCACGCTGGGCCGGGCAACAGGAATGTCTTGCAGGCAGCCATGGTAAGACGCAGTCTTTTGGCTTCTTTAACCTTCATAACATGTGGGAATGGTTTCAAACAGCAGCGCCATTTAAAATGGGTTGGGGCTGCGGTTTTTGGGTTAACGTGCAGCACAAACCCAACTAAACCCATAACACACCCAATTCTCTGGGATGATCACTTCACCCCTCTCCTCACCGCGTGGCTAACAGCAGGGAACATTTCTGTTCAGCCACAGGCAAACAGCCCAGCAGGAACGGGCACCTCTGAATGTCCACTTAATAAAATCACCCTATTTCAACCAGGTGTCCAGGAATTATATCACTCTCCTGAGGATAACACAGAAAGATAAAGAACGGATGCTGTTTGAATGCCAGCAAACACCGGGACCATGCGCTGGCATGCTTTGTTATGCAATGATTCCAGACTACATGCTACTGGCCTGGTGTGGTAAAGTGTCCTACCATGGAGGATGGAATAAAGCTGCCCTCCCCAGAAACCTTTTGCAAAGACTTTGGGAGTACATCCAGAAGAGCTTTATGGAGATGTCCCTGGAGGATTTCCGCTCCATGCCCAGACACATTAACAGACTTTTCCAGTAGCTGTACTGGCCGCGAATGCCAGGGCAAATTAATCATTAAACACGCTTGCTTTTAAACCATGTATAATATTTACAAAGGTACATTCACCAGCGTTCCCTTCTCCGCCTGGCGAGTCCAGGAAACAGCCTTGGGTGGATTCGGGGTGTACTGACTCCAGGTCCAGGGTGAGAAACAGTTCCTGGCTGTTGGGGAAAATGGTTTCTCCGCTTCCTTGCTGTGAGCTATCTTCTTCCTCCTTATCTTCCTTGTCCCCAAAACCCGCATCCCTGTTGCGTTCTACGGAGTCAAAGCACAAGGGTGGGGTAGTGGTGGCTGCACCACCTAGAATTGCATGCAGCTCATCAGAGAAGTGGCATGTCTGGGGCTCTGACCCAGAGCAACCATTTGCCTCTCTGGTTTTTTGGTAGGCTTGCCTCCGCTCCTTAAGTTTCACGCGGCACTGCTGTGGGTCCCTGTTATATCCTCTGTCCTCCATGCCCTTTGAGATTTTTTTAAATGGTTGGGCATTTCGTCTTTTGGAACGGAGTTCTGATAGCACGGATTCGTTTCCCCATACAGCGATCAGATCCCGTACCTCCCGTTCGGTCCATGCTGGTGCTCTTTTGCGATTCTGGGACTCCATCATGGTCACTTTTGCTGATGAGATCTGCACTCACTGCAGATCGCCATGCTGGCCAAACAGGAAATGAGATTCAAAAGTTCGCAGGCCTTTTCCTGTCTACCTGACCAGTGCATCGGAGTTGAGAGCGCTGTCCAGAGCTGTCACAATGGAGCACTATGGGATAGCTCCCAGAGGCCAATACCATCGAATTGCAACCACACTACCCCAAATTCGACCCAGCAAGGTCGATTTCAGCGCTAATCCCCTCATCGGGAGAGGAGTACCGAAATCAATTGTAACAGCCCTTTAAGTTGAAAATAACGGCTTCGTCGTGTGGACGGGTTCAGGGTTAAATCGATGTAACGCTGCAAAATTCGCCCTAAACTCATAGTGTAGACCAGGGCTTAGTTCATATAGGCCATCTTACCCTTCCATGATAAATGACTTTCAGTCTCCACTAGCTGGGGCAAGATCTGAATTGATGGACTAGAGAGAAAAGGCGCTGTACCAACCCCATGAGTCATCCAGCCCCTTCCTTAAATATATATACACATTACAGTTTTACACACCATGCCCATAGAGATATTATGGCGTCATTGCTAGTGGTTCAGAATTCCATCCAAAGCAGGGATTAAATCTCTCGTCTAGGAATGAAAACAAATATTGATCATAACCAAAATTGCACAACTTACTGTCAGAGTAAAAAATTAATTTTCTGTAAAGTTATACATGAATCTAGTAAGTGGCTTACTATTTGAAAGGAGTTCAAAATGAAATTTTAAGGTTGGTGTTTATTTTTTCTGACCCTCACCCCCTACTCTAAACTTACAAATAAATGGCTTTGTTTTTAACACCTCAAACTCCAGATGCAGCTTTAAACAAAATCTCATACATAGGAAATTAGAACTACAAAATAATTAGTAAACTTTTGTGAGAGAAATGAAGCTGCCTAGAGAGAGAGGAGCTCAAAGCTCCATAAAGCAGGCTGCGTGCTCCCAAAGATCTTAGGGACATCCCAAAACAGACATCTTTGCCAGACATGCACCTAAAATGAGTGCAGGAAGAGAACCCCACTGCCATACGCTGCCTAAAGTCTGCAGCACAGGAGCTCCTCCAAGATGCATAGGTAAAGAAGAGGTGATTTGTAGGAAGAGAGGTGAAGAAAAAAGGACAGCGTTGGCTGTGTAAAAAAGGATTGTGCTCCAGGCACATGTTTTGTAAAATCCTAGACATTCTTTCAATATACCCATCATTAATTCTAGTCACAATGTCAAAGATATCATTACGGATTTCGTAAGAATTTATAAATATGGCATGTGTGTCAAAATTCAGGCTGTTATTTGAATGTGCAAGGTGATTTTTTTATGGCAATGTTGTCATTAACGAAATGTCTGCATTTCAAGGGTAACAGACTATTTACACTACCACTACTGATCATTTCCATTCTTTTTAACGCTTAAGGTTTTTACTTTTAAAGTTTTGGTAACATTTTGCAAAAGGATAATATAATTTACTACAGCAATAAACTGCAAATTAGTGTATTTTTGTGGGTGATATATACACATCTATACATACCCATAGATACACATTTGAGAGAAAATAAGGTAGTTTCATTTTTATTAATGGTGCTTTACATATTATGCTTTTATTTTGCCAATAATTTGTTGCCAAATGTCCATTTTAGTCTTTAATTAGCCATTAGGTAGTGATTCAATACAATATCATAAGTCTATTTCATGATTCCATGCCAAATAGGAGTAATTAATTCAAACTACCTAACAGTGAGACTAATAGAATACTGTAGTCTTGTTGCATTACACATTTGGCATTACAAAAGTATCACTTTTTCCATTATATAGAAATCCTAGTATAAAAATCTGCCAAACTCTACACCCATAAACGTTTTTTAAATAGGTGTTGACACAGGGCTTTTAGAAGTACGTCATTTCTATTGTATAAGTTTAACACTCAAAGGAAATACTATGTACAAAAGTTTAATTACTGTGCAGAGTAAACATTTACTGCATTA
Source organism: Mauremys mutica (assembly GCF_020497125.1). NCBI lineage: Eukaryota > Metazoa > Chordata > Testudines > Geoemydidae > Mauremys > Mauremys mutica. The sequence continues at coordinate 101,683,647 of NC_059078.1, forward strand.
CCTCAATGAATGTGATAAAGCTATTATATTATATTATGAAATTGCTTTAAATAAATTTAAAACAAATTGCCAATGATGACACAGAAACTGTAATTCATGTAGTCATAAAATCCATAATTAGCTCTAATGAATATTTAAAGTCAAAGTTCAACCCAACTTTTTCAATGTTTAACCTACTATATCAATATAGTTCAAGGAATCCATTTATCATTGAACATGACAATGTCTGAATATTAATTAGCATAGGCCACTGCTGACAGGAAGTCCTTATCTCTTACAACCCTTTTGACTATAGTGCATGTCAACAGTATGTTTGTCACGTCTGATATTATTGATTACCTGCCTGTTTTGCTAAAAACAATTAAAAATATTTTACATATTTATAAACCTGACTGTCAAGAGTGCTTATTAATTTTCCATTAGTAAAATGCAGTCTATTAGCTGCCATATTTCAGTCAGAGGAAAAGAACCAAATAAGCAATTGCAATAACTCTAGACAGGAAGACAATAATTTTACATAAATGCACTCTTATGGGATAGCAAAGAGGTTACTTTGTCTGGTTTTATTTGTGTAGCAATGAAGTTGGAGAGGCCTCAGATGGAAAATTATTACATTTAAAAGCAAAGTCAGATCCTGGATCTCTTACTTTCCTTAAGAGTTTCCTTAAGGAAGACATTTATTTATTTTTTACTGATAATGAAAAGTATAAAAGGATGTAAGTAACACTGCTATCTTTTCGTATGGAGTAAAAATCAGGGGGTTGCTCTGAGAGGACACAGTGGAGCCCTGGTTCAGTGAAACTCCATTTCTATTGCCAAATTCTGGTCCAATAAATGAATAACCACTATGTCAGTGCACATATGTAACTCTGCTTTTGCAGTAATGTGCACCTGTATTTTGGCCAGCGGCAGCCCCATGCACACTTCACTTTCACTGAGGAAGCACACAACACTCTCCAGAACAAGGTGCACTACTCCTGGCAGGTACAAAAATATTTGGTGTGGGAGGGTGTGCATAGGCGTCACTGGTTAGGGCATGTAAAACAAACAGACTGCACACCTGGCTCTGGAACACCCTCCACAGTTCCTGTTACATAGGGTGTGTATGGAAACCTTCTTATGGAACTTGCAGGAGTCAGGCTTGAGTGAAAAACTTCTGCCACACACTCCTTCTGTTGTGGTTAGGTTTTCTGGCAGGCACTAATACACATTGTTTTAAAATACTATATTAGTACTAATTATTACTGTCAATCTTTTAATTAAGTAGATGGAAAGCTCAATGAACTGCAATTCCTGTTATTGTGAACCTTCACTTAAGCTGAAGTTGTTCTGTGCAAAAAAAATAAATAAAATAAAAAAAAAAATCAAAAAAAAATCTGTGTATGATAGTCTAATTTCCATTTCAATTCAATGGAGCTACTCAGGTATTTAAAGTTAAGCACGTGCAAATATGTTTGCAGGATTGGGGCTGTACATTGTTTAGCCATGCAGCAGTTGCTTGTATTACCACCATATAATATCTATATGTATATATTTACATTAATGGAAATAAAAGCAATTCCAAACTCCTATTAGAAAAACATACAGTGTTTACTCTAAATTGCACAATAGTTGTGACAAACTACATGGAAACATCTATTCTAAATTAGTTCAATTGACTCTTACAATGTAATTCTGATACAATTTTATTTCTAAGAAGTGAACAAAAGAAAAGATGTAAGAACAGGCTGATTCTACTAAATTTGAATAGAAAATGACAAAGTAACTATGAATAATGAGCAAAATAAAAGTATATATTTGTCAACTGTGTTCATAGTCCACTTGATCCAGTATGTCTACATTAACACTCAATGTCTATTACTCATTCAAGGTGGATAAAACTGACTGGGTACACAGATCAACTCATTAAAAAATAATCTGTCACTTTTTATTTGCAAGCAAATTAGGTGTCCAGCAATTTATCATTTCCTGAATTAGACTTATCAGCCAAAGTACATATAATTAAACTGCTATTGTGCTATTTTTTGCATGAGGCCTTGTCTATCTGAAATGTAGACATTTGGAACTTAAATGGACCAAACAATTTCTAACACAGAAGTTATTTCAGATCCATACAACCCCGATATAAACTTTAGTTCATCAGTAGTTGAACAATTATACTTTTAAGGAGATGTAAAAATACAGTGGACTCCAAATATCCAGTGACAAATACAAACATTTAAAAACAGTCACATGACAAAATGCAAATGAATGGGGCCAAAAAGGTTGGCTGCTAACAACTACGGTTTACAGCACGTGTATGTTCAGAATCCCCATTGTAGACAATTTTGATAAAGAAGGAAGAGGGCTCTGTTATTTAGCACTGATTATATTACATAGGTAGTCTATTTATAGCTTCAAATTACACCAACTCACACAAAAATTACAGATACACCTCTACCCCGATGTAACGTGACCCGATATAACACGAATTCGGATATAACGTGGTAAAGCAGCAATCTGGTGGGGTGCGGCTGCGCACTCCAGTGGATCAAAGCAAGTTCAATATAACATAGTTTCACCTATAACACGGTAAGATTTTTTGGCTCTGAGGACCTCGTTATATCGAGGTAGAGGTATAGTTCATACATAACAGTTTTCATAATGTGAAATGTAAAAAAACCCCACCAAGCTATGTAAATCAGAGCCCCATCCTACCAAGAGCTATGCACTTGTTTAACATTATACATGAGTAGTCCCACTCGCTTAAATGGGACTGTTCACATGGGTAAAGTTATACTTGTGTGTAATCTGAGACAATGTGTAGGCTCAGGATTCTATTTTTTTCAACCATGAAATCTAAAAGAATGGCACACGTCATAATATGTGCCTAGTATCTGTCATAAAGGTCTGCCTACAAGGTCATATCTTATTGCATAGTTGCCAATATACAGGGGCCCTAATCATGGCCCAGGACCCCACTGAGCTACGTGCTGTACAAACACAGAACAAACACTGTCCCCAACCCAGAGATTTTATAATCTAGGTGTAAAACAAGAGACAACAAATGCATCAAGACATTTTCCCCAGGAACCATTTCTCAATAAGTTCATGGGGTGAGGCCCATATAGCCCTCAGCTAACCAGATGGTTGTGCACAGAGCTGGTGAAAAAGAGGTGAAACAACAAACCACCCAGCAACGGAAGCTAGTGCAGGATGTGGTGGCCCACTTGGTAAGTGGAGTATTTTACGTCAGGCATATTGAAGCAGTACTTCCCCAAACGACACTGGCTACCTGTATGTTTCTGGGTGAAATTTAAGGTATTGGGTTTGACCTTTAAAGCTCTACACGGCTTGTGACCTAGTGACTGCCTCTCTCATTACACCACAACACAGGCTCTGCCCCACAGGTATAAATAAATACAGGCTGCTGGCAGGGTGTTCTCTGTGAGCACCCCACAGCTTTGGCATTTGCTCCCCATATGCCTTGGTCTGAAATTGCTCCGATCTGATGACCTTCAGGGCATGTTACAAAGCTCACTGTTTCCCCCTGACAACTGAAGATGGGGGGTGAGAGTGATAATAATGGTGTAGAGTGCAGAACTGTTCATAGGCAAGAGGGATTTGAATTTTTAAATTGCTAGGCTCATGACTGCTGGATTATTATAAACTGTTCTGCTGCATTTAGGGAGTATTTTTACATTATGTCCAGTATGCTGCCTAGAGCCTATGGATACACTTTTTTAGCATTTTTATAAATCCAGATAAACAGTAAAACCAGTTGAGATCCCACCACCCACCCTCTTCACACAACTCCCCTCCTGCAGCAGGCTTCCTCTAGTCTGAAGTTTTCTTTCTGAGGGAGGGAGGAGCCCCAGTGCCCTGTGTTTACAGAGAGGACAGCAGCCTGTTAAAACACCCATGGCAACTTCAAGGGCATCTCTTCCAATTTCTGTATCAAGTCTCCTGTTTCCATTAACTGATTTTCTCTTGGTGGCAGGTTGGTGTCTCCAGAGTATGCCCCCTCGTGGACTGGGGTGGCCCTGCAGGCATCCCATCCTCATTCTTTCCTGGGTCTCCCAATAACTTTCCACAGTCCAAAGTACTTAGAAGAACATTTCCCCTGCTGAGAGCAGGGTGTGTATTTAATTTGCTGAATCTTTAGAAACAATTATTTTAGCCCAAACCCCTTCCCTTAGTCAAGGGATCCCAAAGCCCTCCTTCATGAGGGTGAACTCTGCTTCAGGCCAGCTTCTCCCAGACGGCCCCTTTAAATTGCCCTTAGCCAGTTCCACCTGGACTAGCAGCAAAGTCTTTCAAAACAAACAGACTACAAAACATAACATAACAAAATTTGTTTCATCCCAAGTATCTCTGCCGGTTGTTATCTTCCAGCCTTGTTCCATGGCTTGGACATCAGGGCTCATCACCTCAGTCCTTTTTCCCCTGGGCCCGGAGAGGCAAGGGGCCCTTCCCAAGCTAATGTCCCTCCTGGAGGAGGGAAGAGGCAGCTTATATACTGCCTTATTTCACAGACCGTGTCATGGTTGGGTGAGAGATAGGGGAGCCTTTCCCCTCCCTACATTACAAAGCTCCTGATCCCAGGTCCTTACAGAAACAGGAACTTGGGTTTTACCCAAACTCTATTACTATAAGACCACTTCCTCTCTCCCAGCATCTGCCTCTTCCATTCCCTAGACCCTCATCTGCTCTGGAACTCCAGAACCTTAAAGGATTATGACTTGGAACAAGGGTTGGCTGTCCCTGATCCCCACTACTCCTTAAAGGAGACAGACCACCCTACTATACTCCCCAATGTCCCTTCCCCCAATCTCTCTTCCCCTCTCCCTTCTGCCCCAGATTATTTCCTTCTGATTCCCTGTTCCTTCCTCCCCAAACTGATTCTTTGCCCATAGCTTTGAGACATCCCTTATTGAGCAATATTAGCTACTCGTTGTACCTTGCATTCTTCTTTTTCAGAGGAACTACCATCTGTTTCTTCTTAAGAGTGCATCTACACTAGGATTCTGCACCATTTGTTGAGGAATGGGGGAAGCTGAAGTGAAAATGGGGTAACTCTTCCACCATTGCTAGCACCAATGGAACTACATTAGTGTTAGGCAAATGGTGAGAATAGTCCTAGTATTGGCAAAGCCTAATTATAGTGTGTTTTATGATGGAAATTTTAATGGTGAGCACTGTAGCACCATAATTCTGTATTTTATGAAATCTACCTCTTCCTATGATGAATTCACATAGATACTGGTCATCAGTTCCAAGCCTCCCTTTTATTCCCACATTCTTAATTAGTTCCTATTAGTAAGAAATAGATCCAGTGGTTTTTGAATTAAAGTTTTTTTCTAGGTATCTAAGTAACCTTTCTGATGTTACCTCTGGCTATGTTTGTTACTGAACAGATGGGTAGTTGAAATCTCCCATGCAAAATACCCTGTACTTTTGACTGCATAAGGTTGGTCCTGTAATTTACAATCTTGCATATTTCAAATCCTGAGAAGTGTTATCTAATTATCCAGCGACATTTCTCCTTTATTTCTCATCTCTTCTATCCACACCCAAAGAACTTTACTGACACAATTTACCTTGTGTTGTAATTTGCTGGCAATGTAAATATCTTTGACATGTTACACTATTCCTCCACTTTCCTTTCCTTTTTATTTCACCAGCATAGTTGTGATACATCTACAACCAGGGCTTATTAAGCTATTAATTAAGAATAATATTCACTACGGATTTAGTCCAATTTTTTTGGTATTTGAATAATTCACAAATCATTTCTGATTTTTGCTCATGTATTTATTATTCATAAATAAGTATTCATGTAACACTTTCAATAAATAATTGTTCTTTATGTTGTACAGTTCATTTTCTAAGTTGCAAGGCATTAATTCAGCACACTGGATGCCTGAAGTTTTTAAATAGGAGGACAGCAAAATCTTAAATCCATCTGAAAACTGCAGCTGGTGCAGAATGCAGTGGCCAGTCTGCTAAAAAGCACCTTTTTCTCATGAGCATATTAAACAAAGATTTTTAAAGTAAGAGAGAAAGATGTTCCAGTTGTTAGGGCAGTACCCTGGCTCTTAGGAGACCTGGGTTCAAATCCTTGCTCAACCTGTGTGATGTGCCTCATTTTCCTATCTGTAAAATGGGGAATATATACTTCCCTACCTCACCGTGTGTGTGTGTGTGTGGGGGGGGGGGGGTTATGAAGATACAAACACAGATTGTGAAGTGCTTAAATATTATGGTAACAGGAGCCACATAAGTATATACGGTAAGTTAACAAACTGGTGCTTTATGATCTCCACTGGCTGTCTACTTTCTGGGTTGACCTACAAAGCCCACTCATCTAAGAGACCAACATAACATACTGCCACAGTTGTGGTCAGTGGAGACACCTGAGCTGAAACCCCAAGAAAGGGGATGCCTGGAAAGGAGCTCTCCATTAGGGCCCTGAGTCTGCAGAATGTGTTTCAACTCTTGGTCTATCACTGAATTTGTTAATCTTCAATGCATACTGTAAGGCTCATCTTTTCCTCCATCCTTGTCTGTCAGGTACATCCTTGTCCATAAAGAGATAGGAGATGGTTGAGCAGGGTGTGTGTGTGTGTGTGTGTGTGTGTGTGTGTGGTGTGTGTGGGGGGGTGAACAGAGCTTAGCTTTGGTGTAAACTCTGGTTGGGATTTTGTGTAGAGATTAATTTTTGTTATATTTATATTGTTATTGTGTTGTTTGATCTGATTTTAGGGTAATAGATGGGTCTGTTTGTTTTTCACTATAAAGATTATAGAGGGCATGCAAACCATTGCTTGGGTACTCTTATCATGAAGAACTAAAAATCTAGAGAAATTACTAAAATAAACAACAAATTTAAAATAAACATTTCTTACTTAAATATTGAGTGTCACAAAATACACTATGTAGTTTTATGCATTGTATTTTGAGTCCCACCAAATATACTATGCAGAACATGAAACCTCAATAGATTGTACAGATCTTGAGGTTCTCCAGAGAAGTGTCTTTCCCACAACCCCATTGCAAAAACTGATAATGGATTGAGCCAAAATAAAACACAATTTTTCTAAAGATGGCCTTTTCTCTCTGGATCCTACCTTGTCCATTTGTTAGCTACCCATAACCTATGTTACCAATGTGGCATTCAGCCTCATTTTAACAATTTTAATAGCAAAACCATGGGACTTTAGAAATAATATGACAATAGCAGGCATTCACTCATACATAAAGGAGGGGTTGCCAGTTTGCTAACAGTTCAAACTGCCACAAAACTAATTAATTGAGCAGTGAAATGCTGTCATGTAATATGCACAATTTGTGGCCAGAAGCAGGACAATTTGATATATATCTCCTGGATGTGGGATATTCAGTTTCAGGTATTGAACTTGACAGAAATTATTATTAAACAGGTTATATATAAACTGTTTAATAATAATTTCTGTCAAGTTCAATACTTGAAACTGAATATTCCACATGTGGATACTGAAGGTACTTTTTCCATTATATTTGTTCAGGATGACCCATCAAAACTCCCTTGTGACCCCACAAATCATATATTATGTGACCACCTAACTCATAGAATATAACAATACATTCACTACATTAAGTCAGCAAGCACTGGATACGTTATTCCAAATGGTTTTCCAATGGTATATATTTCCTAAATCTCTAATTCTTTGTTCAAACAATGAGCCATTGGCTTGTATACATGCTTGTTGATTCTGTATATACTTATAAACAATAAAACAAAATAATTTCACTGAAGAATATAGTAATTATCTAGCAATCGTTTAGACTAGGATGGATTGGAATCCCTGTTTAGGTCTACAAAAGTTCTGACAAACTTTGTGTGATTTCACCATCCTCAGTCTGTTTTTCCCCATCTGGGTATCTCAACAAGAGAACATGATGCTATATCTGAAGATCTGCACTGACTTAGGAGCATAGTCCTGGAGTCATTACAAAGGGCTGGTCTACACTACAGGGGGAAATCGATCTAAGATACGCAACTTCAGCTATGTGAATAACGTAGCTGAAGTCGAAGTATCTTAGATTGAATTACTTACCGTCCTCACGGCGCGGGATCGACGTCCGCGGCTCCCCATGTCGATTCCGCTACCGCCGTTCGGGTTGGTGGAGTTCCGGAGTCGACAGGAGCTCATTTGGGGATCGATATATCGCATCTAGATGAGACGCGATATATCAATCCCCAAGAAATCGATTGCTACCCGCCGATACGGCAGGTAGTGAAGACGTAGCCAAAGAGACCAGCCAACATCCCCCTCTCTTTGAGGAAAATTCAGCTCAAGTTTTTCTGCTGACTGCAGTTGTCAATGGGTAAATTTGCAAAAAGCACTTAAATCACATTGATTTTGATTATTTAAAGACAATTAATGAACAAAATGTGTGCTCTTGTATTAACTTGAAACATTTCTAACACCTTCCATGTATACTTTCTTTGCTATATCAAAGTAGCAAATGCAAACTCACATTCCATTTTCAAAGAGATTTTATGATTCCAGTTCTTTTTAAAGAACTGAACAAATTAATGAATGGAATTATAACTGTGCATAGAAGTATTTGATAAGGAAATGAATAATGCATCCGCCATCTATTGCAATGCAAATATCATCTATGCCTTTTGATACTAACAACATTCAGACAAGAGCGCTAACATTTTAAATTTTAATCAATTCAGTAAAATCACACGAGTTCTTCTCCTTAAAGAGATTTTACTTACAGGTAGATATAACCCATAGATTAAAACAGAATATTCAATAGCTAAGAAAGGGAAAATGTGAATACCTAACAGTTAAGAAGGAAATGTTATCTAGTGATCAGAGCAGGACTCATGGATTCTATTCTCAGCTCAATCACTAGACTTACAGTGGAATCTTGAACAAATCACTTAATCTCTCTATTATTACTTAATATTTATATTACAGTAACACCAAGAGATACCAATCAGGATAAGTGACCACACTGTGCTTAGTACTGTACAATCATACAGGAAGGTACAGTCCTATTCAATCTCCAGGGAAGTTACAAAGGTGTAACTGGAGGCAGAATTTGCAATAGGAATTTAAGGCTAAATTCAGAATTAATTTACACCCAAGCAATCTCTTAATGGCTATGACTAAGAGGGGTGCAAGTCAGCACAGAGTTTGGCCATTATTTAATCATTCTGATGATGCATGAGTCAGAACAAAATCCAGCTCTTTTTCCTGCAGTTGTATTGGCTCTTCAGTCCAGGAAGAAAAAGGAACAAATGTATTTTTGTCAGTAAATGCAGCAGACATGACACTAAGCAGACATAGGGAACAGATCTATTGAGAAAGAAAGTGCTATTTTTAAAGTCACTTGGCAGTGTAAAACCTCAAAGTGAGCCAAAAAAAGAGTGAGCAGTCATTGGTCCTTGAAAAACAAAGGGCTAAATATTTTATGAATACCTTGAACAGGTGTAACAAAGCAGAATTTATCATGCTGATACTGTTTGCTATGAAAAAAATGCAGAACTTGTATTTTTACAGAGAATCTTTACTTTTTACATTTTGTGAAAAAATAAAAACATATATTAACTAGTAACTAAATTTAACTGAAAGTACCAGTGTCACTTATTCAACGTGTGCAACCTCCCCCTCTTGTGGTTGATTTTTGAATGTGCTTTAAATTTACATAACTAAACAACAAACTGCTTTGGGCGTATAGAGGTTACTCAAAGCTGCACCATGGTTTGTGTTTTAATGCATCTCAAATTTCACTTCAGCCTCCAGGCATGAGTAATTAAAGTTATGAAAAGATGCCGAAAACTTTAAAAATCAACTCTGAAGATCATGTTGCTGAGTTTGTCAAGGGCAAATTTCACGTTGATGGTAATGTGCTGTTCTGTACTGTATGTAGCAATGCTGTAGATTACATTCAAAGGAAGACAATTGTAGAAAACACAGAAAGTGTTAAACATAAACTGAATGAAAAGAAACTAAAACAAGAGGCCATCGACAACAGTAAAGAAACAATGCAACGTGACTGGATCATTCCAGCATTTTTGTGTATCTCATTTTTTTCCCCCTGAAAATACAGAATACAGACATGGAAGTATTTGGTACGTGTATGAAATACAAATTGCAATTCTATTAATTTTATTAGAATGATTGATGGCACTGATAGGCTTCGAACTTGCTTAAAAATTGTAAATATATCAATAAAACATTGGGTTCAACTGATAGCTATTGCTATTGTGGCTGGGGAAACTAATGTTCAGCATTTCATTTTCATTACGGAAAAATGTGCATTTTTATCAGAGAATTTGGGATTTTTTTAATCATAGAAAACAAGGATCCCTGGTGATGACTCATGAGTCTGAAAGAATCAAGCTTGACTCAGATTCAGGCTGACTTTGCAGGATACAATAAACATGGAAGCACATAATGCCATTTTTTATAGTCACTTTTCAGAAGGGAAGTGCAGTTGAAGCACTTCTTGTTTCTCCCTATTCTCAAATATTTTACAAAGTGTAACCGAAGGTCACACTGCTTCGAACAACAGTAGCTTCACCTCTTATAGAAATTTGCTGCTTATGTTTATGCGTTTGAATCAATTGCCAGTTCACTGTGGGACAAACACTAGTTTCACTGTACAGGTCAAGTAAATGAACTGTACACCGGCGACGTCTGCAGAGAATCAGGGAAGCCAAAAGTCTGCCCCAGACCCTGGAATAGCAGGAGAGTTACTATGCAGCTGCGCGCTTAGCCTCTACCCTAGCTAGTTTCTCCCAGCCATAGGGTAGGGAGGTTGGCCTGTGAATCTGCATAGGTTGATATCCAGTAACCATGACCCTTAACAATGTTACATGATACACAGGTTGTAACTTCAGTGGCATTACAATACAGATGCATTTGACCAAATGAGAACTTCTATCCACTTTTGGGGGGACAAAAAATAGATTTCTTATTTTTTAAAAAAAAACTTCAAACTTATTTTGTGGGAAACTTAAGGCTGAGCCACTGTTATCATGTTCATTTGACTTTAGACAATTATAATTTAAACAACACTTGGCTTTACATCAATTTAGTATTACACAGCTCTCTTAAATAATATACTCAGGGATGGCAAATTCAATTTGATAAGACGGCATTATTGCCCATTTCATTTTGTATTATCCAGGTCAGCCCAGAATAGGAAGGGTATCATGTGGTAAAAGACTCTATTTAGCATGTCACAGTCACCGGAGGTTGTTTTGTATCTCCAAGAACCTTTGTAACTGCCTCAAAATAAGAGATGATTGATTTACAAAGTACCAAATTTCAAATTTCATATTCTAGGGCTAAACAAGAAATAATTGGACAAAGCTGTCCCCCTGTCTGACCCACCACAATCAAGCCCCTTTCAAGGTTGACTGCCTGCATGAGAAATATGTGCATAATTTCATTTTGTCTCCCGTCCAACATCCAATGTTAGAAGTTAATTAAATTGCTTGTCCATTGTATTCATCCACTTACAAAGTTAATGATATTCTGTTCCTGAATTAAAGAGAATTTTATAAAGCCTGCACTATGGAACCTGGCATGCTGTACATTGAGAAGCTGAACTCTGTCATAGCTCCTGATTGCAACTCTTCTAATTAGGAAACAAAATGAATGTTTCTGTGTCTGCCAATGCAGAGGACAAGTCATTCCAACAGTGAGGCTAAATGCTTTGTACAATAGCAACTTAATAATATCTCATGTTTGACTATAATAAATTCTGCAGGATTAATAAACCTGTTAAATTTTTAAATTACCATAACAAAGATGAACTGCAGTGTAACAAGACAGCCTTTAAAAAAAAAAGACAGTTTTGAGGGAAAGAAGTGGCTTTTTGCAAGGACATCAGACCCTGCATATATACAAATCATCAGGGTATTCTTGGTTACAATGTGGGTAATCAGAGGGTTCAAGAATTTTAAAATCATAGCAGGAGGGCAGTACATGCACTGAGATCAGCTAAGAAACTAAAATTAATAACTTTACTCAAACTTGGCTTCTCATAGCTTTGGCCTAGCTGTGTGGGTCTGACTGCAGTGCTGATAGAATTTTGGATTGTAAGATTTTTAGGGAGATCTGATTCAACAGTCATCAGTCTCAAATCAGACAATATCTGTAGAGGCAGCTTCTGGCACCCAGGAAATGTCATGGTAAATTACATTGCAACTTTACATGTGGTCAGAGGACAGAAGTGGAGGAGAGTAAAGGCTACCACATACCATCCTCCTGCTGAGAAGGTACTGAATGATGTCAGCTGGAAGCTATATCTCTAAGCAAACTATGTAGTAGAGGCTGGTGACAACTGGATAGGAATAGCTAACTGATTAGGTTGGGAAGAGGGCCACACAGTAACACACTGCTTATGCAACCTTCCTACCTGGAGGAAGCAAAGCACAGCAAAGTTGAGAATGGCAGGACTTGGAAGAGGAAAGAGTTACAAGGACTAAGCACTTTCTTTCCCTTCTAATGCCACTCTTTAGTCACCAAGCCTGCCAGTGATGGTACCTTGCTATCCTCCCCAGTGACCCACAGAAAGACACAAAAAGCCTGGCAGTGTGGCTTACTTTGCCTGCCTGTATCAGATGACATTAAAATTACGCTTCCTTTCATAAGAGTAAAAGTCAGTTTTATCAGCATTTACAACAATCATTTTTTAAAAATAAATCAGATAAATCAATCACTCTTAGAAACCAGCTTGCACTGAGTCTGACACGTGCAGCTCCTTCTGCAAACAATTTTCAATACTGTAAAAATGGCAGATGTAGAGTATTTTCAGAGTGTGTTTTATAAAAATCTATTATCACACTTTTTATTCAGTGGGATTGTATCAGTTTTTACCTAAACTAGAAACTCTAAGTACTCAATGAAAAAAAAATAGCTTAAACCTGGAATAGAAATAGACAAAAACATTTCCCAGTTGTCCATATTGAGGGTGTGTAGTGGCAGTGTCGCCTTTCTTGTGAAATTACATTCTGGAATTTTGTATTGTGCTAGTAAGGCAGCAAGGCAAAGCGTTTGTTGTTTTACCTTTTACAAAGGTAAAATTTTGAGGTACTTTTTTTTCTTTTGTGCAAGTTGATTTTAAAAAAATCTGGCTATCATTTCATGCACATTACCTATGTTGTCTTGTTCCAAAACAGACTACATTTACACTTTTAAAAGAATATTTTCACTAATACAACCTCTGTACATTGAAACTCAGTGAATACCACCACCAATAAAAAGTATTTAGTACAGCAATCACAATTGTGCTTTTAATTATGAAAATAACTTGATTAAGTTATACCCTTTGTATCTAAAAATGCAATCAATGAAATTTCATGTTAATTAAATCATGTGAGAAATTTGCATCATAATTAAAACCTCAGTACTTTCTTTGATCTTCAATCACAATTTCAATCTCATAATTTTAGTGGGAATCATATCACGTGCATTATATGTATAAATTAATTAAAATAAAATGCATTTTTAAGAGATGGCCAATAATTTAACATAAACTGTTTACAAACTACTGTCATTCATTAGGATTGTTCCTGCATACATACTGTTACTGAAAAGCTTTAATTGATTTTTAAAATTACAATAATGTGGTGTAATCACTGCCTACTTTTCCTCCTAATAACTTAGTGCGAGTGCTTGATTTTCCTTAGCATAAGGGAGGCCCCACTAGTGCTGCTGGCAATGCTGCACATTTCAAAAGAGTGGTGGTAGTTGGATGTCATTCCTCAATTCTGTTTACCAGCTAACACAATGACAGCAGCATAAGCAGATCACGCACTACACATTTTGCGCAGGTGGGCTGTAGCATGTGCTTCTTCTGAGCATTCTTTAGAGAGCACCTCTGGAAGTATTATACAAGCAAATAGTACTGCCCCCAACTAAGTGCTCCACTGGCTCTTAGAGCAATAATTTGGTGCAATTTACAAACTACAATTTTTTTTTGCTTGTTTTTAATGATTTGAAGCAGAGAAACAGATCCTTAGTACCATGTTATTGATGGTAGATCTTTCATCAAACAAAGAAATATAAACTAGAGTCTTGCAACAAGGGCCAAATATAATCTAGAGTAAACTGTACTGCTAAAATATTAAAAGTAATGTTTTGTGGAATTAGGCACTTATTTTTAAGAAAAGCAAGACAAAAGATCCTAAATTCAAATTTGATTACATGAAAGATGTCAACATATTTTTTATTATTATTTAATTTAGTATTAACCCTTATTATTATCAACTTTCTTGTTGTACCCACTAAATACTATGGATTACAATATCTTCTTCCCTATTATGCAGTTTAACTTCTATAGAATGATTTGGAACAAAACAGAAATGCATCATAAAACAATGAATAGACAAACTGCCCACTATAATATATACAAATAACCCTTAGAAAATGTCTTCACAACTGATACAGAGGAATAAAAATTAAAAATAGCAATGGGTATTGATTTTACTGTATATAAACAGACAAGATTCATTGCCCCAATTACCATTTTGCATAAAAATCTAATCCATTTTCCAAACAAACATGGGAATTAAGATATGATTTACAGACTCACTAATTACATATTTATGCTGCACATATATATACAGTATTTATATAAAGTACATTTATATTCAATCTCTTTCAAATAATATATGACAAGAGGAGAGGATAACCTACAGAATAAGTGTATATGAAATATTAAACTTGCACAGGAATTTATTCCGGTAGATAGTTACTGTATGGAAGCCATCAGCACACAAACTTAGTTGCGGATTGCTCTCACATTATGGAAACAGAGGATTAAAAGATACTATGGGTGGAGAAAAGCAAAATGAGGAAACAAAGCAGTCACTAACTATAGACTAGCTATATATCTGACTTGAGTAGACACCAGCATACTTAATGTAGAGATCAAAGTTCAAAGATGGAGAAGGGAAAAAGTATAACTGAAAATATCTATCATGAAACACTGAAAAAGCAGGATTGGAGGCTCTTTCTGCTTTTTAAAATCTAGTCTAGTTGCATCTTTCCCAATTGCTCTGCCAATTGCACTTAAATTATTTTCCTTGGTGTTAAAAGGCTTCAGTCCTGATGCATATTTGTTTTTTAATCTCTTTACCAAGATCAAGTATTATGAATTATTCTATAATTTAAGGTGTGATGTAGGCTTTAATCTAATGAGTTCTGAGCATAATCCATCATGTTTGCTTTCCTTTTCTTTTTTTCCCCTGCTATCTTTTCAAGCCATCTAACCAAAATCATCTTTCTCTGATCAGGGCTGCTAGATTCAAACCAAGCTACTAACAAGTGAAAGATTAATCCACTGATCCATTAGAATAATAGTTTTAAGGTTTTATTACCACAACAGTTTCTGAATAGTGATGCTACAAAAGAAAGTGGTTCTAAAAACCTGTGGCAGATACCGTGCTGGCATGTATAAAGGTAAGTTGCTCTCCGAATGACTAAAATCAATTTTTGTAGTTTTATCTGAGCATCATATTTATTAACCTATGAAAATATAACAAGTATTTCACATCCATGAAATCCTTGTGAACTAGTCCATCATCCAGACTGAAACAAACAAATCTTGGACACGCACAAACACTGTTGTGTCAGTAATAGTCTACATATAACTTACCTAACAATATCTCATAAGCAAGGAAATTAAAATTTAAGGCATCTAACTGTACATGCTCTGCCTTTCCCCACTCCGGAGAAATACAGACAAGGCACAACAACCTTAACTCAGATCCAGTAAGGATGATGGCCTTCCAGATCCCACCATCAAATCCCCAAAAGGTCAGACAAAACTCGGCATCCCACCTCACCACTATCTTTTCTGTTTATTTCTGGAAAAGAGAGGTTACTAACCCTGTGCAGTAACTGGAGTTCTTCAAGATTTGTGTCCCTATAGGTGCTCCACTTCAGGTGTTTGTGTGTCCCATGCACCTTTGGTCAGAGATTTTCATTACCAGTGTCTGTTCAGCCCACACATGGGCTGCTGATATCCTCGTGTCCCACACTGAAGCTACATCAGTCTGCGTGGGCAAACTGCCCTCAGTTCCTTCAGTATCACTGAAGCTCAGAAGGAAACTCTGAAGCAGAGGGTAAGGAGGGTGGGTAGTGGAGCACCGATAGGGACACACATTTCTAATAACTACAGTTACTGCACAGGGTGAGTAACCTCTTTTTCTTCTTTGAGTAGTGTCCCTTTGGGTGCTTCACCTCAGATGACTCGTAAGCAGTATCCCCAAAAAGAGGAGAGAGCTTCAGAATCAAGCCTGTACAGAAGAAAGATCTGCATTGCCAACTGTCACATCAGATCGAGAGGCCAGCAGGAACTGGATTGCTGGCAGCACTGTAATAATCTATAATACACCCCAACTCCATTTCAATAGCCTTTGGGTTGAAAATGCAGAACCTTTAGATTTGTATGCAAAGGAACCAAACAGACTAGGAGCTTTATAAATGATTTAACCCTATCCAGACAGAAGGTTAACGCCCTGCTGACATCTAGAGTATGGAAGGCAGCCTCCAATTTTGAATTATGTTATTTTGGAAAGAAAACTGGTAGGTAATTGATTTGATTCAGATGATACTCAAAAGATACTTGAGGAAGAAACCTGTGGTGTGGTCATAAGAAAATTTTGTCCTTGTAGAATACTGTGAAAGGATGGTCTGCCATTAAGGGCCCCAATCTTTTTGACTTCGCAGGCTGATATAATAGCCACTAAGAAGGCTGTTTTTTATGGCCAATTTCCATAAGGAACAGATTTTCATTGGTTCAAAAGGAGGTTTCATTAGACTTTTAAGAACCAAATTATGGTATCACTCTGGGATGGGGACTTCCGCAGGGAAAAGAAATTATCCAGACCATACGGCTATAAAGTGACCAAACAGCAAGAAATGGTCAATAGTGGTATGAAAAGCTGTTAAGGCAGCCAAATGAACCTTCAAAGAAATAAGTGATAGTCTTGTTTTCTTTTGTCGCAGCAGGTATTCCAGAACAAGTGGAAGCAATGCAGAATCAGGGTCAGCATTCTGGAATTCACACCAGTGACTAAATCTTCTCCACTTCTGAAGGTAAGAATTTCTGGTAGAAAACTTTGTGGTATTTAGTAATATCTGTTGTACCTCTGTTGACCAGAGTGACTCTAACCCCATCAACCATTGAGGAGCCACACCTTGAGGTGGAGAATGTGCAGATTGAGATGCAGCAGTTGATTGGCATCCTAAGAGAGGAGCTGAGGAGTGATTGGAAGATTTACAGAGCTAGGTAAAACAGGTAAGTAAACCACATCTGCCTTGACAACATTGGGGCTATTAAGATAACTCTGATCTTTAATTCCCTGGTTTTGTTCACCACTTTGAGAATCAGCGTCATCGGGAGAAATGCACAAAACAGCTTCTTCATCCAAGCGAGGAGGAAGGTGCTGACAAGAACCTGGGAATCCAACTCCCATTTTTAGTCTTAGGACACACACTGGCTGAGAGAATCAACTGTGACATTCTTCCTGCCCAGGAGATATGTAGCTGGAATTGTGAGGTCTTTTGAGGTGATTTACTTAGGAGGAAAATTAGAGCTCCTCTTTTTTAGGTTTTTTAGAGAGGTCTCTGAGGCTCTCCCCTGTCTCAGACACTGTTGTACCAAGCTCCAAAGGGTGCTAGAGACTCCTGGAGAGTTATGTACAGGGGAGTTCTCCTGCGCTGGTTCCAAAGTAGGGCGAAAGGAGCGCTCCCAGTTGTAGTTTGATTTCCTCGTTCATCCATGCCCTGGATTTGAGGGCTAAACAGAAGTTACACTTCTGAGGGACATGACAGTGTCTCAGGCAGCAATGTCCTCTCTACATGAGGCAATGTTTAAACCTCAGCGAACCAGGAACATTTCTCACAGGGAAATCTTCCCTGCAGGAAATGAAGCAATCTTCCAATAACTAGTAACTAACTACTATTACTAACAAACTAACTAAACTAAATAACTTAAGAAGAACAAAGTCAGCAAACAGCAGAGGCATATACAATGCGGACACCCTAAGCTCTGTCTCAGGCAGCGGCAGTTGAAAAGCAACTGAAGGTGGTTCGCGCCTGTGCAGCCTAATATAGCCCCAGTGCAGGGAATGAGGATATCAGCAGCACTGTCAGGGCCAGGTATTGGGAAGCCAGACTTAGTGGTTGGAGCCAGAGTCCATTGTCAGGAATCAGTTGGGTCAGGATAGCCAGAGACAAACCAAAGATCAGAACCACAAGTCAGAGGTCTGGAGCCAAGCCAGGTCAGGATGCTGGAAAGTCAAAGGTGGAACAGGCGCCACAAGGTACACAGTCCAGAACAGGATGGATCCCAGTTGTTCAGACAGCTTCCTGCTCATGTTGCTGGCTTAAGTAGGGCCAGTGGGCCAATCAGCTCCTCTGGGACTCTGCCAATGGGTGGACTCTGTCAGGGATGGACCCTCAAACTGAGGTTGGGCTTCATGGGTCCTGAGTAACTGCTGTCAGCAGGCGGCCCAGTGGAGGGTTGCAGCATGGCTGCTCCTGTGGACCCGGGTTTGCGGCCTGTGGGCCATGACAAGCACAGGCATGGGCTAAATGGACACTTCTAATCAATATATCCAATCAAAGGCATGTTGGGCACACAGACACCTGAAGTGGAGCACCCATAGAGTACTGTTCGAAAAAGAAACAACATGCATTTTGATGCATATATGGCTTTGTGTGAAAAACCTTAAATGACATACAATACAGAGATTGTGTGTGAATTGTGTTATTTAAAAAGCAACTCTATTCATGAAGAACAGCATCGTCATTAGTATGCCTAGATAACTCAGGTGGTGTGCTTTCTTGAAGAGACATTTTGTCAAAGTTCTTGTTTTCCATACAAATTGGCTACCATTAGCTATTGCTTTGTCAAAGATCTCCCACCATGTAACACAAATACTGCTGGCCTAAAAAAAAAAAATCATCTCCATTATCATAGTCTCAAATTTCAAGTAGAGGGCACTGGAAGCATGTGACATTAGGCAGTGATTATTGTTTTCCTGAAGAGTCTGAAAGTAGAAATTTAAAAAAAAATCTCTAAAAGTCATTTCCATAAAAAATGTTAGATTGTCTCAAAAAATTGGTTTTTGATTAAATATTTTGCTTACTATTTCCAGTTTTCATTTTGCATCTCTTTTTCCTATTACCAATTTTGATTGGTTTGCTAAGTCATGTGATGAGAACTTACAAAAAATGAATTTTTGAAAATGGAAATTTAATTTTGAAATTTCAAAAATTCATTTTTTGACTGGAGTGTTTTGCAACAGTTACACCGGAGGATTGAAGTAACTGACTGATAATGTCTATTACCTACTGACTGCTTATAAATTTCAGTTATAATGAATAATGCTACTATTTATTTATTTTTTGTTAATTTTTTAAAAAGGTACTTACCCCAAAAGGGTTACTCTAAATCTCAGTACTTACAAATTTCAGACTTTGAGACAGGTCTGATATACAAAAGATGCTGTAGAGCCTGCCTCACTTTTCACATTTCTTTTATAACTGAATGACTGGGCAAATTTTGGGGAACTTGGAAGGAGAACAATGAAGACTTCCTGTGCTCTAACAGGAATTTCTTTCTGAATGTGGAGGACCTGAAGAGCTATGACTTATCAAAGAAAAACATCTTGCCTGTACAATATATAGTGTTCATGATCCTCAGCTTGATAGGAATTGCAGGCACCCTGATCTTAACCAGACAGTCCTTCCCATGAGGTTATTCACAGCTATCAGGAAAGCATCATACAAGAAGTCAGAACACAAGGAGAAGTTGCCTCAGGCCTTCATCTACCTGAGATCATTGAGGGCACCTGAATCCAGAGCCTAATGGTTAATGCATTAGAATGTAAGGCCATAGATTAATCCTCAAAATGATATTTGTAACTATCTCATGAGTTATCCTGAACTAGGATTACAGCTCCTTGTCGGAAGGGTCCTGAAGGTAAACCAGCCCCTCCACTGGATAAGCTGATGTCACGAAGGAGTTGATGGATGTGCCTACACTACAAAGAACCCAAGTAGTCTAGAGAAAACTACATTAAAAATTTAAGTAAAAAGAGGTGGTTGCCATAGTATGTATCATCAGCTTGATTGTCCAAGTTCTCAAGAAACCTTCAGGATTGCCCAAACTACCTCAAATTATACCACTCTGGAGGAATGCATGGTACAGGGCTGGAAAAAAACAAACCACCCAGAAGTGCTCAGAGGCTGTTTGTCTTACAGTCTGTTTCCCTACATTTACATAGGATGAACTTGTGAACTTCTATGTCTGATCTCAACCTGAAACTTTTTTTTTACCTGCTCTTTTTTCTGTAGTCAAAATGTATGACTCTCCTTACTGGAAAACAAGTTCTCTCTTGTTAATAGCCATTCCATAAATTATGCTTCAGTGACAATGATCAAGTAATATTGACCCTTATCAAAATTTCACCTTGTTTGCAGTCTCTCTCCTTGGCACCACTATCACCATCACACATATATCCATCATTTTTCAGCATAAAGTGAATGTCGGGCAGGAGCTGATAGCAGACGTGTTTCAAGAGATGCTTAAAGTCATAAGGCATGTTATGCAGTTGACCCTCCAGCAAAGCACATATAGAGCTTGACGCTTCCTCCACTTGTGTGAGCGGAAGAGAGCAAATAGTAATGGAACCTACTGAGGGGAGGGTGCAGAACAAGGTTGTGGACTCCACAGTATGTTCCCGTCTACATAGAATCTGCTCAGGAGCTCTCAATGGTAGTGCAGGAGAGGCTAGAGCCAAAAGCACCAACCCAGCATTGTCTTCCAACCCTTTGGTGATTCTCATCAGAATTAATTTGCAATGATTCCCTCACCATGATGTGAAACACTCCTGAATGATGCAGCAGTTAGGGACACCATGGGTGCCTAATAGTGCCACTATGGATTAGGGAAAAATCTGGAAGGCAGCTCAAAAGCAACTGGCTGGTCCAGCACTATAGTGTACCTCAGGAAATCTATTTTTGCTCTGCATGGGGACAAGTTGTATCCCTACCCGTGAAGGAATGATTTGATTGAAACTCCCAGCACAAATTCAGATAATTTTTATTTTCCTAAAAGGAAATAAACCTATGTGGGGTATAATTTGACCCAGGAAACAGCAATGGGTAAAGGAGAAACAATAGAAGACATGAGATCTACTGTGTAAAAGAAGGAAAAGATTTCATAAGAAGGAGTTTTACTATTAGAACATAGATTAAGTGGAAAAATTTTCCGGCGGGTCTGATGTTTGAGTTGGAGGTTTCCAGAGATTCCAAAAGATTGTTCCACTAAAATGTAAAGTAATGAAGAAAACACACATAATGACTGAAATAATAACCTAAATTTTATTAAAACACTGAGAAGACAAAAATAATCTGTGTCAATCTAACAAATTGTCTATTTACATCACATTTATGACAGCCATTAATCTCTGTTTCTAGACAGTACTGCTGTCTGATGTAACCATTATTGACTTAATGGGAAAAATGTATATCAGTCTAAGAGCTGTGATGAATGCAGTCTTAAAGTTCAATGATTCCAACACTTTAGTAGGCTCTAACTTTGACCCATGTGCACAGATACCTAAATCACAAGATTGAAAACCTCAGCACAGGCTTCATTAATGTTTTGTAGCTAAAGAAATTATAAAATGTTTTATACAGTTCTTGTGTATATATAGAGATCTGTTTCCAAGGAAGTCCTCCTGCATATGCTTTCAGTCATAACGTATCTTCTCTTAGAATGCCAAACCAGAAATTCCAGTAGGAGATTTCTGAAGCTATTTCTTTTTTTAGGTGTTTGGGGTACTTTGCAATTTAAAAAAAAAATGGATGAAACTTGTGCCAAATTGGATTCCATAGTATGGCCTACATGAAATATCAACACAATTAGCAACCCAATCTGAAATATTTCTTAATCTAGTACATGGTAGAGTGTAGCAGAGCAATATTTTTAATCATCATATGAGTAGGTAATAGTCTTGGGCTTGATCTTCAGCTGGTATAAATCTGTTTAGCTGAGGATCTGGGTTTGATTGCTGAAAAGAGCATGGTCTTTATATTATGCTGTGCCCTGGACTTTCACACAAGTAAAGAAACAATTACCTATTTTTCATTACAGTTCCTTGGTAAATCATCAATCATGTAACTCCCCTATCGAAGGCAAATACTGGTTGAGGTGGTATGATCTCAGATTCTGCACAACTCTGGTAACCAGAACTTCCTGAGTAATGACAATGTTACATTGCTCCATCTCAGTTTCCCCATATGTAAGATGAGGACAATATTACCTACTTATTTCACAGGAGTTGTTCCCAGGATTAGCTAACAGTACTGAACAAACTGCTTGACTTGAATCAGAAAATACAATGACACTCATGAACGCAATAGTTCCTATCTATGAACGTTTTGTAGATGTTCTCCCCTAACTTTTTTCTGCAGTAGCCAGATACCTATGAACTTCTTGAGTGTACTATTTGCAAATTAAGGAAAGTTGAGCCTAATTCACTGAGATAGGTCACATGGACCAAGTCACACGGTATTTCTCTCATGTCCTTGATTGACTGAGCCTATTTTTAATGAGCAGGAGGCTCATTCCAGCTGTTAGAGCCATTTTCATCTGGTTTCTTGGATCAAGGAATCGTGTTTCAATTTTGCTCCATTCCAGATGCACAAATCTGGGGGAAAACATTTTCTTTTAGGGCTAGCCAGATCTGTGACTGACAGGCCAGGGAGTGTATCTTCTGTAATTCTCTGGGATATTTTTTTATACTTGGTCAGATAGTTTTCTTTCAGTTTTCCAAGAGGAAATTTACTTTTCTTTTACCATTCCAAGGTCCCTATTTCGCATGATACTGAGGCCTAGAGTAAATTATTCCTGGACAGAGGCCTAAATATTATTCTCATTTATTGCCTGGGAACATTTTTATTATTTGATATTACTGTCATGTGTTGATTTGAATTTCAGACATTCTCCACATCATGAAAAAGTTTAGATTTAAGGTGATAAAAACCACATAGGTATCACTTCTGCCAAAAAAAACAAACAAACCCCACCACCAGGAGGGAGGCTTATCATGAAGTCATAGTCAAGTCTGTTAGAGCAGAGGCCGATAGCATTTTTAGCAATGGTTATCTCCTGTCATTTCCCGCTACAAATTTCTAAGTGATGCTAGCCCCAAATTTATCTTTAATATCTTTAATCAGGGAGGTATGTGTCAAAGCTAGAGGCCAGGAAGTAGATCCATACAGAAAATACGGCTGCTGTCAGTTATGGAGAAGATTCCTGGTTGGATGCTGATATTGATGAGGATGATGGAAGAAAGCCAAAGGAGGCCATAGGTCAACAGAATTGTCGTGGCCAGGCAGAAGAATAATATACTGATTTCTTGCCCCAGGCTGCCTGGGTTGAGGAGATTACACTTTAATGTCCTTTTTCAAATTGCAACACATGAAGTATTATTGCTGCTATGACGATTCTTGGGGGTGCCCAGGATTTTGAATCACATTGTTACTCCCCTACCTCAGTGACAGAGCGGCGTGTGTTTACCTGGGTGTCAGCTCTCTGATGCCATCAGTCTGTCAGCCACCCAAACAATCTCCTAAGGGCTCTGCCAGCCCTCACTTAACCTTGCAAGTTAACAATACATGTACCCCAGCCCTTGTCACTGGATACTCACAGAAATTACCAGGTAAGCTGTCCTCCCCCGAAGGAACAGTGCACACACCTGTCTGTTTGTTTCAACTGAGCATCAGCTCCAATAGAACATCATAGCATTGAGATACATATAGTGAAAACAAGCACAGGTTTATTATCAACAGCTAAGATTTAAGACATAGTAAGGATAAAAGTGGAATCAGAAATGGTTACATACAAAGGCCTTACGCACTTCTTAGGGTATATCTACACTGGAAATAAAGACCTGCGGCAGTGAGTCTCACAGCCCGAGTCAACTGGCTCAAGCTCGTGGGGCCTGCACTATGGGGGCTACAAATAGCAGTATAGATATCCCTGCTTGGGCTGGAGCCCACTCCCCTGTCATCAGGTTTCTGAGCTTGGGCTTCAGCCCAAGCTGGAATGTCTACACTGCTATTTTTAGCTCCATAGTGAGAGCCCGAGTTAGCTGACCTAGGCTTTGAGACTTGCTGCTGTGGGTGCTTTTTTTTTTTTTTTTTTGCAGCGCAGACAAAACCCCCATGCCTAAATTTTACTTTACCAGGCTAAAATCCTTGTCTAACATAGTTTCTCACCTAAAGCCATCTCCCAGCTACACCAACCAACATGGCTGGGATCTATCTTCCATCAGTGCAAAAAGTAGCTGCCCTTTTTGATTCCTCAATGAAGGATAAAAAAGTGACCTTTTGCTTTCTTATACACCAAAGTCCATTGTTTTGTCCCCAGAGTCAGGATGTCCCAGGTGGTTTATTCCCTGGCGTGCTGGTCCCATGCTGCCTTCACACCCTCATGTATGCAAACGGACTTCCACTGTTTTGGCTTACAGTGCTTATTTTACATGTGAACCAAGGTAGACAAGTGAATTTACATTCCTCTGTTTGGCAAAACCTGTTTGTCAATCCTGCCTGCGACACAGACTCTAAAACATTTTCAGGACTTACATACAACTCCTTAAATATCATCCAGACATACATTCAACAACAATTGTGAGGAACAGTAGAATATATAAGCTCTTAGAAGAGACCACACTTGACCCTCTTTGGATAATATTATCAAAACAGTGTGTTAGGTGTAATGGGTTTGTCAGGCCTGATAGGTATTGTTATAGACCAGCGATCCCTTTCCCAGTTGGCACTGAGGGGGTTCTTAGGGTCACAGCTGCAAGAAACTTTGTGACTGGCAGCAGAGAGGCCACAGGGAGTACTGGAGAGGCTGGTGACAATTCCATGCTGGTTGTCTAATGTTCTCCATAGAGCACTGGCTTCATGGGAAGGGAAGCAAAACACAGTGAATACCCTCTTCATCATTATCAGTAACACCACCAGCAAGTTGCCAAAATGAGAACTCATTATGGGGCGTGTGTGTGTATTATTTCAGTGTCATCACATACAGTTCAGAGCATAAAGGACTCAGGTAGCAGAATACTGAACATCATTGTGCCCACCAGTTAAACAGGTTACAGATGAAAGACAACACACTTCATCCCAGTGCAGCATCTCAAAAACAGCTGAAGTAAAACTCTTGCTGTCAAGACTGTTATTGCAGCTGCTGATGATTGATTTATATTTACTGACATCATACTATCACTGATGTTAGGTAGCAGTAGCTTGGCAATGCCAATGAGTTTGTGCTAAATTACACATTATGCTCATGTCAATGCAAATAGGGAATTGTGCATTTACAAAAACAGAGATTCCCCCTGAAGTTATGCCTTGCATTTTGTGTACAAATTAAACAGACAAGAAAGTTTGTGAAGGGCTGGGAAAACTAGAGTCAGGAGAATCTGCACAGCTCTGCTGATTAAAGTCCATATAGTAACATGAAGATGTAAAGCACTATACAAGTAATACGTATCACCTAATTTTAATTTATGAAAGTTCTCATACCATATACCAATTTTGGTTTTGACTTCAATCTTCTCAAAGACTACAGCAATAGTCAGAAAGGTTATTTTCTTCATGTAATTATTTTGAAAAATGTATCAAACATTATTAACAGCATTATAAGAAGAGACCTTGGTCAATATTTTTAAATTAGTGTGTAATAATTCATCTAAATATGAATGGAGGAGCCTAATTTGAAAGTGCCTACGGTTAGGCACCAGTTTTTGAAAACTTCTTGCCCTTTTTATGTAAATCATTTATCAAAACTTTACAGAAACAATTTTTAAAATTCCTCCTTTTAAAACACACAAGGTATAATGTTAAGAGTTATTTTTCTAGCCCTTACAATACTTTTGGATTTCAAGCATTATGAACAGAACCAAATCAACAGCAAATTTTAAGTGATTATTTTTGAGGATGGGGTTTTACATGGTTCAGTATTTCTTCATGGGCCCTTGAAGACTTAACCTGTGGACCCACAACACCCACATGGTCTAGGGCACCATTTATCAAATGCGGCCAGCAGGGGGCTTCCCTGCAGCCACAGCAGTTTCCTGGGCAATGTGTGTGGGGAGGAAGCATCAGCCCCTCCCTTACCTCCCTGTTGCTCCTGCATGCCCTGCCTCTCTGGAGACACAGGTGGGACCCAACACTTAAGGATCAAGATGAGGAGGTCGGGAGGGGTAGAGGCGAGCGGTGAGGAGGCAAGCAGCGAGGCAAGTGGTGGCCTGGCGGGGGAGTAAGGAGGCGAGCAGCATGCCAGCAGCACGGTGAGGAGGCAGGTAGCGGGGTCTGGCTGCAAGCAGGGGAGTGAGGAGGTGAGCGGTGAGCCACCGGCAAGGGGGGTGTTCTTGTGGCAAGCAGGGGGTGTCTGTGGAAGGGGGGTGAAGAGACGAGCAGCGGGTGGGGGGGGGGTGAGAGGAGGCGAGCGGTGGGTGCATGGGCAATGGGTGGATGAAAACGAGGACCCTTTAATGTTTAATTTGGGGAGGCTAGCCCCCAACTCCACCCCTTCTGCCTGTGCCTTCCCCACAGCAGCCGGAGCCCTGAGACCCCCTGGCCCCCGCTGTGGATGGAGCCACAAGCCCCCTGCCTGGAGAAGCCCCTAGCGTCCCCCACCCATGGCCTGAGGAGCCCTGGTCTGGCTGAAGCCCCGAGACCCTCCCCCACATACACACACCTGTTTGGAGGAGCCCTGGATTGCCTGAAGCCCAGAGTGCCCCCTCACCAGCCAGAGGAACTCCGAGCCAGCTGAAGCCCCAAGTTCCCCCACCTGCATGGAGGAGCCCTGGGCTAGCCGCAGCCACAGCCATGCCTCTCCTCCCCTCCCTTCCACAGACCCAAGCTGCCCAGATACGTTTTTCATTATTATTTGGGCTTCCATTATGTCAAAGCATTTTTAAATTTACTTCAGAATCGTTGTACAGACAACCACATTTCCCAAAAAAGCAAAAGAAACTATAATTAAAAAAGACAAGAATGTGCAAAGTTCCTTATTTGTGTTTCTATTCTGTTAGGTCCAGTAAATAAGAGATAACTATGCATTATTTTTATTATTGAGTCTGCAAAAAAAGCCCCCAAACCTTACATAAATAAATAACAATGATTTGGATGTATATATATGCATATTACTTTAGTAACTTGAGGAAAAAATAAATAATTTTAGGAAAAAGTGTCAGTGCAGCTACCAGCAAGAGTCAGTGGCTGCACTCTGAGGCCACCAAAAATTTTGTTGCGAGAACTCCTGGTCTAGGGGGTCAACACTGGTTGATGGTCCCAAGCAGCTGGACTGCAGAGGTCTCAGCTTTCAGGAGGAGGTGCTAAACAGAGGATCTGCAAATTCTGCACCCCAAGAGTGTGCTAAGAGACCAACCAGAGGCAGTGCATGAACTCTGTTCAGGCTCCGGAGGCTTGAAGCCACAGGAATTCAGTGTTTGGATCCTCTTACAGCAGTCTGGAGAGGGGAGCTCAACTGGATCTGTAACACCATACCCAAAAAGTACCTTTCTTCACTCTCTCGGATAGAGTTCCCTCAGGAGTACAGCTCCATAACACACAGTGGGTGCAGAACCCTGCATCCTATCCATAATATGACCTTTCCTGTGTAGCAGAATTTCTTTAGCACCACTCCTATGTTGATACTATTCCCACATATAGGGAAGTAGATTCAGTGGGCAAGAATTACCCCTAAATACACTTAAAAGGATTTAAAATTCTTTTCAAAACAATCAAAAGGTTAATTTAAATGGAATAAAGTCAGTTTAGATTT
This sequence comes from Mauremys mutica, assembly GCF_020497125.1. NCBI lineage: Eukaryota > Metazoa > Chordata > Testudines > Geoemydidae > Mauremys > Mauremys mutica. The sequence goes on from NC_059078.1 coordinate 101,711,523, forward strand.
TAGAATGGCACTGGTTTAGACAGTTCACAGCTGAGAGACAAAGAAAACACATGACTACCAAATGTTATCATACAATTTAAATCTTTTGATCTCTAACTACAGTTTAAGAACTAAGCTTTGTTTTATCTTATTAAACAAACTGAATCATAGTATATCAAAGAACATAACTAAAAAGAAACTCTGTGTTTTTCTTTAGTGTCTTATGTTTGTACTTAATTTTCAAAATTGGGAATTCATGATATGTACAACTTCATATGTGCATTAAATAAAATATTTAAATAGCCTCATTGTTTTAGAGATTTTTGTTTAATATATATGTATATGGAACAATTTGATTTGTCAGATGAACTGTTGCTAGAGAAGAAACGGTCAATTAAACTTCACTGGCATTAGTAAATTAGTTTATCAAATGCATGCAATAAGCAAAATACAGATTTTGTAATCTTAACAAGGATCATAAGTTAAATGTACACTGAAATTCATTAAGGACAACAAAATAAACAAAAGACCAATTTACACAGAGCCTTAGTGATAAGTCAGTGTATGGAAATAAGAATGTACCAAGTCAAAAGGGACAGGAGAACCCAGTTTAATCTGATTATTCTGGGGCTGAGGCAACATATTAATCAAGTGGACAAAACAATTCTATTAATCAATTTCAAAAGGTACATTACGACAATAAATCTTTTACTATACTGCAAATGATAAAACAAGCAATCCATAAGGGTTATGCTAATTACATGTTTCAAGTCAAATGAAACAATTCCATGCTTTGTCTTGTTTGGACAAATAGAAAATTCTTGTCATTTAATTATATTTCATATGTCTATACCTGTGTCCACACACATAAATTAGAGTATTAAAGAATTGCAGAAGCACTGCCTCTTTGTCATTATAGCTATCAATGTGGACTGAGAGTTTCTATCTACTGCTAGCAGTATACATAGAAAATAGAGAAGTAAATGAATATCCATTCCAGGAAAAAAATGGGTGAGCAAGCGCCCCTTGGATTAAAAATATTCTAAATTACTACTAAAACTTTTCAACCATATTTTGCAAAACTGAATTCCAAAGATATACAGTACTTGGAAATGACTTGACCATTATTTTGGTGTTCACATTAACTGCAAGTAAACATGTACTAATGCAACAAGGAGATGCAAAAACTAGCAAATTTGTTTAAAAAGAGCAAAATCACCCTATGACAAGGAAAAAATGTCCCAAACCCCAAAGGCACCATCTCCTATCTCTGTACAGTACTTAGCATCCCTTAGGTTGCTCAAAAGAAAATAATACAGATAGAAGCACTTGGTAAGAAACAACACAGACAGTATAAGTGAAAAAACAAAAGTGTGATGGGAGGACAAGAACAGTGCCTATTCTTATCAGTTCTGCGTCCCTCCCAACCCCACCACACACACACTTTCCACTCCATCCCCTGCCAGCTGATATTGCCTATGTTGTCTCTAATCGGAGGGCATGCAGCAGAGCCTTAGCAGACAAGGAGTGATAAAGCACATATATTTGTGCATGTACAGCAAATACATATAAAGCTGAAGTAAGAAACATAAAAAGTTATGCACTATATTAATAGTTACTTGATCAAACAGGGTAATGGAAAGTATATAAAAATGACATTGATTACATCAGGTTCATATTTGTATATTACATAGTACATTTGACAAAATATACAGCAAGAAATATGATCCACATTAATATATCCATATAATTCATTTTTCTCAAATGGTGACATTTTTATGATATTCAAGACAGGTTGCTCAGGCTGAAAATATATTTTCATGTGTTTTCAAAATATTTGTGCAATATGTTTCTCCTATATGGGTTGCTGTTCAGACCAGGCAGCACAGCAGCTCTCCCCTGTTCTGTGTTACTGGGTGCAAAGACATTTTGGCTTAAATTAATCCTGATGCTTGTTACATTATTTTAGATGGGAAGTTTCAGTGCTTCTTCTGGGTGCTTTTCCCACAGCACAAATACTCTGAACTGTTTCTCTTTACCCCCTTATCCATGTCCTGGCAGTTCCTCTCAATTTAAAACTGTCTAATTTCTGCTAGTACAGAGCACAATTAGCTTCACCACATGATCCCATTGAACAAATTTCTCTGCCCTTAGGTGGATTTTAACCCAATCCGCTGGGTTTTAATTATAGTTACTGAAACATATCTGAATACGTTTTACCCTTATCTATACTTGAAATGCAATCACGGAGCACCAATTCAGCTGAATGCGTTCCCAACACACATGGTCAGCAACAGGTCATTTCTGTCAGTGTAGACAAGACCTAAGTACACTTTACCTACAATAGTGAGTATTATTTGTCAGAAGTATTTGGCCCAAAGTTTGCTAATCTTAACGTCTCAAAAAATGGACAGATTTTAACAATGAAACTTGTATTATTATGCTATAGAAGACAGAGCGGGCAGTATCATTCTACCAGTTTTTATGGCTAGGCAGTCCCCCATTGAAAGCAGCGATGGGTCATGTCTAAAAACCGATGATGGAATATGGCCCTGCATCACTAGATTTTAAAAAAAGAAAAAGAAAAGAAAAAGCAGCAGGAATGACAAAAAGCAGCTACTCTGTTAAAATGGATACAAAATTCTTCTTATTATAGTTTTGACTGTGAAAGAAATACATGGTGGGATCTTCCTCTGTTATGATCTAAAATCATGAATATATTTTTTAAAATCCTAAAATGATGTATTTTTATATTTCCGTTTACATCAATAGTTCCCGTTTAAAGTATACATAACAAAGCATTTTATATTTTAGATGAAAAAAATTATTATTGATTAAAAATTCAATTCCTCATATTGCAACATAACATCATCTTCATGAATTCTGCATTACAAAAAGGATAAGAACACAAAAGGGAAATTATATATAACTGTTATAGTTCTTGGAGTGAATCTCTTCAGTTACACCAATGTAAATCCAGAATCACTAGTTATTTCAATGGATTTACTCTGAATTTTACCCAAGTAAATAAGACTGGTATTTGAGGCTTGAGATCAAGAGGTTTTGGTTCAGGACCTCAGTCCTTTTAGGAGGGACAAGGTTGATAATTTGGAGATATGTTCATTTGACTTTAACTGGAACAATTTTAACAGAAGAAGCAATCAGGTTTGGGTTCACCTAATTTACATTTATGTTATATTACTGCTGACTCCTTGATATTACCACCCTATTTATAAGGTATACAGCAACACCATATTTATTTTTGTACTTAGCAGGTAATAATAAGTTAAGGGGAAAAAAAAGATTGCCTAGTGTTATTAGTTATTACACTATCAACACTTAGCAACAGATGAATTCTTTAATTTTGGTTCCAAAAAAATCTACCATTTAACAACCATTCAAATATTTAATGTTGACATTTTTCTATAATAAATTATGCAAAACCAGTGAGCCTACATAGAATTTGTTTCATTAGCAATATTTAAAACAGATATAACTTTTGTTTATTATAAGCAAACCAAAATGTTTTAAAAAACACAAAACAACAACAGGATTGTATTTTAAAATGTTCAAAAAAATGTTCTAAGTACATTTACCATAAGACTGAGTGAAATTTTAGGTATATCTTTCATAAACATTAGTCATTGTTTAATCTGACCCAGAAAAAAGAAGCAAAGTTATTTAATCTTCCCTATATACTTTTGTCAACTTGCTTTTGTTATGGCTTTTATTTAGACTTTGTAAAAGATAAAATCATAGTGGAACTAAATGAGGTCAAGGACTTTGGAAGACCTCATTTAATCCCACCATACTCAGATCTTTTTATGAAGTCTAAATGATAATCATAAGCACGGTAGGTGGACATAAGTATATTTGTAAGATTAAATAATTTTCTTTAATATTACCTAGAAATAAGAAACAATAATCAATATTTATAAAAAGTTACACCCCAAAAATTTCAGTCTTATGTTAAATGCACTTAGCAAAAGGTCAGATCTCCTGAATTTGCTAGATAAATAAATGTTGGTGAGGTGGATGAATCACTGGAGAATTGGTGCATGGCAGCGAATGAATAACCTGCAAATGCTTCCCAAACCCCATTATTTCCCTTTTTCCAGTAGGCCAAAGATTCATGTCCCTGCATGCTGCCAGTTCATTACAGAGAAATATCATTCCTCTTCTGGCACACTCTGGACGGCCCTCTCAGCCCCACGAGGACCCTTTAATGTTTAATTCCCCATCATCTGCTCCAGTGAACAGCTTAATCTCTGCTTGTATGATCAATACTATATCAGTGTAAATTAAAATGACAATTTTAAAGTAATTAAGCCTGTTAATGCTCGATTCAAATGTCATTATTTGCACAAGGGATTGAGGAGAAATTACATCGTGTCCAGGGTGACAGGAAAATGTTTGAGCCTTCTCAATCCTGTTGCCGCTGTGCCACTGGAGGCTTTAGCAAAGCAGATTAACTTCTAGCTCCCACTGCCAGGATACGTATCCAATTTCAAAAGAGGATAACACAATTTGATAAATTTAATTCCAGCTACAAACTCAATTATTGTGATAATGGATGAAAACTGGGAGGAGACATTAAACAAGACCCACATCAAAATACACAACTTCAAAATGAGATACAACAGTAATTGTTTTATTTGATTTGCTCTATCCTTTTTGAAAACCCTTTAAATAATTGTGATTGTTAGAAGAATAGCCAACATTTATTAAATAGCATCAGCTCTCAGCTCAAAGTGGCTGCAGTTTGAGAGATTTTTGGTCACAATGAAAATGTTTGCTGTCCTTTGCTTGTACAGCTACATTTATTAGACAAGTAAAATTACATCATTACTTTATTGGATCTCATAAATAGATCCATAAAACTCAACTAAACTCAGATGAGATCTTAGCCTGTTCTACATGCTGGCCTTTCTAGAACCAGCCATGACAACCTGTAGCCATTTTTTATTTCAAGGAGAGATTTTAATAATAAAAACATACCTTAAACTTTATGTGACATCCATAGAAATCAGTATGTATGTCAAGTCTGACTCTAGTTGAAAAGTCAGTCATAAAGGTATTCTCTCTACTCAATCCCATATATGAGAAATAGGACATTAAGATACAAAAGAAATATAGCCCTGCCAAAGACCTTTTAGGTAGAACACTGGAAGAACTACTAAAGTTTGATAGTTTAAGAACAAAAGTACTGAAATCAAAAGTGAAGATTCATATGCCACAGATTTAATACAGCAATAAAATGATGATGAAAAACTACTTTCTAGATGAAGTGAATAGCATAACTGTCTCTTACTGAAAGATGTATATAAATGGTGCGGCAGTGAAGCTTTCACATTCAACGTCCTCAAGATTATGGCCATACAATGAATGTCCTGACTAAGAAGGTCAACCAGCAGTGAATAGGGTGGCAGTCATAGCTGGATATTATTCTCGTAAATTCAGTTTACTTGACCCTACACATTTCCTATAGTTCTTTGAAATAATTACATGGATTTTTTATTAGAATGTTGGAAACATTTTGGCATGCATTTCTTTGAATAATAAATGATATATATTAAAGTGCTTTAGGCTTTTAATAATTTGCATGGGATATGTGTAGGCTTGTCTTGGTCTTATTAATTTTTATTTTAATTATTAAACTGATCTCGAGTTCATCAGTTTTTCTAAAAAACAGATTCAATATAGCTATAAGATCTCAGGAAAAGCACGCTTCTCGTGCCAACTAAACATACTATACAACCTTTACTATTTTCCAGATATTTCAGCATGCAATCTATCAGATCACAGATTCTCTTGCATAAATTGTCAAAAGAAAAATTTACAAGTTTAATCACAGATAGTGTTCGGGAAATAATTATCACGATGGTGAAGAAAATAGAAATAAATCAATTAAATCCTATTTTAACATCAACTAAACTAGAACATGGAGTGAAAAACCGAAAAAGACTTATTTATATATTATAGGAATGGTCTTTTCATTGCTAAATTCTGACAGACCAGAAGCATTAGTAAAATGGGAAGCAAACCAAAATGCCAGCCACCCTCCATTGTTAATTAAAAATACCTTCCCCCTAAAACAGCAACTGATTCAAACCACAGAAGCCAATGTTTAATAATGGGCTACTGTGTTCAGAGGGATTTGAAAAAGAAGATATGAAATGTTCTTTTCATCTTAATTAAATTTTACCATTATCATTATCCTCAGTTTCAATTATAATGCATTTAAGGATGTTCAACAAATCAAAAGTAAATTTGGATGAACATCTCCAACTTTACACAAATGAACATAGGGTGCATCAGACTAAACATTACATAGGGATTTCTTTGTGGTCTCAAGACATACCTTTATGTTTATCTTTTTCCTTCCACTTTTGGTGATAGGTTCCCCTATTTTTACAGAACATCTTAATAAGTATATATATTGGTCACAGGTTACTTTTATTTTAACTCAGAGGACCTTATGAGGATGTCAGACACTCTCTCAGAAAACATTTTTGTTTAATCTGAAAACATAAAAAAATTTATCATTGCTATTTCATGACATCACAGTATAATTATCTCTAACTATAATTTACGGTAGGAAGTACATTGATTTTTTTTTTAAGTACCCAGGATTTCCATATGCCAAATAGTACTGATAAAGAAGTCATGCAATTGGTGCTAAACTCTTCTAATTAATATCAGTTATCTTCTAATGCTAACACTACTATTGATCTCCAATTTATAAAATGTAACAAGATACAGAGTTGAGTAAGATTAAGTGAAAAGGTAAGCTTTTCTCAAATTTACTTCATTTTGTAGTATAAAAAAAAAGAGAGAAAATGGTCTCTTCTCTCAAGGTATGTTTAGAAAGCTGAGATTACTAAAATCTGATCTGAGAACAGCTATATAACCTCACTTCCCATAGGATGAAATAATCTCTTTCTTTCTTTTTTAAATACTACATACCTCCAAACTTTAAAATTAGTGTCAGAATAGATTATCAGGATGCTTTCCTTTTCATATAATCTAAAACCTTTGTAAATTTAATTATAACTGTTTCTGTTCTGCATTATTAATAGGGCATGTTAATGGACATCAAGCCATATGGAGCACTAAACTAATTGTTTCTCAATGTACAATTGCCCTATTCATCATGTGCATGTTGGCCTGTGTTTGCTTAACAAAGCTTATTAATTATCAGAGAGTTTAGTGATTGAGGAATGAAGAGGTCATCACTAAAATTTACCTTAACTGATAGAATTCATTTAGGATGTGCAAATATCTCTTTCTACTTGAATATGGAGCAAATGATCAACTTCAGTTTATTTTTAAAAATGTATTTTGATACAGAATGGTGATGGCCTACAACAAAGATAATACTGCTGGGGATTTGGTGCCAGTTTAACTGAATCTTATTTTCTGTTTTAAAATTAATTCTTTATATTTTTTAGAACGACGGGTTCTAGATAATTTTTCTGAGAAACATTAAAATTATTAAAATACATCAGTAATCTTATCCTTGTACTTGCTAAACTGATTTGCTTCAGATATAGTTAATCTGATTGATGAAAATGTAACCCAAATTAACCCATTTGGGCCTTTGTCCCCCTCTAGTGGCCACACCACAAAAAGGTTTATAAGCTGGCTACTGCCTCTACATTTATGAACTTAATTTTTAGTTCAAGCAATAGAAGGTCATGCTTTTAAATCCAAACATCCTGGGTTAAATCTCCACAGACAATTTATCGGGAGGGTTGTCAGAGAGGTAAAATTGTATTTTTAAAAGTAACAAATATGTGCTGCCTTAGTAAGACTTTCACTATGGTTTTGATAAGACAACCCAATCAATACTCTGAGCTCACCTCAGAAAATTAAAAAAAAAATTGTTGTAAGTAATTAGAGAGTGTTCTGAGAGCCACAGGGAGCGCAGGAGTTAAAGATTAAGAATAGTAAATTCTTCGCAAGGAAACCAATGTTGATAAAAGTGCTGAAAGCTCTTAAAGAGCAACTTCGGGTTAAATGAACAGAACAACAAAGCTAAATTCTGAATCAGCCATTACCACAGGAGAAGGGGGACAGGAGGAGGAGAATGGGGGTTCTCTTTGGCTGATTTTCTTCTGGTTCACTGCTTCAATGGTTTTCTGTCAAAAAATGCTAACAAGCCTGAAACTCTTTTAGAGCTTTACAATTTTTCAGTTTGTTCACCAATACATTTCTTACAGAATATTTGTTTCCTGCATGCACTGTTGTGACATAGTATTCAATCATGTTTGTCTTTTCTCCTGATGTATGGGGCAGCCACAACACAACATGGTCAGGCCTTTGCCAACATGGCAGTTGCGTATTTTTCACTGTTTGAGAAAGGTTAGTGACAAGTGACCAAATAAAGAAATATTGCCAAAAATTCTCGTGTGAACCCAACAGGACAAATTTAACACCAATACTATAGAAACTGTGAAAATAGCTATTTACTTTATTTTATGTAATATCATCATGAGTAGATGTTTGCATAGGATAATTAGCCACCCACAGAAAGCTAACTGAACATGTTACTATAGAATCTGCTGAAGGTCTTATATTGTAATAATTCCATAAATCTGTAGAGCATTACTATACTCACATTTGTCAGGCGGTAATGTAATTTGAATTGATGAAACTCAAAAGCTCTTATTTTTTTAAAAAATACATCAGATTAAATAAAAAAAAAGCCCTCACCATAGTGGAACTAATTCTGGTAAAACTCCCATTTATCTCAAAGGTGCCAGAAGTTTACCCGTAGTTTTAAAATACTCATCTGTCATATAAACACGTAACAAAGGCTGTTCCACAAATAAGCAAACTTCATTGTGTTTCATTTGGGTGAGAAGCACCCTCATGTTTACTCTGCTTTACTAACCACCACTGCCACACACCCTGAGTGCTTCCTTATGCAGGGGCATCTACTTTCTCATTAGGTCTCATACAGTTGTAATGACTTCAGCTCACTTTACTGGTCATAAATCCTCTATATCACATAGCATCTTAGAAGTGTGAATATCTTTTCACTACAATTTTTTTTCTTTCTTATTTAACTTTGAATGTTTTTCTCTTACGTTTTGTATACTCACTCACTAGGAGAAGGTGGGGCTGGATAGGACATACACTACGCAAGCAGCCAACTAACATCACCAGACAGGCACTGCGGTGGAACCCCCAAGGCAAGCGGAAAAGAGGCCGTCCAAGAAACACCTGGCGACGCGACCTTCAAGCTGTTTTGTATACAGCTGAAGTTATTGTTGATGCTTTTCCTTATCAACTACTTCAGTCTATATAGATCTGTAATTATTGGGCCAAAATATCTCTGATGCACCATCACTATCTATAACATCAACAGAATACTGGAAAACTTTGGTTAGTTAATTGTTAGTTAACTTCTGTTTGTGTTGGATTCATGGTTAATGGAATGGTGCACTTTTTTTTAAAACATGGACTAAAGTATTTTTGTACTTTTTCCACTGTTTTGTCATGTATAAAGAACACCTAAGAAGTTGTTTTTCTCCCCTACATAGAAAGCTTTTTTTTTTATTTGTGAGAAATATTACATATGCTAAATCTGGTCTTTACTATTTTGCTTGAGGACCTTTGGAAAAGGGGAACACAGGTTTGTTGTGAGCTCTCACAACTTAAACCTTTGACCCTACAAATAACTACTCCTGCTTATTTTACTTAATGGAACGACTCACAAATGTAAAGATGAACACTTTTTTTTTTTGCTGAACTGGGGCCTAAGTGAAGAGGGAAGGATGCTATGAAATCTTTAACACAGACTTCTTTCTCACAAGTTAATTAGGTATTAAAGGTAAATAGGTGCTGACAAAAAAGTTTTGAACAGTTTTACTAAAAATCATTTCCCATCTCAGTTTCCAAATCTCATGTAATGTCAGTTTCACTAGTTTTTCAATCACCAGTTAATTTATTTCATTATAAAACATATTATGAATGTGCAGATGAAACGGTCTTATTTAGTACTGTGCATTGTCTTGTTCTGATACTTCAGAAGTCATAATGTAAATTTATAAGAGTAGCAATTGCTTATTTTTTATAAGATAATAAAGTTTGAGAATATAATCAATTTAGCATTCTTTTCCTGTCTGGCACATAATCTGATTGTAATTTTAACATTAGAATTATGAAATAATGTAGCATTGAAAAGCTGGAATTAAGGTTGTCACTTCAGTCCAATTTTCAGTCTTTTGATAATACTGTAGAATTCAAATTAAGTTGTTAGAGAATGTACCGGTGCAATGGTGTGGAGAAATGTCCTGATGGTAGTGGACTAACTCTTGTATGTTGGTATTATGTTGGATATGGATTTTGCCTTAATGTCTGATTTCCTTGGTAAATAGCTTTTAAGGGCCAGGAGTGCAATCTTTTTTTGTCTTTGACTTCCAAGGTACTATGATTTCATAATAGATATTAAAAAGAGCCCAGTTCACACTTAAGCTAATTAACAGTTACATTTTCAGAATTCCTCAGCATTCAACTGCTCCCATCATGACACTCATGGCCATATTTTCAAAAGAGCTCAGCACCCAACATGCTTACCTCTTTTGCAAATCTGGTCACATATTTCGGTTCTTGAACAGCAGCAGAGTTATTGAAAGTATGTCCCTTTGTGGATACTGAGCGATTTTGTTTATGTTTATGGATTCCAAGGCCAGAAGGGGCCATTGTGATCATTTAGTCTGACCTCCTGTATATCAGAAGACATAAAACTTCCCTGAAAATATTCCAAGAGGATATCTTTTAGGAAAAAAACCAATCTTGAATTTAAAACTGCCAGTGATGAAGAATCAACTACGATCCTTGATAAAATTGTTTTAATGGTTAATTATTCCTATCACTAAAAATGTATGTCTCATTTTTGGTCTGAATTTGTCTAGCTTTAACATCCAGCCACCGGATCATGTTATACTTTTCTCTGCTAGACTGAAAAGCCCATTATTAAATATTTGTTCCCATATAGGTACTTATAGACTGTAATCAAGTCACCCCTTAACTTTCACTTTGTTAAGATAAATAGATTGAGCTCTTTGAGTCTATCACTAGAAGGCAAGTTTTCTAATCCTTTAATCAGTCTCGTGGCTCTTCTCTGAACCCTCTCCAATTTAACAACACACTTCTTCAGTTGTGGCCACAGCATCACACTGAGAGCACATGTTCAGCTGATTATCCACTATGACTCCCAAATCTTTTTCAGAGTCACTGCTTCCCAGGGTAGAGTCCCCCATCGTGTAACTGTGGCTTGCAGTCTTTGTTCCCAGATGCATATCTTTAAGTTTGGCCGTATTAAAACACATATTGTTTGCTTGCGCCCAGCTTACTAAGCAATCCAGATTGCTCTGTATCAGTGACCTGTGCTCTTTATTATTATCACTACTCCAATCTTTGCAAACTTTTATCAATGATGATTTTATGTTTTCTTCTTAGATAAGTATGGACTATATTCTTTGTTCCTAAGTGCTCAGTAGCCTTTGCAGCCGGAGTTACATGTTGTCATTGGCTTCCCCTGCAGAAACTATAAACTTGTTCTGAGGGTTTAGGAAACATGTTTTTCCAACAGGAGACCCACTGAAAGTGAAAGGAAGGAGGATGCATAGATCATTTACTCCCAAACTATAACACGTGCAGACCAGACACCCTCCATCCAAAACCTATGGATCCTGCCCAATGTTCTCACATTTATGCACAAAGAAAGGGAGAGCATTCTGTCAATTACCACTAGTCTTCTCCACTGGCTTCAAAGCCCTGACATCTCTCTTTCTTCTTAGATCATCTACCAAATATTCATCTGGAAGAACACCTGAGCCTATATTTTTACTATTTTACTTTTCTGGCTTGTGCATCAACTTAAATGTCACATTCCATTTTCAGGACCATCTAAGTAATTCCACTATCAAATTATGAGCTCATTTACATCACTCAGATAAGGTAATAGCGTTGGAAAGTTGTCATTGAGGGAGTAACTTGAGGTCAATGTGGCTTTACAGGTGGCCTTGAAAACAGAATCAGAATCTTATTAACGAACATGCATTAAGCCAGACTTCTGCATGAACCAGAAAAGAACACAGATCACAGCCTGAGTTTGCAGGCTTGGCAATTAGTAAAAACATCTTTTTGCTGAGCAAAACTCATCTGGAAAGTCAATGAGACAAAATAAATGTGTAACCACACAGTGTCCATTTTACAAAGTCTCTTTTCACAAAAGATCCCCAGCTGGCAAACTGGCAACAGCCAGTGAGAAGAGTCTAAAGGAGAGATTAAAAGTGTTATCCATAGGCTCTACAGTTTCATTTCTCTGCTCTTTCCCTCAGAGAGCCACACAAGACAGCAGTGGCTGCCACAAATAAATGATATTACAACTGCTAAAATTTAAAATAAAGACCACCTCCTACTACCAATGGGTAATAACCAGACAGAGGAACAATGCCCTACCCCATCCCAGCAATGAATACTCCTCCCCAACGGCCAGGAATCAGCACCTTACTCTTCCCCCTGCCAGAAAGAAGAACAGGGCCTCTGCCCCAGTGCTAGGTACCAACACCTTTGAACAGAGACAGCTTGGGGGTGTGGAAGGGTTAGCCTAATGCAAGGGTAGGCAACCTATGGCACATGTGCCAAAGGCGCCATGCAAGCTGATTTTCAGTAGCACTCACACTGCCCGGCTCCTGGCCACCAGTCCGGGGGGCTATGTATTTTAATTTTAAATGAAGCTTCTTCAACATTTTAAAAACCTTATTTACTTTACATACAACAATAGTTTAGTTATATATTAGACTTATAGAAAGAGACCTTCTAAAAACGTTTAAACGTATTATTGGCACGCGAAACCTTAAATTAGGAGGGAATAAATGAAGACTCGGCACAGCACTTCGGAAAGGTTGCCGATCCCTGGCCTAATGCTTGTGTCTAAAAATATATTTTAAAATAATTCCCACAGTTATAATCTAACTTTTCAATTCTCCAGTTCCCTGGAGGGAGGGTTAACCCACTTTGCCCTGCACAGCAACAGTCAAGAATCAGGACCTGTAACAGAGCTAGACAACCTAATGAGTTCAGCTGTCCTGATTGACTACATCACCTGCTTGGTAGGAGGAGTCAGCAGACCAGCTCTTAAGCCCAGCAGCACTGCAGCAGCTGTTCAAAGCATTCACCCACAGCTGTGATAGCTCCTGCCTTGCCTGACTCCAAGTAACCCAGCTTTGACCCTCAGCTCTGATTCCTGACTTCTGCTCTGACCCTTGGCTCTGGCATCTGGTCTCTGACTCTGGTTCTGACCTTCAGCTCTCACTCTTGGCACTGGCATCTGTCCTCTGATTTCTGTCTACCATCTCCTGCTCCAACCACTAGACACAAATGCCCATGTCCTGGTGTCTGACAGCAACTGGAACAGCAAAGTGCCATGGAGAGGTTGAGAAGTGGGTGTTGAGCACACTGGTCACACACTCTGTGTGTCTGGCACAGCCACACATTTTCATCAACAGCCACTAGTAACACTCAAACACTTCTCCTCAATCCAATCTTTCTTGCAAGAAACCCCAACGAAAATGCAAACCAAGGCCAGCACTAGACACGTATCACCACTGAAATGTAATTGTGAAAAAGCCACTTCACATAAATTTATCAAATACAAAGATAAACATCAGGGTCTCTCGCACTTGCAGATTACTGCAAAGTCAGTGCTCAGTAAGCCCTTGATCATTCATGACCTCATGGCAAAAGGTTTCAACCTACCTATATAACAGAAAGCTTGCTGAATGATACAGCATGTCCACTGCCAGCTAACCTCAGCCTCCACCCCATCCAGACTACTCATTAAAGCACAGACCTAGACACATAGAACACAAGGATGGAGGAAGAGTAGCTATCCTATTCCAGTCCAGTCTCAAATTCAAGAGAGACCACTCTAAAATAAAATCCTTTGAGGCTATCCAACTACTGTAAATTTAGAGACAAGTCTACATGTGCATCTCCAAAAAGCAAATGTCAGAGGAGCTGACTGAGATGCTGTCTCACATGGTGATGAATATCTTAAAACTTAATATGAGCATTTAGGTGCTACCGTAATAAATAACTATTGCCCTGGGAGAGTTCAGCATCTGTTGAAAATGCTTTAATGCAATAGCTCAAAACCTCCTAATTCACACTTTCCTCCTTTGTTTTTTCCCCAGTTAATCTCTGGATCTTCACATAGACCTTGGCTTACCTTTCAGACTGAGCATGGGTACAGGGAACACAAGAAACACCACCCTTTCCTTGCCTGAACACTACCTCATCCAGGTGGAGATGAGAATCCTCCTAAGTCTCCTAGCAACAGAGGCCACTGAGAGCATATATCAATGCAGAGCCTCACTTTCTCATTTGAAATCCTCATGGAATACCCTGTCAAATTGAAGGTTTCAGGGCTCATCTTCAAAGTCTTATTTGGGATTTGTCCAAGTTAACCAACGAGCCACCTCACCCCTTGTAATTGTCACATCCAATGACTACTACGTTCCTGGAACAATGCAACCATCAGTCTCAATAGCAAAACTCATGTGTGCAGGAGAATGTTTTCTCTGAAACTCACTTCCCAAAAAGATCAGGATGACCATGAATCTAAGTGCCTTCAGAGCAAAATGCAAACCCCACCTCTTTAACCTAGCCTACCTTCAATTGTAATACATTTAAAAACAAAAAAACCTACCAATCAACTCACCCCAAATCCCTATACAATTATCTAAGTCCAGTTCGTGCTGGGTAGAAGGAAGAGAGAAAACGTATTTTATGCATAGCATTTGATGATGGTGGTGGTGGGAGGTGATTAGATACCACAGTGATGGGGGGGCATTTGAAAACCTAGATACATAGACCTACACATTAATATTCCCTTATTTTAGTATTTTTGTGTCATAATCTTGTGAGTACATGGACAGACATGAAAGACACCAGTCAACTTAAAAATCTATTTTTAAAAAAAAAAACAATATTTAAAAGTTAGATTCAGGGGCTGCACCTGCCACTGAGCCCAGATGCCAATGTGACTCTCATAAACAAAAGGAGAAATTTGTTATCTAGTATAGTTCTGCCATAAAATTAACTATACACAAAGTACTATCAAATCCACAAAGTTGAAAGAACACAAATCCTATATATATATATATATATATCCTCTGATTTCTTTCAGTAACAGTGAGTCTGGGTATGATTCATAATAATACATACACTCTTTCGGGGGGGGGGGGGGGGACTTATTTTTAAATTGACTACATGCCTTTGTTTTTAAACACAAGAAATGCACAAGAATTAACCCAAGTTGAGCATCGGACTCTAGTTAGTAAATCTATAGTTAAAAACTTAATAAAATGCAAGTTACAAAAAAGTATGGCTCAATTAAGACCAAGAGCATTTATGAGAAACAAGGGTTTCTCATATAAATAAGTATTTAGGCGGGTTTCTAGAACACACATTTTTTAAAACTGGACAAACTGATCCTTTGCTAAGAGGAGGAAGCTACTCGTATTCTCTCTTTCTACATGCTATGGCAACCTACAACCTTCTTTAATAGGAGGGCAGGCACATAGCTATTTTTGATTCCGACGTTAAAAAGCAGCCTAAGTTGTTAGAGAACAATAGCATCAATACTTCTATTAGTGAAGAATGTTTCACCATCTAACTATAAACTGACTAGTTAGTAAAAGAAAAATACTTGGTTAAAGTGTAAGTTACTATATCTTACTGCGCCTACTAATCAGAAATATCGTCACCACCACAATTCATAACACTATAACATTAATGCATGAATAGCATAACAGTTAAAGAGCTTACTGTATTATGTGTCTATTTTTTCTTTGATGTAAAACAAAGTTAAACCAGTGAAGCAAAAATGATCCATTTAATACTTTTGCTCTGTGATGCATTTATATAGGTTTTTTGTTGTTGTTACAGTGCTTCAATTCATTCTTATGCTTTAGTGGTTCAACTGCAATTTATCAGCTTGTAGTGGAAAATACCTGGTACCTACTTAAAATGCATGGAGCTAGCAATAAAATTAACCTTGTGGCAATTGTTTTCCCACATGTTTGATAGACCAATGTCAGCTCATCTGTTAGAGGGAAATAAAAAAGTCAAGCCTAAATGTACAAAAAATTATGATGGAAGCCTTAAATAAAGCAAGGGTAATGCAAGTTTATTGAGTCAAAAATCAATCAATCAATGAGCGAGTGGATTAGGAGCACCTCATAAGCCCCAAAGAAATAATTTGCCCAAACACTGGGATTTAATGGCGGAGGACCAAATTCCAACACTTTTAGGAAGTAAATAATGAAAAATCAATTCAAAAGGAAAAACAGATCAAGAACCCTGGATTCTGACATGCCGACACATTTATTGCTGAATACCATTTCTCGGCTGACCCGAAAACTTCGGAAGGTGTTTATTTACTTTCAACACCTTCTAGAGATCAATATTTTTAATTTGGATCCGAGTTATTATTTTTCACATCACAGCATCGGGAAGCGGAGTAAAGTGGCTCATATTTTAGTGCTAAAAAGATCGATATGACAGTTTCACCTTCACTGCAGCCCCCTGCAGTTGCCTGGGTGCACATCATAACGTCCCGCAGGGGGGTGCAGGTGCCACGGCGCGGGGAGCAGGTCATTACCCAGCCAGGGAGCCAGACAGCCCATGATTTAGCTGATCATGAAGGGCCTGCTGCCCTTAGAAAACCAATCTTGTTTCTCTCACTTTATCAGGCCTGTCTTTTACCCAGCCCAAGAGAAGGGGGAGGGGGAAAAGAGAGAGAAGGCGAGAAGGAGCAAAGAAAGAGACATGATCAGTTTCATAAAGCAGATTACATCCCTCATCATAAATGCATTCTTTCTTTTTGACCTCCCTTGAATTAGGGAACCTCAATAAACTAGAATTAATTTTCTATATATTTTTCCAAAATATTCTTCAGAAAGCTGAGAGGGGTAGCACGGAATGGATGAGGGGTGGGAAGGAAGGGGGAGAATCTCCTGCAGCAAGAGGCATCATTCATAGGCCTTGGTGGCTCTATTGATCATTGCTGCTGGGGCTGGTGGAGACAGGCAGGGAGAGTTATGGACCCAGTCAGTGGATCACTGCCCTGACATCTCTTTCACTGCAATGGTTTAAGTGTCTGCTGCCTTTCCAATAGCCAAAGAAAATGGTATGTACTACTTCACTTACCTCTAGTCCAAATTTAGCTACCTCTACATTATTATGTATTCATTTATACAGCACCTTTTACATATACAGTCCTAGGCTTAAAATTCTCTCTGCCAATGGAATCCATCCTGCCAGGAGGAATGGTAAGATTCCAGGACTATTTCAAGGGGCTATACAATATAAGCCTTAGACAACACTATGAAACAAGGGACACCATGTAAAATACATATAGGAAAAAAAAACATATTTCGTTAAACTTTTAAAATGTTGAAAGTCAGTGATATGCATACGGAGACATATATGCCAATCACGGGTGCAGCTTGGCTTCTGTATTTGGAGAGGCAGCTCATGGCCCCAACAGGACCATGCATGGAGGGACAAATTCCATGCCTGCCTGAGGTTTGCAGTTTTTAGAGGGGAGGAACATCCCCCAACTCCTCCAAACTACTCCCGTTGGGGCAGTCCTACATTTACTTTTCAAATAATACTCTGAGCTCTATCCCTGAATGGTCACTACTATTTGTTAATTTCTCAAGTGTGGGGTTTCATGTAGGCAATTCCTGAGGGAGAAAAGTTACTTTTTATAGTAAATAGTGGGGTTCTTTGAGATGATTGTCCATATGAAGCCAGTTTCTGCACCCACTTCTACTTCTTCGGAGTCTCTTGCTAGCGAAAGGAGCTAAAGGGTGATTGGGGTAGCCTCCATCGTACACCCTGGGAACACGACCTGAGGGAGGAGGGAGCAGCAAGACTTCCCAAAAGGATGCTACTTGCTAGAAGCTTCCTAGGAGTGCTTCCTCCAAGAGCGTAGTTCCAAATGGGCTATTATCTCAAAGAACTAGTAAGTAAATGTTTTTTTTTCTTTTAACTAATCACTGTTCTTGATGACATAATTGAGAATAAAAAATTATTTTTGTCATGAAGATCTTCGCATCAGTACAACTTGTCAGTGTTTTGGGACTCATCCTGCAAACCCTTGATCAAGCAAGTAGTTCTTAATTATAAAATAGTCTCATTGAGATCAGGCCTACTTGTATGTGTAAGATTTAGTAGGACCAAGTCCTTCATATCCCTTCCTTTTGTTTGGTCTTCATGTCCACTGTACTGCTCTTTGTACCCTCAGTGCCCTATGCAGTAACCGGAAACAGGACATTACCCCTTCAAATTAAGTATCAGAGCTAGAGGACATGTTAAAATAATAATGCTATGTAAAGGTGTGTTCAGAACTCCAAGAAGCATCCTTGCATATTTTAATTATAGTGACACTGCAAAATCATGCTGTGGAGGTAATAAAAGGAGATATACCAATCTTGTAGAACTGGAAGGGACCTTGAAAGGTCATTGAGTCCAGCCCCCTGCCTTCACTAGCAGGACCAATTTTTTTTGCCCCAGATCCCTAAGTAGCCCCCTCAAGGATTGAACTCACAACCCTGGGTTTAGCAGGCCAATGCTCAAACCACTGAGCTATCCCTCCCCCCTAAAGATTGCCTTAGGACTTGGTGAGATGTGCTGTAATCCCCATAGTTGTCCAGAGTACCCAAACATATGCACTCTGATCAGTCTGGACAGTCTGTGCGTGTAGATGAACTGGCTCCTGGCCTTATCCATATATACACTAAAAAGATGCATAGGACCACTGGCCATCTACTACCGCCAGCAGGACAGGAGGGTAGACCATTGCCACCTCCACAACAACACACCGGTAGGCAGTGGGGATATGAGATTAACTCTGGGGATGGGGAGGTGGGGCAGCTACTTCATGAGTGAGAGGGGGGGAAGCAGCAACAAATGTGACGGTGTTCTGGGAAGAGTCACAGCAAATGGGAGGTAACAGGTATCTCAGGAAATGGGGGATTGTAGGAGCCTTCACCTACTCCCTGGTATGGTGGCTCCCAGATCAAAGGACTGAGTGCTACTGTAGCGATCAACGGTTTTGCTTACAACTCTTGGCAAGCAGAAGGTGATAGCTCTGCCTGGCCTGCATACTGAGGGACCAAGCTGTTCCTCCGCATGTGGACCAGCTTTGATTGGCTCCTCTTGCCCTGCAGGCTGCGAATGGGGAAGGACAGCCAATCAGATACAAATTCCTGGCAAACTAGGTGTTCTCCCATCAGACCAGTAGCAGGATTTGAACCCATAGGATTGATAGGTCTAAGGTTGGGTCAAAGCTGACAATCCCAGGTCCTGGAAGGTAGAAAGCAGAAATTGTAGCCAGGGGAACATCAGTCAGATTTGTCTAAGTGCAGTAAAATGTCTAACATTAAAAGGGATGGAGGACTGTCTCGGGCCTACCCCTTGCTGAGCTGTCCAAAAGAAGCATCTCTTCAATTTAATTTCATTAAAGAAGTTTTCCTGGAAAAAGGCTTCCTTATTTCTAAATAAATCATTTGGAACTCAACAGAACACTCTTTATCTACTACTTTTTGCAATTCAGAAACGAAGCCGTCAGCTTGACAAATTTTGGAAGTGGATCAAGAAGCAAGACTTGCAGTTCCTACATCAGTACTAGGAGATCAGAGAATGTAAAAGCCCAGATTGGGACCAACAATATTCTTGGATCTGTCCTGTCACTTTCCAAATCACCTACAGGACTAGAGGGAATGGGTGAAGGAACTTAAGACCCCAGTCTGGGAGAAAGACACTGTAAGAGACAAAGTCTTGCCCAACCTTGGAAAAGACCCAGATATCTGTATTTTTCCCTAGTAGCCAAGTTATTTTGCAGAAACTTGCTACATTTGCAAGATTCAGTCCTCCAGGGGCTTATTTGTTCTGTTAAGTATACTTTTGACTTAAACAGTCTTTTAAGATATTGTCCTTTCCTGGCACATCTTTCCCAGTCTCTTCCTTGGTGGCTGGTGTAATATACTGCTGTGTTTTTGTCTGTCAAGACTTGAACAAATTTGTGTATGATCATAAGAAGGAAAGTCGAGTCTTGAATGGCATCCAGCCCACTTTTGTGGTTTCTGATTAATACTGCAGATGATGCGCATGTGAGAAGGAAACACCTATAAGAGCCTTCAAACATCCCAAGTCACTGTGAGTAAGGTGTCATTGTACAATGGGAACCGTACACCATCCATTACAGCCCTTGTAAATGTCTCAGACAGAACTTGTCAAATGATGTAATGTGGTACATGAAACCACAAGGCCTAACAGCCACAGGAAATACAGCACACTTCCTTAAGACTGGGGTCTTATAGAGGATAGCATTTCTTAGATTGTATGTAACCTGTCTTCTGGAAAGAAAGCTTTAACAGCCTTTGCTGCCTTCTTTCATACAGAGCCAAATGAATTTCTAATGACATGATACTCTGGGACATAAAAGAAAGAAAAATAGAGGCCAATGCCATCAGACAGAATTTCAGTTTCCTTATGCATTTGTTTCAGTTCTTCATGTCCATTATAGTGTACAGACGACATTCGTGTATTAAAAAAATAACAGAAATAGAACCCTTCCCTTTATACAGATGAGGGACCTTCTCTATTGCCCCATTTGACTGATATTTTGGATCCCTGAAAAATGATAGGAAAGGTGTAAAGACTACACAAATGCACAGGATATTGGGTCAGTGCATCAATAGGCCGCTGGAGAAGATGTTTGGACCACTGCCTGAAAAAGGAGCATGTCTAGGTCAACTTGTGAGTGACCTATTAGTGGCCATAAAGAGCTCTAGTCAATATTTCCAAAAGTGACTAGTATTTCCAGCCACTTAGAGACATCTTAAATTAACCTAGTTTTCAGATGGTGGGTTTCTCGGCATCTTCTGAAAATTGGGTCACTTTAAGGGGTCTCAAGTTGAAACATGGAAAATCAATAATCCTTCTTGAAATTCTTGGCTTGTCTATGAAAACTGAAGGGGAGTGAATTTCCTTCAAAGCTAAGATGTGTACAGATCCAAGGGTTGCTACAGAGCCTTCTTCTGTCCTCCACGTTCACTTGTCTTTTTGCAAATAAATTGGGACCCTCAAGTGTAAGATAAGTGGAGTTATCGTGGATAGTTCTCTGAAGATGTCCACGCAGTGTGCAGAGGCGGTCAAAAAAGCAAACAGGATGTTAGGAATCATTAAAAAGGGGATAGAGAATAAGACTGAGAATATATTATTGCCCTTATATAAATCCATGGTACGCCCATATCTCGAATACTGTGTACAGATGTGGTCTCCTCACCTCAAAAAAGATATTCTAGCACTAGAAAAGGTTCAGAAAAGAGCAACTAAAATGATTAGGGGTTTAGAGAGGGTCCCATATGAGGAAAGATTAAAGAGGCTAGGACTCTTCAGTTTGGAAAAGAGAAGACTAAGGGGGGACATGATAGAGGTATATAAAATCATGAGTGATGTTGAGAAAGTGGATAAGGAAAAGTTATTTACTTATTCCCATAATACAAGAACTAGGGGTCACCAAATGAAATTAATAGGCAGCAGGTTTAAAACAAATAAAAGGAAGTTCTTCTTCACGCAGCGCACAGTCAACTTGTGGAACTCCTTACCTGAGGAGGTTGTGAAGGCTAGGACTATAACAATGTTTAAAAGGGGACTGGATAAATTCATGGTGGCTAAGTCCATAAATGGCTATTAGCCAGGATGGGTAAGAATGGTGTCCCTAGCCTCTGTTCGTCAGAGGATGGAGATGGATGGCAGGAGAGAGATCACTTGATCATTGCCTGTTAGGTTCACTCCCTCAGGGGCACCTGGCATTGGCCACTGTCGGTAGACAGATACTGGGCTAGATGGACCTTTGGTCTGACCCGGTACGGCCTTTCTTATGTTCTTATCCTTTACCCTGGTCTGAACTCTCCTGTGACAAACTAGAACTGTTCAGCCAGGAAGATCAGTGTCTGGTAACTTCCAGGGCTGCTGGCTTGGCAGCAGTATCAGTTGCATTGAATGCTACCTTCAGATTCCTTCTTGGTTTGTCTGCAAGATGATCTAAAAGGGGCAGAACTTATCGCATATGAGGAAGTCATACTTCATCAGCACTTCTTGACAACTAATGATTATTATCTGCTGTGAGGTAAAGGAATGAGCTTTGTGCTCCTAGAAATCACCTCCTGTGCTACCCCGGATACATTGCTATTTTTATCACACTAGCTTGAGCAGAGCTAGCATAGGTACATCTATTCAACCTGGGAATCGCATCTCTCAGCTCAAATGTAGAAATGTCCTATGAGTGTTCAGAGTTGTTGAAGAAAATGTTTCCTAATAGCAGTTTCTTGGTGCCTGTCAGGGTTCCAGTCTGATGCAGATTTTCTTTGGCTGCACAAACTGGAAAGCCTAAAATAAAGTGTGAGTAAAAGTATTCCAAAATCTTTTCAGGAATTGGCTATAAACAATATAAAGATGGGTGATGAAGAACCAACAAACTCATCTGGAAAACATAAGGATGATGGAAGTCTCTCACTCAGATACCTTACTCTCTTCCTCCTCTGCTACTAACTCCTCCATAATCTGAGAAATCAGGAAGGCTGCTAGATCTCACCAGTTTCCAGGATGTAGATCATGGATGCATAGAATCTAAGGCTAGAAGGGACCATTGTAATCATCTAGTCTGACCCCTGGCATAACACAGGTCATAGAACTTTCCCAAAATAATTCTCAGAGGATATCTTTTAGAGAAAACGTCCAGTCTGGATATAGAATGGTCAGTGCTGGAGAATCCACCATGACCCTTGGTAAATTGTTTCAGTAGTTAATTATTCTCACTGTTAAAAATGTATATCTTATTTCCAGTCTGAATTTGTCTAGCCTCAACTTCCAGCCATTGAGGTGTGATTCCCTAGCTCTGCCTGAACTAGCATACTAAAAATAGCAGTGTAGCTAGAGCTGCATCTCAGGATAGCCACCTGAGGGCTTAGCCAGGGGCTCCAGGTGGGTATATACTCGGGCAGCTAGCCTGAGTCACCTCCTGTGCTACACCGGATACATTGCTATTTTTATCGCACTAGCTTGAGCAGAGCTAGCATAGGTACATCTATTCAACCTGGGAATCGCATCTCTCAGCTCAAATGTAGACATGTCCTATGAGTGTTCAGAGTTGTTGAAGAAAATGTTTCCTAATAGCACCCATTAGCTTGTAAAAGTTTCTGGTTTTCCTATTTTTCACACCTGTCCTGACTATACCTTGCCTTAAGTACATGAATATTTTGAATGCATTATTTTGTTCAGTCTGCCAGGATATTTTCCCGAATATTTGGTACAGATAGAAACAAAATTATTTCCCTTTGCAACTCGAAAGTGCCTCTCCTTGTGTGACGCTGAGTACTCCCAAAGTCCCACAGTTAGGAAGGGACCTAACTGAGAAGAAGTTAGGTTCCATCTTCCTTACAAATTGTAACTGTGCGGTAACCAGGTCAGAGGACAACCACAAATAACTGTACATAGAGCTGTAGCACAGAAAAAAATCCATCTGAGATCCTGCCTATACAAGCATTCTGTTATTGTGAATGCTGCCTTCTTGGTTGACACACTGGGGATTGAACTGGGGACTGCCAGACCTAACAGCATAATCTGCTACAGCTAGAGCAAAAGAGCCAACGCTCTATAGCTGGGGGCTGTAACACCTCATATGATCTGCAGATTGGCAAAGAATGGGATCACACACACACACACACACACACACACACACACACACACACACACACACACACACACACACACACACACACACACACACACACACACACACACACACACACACACACACACACACACACACACACACACACACACACACACACACACACACCCCTCAGAAACCAAAATTGCCCCCTCAGAAACCAAAATTGGCCTGAAGTCTTCTGGAAACTGAGGCACCCCAGGTTCTGATTCTCACAGGCGAACTGTGAACAACAAGAGATGGTCCTTAGGACAACAATCTGTTTTATTATGATACACAATTTCAAGATGATCTTCTCAAGGAAAACAGCTCTCTTACTTTTTAGTTTTTAAATGGAAGTGGAGAGTAGCCCTGATTTTAACAGATTCCCCAAATCAGTAAGGCCAGTTTTCTTGTTCCCCAGACGACTCTGTAGATGATTATGTGGACAAAAATCTTCTCCTGAAAATTATGTACTAGTCAAACCATACCACCAAGTAGTCCATAGCATGGTAATACGTGGGGCCTGATTCTTCCCTCATTTTACTGATGTAATTGAGTACAACTCCACTTAAGTCAATAGAGTTAGGTTGTTATAGAAGTGGTATGTGAGAAAAATAAAATGTATGCTGGTGCTTCACAGGAAAGAAACCAGTCTGTTTCTATCCCTTGCCTCAGGCCACAATGTATTATTCAAATGCTAGCACTGATTCAGTAACCCAAAACAAAGTGATTACCTTAACCAAAACAGGTGGCACTCCCCAAAGGTCTTTCCCTATGCCTCTCTCAATTCCCAGAAAAAGGACATGACCCTTCCTTAAATTCTCTCTGGTGTCACGTGACAGGGCGGTAACCATTAATCCTTTCCTGTCTGTTTCACCTGGTCACATTAGACCTACAAAGTATTCCGGGAAAGAAAACCTGTTCACACTGGTCAGAGAAATTGTGCTATAACACTGACAAACTAGTAACTATTCTAGCACAGTTTTAACACAAATGTGGACAGAGCTTAGGAAACAAAGAAATCTTGAATCCAGTTATTTTTGAAAAGCATTTCCTCTACACACCATTTTCTTATCTAGTCCTCAAAGGTGAGCACTTTGCTTACTTGTTAATCTAAAGAGGAATTTCTAAGGCATGTCTACACTACCTCTTTTATGTTGGCAAAATTTATGTCACTCAGGGGTGTGAAAAAACAGACCCCTGAGCGACATAAGTTACACCGGTCTAAGTGGTAGTGTGCACAGCGCTACGTTGGTGGGAGAGATGCTACCGCCGCTCATTAGGGCTGGTTTAATGATGTTGATGGAAGGGCTCTCTCCCGTTGGCATAGAGCGGCTACTCGAGAGATCTTGTGGCAATGCAGCTCCATTGATACACCTGTGCCGCTGTAAGCTCTCTAGCATAGTCATAGCCACAGTCACACAACCTGTGCTGAAAGGAAACTGGATTGATTCTATTTGCCCATATAGCCTTGGAATTTTTCCTTTTAATTTCTCAATTTCCCCTCTTTTTAGCAACACCAGCAAAAGATTTGCCCATGATTCCCTTCCTCTCCAAAAGTGTGTGTACAGTGCATAACTGCAGCAAAAAATAGGATGAGGTGCTATATGTAGACATCTAAGCCTGCACCTTTCTACCCCCACAGTCACTGCAATTCAACAGATCCCTAAACCTGCTCCAGATCTAAACCTGAGTTTTCCACATTTCTGCCTGAGGTAGGTTTACAAAGACACCTAGCTATTCCTTTGCTAAGCTGAATTTTGTCTCAGGTCTTCTGATTTTTATTACCATAAATTATATGATGAAGCAATACTGCTTAATGACTTTCACCTGAAACAAAAAGGATAGTTAAGATTCTGTTGAGACTTTCATCAGACCCTCCCACTTCCATAGGCTTATAATGGTCTTAAATTCTATTTTATAGCTGAAATTTTCAATGCTTCATCTAATCTCTAAGATGAATATTTTTGACTTCTGCAATGGTGGAAAAAAAACCAGTTTCATACAATAGCACAAACAATTTCTAAAGACTTTTTTTGCACATAACTGGAGAACAAATATAATAGATTTGAACTTAATAGATAAACTCTTCAAGTAGCTAGTCTTCACTGAAGTCTAGTCTTCAGGCGAATTTGCAAACAAAATAAAACCATCTGAAAAAATTAAGTTATAAAAATTATTGAAAAAAATCAGTTTTGTACTTGCACAGGTGAAACGAGTTAAGTGGGTCCAGATGAGATACTACAAGGGTCCAGCCACCCTGTGATGCCAGTGAATGTACAAAATAATAAATTCAAAATATTCATTTAGGAGAGCATTTATGCACCTTTTTAACTTTAAGCACACATGCTTAAGTGCCGTCCTGATTATGCTTTTCTGCAAGGCAGCCATACTTACTGAAAAGCTCTGTGTAAGCTCGAAAGCTTGTCTCTCTCACCAACAGAAGTTGGTCTAATAAAAGATATTACCTCACCCACCTTGCCTCAGCCATACTTAAGGCACAGTTGAGACAAGGTGGACTTGAGAGAGAAAAGGAAAAACAGACAATTTGGCAAGTTAATGATTGTTCTTAGGAAGTTTGTTTCCAAAAGCTATGGACTATAGTATTCTCTTTCAAGTAAGCAGGAAGACTTCTAATAGTACAGTAATTATAAATTATTTTGGCTATGATTTTCAAAAGCATTAGTGATTTTGGGTACCTCAATTTTTGGGTGGTGAACTGCAGGTACCGTAAAGATGACTGATTGTCAGAAAGTGCTTGACCACCCACCTTTTGAGTATCAGGCCTCTTTCAGGTGTGTCTTAATCTGGTTGTCCAAAAACAGAGGCACCCAAAATCACAAGTCACTTTTGGAAATCTTGGCCTCTATTTCTATACTAAAAACAAAGGAATTAATTTTCTTTATTCTCAGATAAAAATATTCTTCAATTATAAAAGAACCTTCAAAGTTGATGTATAAATAATATCACATTAAATGGCTTCCTTAGTACCATGATGCCTTGTAATTCTTAGTTGGGTGTTTTGTTTCTATCACACCTTAAACCCCCCACATATACACAAGACCCATCAGTGTATCTTCCATTTTCATGCACCATAATAACTAAGGGATTAGATTGTAGCTTTGTTTGAAAAGTAAAGTGTCAAAAGAAGACACTCATATAATCTGCTAGCAGCAGCATACGTGCATATGTATCTTAGTGTGGGATTTAGGTGTGCAAATCCTCTAGTACCAAAATTTAAAAAAAAATCATTGTCTTTGAGGAATAGTGTTGGCATGCATTTTATAAGAAATGTAAATTTAAATACACTGGAAATCAGAAGCTGCTATTATTACGGAATGAGCATTGTTCCTAGCTCCTTTTGTTCCTTTTACTTTAGAAGTCAACTAGTTTTCAAATTACCACCTGGCAATCAGATATCAAAGTGACAGACATCTTAAAAATATTCAATAATAGATTGATTTTCAACTTTAATAGAAAGTTAGTATTAGAGGAGAGTACAAATAATGATGATGTTTTAAACACACCACTTATATTTATAATTGAAGAAGCTCCCCCTCTAGAGAGCATGGAAAACAATAAATCCCAGTTACCGTTTTGCTGAAACCTTTGCAGAAATGCAGCAAAAAAGATGTTAGGTTGTGGCTCTCTTATCTTGGGGTTCAGATCTATCATTAGATTTAGATTGACAGCCATTTTTAAAGGAATTTAGGCAATAGTCAGACTAGAGATGTAATTTACTTTCTCCTCTCTGTCTGTAAACCTGCCGATTAGCGCATGATTTCTCACATAAGTAACATTCTCAACTGCTCTATGCCAAAACTCCTATTTAGGCCTTCAACTATTCTCATATGATTCCTTCCTTTATGTTCCCACTAAACCCAAGTCTCCTAACATTAATGGAAAAAATGTTCTATCTTGGGCATCTATAATTAGGCACCTAAATAGATACCTGATTTTTGGAGGGTCTGGCCACACACAACTCCCAATGAAATTAATAGGAACTATGGTTGTTCAGTATCTCTGAAAAATCAGTCTTTTTGTATCTACACTTGAGAACTGTGGCCATTGTCCAAAATGTGGAAGCCCAACGCATCACCAGCCTTCAGAAACAGGCATTCCATTCTCAAATCTTCAAATCCAGTACCAAACCTTCCTCTTGCTCTTCAAGCTCTTCCAGGAACTGTTTCCCATCCTTCTACCAGACATACCTGATTTCCTGAAATACCAGATTCTTAAGTGTACCTCTTCCTTCTCTCTCCAGGCAGTATATCTTTCTCCCACACTGTCCCTGCTATCTGGAACAGTTTCTCTGCTACTGTCTGCCTCCCTAATTTTTCTGATCAGTATCTTCTACCTATCCTATAACTTGAAATCTTATTTCTAATAAAACAAAATCCTACCCCCTCTGCCTCCTAGTTGGCTTGACCAGACCCAGATGTGACAATTCTGTTCCTAAAAAAGTCTGACCTTCCTGAAGCATTATTACATCCTATTGCAATACCATGAAAAAAAATCATAATGCACTGTCGTCTGTTTCCTTGAAGATGGAGGGTCTCAGCTTGAGTCTTATGACACAGCCCCCTTAATCTTAACGGCCTTGCTCAAATTCCCCATGTGTGGTCCATGTCTGTGAAATCTGATCCCTGAACCCTTCTTTTCTACCAAAACTATTGTTCAACCTGTTTGACATAGTATAAGCTGCATATTGTAATCTGTATGGTGTAATTATTTTTGCAAATATAAAATACATATTGGCCATATATTGATCTGTGATACTTGTGTATGAATGACACTTAAAAGATCTGTGCGCACAACTCCTGTTGTGTAATGGAGTCTTTACAGGATCATAATTACTATTGTCACATACATAGTTACCATTTAAAAAGCCAAAATTACCAGTTACCACACAGTAGTATCTAAAGACACACTATCTCCTATTTTAAGTACAGAGAAATAACAGGTCTGTCATAATACTGCGTAGTAACTCTGGCAAAATATTGACTTTAATGGAACCCACTGCAGACAAAGAAAATTCTAACTCATGATTGGCTGAACACATTCACTTGATGTGTCAGAAACCTTCTCAGAAATGAATAATGAGATATGAAGCAAACACATCCCAATGGGGAACTTATGAGGTCAGTAAAACAACACAATTGATTTCTGATAAAGGGATCAGATTAGCATCATATGTACACAAGCAGAAAACATGCAAATCTATGCTGCTTCGTGGGTTCAAAAGAATTTTTTTTCTAGATCTAACTGCATGTCACTTTAAAAATAGCTTGTTTAAAAGTAAAAGCATCACACACAAAATTCTTGTACTTAATGAAGGGTCTTCAGATATTTTGGAAGCAAAATATTCATAATGTATATCACCATCCATATTTTGACATCTTTCGGTGAACATCAAAATTTATATTCTAAGAAATAATGACCTCTTGCCTTTAAACCATCACAGCCATCTTAACAAAAATGATATCTGATTGTTATGTAACAATTTACACTTGCCTTTTAGTGTGAAAGAGGACAGTGATAAAAGTCAAGCTCATTTAGCCGGCACGAACAATAGCCAATAAATTCAATAGTGCAATCCTTCATCACTGGTTCCATGGACAAAACACTACTTAGACTAGTAAAGCTGCTTGAAGTAAAATAAACCCAAAAAGAGTTCCAATATAAATAAAATATTAAAAATATTTTAATTTAACTCTGTTAGAAAAACTTACTTTCATTACTCTATTCCACAATGGATTTTACAAATTGTTTCTTTAAAGTTCTTTTTCATCTGAAAGAAGGGGGTAAAATGAAAGGAAGTTAAAACTCAGGCTTTCGTGCTTTAATCCTGCATTGACAAAGATGGACTGGATAACCATAGTTCTTTTCTAGCTCTAATTTCAGTGATTCGTCTCTGGAGACTTTGGTACTTATTTAGTTTATGTGAGAAGTGAAAGGAGTTTAGGGTTCTAAATTAGTCCTTAGTGGACATTTATCTACATTACTAAGCAACCACAAAATTAACAGTCTGTGTTCAGGGCAAGGTCTGTATTGAGATAGCAAAGGTGTTGTAGTTACAGTGTGTCATTTATGAAAGAGCAATATTTGAAGATGTCTGCAGCTACCATGCAAGCTCTTTGCCCCATTTTATGAGCAATAAAATCCACTGAATTTGTCTATATAAATAAAATCTGCATTTCCATCTCTCTCTCTTTTGTATTATATGCTTTGCATGTCAGACAAATTATCAGGAAAATAGTCCTTGTGTGATATTTCATTGCTTAATGCTTTACTGCTGCAGTAAAACAAGACAACTGTTGAAATTATAGGAAAATAAATTTGTAATTTCTTCCTCATTTAGCCATTTTTGAAGTTGGTGTATAGGAAAGTCATTAATGTTATGTCCTCCTATTGATGTTCCAAGCCTTTCAAGGGATAAGTAATGCTTTTTCTATACTCCTCCATGTGGCCAGTTAAATTAGACACATTATTTCTGTGCTGTTAGAGAACACTGATCAATAGACACTTGGAAAGCCCTCGAAAACTAAGTGGAAACACTTCCTCAGTGTCAAAGGGTTCTCGTTTGGGTTTGTACATTGCAACCATTGTTAAATTTAACAAAGTAGCAATGTATGTTACTTTGACATTTTAGTACTAGCATCAAATTGCATAAAGTTAACTTCTCTTTACAATATTGGATGAAATTTAATTTCTTGTTTTTAATTTTGATGTTAGTCATATAAGAATATAAGAACAGCCGTACTGGGTCAGACCAAAGGTCCATCCAGCCCAGAATCCTGTCTACCGATAGTGGCCAATGCCGGTGCCCCAGAGGGAGTGAACCTAACAGGTAATGATCAAGTGATCTCTCTCCTGCCATCTATCCTCATCCTCTGACAAACAGAGGCTAGGGACACCATTCCTTACCCATCGTGGCTAACAGCCATTAATGGACCTAACCTCCATGAATTTATCCCATTCTCTTTTAAATGCTGTTATAGTCCTAGCCTTCACAACCTCCTCAGGCAAGGAGTTCCACAAGTTGACTGTGCGCTGTGTGAAGAAGAACTTCCTTTTATTTGTTTTAAACCTGCTGCCTATTAATTTCATTTGGTGACCCCTAGTTCTTGTATTATGGGAATAAGTAAATAACTTTTCCTTATCCACTTTCTCCACAAGACACTACTCCCATTCAGTCAATGTTGGACAATTGTACTTTTTATTGGCTCTCACCATATGAAAGGGAAATACTCCACAACCTGGATTTACCCTATGGTTACTTTGGACAGGCAGACAGATGCAAAGCAGCCACAGCATAGCCATCAATTTGATTCACTGTGAATTGTGCATACATCCAATAGCCAACCTGGACCTCTATTTGAAAG
The DNA here is from genome assembly GCF_020497125.1 of Mauremys mutica. Classification (NCBI taxonomy): domain Eukaryota; kingdom Metazoa; phylum Chordata; order Testudines; family Geoemydidae; genus Mauremys; species Mauremys mutica. The sequence goes on from NC_059078.1 coordinate 101,742,693, forward strand.
TTTTTCTGGAAATCATATTATTTTGCTGGCTTTTTACATTTGTAGCTGTAGTTTGAGTTAATGATTAAGTAGTAAAATATATCCCAACCCAAGGCTGGCCTTTTTTCAGGGGAAGGAGGTGGGGAAGGTCGGGAGTCTTGTTTGTTTTTTTTTGTTTTAATTACAAAACAATTAGACACACTGTCAAGCATATAAAGGATACATATTAAAAGAACAAAACCAGACAAGAGAAGCCATGCAGTAAAAACCACCGTCACATGACATTAGTAAAAAAGGGAGTGTACAGAATGAAGTATTGCTCCCTTTTCTACTATAAATACTTCATAATAGCATTATCCACAAACACTAATAAACTCATTAGTTCATATCAGTACATAGTGTTCATATTATTTCTCTAAGGAGTCACACTGCTCTTATTTAAGAATTAAATGCCTTCTTGCAAACACATTAGAAAGTTCTTTCAACAGCATTTAATTATTTCTTAAGTAATTATTTTCACATTTTCCCATCTAGCATTTTTCAAAACTGTTCCAAGTCAAACACTTCATCCACAAAAACAAATTCCTTATATGTAATACTTTGAAAAGAATGGTTCTTAAGATCATTCCCAAGATATAAAGCTATATAAAAATGGCACTGCCATATTCCTGCTGCACGTAACACAAACAACACACTTTGGTTGCTGTATAAATTAATGAATAATAATCTCTTCCACAGATGGCCAAAAATTAAAATCTAGTAGACTATATATATAGCAAACATGATAGCATTTCACATCTCAAACTGGCTTATCCTGTTATTTATGTCTTAAAAGAAGATAATGTGAATTTTTTTTCGATTTCAAAAGCCTTGGTAAAGCAAATTAAAGCAGTTGGGGTGAGGAGGTGGGAGAAGTGGTTTGTGTGTAGTACTTCTAATTTATTTCAGTAAAGAATATTCTTCATTATTCTGCCTCCCATTAAACACAATAGTACTGAGATTCTGCATTGTGCACTTTTCCTCAGCTCTAAGACCTTTATTCTAATATTTAAAAATTAGACTTCTACAAAACGTGCTTTAATAATCTCTCTTGGACCAAACCCTGCCCTTTCCTATGTAGTTGCTGAGAACTCCCTGGTTGTGGGCCCACATGCCCTGAGGATGGGTAAGGTACGCCGGGGGCGGGGGGGGGGGGCGCTAGGGATGGGAGGATTGGCGGTTGACAGCCTCTGTGCTACATGGAACTCAGATCCACAGTAGCTCTCAGCACTTAGGCATGCACAAGGCAGGTAGAAGGGTGGTCAGCTGGGAATGGGGCTTCAGGATCTGCTGTTTGGTGGATCCCTCTCTTCTTCCCTCACACCTACTACCGGGCCTATTGCAGCCTTAGTACTGCAGTAGTGGTTGGGTAATGGACTTTATGACTTGAGGGGCAAGACGAAGAAAGGGGATTCCTATCCCATCCCACTTGACTGACATGCTTAGAACCTAGTCTGGCAGGTAGATGCGGTGATCTTCCAGGGGGTAGATCAGCTCATCTAGATGTTTGCATAGTTTTATAACAGGCTACATAAAAAGCACTAGCAAAGTCAGTACAAATTAAAATTTCATACAGACAATGACTTGTTTATACTGCTCTATAAACTACACACTGAAATGCAAGATAAATACATATTATAATTTCAATTGATTTATTTTATAATTATATGGCAAAAATGAGAAAGTAAGCAATTTTTCAGTAATAGTGTGCTGGGACACTTTTGTATTTTTAATTATTATTTTGTAAGCAAACAGCTTTTAGGTGAGGTGAAACTTGGGGATACGCAAGACAAATCAGACTCCTGAAAGGGTACAATAGTCTGGAAAGGTTGAGAGCCACTGATCTAGTGAAAGTCTTGAAGTCGAGACAACTCTTAGACAACTTGGGCCCAAGTTAGGGCCTAATAAAGAAGGTCACAATCTTCTTGCCACATGAGGATAAATAAAAACTCTTTTACCAACTACTGTTATCTGGATATCCAAAAGCATGTGAAGGTCCAGTCAAACCCTTCAGTTGTACATCTGAAGAAGAAAAGACAGGCATGGCCTTTATACAAGGGGCAGATATCATAGACACTATTTCCTCTAGGTGCTTCTCCACCCCACTAACATTATCTCAGCTGTCTCAGTTATCTAGATTGAGCCTCAGCCAACTTGCTTTCATTCAAGCCTATTGTTAGCCAGACCTTGAGAATACTGAGAGATGGCACCTTCTGGATCCAATTATATTGAGAAAATATTATCAGCATATTTATGGCAAAACCCAAACTGTCTCACTATGTCCACTAGCAGCCTTCCAAACACATTGATGCTGCTCTCAGTATCACAGCAGAGATCAAATGCCACAACATGTGTACTTCGTGCTTTAAATCAAGCCAGGTGATGAATGTAACAAATCTGAATTGTTACATAAATGTGCTTTTGCTACTTCCTTTGCACTATATATGCCTAATCACGTATCAGTGGCTGTTTGCCCAGTTTAGACAAGTAGAGCTCTTTTGCTTGGGCAATCGACTTCTTATCTTCCACACACAAACTTTTGAGTCTTCTCCAGTGATAATATCAAACACTGCGGGTCTATGTGGTGCTCACAGAACAGGGGAGCATTGCCCAGACCTCAGGAAAGTTATCTATACTAACTCTTTAGCATGAATAATCAACTCAATTACTCTGTCTTTCAGCACCTTCAAACTGTCCAGTTTTCCTATAATCCATTACAGAAAGCTTGGCATGAATGGCAGATTTTTTAAAATGTTGTGTTATATAAATGGTCCAATCACAGTTAGCCGAGTTCCTCCTTGCCCACTCCCTCTTCCTGTTTGTTAAATGCACTTCCTGAATCTTGTCTTAAAATGAAAGGTAAACTTTTTGTGGTAGGAGCTCTCTCAGCCTCTGCATTTATACAACACTCAACGCAATAGGGCCCCCAATGCTGAGGGCCTTTGCCATTTTTATTTTTCAAACAACAAATGACTAATAAATCATAAGTATTAATAAATACTTCCATAATAGTCCCTTATTAATTAGAAGATTCTCTAAGGAATTGCTGGAACTCCCTGCTTTGGAAAATGCTTTCTCTGGAAGTAGAGTTTTTTCCAAGCTAAGGCTATCATTCCCTGCGTGAAAGCTGAAATTCCTATAGTTAGATTTTCAGTATAACTATAGGATTCTCAAGATAAACCAATAGTTTTCATATAACTAATGGGATCCCGTGTTAAATACTCTTATCTGTGCAACTTCTGAAATCCAGAGCTCAGTACAAGACCCTTTATGCAACTGATGGGTTCTATTGCTAAATAGAGAAATCTGTATTTAGCTGACTACTCTGACAGAATCGCCTCCTTCTCTAGCTCTCCTTTTGCACATATTACTCCCCCAGTCTTCACAAAGTAAAGTTTTATAACATTGCCGCCATTTATGATCTGAGCAGTTTCTCTGAAAAGATTTCATCTCAAAAGCAAATTTAACTAAAAACGGTTAGTGGTTAAAGCAGAGCTCAGTATAGGATCAGTGGCACGGTGATATGCAGTCCCTGCCCTGAAGATACTCACCTACCTTTGTAAGGAGCTTTGAGATCTATGTTTGTTTTTTGTATTACACAAGTGACAGTTATAATTATTAAACAAACATTAGAAAATTGTTAGCTGTTCATATGGTCAAGATAAAGGAAAATGTGAGGAGTCCCCTGTCTTTGGGAACATAAATCTACATGAAAGTTTTGAATTGAGTGGAATGTGAGACACATTAGATGTAACTGCGTTTTATTTGCTTTGGTTTGTAATGGCTGACTTTTTTTCTGCATTCTCACAGATATCAATGCTATAGATCAGATTCTATATACCAAAAATAAATGAAAGAATAAATATAAATAATGGAAAGATGAGTTGACGTAACTGAATTAGCAATTCTGATTAAGCATTTATAAACTATTATGCAGATATATATTCAGAGAATTTTAGAAATACATATCGTTTAGCTGAAAAATGTATGGTTTACTATGAAAATATACTTTGCAATTATTATTTACTAATTAACCCGCTCTCCCTCAAAACATTTGCAGTATATTGTGCAAGCCTGTAGTATGGAATTCAGTGGAATATGACTCCACGGCATGCATACATAACACTGGAATGAGTCTACAAATTAAAAAGATACCATGCATGCATGAAAGCCAATTTTCTAAAGAGTAGCAAATACTTATAAATGAAAAACAAACAAACAAAAATAGATTTAAATCTATATTACGGACTACTGAGCTGTGAAATTTCTCTCTTTCCTGTTTGTAATTACACTTTTTGAGTTCTAGAACTGTCAGGAAACACTAAACAAACAAACAAACAAAATCACCATAACTAACACAGATAAATAGATTTAAGATTTTATTGAAGTGGCTCACTCAAGTGAAAGACGGGTAAGGGGAAGTATATTCATGATTATACTCTTCAGGTACTAACTCAAATGCAGAGAGGTTGGAAGTGATCCTCTGACAGCAGTTTGGTAACCTGTGTGAAATGAACTGCTGTCCTCACTTCAGCTTTTTGTGGACATGTCCATATCACAAAAAATTCAATATTCAGCACTCTTTTCAGAGGTTTATTCCCAGTATGGAGGGAAACTTTCACTTAGGTGATTTCTGTACTTCAATGGAGAGGTTCAGAGCTGTTAATGTGGCACTTTTCAAGGGCATAATTTTGTTTACAAAATTAAAAAAGTAGAAAAACACTGAAATGTGGTAAGACAAGTTTCAGAACAACAAAGTTTTACATCTAATCCAAAGTCCACCGAAACCAGAAGTTTATGATGGAAACACAGCGGCGACTCCAGGCACCAGCGCTCTAAGCGCGTGCCTGGGGCTGCAAGCTGGAGGGGGTGCCCTGCCGGTCCCTGCAAGGGCAGCAGTCAGGCAGCCTTTGGTGGCTTGCCTGCGGGAGGTCTGATGGTCCCACGGATTCGGCGGCAATTTGGCGGCAGGTACGCCGAAGCCGCAGGACCGGGGACCTCCCGCAGGCGCGCCGCCGAAGGCAGCCTGCCTGCCGTGCTTGGGGCGGCAAAAAAGCTAGAGCCGCCCCTGTGGAAACTGATACTGTATTGGGGAAAATACAGGTGGGGAAAGATGAAGAGTCACAATGAATGTGCAAAAACATTACAAAGTATCAAAGTATTCCAATAACTGAAGTAAACAAATCTAATCACTGAAAGGCAGTGCCACCATGAGGCCTTACTTGGCTTTGCATCATTTACACTTTCACATTAAGAGGAATTTCAATCTGTATTTTCTCTTTTAGTTTCTCTCTTCTTTAAAACTTCTCTCTGCTTTAATTTCTCTTGTACACCCTTTCAGGATGGAATTCAATTGAAAAAAAACACCTGTTTCCCCTCCCCCCCCCGGTCTCTCTCTCTGTTTTTGGGATATATATCTATATCTATCTATATATCTATAGAACAAATAGATATATATCCCCAAAACAAACAGCTTCTTTGTATTACTGTTGATTTGCCTTTGGGGTTTTTAAATGTGTTGACAGGAAAGACTGAAATGGGCATCTGTTTTAATATAGACTTCTAAAGATATTATGTGGAATTGGTAGAAGTTGTGACTAACCTAGTTCATGCAAGCCATTTGAGAATTACCGTAAACAGTATCAGGGAACTGTGAATGGCATATATATTAACTCTGGGCCCTTTCTCAAAGCCAATTTAAGTTACTAGGTAAATAACTGTTTGAATCATTTAAATCTCTACTAAATGACAATCTACAACAACAAAAAACATTTCATCTGAGCCTGTTCACAGCTCAAAAGAGGACCACCAGAAGGACACCTGCCTCCCCATGTCAGGGGAAAACCTGCATGGTGATTCTCTTTTAGCCTAACAATGTTATTCATTTTCCTACACACTTGAGCACCAACAAAAATAAAAAGAACTGTTAACAATTAAAATAAATTACAAGCTTGATATACTCACAGATAAGCATGTTAGTAGCAAAAATAATATTTTAGATAATAGAATAATTCTTATGCCTTTTAAAATCTTTCCACTTAGCAAAATATCAATCCTTGCTTTATGTTTCCTGAAACATTTAAATAATTAGAAATTAACTGAGACTTTTGCAGACGTCACTATGACAAGAGAATATTTAGTCTATGATAAAAAAATCTCCATAACTAACCCTAATTTTTGCTATTCAAGATTTATGAGTCATAACTATTTCTTGAGTCTTGAACTTAATTACCAGTAGTGGATGAAAATAATTGTGGTTTATCATGACATTGTAATTTGCCTATAACTTGATGCATTGGGCATTGTTTCAAAATCCTTAACATCAATTTGTTGTACACTTATTGATTTGAGTTGTCACAAGTTCTTGATGTTTTCATTGGTTCGTCTGACAGGGAACCAACCTTTTCACAAAACCTATTACCTTATAAGAAATAATGTAGGATATCTAATACACCTGGGAGAAATTAGCACATTTTACCTATGGAACCAAACAATGCAAAACCATAAATTAACAGGGCACCTCCCATTTCTGTTCGGGTTCTTTCTTTTAACATTCTTGAATGCCAGAAATGGTGAACAGAGACAAAGGAAGTTGAAAGTATTTTTTAAATGTTTCCAATCGTATGTTTAAGAACAAGCCCTTTGCTAAATGAAAAGTTTGGTTTAGCTGTACCATGACTATCCTCTAAAATGGCTTGTTTTGATACTGCCTGAACTAGAGAAAGGTATCAATCAACATCTAGAATTACCATTAATTCAGTGCAATCACCAAGCAGGTATCCATCTCCATGTCTAGTATGAAAGCACCTTCAAGTTTACCCAATGGTAAACCTTCTTACATGTTAAAGAAAGCCTTAGCATGAATAAAATAGTATCACATGCATTCTTAGAGAAAATAGTGCAGTCTTGTCTTTACAAGATAAAATCATCTGAGATATTTCTACCTACCATTCTTCTGTCATTTCAGAGTCTATTTTAATAATGACTCAATGGTAATTAGTTTATATATTTGCATTTAATTCAGTGTCAGCTAATGCAAGTAACACTTTCAAAACATTTAAAATGGAAAAAATAATGTTTCCTAGCATTTATAATGAGCTTTTAATCCTAAAATCACAAATTGCTTTGCAAATGTGGGTAAGCCTCATTATCTCTATTATTTAACGAAGGGTAAATCAGAGGTGAAGACATGGTAAATAGCTTGCTCAAAATGAAGTAGAAAACAATGCTGTTAAAGAATCATATTTGAGTTTCACATTTCTAAGTAAACAAACAACTAGAAAAAAGAAAAAATACATAAAATGTTAAAATTGGAGAATTTCAAAATGTCTGCAGCATGTTAAGACTACAAACATTTTGACACATTAATTCAAAGTTTTGCTGCAGCTGAACAAAACTACTATAAGTTTATACTAATGCACTTTTGAAAAAAAATTAAAACAATGATAAAGTGAGTCAATTCTGTGGGAGTGGAGAAATTTGATTAGAAATGATGCACAAAGTCTGGCGACGAACATATATTTGTACTTTTCCAGAATATTTTAGTAAAGGTGCTTAAGGATTTTCAGAGTACAATAACTCCTCACTTAACGTTGTAGTTATGTTCCTGAAAAATGTGACTTTAAGCGAAACGATGTTAAGCAAATCCAATTTCCCCATAAGAATTAATGTAAATGAGGGGGTTAGGTTCCAGGGAAATTTTTTTCACCAGACAAAAGACTATATTATATATATATATATATATATACACACACACAGTATAAGTTTTAAACAAACAAATTAATACTGGTACACAGTGATGATGATTGTGAAGCTTGGTTAAGGTGGTGAAGTCAGAGGGTGGGCTATTTCCCAGCAAATGCCTTACTGTTAAATGATGAACTATCAATTGTCTGAGCCCTCAAGGGTTGCCCTTAACTGCTGGCAACTCTCACACTCTACAAGGCAGCAGGAATGGAGGGAGGGGAGACAGCATTGCAGATAGAGACAGACACTGTGTGTATGAGAGAGCGAGATGTGCATTTCATAGAAGGGTTGGAAGAGACTTCAGGAGATCATCTAGTCCAACTCCCTGCTCAAAGCAGGACTAGTCCCCAGACAGATTTTTGCCCAAGATCCCTAAATGGCCCCCTCAAGGACTGAACTAACAACCCTGAGTTTAGCAGGCCAATGCTCAAACCCCTGACCTATCCCTCCCCCTGTATATATGGAGATATACCTATCTCAGAACTGTAAGGGACCCTAAAAGGTCATTGAGCCCAGCCCCCTACCTTCACTAGCAGGACCAGGTACTGATTTTGCCCCAGATCCCTAAGTGGCCCCCTCAAGGATTGAACTCACAAGCCTGGGTTTAGCAGGCCAATGCTCAAACCACTGAGCTATCCTTCCCTCCTTGCCCCCCTTTAAGTAAGCTGACCCTACTTTTAAGTACACTGCCTTGTTAACTAGATCAGCTTGCTGAGACCACAGCTGCTGCCTGCAAGCTCCCTCCTGAGCCCTGTCTTGTGTCCCCCCTGCTCTATGGAAGATGGGGTAAGCCGGGTGCAGGAGCAGGGGGAAGGGCGACACCCTGACATTAGCCCCTCTCTTCTTCCCCTCCCCCTTGCACAGCAAGCAGCAGTCTTGGGGAGCAGCTCCAAGGCAGAGGGCAGGAGCAGCACATGGCAGTGGGGGGAGGGACAGCTGAACTGCTGGCAATCGATAGCCTGCTGGGCAACTGCTGCACAGGGAACTTAGGGGAGCAGGGAGCTGATAGAGGGGCTGCCGGTCCACCCTAGGTTCCAAGCCCCCACCAGCTAACTCCAATGGGCTGCTCTTTCTGCAAGCAGTGGATAAAGCAGGCGGCTGCCAAATGACGTTAGAAGGAAGCACTGCACAACTTTAAACAAGCATGTTCCCTAATTGATCAGCAATATAGCAAAAAAACAACATTAACCGGGACGACTTTAAGTGAGGAGTTACTGCATTACTTTTACATACAATAATTTTTATTTCTGGAGACTAACAGAAAAAGAAAAATCTTCCATATACGTGGCACTTATGATAGACTCATAATGCAGATCTTAGCTAACAGCCTGAAACTGGAAGTGAAGTGGATGCTAGTGCAGTCTATTGAAATATGCTTCACTTAACTAGCACTTTGGGGTGCATGAAGTGAGTTCAACTACCTCTGCATAGTAGACAGCCACACCCATGAAAGGCAGTTGGCTTGCAGCTAGTCCTGGCAACTCGCTCAGTTCTCACTGGTGACTCCAAATAGCTGCGTGTGCTCCACAGTATCATACCCCGGGACCCTACCTCAGCTGGCATGCTAAACCTAGTGAGGATAGCTATTGGCAGCAAACACTCATGAAGGGCATTGCCAAGAAGATGTGGTCAAACACTTGGCAAATATTAGACCATATACATCGAATAAGGAATGGAAGTGACTTCATTTGGCCCCATCAGCGTCGTTGAGCTAACAGCTGGGAATCAAAAAAGAAGATCTAGCATTTCTAAGGCTATGGCTACATTGGTGCTTTACAGCGCTGCAACTTTGTCGCTCAGGGGTGTGAAAAAACAACCCCCTGAGCTCAGCAAGTTACAGCGTTGTAAAGTGCCAGTGTAAACAGTGCCCCAGCACTGTAACCTAATCCCCTCATGGAGGTGGAGTACCTGCAGCGCTGGGAAAGCTCTTTCCCAGCGCCGGCGCGCGACCACACTCACACTTCAAAGTGCTGCCGTGGGAGCGCTCCCGTGGCAGTGCTTTGAAGTTTTGAGTGTAGCCGCGGCCTAAGTAAGTTAGCAGCGGAGTTTGGCTCTGGCTGAAGCATTCGACTGGCCTTCCAATCAGCCCATATAGAATGCATTCCAGTAATATAATTTGGAGGCAAAAAAAAAGGTAATTGGGAAGCTCACATCAGACAGGAAAAGTTGCACCTCTTAAGCAACCAGAAACAGGAATGTTTGGTCATTGCAGTCAGTGAAATATGAGCAGACATAAATTGTAAACCTCAGCGGAGTGAGCAAATATTACCCACCAACCAAACATCACCACTACCAAACAATGTTGTCCTAATCCATAGAATTTTAAGGATGACTGTACTCTTCCTTAGTGTTCTAAGGTCGAGGGACAAAAGCAAAACTAACTCGGTTTCCATCTCTTTCCCATATGCCACCTTCCACATGCAAACGTCACACTTATTCCTTTACAGTAACCCCACAACCCTCTACAATCGAGAGTCTCTTTTGTCTCAAACGAGATTTTTTGTACCGTCCCAATCCACTGACTGGGGGAGGATTCCAATCCTCAGCCTCACACAGAAAGGAGCCATGTCTTCTCCACCAGCGCATCTTGCTGCACAGAGCTGCTCCGGTCTGTGCCAGAGCATCTCACTGTTCCTGGCAAGCCTGGAAGGCCCAACACCAGGCCCAATGAATCTTGCCTGGAAGAACAGCTGTAAGTGGTGCAGTGGTGGGCCACGGCCCATGGCTAAAACAGGAAATGGATGTAAGTGGTTCAGAGTGACAAGGGCAGAAAGAAAAAAAGAGGGTTCCCAGTAGCGGGAAGATAGGGCAATTTGGGGCTCACTTTAGACAAGAGTCCTAACCTGGCTCTGTCTCCTAGAACCAGACATTTCTCTTCCTGCAACCAAACCCCACAGGGATCTGGATCCCATGCTCAGAAACTGACCGGTCCTTAACACAGCCTTAGAATTATCCAGTCCCCTAAAGGTTAATACAATTAAAATTTCATACTCTTTGATACCGTTATTTTGGCTGTAAACATTTTAAACAAGAGCACATGCTCTCTATTGTTTATAGAGCTTTGCTTTTTCCCATTACTACCTGCCTTTTTCAGACACGAAAAACATCACTAATGTAATTTTTAAAACATTATCTGGGTGCACTCTAGAGTGTAGTTTTAAAATCTCTGATCTTCCCCATATTTTACCCAATTGAGCTACAGAAAATTTTCCCAACTATCACAGTAGAACTATGAAAAATGAATCCTTTCTGTGCCATCAGACATCACCTAGGGCACAATGTTCTGCCATCCTTGTCTACCTGACCCGCTCTTTGCACTTCTCTATACTGTTAACTCCCATAAGTTTTGTTAAGTCTCAGAACTAATATCTGATGGAGGGATTATTTTGATTAATCCCTTGTGTGTGTTCTTCCAGCTGCCCAATGGTGAGCTGGCTTCATTCTTAACACATGTCCCAGATATTTCCATCTTCTTTTCTGGAAAACTTTGGAGATATAAAATTGTTGATCCCTCTGACAAATCTTGACATTTGTTATAAATGAATTAATTCCATATAATTCTGAGTATTTTCTTTCAAAGGCATTTAAACATCTGTCCATACCATTGGTGGATTTCCACCTTTCACATCCATACATTAAGGTGCAAACACCACTTAAATCTTGCCTGAAATTATAAGTGAGCCTCAGAAGACTTGGAAATCCAAGTCAGATACTAAATAGCCTTATCTAAAACCAGTCTCTTGAGACTACAAACTGTCTCTTGCCCCTTATAAAGTTCTTTGTGCTCTGCCCCACTCTGTGATACAACCTCCTCAAGTCTCCTCCCACACAAAAAAAACCCCCTGATTCCATAGGTATTTGGTGACCCACTCAATTTTTGTTGGACTCAATGCTGCCACTTCCTAAAATGTCTGCCTTTTAGGGCAACCCCAGTACTTGTACCCCAAACTGCCCTGCTTAAGTGTCAATGCAAGAAAGACTGAAATAATACTGGGATTTCATAAATGCTGATGCTCTCTGGGTACAAGTACCAGAAAATCCGAAGAACGGGACACAGCTGAGAGGATACTGGGTCCTGCTATTTAGCTGCTGACTCCTGAGTCACAGGACTTGTCTACGGAGTGCCTTAGTCCACACCAGCCAAGGTGTAAATTCTAATGTGCACCTGGCATGCTGCGCACAAACTGGCCCATGTGGACCTGGTGTGTGTGGACCCTGCTGGCACACACCATAAGTTCTCTAGTGGGTGTTAATATTGTCCTGTTTGAAATGGGACTATATTACAGTGCGTTAGAAAACTTATACTGAGTGCCAGCCGGGCCCACATGGGCCAGTTGGTGTGCAACATACTGATGCATATTTGAATTTACACCCCAACTGGTATGAGCTACGGCACCATATAGGCAAGCCCACAGAGACAGTGGGAGGGAACTGTGAGACCCCTCATTTTGCCCCCATAACAGATCCTTCTATCAGAAGAAAGGGAAATGGGAGTTGGGGTCTACTCATGCCAGTCGAGACCTGAAATAAAGTGATTTGTATTAAAGTCTCAGGGAAGTATTTTTATTTACAGTCACCAGACTGTTCAACATAGACTACAGTTAAATGTACAGCATAGTTACAGAAACAATTCAAGCAGCTCCTTATGAAACAAAAGAGTCAGATTATGTACATTACAAACTTTAGATTGGATGATCAGATTTCCAACAAAATGTCTTCTGGGCCTCTTCCTGTAACCAAGGGGATTTTGTATTCATGTCACTCATACCTGTGAGTAGAATTCACTCTCTCTTTTTCTGTTTAAATATATGTTTTTGAAAAATACTCACAGCAGCAACATTTTATTTATTACACGCTTACTGAACGAACAAGTTAAATCACAGATTTTCTCAGTATTGAGAGACCCATTTACAATACAAGTTAATACTTTAGCTCCACCTCCTGGTGAAAATCTGCATTTTTTGTAAAAATAAAAATTACTGATGAAACTGCTTAATAGAAAAAAATGGTCTCTTAGAACTAATCAGGCATTTGAATTCCCTCTGTATTAAATTCAATTATGTCTCTCTTCCTAAATCATCTTTTTTATTTAACAAAACTCCAAACTGCCACAGCTAATCAGCTCAGAAGAATCAGTGTGCTCCATTCATTTCTGGGAACAGGCCGATATTTTCTGAGACCCATTAATAACTCTGACAGGATTTATGTACAAGATAAATTCAATTCAATTTCCTTTTTCAATTAATGGCCAATTATTTGAAACAGACTCAACTGAAAATATTGCTCAAATATCATTAATCTAACAAAAATTAACTTTACAATTCTCTTAGTAATGAGAACATAATTTTAAGATAAAATAATGCACTTTATTAAATAAATGTTACCCTTCTTTATTTTTAGGACACTTACTTGCCATTGTAATCCTCTTGTTAAACGTTAACATTAGCTCAATGTACTTATGTGGACCACCGTTAGGGTGGAACAGCCCTCTCACGCTCTCATTTTCCCCTAGTGCTTTATAGCCCATTTCAAGTTTTGAAATTTTACATCTAAAATAATTGATGGGCATGGAGAGCAGGTGAGAAACAGTTGACAATATATTTTCAACACTGTTTTTTGTTCGTACTGGGGCACTGAAATGCACTATCTACCTACTGGCATTATTTATATGTCCCCCATTATCAACGTATATGAGTATCCCATGGGCTTTAATGTATTATTTACTGAATGGGGTAAGGAAATACTATTATCTCCATTTTACAGGTGGGGAAGTAAGAACAGAAAGACTAAATGCCCAAGGTCACACAGGAAATCTATGGTGGAGCTTGAACCTGCTCTCCCGAATCACAGACTAGCAGGTTAACCACTGGACAATCCTTCCTTCCTTCGTGTTGTCCAGTGACCTGGGAGTCTGGAGACCTTGACTTGCCTCCTGATTCTGCCACTGATTTGCTGATGGCCTCGGGCCAAGTCACAAACTTTAGTCTCAGTTTTCCCATCTGTAAAGTGGAAACACAGTGAAAATTGTTTAAGAACCCAACCCTATTAGGCAACCTCCCATTTTAAAAGATTGCATTCTTGGATACTTTGGGGCATCTTTCACTGTTATTAGAAAGTCATCCCCATCAACCTGAAAGGGGCTATATATAAAGTATTATTCTTTTCAATATATTCACCTTGAAAAAGCTAATCTGCTCTTTTTATGTTTAAAAAAATCAGTTTTGTTTCAATTACAGTTTCCAAAAAGTATTAACATAAGAACATTAGAATGGCCGTATTGGATCAGACAGATGGTCCATCTAGCCCAATATCCTGTCTTCCGACAGTGGCCAGTGCCAGATGCTTCAGAGGAAATGAACAGAACACGGTAATTTATCAAGTGATTCATCCCCTTTTGTCCAGCCCCAGCTTCTGACAGTCAGAAGTTTAGAGACACCCAGAGCAAGGGTTGCATCCCCGACCATCTTGGCTAACAGTCATTGATGGACCTATCCTCCATGAACTTATCTAGTTCTTTTTTGGACTTCATAACATCCCCTGGCCAATGAGTTCCACAGGTTGACTGGGCATTGTGTGAAGAAATACTTCCTTATGTTTGTTTTAAACCTGCTGCCTATTAATTTTATTGGGTGACTCCTGGTTCTTGTGTTATGTGAAGGGGTAAATCCTTTCTTATTCACTTTCTCCACACCATTCAGGATTTTACAGACCACTATCATATCCCCCGTTAGTCATCTCCTTTCTAAGCTCAACAGTCCTATTATTTTAATCTCCCCTCATATGGAAACTGTTCCATACTCCTAATCATTTTTGTTGCCCTTCCCTGTACTTTTTCCAATTCTAATATATTATTATTCCTGGGGGAATTCTGTGCCACTGCGCAATGCAGAATTTTGCAGAAATTAACGTTGTGCAGGCAGAATTTCCTCTCCCCCACAGAAATGGGCTGCAGTGCTGCTAGCTGCCACTATTAGCCACTGAACCCGACATAGCCCAGCTCGCACACAGAAGACACTGCTGGGGGCAGGGGAGGGAGAAGGAGCAAGAGGGTTCCTGGCAACTGCAGTCCCAGCATCCCCTGAGGGAAGGAGAGGGCAGCGTGCAGGAAACTCCATGCAAGCCTGGGACCAAGCATCAGGCTGTTTCTCCCTCTGGATCCCTTGGCTCTGGGAGGTGAAGGTGGTAAGTGTCTGGGCCGGGGGCGGGGGCAGCTGGGATCTGGGGGAGAGGGGTCAAGTATTTGGGCAAGGGAGGGCCATGGCTTGGCTCTGGGGGACAGGCAGGGTATCTGGGCCAGGGAATCCTGCAGCTGGGCTCTGGCGGGAAGGGGGTTCACCTGTATTGGCTGGGGGTGCATGGCTGGGCTGTGGGGGGAGGGAGGGGAGCAGAGAAACAGGAACTGGGTTGTCATAGGGGTTTCTTTAACTGTACTCTTGGGGGAAATTTTGTGTCTCTCTCTATTGTTACAGACATACTTGCTGATAGGTGTTTTGAAATAAATTACCAAAATAATTGAAACTGGTGTGATTATGTAGTGTTATCCTGACAAATAAAATTTGCAGAATTTGAGAATATGGTGTGCATGATTTTTTATTTATTTTGGCACAGAATGCCCCCAGGAGTAATATATCTCTTTTTAGATAGGGCTACCACCAGTTCACACAATATTCACGGTGTGGGTAGCCCATAGATTGGTTTAATGGCATTATGTTATTCTATGTATAATTACCTATCCCTTTCCTAATGTTTCCTAACATTGTTAGCTTTTTTGACTGCCATTGCACACTGAGCAGATGTTTTCAGAGAACCATCCACAATGACTCCACGATCTCTTTCTGGAGTGGTAACAGCTAATTTAGACTCCATCATTTTGTATGTATAGTTGGGATTATGTTCTCCAACGTGCATTACTCTGTATTTATTAACACTGAATTTCATCTGCCATTTTGTTGCACACTTAGTTTTGTAAGATCCCTTTGTAACTCTTCACAGTCAGCTTTGGACTTAACTACCTTGAATAATTTTCTATCACCTGGAAGCTTTGCTACCTCATTGTTAAACCCATTTTCCAGATCATTTATCAATATGTTAAACAGCACTGGTACCAGTACAGATCACTGGAGGACGCCACCATCATTTACGTCTCTCCACTGTGAAAACTGTGGTGGGGGTGGGGTTTGTTTGTTTTTAAAGGTAAGACCAGCACTTTAACAGACCAATTAAAACTCAATCAACTCTTAACAGGAACAAGATGAATCTTCAATACACAAATATATACACCAACAGTGTTTGATCTATTGCACAGTTAACCAATAATAAACAGTTAAGTGCTCGAGAATCCTGTATTATCTATTAAAATTATGCCTTCTAAAAAATAAGTCTGTACTCAACAGTAAATCTCCATCCCAATGTGAAGCCTCTTCCAGAATACAGCTACAACCCTCATAGACATATACAACCCCTCAAAATATACTCTCACAAATTTAAGGCCCTGTGAGGTCCTTTGCGTTCTACTCTTACGGGGGGAGACTGTCAGGACTTTGTAGGGGTTAGCCCACTGGGAGTGGGGGGGGAAAGAGGAAGGGGGGAAAAAAAACCACCTTCCCAAATCCCTCCCACAATATTAAAAATACTCATGTTCAAATGGTTTCTGTATTTAGGGTTTCTGGGAAGTTTGGTCTGTCTGTTGGTTTTTAGTAAAAAATATTTTCTGACCTACGTATTAAGAAATAAAAAAGCCTCAAATCAGAGGAAACTTAATATAGTTCAATGAGGTAAACTAGCCTTCAGTGCAGCCACCCAGGAGGCTTACATTCTGAATTTGAGGCTGCAGACTCTTTGCTCACATTCCTCTGACCTTTGACAAGGAGTGTGTTGCTAGACTGATGGTTTGTACTGAATTTTCCTGTACATACTAGGAATATGGTTCGGCATTTTGTGGCTACCATGGTACAAATTTTCAAATTCTATGTGGGAGCAAGAAAGGGGTGGGAGAGGCATGGGTGTGCCCTACAACTATCATTTCCTAATTTACTTATGCATAGTAGCCTTGCTTATGCCGAGCAAAGAAAGCAAAGGTCACAGCAATTAAGGAGTTGCCTGGTTAAAACTGAAAAGAAATCACAGGGCCTTGTTTCATCAACTACCAATTCACTTGCATGCCAAGAACATATGCAAACACCCACACATGCTGTACTTTAATGGACCAGTAATTAGCCTGGTGTATACTAAACATGTCAAGTGTCTCCATTATTGCGTAGTCTTGCACAGTCTGAAGGACATTATGGGCCAAATTCCGCCCTAATGTAATACATACAGCTGTCACTGAAGTCACTCAGGTTGCCATGATCTGAGGCATTTCAAGTCAGAACTGATTGAATAGTGATGGCTACTAGTTGGTATTTAGTCAACCAACATAAAAATGGAATTATCCCATTATTACTAATAAGATAATTGTTGAGGGAAAACATGGTTCCTCAGTGTTGCTTCTCCCTCATCTAATACCAATAAAGAGATCCCTTTAAAAGCTTTACTTTTTTTTCCAATCTGCAAAACGTCTGTGTAGAGTGAAGACTCATAATTTATTGACTTTACAGAAAAAACAAACAACAACAAAACTACATGGATTGCAGTTAAAGTTATAGTAGAGAATTTAAACATTAAGAACTTGAGAAATTCAATAAAAAATTCAAGATTCACCTTATTTATTTATAGGTATTTTTATGGCCTTGCCTCTGACTTTTTCTCAGCCTCCATTCATCACCCTCCCTATAAAGACCTTATACAAACTCTCCTAGTAGAGACTGGGACTGATGTCTAGATTGTATTGTGTAGTATTTGCCAAAGGATATGTAAAACTGTTCACAGTTGTATGATTATGTAATGAAAGATTTACTAAGAGCAGAATTTTTTTAAAAATTACTGGTATTTTGAACTACCAGTAAAATCCTGAGTTAGGATTGTAGGATAAGGTGAGAGTCAGTTTTTGTCCAAACCAGTTTGCCCATCCTTGTTTCCAGTCACAACTGAACTAATATTGATGCAGACTGTTCAGTTAGTGAAACTTCTGGGAAACAACCTTTACTCTTTCAATGGTTGTCACCCACAAACTTCATTCATAACTGCTGGGAGCTCTTAACTCGAACACTGTCATATTCCCAAAGCTGATAAGCATGAGCCCTAGGGTAGTAGCTGCTGTCTTACCTTGTGCCAAGAAATTAATCTTCACATCATTTTTTAAATTTTATATAACTGTTCATTTTGAAATCTGATAGGGCTGATTTTTTTTAGTAGTGTTGTGTAAGGAAATTTTAGCTACAGGCTCTATCCTAGCAGGGTTTGAAAAGCTGCACAGCAATTCCCTGCATCTAGACAAGTGACCATTGCCAAATGCTATCTCTCACCTTTGACCTTTTTCATATTCTTAGGGATGCTTGCTGCAAAAGCCAATAGGAGGTAAGAGTCCAGTTGTCAGCTGCAGAAGCAGTAGAGGTTTTCATCAAATTCCTTCAGGCTAAACAGTGGCCCTGCAGCTGTAGAGAATTATTTTTAAATGTATTAAGTTTTTATCTGAATTCACAAGCTGGGTACTGACAGCTACTGCAGGGAAGTGTCTTTAAACCAAAAACCTCACCATACCTGGTACAGAATTGCAGATGGCACAATCACTAGTCTTAGGGTATGGCTACACTTGCGAGTTGCAGCGCTGGTGGAGGCTTTCCAATGCTGCAATTAGTAAGTGTCCACACCGGCAGGGCACATCCAGCGCTGCAACTCCCTGGCTGCAGCGCTGGCCATACACCTGGCTCAGCATGGGGAATAAAGATTGCAGTGCTGGTGCTGCAGCGCTGGTCATCAAGTGTGGCCACACACCAGCGCTGTTATTGGCCTCCAGGGTATTAGCAGATATCCCAGAATGCTTTTATAAATTACTCTCTTTGTTTTGTTATGCAGCCTCTCTTTGTTTTGTTGTGAACTCGGAGCTCCGTAGCTCCGTTGATCCCGGAGCTGCTTATCTACAAACACAGCTCCTGTTTGCTGAGATCAATCTGTGAACAATCAAATGAGATAATGAGGCAGGCAGGGAGTGAGTGTTTGCTTGACAGAAACGGGACAGAGGGGAGAGAGGGTTGGCTGCACGCTGTTTGCAGTTAAGAGTTAAGGGTAAGAGATCGGGAACATGTTCTGATTTTTCAAGGCAGGAAGGTAACACACAGTGTTGGCTCCAAAAATCCACACTCTCTCTCTCGCCCGCTCCCTGTCACACTACGCCCCACCCCACCCCCCTCTTTTGAAAAGCACGTTGCTGCCACTTGAACGCTGGGATAGCTGCCCATAATGCATCACTCCCAACAGCGCTGCAAATGCTGCAAATGTGGCCACACACCAGCGCTGGTAGCTGTGAGTGTGGCCACACACCAGCGCTGGCCCTGCACAGCTGGACGACCAGTGCTGCAACTACCAGCGCTGCAGATTTGTAAGTGTAGCCATACCCTCAGATTGTTTGGGTTTGAGATGGACTATTTTGATTGTTTACCATACAGTAGAATTATTGTAGAATTCTCTCTCTCTATCTATCAGGAACTCCACAAGAGCTCCTTGAATATCACTGTCAGTGCACTATATTTTCCAAACAGTATTCAAGAAATATATCCATATCCTCTAAGTAAAGCCACATTCCTTATACTAGCAAAGAGGGAGGTGTATTTTGAGGATCCATGTTACCCAAAGGTGTTTTGTCAATGCCTTGAGTCAGCGCTCCGAAGCAGCCACACTGTGCAATTGTGGGCAGCAAAATCAGAATTAGCTCTGCAAAAACCAAGCCAAGGAAAGTCCCATAGAGGCTACACTGTCAAAACTGAAGGAAAAGGGATATTAGAAAAACAGAGGTATAAGTTAGCAACATTGTGAATGCTTGGGCTTTTGTAGTTCTAAAGAAAATAGAATTTTCACAACAACATATATGATGAACTTTTACTTTTTTTTAAAAAGAAAAAGTTCTCTCTCTCTCTATATATATATATAACTATATAGACATATATAATATAAGTATATTTATACACACACACGCAGAATTATTAGGGATTATGTTTGTTGCCAACTCCAAGCCTTAGAAGGAATGGAAAAAAACCACCCAAGTTAAAGACCTTTGCAATCAGAAACAAAACTAATGAGGAATTGGGGAAGATGGATAACATCCTGAAAGTACCAAGCCACACAGAAGATAAGAATAAAACTTTACCCTAAATGGTCACGACTTAGTAGTTAAAATCCCTTTTGAAAATCTATCTAGTGCAGACAGTGTGTGAATTCAAAGACTAAAAGCTCAGGACTCAAGTCTCTTATTAGTTAAAATGATGATTATTAAAAATGTATCTTAAATTTGTGATAATAGTCTTTGAAATTATGTACAAGATTCCTTGATACAAAGTGCCAGTAAGTGGTCTCTAACAAGTGACAAGATTAAAAAAAAGCCTACAGTGAAGGTGAATCAATCTCTCTCTCTCTCTCTCTCTCTCACTTTTCTGGGTTTTTAGGTTGTTGTGTAGTGGGGGCAGGGAATAGTAAGGGGACTTTTGTTTTTGTTTTTTGTTACTTGGTTCAGTCTCAAGACTGCATACAATGGAAAGTAATTACACAAATTCTTCCCTAATCCTTTGTCTAAAACTAACACCACAAGCACAGGTCATAACCATATAAAATCCACATCATATTTACATAGGGTTGCACTTCAGAATTTTTCCACTAAGAATTTTAGACTGGTTTCTCCTATCCACCAAGTCACTTTATGCCATTTACACTTAAGTGATGCAAACTGAACTTAAAGTTGTTGGATATTTGCACTGGGAAATTCCCGTGTAAGTAAAGCTGGCAGAGGTGACTCCACCCCCTATGCTGCCTCTTGAGTGATACCTTAGCTCCTGGCACAAAGGGAATTGAGAAGGCATGGAGAGGAAAAAAAGTGGAAAGGGAGCATGGCAAAACAACACTCCACTATGACCAGTTCCACATGCGAATTAAGTTCCTAAGGAACCTTAAGCCACCACTATAAGTTAAAGTTTATTCAAGAAATCAGATTTTAAGGCCAGAAGGGACCATAATGATCATCTAGTCTGATATCCTGCGTTACACAGGCCACAGAATTTCATTCAGCTACTCCATCATTAAGCCCAATAACTTGTGTTTGAATAAACAATATCATCCAGAAAAGCATCCACTCGCTCTCAAGACTTCAGGAGATGGAGAATTCACAACTGCCCTTGGTACACCTCTACCTTGATATAACGCTGCCCTTGGGAGCCAAAAAATCTTACCGCGTTACAGGTGAAACTGTGTTATATTGAACTTGTGCACAGCCCTGCTCCCCTGGAGCACTGCTTTACTGCGTTATATCCAAACTCGTGTTATATCGGGTGGCGTTATATCAAGGTAGCGGTGTAGTTGTTTTAATAGTTAATAACCCTCACTGGAGGAAATAATCAAGTAATCTCTTGATCTTTTTGATAAATTAAACAGACTGAGCCCCTAACATCTCTCACTGTGACACATTGTTTCCAGCGCTCAACTCATTTTTGTGGCTCTTCTCTGCACTCTCAGATTTTTTCAACATCCTTTTAAAAATGTGGACACCACAACTGCTGTAGCCCTACTACTTTCCCATTTATATATATCCAAGGATCACAGGAGCCCTATTTGCCATGGCATTGCTCATGTTCATGTTCTATAACCCCTAAATCCTTCAGAGTCACCGCTTTCAAGGATCCATTCTCCCTCCCCCCATTATATAGGTATGGCCTGCACTCTTTGTTCCTAGATGTATAATCTGCATTTGCACAATTTGTTTGAATGAGATCAGCTTACCAAGAGATCCATACTGCTCTGTATGACTGCCCTGTCCTTATCATTATTTGCCATTCCACCAGTTTTTGAGTGATCCACAAATTTTTATCAGCAGCAATTTTATATTTACTTCCTAAACACTGATAAAAGTACTAAATAGTGCCAGGCCAGAACAGACCTTTAAAAAACTCTTCTAGAAATTCCCACTTGATAACTACTTTTTGAGATCTGTCATTTGGCCAGATCTGAATACATTTAACCTGTGCTTTATTGATATTGTATAGTGCTAACTTGTTGAGAGCCATTTGGATTATGCTAGGACACTGCAATTAGGACACACAGAAGAATGGGAGAAGACGTGAAGATGCTTCATAGTTTATTGCTATGGCCAAATGGGCCAGCCACGTTTGGCAGCAAAAGAGTAAAGTGGAGAAGCCAGGGTAACCAGAGCAGATGTACCAATGACGCTAAAACAACCTCTACAATGCTGCAGGTCACATCACAAAGTCATATTATGGATCCTCAGACTGACTGACAAGATGAAGAATTGGAGAAGAACAAGCTATATAGCTGGACAGTTGTGTGTGTCAGCAGTTAAGTCACTCGACTACATAAGCTCATTGAATATCAGACTGGAGTACAAAGGAGAGTGGACTGACCAACTGCTGACAGAGAAGCATAAAGGAGAGCACAACACACCAGCAGCATCAGCAAAGGAAAGCAAAACTGTCAGTACAAAATCTGCTTTAAGAACACATTTTGGATTAATGCTAGTGGCCCTGAGAAGAAAGAGGAGGATTGCCTTGACTGGACCCTGGAGAAACAATGTAGAAAAAAAGATATGTCAATATAGGATGGGCTATGATGGATGAAAATAGGCTACTTGTGTGAAGGGTGGGGTCCGGTCAGTCAGGGAAGAAGGTACAGTGGGGCCGAATAGTCTACTGGGAGTACTGCTGTACTGGGCGGGCATGCAATAAAATGGTAGCTGTGGTTTGTTTATTGTATAAATTCAGGCTGTCACTAAGCGGTCTCTTCCGCTGTAGATAAAAAGGTGAATTTTCCTATGCCTGTGTTTCATTTTCACATTTACATAAATGTTACCCACATATCAGTGTAAGTTTGTTTGTACACTGATTTTTCCCTTCACAGTCACATGAATCAGACTCAAGATGCATAACAAAGTTTCCAATGTTTGCCAATCTCTTTTCAGTTAATCAAGCTGCAAGTCTGGCGCCATCCCAAAATGTAGCCTGGTGACATTTCCTTGAATGGGGGTATAATGATCTACCAATGACTAGCACAAAAGAATGCAGAAACTCGCTTTTCATGAACTCTGACATTCTACTAACATTTTCACAGATACAGTTCTTCTAAACAATCAATTTGAACATCTCCTACTGCCATACAGTACATTTAGAAAAGATGTAATCCCCATCATCACAGAGGATGCTAAAGCCAATCCTTATATCAGTCAGTATAAAACAGTTTCAAGATCAAACATAAGTGAATTGAGTATTAAACTAATCTCATGGAAGAAGGAAATTTACCGTAAAATGTTCTTGTGACTTGTAGTTCTCATCCAGGTAAACCCGGGCTCTGTTATAGTCTTTCATTGCATCACTTGATAACAATTCTCTGAAAGACATAAATGAAAGACTGTCAGTATGAAGGGATATGCAAATCTGTTGTATCTCTTCACTCTCATCCACTATATTTCAACATGTCCCTAACACTCATCAAAGAAAGCGTGGTCCTAGTTCATATTATTTCTCATTTTTAAAAGACATTTTAAGTGAACGTAAGTGTTGATGAGATATGTCACACTGATAGCCCTGGAGACTGAAGTTCTCTATTTACCCACAAATCAGTTACAGTGCAAACAGCTGCAGTTCAATCTTCTTCAGATTGCTTTGACAATACTCCTTAACTCTAAACATGAAGGGAGCACCAATAAGAGAGGGTGTTTCAGCCTGCACATCCATTCAGTCCTTGGATTTTCTGCTGAGGCTGTCAACAAGGGAGCCAGTTTCTGACAACTGATGGTTTTGTAATGTGGCCACCTGACTACTAACGACTGGACTGAGATCAACCAATATATTAAACATAGGCTATTGAAGAACTATGGTATTGCAAAGTGTCATCTATATTTGAAGATCTTGAGAAAAAAACCACAAACTTTCAAGATATCAAAGTTTCTTTAAAAATTGCATGAACCAGCCCAGCAGGCTTTAAAGTCTGAGCTCCAGGTTCCCAGTCTCTGGGGAAGACAGTCTGTAAAACTTGCTGTCCAGCTCACCTGACTGTAGAATGATTGGCTTCAAAGGCTGGCTGCTCTAACATCAGTGGCAGGCTGCTCTCTAGGCTTGGGAAACCCAAAGAGAAGTGAAGATGTGCCAAACAGCTTTGATACTGGCTGACTTGGCAGACGGATAGCTACACTATTGGGCGGAATTTCCACAAAGTTCAATTCCCACTCAACAATCCCTTCTGTCTCTACCTGACCAAACTCCTTTGTGTCTAAGGTACAAAGGGAATAGGTTTTATCCCCCCCCCTCCCCCGCCCCCCAAAACCTGCTCAGTTCTTTGCTCTCTGTCAAAAAATGTCACACACACAATTGAACAAAACCTGGCAGCCCTGAAAGTGGTGCCGTTAAGGTGCTCCAGCATGAGGTTTTTAAGGCAGGAGTGCATGAGAATAACAAAAATAAATGAAAGTTTGAAGAAGCTGCCTCTTTTTAATAGTTGGAGGAACCTGGATCCAGCAAATGAGTCTTTGCAATTGCTGTCCCATGGGAGCACCACAGCTGAAGAAGCTTATTTATTAGGAAGGCTATGAGTCTGTCATGGAGGTCAGAATTCTGTGATTTTTCATAACCTCCGTGACTTCAGGGCTTGGACTGTTTGCCCCATCCCCCAGGTGGCGGGGCTCGGGCTATCAGCCCCCAGCAATGGGGACCAGGCTTCTGTGAATTCTTGTTTATTGCCCGTGACCTGTCCGTGACTTTTACTAAAAATAACTGTGACAAAATCTTAACCTTATTTATTAGCAGTGGCATACATGACTTTGCCCATCTACCTGCTTTCCAGGAGAAGACTTTTGGAAGCTATGTCAGGGAATGTTCTTTTGACTGACTAAATGACAGCCAGCCTAAGACAAATGTCAAATAGCCTAGAATGGGATCTCTATTCCTCAACCTATAACAATGCATGGGATCTACTCTGGCCTAAGATTAAAATATTTTTTGCAGGGGATGGAGTGAGGAAAATGCTCAGCCCTGGAAATACATAGTAACAGTTTTGCATTTTGATGATTTACAATATAAAGGTAGCTCATTCCAAATTATAACAAGGCGTTCGGTGGCACCTTAAAGACTTTAAGACACAAAAGAGTCTTTAAGGTACCACCGGACTCCTTGTTGGTTTTGTGGATATAGACTAACATGGCTACCCCCTGATACTTGACATATTCCAAATTATATTTTTTATTTCAAATCCACTGAAACATCAAATTGGCCCCACTATAAAAAAGTAAGAACAATAGAACCGCTACACCAAAATATGCAGCAAATAAATTCAGTTTTATAAATAAAAGGACAATTTAAGGGCTATCTTATTTTCACTTAAAATAAAAAGGTTCACTAAATCAACTGATTAACAAAATCAGCAGAGGGCACTGTTTGACTACTTTCCATGGAATAGGACCCTCAAATTATTTCAAAGTACTGAAGGTGGTGGAGGATTAACTGAAAATCTTATGTTGATATAACTTCAATATTTACATCAGTAATGTCAATTAAGGTTTATTAGCAAATCAAATATTTGAGAACAAGGAGGTTTCAAAACATAATTTGTCTTTCTGAAAAGAACTCATTATGGCTACATTTCATTAACAGTGGCATTTATTGTCTTTATTTAAATGACAAATGTTTCAACATTAAATTAGATATTGCACTTCTTCCCTTTAATAATAATAACTGTGTTTCATCATGTTGAAAAGTCACCATTCAAAACTGCATTAGCTATCAAAACAGAAAAATCACAATTGCAAACAAAGCTACTCAGTTAAATTACTCAAATATGCAAGATCTCATGTATCTGAATTATATACATTTATAGAATTAAAAGTTTAGCCAAAGGACAGTAGTATTGTACTCCTCATCCTTGACTCAGTGCATCCAAAGTTTAAGGCTTGTGAAATTCTTTTGTCAGTTCATCTCATCTTCTGGTGCACTATATCATTACATACAAAATTAAATGTCAGAGGATAAAAATAAACTTAATACTAGTGTAACTTTGGTTATGTTGTCTTTAATCCCCTCAAGTGGCACTTGCATCAATACTGTTACATTCCTACAATCATTTAGCCCAGAAAAAGCGCTGACTTAAAATTCTTTATATTTATTTTTGAGTTTGGAGTGTAGACTCAGTTACTTGATTTCCAGTCCTGTATTTTAAAATACCAATATAGTCATACTGTCTTTTCATAGTATATTACAGGGGTAGGCAACCTATGGCACATGTCCCAAAGGTGGCACGCGAGCTGATTTTTAGAGGCACTCACACTGCCTGGGTTCTGGCATTTTTAAAACCTTTTTTACTTTACATACAATAGTTTAGTTATATATTATAGACTTATAGAAAGAAACCTTCTAAAAACATTAAAATCTTTTACTGGCGCACGAAACCTTAAATTAGAGTGAATAAATGAAGACTCGGCACACCACTTCTGAAAGGTTCCCGACCCCTGGTATATTATCTAATTGATAGGGAAAATTATACAGGAAATGTAACAGTAGCAACTGATGAAGGTTAGGAGGTTAGCATGGTTTATTAGCTTGAGATATTATCTCAGTCTAGGTCTGTATTTTGGAGTTAATACTTGTTATGATTAATGTTTCTTCCTAACATATTAGATTGTTGAATACAGTATTAAAGAACAAAATGACATCTCCTGTTCACTAATTTCTCAGCAAATTGAATATATCTTAACTTTTCAACCTGCAGAACTTATACTATTTTTTTAAATAATTATTTGTGCTTAAATTTTTCTTCCTTTACACTTCCTCTATCTCACCTCCTATTTCCTTCATATCAGGTTTCCATGCCACCCGCTGTAACTCAACCTTTTATCACAAACAGTTTGGATTTCAACTAGGAAGTAGCAGAATAAGAAAATACATTAGCAGTTAGCATTTTGAAAAGTTTCTCAAAAGATAGAATTGTTTAATTATTAGAGCTTGCCAATGACTGAAGGTAACTAAATAACCGTACTGTCACATGACATCCTGTCTTTTAGTACTTCCTGGTTGCAAGAGTCAGCATTGCAATATTCTTCCTTGGGTTCTTGCTAAGGACTTCAAACTCCCTATTTCAATAACACTCTTTTCCAGGTTCGTGTATTAAAACACATACAAGGCCTCCAAGTTCAAAGAAAACATCTTCAGAGTCCAAACCCAACAATGTCCATCAGACTAGAAGTCAAACAGGATCTTCTGCCACTACCAAGGCTCCTTTTCCATGATCAGCTTCAACAATGGTCTCACTATGTCCATACTAAAAAAGTTGGCCCCTCTTCTGGACACCCCTTCTGCAAGCTCTTTGTCCCTATTTCCTGGCTTCTGGAAACTTTCTTCCTTGCTCTTTCAGCCAAGCACTGCCTCCCAGGGTTTTCTCCCTTGAGGATCATTTACCCCAGCAGGTTCCCATGGCATCCTCTCCCGCAGCGGACTCTTGTCAACCTCTCCCAGGGACTTCCCTGCTGTTCCTGCTTCCTTCACCTTAATGACAGCCCAGCTCTTCATAGGGAACACCTGTTCTCCCCTCAGCTGTATCTGATTAATGAACAGAACTGGCTGGCCCCAAGCCTCTGGTCCTCAAAAGGGCAGACCACTCTGTTACACTTATCTTACCAGCTGAAATAGTCCTGAAGTATTCCCCTTATAGTACATGCAGGTAATTCTGTTAATACTGAGGGAAAAGTATCTATTTATCTAAGGGTATATTTACACTACATACTACATTGCCGTAGCTGTGCTAGCATAACCCCATAGTGTAGACACAGCCTACACCAATAGAAAATGTTTTCCCGTCAATGTAGCTACGTCATCTACCCAAATAGTGGTAGTCACATCAACATAAACATTCTTCTGTTGATGTAGCTGCCTATGTGATGGGGGTCAGGTCAACCTAGCTACACTGGTCAGGAGTGTGAATTTTTCACATCTCCATCCATTTAGCTGTGTTGACCTAACTTTTAAGTGCAGACCATGCCTCATGTTAAAGGCCAATTACTTTCAACAGAGGTAATTGGCCTTCAGCAAACTGCAACTACTTTTCATTATTCCTCTTATAGAAGCAACAACCACAAAATGAAGAGCCAGACTCTAGTTACTAAAACAAAAAACAACAACAAAACCAATAACAAAAATGATATTTAATTCTGTAGAGGCTAGCTGAGAAGCGAAAGTATATTAGCAAACTTGAAATTGCTGCATGAAAACAGATGATCCAAGGTCCAGATTTTATTCTCAGATACATAGAGGTTATCAGCACATACCTCAAAAAACAGTAGTATTGTGCTTCTGGGGGAAAAAAAACAAACATGCCACATCTAAGTATGCAGTAAGGAGTACAGAGACTCTTAACTTAAAATGAAACCTTAAATTTGTGCCAGACTTCCCTACAGACTCATAGCTGTATTACAACAAATTAGCGTACCTTCACAAGACTATTGACCCAATTCTATGAAATTAAGTCAATGGGAGTTACGGGCACTCAATACCTTACAAGATAAGATGTTATCCATTAATATTTGTTATACTTCCAAGCATAAATCATATACTAGGATAGAAATGCACCTTTCCAGTTACTTACTTAACAAACTTGTCCACATGAGACATGGAAGCTTCATAGTTTTTTCCACCAAACTCTTGACAATGTAAAGCCATAAAATGTGGCTTGTGTGTATGTACAATCTGAAATAAATGAACATAAGTTACATATATTAGCAAAGTTATATCCACAGGTTGAAATATGGCACATATGAAGTAAGACTAAATATGTAATGTTTAGTTAATAGGATTTCTTTCAGGTAATACCTGTTGGATACAAAGGCAAACAACTGGCAGAATCATCATCAAAATATTGGAAATGATCTTTGTAAATGTATATCTTTAATAGCTTCAGAATACAAGATACAGTAAAACCTCAGAGTTACGAACTGACTGATTAACCACACACCTCATTTGAAACAGGAAATATGCATTCAGACAGCAAAGACAAAATAAAAATGAATAGTGTATAGTACTGGATGAAACGTAAACTGCTGAAATAAAGGGAAAGTTAAAAAAAGATTTTGCAAGGTAAGGAATCTGTTTGTGCTTGTTTCATTTAAATTAAGATGGTTAAAAGCAGTATTTTTCTTCTAGATTGTAAAGTTTCAAAGCTGTATTAAATCAATGTTCAGCTGTAAACTTTTGAAAGAACCACCATAACGTTTTGTTCAGAGTTACAAACATTTCAGAGTTACGAACAACCTCCATTCCAGAGGTGTTCATAGCTCTGAGGTTCTACTGTACTGACTTTAAATATCAAAAAGTTAATATTTACTTTCCAAAAAATATGATTTTGTAGCAGTTGTCCCCAGACAATGCAGACTTACAAGCATATGCATCTTCTCATCCATCTAGCTGCAGCACAGCAGCTATTTTCAATATATGTCTGTCTAGGTGCTTATATGGCCCCAATCACTATAGAACATGAGCACCTTCTAATTGACCAATATAACTGCGCACAGCCCTCAGTGAGTACCAGTTAGGTCTGCAGATTGTAAGCATTCATTTAAAAATTAAGAAAAGTGCATACAGCAGACATGGAAATCTGCATTTTTGCCGACACGTTTAAGATTGAACTTTGAACCTGAATGATCACACTTTTCTCTCGGAAGGCTCAAAAACCAGAAGACACATAATAATATTTTAAAATCCTATCATTTATTTTTAAAATGTCATGATTAAGCCGATCTCATTGCAATTTGGGGCCAGAGTTTTGATTTTTGAATGCATGGATTTGGCAAAACTGGGAGAAATGGGATGATTTTATCTAGATATCCATAGGAGTTTCTATTTGTCAACCAAGCTGAAGAAAAATACAGGAGCAAAGGAGTTGAAATAAAAAAATTCAAGAATGAACAAGTGCTCAAAGTACTGAATTGCAAAGAGAAAATTAACAAAATATATGCTTATTGTTGGTTTGAGTTTTTTATACTCTATTAGTTTTAAAAAAAATATCCAATGCTAGAAATGCAATAGGTTATTAGCCAATACTGAAAAACTAAAGGCTTTGGAAAACATATTAAACAAAGTATTTTTGCTGAGAAAGACTAATAACTGTGAATTCATCCAGATTCAGAACTTACTATCCTATAAAAACTCTTGTGAAGATGGTGGTAAACCAACTTCAGCAATGTGTGACACACAGAAGCTCCTTCAAGCTTCAGACCTGATGATGACATGGCTAATCACAACGGTTGACTATCTCCCTCAGGGAAATAGTCCGAGGACAGATATGCCTCCTAACATGGCTGTCTTACACCATTTTCATCATAAGGTGTTTTTGACAACTGCAGAAGTTGGCAGAGGCACAGCAAATAACCTTACTGTGGTTCTGCTCATTCTTTTCTGCTCCTCCTACCCAAGCGCTCCAAGATGTGGAGGGTTCAAAAAAGAACTAGATTAATTCATGGAGGATAGGTCCATCAATGGCTATTAGCCAGGATTGGCAGGGATGGTGTCTCTAGCCTCTGTTAGAACCTGGGAATGGGTGACAGGGAATGGACCACTTGGTGATTACCTGTTCTGTTCATTCCCTCTGGTTACCTGGCATTGGCCACTGTCGGAGGACAGGATATTGGGCTAGATGGACCTTTGGTCTGACCCGGTATGGCCATTCTTCTGTTCTAATTCTCCAGCCCTAAGTACCACATATACTAATCTGGAATAAAGGAACTCAGTAGTATTCACAAGTTATCTAGAAGCACAGAGACTTCAAAACACGTCTTTTTTATTTTCAGCACCCATTTCTTTTCACTATATATTATGTATATTATTGGAATTTCCTGATAAATATAGATTAGCTATCAGAAATAACCAGTGGTTTAGCAACTTAGTGGTGATCTGTAATCTTGACAAAATTGCATTGCTCTAAATTGGTAACCAGAGGTTTGACCTCCTTGTCCAGCAGCGTGCAAAATGATTAGGATTTGTGAACTGTAAGATTGGGAATCGTGAACTGAATGGTTAAGGCCACACTATTAGCTGAGTCATTTTTGTCAGCTATACTGTGCAAGTAACATTGTGTTTAGCACAATACACAGTACCAACAATGACATTGAACAGAAAACATATTTCTATCACATTTGTAAGATGATACTGCAGTTCCTGCAAAAGCAGGCAATGAAATCAATTGTTTTATAACTACCTAACTCCTAAAAGTTAAACCAACATTTTTAATTTAATATTTTAACCTGTTTTGACTAAAAATATTTTAGTAAAGTTAAAATATACAAAACTACAGGGTTCTAATATGGTCCAGATCACCCTGCCCAGGGGCATAATTTGGAAGAAGGGAATAAAAGGGAAATCTCTGCAAAGATACCCTCACAGAGCTCCTCCCTCTATTGTTACATCAGAGAAGGTAGAATTTGGCTTGCTGCTAAATTTGATAGCTTCCCAGTTCCCAGAGATCTGTGAGAGGCCAGAGGGCCGTCCACGCAGTGGCTATGAACTTTCATATCAGCTCTGGCCTCTGGCATGATGGAAGAGAGACTACAGTCTCAGACCGTAATTTCTTTTTCAGGGCATCTATATGGCTAGAAAGAAGAGGAATTATGTGTCCTCCTCAGCCCCACTCCTGTCCTACCCACTCCTTCCCTCAAGTTGCCAAATCTGCATCCCTGGACCATGAAGGCTCCTCTGCAGGGAATGGGGTAGAGAGGACACAGCAATGTGGCCACAGCTGACCCCTCTTTCCACCAAGCCTCCACGTATAGATTTGGATGCAGGTATGACAGAACAAGTTAGACAAACACCTCTCAGGGATGGTCTAGATAATACTTAGTCCTGCCTTGAGTGCAGGGGACTGGACTAGATGACCTATCAAGGTTCCTTCCAGTCCTATATTTCTAAGATCTGGGCCAGCACATTTATTTGGCATGTCTGAGAACAAAATTTCAGAGCCCCCCTTTCACTTAACCACAATTTCTTCTCCAGTCTACTGCCTTGTCCATTAATCATTTTGTGCATTATTCTACCTACTAAAAAGTCCAAAAACAAATGGTGAATTAGAGGAGCATGTTCTCTACTCACAAAACTTGACTGTTCAGCTGCCTGAAGTTTAAATTCTGAGGGCTGTAATGGCCCCCAAATTCTCTGCCCACTTTCTGTCCTTCTGTAATACCCACCCCTGCCTACCCAGCCTGCCAGTCCCAAGGGAGAAAATGTGCAAACTCCACACTTAGAGCAGAACTACAGATTTTTGGGTGTTTATTTGTTAACCACATATGCTTTCACAAAGGTGGGGAATACAGGAGCCAAAGACAGTAATAGTTAAATTCCAGTAACAGAATACCAACTGCTTTAGATTAGTGCCTCAGATTTCAATTATCTATCATAGAATATTAGGGTTGGAAGGGACCTCAAGAGATCATCTAGTCCAACCCCCTGCTCAAAAGCAGGACCAATCCCCAAATGGCCCCCTCTAGGATTGAACTCACAACCCTGGGTTTAGCAGGCCAATGCTCAAACCACTATCACTCCGTTCCTGCACCTAAAAACTTATAGGTAGAATTGATCTTTTGACCTATTCTAGGTCAGTTACTAAGTAAGAGGTCCCCCCTAAGGGGGACATGGAGGAACATTTTGGGGGGGCGCAACTGGGGGCCATGGGAGGGTAGAGAGGGAGCTCCACCCAGCTCTGCTCCTGGACTCGGCTCCGGCTGCTGGCCCACACCCAGGACTCAGGGGTCCAGATGCTGACCCCATGCCCAGGGCACCGGCTGGCAGCTGAGGCTTCACCGCCACCCCCGGCCCCCTTGTCCCGCCTGCATCCCCCCACACTGGAGACATGGTCCTGCCCCTAACTGCAGCTCCACGGGGAGGGGAGGTGTGGACAAGGGTAAGGGGGAGCATGAGGTAAAATGTTCGGGGACCACTATCCTAAGGGAATGGAAATCTGATTCTTTAAAGGAGAATAGTATCTCACTAGTATAACTATGCTTTCCTTCCAAGTTATTTAATTAATTCACAAAGCAATGAAAGGGAGAAAAGATTGTTAAACAACGGCCTTGGTTTTAAAGCACTATACTATAACTTATGACTAAAATGTAAACATCACCAGTCTGTCTTTCTCATCAGCATAGTCACCTTGAAAGTGATCTGGTTGAATCTGCAATGATCCTGAGAAGAATTTCTTGTAACTAGTCAAGCACACCCATACTAAGCTGTATGTAGGACATTGCACTGATGTAGCATGTTTTTCTTTAAATGGTTTCTATACTTTAATCACATGTTAAAAACACTTGTCCAGGATAGTAGTATACATACGTGAAAAATGAGTAGTTATGGAGTGGAATTCAAGTATGTGATAGAAAGAAATATACTGCTACAATCTATAGATAAAGGGTAGCATTTTCCAATGTGCCAAGTCAATAGGACTTAGGCACCTAAATGATTTTTAAGATCCCACAAAAAATGGGTATTTTTAAAAAAGTTATATGGCCTGATTCTGTTTTTACACCAGTTTAATCTCACTGACTTCAGCAAAGTTGCTCCTAATTTACTCCATTGCAAGTGGTAAGCGATAAATCATATTGAAAGATAAAGAGAGGTAAAATTAAAAGGAAGACTTTGGTCTTGCCTTGTAAACTGATTTTGCGTATGGGAGGCTCTCAGTCTGGAAGAGGCTGTTCCTACTTGTTTCCTATGTGGAAGAGGTGCCCCACTCCTTCCAGATTTCAGCGAGCAAAGGGCATAAAGGGATCACGGAAACATAATTTCTGCAAACGATCTACAATAATTTTACAGCAAACATGTCTAAACTTACATGATTTACTTAGGCAAAACTGTCAGAAGGGTAGAGTGCATGCACCTCATCGCATGTTTTTAAAATCGCACTATGTTTAGAAATAAAATTACATAGCACATGACAAACAAAAAATGCTCAGCTTCTGACTATAAATGTCCTCTGCCTACATTACAATTATGTGTGTTCTTCCCTGCAGCTCTTTTGGTGGCAATCACACTACAAACTGCAATTAAGTTAGCATTTAGCACTAAGTTAAATTTAGTCTTAAAAAAGATATACGAGTCTTAAATTAGCTATTATCATGAATTTGATGTAAAATTAAGTTCTTGGACATGGCTTTGAGCTTTTAAGGATTCGCACCCTCCAACCTGATGTCTCTGTCGGTGGTTTATTCTACAAAATCCACTGTCTGTTTGATCTTTCTCAAATTTAGTGATAACTCTCACATTTGGATAAGCAGAGTATTGACAATTAAAATCCCAGCACAGAAACAGTTTATAAAAAAATTCCAGAGTAGGGTTGACAAGTTTCTAGTTACACAAATCCGAACACCCTTGCCCTGCCCCGCCCCCACTCACTCCACCCTCACTCACTTTCACTGGGCTAGGGCAGGGGGTTGGAGTGCCGAAGGGTGTGCAGGCTCCGGGCTGGGTAGGGGTTTGGGGTGCAGGCTCTGGGAAGGAGTTTGGATGCAGGAGGGGGCTCAATGCTGGGGTAGGGGGTGCGGGAGGGAGGGAGGGAGGGAGTTCCGATCTGGGGCAGGGGGTTGGGGTGCAGATGGGAATACGGGGTCTGGGATGGAGTTAAGGTGAGGGAGGGGGTTCTGACCTGAGGCAGGCAGTTTGGGGTATGGGTTCCAGCCACGTGGCGCTTAACTCAGACGGCTCCCAGTCGGCAGTGGAGTGGGGCTAAGACAGGCTTCCTACCTGCTCTGGCTCTGTGCTGCTCCCAGAAGCAGACAGTATGTCTGGCCCCTGGTGGAGGCACGGGCAGCAGGTACTGCCCCTGCAGCTCCCATTGGCTGCAGTTCCCGGCCAATGGGAGCTGTGCAGCCAGAGCTGGGGGCGAGGGCAGCACACAGAGCTTCCCTGATTGCCTTTGTGCCTGGGGCCAGACATGCCGGCCACTTCCGGGAAGCTGCAGAGAGCCAGGGCAGGTAGGGAGCCTGCCTTCGCCCCGCTGCACCACCAACCAGACTTTTAATGGCCAGGTCAGTGGTGCTGACTAGAGCCTCCATGGTCCCTTTTCAACTGGGCGTTCCGGTCAAAAACCAGATGCCTGGCAACCCTATTCCAGAGCAAAAATAATTCTGCTACTCTTAACTGTCATAGTTAGCCTAAATAAAAAGTAGTCAGATTTAATATTGCTGTGCTTCATTATTTTGTATATTAGGTATGCTGTTTAATGCACTACATTTTAAAAAATTGCAAGGAAAATGTAATGCTTCATTAATATTTGAATTAGATAAAGCAATAAAGTTCCTGCACCAAGTCAAAATGCAGCACCTGGAAATTTACTTGTTTTAGATAAACACTCCCAAATAATATGGCTTATATTTTTTGTCTTTATGGCCTTTGTTCAAACTGAACATATCCAGTGCTACTAAAACATTGTCTATTGAACAATAAAAGGTTTTTCTGATGGAGAGCACGCTGGACCTGGTGTTTTGGGTACATGTTAAAATCTGTCTACACAACCTGCATTTATGGTCTGTCTTTTGTGTAATAATTTTAAATCGATTGATGGACAAATCTAAGAAAACCACAGAGTTAAATTAAAGGTTTTTTTAGAAAAACAGTTAAAATATAAAGTTATTTTACATGTTCTTGTGCACACAGACTGATTGCATAGCATATTTAGAATTCTGAATACACATTATTTATTATTTCTATTTCAGTAGCATCCAAAGATCCTAGTAGGTGCTGAGACCATTTTGTTAGGTGTTGTATAAACACAGAGCAAGAGAATGACTTGGCTTCATAGAGCGTACTATCTTACTAAAAGTCAGAGTGAATAAATGAATAGTCCTCTCTGCATCCTGGGCACCAGGGAGCTGGGGGCTCTCCACCTGAGACTCCATGCTCCCTGCTGCTCTAATGCTGCTGATTCACAGTGAGACTTGGCAGTTTTCATAGCCCACTCTCTTAGAAGAAAGAGAGGCTCTTGTCCCACACAGGTAGTTAGGGGGAGTAGAAATGTCCAGGGGATGGATAGGCTTACTATTAAAATGTCTAATTTCAACAGATCACAATGAAGGATCACATAATATGCAGGTTTTCTTTTTTTCCCACACTTACTCCTGTTGCTGAAATCCTACAAACCTGATTTCACAAGGGACTGAAAATAAACAGTTGCAGTTACACTTCCAAATATGTTCCAAAAGTCTTAAAATCTGTTTTTTTACTTTACCAAAGTACTAAGGAAAAATACATATCTATGAAGAGAAACACTTGATCTGAGGACAGAAAACAAAAGCCTTTATTTCTGATTGTGACAACTAAGTTTCCTTGCTATAAATCTGGATCAGAGGTGATGCCCTAAATTTAAACTGAATTTAACATACACTATCTTGTCCACAGACAAAAGAGAAATTGAAATCCCAACCAACTTTCAGTATATTGCTTTCCACTATACCAATATACCTCAATAGCATGAATGGAATTCCTATACAAAATGTAGGGCAGTGAATCAGCTCTACAGCTGAACAAGTCAGTCATTCTGGGAAATGTTGCTGCCTGGGTTCCCTCCCAACTCTGATCTGTGGGATACAGATGTGGGGACCCACATGAAGGACCCCCTAAGCTTATTTCTATCAGCTTAGGTTAAAAACTTCCCCAAGGCACAAATCCTTTCCTTGTCCTTGGACAATATTGCTGCCACCACCAAGTGATTTAAACAAACATCCAGGGAGGGGCCACTTGGAGCCCTATCCCCCCAAAAATATCCCCCAAGCCCTTTCACCCCCTTTCCTGGGGAGGTTTGAGGATAATATACCAACCAATAGGTTAACAAAGTGAGCACAGATCAAACCCCTGGATTTTTAGGACACTAAAAATCAATCAACAAAGAGTCCTGTGGCACCTTATAGACTAACAGACGTATTGGAGCATAAGCTTTTGTTCATGCGTCTGACGAAGTGGGTATTCACCCATGAAAGCTTAAGCTCCAATACGTCTGTTAGTCTATATGGTGCCACAGGACTCTGTTGCTTTTTACAGATCCAGACTAACATGGCTACCCCTCTGATACTAAAAACCAATCAGGTTCTTAAAAGAACAACTTTATTATAAAGAAAAAAGTAAAAGAAGCACCTCTGTAAAATCAGGATGGAAGGTAATTTTACAGGGTAATAAAAAGATTTAAAAACACAGAGGATTCCCCTCTAGACTCAACTTCAAAGTTACAAAAACAGGAATAAACCTCCCTCTTAGCATAGGTAAAATTCACGAGCTAAAATAAAAGATAATCTAACGCATTTCCTTGCTATTACTTACAATTTCTGTAATCTTAGATGTATCATTTCAATAGGAGCTGGGTTACCTCCTTGGTCTCTCTCTCTCTCTCTCTCTCTCTCTCTCTCTAACCAGAGAAAACAAAAGAAAGAGAGCCCAAACAAAACCTCACCCCCTCCCCCAATTTGAAAGTATCTTCTTTCCTTATTGGTCCTTTTGGTCAGGTGCCAACCAGGTTATTTGAGCTTCTTAACCCCTTACAGGTAAAGGAGGGATTTTATGCTACCCTTATCTGTATGTTTATGACAGTGGCATTAACATCTCTTCTAAAAGAATTCATTACAGAAAAGTGCTAGTCAGAGGCTAATAAAAAAAAATGAGGAGTCCTTGTGGCACCTTAGAGACCAACAAATTTATTTGGGCATAAGTTTTGGTTCTAGCCCACGAAAGCTTATGCACAAATAAATTTGTTAGTCTCTAAGGTGCCACAAGGACTCCTCATTGCTTTTGCTGAAACAGACTAACACAGCTACCACCCTGAAGCCAGATACTAATGAGTTAATCAATAAGCAGATTTTTATCAGCAACAGACAGTATGTCACTTCCAAGTGATATCATTAATGACAGTATTTTAATCTGCCCTCAAGCCATGAGCAGCAGGTCAAGATCCATTCATCGTTCATCTAAGTGCTGAAGGCAGTCAACCCATTAAAGGAACAGCCAATATCAATCAAACCACCAGTAAGAGCCAAGCAGAGCAGATATTAGCAGAGCCGGTGGGCTCAGCAATGCTTAAGGCACAAAACTAAGTAGTGCTAGGAGTTTTAAAATACAACAGTCTACACACACTAGTACTGCATGTTATTAATAGGCCACCAGAGGAACATAAAATAAAATAAAATTAGTTCCAATCTAAGTTAGAATTAACTCAGCAAAGGAGGGTAACACAGAAAGGGAATAACAAATGTTCTCTCCCATACATGATGTTTTATTCAGAGCTCACTACACTTCATTCAGACTACAAATTGTGAGTTAGCTGTGTAACAATCATGCATTAAAAGATCGTGTTAATGAATGCTATAGATCAGTATAGCAATTATATTAATTATATAGCAATTAACAATATATATGGCCCAATAATCCCTGTACCTGTACTGGTAATAGCTTATTATCTTAGCAAAAGACATCTCAAAGACCTATTATGAACTCAGACTGGTACACACCAGGAGTATCTTCACTGAACTCAATGGAAATTTAATGGTGTAAAGCTGGTGTAAATGAGATCAGAATCAGGACCCCAGTTTCTGAAATAGGCGTAGTTGAGCATAATGTTCCATCACAAAAATCTTTTTATAAATGATTAGTGCTGATCCAAATTCTCTGCATAAAAAGTTGTAAAATTTTCTGTAAGAGTATGTCACTTTTCACAAATTTTTATTGGAAAATTTCAGCATTGTCAAAATATTTCATTTTGATGTGTGTTTTGTTTCAGTTTTTGGAAACCAAATAGTTTTAGTTTTCCCCTTCAGTTTTGGTATTTGACCCCCACACTACTTTTTCCTCAAACAAAACAAAAACTAAAACAACCTCCTGCCAGCTCTTCCCCCAGCTGGAAAATGGAAGGTTAAGGGAGGAAAAAGTGTGAGAAAGTGGGGAAAATCCATTTTTCATACCTTTTTCCTGTTTTCCCAACTTCTTCCAGCTAGAAAAAACAGCCAGAAAGTAGGTCTTCCCTCCACTTTATTTATTTATTTATTTTCGTAAACAAGCTTTCTCCTTTACCCTTTCATAGAACTTGTGTTCTCAGTTAAGGCAACAAGTCTGTCACAGATTCCGTGATTTTTTGTGACCTCTGCAACCTCAGGGCCTCAGCTGTCAGCCCCCCACAATGGGTGTCGGGGCTCAGGCTATCAACTCCCTCTTCCCCGCCCCTCCCCCGGGTGTTTGGCAGGACTTGGGCTGTCAGTCCCTCTCTCGGATGGCGGGGTGATCCCCAGGACTCAGGTTGTGAGCCCTAGGCAGTAGGGCTTGGGCTGCCAGCCTGGGCATCATGGAGCTCAGGCTTCCATCAATTCTTGTTCATTACCCATGACCTGTCCATGACATTTACTACATATAAACATGACAAAAATCTCAGCCTTATTCCCTGTCCATTAGCCTAGTAGCTGGTTACCCTCCATGCAGGACCCCGTGTACTCTGCTGCACAAATGGGACCAAATTTCACAGCAAGCAGAATGGTGTCCCTAGTCTCTGTTTGCCAGAAGCAGGGAATGGGCGACAAGGGATGGATCACTTGATGATTTCCTGCTCTGTTCAATCCCTCTGAAGCACCTGGCATTGGCCACAGTTGGAAGACAGGATATTGGGCTAGATGGACCTTTGGTCTGACCCAGTATGGCCATTCTTATGTTCTAAACAATCTTAAATTCTACCTCAGTAACTCTTGGCATTGTGAAATACTCTTAATTCACGTCCCTCCACCCTTCTCACAAACATCCTGCTACGGCACATGGTTGAAAGTAGTCATTGACAAAATTCATCATCTAAAAAATTTTTGTTACGATGAGTGTACTTCAACCTACACATATATTGTGGTGGTATGCATATCATGTTAAAGACAGAAGTGTCACTTATATGTTCTTTTTTACCATAGTAGCTGAGAACGTCACTGTTATTAGTGTATTAACTCTCACAACATCTCAGACAGGAAAATCTTTTATCCCCATTTTACCGATGAGAAATTAAGGCACAGAGAGGCTAAGTGATTTGCATAAGATCACACAGGGAGTCTGTGGCAGGGCAGGGACTTGAACCTGAGTCTCCCAATAACTGTCTAGTGCCCTAAGCAAGTTATTTGGGAAATCCCCAAAATCTTTTCTGACATTATGTATTATCTCACTGTACACAACACACAGATTCAAATATGTATTATACAACGCACAAATATGGGGCTTTAATTGTATTACGATCTGTAACATACACAATACGGTTGCCCCTCAAAACTGAGACTTTTTCAATTAGTAAGAAAAAATAGTAATTAGTTTTACTGCAGCCTTTAACATTTTAAAATGTGTACAATTTATTTTATATAATATTACCTATTTTTCACAGATAGTCTTAAAGCATTTAAACCATTACAATTTCAATTGGCCCCTAGAAGTTTTTTTTATATGCATTTCCACACTTGATTTTTTGACAAAAAGCAGTAGTCTAAAAGAGGGTGCGTCACCTCTTTGACAAGGCTATTTTCCCAGTCTTCCTAAGCAAGGTGTAGGACTGCAAATATAATAAGGAATTCTGGCAATCATTCTGTTGTTCAATATACTGTAATGGCTTATTTCTGGGGAACAGACTGTGTAATTCATTGCCTGATATACCGTCCATCTTCACAAGTTAGGAAATAGGCAATATTAAAAACTAAAATGTATTGTGATTACTTTTAAATTTTGAAAACAATCTATGTACAGTAACTCCTCACTTAACGTCCTCCCACTTAATGTTGTTTCGAAGTTACATCGCTGCTCCATTAGGGAACATACTCGTTTAAAGTTGTGCAATGCTCCCTTATAACGTTGTTTGACTTTACAAGGGAACATTGCACAAGTTCCTCTTCTCTGCCTCCTCCCCCTCCCTTCCTCCCTCCCTCCCAGTGCTTCCCCCGCCACCAAACAGCTGTTTGGTGGCGCTTAGGACTTTCTGGGAGGGAGGGAGCAAGCAAGCAAGCGGGGAAGCTGCCTGCCCCCGGCAGGCAGGGCCACCCGGAATGCAGGGGCTTTAGGGACTGCAGGGCCCCGGGGCCCCGGCCTGCAGCTCTAAAGCCCCTTTCAGAATGAGTCCCTGTGACCATGAGCCGGAGGACTCAGGTAGAGCAGGGGCAGCCGCACAGCCAGTGGCTGGAGAGAAGTGGCCACTTCTCTCCAGCCAGTTTTGAAGGGGAAAGCGCCGCTTCTTTCCAGCCACTGGCTGTGCAGCTGCCCCTGCTCCTCCTGATTCTGAAAGATGCTTTAGAGCTGGAGGCCAGGGCCCCAGGGGCCCCCTTAGCCCAGGACCCTGCAGCCCCTAAGTTCTGGGTGGCCCTGCCTGCGGGGGGGGGGGGGGCGCTCCCAGAATCACGGCCATGGGGGCGGTGCCACGCTGCGCAGAGCCACCTGCACATCCCCTGCACCAAACAGGAGCTGCCCCAGGTAAGTGCTCTGCACCTCATGCCTGCCCCAGCCCTGAGCCTCCTCCTGCACCCCCCACCCTGAGCGCCCTCCCACACCCTAACTCCCTCTCAGACCTCGCACCCCACCCTGAGCCCCCTCCTACACCCTAACTCCCCCCCAGACCCTGCACCCCCAGCCCTGAGCCCCAGGGGTAAGCTGGGGCACCTCCCCACCACCGTACAATATTGTACAGTATATAGGATCTTTTATCTGCCCCAAAAACATTTCCTTGGAACCTAACCCCCCACATTTACATTAAATCTTATGGGAAAATTGGATTAGTTTAACATCGTTTCACTTGAAGTTGCATTTTTCAGGAACATAACTCAACATTACGTGAGGCGTTACTGTACCATACACTAACATATAGTCAGAACAAGCAATAAGAAAAAAAGGAGTTACTTATATTTGGCCCAATCCCCAAAATATGAAAGTCTTGCACAATCTTGTAATATCAAATCCCATTTGCTTTGCCTAACAAGCAAGCTCTCTGACATCTCATGTGGGTAAAGTGAACATGATTTGGTCCTAAGATTACTAGTCTCAGTTTCAGGGAACTGAGTATATTAACAATATGGGTATAAATACCATTTCAAGCAATGATTCAGCAAATTCAGGGTGATTTAAATGCAACTCGCTGTGAGTAGTCACAAATTTAAAAGGGGAAATGGCGACATGGTTTTGAGAAGCATGTTTCTCTGACACCTCTCCCCTTCACTGGACTCATAAACACATATTTTAAAAAATTCAAGGCTCTTTATTTAGAAATTATAATGATATGTCGTTTAAATTATTGTCTGTTAGAAATGGCATGCCAAGTCACAGCTTGTTGCTGTATCATAACAGCACCAAAGAGACTATGTGGGCAACACATTTTCTTACTACTATATACACAGGATACCACAAGTTTCCATGATGTCACTAACAGGGCTGGCTGCAGGCCCATGTATGATAAAAGAGCAGTTTTTTTTCCTATTCAGCCAGCTAGGCTGCCCTCAAGTCTTTTCCACTTGAACTGAAGTCACTGAACCAAATAAATCTTTAGTGAAGATATACCTTAGAGAAAATCCAAGAACACCTAGGTTCCGGTACATTTATACAGTATGTTTTCGTCTTCACTTGGGGAATTTGGAGATCAAT
This sequence comes from Mauremys mutica, assembly GCF_020497125.1. NCBI lineage: Eukaryota > Metazoa > Chordata > Testudines > Geoemydidae > Mauremys > Mauremys mutica. Next base: position 101,785,178 of record NC_059078.1, read on the forward strand.
TCAAAAGGTCTATCTGAAAAAAGCCCAGTTTTAAACATTTAAGGCTTGTTCATCTTTGCAATTAAACCCTCCCATTAAAGTCTTCCTTTGAAAGTAAACAAATAGGATTAGATCTACTGTAATTTTATTAAAGAAGGAACTTTCTGAGATGCTGTTTTTGTCTTTCCCCCCAAAATTAAATGCACATGCTGTGCTGCACAGAAGAGAAACTAATTGCACATGTGACAATGTTAACTTGACCTCTAGCTTTTAGGCAAGCACTTTTATTTTGCTTTGTAATACAAATAAAAGTTCTAATTAGTTTCAAACATATTAAGCAATATGGTCACCTGCTAGATGGATCAGAAAACATTCTAATTCTAAAGATTTTATTTCTTTTATGCTGACAAGTTCTGCCATACCCTTGATTACCAAGAAATTTTCTAAAACTACTACACATTTCCAAGAGGTCATTTTGTCAGTACTGATCCAGTGCAGATGGAGAAAGTCCACGTCTGATTAACAAAAAGCATTTCTTCCAGACACGTGGGGGCTACCCATATAACAGAGTTGCTCAGTTGTGCTTCTGGAGCTTACCACATTCCTCCTATTTTTCTCTTGCTCATACCTTTTAAGTCTGCAAAATCGGAATGCTGGACATTTTGTACATGTGATGAAATATCCCAATTTGCATATCAATAAATACTCATTTCCCCATTTACATACTTCTGAGGTTATCAAATTGTTCAAGTTTCTTGCTCCTCTTCCACATCAAATCTATTATTTCTCCCCTTCCTTCTGACTTGGCTCTCCCTTAAGTTTGCCACACACATCTTCCTCCCTGCTCCCAGTTCCCTACATAAGGTGACAAATAGCAAGTGTGAAAAATAGTGACACTTTTTTTTTTTGGAGGCGGGGGAGAGAAGGGAGAATAGTTGCATATATAAGACAAAGCCCCTAATATTGGTACATCTGTTCACTCTGTGCCTACCTCACCTCTTTACATTTTCCCCTCCCCCACCATTTCTCCCCTCTGCTCATGTTCCACTATCTCTAGCTCCCCACTTTCCTTCTCTGGAGTTTGCCCCAACTCTTCGGTTCTCCCACTGGAATTTCACCGCCTCTCTGGTTTAGCTCCCACTACATTCCCCTCCTCCATTACGTCTGGTTCTGCAGATTCCCTTCCTTTGAGTTTCCTCATCCATGCACTGTCAAGCTTAAAACCTGCCTAGAGCATAATCCCCAACATGTCCTCCGCCAGAGACATGGCTAAAGCAATGTTCTACAGCAGTGTTTTTCAAACTGTTCACCTTATTAGGATCTCACTGAATTATGCCTCATTATCAGAACATCTCTATTTTATTTACTTTTCCACCCTGACTGCATGTTCCATTCTATGAAACGTGTGGTATAACATGTACCGGCTTGCAAGAAAATTTTCAAAAGTATCTTTATCTCTATAGATTCTGTTCAGCTGTGTGAACTGCATTCTCTTTAAACACTAAAAACTAGAGTTAATCTTGTGATCCTTGAGACCGCCTGCGACTGTACGTCATTACATGTCTACATCACTGCTTTCTAATGAATGAACAATTATGCAATACACTTTAGCAGAACGTCATGTTAAACATCCCAGACAGAAGTAAAAAATATTGCACAGTTGTAAGTAACAAAACCTGGACAATCACCAGTGCCGCTGCCTATGGTACTACCGAGGCTAAATGGGTTGCTGTGCTGCATCAAATGACTGCAGTCTCTTACAATGCACTGACTTCGCTTCACACACAGCTCAGTTAGGTGGTACAGTCTTACTGAATGATTGACTGCCATGAAAATATTGTGTCATGCGCAATAGTTTCAGAACACCCTTTCAGAATACACTCGGTGACATCATAATTATCCCACTCGTATGACCTAGTTCAACACTTCACAGTTAGAAGACACTGCAGAATAAGTTGTTATACAAGACAGTATAAAATATAGAAACTAGATTAACACAAGTCCTAGACTGAGCTGTAGTATCAGCTGAGATGCCAAGATGGCCCATCATGTATAACAGGTGGTCTCAAACCTCGCCAGGGTATCAACTACATATTTATGGAAAATGTATTTTGTAGACAAACTCCCAATCCATCTGTGACCAGGCAAACCACCACCATTCACAACTGCACAACACTCCTGTGGCAGCTACAGGAATTGCTTACATGGGAAAGTAATAGGCAAGCAGGGACGGCTCTATGTTTTTTGCTGCCCCAAGCATGGCAGTCAGGCAGCGTTCGGTGGCGTTTCTGCAGGAGGTCTGCCACAGTCATGCGGCTTTGGCGGCAGTTCTGTGGGAGGTCCGCCAGTCCCGTGCCTTCAGCGTACCCACTGCCGAATTACCGCCGAAAACGCGGGACCGGCGAACCTCCCGCAGAAACCCCGCCCTCACAGTGACCGGCAGGCCACCCCCGCGGCTTGCCACTCCAGGCATGCGCTTGCTGCGCTGGTGCCTGGAGCCGCCCCTGTAGGCAAGTATGCAAGTGCATCTGTCTTTAATGCAACATGTGGTGTTCTTTTTTTAAAAAGTTCTCTCTCCTTTCACTTCCTCTTCCATCTGTTGTGGCCCTTTCTGTCTCTCCTACCACTCCCCTGCTCATATATTTCTGGCTCATGCGCCTCTTCTCTGCTTGCAGATGCTTCCCTGTAGCTTGGTTCTCTTCTCCCCCATATATGATGTCCAATCGTCTGGTCTTCTTTTCCGTTGGATATATTAACCGTTACCTCAATTCCCTTCTTCCCCATACATTTCTCTACCCTGATGGCCCCTGTTCCCTCTTTTCAGTGCAGAAACAGTCCCTTATATAAGCAGCTATGCTTACTTCTCATAATTTCCAGATGCTTTTAGAGGCCTTCAGGCTCTTCTGTGCAATAAAGAGACTGAGCACTCATAGAAGCAGCTGAAAACAAAAAGAAGTGAGAAGGCAACTCTCTACAGACTTGCAACAAGAGTTCTGCTAAATCAGATTTTGTGAACTACTAATCTATGCCAATTTGCTTCTTGTGATATCACTATGATGCAGGGGCAGCAGGTTTGTATACTTTTTGGTGGTGCCCAGAATGGGTGCAAGTCCTGCCCACCCCCACACCTGCCTAAGGCTCTGGGAGGGAGTATAGGTGCGGGCTCTGGGCTGGGGTGGTATAGGAGGGTGCAGGCTCTGGGAGGGAGTTTGGATGCAGGAGGAGGTTTGGGGTGCAGAGTGTTGGAGTGCAGGAAGGGGTGAGGACTCAGAGAGAGTTCGGGTGCAGGCTCTGGGCTGGGGCAGTAGGTTGGGGTGCAGGAGGGGATGCGGGGGACAGGCTCTGGGAGGAGTTGGGATGCAGGCTCTGGGTTGGAGTTCAAGAGAGGGTGAGGGGTATGGTGCCTACCTCGGGCGGCTCCCAAAATGGACCCGCACACCCCTCAAGCAGCGGCTCCTAGGCGGGGCGGCCAGCAGGTCTCCGTGCGCTGCTGCCCCCACAGTTCCCATTGACTGCAGTTCCCGGCCAATGGGAGCTGCGGAGTTGGCGCTCGGGGCAGGGGCAGTGCGCAGAAACACACACACACACACACACCCCAGGGCCACAGGGACATGCCAGCCAAGGGCCTCTGGGCCCTTTTAAATCACCTGGGGGCAGCAGACAGGGCTGGGAGATGCTCTCGGGGAGCTGGGACAGACTCGGCCCTGAACATTGGTGGAGGCGGCCACCGGGCCCTGAATATTCCTGGAGCACGGGCACCACGGGCCCATATAACTCGCTACCCCTGCTATGATGCACTGCTTTAGGAAAGTTAGTATTTCACGATGTAAGCCCTGCTTTTTAAAAGCCATGCAGCATTGCTATTTAATTGAACTGATTGTGTTACTCACTTTTTCATCTCATCCATAATTTTTTTCTATAAAACTTTTGAAGGAGATATTGAATGCAATACTCCAGTAAAAGTAACATTAAATACTGAAAATCCCCATACCTAATAAGCAAGCAATTGTGATAGTACCTATCAGAACCTCTAATGCACAAGTACTGCAATTGTGAGAACCAGAGGTTTAACTTACGAAGAGTTGTCTAGACTCAGAGGTGGATCCACAGATTCACCTAGATTCTCAATGGTTCTGCCACAAATTGTTTATGGAGGAAAATGATTCAATATTTTTTATTAATTTTAATAAAAGTTATAAACATGCAAGAATAAAAATACAAAAACTGATCACTAAAGCTAAATAATATCAGTTAAATGAGTTAGCTGCAAAATTGGTGTAAAATCATCAGTTCAGTCAAATTAACATACTAAGTAATCATTTCTTAATTCTACAAGAGGAAGTTAAAGAAGGCAGCTTGCAGTTTAGCTTTAAAATGGGATTAGATGAAAGTATAGCGTGGAACATCTTGTGTGCAGCTGCAGGGTCCACACGGACACTTAGTATGGGGTGATTTATACACAAAATAAGTGTTCAGGTAGACAAGCCCTTAGGGTTAGCTTTAGGGAATATTCTTCCGCACCTCCCTCTTATGGCATAACCAGGATCTCATATACACCTATTTCTCTCATAGTAACATTCACAGGGTAATTGCTTGCTCTACTTCACAAGCTATAGTCACAAGCTACAGTCACAGTCACAAACTACACCTAAGATTTCTCTATGAACTAGGAATCTGTGCTTTTTCATACACACAAATTTGTCTTTGTGCCAAGCAGTTAATATTTACAAGCAGATGAGTTGTAATTCACAAATGAGGTGGACTGAAAGGAAAATGCATGGAACACTCTGGGAACTGGAATCAGGAGGATTCACATAGCTCTGGCTGGAAATGCTATTTTAGTATTAAAGGCAAACTACTATCAGCTATTGGAAAATACTAAGATACCAATCTTCACTGTATCAAGATACCAACTGTGACCTCAAAAAACCTAACCACAACTAGAAACAGAAAAATACAGCATAAGAAACATGTAGGAAAATTTCTTACATAGTCATATTATTAAAGTATTAACAGCATTTTCAAAATACAAGAAAGCATATGTTCTTTCACTAGATCGCAGGAGCAAATCTTTCAGTTAACTAAATGCTTCAGACTTTACATAAGATATCAGTGAAAACAGCAAATCAAATACTTTATAATGCCATGAAAGGACCACAGTCTTAAATTATTTCACTGAGTCATCAAAATGTTTTCCAAGCAGGCTTGGCAAATATCACACTTGTTTCATTAACGTTTTAATATAATCATAAGAGAAGTAGTAACTGTGCAAACTAAGTTGTAGAACTCCTACCAAAAACAAAGTAAAAGTAAATGGGGTGAATTCTGTATATGATTATACTCTCTACAACCACATTGCAAACCATAGGATTAAAGATTGTAGAGCCAGAAATATGTCCGTCTATAAAAGCACCACACATACATATTTCTAGTTTCCTATTGCTACTAATTGTTATTTTTATTTTGCTCTATTGCTATAATTTTGGTGGCTTCCTTTCTAAGAAAAAGAAGGGGAAAAAACACAGCAATGAAGAGACAATTTAATTTATTTTGGCAGTCCCAAGAACCACAAAAAAAATAAATCAGAGTATGCTTAAAATAGCAAAGCAAAGAACAGCCACAAAGCTGTGCGTCTTCCAATTTTAAACTTAACAGGGAAACTCTACAAAGCTATTTTCTCAGAGAGTAGTCAATTAATTTAGTGTCCTGTCTTCCCTCTTCTCCCTCTGTCTGCACACTTAGTGCAAAAACATCTCTATGTACAAAGGAGAGAGCTATGACACATCAACCCCATGTACTTTTCTCTCGATTGTACCATTCCAGTGCAAAAACACGAAAGCTGGCTTACAAAGCACAGCCTGTTAATCCCCTTCCTTTAAAAAGGTCCCAAACAGATGAGATACAGTCCCAAGAGAACAGAGTGTGGCCTCTCTCTCTTTTTCCCTCAGCCAACAAGCCTCCACCTCCACCCCAAACAAATTCTCTCTGGTCAAAGGTAGGTCCTTGGGCTTTCAAGTCTATACCTTCTAGTGGAACCCAGCTGCTTACAAGCAAGACCACCTATGGCCATCCACCTCTAAAGCAGCAGACCTCACCACTGTCTCACCTGCTTTAAAGGATGCCCAGAAATAATGCCAGCACAGATCTCAAACAGTGTGGATTAGATTTTTAAGTTCCTGATGTTTTTCTTTGAGGAAAAAAAGCAACCAGACCAGAGGCCTTTTTCCATAGTTCCACCTGCTTTGGACCTTGAGTTGCAGCCACCAATTGGGAAATGCTTCATCTATTAGAATTTAGCACTGCAACTCAGGATTCTGGGGTCCATTCTGACTTCCCTATAACCATGGGCACTCTATAACCAAGTGCTAACCATTTGCACAGGAGGGGGTGTGGCACTGTGAATGAAAGAAAGCATACAGTCAAATAAAGTAAAACTTTTAATTAAATTCAACTGTACCACAGAATCTCTTTGGATAGAAATGCCATACTTGAACAATAAGAGTATAGCAGATGGAATATAACTCTGACCACCTAATTAGGATGGTGACAGAGATCATAAAATGTTCAGGGAGATTACAGAGACTACAAAGGCAGAAAATACAGTAATAATGGAGGATTATAACTATCCTTGTATTGACTGGGTATATGTCACCTCAGGAAGGGATCCAGAGATGAAATTTCTGGACATACTAAATGACTGTTTTTTAGAGCAGCTTCTCATGGAAACCCACAAGGAGAGAGGCAATTCTTAATTTATTCCTAAATGATACAGGATCTGGCCCAAGAGGTGAATATAGCTGAACTCTGGAATAGTGATCATAATGTAATTAAGTTTAACATCCTTACAGGAGGAAAAATGCCAAAGAAACCCACCACAGTGGCACTTATCTTCAAAAAGAGGAACTACACAAAAATGAGGAAGCTAGTTAAATAGAAACTGAAAGGAACAGTCACAAAGGTGAAATGCTTGCAAGCTGCATGGACACTCTTTAATAGAGTCCTCATAATAGAGGCTCAAACTAAATGTATATCCCAATTAAAATGCCGCCATGGCTAAAGAGCAGGTTGTTAGAAGCAAAAAGGCATCCTATAAAGACTGGAAGGCAAATTCCTACTGAGGAAAAAGGGAAAGTGCATAAATTCTGACAAGTCACATTTAAGAGTATAATAAGGCAGAGGAAGAAAGAATTTGAAGCGCAACTAGCTAAATACACAAAAACTAAGAGCAAATATGTTTTAAGTACATCAAAAGCAGGAAACCTGCCAAACAGGAAATGGGGCCACTGGACAGTGCAAGGGAGTTTAGAGGGGAAGCGTTTGAGGGGGAGAAGCTAGATACACTTACCATTCCTTAAAGCTAAAAACCACCCCCCGATAAAAACAAAACAACAACAAAGGAACGAGCTGCAGGAGTAAAAGGAGAATGCAGGCAGAAGTCCAGCAGCAGAGTGGGGGCTACCCAGTTTACTGCTCCCAATGCAGCATGTGTGATTACCTATGGGCAGGTGACATTTGTGTACATTTTCAGTGCAAGGAGCTCCTGGCCCTTAGACTCCGTATACAGGGTTTGGAGACCAGACTGGAGGAGCTAAGGGAAACAGAGAGGTGCACAGATGAGACTTTCCAGGGCACAGTAGAATGGTCCCACCCCCCCAGTCTGACAGCATCTGTGCTTTGAGGAGGAAGAAAGTCCCAGGGAAGGAAAACATCCAACTGGAGCAGAGGGAAATGATCCCATAGTTAGGACCCTCCTTCCAGAGGATGTTGTGGTATCCTCTTGCCTCTCCGGATACCTCTCCGAGGGAGGGAACTCCAGTTATTAGGAAGAGACAGGTATTAGTATTGGGTGATTCAATCATTAGAAACGTAGATAGCTGGGTTTGTGATGACTGTGAGAACCGCATTGTGACTTGCCTGCCTGGTGCGAAGGTTGCAGACATCTCAAGACATCTAGATAGACTTATACGTAGTGCTGGGGAGGAGCTGGTGGTCGTGGTACATGTAGATACCAATGACATAGGGAAGGACAAGAGAGAGGTCCACGAGGCCAAATTTAGGCTGCTAATTAATATATTGAAGTCCAGGATCTGTATGGTAGCCAGGGCCGGCTCCAGACCCCAGCGCGGCAAGCACGCGCGTGGGGCGGCCCTTTCCCGGGGGGGCGGCAGGCTGGGCCGGGGGACCTGCCGCAGTCATGCCTGCGGGAGGTCCACCAGAGCCCCGGGAGGACCAGACCTGCCGCAGGCATGACTGCGGAGGGGGCGCTCGTCCCGCGGCTCCAGTGGAACTCCCGCAGGCATGACTGCGGATGGTTCGCTGGTCCAGCGGCTCAGCTGGACCTCCCGCAGGCATGCCTGCGGCAGCTCAAGCAGAGCCACCGGACCTGCGAACCGTCCGCAGCTGCGGGAGGTCCAGCCGAGCCGCGTGACCAGCGGACCCTCCGCAGTCATGCCCGCGGGAGGTCCGCTGCTCCCGCGGCTCCGGGGCGCCTCCCGCGCATGACTGCTTGGGGCGGCCAAAAAGGTAGAGCCGCCCCTGATGGTAGCATTCTCTGAAATGCTTCCAGTTCCACGCGCAGGGCCAGTTAAACAAGCAGAACTGCAGGGTCTCAATGCGTGGATGAGACGATGGTATAGGGAGGAGGAGTGCAGATTTATTAGGAACTGGGGAAACTTTGGGGAAAAGGGGAGCTCCACCTAACCACAATGGAACCAGATTGCAGGCACTTAAAATTAAAAAGGTCGCAGTTTTTAAACGAAGGGCTGGGGGAAAGCCGATAGGTGCAGAGGAGCATGTGGTTCAGACAGAGACATCACTTAGGGGAGGATCTATTCATGGAGATTCCCTATGTCCTACTAAGGAGGAGAGGCTGGAAGATAAAATACAGCTAGGATCTGATGAGAAACAGTCAAATGAAAAAAGTCTCATTCAATTACATCACGTAATGGCAGATAGCTAAAAAGTAACAAGTTTTTAAAGTATTTATATACAAATGCTAGAAGTCTAAATAATAAGATGGGTGAACTAGAATGCCTTGTATGAAATGAGGATATTGCTATAATAGGCATCACAGAAACTTGGTGAAATAAGGATAATCAATGGGACACAGTAATATCAGGGGGGAGTGGCATTATATGTGAAAGAAAGCGTAGAATCAAATAAAGTAAAAATCTTAAATGAACCGAACTGTACCACAGAATCTCTATGGATAGTGTTTCCATGCTCGAACAATAAGAATATAGCAGTAGGGCTATATACCAACCACCTGACCACAATGGTGATAATGACTATGAAATGATCATGAAGATTAGAGAGGCTATTAAAATAAAAAACTCCATAATAATGGTGGATTTCAACTATCCCCATATTGACTGGGTACATGTAACCTCAGGACGGGATGCAGAGATAAAGTTTCTTGACACCTTAAATGACTGCTTCTTGGAGCATCTCGCCCTGGAACCCACCAGAGGAGAGGCAATTCTTGATTTAGTCCTAAGTGGAGCACAGGACTTGGTCCAAGAGGTGAATATAGCTGGACCACTAGATAATAGTGACCATAATATAATTAAATTTAACATCCCTGTGACAGGGAAAATACCACAACAGCCCAACACTGTAGCATTTAATTCAGAAAGGGGAACTACACAGAAATGAGGAGTTTAGTTAAACAGAAATTAAAAGGTACAGCACCAAAAGTAAAATCCCTGAAAGCTGTATGGAAACTATTTAAAGACACCATAATAGGGGCTCAACTTAAATGTATACCCCAAATTAAAAAAAAATTAAAAAAATAAAAATAAGAGAACCAAAAAAGAGCCACCGTGGCTAAACAACAAAGTAAAAGAAGCAGTGAAAGGCAAAAAGGCATCCTTTAAAAAGTAGAAGTTAAATCCTAGTGAGGAAAATAGAAAGAAGCATAAACTCTGGCAAATGAAGTGTAAAAATATAATTCGGAAGGCCAAAACAGAATTTGAAGAACAGCTAGCCAAAGACTCAAAAAGTAATAGCAAAAAACTTTTTAAGTACATCAGAAGCAGAAAGCCTACCAAACAACCAATAGGGTCACTGGTCAATCGAGAGGCTAAAGGAGCACTCAAAGACAATAAGGCCTTTGCGGAGAAACTAAATTAATTATTTGCATCAGTCTTCATGGTTGAGGATGTAAGGGAGATTCCCAAACCCGAGCCCTTCTTTTTAGGTGACAAATCTGAGAAACCGTCCCAGATTGAGGTGTCATTAGAGGAGGTTTTGGAACAAATTGATAAACTACACAGCAATAAGTCACCAGGACCAGATGGTATTCATCCAAGCGTTCTGAAGGAACTCAAATGTGAAATTGCAGAACTACTAACTGTAGTCTGTAACCTATAATGTAAATCAGCTTCTTGAACAAATGACTGGAGGATAGCTAATGTGATGCCAATTTTTTTAAAAAGCCAGTACTTGTCAGACACATACATGAACATAATTTTTTGGGGAAGAGTCAACTTGGTTTTTGTAAAGGGAAATCATGCCGCACCAATCTACTAGAATTCTTTGGGAGGGTCAACAAGCATGTAGACAAGTGGGATCCTGTGGATATAGTGTACTTAGATTTTCAGAAAGCTTTTGACGAGATCCCTCACCAAAGGCTCTTGAGCAAAGTAAGCTGTCATGGGATAAGAAGGAAGGTCCTCTCATGGATTGGTAACTGGTTAAAAGATAGGAAACAAAGGGTAGGAATAAATGGTCAGTTCTCAGAAAGGAGAGAGGTAAACAGTGGTGTCCCCCAGGGGTCTGTACTGAGACCAATCGTATTCAACATATTTATAAATGATCTGGAAAAGGGGGTAAACAATGAGGTGGAAAAATTTGCAGATGATACAAAACTACTCAAGATAGTTAAGTCCTGGGCAGACTGTGAAGAGCTACAAAAAAATCTCTCAAAATTGGGTGACTGGGCAACAAAATGGCCAATGAAATTAAATGTTGATCAATGAAAAGTAATGCACATTGGGAAACATAATCCAAACTATACATATAAAATGATGGGGTCTAAATTACCTGTTACCACTCAAGAAAGTGATCTTGGAGTCATTGCAGATAGTTCTCTGAAAACATCCACTTAATGTGCAGCGGCAGTAAAAAAGCGAACAGAATGTTGGGAATCATTAAGAAAGGGCTAGATAAGACAGAAAATATCATACTGCCTCTATATAAATCCATGGTATGCCCACATCTTGAATACTGTGTGCAGATGTAGTCGCTCCAACGCAAAAAAAGATATATTGGAATTGGAAAAGGTTCAGAAAAGGGCAACAAAAATTATCAGGGGTATGGAACAGCTTCCATATGAGGAGAGATGAATAAGACTGGGACTTTTCAGCTTGGGAAAGAGATTACTAAGGGGGGATATGATTGAGGTCTATAAAATCATGACTGGTGTGAAGAAAGTAAAGTGTTATTTACTCCTTTTCTTATAACACAAGAGCTAGGGGTCACCAAAAGAAATTAACAGGCAGCAGGTTTAAAACAAACAGAAGTATTTCTTCATACAGCGCACAGTCAACTTGTGGAACTCTTTGCCAGAGGATGTTGTGAAAGCCAAGACTACAACAAGGTTCAAAAAAGAACTAGATAAATTCATGGAGGATAGGCCCATCAATGGCTATTAGCCAGGATGGGCAGGGATTGTGTACCTAGCCTCTGTTTGCCAGAAGTTGGTAATGGGCGACAGGAGATGGATCACTTGATGATTACCTGTTCTCTTCATTCCCTCTGAGGCACCTGGCACTGGCCACAGTCGGAAGACAGGATACTGGACTAGATGGATCTTTGGTCTGACCCAATATGGCCATTCTTATGTTCTTATGACAATCAAGCTAATGCGGTCTTGGGTTGCATTAGGCGGGGTATTTCTAGTAGGGATAAGGAAGTGCTAGTCCCGTTATATAAGGCGTTGGTGAGACCTCATTTGGAGTATTGTGTGCAGTTTTGGTCTCCCATGTTTAAGAAGGATGAGTTAAAACTGGAACGGGTACAAAGAAGGGCCACTAGAATGATCCGAGGAATGGAAGGCCTGTCGTATGACAGGAGACTTGAGGAGCTCGGTTTGTTTTCCTTAACCAAAAGAAGGATAAGGGGAGATATGATTGCACTCTTTAAATATATCAGAGGGATAAATACCAGGGAAGGAGAGGAATTATTTCAGCTCAGTGCTAATGTAGACACGAGGACAAACGGATATAAATTGTCAGTCAGGAAATTTAGGCTTGAAATTAGACGAAGGTTTCTAACCATCAGGGGAGTGCAATACTGGAACAGCCTACCGAGGGAAACAGTAGGGGCGAAGGACCTCCATGACTTTAAGATTAAGCTAGATAAGTTTATGGAGGAGATGGTATAATAGGATAACGGGCTTAGTCAATAGGTCAATTGAGTGCCAAACTGGTACTTAATTGGGTCAAATTGGGTCAATAATATGATATTCTTAACCTCTTTCAGAGGGTATGGCTGGAGAGTCTTGCCCGCATGCTCGGGGTTCAGCTGACCGCCATATTTGGGGTCGGGAAGGAATTTTCCTCCAGGGCAGATTGGCAGTGTCCCTGGAGGTTTTTCGCCTTCCTCCGAAGCATGGGGCAGGGGTCGCTTGCTAAAAGAGTGGGTAGATCGGCTAATGTGGCCTGCATCTTGCAGGAGGTCAGACTAGATGATCATAATGGTCCCTTCTGATCTTGAATTCTATGATTCTATGAAGATGCTAAAGGAGCACTCAGAGAAGACAAGGCCATTGCACAAAAGCTAAATGAAATCTTTGCATCAGTCTTCACTGCAACTGATATGAGGGAGATTTCCACACGTGAGCCATTCTTTTTCGGGGACAAATCTGAAGAACTGACCCAAATTGATGTGTCAATAGAAGAGGTTTGGGAAAAAACTAATAAATTAAACAGCAATCAGTAAGCAGAACCAGATGGTATTCACCCAAAAGTTCTGAAAGAATTCATATATGAAAGTGAAGAACTACTAGCTGTGATATGCATATTACTGCTTAAATCAGTTTTGGCACCAGATGACTATAAGGTAGCTGATGTAAATGCCAATTTTTTTAAAAAAGTCTCCAGAGGCAATCCTGGCAATTACAGGCTGATGAGCCTTACTTCAGTACCAGGCAAACTGGTTGAAACTATAGTAAAGAACAGAATTTTCAGACACACAGATAAACACACAAGAGTGAACACGGCTTTTGTAACCGGAAATCATGTCTCACTAATTTAAGGGAGTCAACAAGCATGTCGACAAAAGTGATCCCGTTGATATAGTGTACTTGGACTTTCAGAAAGGCTTTGCCAAGGTCGCTCATCACTGGTTCTTAAGTGAGCTAAGCAGTCATGGGATAAGAAGAAGGTCCTCTCATGGATCAGTAACTGATTAAAAAGATAGGAAACAAAGAGTAGGACTAAATGGTCACTTTTCACAGTGGGCAAAGGCAAAGGGATCTCACTAAACTGGGTGACTTGGCAACAAAATGGCAGATAAGATTCAATGTTGATAAGTGCATATTACTGCACATTGGAAAATATAATGCCAATCATATATAAAAAATGATGGGGTCCAAATTAGCTGTTGCTACTCAAGAAAGATCTTGGAATAATTGTAAATAGTTCTCTGAAACCATCTGCTCAATGTGTAGCAGCAGTCAAAAAGGTTAACAGAATGTTAGGAACCTTTAGGAAAGGGAAAGAGATAAAAGAACAGAAAATACCATAATTTCACTATATCAGTGGTTCTCAAACTATGGGGCGGGCCTCCCAAGGGAGGTGCAGGAATGTGTCAAGAGAGGCATGACATGTTGCCTTTTATTTTTATTATTTATTATTATTATTATTATTATTATTATTATTATTAAAGAGACCTGGTTGTCAGTCCTGGGTGTTGGGGGCTCATGCAGAAGGGCCGTGCATAACAGAGAGGCGGGGATAAAGGAGACAGCTGCCCTGGAACTGATAGCTGGAGCCTGCCACCTGGGCTCAAGCTCTCATTACCCCTGTTCCTCAATCCCTCACCAGGAGGCAGCCTGGCTTGAGCTCTCCTTCTCCCCCACCAATCCCGGGAGACAGCCCAGGCTCGGACTTTCCTCCCCACCCCTATTCCCTCACCTGGAGGTGGCAGGGCTCTGGCTGTAAGCTCCGTGGTGGCAGCACCAGCACAGAAGTAAGGATGGCAATGGGACGCTAAGTCACTTTTCCAGCGGCGGCTCCAGGCACCAGCGCTCAAAGCGCGTGCCTGGGGCAGCAAGCCGCAGGGGGGGCACCCTGCCAGTTCCTGCGAGGGCGGCAGTCAGGCTGCCTTAGGCGACTTGCCTGCAGGAGGTCCGCCAGTCCTGCAGATTCGGTGGCAATTTGGCGGCTGGTACGCTGAAGTTGCGGGACCGGGGACCTCCCGCAGGCAAGCCACCGAAGGCTGCCTGACTGCCATGCTTGGGGCGTCATGAATGATGTTAAGAAAGTGAATAGGGAAGGGTTATTTACTTCTTCACATAGTACTTGATGAAATTAATAGGTAGCAGGTTTAAAACAAAGAAAAGAAAATACTTCTTCGCCGAATGCATAGTCAACCTGTGGATCTCATTCCCACTGTGAAGGCCAAAAGTATAACTGGGTTCAAAAAGAATTAGATAAGTTTACGGCCGATAGGTCCATCAATGGCTATTAGCCAAGATAATCAGGGATGCAACCCTATAGTCTGGATGGCCTAAAACTTCCAACTGTCAGAATGGATGACAGTGAATGGATCATTCAAAATTGCCTTATTCTATTCATTCCCTGTGAATCATTTGGCACTGGTCATGATCAGAAGGCAGGATCTGGGCTAGAAGGACAATTGGTCTGACCCATTCTTATGATTTTATATAATATTTGTCGCTGATCTTAAAGCCACTGTTCCTGGAGTTGGATGATTACATGAGAATCCTTTGATTAAAAATCATGTAAATTTCTAGTCCTCGTGGCTGCAGAGAAAAGCTTGAAAATGTGTAACATAAAGGCAAAATAAAAAGGGCAACTCCCCCTCCCAAAAATATATTAATATTATGAATCCATTATTTTGGGGGCCTGACTCATGGTTTTGAATACTTGTGGTTGGTAATACTGTATTTTATTTAAATAATGTACCTTTATCGATTTGTAAAATTTAAATCGATTTTTCAAAAGAGTACTTTTAAGGAAGACCCTCAGATTGTAGCAAAATTAGAAAATGAATATTTAGTGGACTGCTTGTTTCTTTTGCTATTAGTAGTGCAGATAATTTGGAGGTAGGAGAGATACGGCTGTAAAAATACAACAATCTAAGAAATATTACTCTCTTGGGAAAACAAAAATCTTGATAATTAGCCAACAGACAAATTAGAAAGTGTGTGATAGCTCAATCAATTTATAGGGGCATTATTAGGCCAAAATTGATCCAAAATTCAGGTTTTATTTAAATATTCTTACAAAACCTGAATTACTCATATTTATTTCCAATAGAAACCAGGATTAAACAAATAACGTTCCTCTGCAGGAGGAAACACAGTATATTGTACTAGTTATGACAAAAGTTAAATGGTCACGAAACTGACTACAAAGGAAAGTGAGTTAACTATTTTCACTCTTTTGCAGTTCTTGGACAAACAGTAAAGTGAAAGTTTATTAGTTCTTGTAAATTGTTTCATTTTTAATAATTTAAGGTCTCATTTGTGGCACAAAAAAGGGTATTTACATTTTTAATAGATGATTTTAAACTGAAATGTTCCTATTAAGTTTTTAATTCTCCAGTGCCTAAGCACATTTTGGGAGCCACCATGTTGTAAGTAGTAATAATAATAAATGGGACAGTTTTCCATGCTATTAAAAACTCTTATTAAATCTTGAATTTGCTGGATCTTAAAAATGTTTCGTTTCAAACAGCAAAACACAACGTATGAAAATGTCACTATATCAGCATGTTATCTGAGATAATTAGGAGGCTGGAGTGATGAAAAATGTTAGAACAAATTATTAAAACTAATAAAAAAAAGACAAAACCAGGTTCTGTTTCCATCATGGACATTGCTTTCTAGAAATAGATGAAAATAAGCCTTGCAATTTCTCTTCCTTTTTTGTTGAGAATGTTTTCACTGCTTACAGAAGAAGCACTTAACCTTCAGTTGTCAGAGGTTATGCAAACTGTGTTGACACAACTATATATGCAAATTGAATTCCTCAGAAGGAGTGGAAAAAAATGTGGTTTGTGGTTTATCTGGGCTTCAAGTTTACAAAGAAGTGTTAAAAGCCTGACTCTAAAGTCATTTTCCAGTACTGTTGATTAATATTATCTTGTAGAATATTTCAAAAGCAACTAAATATTTAGAATGAAAAAAAAAAGTTGAATAGTTGGCATTAATACCAATTTATTATCATTCTGCGTGTGCCGTGACACATTTTTATTGCATTAGTGCCTAGATGCCTCAACTAGGCCAATTCCACTAGGCACAGTACAAACAGTTCCTGCCTCAAAAAGCTTTTATAGAGCTTCATCATGCTACTTCTCATTATAATTACAAGTACACCCCAAACAGCAGCCCCACTAAACACAATAAAAGTATCACTGTTCAAACAACTGTACTGCACTATTCTTGAGAACACTCTCAGTTGCTGTTTCACTGTGACATTCATGATAAGCAAACAAATTTAGAGAATTTTAGATAAATACATGGAGGTAGGAGAAATACAACTGTAAAAAAAACCCAGCAATCTGTAGATGTATGTTTTCTTAAAGGAGGAAAATCTGTTTTAAAGGATCTGGAGGCATTTTTTAATTTTTAATTTAATTTAGTTTGGACCATGATTGGGGAGGGACTATTATGTGAATATTTATGTAGTTATAAATCCAAGGTAACACAAAGAAAATCCCACTGTTTATGAGACTAACAGGTTGCTGCAGGATACGTAGTCAACCTACTCTTTATTTCATATATTTTTAAAAAACTAACTATGCAAAAACAAAGCTAATAACACAAGTTATTACAATAATAATCTCTTACTAGCAACTGCATCATCTAAATAATTTAGTCTCAGCTACAAGAACCAGATAAAATGTTGATTATAAAGACATAATTTCATTATACAGTAAGACTGGAACAGTAGGGTTAGTTACTTTTAAACATTTAAAATTAGGAAATTCAACATTGATTTTTCTACTACACCTCTACCCCGATATAACGCTGTCCTCGGGAGCCAAAAAATCTTACCGTGTTATAGATGAAACTGCGTTATATCGAACTTGCTTTGATCCACTGCAGTGCGCAGCCCCACCCCCCGGAGCACTGCTTCACCACATTATATCCAAATTCGTGTTATATTGGGTCGCGTTATACCAGGGTAGAGGTGTATTTACTTTTTCTACAAGGCCCCTGAATTATTTCTATTGCCCCAGCAGTTTCTAAAAGCACCTTCCAAGGACACTCCTTTTCGCTTTCATTTGGGGAATCCTTCAGTAGTTTCAATGTTTTATCAATGCTGCATAAGGCACGTTTGAAACAAGCAGGGTGCTTGAAACACTATCAGCACGTTTAAAAGACGACACCTGGGTGCTGTAACAGATCACATACTTTGTCTTGCTCATTTGCACATTTATTAATGTGCACATATGAAAATGAACAAACCTTATGCTCTTTCTATTCTTAAGAATATTAACTGCTTATTCTTCTTCTCAAGCGAATATGCAAAAAACTATTTTAATGTTCATATTATGAATTGAGAAAGTAATCAGTAACTCATTTAAATAGAATTTATCCCACTTTTTAAATATGAAAAGAATTTAACAAGGCACAAATTCTAATGAAGACATTTTTCCACTAAGATTATTAGGATTGAGACTACAATCTGTTTAGGTTCGTATATGACTCCCAAAACACAAGCCCCAGAACAAACCATCAGATGCTAAGGACTTTTGATCACTACTTCCTGCTTCTGATTCAAGCTAGTGACCTAGTGGTGAAAGGCTGTCCCACTATCAAGTTTTTGAGCCAATCAATCCCATTATATTTCTCCCACTTTTAAAGAAAAGACATGGATTGGCTGAGGTCCTTGAGAGATGTCCATCACTTCTAATCACAAACCAGATCACTCCCTCCCATGGGAGCAACAATGAGGCAGTTATGAAGCTTTTTGCTGAGATTTATCCGGTCATTTGGACAGGGCCCTTCCCCAACTACAGTGGATAAAGCACTGGATTTGGCTCCCAAAGCCTGGAGGTCTCAGGGAAATCAACTGAAACCTAGGGCTATCCACACAGAGGCTCTATGCCTCAAAATATCTTTGGGGCCTCATCATGACAGTACGGCTGCACTGCCTCACTGCTCTCTGAACACCACCCACCTTATACTGAAGTGCAGGATTTCCACAGCACAGGGAGCACTACAAAAAGGGTAATACAGCCTGGTTCCTTGTGGGATTGTTTGGGTGTATTGCCATGGCCTGCTCCTACTCCATGATCTCTCCCCTCCCACCCTTCCATGCTATATGAGAAAAATATGTACCTTCCATGCTCATCCAGGCTTGGAGATATACTTTAACAGCTGTTACCTCCAATATGGGATGAAGAATGTTGTTTTATTATTGGAGTTTAATATGTAATGCCTTAAGTTGAGTACTTCTAATTTATTTTTGCTGTATATAGTCCAGCAATAAAAATGAGACACTGCTAGAGTCCCTTCCCAAGAATTGTATAAAACAATCTTTAGCAAACATAGGATGAAGTATGTTTACTTAAGAAATAAACAGGTAATATACCAAGGCATTGACTTTACCACAGTATTTACTGAATTCATGCTTTTATGTTTTTGTTTTAGACTAAGAGTATGTCTACACTACCCACCGGATCGGCGGGCAGTGATCGATCCACCAGGGATCGATTTATCGCATCTAGTCTAGACGCAATAAATCGACCCGTCGACTCGTGTACCCCAGCGCCACGAGAAGTGCAGGCAGAGTCAACGGGGGAGTGACAGAAGTAGACCTACTGCGGTAAAGACACCACGGTAAGTCGATCTAACTACGTCGACTTCAGCTACGTTGCATAATTTAGATTAATTCCCTCCCCTCCTCCCCAGTGTAGACCAGAGCTAAGTTCTTTGGGGAATGGACCCTTCTAATATCTGCATATTTTACTGTGGCACACTGCTTGCAGTGAACAAAAAACAGTATTTCCTGTATAGAAAATATATACCACAGTAAGATTTAATCAAATCCACAGTAAATATTTACTTTTAAGGAAGACCCACTTCCCTTTAGGGCCATTGAAAAATCTTCCTCTAAATAGCCCACTAAGTACAAAGGTACACTGCTTCTCTCCTGTTCCTTCTTCCTTATGCTTATGACTAGAATGAGTAACACATTTATTCCTGTGAGGGAACACAGCAATGCCTCATGTTTATTACTGTATACAACTACATGTTCTTAGTAGAACTAGGCTAGAAAAGTTCAAGTTTGCCACAGCCACTGAACGTTCATGGATGTCTGCCCAGAATATTCAAAGAAAAACAGAACATCCAGTCTTAAAATTTTCCAAGTTGGAATGGATAAGTGTCCCATATTAATTCATGATACAAGTACAAAATTATGTATACATTTTCTTGTCTTCAAATTTGCAGCTATCATTACAGGGAATTTTGTGAAGACCTGAAGGACAGCTCTCTGGCTGACTGCAATATTTGGTACTGAAAATGAAACATGTCCACTGCAAATGTCTATAGTGCTGGTTACTAGCATACTTCTGAAAATAAACCTTTTAAGTCAATCTGTGCTAAGAATCTCCATGTTTAATCAAAGCCTTGGGATAAAAGAATTGCCCCATTTCTGGTAAACATCAAAACATGAATAAAAAATAGACTGAATGCCCTGGCCTCATCCTAAATATTGCATGGCAGAAAACACTAAGGTTTATTTAGCAGTAAATTCTCAGGGTGATACAAGAGACTCATTCAACTGTACACAACAACAAAAGCTCTGCTCTTGGTTGCTATGCTTAAAAATTCAAGTTTATGATATATTCTGGAATATGGGGTGGAACTGAACTTTTTAATATTGTGAGGAAAAGAAAGCTTTGAGGTCCTGACCCTCACAAAATCTGCTAACTTTATGGGGGCACAGTAAGAACATCAGACAACTTGCAGTAGAATAAAGATCTGTTCCACAAGAGCAAAGTCATAACATTGTACTGGCCAACACAACTGTAAGTGTACAATCTATAACAGGGTTTTGGTTTTTTTTCCGCGTTTTCACCCAGATATATTCCCTTTTCTGAATCCTTATTGTCCCTCTTCTTAGACAGCGTTAATTCCAAAATAAATGATTCTGTAAAATGTTGAAACTTTTATTTTTGGAATGGGCAACTGAGACCAAATGATAGTTTATACCCCATCTTCTGTAAAAATTTGGTGGAAACCTTGGCAGATTCAGAGTTATTTTATGTATGTCATGATAAAGATAAGCATTTGAACCCGGAATCTGCCCCAACATAAAATGCTGTAAGCTGCCTTTCATCATAACAAAACAAGTAAGATTAAAAGCTCCCAACCACTTTCTAAAACCACAGTCACACTTTATTAAATTTTATTATCCATTTAAACATTTTGGCTCATGAGACTTGTTTTTGCTTTTTAAAGTAAGATGGCTTAGGACTATCAGTTTAAAAAAGCAAAAATTCTTTGTATAAAAATGGCTCATTATTAACTATACTAAACATATATACACTTTTAGAACTTCATGTGGAATCATTCTTACCATACCTGATAAAATTCCCGAAGCCAATTCTTCTGTAAATTTTCTGGCTGAAAAAGAAAATTCAAAAACCCATTAAGACAGAAGCAAAGCATTTTGTAAAAGAATATCTCAATACCCATTGATTTCCTTAATTGACTCAAATGGCGAGTTTTTTCCCATTAAAAACAAACTAGCAAGTCCCTCCTAGAACTCTACCACTCAGAAATCTCCTTTTTCGTTTTGTACCTCTCTTGCCAAGATTATACCCAATGAACTGTGCAAATGTGTAAGGTGAAAAAGATCCTGTATAAATGCAGTAAAAGTAATCCAAAACCATTTCATGTCTGACCTCTACAACACAGTATGAAGTGTTAAGGTAAAATAGTTGAACAGGCTGAAAATATTACTCATAAATCTCAATTCTGCAATAATATAGTTTTTAATTTATGCATTTGAAGTACTTATGAATTAACTGAACATCAAAAACAATGTAAACTGTTTGAGATTATGGCTTCAAGTTACATACACTGAACTATACTGAGATATCTTTTGTAGCACTAACTTAAAAAATGACAGCATTCACTTTGTGTTTAAAGTTTATTGGAACGCCTTCCAAAGATAAACATGTAGAAAGTACACAGTCTCAGCATAGATTAAAAGATTTGTAGCTTGTAACTGTTTCAGGTTTAAAGCCTTTTTTGTAAACTC
The DNA here is from genome assembly GCF_020497125.1 of Mauremys mutica. Lineage (NCBI taxonomy): Eukaryota > Metazoa > Chordata > Testudines > Geoemydidae > Mauremys > Mauremys mutica. Next base: position 101,806,627 of record NC_059078.1, read on the forward strand.
TACCTCTGGCTTTATTAAGAGTTGAAAAGAAGTTCTTTGCAGCAGGGACTGTCAGGTTATTCTGTTTGTAGTGTATAGCAGGTGAGGCCCAGGCCATGGCTAGGGCTCCTAGGCACTACAATAAAGAAAAAAGGCAAAAGAGAATTTCTAGATTACCCCTTATTTGTAAGGACATAGCTATTTATGCAAAGCCCTGCCCTTTCAGAAACGTGTAATGCTCTGAATAGAACTACAGAAGTACAGTAGTTTACAAATCTGCACATAGCACCTAGAGAAAGATACAAACCATTGTTTAATCTTCTGAATCTTGGCTCGACTTGAGTAGGGGTATTTCTTGTAATGTTCTGCAAACACAAGGCAGGCTCCCTAACATTTTACTGTCAAGAAGTAACATCATTTGTGTTCAGGGCCGGCTCTAGACCCCTTGGGGCGGCGTCCCGCGGGAGGGCGGCAGGCAGCTCCGGTGGAGCATCCGCAGGCATGCCTGTGGGAGGTCCACCGGAGCCGCGGGACCAGCGGACCCTCCGCAGGCACGTCTGCAGGAGGTCCACCGGAGCCGCGGGACCGGCGACCGCCAGAGTGCCCCCGCGGCGTGCCGCCGTGCTTGGGGCAGCACAAATCCTAGAGCCACCCCTGTTTGTGTTACACAGAATAGAGGTTAGTGAAGTAAAAAGCCAAAAAGACTTCAATAGATGGCTTTTACTTGACCGAGAGGCATAACACAAAATAATGCTTGTGCTTCTTTCAGAAATATAAGAAATTTCCGTTCTGTTGGGTTCTCTCTCAAGTGGTGTTCTTACATAGTTAAATAAAATTAAGAATATTTTATACTTCTTAATTAACTTGTACTGATTGCTTATTAAATGAAGACCTCCATAATTCTGCCATAAGTGCCTAAAAACTCTGCATATAGTGCAAGAATTGGGGCTGGTCAAACAACAGAGAAATTTTTTATGAAATTTTTCTGAAAATGTTTGTTCTTTTTTGCTCAAAATCTCAAATTCAGAAAATTTTCAATCAGCTCAGAAAAATAGGAAGCATTTTTAGCAATTTTGTGAAAAACATTTTCCTTCTTGCTGAATTGTGACATTTCTATTGAAATTTCAAAATTTGGAGATTTTCAACCAGCTGTAATAGGAACGTTATCTATTATTTTCTGCCCTTATATAATTTTTTTGAGGTTGACAAAATTCCAAAGCAAAAATATGAAGACTTCAAGACCACGAGCTCACAAAAGGAAAAGAATGCCAGCATGCTCTGCAGTGTTCACACTTAGATTATAATCTATCTCCCTAACTCTGTCAAAACTGCAAGGTAACAGCAGCTTCTCCACTTTTTTTCATTTTTACTTCAATAAGAGAACTCATTGAGTAAAGATAAGCACAAATGTAAGGATCAGGGCCTAAGAACAGTAGTACTGAACATTTTAAAACAAAGGTTGCTGTGATTTGAGGTCAAAACCTAGTCTTCAAGATGTAAAAGATAAAGCAATTAAAATTTAATAAATAAGTAGGTAATGCTGAATTACGAGAAGGTACTGAACAGATTATCATATAAAGGCATATTTTACTTCTGATATTAATAGGAGACTTGCACAGAGATAAACTGGCATTTCATGTGGATTAAGAATGGCACATAATACTAAATTATACCCTCAATCCATGGAGCATAATTAAAAATAAAATTTCTTTCCACATAGGCTATATCTGCCCTGGTACGCATACTCAGTTACTTGGAATTGTGTACATGCGCATGCAAGTTCCCTATACCTACACCAACAGTCCACATATCCTGTGCTGGACATGGGTATAATGCCATGTACATGAGTGTACCCATGTGCACACTGCTACCATTGTTACACAACATTAGCACTACCAATTCAGGGATGGTATCCCCGGGTTCTGAGTGTCACAGGGAGATATTCTAGGAATGACTTTGCTGTGTGTTATTGGTATTGTCCCCTGCCTAGGCTTCATACATATGCCAGTGGCAGTTCCCTGATGATTATCACCCCACTTGCCACACTGAGTGGAACACATGGAGCAATGGGATGATGCCCATGGTTCTGTTCCTGCTCCTTATTACAGGACAAATGTTTGTTTATTTAGTGGAGTAGGCGATGGACAAGTTGCTGATGGCATTTGTGCAGAGCTTTCTAACACAACGAAGATGACCGACCTTGAGGATGAATGACAATTCATTTAGCTACCACAGTACAGATATGGTGAATGCTGCTATTGCCACAATATGCCCGTGGGTGGGCCATCACCACTAGGACAGGAGAACCAGCATGAAGCAGTGCGATAAAATCATTTTGGCAACCTGAGATAATGAGCAGTGGCTTCAGAATTTCTGAATATGGAAACAGACATTCATGGAGCTGTCTAACAAGCTTGCACCAAACCTCCCATGCCAGAACACTCGATTCAGGGAAACCATACTGGTGGAGAGGCAAGTGGCTATTACCCTGTGGAAGCTGGGAACATCAGATTAAGTCCATTGCAAACCACTTTGGGATTGGAAAGTCCACTGTTGGGGTTGGGGTTGTGCAGTTTTGCAAGCCAATTAACAATGTGACCTAACCACAGGCTGTGGCCATTAGAAAAGTTCCAGAAATAATAGCTGGATTGGACCGGATGGGGGTTTCCAAACTGTGCAGGGGCCATCAGTTGTACCCATATCCCAATACTTTGCTTACCAAAAGGAGCAAGTGAATACGTGAACTGAAAAAGTTACTATTTACTCATTCTGCAAGGCTTAGTGGACCACAGAGGCAGAGTCATGAATACCAACGTGGGAAATGCTGATTCATGATGCCAGGGTGCTGAGGAGATCAGGATTGTACTTTCTTCTGGGGAATAAAGTCCTTTCTTCCCTCTACGGGTCTCTATGGTGTGTTTGTGCCAACAGTTATTTTGGGAGACCTCACATCCTAATTTGGCTCATGAAACTATACACAAACATTGATGGGAAAAGGGACTCAGGAACAGCCTCTGTAGCTAGGGTCACAAACCCTCCAGGATTCTCCTGTCTCCAGAAATTAAAGATTAATCTTTAATTAAAGATTATGTCTGTGATGAAACCTCCAGGAATATGCCCACCCAAAATTGGCAATCCCATCTGTAGCTGCAGAAGGGTCATGGAGTGTGCACGTGGTAGGCTGAAATCTTGTTGGTACTGCCTACACCCCTGTCTGAATGCCAATATAGCAAATGTTGTTCATAGAACTGTTGCTTGCCACACACTCCATAACATTCATGGAAATAAAGGGGAGCACATCCATACTAAGAGGGCTCAGGACAAGTCTGATTTACAAACTCTATCCAGCATCTGGATCCAACTCACATTCACACTGTTCCTAGTTCCCAGCAGGTAGGTGAGATCAGGGATACCACATGTGCACATACCTTGGCACAGCAAGGAGGCAGAGAGTGACATCTATCTGTGCCAAGGGACAACTTCACATCCTGTGCAGCTTCCAGAAAAGCATGAGAGGGAACACTGGCACTTACATGTTGGGCTACATACTTCGTGAGGTTTCCCACGCCCTATAACTGAAGGTCATTAGCCATTCATTCCTGTGACAATTCATACATTCTAGACAATTACAACTGGGTACTTCCACTGGGTTAACACCTTTGGGTCAAGCATGTGTTTTGGAGGGTTGCAGCCAAGTTGTAATGCTGTCATTGTACAATGCTTTTGTCTTAACTGTTCACACTTGTTTACTTGTGTTATCAGGAGCACTCAATTTTTTAACCATTCTTCATCAGCAGTACTAACTAAGTACTTAGAAGCTGTTATGGAGCACTAATTAATCTCTACTAAGTTGAAATTGGTTGGGGGGGAGGAGTGGCCATTTAATCATTGGGAAGTGACAGACACCTGTTTTGTTATTTGAATTGTGCTTCATTTTTCCTGCATGTGAACCAAGCCATAAAAATATCTATCTACCCATTTTCTGTTAGTTCTGCTGCGTTTAGAACTAGAGGTGCTTTCTGTAAGCATGTAACACTAACTGTACTTTCCCCCTCCCTATGTGGTGCGGGGAGGTTGTAGGTGTGGGTCAGACAGAAAAAGCGTCTGCAGTATGATGGCCCCAGACAATTACACCATTCCACTTCATATGCTGTGAATCGTGGGCCCCAGTCCCAAACCTGAAAACATCCTATGTGCATCATACTTAGGAAAGGGTTCACACACAAGTCAGAGAAATGATAACATTTATTAAATGTATTATATTGAACATGTAATTGAAATATTTTTTAAAAGATAGAAACCAACCAAACATAACAGGACTGAATCCATGAACAATGGTCAAATGATAATGTCTCATGGCCCTTCTGCTGACAAGGGGGGAATGATGAGAAGGAAATTGTTCTTGGGGACAAAAAGGAATGTCTCTTGCATGGAGTTAGGGAGGGAGGCATGTGGTGGGCTTCAGGCACTCTCACAAGGTTAGCTTCCTCCTTCTGGATGCTCAGGGGTGTCTCTTGCAAGAGGTTTTGGGTGCTGGTCTGATACTGAGAGTCCTGCAGACTCCTCTCAGTCACTTGGGGAAGTGGGGGGTTGGGTCCTCTACATCAGCAGCACCTTGGGGGGCAGCTGGAGGAGGAAGTGGTGGTAGCACTAGTCATGACAGCAGATGGATCCCCTGTCTTCAATTCCATCAGTTTCCCCATTAGGGAATGCTTCTGTTCCCCACGGCATGCCTCCTGTGCCATGAACCGGTTCATCAGTGCAATCCTCCTGTGCCGTTTGTGTTCCTAACTGCTACTGCTTCCTGCTGTCCATCCCAATGAGCAGGTCCTCCAGGGTCCTTCATCATCTGCCTCTGGTGTCTCTGGCGCATTGCTCCTGCCCTCCTGGTAGAATGGTTTCCTTTTCAGGAGCCAAAGGCCCTGCCAATTCAAAGACAATGGTAGCATTATGGTTTTTTTCCTTTGTACGAAGACAAGAAATCACCTCACAGAACATAACTTTGCTGTAGAAGGCCACATTCCAGGATTGCAACTGTTGAGACTACCCTTAGTTCTCAGACAACTTTTGCAGCCTCTGAGAACAGCACAGAGGCTACTAATGGTAAGATACATGTACTAACTTTTTAAAAAATAAAATGTTCATAAATGTCTCCAGAGGGTGTGGTTACAGTTCCTTCCAAGGGCTATGTTAACAGCCTGCAATTTCTTCTTTAAAAGCTGGTGAACATTTGGAGAAAATAGTGGGTTTCAAGGCACCAGAATAGAAAAGGAACATGGCTTTCCCGTCCTGTGAAGGAGATCTGGCAATCTATGCAAGAGAGTTGTTTCTACTAATTGTCAGCCCCCTATGTTTTGCTAAATGGAGAGGTCTGGTCGTCTATGTAGGTGGACCAAGCAGATCTGCACTACCATTGAACTTCAAGAGCTAGCTTGATTTTCTACTACACCAGAAATATGTTTTCAGGATTGGGAGGCTATTCAACTGGAAATTGACTATATTCTCAGCTACAGTATGGTGTTTCCATTCAAAGGGAGATGCAAACTCCAAAAACCACCCACCCCACCATCGTCGTCTAATCCTGTCCTTCTGCCTGCCTAACAATGGTGAAATGGGCACACAAAGATAGAAACAGAGTCATATGAAGGTAGGACCGGAAGGAACCTCAAGAGGTCATCTAGTCCAATCCCCCGCACGCATGGCAGGACTAAGTATTATCTAAACCATCCCTGACAGATCTTTGTCTAACGTGCTCTTAAAGATTGCCAATGATGATGATTCCACAACCTCCCCAGGCAATTTATTCCAGGGCTTAACCACCCTGACAGTTAGGAAGTTTTTTTTCCTCATGTCCACCTAAACTGCCTTGCCACAATTTAAGCCCATTGCTTCTTGTCCTATCCTCAGAGGTTAAGGAGAACAATTTTTCTCCCTCCTCCTTGTAACAACCTTTTATGTATTTGAAAATTGTTATGTTCCCTATCTGTTTAGTCTGGAGAAGAGAAGACTAACAATTTTTTTTTAATCTTCCCTCATTGGTCATGTTTTCTAGACCTTTAATCATTTTTGTTGTTCTTCTCTGTACTTTCTCCAGTTTGTCCTTATCTTTCCTGAAATGTGGTACCCAGAATTGGACACAATAGTCCAGTTGAGGCCTAATCATCATGGAGTAGAGTGAAGAATTACTTCTCGTGTCTTGCTTACAACACTCCTGCTAAAATAGCCCAGAATAATATTTGCTTTTTTTTTTGCAATAGTGTTACACTGTTGCCTCATATTTAGCTTGTGATCCACTATGACCCCCAGATCCCTTTCTGCAACACTCCTTCCTAGGCAGTCATTTCCTATTTTGTATATTTCAACTGATTGTTTCTTCCTAAGTGGAGTACTTTGCATTTGTCCTTATTGAATTTCACCCTATTTACTTCACACCATTTCTCCAGTTTGTCTAGATCATTTTGAATTTTAATCCTATCCTTCAAAGCACTCACAACCCCTCCAAGCTTGGTATCATCCACAAACTTTATAAGTGTACGCTCTATGCCGTTATTTAAATCATTGATGACAATATTCAACAGTACTGGACCCAGAACTGATCTCTGCAGGACCCCACTCAATATGCCCTTCCAGCTTGACTGCTAACCACTGATATCTACTCTTCGGGAATAGTTTTCCAACACATTATACACCCACCTTATAGTAGCTCCATCCCTAATTTGTTTATGAGAAAGTCAAAGAAAGCTATTAGGTTGGTTTGACACAATTTCTTGACAAATCCATGCTGACTGCATACGGCTAAATGCAGTGCTGACTGTTACCTATCACTTTATTATCTTCTAGGTGTTTGCAAACTGATTGCTTAATTATTTGCTCCATTATCTTTTCAGGTACTGAAGTTAAGCTGACTCGTCTGCAATTCTCCAGGTTGTCTTTATTTCCTGTTTATAGACAAACATATTTGCCCTGTTCCAGTCCTCTGGAATCTCTCCTATCTTCCATGACTTTTTGTACATAATCACTAATGGCTCAGATACCTCCTCAGTCAGCTCCTTGAGTATTCTAGGATGTATTTCATCAGGCCCTGGTGACTTGAAGACTTGTGTAAGTAATTTTTAACAAATTCTTTCCCTATTTTAGCCTTAATCCTACCTCATTTTCACCGTCATTCGTTATGTCAGACTTCCAATTGCTACTAAGAAAACTGAAACAGTCATTTAACACTTCTGCCAATTAGTCCATATCATAGAGAGACAAAACAACTTTATTGGGTTCCCTGAAGTTTCAGATCAGCACCACAAGCCCCTCAGCTGTCTACAGCAAAGGGACATCACACTCTGCTTATCCAACCGCCAGACCGGATCATTCTACCACCTGTTTCCCCCAGGGAAGTGCAGCATGACTTGGTGCAACCAGGCCAGGCAACAGAGACAAGGATGGTAAAAAAATTGTAATCTTTCAAGGGAGAAAAAGACTGTTGTGACTAACTTTTCCTCAGACAACTATAGTCTTTCCTTCCCTTTCCTGGACCTAACCCTCCCTCCACCTCAAACCACCCCCCACCTTCCATGCTGCTCCTGTTTGCAAGGGAATGGTAAGATCAGGGGGTGGGAAGAAGCACTGAAATTATGTACTCTTCCAAGGGACGAAAGACAGCTGTCATTAACGTTAGACAAACAGCTATAAAGCTTTCTACAACTGTCCCATCCCCAACTGGGACCTTTCTAAATCGGCTTCCTGCTGAGAGGCTCCAGATCATCACTGCCTGCATGCTGGCTGAGAAATGCACGGACAGTGGGGCACAATTATTTTTGTTAATCTGTTTCTCAGACATAGCTTCTGCCAAATGTGTAAAAGAGGTTCACTGGAAATCAATAAAATTGTTGATTTATAGCCATGTCTTCCTAGGGGCCATTTATGGGTTGAAGGGCCAGGAGGGGGAGGGGTACTGTTAGGGAAGGTAGAGATCCATTACAACTTACCAGCCTCTGGTTCTGGTTTCTGCCTAGTTCAAGGTCCTCCTGAAGCTCACTGAGAGGGCTTTCCCAACCGTTTCTCCAGGTAGAGTTGCAGAATCACATACTCCTTGTCCTCCAGGGTGTCCTCTGCACTTCCCTGATGCCTCCTTGCCCTGGCTCTCATCAGCATACTGTCAGATGATGATGCCAGCAGGGTTGAGGTGGGATTTCTGAGCCACTCGAGGTTCTGTGCTGAGAGCCCTTGACAGTATCTGGTCCAGTATGTCATAGAGGGCCATGTACAATGAGCTCTCCTGGAGCAACTGCTGGAGTCTTTTGCCTGCCTGAACAGTAGCCTCGAGTGCTTGATGCATTCCTAGCACTGGATCAGAGTCCAGCAAATACCCACATGCTCCAGCCTCTGTGAAGTTTCCTGTAAAGGGTATATGTTCCTGCCACTTCGGGAGAAGTCATGGAGGACAGTGTTCTCCAACCACACTTCGATCATCACACAGGTGTGGTCCATGGGCCAGGCAGCTCTTGGAGCAAGATCCATGTTTGCCAGTATTGATCAAAAGAGTGCAGTGGAAAGCTGTTCTGATGTAGAAAGCTGTTCAAGCTGCTACCAGTGAAAACAAGGGAACAAGGACTTTTACAGATTGGTAAAATGCTATCCTCATGCTATTTTTAGTGAGCTTCTGCCTACCCAAGTAAAGAAGCACACTCCCAGCTGCGGTGTAGATGTACTCTAAGAAATGTGTGTCCTGTTTTTGTGGACTCCCTTTTGTACCACACTGCCCCTCCTCCCTACATCAACCACCACATCTTGCTTTAGTACTACTTTCTGTGGTTATGTCTACATTACAGCTGGGAGCACGCTTCCCAGCTTGAGTAGACAGACACACACTAGTTCTGTTCAAGCTAGTGTGCTAAAAACAACAGCGTAGCTGGGGGTAGCACCAGCAGCAGCTCAGGTTAGCCACTTGAGTATGTACCCAGGGAGGGGATCAGGTGGGTTTGTACTCAGATCATTAGCCTGACTAGCCACCTTGCCACTCTTGGCTACACTGCTATTTTGGCTTGCTAGTTTGAGCTGAGCTAGTGTGTCTATCTATCCATGCTGGGAAGTACCCTTCCAGCTGAAGTCCAGGTGTTCCTCTATGGTTCTACTGCCATTGGCATAGTGGATTTGATCCTGGACCAACTCGTGCCCCTGTGAGGATGAACTGCTTCAGGTACAAAGTTCCCCTTATCCTCCTTAGTTTTCCTGGAAGCTGCTGTTACTATTCTGGGTAAGCTGAAAGTAGCCCAGTTCTGGAGTGCCCCGAGTGGTGCTTCTGTGAGCATATTCCACAAACATGTACGTAAATTCCAGGCTGGGATTTACAGAGGTCTTCAAAATACCAACAAGGGATGTTTATTTGCCAAATCCAATCTCAAAATTCATTCCGTCTTTCAGAGAGAAAGAAAAAATATATATGCAGAAAAACACTTGGTTGATATAGTGTACATTATTTTAAAAACAGTGAGTTCATAGTGTCCTTTTAAGCTAAACAATGGAGATTAAAGAAGTCTTATATTAAGGCAGCTCTACACTAAATATAGATCCCTAGCTCTTTGCTAAAAAAGCTGAAACTAAAACATTAAAAGACTGTAGAAATCTTTCCTGATTCCACCCCTTCTCTTCCCAGCAGCTCATTACGATTATAAACTATAAAACTAGAAGTACTTATTAGAAACAGAAAATGTCTAAAATGTTTTAATTGCTGGGTAGTCACCTTACAACTATAAACATATTGGCTCATCACTCATGCTCATGTCACTACAAAGAACATTATTCCCAAGAACGCAAATCAAGTAAAGAATTCACCAGCTGTTGTCCCTGAATTTTTTCACCAGATGGCAGCAGGAAGACAATATAGTTAATTGGAAATGAGAGTTGAATGTTGAACCAACAAGAGGTCTAACTGCTGGATTTAATTTTGTTTAAAGTGTCTTGAATGATTACAACACAGACCAAAAGTAAGAGGTGGAAAATTTTCAGTTGACTCTTGTTCTCAACTATGATTTCTTGGAACAGATGACAAAGAGCAGATGAAGACAATCCTCTAGAACAAAAAAATTTCATGAGGTCTTGTGCATAGCTTTAGAACCTCCAGATTAATTCCTTTCTTAGTTCCCAAGGAAATAGGGAAGGCCTGAGGAAGTGACAACAGTAGCGGACAAATCACTAGTGAGAACTCCAATACTTGAATATATTTTCAAAATTCTTTAGCTTGTTGTCTGCTCAAGCTACCTGGACTCCGAAACCACCCTGACCAAAGTCACTTATTAAAATCAAAGAGGAATGTCTGGTTTTATTACTGCCGATTACTCTTTCCTCCTCCTACCTCTGCATTCTCCACTTGGCTGATTTTGTGTTCTCTTGTTTCTCACTCTATCTTGTTGACTATTCCTTTAGTATCTTCCTTTCCCATCTGTTGGAATGTCTTTAGTCCTCTAACTCTCCTTTTTCTGGATGACCCCATCCTCTCCTGCTCTTTCCATCATCCCCTTTGTATGGATGATTCCCTATTCTACCTCACTACTTCCTTCTCCTCTCGGTCCATTCTCACATCTCCAAATGCACTTTATACATCTCATCTTGGATGCTGATCCACCATCTCAAGTCTTTAAAAACAAAAAAAACCAAAAAACTTATCTTTCTTCCTTATTCCTCTTCCTTCTATATCTCCAGGAAAAACCACTTTGTTTCATGTCTTCCAGGCTCACTACTGGGGTCACCTTTGGCTTTTCACCTGTTCTCCCTAATTTCTAAACTTTCTCCATATTGCCTCTTATTACATCCTATCATTTCTTCCTCTTTAATATGACCAAAAACCACCACCCTTTCCTCATTCTCCACTGCTAAAATCATTTTCCATACATCTCTCACATTTCACTATTGTAATCCTCTCCACACTGGCTTTCCCTGCTTATCATTTCTTTCCCTTCTAATCCATCAAAAATGCCCCTACTAGAGTCCTCTTCCTCTCCCATCACTCTACTCACAGTATCCAGACCACCTCACATACCTAGCTTCTTGAACTGTCTGTGGTCAGACAACCTCCTCATCCCACCTAATCTTGCCTCAACTACTTTGCTGATCTCATTCCCTCTACAACAGTATCTGACACTCCCAATCCTTCTCCCACTCTTAGCTTCACGAGACATCATGCTGCATCCTATGAATGGAAAATTCTTCTTTTTGTCCATCTAGCACCTTTTCTCTTCTTCAGATCCTTCCATTAAAACCTTCTTCCTCCAGGAATGCTTTCTATCTTTGTTATCTCATCAGTAAATCGTCACATCCAACAGACACATGTGCCTGAATTACTGTCTTGCATAGATTTGTGTCTTCTTAGATTGTATAAACTCCTCAGGACACATAACATGCCTTTATTTACAGTGTGTTTGTAAAGCACTGTGTCTACCTAGGGTGCTATAAAAGTCAAGTTTAATAATTGCAGACCCAAATATTTTGGTGGACACAATGAACTAAGGCAAAATATCTCCCTTATCTCACACAGCTGAAGTGAAGGTCTACGTTTACTAAAGGCTGTATAGAAATACCACAAACAAATCTTAAATGTAACACCTTAAATTAAGGAGTAAAGGAGCATTCTTAGATTATATCTTCATTTTTATCTTATAGTTCCACCCAGTATTGTGCAATTTTTGACCAAGCAGAACCACAAATAGACACCTTCCACCAGATGCAACTGCTATTTTTTAAACTCTAAAATCATGTGGAATCTTTGTTAAAATAACAGGATATACACATGGCGCATCACAGCTCCCTTCAATTAAATACCATTTTGACCTTTTCCTGGAATTCTGAGTCCTACCAAAACTGGCTCTTTTTATGCTGAGTTTCCACTTGAAGTCTATTTATGTCATGCTGGTTACAGTATTGGTCAGGATCATAAAGAAAGCACTAAGCTTGCAGACACATGGATACCACATGAGTTGGTAAGGTCTTAAAAACAGACCGCTTTTCAAAATGAACATACAAGTAGCGTCGCTTCTTCCCACTAGTCCCATTTCTTTATTAGAAAAGCTAATATAACAGCCAAGAGAAAGTGAACAAAATAATCTGCAAAGGCATATAATCAGATTAGATATAAGACAACTTTTTAAAAAAGATTTTAAAAAAACGCTGGAGAAAGAATCAAGTTGAAGAAATAAGATAGGAAAGGAGTCCCCAATTAAACAGCCTGGAATATTTTGTTCAGTTTAATCCAATGATGAATGAAGGGAAGTAGGTAAACTCTAGTACACAAATTCTAGTTTGTGGAGTTTATTTTTAGCTAAATAATAGCTTCATTTTTTAAGTGGTAAAAATAAAGTCTTGAATCAGTGTGTAAAAACTCACTGAGAGCCAGCCTGAGGGCTTGTCCACACTTATCGGGGGTCCCACATGCGGCAATCAATGCATCGGCTGTCAATCTAGCAGATCTAGTGAAGACCCGCTAAATTGGCCGCCGATCGCCAATCAACTCCTGTACTCCACCTGAACGAGAAGCACAAGGGGAGTCGACGGGAGAGCGTCTCCAGTCGACATTGCGTAGTGTGGACCCCATGGTGGGTAGATCTAAAGTACATAGCTGAAGTTGAGTAACTTAGATCAACTGCCCCCTGTAGACAAGGCCTGAGAATGAGCACAGATGAGAAGGGACAGTATGACTTTATGTGGTGTTTGAAGAGAAGGTAAGAATTATTTTTTGTGTTTATGTGTTGGCCTCTTAAAATATTTCTGAACATCCTATATGAGTTAAAGGATTACCCAAGTCCTGTTTTGGTGTTGTTAACTGCCACTAGTACTCAAAGTTCTTCTGGAATTACACAACAATAAAATTAACCCCATTAAAGCCTTATGTTCCTAAGGATGAGCTCCCAGGTACTATGGTACATCTTTAGATCTTACTGTTTCCATTTACAACCGATTTTCAACACTGCAAAATAATAAATTTTAGCGTTTTTTGGGAGGGGGGCTATATTTGCTAATTTTACACTATTTATATTAAAAAACCCTGCTGTCAAATTTTGCTTCACCGTAGTTACCAAAAACTGGTTATTGGGTACATAAATGTGATCATTACGGTTATGATTTTACTAAAACTAATAAGGTTAGGATTAAGATTTTTAATCATCTAGTATCTTTAAAACTTTGTTTGAAATTCCTTACAATTTTTATTACAGGATATATTTGATTTAAAAAAAATTCAGACTTACCTCCCAAATGACCTTGTGCTCTCATTGTTGCTCTTTAAATATTAATAAATACAAATCATGGTAAAGAAAAGTCCACAACAAATAGCAGTAATTAACATGCCATTTTGTATCAACTTTACAGTAACCGTTGACAATCAAAAGGATGATAACCTATGCACTATGTTCAAGTGTTTTTGAGCCAGATTTCAAAGTGAATGGAGACAAAACAGTAAGGTTAAAAGAGAGAAAAATATACTCAAAGGTCTATGGGAAGCTTTTCTACACAAGTGTATTAACTTCTGCAAAATCTGAGCTTTCATTTAAAAATAACACTAGGTTACTAGCCATTATGTTTGCAAAGATAACTTTCCAAATGTAAACAGACTATAAAGCAATCCAGGTCCTCAGCTGCTCACAGCTTTCCCAAACTGCAGCTTAGATACTGAACAGTCATGCCATTTTCCACTGCTGCTATCATACCCTGTGGACAGTAGTGAAACTTTAAGAATCAGGTCAGTTGTACTTTACCACAGCTTGGAGATAGAAACAACAGCAGAATCAGACACTGGAGCTACTCACAAGAGGACCACCACGTAAAAAAGGAGACTGGGAAAGGAGTAGAAGAAAAAACACTTTGCAGCAGTCAACAGGCTGGCAAAGAGAATAGAGGAATAGCAACACACCTACCCCTCTCATATTACTCAGAAGACTCTAGCATGGAAAGGCGAAAACAAGGCTAAAATACAGATATTTAAAAAGGAAGCAACGGTAAAATACTGCACTTTCTAAGAGCATTAAGAGTTTTCTTTACCACTACTGTGAACAGCAACTCTATCCTAGCTTTGCATTTGAATATTCACAAGGCCCTTGTGAATTCCATTGTCATGTAAAAGGAACGAAGTCTGCCCAAAGATATTATTCAAAAAAAATCAGCGATAGAAACTTACATTTTATATGACAAGCTTTATAGCATTGACCTAAATCAGTAGGTATATAGTACTTGCATGTGAGGCTTCTGTTTTTCAGGGTTGATTTTTTGGGGTTTACTTTTAGCATTTTTTGAGTTTTATGTAGATGTCCAAAAAGCAGGTTTCTTCAGGGCTCTGTGTGTATATACTGTAATAAGTAAACTCTTTGTAATGTTCCCCAGTGCACTTTAGCATCATACTATTTCAAACAGAACTATGCTAAAGTGTGTGTTAGGGAACCAACTGGATCAACATGGTCTAACTAATGCACAATAACATGTTTGCATGCTTAAAAACCCCCACACCCCTATAGTCCACGTACTGCTCCATGCAGACAGACCTTTAAATACAAAATATTTATCCAATAAACACTAGAAAAACACCTGTTTCTTTCATTTTCTTTTCTTCTTTTTTTAAGCCATACACTTTTATCAGTGTCTTGTCTATTAAAACTGAAAACCTGAAGCCTTACTTGCAATTAATGAAGGACAATTCAGAAACAGCCACTATAAGGAATCTATCAATCATAAAGGCAATTAGTTCTTCGGAAAAAGTCTATGAATCATATACAGAGATACATAAATTTGCCACAAAACATTTATGCATGAAAATTCATAAGTATGAAAGGCGAAAACTGTTTCAGAAAAAAAAATAGTAATGATGCACCATTAGAACAAATACCAAACCCCTTTATAATTCAGAACTTCTGTACAATGCTTTCTGTTCTTGCAAAGACAATTCTTTGTAAATTTAATCCTTTAATCCCAATTATTCTTTTGTTTCCATCACCCTCCCTGCCCTGTTTTTTAAAATTTAGTTCACGATATTATAAAGGCATGCTATTTATTAAAACTAATTCAGCAGATAATTTAAGAACATGCCATCTCTCTCTCGATGCCAATGATATTTAAGCATACACCTACAGTTAAGCATCTGCTTAAATGCTTTATAGGATAGGGATGGACTAGTGAATCAATGACTAAAATTACCAATGTCAGAATGTCTTTAGGCTTGTAACCATCTTATATGAACATATACTGTAGCACTTTTCATGCCAGTATCTCCAAGGGCTTTGCAACATTTGTTAAACCTCACAACACCTGTGTATAGTCCTCATTTTACAAATATGTACAGTGGATCACAGAGAAGTGCCACTACTAGGGAAGTGTGGATACAAGTGGCCTGGGTGAAACTAAAACAAACTGAGTCCTGACCTGCAGTCATCTGATCAAACAACTATACACAAGCTTCTTACTGCCAATTAGGATGTAGATTTGTTGTTACTGATTTCCAACCAGCTGGCCATAAACCCACACAAACAGTGAGTATTCTAAACCAAAACCAAATGTAAATAAACACAGCATTCTCAAGCCATGGTTCTTAGCAGCATGCATTTAGCGCTATAACATATCATGGAAAAAATCACTTTTAATTAATGTTCTTACAGCTTTCAAACTACCGGTAAGCTTAGGATTTGAAACTAAATTCCCTCCTATGATATACTTAGAATTTACAAAGCTGGCACTTTCTAATAAGCTTTCAGATCACAGTTATTTATAGTCTATGCTTGCCAAAAATGTAAAGAAAATAACTAAATATCTGTAGTGTATGAGTGCAGCTATTTATTTACATTTTCAATTAGCAAAAGACATTCTCATGCCCCTTTCTCTTTCATTGATGACTGTATTGGCAAAAAGTAAAAAACTGTTAATTACCCAGTACAAAACTTTTAGTTATTAACATCCCCATGCATGTGGCTTTTCAACAAAAATTTGAAAATGTAAATATTCATCTGTCAGAATCCATTGTCACACTCTCTCTGCTGCTTCCATAATCCATATGTTATGTGCAATGCAATAAGGATAACATGAACGATAAAGACAATAAAGGCAAGACACATACATAAAGAAAAATAAATAAAACAATCCATTCCCAGTCACGTTAGTAGTAATCTTGTTCTCTTTCTTAACACTAACTTTACTAATTTTTACATAAATATTAATAATGTTTTACATTTAATACCTTTTTAAACATGCTCATCTCCTAGCCATCCAATGTTCTCTAATGAAAAGAGCAAAAAACTACCGGTTACGAACAAATGTTTTTTTACAACTCTGATAACACTCAACTTTTATTTTTAAACCTCTTATACAAGCTTAAACAGAAAACCAACCTCCTGAAGTTACCAATGATTTTGCCTTAGTAGAAATAATTATTTTTTTTCGTTTTAGGTCATACAAATGTGAAACAATATATTTGTCGAGTTTCAGAAATTGTTTTAGATGTGTGGAGTTATTCTGAATGGAATTATATAACCTATCTCACTTATGGCACTGAGTTTCTTGCCATCAAATATAGACAGATTGCTGTGATTTCTCTAAATTCTGTATTTTCTGTGTTATGCCCCACTGTATACCAAAAACTATTTTATACATAGCCCTTTACCAAACTGATAAATAAAAAAATATTTTAAATGACAGGTGTTAAGAATGCACATAGCTAATAATAGTTTACAGTATGTGCGCATCCACATAATATACACGTGCTCACTCTCGCTTTAGAAGTCCTACTCCTTCCCTGGAGGATTTCTTACCAAAAACCACCACAACAACTCAGTGATTGTCCTCTTTGTCCACAATCCAACTCTGCAAGGAAACCTAGCCAAATGTAATTCTAATACAATAACTGCCAATATATATTTCCCACAATTCTACTTAACAGACTTATGAATTGGTACATATATATATGAATCCAAAAATATGAATCTTCACTTTATCTCTACCCTAGTGAAATCCTAATTTGTTTCCAATTTAACTTCCATTTTAACCAAATCCTACTGCCAGATTTAAGGATATTGGCTTCTCTGAGTATCCAATGTGTTAGCAAAAACAGTTTAATCCATTACCTTGTATTATTAACACTTCACACACTAATACTTAGCAAGGAGCAAGAATAAATTATTCTCTCTCTCTTAGGCACAAATTTGAATCCATGATGATACTGTAATTTCTTTATTATAGTTTTCAATTATTTTGTTTCTCCGTTTTGGAAGGCTAAAGGGATATCAGACATGATATTGAGAAATAGTGTAAATAAAGTATATTTGCTCTTTCTTCATAGATAGGAGGGTAGACAAAACAGAACTCTGAAAATCTTTTAAAAATACCCTTGGTGTTTATGGTATGTCCATAAGAATTTCCCCTAGGCTGAATATTAGAATACGTCAATGTCATGCAGCTGCAAAAAAGGCTAATATGATTCTGGGGGGGGTGTATTGACAGGAGTGTTGTATACAGGGATGGCTCCAGGCCCCAGCATGCCAAGCGCGTGCTTGGAGAGGCAAGCCGCGGTGGGGGCTCTGCCGGTCGCCAGGAGGGCGGCAGGCAGGCAGCCTTCCACGGCATGCCTGCGGAGGGTCTGCTGGTCCCGCGGCTCCGGTGGACCTCCCGCAGGCGTTCTTGGGGCGGCGAAATGTCTAGAGCCGCCCCTGGTTGTATATAAGACATGGGAGGTAATTATACCACTGTACTTGGCACTGCTGAGGCTCAGCTGGAGTACTGTGTCCAGTTCAGGGCACCACAATTTAGGAAGGATGTGGACAAACTGGAAAGAGCCCAGAGGAGAGCAACAAAAATGAAGAATGGTTTAGCAAACCCAACCTATGAAGAAAGGTTGAAGAAAAACAGGGCATGTTTAGTCTTAAAAAATGAAGACTGAGGGGTGACCTGATAACAGTCTTCCAATATGTGAAAGGCTGTTACAAAGAAGACAGTGATCAAATGTTCTCTATGTCCACTAAAGGTAGGACAAGAAGCAATGGGCTTAACCTGCAGCAAGGGAGATTTAGGTTAGCTATTAGGAAAAAAACTTTCTAACTATAAGGGCAGTTAAACTCCAAAATAATTTCCAAGGGAGGTCATGGAGTCCTCATCTCTGGAAGCTTTTACAAACAAGGTACCTTTCAGAGAAGAGATTAAAATATGTTTGCATTTTTTGTCCAGTCTAATAAATAAAATATCATGAAGGGCCAAGCAGAAGTTACTGTATACATCAGAGCAATCTCTTACCAATGACTTGAGACCAAATTCTGCTTTAAGTTACATATATGTAATTTGATTTATGCATGGGGACTCATCTACGTACAGAGCCAAATTAACTTCACAGGGACGCTGCACAGGTGCAAGTGTTCCTTTTTACTGTCTACAACAGAGTGGCACAAGCATAACTGAGAGCAGACTCTCATTACTGACTTTTTCAATTTTACAAGAAAATTGTTCTCAAAATACCGTACTTTGAAAGGGTATGAAAAAAAATAATCACACTAGCTCTCTCTAAATTGGTCTTTTGTGATCCCAAAGCTTTTAATCTAAAATGTCACATATTTAATTCACATTTTCATTTGTAATCTACAGATAAGAATACCTGTGATTTGCAAAATCACTTACATTAACACCAACTAGCATGCTGAATTTGAAATGCAGAATTAAGAGCAAAATACAGGCAGCATTGTTCACCAAAATTTGGCAAAATAATCCATTAAGAACTGTACAATGTTCTATTGTAGGAAAAAGAACAAGTCCTCTTCAGATATTGGTGGTGAAACATCCTTAAATACACCAAGTGTGTGTATATAAAGCCAAGGACACTTTTTTCTTGGTGAAAATGAATAGCGTTTTTGTCAGTATTCAGATTAAGGTAGTAAGTCATTTATGGAGCAAATTAAAATTAGCGCATAACTCACAGTTGCTATTCTTGTTTGTACTCCAGTAGCACTCACAATATGCTAATCATTGTTATATGCATAAAAGGAAGATACAGTCTTGCTCCAAAACACTTACAATCTGTGACCACAGTCTTGCAAACATTTATTCATGTGCTTTATTTTAAATCATGGGGACTACTCCTCTCTGAATTAGCACATATACCTTGATCCTGCAAATATTGACTCAGAAGATATGAAACACATGAAGGATATAGGAGAGAGATACAATCAAAACATCTTTATATGGATATATTATTAAATAAATACAACTTTTGTAACTATACATTATGCAATAAACACATGAATTATGCCTGGCCTCTTCAACCCTACCCATTATTAGTTGAGTAATATATTGTAGGAGTCACAGAAGTACACCTCTACCCCGATATAACGCTGTCCTTGGGGGCCAAAAAAATCTTACTGCGTTATAGGTGAAACAGCGTTATACTGAACTTGTTTTGATCCGCCAGAGTGTGCAGCCCGCCCCCCGGAGCGCTGATTTACCGCGTTATATCTGAATTCATGTTATATCGGGTTGTGTTATATCAGGATAGAGGTGCAGTAGATCTGGAAGAGGGATTTGTAGGAGAAGGTGGACATTACAGATCAGGTGAAGGCCTTATGGAACATCAATTAAGGCAGTAAAAGGACCGGTCACACTGTAGATCTTGATTCATTAGATGGGTTTTGCACAAAACCCAGTTTTCCTCACTGTACACTGTGAAAAGTGTGATACATGCCTCTTTTTCGGAGGAGATTAGAAAGGTTTGCTATGCTCTGCTTGCAACCTGATATTTTCACACATTGTTCAACTTCAGAGTTGTACCAAAAAGGCGGCTGCTAAACTATGTTCAAATAGAATTGGTGGAGCTCACAAAATTAGGATGGCAGTTCTTGACACTTCATAGTCACATCACAAATCAGAACACTTAGTAAAACCACTAAACTCTCTGAGGCCCTGGAGTTTGAAGGCCAAAGGTTATCCATGTGTTTTAGCTATGCTGCCACAAACTCCAATTAGCATTACACCTTGCTCACAAAAATGCAAGCCCAGGAAAGAATGCAAATGTTATAAACAATGTTAATGTAAGAATGCAAATGTTATGTGCAAAAAATAAATAAATAAAAAGCATGAGGACAATCAGCATTCTACCATGACTGAAATAGTATTTATTTAAAGTTTTCCTTTTCTTGCAAATAATTTGTAATAAGAATTAGAACTTCACCACTCATAGAAAATAGAGTTATATAAAAGATCTATGAGATCATCCAAATTTCTCCCTGTAAATAGTGTGACCTACATTGGACTTTACAGATAAACAGAGAACTCAACTGTTTTAAGAATTGTTTTTACGGAAACTATCCGTAAAAATAGCTACAGAAGTGTCTAGTATTCACATAAAATTGAGTGAAAAAAATAGTGTACCATTAAGGCTGAAATTTTTTACTAACTGCAAAATAATAGTGAGATTTACCACAAATGAATTTAATTTACTTCCCATCAATACATATTTCTAAAAAGGTTTATTGTGCTAATAATGGTGCCGTTCCCTGCATTTTTACATTCACAAAAGTGATATTTAACCATATATAAAAGCATACTGTAAATTAACAGAATAGTAGTTGAGTATATTTATAAAATATATTATAACAGTTCTACAGTTCCAATACTAACACACTCATACGATCATATATTGATTATTCATCAATTTAATTTTGCCCAAACAAGGAACCATATTGTTCCTTAGCATCATCAATGGCAGTTTACTATGCAAGCTAATAATTGTCTGTTGATCTAATTCTTTTTGGAACAAAAATAACTTAATTTCCACGTATATATTTAACTGCTATGGGCTTCTCATTACTTTTATTAAATGAACTTATGCCATACAATTCCTTGGCATTGCTCAACAGTACTTGGGAGCTGGCTTAGAGATTCCATATTGTCACCTGTATTTTTAATTTCTCTCTCCTTGAGAAATGAAATGTTATTTAGTCCTCTGGTAAGGTAGTGAAGATACTTTAAAGTATAAAACTATTTTCCTTTGGGTGGAGTACTCTCCCCATCTTCAGCTGTAACCTCAGATACTGAGAGGGCAAACCCTGAGGGCACATCTACAAAGCAGCCAGGAGCATACTTCCCACTATGGCTAAACTGACACAGGCTAGGATAGTGGGTATCTGTCTACTCACATTGGGAAGCATACTCCTAGCTGCTGTGTAGACATACCCTAAAAGTCACTCCAGAAGATTGTGATGCTCAGATAATCTTGCCATTAATCTCTGCTTTAATCACTAACAACCAAATTAATACACTAACATTTATAGCAATCTTTACATCACTTCACTCTACTACTGATGTGTCAGGTTTAGTCTACAAAAATAGGCCTTGCACAGTGCAGTATAATGAAGTCAGTCAAATAGGGGACAGGAATCCCCTCATCACCAATCAAAATCACCAGATTTAAAAGCTAACACTAGTCCTCTCGGTTTGACTCAGGCTGCATATAATAAACTGTCAAAAAGGGAACCAGAAATAACATATCATCAATCAGGCTTTTGTGTGCAAAGGGCCATATCAAGCAAGGTGCTGAGCACCTGGAAACCCAAAGTTGAGAAGGCCCAGCACTTTCCAGACATAGCCTTTTGTGCATAATAGTACAATTATACAACAAATTCCGGTTCACATTTTGACAAATTTATCACATGCAATATTAGTCAAACAGAGTGGGCTAGACCTAGCTTTTAACTCTATTGATTTTGATTAGTGACTAGGGACTCATCTCCTACAGATGTCTGACTTTATTACACGGCACTATAGATAAATTGTTGTTGCAGGATAAAAGCTGACATATTAATGTGGTACAAAGTGAATTCAACGGGAGATGAGGATACTTGGCTCCTGGCAGGATCACGCACTATGTGTGAAATATTCTATAAGCCGAGCTCTGTGCAGTTTTTGTGTAATAGGAACATGAGTGGTGGAGTATGGGGAGACAATATGAAATAAACTGGAGAAAGGCCTCAAGCAACTTGACTGGGATTTTCAAATTAGCTTAAAGTATGTTAGAAGTCCAACTCCCAATGAAAAGAAATGGCAATTGGGTGCCTGACTCTTTTAGGCTATTTTCAAAATTCTTGAGACAAGAGTGACATAAGGAAGTATTCTTCTCCACCTCCCAGCGCTGTGTAATAAAGAGGTTAGAAATTAAGGTTTGAAGTTTCACAAATACTGTATCATAGGCAAACAATTCCAAAAACTGCAGTTTACAATTGCTTATTAAAAACTGCTATGGCAAGAATTCCTCATAAGTTCTGAACTTTAAGATACTGCAGATCTTTGCCAGTAAATCCCATTGCACAAATACTATGTACTTAAAGCTCCAAAACATCAAGATGATTAGACTTACAATCACTGGAGAACTTTTGTATCCCTCAGACTTTAAGCTTACAATCAAGTAAACATGTTCCACACAATGTTCAGCAATCAGAAAGCATTTCAGACTAACTTTATTAGTATGAAACATTTCTCAAATAACTTTCATACATTTAGCAAGATACTGTTGATCCTGGAAAAACATAATTGACATTTGTAAGAGCTGTATCTGTAAAAGACCATGGGAATTATGGTATTAGCTTGTATTTCTGGCTATTTAATTATGTTTTTTACTGATACAAAAACAGACTACTCAACCCACCTGACTATTTTTAGAATTTACAGTATTAATCCAGAGACTGAACCTTCAGTTCTTACATTCTAATCAGATAAAAAACTGAATTTTCCTTGAATGTCACGGCTCAAGTTTGTCTGGCGATGAACTTTATGTTTTGGGATTTACTATTAACTGTGGAACATATTCATACAAGGTTATTTGTTTATATAACACATGCCAAAAAAAATTAAGGTAAATAAAGCTATTCTTACTAGATTTTAAGTATCAGGGGGTAGCCGTGTTAGTCTGGATCTGTAAAGGCAGCAAAGAGTCCTGTGGCACCTTATAGACTAACAGACGTATTGGAGCATGAGCATGCATCCGACGAAGTGGGTATTCACCCACGAAAGCTCATGCTCCAATACGTCTGTTAGTCTGTAAGGTGCCACAGGACTCTCTGCTGCTTTTACTAGATTTTGTAACAGATAATCTTAGAAAAAACAGGTTAACTACAGGACAAAGATACACAGGTTTCATAAAGTTTTCAATATTTATAAAAATCATAGCTACATATTTTCTTTAGGTCTAAGAGTTCTGATGCAAATGTGAATCCATATCACCTTACCAAAGAAGAGTTATATGTAATTCCAAAGTATTTCTCCTGGATTCATTCAAATAATTTTATTTCTGGAATGGGGCGGGGGAAAAAAAACAGACTTCTATTTCACTCACCCACCCATCCACTTTTTACTTCTCCTTTCACCTCACTCTGGAACCCTAGATATTGAGGAGAGCTGTCTGGAAGATGACTATTCACTTTTGCAGCAACACTTGAAATTTGTTTTAATTTCTCATAAAACAAAAACAGTCCATTGAATATCTAGATCTGCATCTCAATAGCCTGGGGGTTAAGGCACTGGCCTGGCATGTATGAGACCCAGATTCCAAGTCCTCACTCTGCCTGAATCAGAGCAGTTTTTCCATCCCTAATCACCGTGAATCAGACAGTACAGGGACTTGTACTTGGCCTTCCCCATCCCAGGCCTGTGCCCTAACCACAAGGCTTCAGAGAGGAGAGAGAGAGAGTGTCTCTCTCTCTCTCTCTCTCAAAACTTTCCCAACAGAACTTTCATCAAAACAGACACATTTTGACAAAAGAGCCTAGTTTGACGACATTTCATTTAGTTGAAAGTGTTCTGACTAGTTTTAATATTGAGTAACCTGTGGCAGTGGAGCTGGGACAGAAGATAGTTTGCAGTGGGGTTAAACCAGACAAAGGATGTTTGCATTTAATGTTTTAAGGCCATAAAATTAATTACATTAAGAAAGCAAAGAGAAAAAAGAATCCTTAACACTAATAAGACATTCAAGGTCAAGAGGTTTGGGGATTTGAGGTGGGAGGAAGATTATGTGTTGTGTTTGAGCGTTTCAAATGCAATTGCTTGTGTCATATTTAGATCTTCTGCTCTAGTCAACAGATAATAAATCAGATTTTATTGACACAGGTTTTTCACTGGAGCACATTTCCATACATAGATGAGTCTGTAAATAAAGTATATTGGGGGGGGAATAAGTCCTACAAATCACTGCCAGCTTTATTAATCCACATAAAAATAATTTTGGAAAATAAAATATTAATATTAAAAGTATTCTGTTCAATTTAATGATCAATATCTGAGGTAATTTTTACTTACTGAAATGAAGTATGATACAATGGGGGGAGGGGAAGAGTCTTATTATTTTTGTGTTCACTTTTCATGGAAGAGACTTTTGGATACCCTGGTGATGGCCAACATTATGAAAACTTAAAACAGCAAGAGAGACACTTGGGTCTTTTACTCAAACGTTACAGCTAAGATTCAAGTCGAACTGACCACGTAACATATTCAGAGGCAAGCCTCAGGCTTTTCAAGTCAGTGTGGTTCATCCCACATATTCCCTTTCCTTTTTTGAAATATCTAAATACTGCATTTTGTTTTGCTTTCAAAGTATAAATACAATCTGATCTGGCATGGACATTTAATACAAGGCCCTCAGAATGAAATCAGGAATATTATGAACCTAAAACTTGATATTACAAAGTTTTAAATTCCCCAAACCTCTATTTGTATATGCAAATTCCCACTGACTTAAATGGGATTCTACATGTGAGTAAGGGTCACGTAGATCTCTTTAAAGGATCAGGGTCTCAGACTAACTACTAGCATCATGTGTACATTCATATTCATGTATTGGTTCAGACACGATACACCAGGAATCAGCAATCTTTGGCGTGCGGCCCGTCAGGGAAAACCGCTGGTGGGCCGGGCCAGTTTATTTACTCAGACAGAATTCCCATTGGTTTCCTGAGTATGGATAAAATAAGAAGTGAAGGATGACTCTTGGTTTCTGTCTATCTGGTGAGTAGGATGTACTGTGGAGTCACTGTTGGTTTTTGAAGATGGAAAAAGAAATAGGTGAGAGGTTTTTGGTTTTTTTGGAGAGTTAATTTTTGTCATAATGTTCCAGTCAGCTCATGTTAGTATCAGTACTATCTTTGTTCTCATGGCTGTGTTTGCAATCACCATCTATGATCTGGTGAGCAAACTGCTCCCTGACTGTGGTCAGTGCTATAAGTAGGCCAGCCAGCAGTGATGAGTGTATACTAATTGATCATGCTTTTATCTGCAACAGGTTACAGAATCGACAAAGAGTTCTGTGGCACCTTATAGACTAACAAACGTATTGGAGCATGAGCTTACAGATGCTTATAGGTTACAGATTGAACATAAAACACGACTGCAATAAAAGCTTGTTTAGTTAGCAATCTTCAAAAACAAACAGGAAATGGTGAGCGGTGGGTGATAAGTGTCATTATTTACTTGTTCAAATCGCTCATGGTTTTTCCTGATTTTTAGTTTCTGTGACATCTCAAATGAGCAAAATAGAGAAGAAGAAAAAAAATGAGCAGGCCCAAACCCTCATGTAGTGAAGCATCCGAGAACCAGCCCAAAGCCCAGGAGGGACAGAATGACCGACTGGGGATGTCCCAGGATTGAGTCAGGAGCACCATGCCAGGAAGGAATCACCTGAGAAGGACAAAATAGAACTGGACCCAGTATCACTGTCACCCAGAAGTGCATGGGACAGAGAACTGAAGCTTGTAACTTTGCATTGAGAACAAAGAGGAAGGCTGGAGCTAGGTAAGAGGGGAGACTGTCACTCTGTGTGCGTTGACAGAGAGCGGCAGAAGTGGTTACCGGAGGGGTTTGTTAGGGAAATTTCACTGGCACATTGCTTGGCATCTATCCTTTTATATTGTGGTACTTTGGGTCCTCGTGTTGGATCAAACCTGTTTTACCACTCCCCCAATCTTCTCCCCCATTGTTTTTCTCCATCCACCCTCTGTAAATAAATATTTCCCTTTCCTAGATTTGTTGTACTATTCCACGCCCTCCCACTTCCTCATCCTTACAAATAAGGGGAAAAAATCTTTGGCCCACTGGTTTTCTCACATCTTTCAGAACTGTCAGCCATGGGGACTTCCTCTCTGGATGTCATTGCACTGACTAATACATTTTCTTCCCTAGGAATAACTCACTCCTGTGTCCATTCCAGTCATTCCCACAAGCCTTATGCCATATAGCAAAAAAAGATGCATGCAGTCAGACTCCCACGGGGAAGGAGGAAGGCTTAGTTACAGGAAAGATAAAAATGTATATGCAAACTTTCCTGAGCTCCTGTACCTTACACACACAGACTGACTGATTTGTTTTAAGAGACATTTCCTAATCAAAACCATGATAGAAAATACACATAGCTTTTTTTTTTTTGGAAATCTATACAACAGCAATTACAATTCATCTTCTTATTGCAATGTCTTCCTTTTTTTCGTACTCCTACATACAAAATATATTTTAAAATTTCTGTGCGGTTTTCTTATTGTCTGAAAACCAGTCTGTTTTTATAACTTAAGAAAGGAAGCAAAACATTTAAGCTGTGTTAAATAAGCAGTATTGCTATATAGCAATCTCTTTAAGAAATATGTTTCTTTCAGTACTTGTCCTAATTGTTACTGGCTTTTTTTTTAATAAGTCTTTTAAAATTTAAACAGTCATTTGCCCACCTTTAAATTAAAGGCAGTTAGAGGATCCCATTAAACAGGTGCTGTATTTTGGTCCCATCTTCTAGGATGATGATTTATTCTTATTATTAGTTCTTCCAGATCTTATAATACCCAGAGGTCAGGCAGGTCAACAGACAGTCCAGATCAATGGTCAAAATTCACACAAGAGGTCCAAAAGCCAGGAGATCCAGTCCAAGGGGCACGTACAGCAAGGTAGTTGGCAGGGTCAGACAGGATCTGACTAGCAACTAGAGGGCAATGGCTTATTCCTCAGTCAAAGTCAGAAAGAAATTTATATATGGTCACCAACCAATCAGGGTCAAGATCATGTGGCCAATCAGGAAGCAAGTCACAGAACCATGGAGGCTGGCCCACCAAAGTCTGTGAATTTCTTGGTCATTGGATGAGTTGGCATGGCGTGACAGCCAAGGCTGCTTCCTAGTTGGCCTGGGTTCAAGACTAGGATTTGAGAACAGGTCCTGAGAGATCTCAATCTCTCAGCTACCTGAACTTCCAGCATTTTGCTGAAATATAGGTAAGCTTTACATACACCAGACAACAAAGTGTACTATATTTTAGAGTGAAAGTGTAATTGTTCAATATATAACACTGCTCATTTTAAAAATACACCCACACACCACCTGCAGCTGCCCTGGCCATATCCCTTTTATTGATTTTACTTAGTGCTGAAACGGTTGGGACTGCATTTACCTTTTCTCACTGATGTGCATGGGGCTGGCGACCCCCTCTTGCCCTAGTCCCACCACATGGTTTAAAAAAAAAAAAAAAAAGATGTAGTATTAATATGACCCTGAAAGATATTTGATAAGCTAAATATATTTAGTGCTTGCAAAGTCTGACACTTCCTTTCCTATCCTTCTCCCCTCCTCCAGCAGACCACCCAGGTATTGAAGCAAAATACTAATTAGCTTTAAATACCAATTTGAAAAACACAGGAACTTCAGGGCCATATGGATTTTAAACACAGTTCCTTGAGGCTAACTGAGAACTGTACTGTACAACCAGTGATCAACCACTTGACTGGTTAGCAATACAAAATGTTTGGACTTTTTAAAAAAGTGTCAGTTTTATGAAGCTGTAGTTACAAGCATGGTCTAAAGCAATCATTATTTCATCTTTTTCCAAACCTATTTCATAGCTATATTAATTATGCAGAAAGCAGTAAACATAATGTTGGGGGGCGAAGGGGAGAAATCTGTCTTTTATAAATGTAATACAAACTATCCATATTTTTAGTTTAATAATGTTTCTTGCCACTACGTTCAAAGTAACAGTCTACTTTCATGCATATGAGTTTCCACAGGAAATCCTGCCCTTCGTTCACTCTTATCCCTACAGAAAGCAATTTCCTTTAATTAGAACAGAAACTGTGTTTAGTCCTATGCAGCAATGAATATACTGAAACACTAAATATAGATTCTCAAGGAATGAAACACTAGGCAGAAAGCATAAGCTAGAAACATTAGTATGCACTATGTCAGATGGTGCGTACTATGTGGAAAATTGCAGTGAATTTGAGAATGCAGATGCTATGTTAACAGAACAGAAACTGCAGATTAATTAACTCTAGTGGAGATCATACAGATTTTCCTCACTGCTGAGTGCTTGATGAAATTAGTGTCTTACTACAGATGGCCACTTAAAGGTTTGCATCTCCTGCACATGTTACTTTTCAGTTTATTTGTTGCTTTCCACAACCATGGAAATACAGCTTAGCTAATACACGAGGTTTCATTAAAAACAAAAAAAAACAAAAAAAAAAACAACAACATACACAATGGGCCTATTTCTGTCCTCCAAAATGCACATCTAACTATTAAACTCTATGAGAGCTGCATGGATGTATAGCCTACTGAATACAGAACTGTTCCAGTATAGTTGCCTCACACATCTATATGTGTACTGCAGAATTATTTTATTCTGATTTTAGCTGTAGATAGTTAACAGTGCATGTTTTTATACAATGCCATTAAAAATAACTCTCTCTCCCACCAAATAACATTATCTGCCAACCACAGAACACAGTGAATAATTACCTAATATAGCTTCTTTTAAACAGTCTTTGCACGACCCATTTGTCCCTGTTACATTTTTGAGTTTTGGAACTCCCACGTACTATATCAAAACAAATCCTTGAAACAGAATCATTGGTGCCCATCTCCTTCTCTACAATCCACTTAACATGGATCTGTTTGCTGTGCTATTTGGAACAAATATGGCAAATTCCTGCAATATCCTTGGGAGATCTTATTGAATTAGGTTTAAGTATCTTTGGGGTCCATTTTATTAAATGAATGGTTTATGTATTACAGATGTGAGACCTGGAGGTTCAAAGGAGTATACTGAACAATGTGCCCGATACAAGAATGGACTCTTGCAACAAAGAGTGTTGTTTACCTGGGCAATATCCAGGCAGAGGTGAATACAAGTTCCACATCTCCAGTTATACAAAAATCCACCTTTTTGAAGCTATACCGTGAGGAGGGGGCCACTGTCTGCTAATCACTTGTTATATGAGCCCAAGAGCAAAGGCACAAGCTGTGTAAAAGAAAAACTGAATTATTCACAGTACTTCTGGTTCTGAATCTAAGGGTACGTTTACACTACCCGCCAGATCGGCGGGTAGTGATCGATCTATCAGGGATCAATGTATCATGTCTAGTGTAGACACAATAAATCGATCCCCAATCAGCCTGCCATTGACTCCTGTACTCCACTGCGGTGAGAGGCAGAAGTTGAGTTGACGGAGGAGCAGCAGCAGTCGACCCGGCGCAGTGAGGACGCGAAGTAAGTTGACCTAAGATACGTTGACTTCAGCTACACTATTCTTGTAGCTGAAGTTACATATCTTAGGTCGATTCCCTCCCCTCCCCCCCCCGCCCCCCCCCCCCAGTGTAGACGAGTGACACCTACCAGAGCCCAAGACTGGAGTTGGGGTAACCTCTGGAAAGCTCTTTACCATGTGTGTAGGTTCTTTTATAGTTTTAATATGTTTTCTCTGTAATGCTTTCGCCGTAAGAATACATGTGCTAGTTTATAAAGAGCTGTGAAGTAACTTATAACTGCCGGCCATTGTGCTGTTCATAGCTTCTGGAGAGTGCGTTGGGTGGACCACAAGGGGGAAACACAGGTGTAGTTGCACTGAACTGTGATGCTATAGTAGACCAAAAGCTATAAAATGGTGGTGTAACTCCTCTGTAGAACTGGGAGAAATGAGAATACAAAGTTGTACATGTAACAAACAATAAATAAAAGACTAATTTAATTTAAGCAGTTTTCTTAACTGAATCAATAAGAGGAATTCTGCAAGGTAATATAGGCTGAGCATTCAGACTTATAATTTGTTATAAAATTTAAATTGATAGAAATGTTAATTAAATGGACATTTTTTCTAATTTAATCATTCCCTCTCGTGTACCCTAAAGTAAAAACATGACAGCAGTGTTCTAACGCAGGAGGCTGGAACCTGAATTTTAGTTATGTGCCAGCAACTCCCCCAGCTAGATTGGAAGCACTTGTAATAGCAGCACTACAGCTGATACTTGGACCTACCAGTGACCTCCTGGTTAGCGTTTCATGTTCCCCAAACCACTCCTTTCTCCAGCTATAGAGTGGGAACATCCCTGACTTCCTTAGCTCTCTGATCTCTTAACACAAGAATAGAGCCACCTTCCCAAGCTGAAACTGTATCCGAACACACACACATGCAGACATCCCTGCCCCCAAGAAAAATAAGTTTTAAAAAACCTAAACAAACCAGGAATTGAAATTGGGACCTGGTGCTCCAAACAACCCAGCTCTGCAGTGCCATAGGCCTTGCTGGGATCATCCCCTTCCTCAGGCTCTGAATGGTAATGTCAGCATCTGCAGTGCTTGTCTTGCTGGTAGCTTAATGTATGTGTGAAGATTTCTGTGCTAGCAGATCTTGCTGCTGGTAACATAACTCTGTGAAGGTAGCTACTTTCAGAAAGTGAAACTATTTTTTCTGCATTCATAGTTCAAGGTGAGTGAAATGCAGAAAGTAAATAATTAGCATTAATAGTGGAAGGGGTAGTTTTGATTTTTAAAATTCTGTCAGTTTTAATCTCATGTTACTAGTAGCATAAAGGAAGATACTGTTTGATTAATTACAATTTAAATAGATATTTTTCTTTTGAACAACAAAGTAAAGGCCCAGTCCAGCAACCTTTGCTCATGCAAAGTGGTCCAATAAAGAAGTCCAGAGTTAGAACTATTACGGTACACCTGAGTTACAGGATAAGGCCTTATTTGTTCCATAATCCTTCCAAACATATTTAAATGAGACATTTACTGATTGGTAAATTTAAAGAAATGGATGAGAAACGATTCCCAGAACAAACTTCATTGTATTTAGAAATACAGAAGTGTCTACACATACTTGTAAGAAAGATAAAAAACAACCTTTCAATTTGACTATTATACTATATTTTAAACAGGTGTGTTATTTCTACCATGTTGGATAATTAATTTACTATATTTTTTAAACCTTTCCTAGTCTCATTTAAAAACTATTAAAAATTTCCACAAGTAATCCATGTAAATTCAATACCCGTTCCCCTTTGGAAACTATGAACATGTATTTTAAATTCTAACATTAATACAATTGGAAGTAACATGGTGCATTACATAAAAATTGAGGGGTTCGATCAGACGATTGGATTATACCTACAGCCACCAGGGGGTGTATTAAAGCTTTCATGGCACACAGTAACAACCTATGACATCAACACTATGTGAATAATAATTTTGTTTTAATACTTTTGATTGCTATGAATTTTTCTTGGAATTCTCTCTTTTTTGGTCTTTCAGCTCATCTTTTGAAACAGCATCTATTCTTCTGAATCACAAAGCAAAATCTAGTAGGAAACACTTAATCAAATGACAATTTCAGTGACAGTGATCAAATCATTAAACAAGCAACATAAATCCTTGAAGTTGTATTATTTACAATATAAGGTTTCAACCCAGCAAAAAAACCACATATACATGAGTTCAATGGGACTGCTCACTTGCATAAAGTTAAGCCTATCCTTGTGTGTCTGCAGAACTTGGGCCTAAATTATTTAGTTCCTTAGATTTATACCAAATAAAGATGGCGGGTAACCTTACTTAGTAATCATTTGTTAGCTTGAATTGAATGCCTTCAAATGCAATTGTTTACTTGAGAAACTAAGACTAGTGCCATTTAACACACACAAAATGTTAGTAGCAAATATTTTGCAGGCTTTTGTTGATGCAAAGTATTATCTTCAGGGCTGTCAGCTCTCAGTTTATTCAGTGTCTTGCAATATTTGGATCTTTTTCAGAAAGCCATGCTCCTCGAGACAAGTGATTCAGTGAGAACCCAGTTTTCAATATTTGGGAAATAAAGTTATTTTCTATCCCTCATATTTGTAGAGAAAAGCTTGAAAACATGAGTCAAGTGCACCCTAAAAGTACGATAGGCAGAGATATCAGAGGAATGGCAGTCTAGCCATTCTTAATTTTTTTTCTAGACATTACAGAAAAAGTGAGTTTTGAGGAGGAGTTTTAAGCAGGACAATGAAGGAGCAGACCCCAAGTCTGAGGGTCAATATGAGAGAAAGTGTGAAGATGCTTGTTTCAAAACTTAATAAATGAATGGTGGAAGATGGCACTGGGCCAATCAGAGGCAGGAGTTGACTTTTTGATAGTGAAAGGGATGGTAGATAAAGTGGGAATAGACTGTGAAAGGCTTTGAAAGTGAAGACAGGTAGCTTAAGTTTGATATGATAGAGAAGGGAAACACCGTGGTGGAGGGACACAAAAAGAGGAGCAACACAATCAAAGTGATGGTCAAGGAAAATGATCTTTGCAGCAAGATTCTGAATGGATGATGAGTGAGGTGAGATTGCATTTGTCAAGGCCAAAGAAAAGGCTCTTGCAGTAACTGAGATGTCAACTAACCGCAGCCTTGGCTCACCCCCCACTATCAACTTCCTCTGCACTGCCCTTGTGAAACAAAGCGCTTCTGGTGGAAGATATATGACAAGGTAAATTTACTGCACTACAAATTCATTCTTTCCTCTTACAGTTCTTTCATCTCCCAAGCCAAGCATCAACTTTTCTGCCCTCTCATTCAGATCCATACTTACAAACCCTGTTGCCTTTTTCTCACCTTCATCTCTCTCCTTAATCCCTCTCCCCCTCTCTTGCCCCTTCTACCACTCAGCTCAAGATTTCTTCAAAGGAAAAATTGTCAAGATCTGATGTAACCTCCCAGCCTCTGTCTTTACCCCTCATTTCCTTCTTCCATGGCTGAAACAGATTTTTCCACCTGCTCTCCTCCTCTAGCCAGTCCACTGACTCCAGGGTCCCCATCACATCCCATTTCCTGATCTCCTTTGCTTCCACCCTCACCTCCCACTTTCATCCTCAACCTTTCCCTCATGCATACTTGTTTGGAGAGGGGCATAACTCTGCCATATTAATAAAAATAAAAATCCTTGACCCTCTTGCTTCTCCAACTAGCATCCCCAATTAGCCCTTAATTTCTCAACTCATAGAACACAGCCTTTAACTGCTGTCTCAAGTCCCTCTCCTCTAATTCCATTTTAGACCTTCTCCAGTGTGGGTGCCACCTTCTGCACTTCACTGGAATGGTTCTCCGTTATATACCTCTTCCTGGCCAAATCTCAGGGCCTATACTCCAACCTGCTCATCCTCCTCTTCTACCTCTTGGTTGTGTTGGACAGCATCAACCACTCCTTTTTAACAATTTTGTCCTTCAGATTTCAAGATATTGTCATCTCTTGGTTCTCCCACGTCTTTATTTGCGCCTTCAGTACTTCATTCAGAGGAACTTCATCTCCACTACACCAGTTTTCAGTGGGCATCCAAAAGAGCTCTACTCTTGAACCCCTCCACACCTTATCTCTAGGCGATCCCATTCAAAATATAGCTTCAACTATCATCTTTGTGCTAACGACTTATAGAGCTACCTCTTCACTTCAGACCCATCTCTGAGTGCAAGCTACAATCTGAACTTTCTTTCTGACATCATCTTGTTTGTGTTCAACTGTCAACTTAAGCTACACTTGGCCAGAACTGAGCTCTTTATCTTGACCCTCCACACATAACTCTCTTTCTTATTCACTGTAAACAACCTCACCATCCTCCTTGTCACTTAAGGCACATAATCTTGGCATTATCTTTGATTCAGCTCTCTCTTGAGACCCACACATCCAGACTATGTTTAAATATCACTGCCTCTTCCTGCAAAATCTCTTACTCATCAGCACATGCTAGCTACTACAACCTTTCCCTTTCTCCTCTTGACAAAACACCATTATACCCCCACGTCCATGCAAGACCCTGCTTCCACGATTGCTTTGACTTTTCATAGCTTAGTCCCACTGTTACCTGTTATACATTATCAAGCTGACAATCTTTGCCTCTGTTGTGTCTATTAGTGAAATTTTCCCACAAGCACCATCATATTTTCTCCCATTACACTTCTTAAGCATGGGAGCAATTGCCTCTAAAAATCCTCAAAGCCAGCCACTTTATCCTCCTTCAAATCTCATTTTAATAATCATTTCTCTTGCAAGGTCTAACACTTGACAGTGGTTAGGTAGCTGGTGTGTTTAATTGTTGATTACTCTAATCACACTTGTGTCACTTTTACCTTGTTCTACTTCTCTCTGTTCTAGCCACGGTTTTCTCTTGCACTTAGAGCACAAGCTCTCTAGGGTAAGGAGTGTATGTAGGTAGATACGTACGTACACACACAGTGTCTAGCACAATGGGGCCCAAATCCCTGATCAGGGTCTCTTGGTGCTACTACAGTATAAAACAAATGAAACAGTAGAAATAATAATAATATTGGCAAGTCAGTAGGGCTGTCTATTGCAGCAGTTTTCAGAAAAAAAATCATCCTCTATTGCCCCACAATCACCTCCACAAGTGGTAGCAGCAGTGGACTCACTAGTGTAGACAGGATACAGGCATTTGTACCAATGTCATCTAAAACTGTACTCTGTATAAGTGAACAGTGTTTTGTGTTAATTAATGTAACGTCACAAAACCTAAGTACTATCAAATACTCATTTTGCAAAGAGGGGAACTAAAACAAACTAATTAAATGACTTGACCAAATCACAGTGAGACAAATTTATGAGTAAAGTACAGCACTCCTAACTCCCAGTTCTATGCTATATAAATTAGGCAGTGCTCCTGCTTAGATAGTGATTTATTTCTATGCTCACGTTAACACTTGAAACAGAGCAGGAACTAGCACAGATAACATTCTGGTACTAGCAATGTTGAAGTCTTAACATGAGTAATTTTCCTGCACATCAACATTTCTTTTCATCAATTCAAAGAGAAAAGTGAACACCCATTACCTGTCAAACACTGGCTTGCCTGTATCTTTCTATAACCTCTCATCTCAAATCATAGGGAAACAGCACATCAACACAAAGGAAAATAGTGCTATTACCGGACAACACTGAAAACATGCCAGCCTGAATGACTAAACATTTAGACCTGGTGTGGCCATGCTGATTCAAGACAGCGTATCCTGATGCAATTCTTAGTAAAGGTTCATCAGCTGCCATTTTAGATGCTCATATTCCAATGGGCAAAGAGCTGGTCATTTTATAGGAAAAGAGCCATTTCTGTCTTCCATTTCCACAATAAAAAAAAACACAAAACAACACAAAATGTAAGGGACAAATCCCTCTCTTACATCCCCCCGTATTAATTTAATTGGGGATGCATGGAGGTAACCAAGAACAGAATGTGGCACTGAGCATGTCATTTTTTAACTTTCTAAGAGCAGATGTACAAAGTCTTGGGTTTCGCAGGACCAGTGCCTCAGTTCAACACTCTTCACCTTGTAAACTCTGTTCTTATTCTAAATGCTCTCATAAAAGAATATGACCCAAACATTGTGACATACTTGCTTGGCTCAGTTTGAGCATGCAAGGCCAAAATCTTTTTAATCAGAAAGTATCAGAGGGGTAGCCGTGTTAGTCTGGGTCTGTAAAAACAGCAAAGAATCCTGTGGCACCTTATAAACGTCTGTTAGTCTATAAGGTGCCACAGGATTCTTTGCTGCTTAATCAGAAAGGTTCAGCAAGTGATTCATTTAGCGTAAGTGCCTGATTCTTTGTTTGATCCTTAAGTCTTACAAGCAAAGAAAATATATATAGAGAGAGAGACCTATCTCATAGAACTGGGAAGGGACCCTGAAAGGTCATTAAGTCCAGCCCCCTGCCTTTGCTAGCAGGACCAAGTACTGATTTTGCCCCAGATCCCTAAATGGCCCCCTCAAAGATTAAACTCACAACCCTGGGTTTAGCAGACCAATGCTAAAACCACTGAGCTATCCCTCCCCCTCCCAAAATGAAGCTTTTCCCCCACTAAAACTAATTGGTGGGTTTAAGTTACACTGTGTTACATTTGTATAATACAGAGATGACACATAGTGCTGCTTGTGTCAATTATACAAAGTCATTTTCCTGCAAAATTGCCATTTTCATACTGTATTTATAAGCATGTTACCCTGAAAGAATACATTACATTATATTTCAATACTATTTAGAGTTTTGGGCTGGCACAGTATTAAAAGACACCATGAAATTTAAGCTATTTTTAAGATGATAAATCCAGGCATCAACAGGGACACAA
The DNA here is from genome assembly GCF_020497125.1 of Mauremys mutica. Classification (NCBI taxonomy): domain Eukaryota; kingdom Metazoa; phylum Chordata; order Testudines; family Geoemydidae; genus Mauremys; species Mauremys mutica. The sequence goes on from NC_059078.1 coordinate 101,842,995, forward strand.
AAGCTTAGTGAGGTGCAGTGATGTGTATTGACCTTTAGAGCATTAAAGGCAAATTTATACACTGCCATCATCCACTAAAATAAAAATATGGGGGGGGGGAAGTCCATTCTTCTTCTCAGCCTCAGGATGAAGTTCCCACAGAAATCCTGGCAGCTTTTACTGACCAGACAAGGAGAGTCAAATGAACAAGGGGTTTAAAAGTAGGAGTCTGAGCCCTGTAAAACAGGCTACAGATGAACCTCAGCCAAATACTTTTGATAAAGAAAGAAAGGCTAGTGTATGATGCCTGTACTGTGATCACTGATGAGTGAGGGGATATGGGAGTCTGCAGACCAGAATAGCCCTTGAAGAACAGACAAAAAAAATCTTGCCTGATGTATTTTGGTTGGGGCCAGGTGGGAGGGAGACAAAAAATGGGGGGGGGGGGGAGAGGAGAGAAAGTCTTCATCCTGAGAGGAGAGGATCAATTACTGGGGGGAGTGTGGGGAGGAAATCTGTAGTTGAGTAAGTCTAGGAGCACAGGGGACCCAAATGAGTAGGAACAAATTCAAGGCACAGGATGCAGATAGTGGGAAAAGGTCACCACAGAGAGGACAAAAATAAAAAATGTCAGTGATATACAACAGCTGCACAGGTCGAAGGAGATGTACTCCAGATACATTTTATTTATTTATTTTTAAAAAGAGTGCAGTTGTCCGTAGTAGCACTATAGATACATTTTACTGACACAAACTACTCTATGTGGCTCATAAAACCCATTGAAATTCCTGCAACAGACCCTCAGTGGGGAGGCTCTAACAGCCAAGACATGGGGACTTAGTTGTCAGCCACATGGACCACAAGGATCTGTGAGCAATTTGGCCCTAACTCCATGGATTCCTGGCCATCCCTGCAGAGGGATCTAACCTAAATACTGGCCCTCCCTGTCCTGTCCAGACACTCTAATGGGAATAGAAGCCAAATATCATGGTTACAGGGAAGCTGCACTTTAGAACCTTTTCAATCCCTCCCAAGTGCACTCCTCAATGTGACAAGCCTCACTTCCTGCATCTCTCCCAAGGGTGGAACAAGACAGTTCACCCACTCTTGGGCTGCATCCCTGGATGGCAGCCTTCTTTTTCCCCAACAATGTGAGCAATGACAGGCCCAACTGTGTTTGGCACCTGAAAGCTGTTTTCCTTTGGGGGATGTTATCAGCAAGCTGACCTAGTGGCTCAAAAACAGCTTCTTCAAAACAAAGCATTATGTATTCACTCAAACAGTAAATAGTATGCATTGTTAAAAGCTAAAAGCAATAAAGGTCTATATGCGAATTTCCCCTTATTTAATCCTTCCTTGCAGACTTTGGTAAATGTCATTCCATTCCACTCAGTTATCTTTATCTCTGGGTGGGAGAAAGTAGACTTGCAGTGCTGTAGCATATTACCAGTGACTAGAGTAGGGGTCTCAAAGGCCTGGCCCGCGGGCCATCTGCGGACCAAGAACCTCCCCACTGAGGAGAGACACATGCAGACACACCACCGGCCCCCCGCAGCTCCCATTGGCTGGGGCAGAGTCAGCCACGGAGGCAGCATCACTTTTTTCCACAATGAATACAAACAAGTCAAACAATGAATATAATCAAGGGGGAGGGATAGCTCAGTGGTTTGAGCATTGGCCTGCTAAACCCAGGGTTATGAGTTCAATCCTTCAGGGGGCCATTTGGGGAACTGGGGTAAAAATCTGGGGATTGGTCCTGCTTTGAGCAGGCGGTTAGACTAGATGACCTCCTGAGGTCCCTTCCAACCCTATGATTCTATGTTCTACTGAACACAACTATCTGATGCACACCTTGCTGCAATCTTGAAGGTTTCAAATGGTCACTGAGGCTAAATGTCAACAAACTGACAGAACTAAAGCGTTGCCAGGCGAAGAATCGTATAAAGTTGTAGGTTCAGTCTGGAAAAATTAACTGCACCAACCTATTTGGAAATGGGCCAGGGATATTCCCCAATTAATAGTTTCTGCATTGTCTCCCCTCCTCCTCCCCCTCTAAGGACTCTTGGTAGAGATAAGGCACACTCACAGAGAATGTCATTTGCTGTTAGCTTATCCCTTACAGCCTCCTTTGATTTAACTCTATGTAATCAAGTAGGATAATATTTCAAAGGTAAACTCAGGATCACATGATATTTTTAAGAAATATAGACAATTCCCTCATTTTCCCTACCAAGTAATGAAACCCTGAGTAGTATTAATTACCGCCAATCTTTTTTTTCCTTCAGAAAAACATTATGAATTTTCAAGAGCTCAGGTGCCTAAAAGAGGTGCTTCATCTCCTTTGGTCAATTACTTTCCCTCAAATTCCAACAAAGCCCCCACACTGCACAGGAGATATGAGTTGGGCAGGAATATAACACATAGCTACTACTTCCATAAAAATGCACTTCCTGCCCCCTTATCACATGATGTACATTTGCTTGTTACATGAGCGCAACACACTCTGAAATATGGCACATTTTGATATTAAGCAATACTGTCCATGCAAATAGTTAGAAAAGTCCAACAGTTCTACTTCTAATTTTTAAAGTGTTGAAAGTACAAAAATATCAAATAAATGGAAGTCACATGATTGTGTTCCCTGGACAAGGAATGTTACTAGAAATCAAAGGCAGGCAGCGGAAAGTGTGTGGAACTGTATTTCCTGTATATAAAAAGCAGCTTTTCTAATATACAAGAACCAGTGGCCAAGAGACATTGTAGCTTTATCAGAATCCCTAAAGAGTTTTGCTTCAAAATGACATCATGAACTGAATGTTCTTTAGTGCTGAAGTTTGGCTCATGAGGTCAGCAAGATATTTTGCAATGAGGGGAAGTTTACTTAAGATCTGTACAAAAAACCAACAAACAAAAAACCCACAAACACCCAAATACACCAAGGTTTAAATGGAAAGATTTTTTTTTTTAAAAGCAGGTGGGGGGGGGGGAAATCATCTGTCAGTATGGAAACCAACTTTCAGTAGGAGAAGAACTTCTACTTTCACAACAATCCATACTGCTCAATTACTTTTGTAACAATATTACAGGGTGTTTTCCAAATTGTATTCCTGAAGCTAACAGAGCAGATTTTTAACAAGCCACTCAAAAAAAGCAGTATCACTGTCATGCGGTTCAGGGTGCAACCCAGACCATTTTTTACCTCTTACCCTGTAACCAGAAGTGCCTCTCAATGCTTTGCTACTGTAGCTGCCAGCATAGGATTCACACAGTCAGTAGCAGGCATGAAGATCAGACCATGAGTGACTGTGTTCTGTCCAACCAGCCCTGGTTCAGCATCTCTGACCCCAGTGGCCTGTCTACAGCCCCACTCTGGTTTCCCCCAGGCTTGGTTACAACCAGCAAAGTGACCCCAATGCATACCCAGTCCCAAATTTCCCCCAAACTGTGTTCTCTGCAATGTCCAGCCCTCTGTCTGTACAGAGAAATAATAATGTTGGTTTCTTCCTTTAAAGAGAAAAAAGTACATCACAGCTTATCTTAGCTGGGGTAAATATGCAAACACAGCACTGAGTTGGTTTATAGTAAAAAATAAAACAAAATTTATTAACTACACGACATAGGATCAGTGATGTCAAGTAAAAGGAATAAAGTTAGAAAGGGTTAAATCAATTAAAAGTGAAAAACACATCTAAAGTCTAAAACTTAATCTAACAAGGTACAGGCTTTGTTCAAGATGGTTCACCAAAATTTCTTCTTCCCAGCGTAGCTGACTTTCCCTCAGTCAGAATCTTCCATAGAAGTACAAGATGTTGGCTTCACTAGTTTTCTAAGATGAAAGATCTTTGCCTAAAGCATATATATTCATGTTTCCAAATACTTCAGGTCCCCCTTGGTTGAAGGGCCCATTTTTTCAGCTTTCAAGATCGCAGTTCCCTGTTGTCGGTCTAGTGATGGATGCCAAATATGCTTATAACTTCCAAAGTTCAGTGACTGTTTCAAGAGGCAGGATGACCTCACACTGTTCTTCCCTTCCATTTATATACAGGAGGATGTGAAACACACAGGGACTTCCATTCCACCATGCTTAAATATATGAGAGACATGTAAATAGATGCTTTCTCTCCTGTCTGTGAGGGAACCCAATTTCTCCTTGTGTAGCCACATACTTTAAAGCGTAATATCAGTAAGTATCCATATTTCCTCATATAGTGGCAATACATTAAAATTCACAATGATATTAAATCACCAGTTGTCATTTGCTTTCAGAAAATACTTCTTTTACACTTTTATAATACAGGACTATGCTAAACAATCAGCTGATTCAATTGCTTACCACTGGAGGAGCAGATCCAGTCTTTATTGTCCAGTAAACCTTTGAAATGGATTCTTTGGTAGGTTACCCCACAAAGTAAAGTTTATTCAAGCTGAGAGGAAGGTGACATGGACGCAGATGGTAAAGGAAGTCTGCTCCCTCTGCACTCTCTCCCCCACTCCTCCCCACCCCACAAGCAGATGTTTGCTAAAATGTAAGTGTTCTGTTTCCTGCAATCTTCTCCACTACTCTCTTAATGCTGCTTATATGTAAACTGAGGTAAACCCACATTCCTTTGTTTTGGACATACCTGTTTGCCAACTTCCCCTGACATATCTGGTTTAAAAAACACACAGTCATAATTTCAGCATATCTCCATAACTCTTAATACACACCGCATACATATATCACACAAGAATAGTAATGATCAGTGGGTTATCAGTTTTCAAATGATACCTCACAAGGCATATTTTGTACAAAGATTATTACAATAGCACTTGGAGTATGAATACAGGGGTGCTTAGTGTCACAAGCATCCACCCCCTTCTATCCCATCCTTTGCCAATTAAGTGGGTCAATTTATCTATCTGTGTCCCAGTCACCAATGGTCTCAATAAGAATTATGAGTTTAGAAACAAAAGGGATATGACCAAGTTCCTGGATCTTAGCAACACTGATTCACAGGGATTTTGAGCTAGTGAGTAATCCAGAGACTCAGAATTGTAATATCACATTCCTGGCCTTCCATCACATATTATTTCATCAAGTATCTTATAAGGAATGTCCAGTTCTATTTATAGACTACTTCCTCTTTCTCCAATCAGAAATGATGTTTTCTAAATTCATATACATTTGCTTTTAGTTCTTATATTGAAGATCTTAAAATGAGTGTTAGAGAAAAGTATTCCTTACTTGGCTGAACTATGGAATTCCCCCCCCACAAACATACGACAATTTAGTTGATTTAAGAAGAAAAAATAGGTTCTTTCAGTCAACTAAAATGTATTACTATATTTTTCTATAGAAACCTAAACCTATTTACACTTGTTCAATTAGTAAAAACAATTTTCTGAGAAAGAGTGGAGATTTTTCATTTTAAAGGAAGACAACTAGCAAAGGCTATTTAATTTTTTTTGTTAAATACAGTTCTTTCTCTGAAATAAGAGACTACAGCCAGTACTAACAGTGCTAATTTTAGAAACCAATCTAATAACTTGTCAGTAATATTGAACTCCCCATGACCCATAGTAAAACAATAGTTTGGCATACAACACTAAAATAAGTACATGCCTGACATTTTAAGAAGAGCATTTGCAGTATTTAGAGGAACATGTTTTTTGGGGTGCGGGGGGAGGGCCTGCCCATCATCAGTATTGAAAAAAGATTTCTCTGGTGTTTAATGCTTCTTGACCTGCCTTCTAAAGTAAAAAAGCAGACAAACCTCCGTTACTTTAACAGAGCACCCTCACTTTAAAAATTATAAAAGTTTCAGACAGAAATGTATCTACTGTAGTTACAAATAATCTCTAAGATTACTATGGTTCAAAGAAGTTAGAACAACAAATTCCCTTTGCAGTTTGTTGCAACTTTGCGCATTTGACAGTATATTCTACATAGTTTTGTTGATAGGCAACTGCACTTCCTGTCTCAGACTCTAGCATGGTGATATCAGTCATGGTGGGGGACTTCACATCCATGATCTTCCCCAAGCATTGACGCTTAGGGCTTGGCTACACTTGCCAGTTAGTGCGCAATAAAGGAGCCCTGTGCGCAATAAAGGAGCCCTGTGCGCAATAGCTCACTCCCCGTCCACACTGGCAAGGCACGTAGAGCGCTCTGACTCCGCAGCTAGAGTGCTCCTGGTATACCACCTCGGCGAGAGGAATAACGTTTGCTGCTCCTTGGCTACAATGCACGGGCATCGGTGTGAACGAGGTGTTGCATTACTGCGCTCTGATCGGCCTCCGGAAACTTCCCATAATCCCCTTAACTCAAGTGGCCACTCTTGTCATTGTTTTGAACTCCTGTAGGAATGCAGAAATGCCCTTTCAAAGCTCCATTTCTGACAGCCATCATGCAAGCAGTTACTGAGGAATGCTGTGTGAAAGAGAAAAAAGAACGGGAGTATTTGTGACACCTTAGAGACTAACAAATTTAGTGCTGTGTGTGAGAGAGAGAAGCGGGAGGGAGGGGGAGGTCTGCTGCTGTCTGAACTTACAAGACAGCATGCTGACATGCTCTCAGCTCCCCAAAAACCCACTCTCTCCCCCCCACACATATACACAACACACTCCCTGTCACACTCCACCCCATCCCCCACCCCCATTTGAAAAGCACATTGCAGCCACTTGCATGCTGGGATAGCTACCACAATGCACTGCTATGTGGCCATTGCAAGAGCTGCTAATGTGGCCACACCAGTATGCGGTCAGCGTGGACAGACTACAGTGCTTTCCCTACTGCACTCTACGAAGGCTGGTTTAACTCAAAGTGCTCTACATCTGCAAGTGTAGCCATGCCCTCAGAGGATATTTACCAGCAATGCAACACAGCTTCTGGTATTTCAGAGTTTGCAAGCAGGAGGATGTCTCCCTTCCCAGGAGTTCTGCATGTAGCTAGCGAACAGGAGCCAAAAAGAGTTAGAGAAATGTCTCTTTCTTTCCTTTCCAGATTCCTGTATCGTTCACAAAAAGAGACTAGCGGAGCCCCCATTAGCTCCTCAGACTCCTGCACAGGGTAGAGAAACGACAGGATCCTTATGGGGGTGAGCAGTTCTTCACACTTGAGGCAGGTCCTCAAGAAGAGTTTAGAAGTTTGGAGGTGCTACTTCAGAGCTACTGGTAGGCAAGCAATGGTGTGCATGGGGGAAAGAAGGGCAGGCCCAAATACTATTGTTAAGATGCTTATAAACCCTCAGTACAGAAGCAGAAAAACTGTTTTAAAGTGTTTAAAAGATTCTTTTAAGCAATTCAAGACTTATTATTGAAAGTGTCCCCTACCAAAAAACTTGCATTTTTGAAACTTACTAATTAAAAAAAAAAATCAAGGTGAAAGTGGCCCTTTAAGTGATCTAGTTTTTCATAAGAAGCCAATTATTTAGAAGTAACTGAGGATAGGAAGAGACAGTGTAAGGGTTGTCCTATATTAGTCCACAGGACCCTGGCCCCTTTCCTGCTGTCCCCCCTCCCCACAGCCTCACCTCGCCGTGCCACCAGTGCTCTGACCCACCACTCCTGCCGGGCAGCGCGGCGGCATGGCTGTGAGCTCCTGCCGTTCTGAGTGGCCTGGTAAGGGGGCGGGGAGGGGGTTGGATAAGGGGCAGGAGGTCCCAGAGGGCAGTCAGGGGACAGGGAGCAAGTGGCGGTTGGATAGCCTTGGGAGTCCTGGGGGGCCTGTCAGGGAGTGGGGGTGTGAATAGGTGTCAGAGCAGTCCGGGGTCGGAGGGATTTGATTGGTCAGGAGTTCTGAGGGGGGCAGTTGGGGCGGGAAGTGGGAGGGGGTGGAGACCAGGCTGTTTGGGGAGGCACAGCCTTCCCTACCTGGCCCTCCATACAGTTTGCCCACCTCTGCTCTAGTTGAAAACAGCTATCAAATCCCCCCTCATTCTTCTCTTCTGCAGACTAAATAATCCCAGTTCCCTCCGCCTTTCCTCATAAATCATGTGCTCCAGCCCCCTAATCATTTTTGTTGCCCTCTGCCGGACTCTTTCCAATTATTACTCCGAGGATTAAAACCCCAATGCATTTTCATCTAACTACACACTCCCTTTCCTTAAAGACAGCAGTAATTCCAGAAATACAGACATATGGTGTATTTTGTTTTCCTTATATCTCCTCACTTTCAGGGGCACACTGAAATAGTTTGTTAGTTTAGATCCAACCCTTCCCTAAAATCTGTTTGGGAGGGGGACTTTTGTTTACCATAGGATATTTAGAGAAGTATAATTTTAGAACAGTAATATTGAAGGGCTTGATTTACCCTTGGATACCTAAGGGATGGTAGCAGCAATAGCAGGAAGATTTCAAGCAGCCAGAGAAAATAGACCAGGAGTCTTAAACTGGTACAAAAATAATGCATTTTAAAATAGGTAAAACTAACGTAACAAAAAAGTGCTTACAAAAAAGCAATATATTTACAAAGCACAAAACAATTTATAGACCATTTCTATGGAATGATGTGTTCTGTTCATTCCTAAAGCCTAAATCAACAATATCACTCAAATCCCAATGCACATCTTATTCAAGTTATGCATTAATAATGCAATTCAGTCTAAATTTACTCTTCTGTGTTTGTTGCTATTCAAAAACCATGGAAAATCCTATATATTTAAACCTAACTATTAAGAGATATCCTGTTTGAAATGAGGCAACACCTAATTTTTCTCTCCCATGAGGAAGTGCACTTCATATTGTATCAACATTTCTAAACTGCACTGGAATCGCTCTTTTCCTGTTTAGGAAAACAGGTTCCCAAACCAAAGTTAAACTCTTCTTCTGACAACACCTAATTCAAAATTATTTTCATTATTTTTCCCCACCCTAACATGGCTTCTAAATATTTGTAATGGAACATAAGGAAAGAAGAACATTGCGTTTTGTAGTATGTCAGTCTTGTTCAGATAATTCAAGAGGGATTCAGTGGAGATAGGCAAATGGAAAGCCAGTTGTCAGATACTATGGTTTGATGAGAACTGACAAGAAAAGGCGATTTGTGACAATTATAAATATTTTAAAATTCTGATGTGTTGCTAGTAGTGCTAGTTGAGAGCAAAGTTATGGTAAGCAGGACTTCTGTGAAGTAGGTAATTAACACTTTCCCCCTTATACAGATTGAGATCGGAGGCACAAAAGCTGGGACTTTCAAAGTAGCCTTAGGAAATTAGTCACTCAGCTCACATTTAAATTTCCCTTGCAGAAAGTCACATAGGCTAAGTCAGGAAATTTACCCAAATCTCTTGGGCCTCAGCGAATGTCTGAACAACAAGGATATTCTTCATAGAGCTCACTTTAAAAGAAAGCTGGCAAGCCAGTAACATAGAGGGCTTGGCTACACTTACAAGTTGCAGCGCTGGTGGAGGCTTTCCAGCGCTGCAACAACACCCCGTCCACACTTGCAGGGCACAACCAGCGCTGCAACTCCCTGGTTGCAGCGCTGGCTGAAAACCCATCCCGGCAGGGGTATAAGGAGTGCAGCGCTGGTGATCCAGCGCTGCCCAGCAGGTGTGGACACTCACCAGCGCTTTACCTGTCCTCCAGGGAATAAGGAGGTATCCCAGAATTCCTGTTCAGCCACTCTGCACATCAGTTTGCACTCTACTGCTCTTGGCTCAGGTGACCCGCCCTGTAAATGCCCCGGGAAATTTAAAAATCTCCTTCCTGTTTGCTGCAGCCAGGTGTGGAGTGCAATCAGTTTTAATCAGTTACAGGTGACCATGCCTCCACGCGGCAAACGAGCCCCAGCATGGAGCACTGGTGAATTGCAGGACCTCATCAGTGTTTGGGGTGAGGCATCTGTTCAGGCACAGCTGCGCTCCGGCCGTAGGAATTACGATATCTTTGAGCAGATATCAAGGGCCATGCTGGATCGGGGCCATGATCGGGACGCAGTACAATGCAGGGTGAAAATTAAAGAGCTGCGGAGTGCCTATTACAAAGCCCGAGAGGGGAATCGACGATCCGGAGCTGCTCCCACGACCTGCCGTTTTTACAGGGAGATGGATGAGATACTTGGGGGTGACCCCACTGCCAATCCCAGGATAACGATGGACACTTCTGAGCAGGCTGGGGGACAGGAGGAGGAGGCGGCGGAGGCGGAGGCGTGGGGGGGGGAGGAAACCGCGAGTGAAGCTCCTGGCATGGGGGAAGAAACCGCAGATTCCCTGGAGGCATGCAGCCAGGAGCTCTTCTCAAGCCAGGAGGAAAGCACCCAATCGCAGCAGCCAGCAGTTGCAGAAGGACAAGCAGAGGAGCGTGTTACCGGTAAGCGGCTTTTATTTTCTGGGTGAAATGTTTCTGGAGAGGAGGGGGGGTTATGGATGCATGCATGCCAGCCTCTAGATGTGGAATAGCCCGTTGATGTGGTCTATCACGTCGCGGTAATCTGCCTCAGTTATCTCAGCAAAAGCTTCATCCAGAGCGTGGGCAATATGCCTGCGCAGGTTTATAGGCAGAGCCACTGTGTCCCTTGTCCCAGTGACGGTGACGCGTCCGCGCCACTCTTCTGCCAGTGGTGGGGGGACCATTTCTGAACACAGGCAAGCCGCATAGGGTCCCGGGCGGAATCCACATTGCTCTAAAAGAGCCCCCCGCTGTTCCCTAGTGACTCGCAGTAGGGAAACATCTTCCAGGATTAAGTCCTGTGAAAAATGTTGGGAGACTCTTTAGTGAAGAGATAGGGAGATAAGATCACCCCTGCATCTGCATTTCACTCAACCCCTCTAGCACTCCAGATTACCCGAAGCAACCAGCTCCCCTCTTACACCCAAGCCCCACTTCTCCCCATATAAGCACTGCTCACTCACCATGTCGTGGCTTCTGTAGTGTTATGCGTGTGGGTAAAAGAATGCTTAAATAAGAACTCACTCCCTCAGTGTAACAATTCATGTCTGGAGATAGTGGATACAATGCTGCCCGTGTTAAATGTTGTCATTTCTGTTTCTACAGTGACCTTGACTACTGGACTGCCCAGATGTTCAACATCACAGAGGCTTCAAAATTTGAGAAAAAATCCCCGAAAGAGCAAAGAAGACATGCTGAAAACTGTTCTTAATCAGTCTGCTCGAGAGAGTAAGGACTTGAAGGATTGGCGAGAGAAAGAAAGCAGGACACGCAAGAGAAATGCAGTGGCCAAGAGGAAAACCACGGAGCGGCTGCTAAGCATCCTGGAGCGCCAAGCGGAGTCTATAGAGTCACTCGTTGCCATGCAAGCAGAGCACTACCGTGCTACTCCCCCACCCGCCCCGTCCTTTGTGCCTTGTGCCCCAATGTCAGCTCAAACCACCTTTCCCCAGCATCCAGGTTCTTACCACCACCAGCTGCCTCCAACACCTGTATGTTCCCCAACCAGCCCTGATACCTACCACCACCCTTACCCTCTGCATTCAACCCCCATCACCATGCAGTATATGAACCCTGAAGTGCAGGATTCATTAAACAGCAATCCAGACAGGGCATATGCAAACTTGTGACTGTACAGTTCACCAACCCACACCCCTGCCCTCTTGTGTTCATGAAATGTTGTGTGTCTGTCTGTCTGTCAAGGAAGTTTTTTTCTTTTCAATAAAACAATTCTTGGCTTTGAAAACAGTCTTTATTATAGCAGATAGTGAAAGATACCTTAGCCCAGTAAAGAAAGAGGCACTACAAATCATATTATTATTATGGATAATAGAATAACAGTGTAAGCAGTGCAATTCACTCCCATGCAAGGCAGCAAACATTATTGTTGGCTTTCAGCCTCAAATTCTTCCCTCAAGGCATCCCTAATCCTTGTAGCCCTGTGCTGGGCCTCTCTATTAGCCCTGCTCTCTGGCTGTGCATATTCAGCCTCCAGGACTTGAACCTCGGTGGTCCATGCCTCACTGAATGTTTCACCCTTCCCTTCACAAATATTATGGAGGGTACAGCAAGCGCATATAACCGCGGGGATGCTGCTTTCCCCCAAGTCTAGCTTCCCATACAAGCAACGCCAGCGGGCTTTTAAACGCCCAAAAGCACACTCCACAGTCATTCTGCACCGGCTCAGCCTGTAGTTGAACCGGTCCTTGCTCCTGTCAAGCTTCCCTGTATAGGGTTTCATGAGCCAAGGCAGTAACGGGTACGCGGGGTCTCCAAGGATCACAGTGGGCATTTCGACATCCCCTACTGTGATCTTCCTGTCTGGGAAAAAAGTCCCTGCCTGCATCTTCCTGAACAGGCCACTGTTCCGAAAGATGCGTGCATCATGCACCTTTCCAGGCCAGCCTGTGTAAATGTCAATGAAACGCCCGCGGTGATCCACAAGCGCCTGGAGAACCATAGAGAAATACCCCTTCCGATTAACGTACTCTGATGCCAGGTGGGGGGGGGCCAGAATAGGAATATGCGTCCCATCTATCGCCCCTCCACAGTTAGGGAAACCCATGTGTGCAAAGCCATCCACAATGTCCTGCACGCTCCCCAGAGTCACGGTCTTTCTTAGCAGGATGCGATTAATTGCCTTGCAAACTTGCATCAAAACGATTCCCACGGTCGACTTTCCCACACCAAACTGGTTCCCGACCGACCGGTAGCTGTCTGGAGTTGCCAGCTTCCAGATTGCAATAGCCACTCGCTTTTCCACCGTCAGGGCAGCTCTCAATCTTGTGTCCTTGCGCCGCAGAGTGGGGGCGAGCTCAGCACACAGTCCCATGAAAGTGGCTTTTCTCATACGAAAGTTCTGCAGCCACTGCTCATCATCCCAGACTTCCATGACGATGTGATCCCACCACTCAGTGCTTGTTTCCCGAGCCCAAAAGCGGCGTTCAACGGTGCTGAGCATTTCCGTAAATGCCGCAAGCACTTTAGTGTCACACGCGGCAGGCAAATCCATATTGATATCATCGTCGGAATCCTCACTGTCACTTTGGAGCTGAAGGAATAGCTGGACTGCCAAACGTGTTGTGCTGGTGACACTCATCAGCAGAGTCCTCAGCAGATCGGGCTCCATTTGCCACAGAAATCGCGATTCACACAGAGAGTAACAGAAAGACACTCACAATGGCGCCAAACGCTGCTGGAAAGAGTGAATGCTGGGATGTGAAGCGATGCACCACGGGGCGCTGGCAAACAGGAAGCGGAATGACCCGCACACTTCCTTCCCCTTCCCACAATACTCAGCGCCAAAACGGCGCCAAAACGGGACGAGGTGCTCTGTGGGATAGCTGCCCACAATGCACCTCTCAATACAGCGCTGGAAAGTGCTGCAAGTGTGGCCACACTGCAGCGCTGGTAGCTGTCAGTGTGGCCACACTCCAGCGCTGGCCCTTCCACAGCTGCATGACCAGCGCTGTAACTCCCAGCGCTGCAACTTGTAAGTGTAGCCAAGCCCAGAGACTGAAAACCAAGAAGGTATCTCGAGAATTGGTCCCGTCAGTGAGAATCATGTATGGCCACTGTGCTCTTCCTCATTTCAGTGGCATTTCACCTCTGGTATTGATCAACTCTCTGCTTTCCATAAGGGAAGACTCATATCCTTTTCTAGGGGAAAAGTGTTTTGCACATTGGCTAGCATGTGAACAATTCTCAAGGATATATCCATTAGGAAAAGAGTGGTTGCAAGGTGAACATTAAAAATAAAGAATACAGCATCAGATATTAAATTTCAGTGCAGTGACATTTTGCTCAGTCTCAGTCAAAGCTGATAACATCCCTGCCTGTATGAAGTGCCTTTGAAACAGTTTAATCTCTCAAGAGACTTTAGTATCTTCTATATCCAAAAATATTACATTGATTGGGAGGTGCAGGAGAGCTATAATGTAAATTTCAGTCATAGTCAATATTTAAAAATGCACAATTATAAAATATTTTATGATGTTATATGTGCAAAAAGAAAAACATTTTTTGTATTGTATTCACCCTAGGGAAGAGCATCTGTACAAAGCCCTTCTGTTTCACTTACTCCCTTAGGGACTGACCTAAACCTTATGGAAGTGAATAGGTGTCTTCAGGAAGGGAGGGCATCTGAAGGAAACCCTGTTCCAGCCTGTGCACTTGAGAGCACCTGGGTTTCCACAAACCAGGCACAGGTCTCCATCCGGGCATTCAGTCAGTGGAGATGTGCAGGAGCCCAATTTCTAGCTTTCCCTCTGCACCATGCTGCACGGATGAGCAGGGGCACAAAGAGTCCCAGTACAATAGGGAGAGAGGGAATCCTCTCTCCAGACAAAGGCAGACAGACCCTGGCAGCCTAGCCATTTAAAAAACCTTTTCCTTTGTTGGTGTCTTCAAATTTGTACTGCAGCAGGGATGAGATGGTCTGCCTGCCTGCAGCTGAAGAGGCAGACCAAAAAAACAGCAATTTCTGAGAGGTGGAACCAAACCTCCCCTGCCACTGATTGACAGGTATGGTCTGCCTCCAAGGCTACATAAAGCAAAGACCCAAATGTCATGGATCTGTGTACCTCATGAATAAGACAGACTTATGCACAAGCTTAACTTTACACACTATATTTCCTACTGAAGTCAATAGGATTACTCATGAAGTGTAGAATTAAACTCATGCTTAAATCTTTGTAGGATCAGGGCCTTACACCTTACTGAGAAAGGACTGCGGGTTCAAACCTCACGTTGCACTTAATTTTTCTCTGTATAACACTTTCTACCAGGCAAGACTGTTCTTACTACTACTACATCTGTGTTTACCTGTAAACATTACAGCAAAAGATACAGGTAAATATCTTGTCTGTTTGAAAAGTCACCTATGTCACACCCTATTAAGTAACTGTTTAGCCTATTTATTTCTAAAACATACAAGGGACCATTACCTGCTAATTTTAAAAATTTTAGTAGTATCTAAAATTATGTCGTAGACATACAGTATACATTCTGGAGGGAAAAATGTTTTGGCAAATAATCCACAAGCCAATTAACTTATTTTACACAATGACTAAAACTAAAATCCATTTCTACCTTTAAAACAGATTTCATTCTTCATAGCAAGTTCAGCATGAAACTTGATCTCAAACCAGTTCAAATAATTCTGAAAGAGGCCAGTTGACATTTTATAAATACACCCACAGCAAAAATAACATAAGGAGGCGCAATGTAAGAACTGTTGGGCTGCCAGCTTCTTCTGAAGACATTCCAAAAGCAGTTGTGCATTCTTCAAAAGGTGTAGAAAAGAAAGCCATATGAAAATTTTGTGGCAAACAATGGAAACCCCTTACTCTCAGAAGTAATGGTCTACAGTCCTAGGAAGTTGTTATAGACAGACAAATCTTTATTATGAGAACTGAATAGTCACGTGTTAACTTTATATCCCGAGTAAAAAAGAGGAATTTTCACAAAAACATATGCACTACAGAGGCGGCTTTAGACATTTCGCCGCCCCAAGCACGGCGCCATGCCGCGGGGGGCGCTCTGCCGCTCGCCGGTCCCGCAGCTCTGGTGGACCTCCCACAGGCGTGCCTGCGGAGGGTCTGCTGGTCCCGCGGCTTCGGTGGAGCCGCGGGACCAGCAGACCCTCCGCAGGCACGCCTGCGGGAGGTCCACCAGAGCTGCGGGACCGGCGGATCCTCCGCAGGCATGCCGCCGAAGGCACCCTGCCTGCTGCACTCCCGGCAACCGGCAGAGCGCCCCTGTGGCTTGCCGCCCCAAGCATGCGCTTGGCGTGCTGGGGCCTGGAGCCGCCCCTGATGCACTATCATCAATTTCCTCTAGATTTTCATTTTAAAACAGAAGATATTTATTGTTCAGACCTTTCAGGCAGACCAGACATTCCACTAATATAGTAAATCGATTACCGGTATTTCCATTTCAATAAATTATGTAGTAAGATAACAGGCAGCCCCAGTGGATTCCCTAGAAAAGAGAAAGTGATTTAGCTTTACATTTTGCCTTTGCTCCATTAGATGAAAGCCACCCATTCCCAAATTCCATGTGCGTTAGTGCTTTGGAGAGTTAGCCTCATTCAACATGATTAAAGTCAATAACTATAAATCTGATAAAAAGTGAATGCCCCTGCATAAACCTATATTGTACTGCTATGCATTACCCTGGACAATAGCCTCTCACCCCTCCTAATTAAGGCTGCAACTTTGTAATAGAGGTAAAGGAAGTCATGGATTCCATGACTTTCCGGGCCCTCCAGGACTTCTGCAGCAGCCAGTATGGCTGGCAGCTGGCCCGGGGGCCAGCCACAGCTGCTGGGGCACTCCCGGCCACCGCCCTGCCCCCGTCCTCCCTCCCCTAGCAGCAAGAGGAGGTGTTTGGGCATGGGAGGTGTCTCAGGGCTGGGGCGCAGGAAGGGGTGAGGACTCTGCTTACCTTGTCAGATTTGACAAAATGCAAAGACGATACTGATGTGAGATTTCTAAAAAATAGCTACAGCACTCAACCCAAGGGTTAAGAATCTGAAGAGCCATCCAAAATCTGAGAGAGACAAGGTGTGGAGCATGCTTTTAGAAGTCTTCAAAGAGTAACACTCTGATGCAGAAACTACAGAACCCAAACCACCAAAAAAATTAAATCAACCTTCTGCTGGTGGTATCTGACTGATGATGAAAATGAACATGCATCAGTCCGCACTGCTTTGGATCGTTATCAAGCAGAACCCACCATCAGCATTATCTCCTGCAAATTGTAACCAACCTTGTTTGTCTGAGAGACTGGCTGACCAAGAAGTAGAACTGAGTGGACTTATAGGCTCTAAAGTTTAACATTGTTTTATTTTTGAATGCAGTTCCCCCCCCCACCCCCATAATTCTACACTTGCAAGTTCAACTTTCATGATAAAGAGATTACACTACAATACTTGTATGAGATTAATTAATATAATTACAGTGCAAATATTTGTAATAAAAAATAAAGTGAACACTATACTCTTTGTATTCTGTGTTGTAACTTAAATTAATAATTTAAAAAAACTGTAGTAAACATCCAAAAATATTTGAAATGGCATTCTATTGTTGTTTAATTGTGCAATTAATTTTTTTTAATCACGCGACAGCCCTGATTACCTGATATCCACCAGAAACCACATAATTACATGCATGGCCACAGTTCAATTATAGTCACAAAATGCATACAAAAATCCTGCGGATGAAAACTGAGTCCACAAAATGCCACCCTCTCCTTGTGAAAGTTTAGCTCTAAATGCTTTAAAATGAATGTTTAAGAGTTTTGTTTTCTGCCTTATTTAACATAGGAACATATGTTCTTAAAATGTCATGTTTTCGGATTTCTACCTCCTCAGAGTATTTAGGTCGCTAATTATCAACAAAAAGAAAATAAGTTTGATCAAATCACTTAATATTCTAATATAAAAAGGCTCCTATAACAGTCTCTAGGTGATTTGGGACATTTCTTTAAATATAAAAGTCATAAAAGATGTGATCCTAAATCCCTCACGGAAACCAGTTACATAATTTAATAGGGGTGGAACCACTAGGGTCCCATTGAAAGATTAATTTCAAAACATATTATTTAATAGTGAATAATATCCTGTTCATAAAATGTTTAACCATGCTATATAAATTTAATAGAGAACTATATAGCTGGATTTTTAAATAATATAGAAATAGTCTTGTATGAAAGGGATACCATGCAAACAAATGCAAGCTAAAAATGTACAATGGTTGCTATTAAAAAAAAGAGTCAACATTTATATTGTATATTTTTATCATTTCATATTACTATATTTTACAGTTTCCTGATTACACAGTAATAAAATCGAATACATCTGAGTAGTACTCAATTTTGTTTTAAGTTGTTCAGTGCAGTGCATGAGACTCAAGAAGTGACTAAAACAGATCAGTCTAGTTCTGCTGTTAAAGTTGAATATAATGCATAAATTAAACAGCATAAATAAATATTTCAGTAAATGTTTCAGTTAATAACCTGAGGTCAGATCCTCCCATTGGATCTATGTGGAGCCTTAGTTGCTATATTAATTTAAAAAAAGGGCCTTAAAGTATCTGCAATGCTATTATAAACATTTGATCTGTACAGTTTTTAAATAAATCAGTATGAATTACAGCTGTTGTACTTTTTTTTTTGTTTTAAAGAATGCAGTGACTTTCCTGCACCTCATCCCCAGCTATGGAAATTTTCTGTAAAGTATGCAGACGTCACAGTAACTTTGTATATTTCAGTTCTAAAAAGTAACAACAGCTACATACAGCCGCCAATGACTCGCAAATTGCAGTTATTAATCTGAGTTTGAACTGTGAACAGTGTGACAGACTACTGAACATAAACACCATGTTTTTCTTAAATTTCAATCTTAAAAAATTTAACCCACTCATCAATTTCTTCCACAATGTCCCAGAGGCATTGCTACACCAGCCCAGGATCAGCAGAACACCATGTACTTTGTCCTGTCTCCTATGTGACACTGGGGGTAATGAAGGAAGTGGACAGCTAAAGTAGCTGGCCCAAAATATCAGGAAGAATCCTGAACTGCACGTTTCGGGCAGTTGTATGACTGCTTTGTGTTATCAGCAGAAAAGAGAGCCTAGTTAGGACTGAAAATCTGGCCCCCAAGTGTTTAACATCACATTATCAGGCATTTTGGCAATTTCCCTGTACAAAGTCCAAAAGAGGGCAAAAGTGTCAACACTAGTTACTGTCCGCCAGAGGCACGTCCGCTTAGGGCACAGGAGTCACTCTAGAAACAAGGAGGTACAGTAGAAGGGCCGCCCAGAGGGGGCAGCAAGTGGGGCAATTTGCCCCGGGGCCCACAGGGGCCCCCACAAGAGTTTTCAGCGGGTCCTTCAGTGCCGCCGAACACACCCAGAGCGAGTGAAGGACACGCTGCCAATGACCCGGAGCTTCTTCCACTCCAGGTCTTCGGTGGGGAGTGCTCCTTCTGCTCCGGGTCTTTGGCGGCAATTTGGCGGCGGGTCCTTCACTTGCTCCGGGACCTGCCGCCGAAGACCCCAGGCCCCCCTGAATCCTCTGGGCAGCCCTGCACAGTAGCAGGCACCAAAAAAAAAAATTAAAATTTGTGATGTGCACATGGGGCCAGCCCAGTAGTATGACAGCCAATCACAGCTAAGGTTGTGAATGCTCTTGACCACCAAGAGATAGAAAGGTTTTGGAAGTAGCACCACTCTTTATTCTTGAGACCATCATTTTTGGCTGCTACATGAAAGTAGCATTAAATGACATCTGAGGAAGTCAAATACAAGTAAGTAGTGAAGTAGTGTAGTAAGAAATTGTGTCATGATGACATGGAACTTTTGAGGGGATGGGGAAAATGAGTGAGTGTCTCTTGAAAGAGCAACTCATCCCCACTAATACCTTGGAAGATTATTTTTCTCTTCCCCATTTAAGAAGTGTGAGTGATCCTGCATTACAGAAGACCAAATTCAGATTACATGCTTATAATTGAATTGACAAATCTAGTTCACTGCTGTACTAGCGATGGTGTAAATTAAATACTGAACATTTTTATTATTGCCAGCAGTGGACAATTTATTTTGCAGAGTAATCCAGGTCCAGAGCTGTGCGCCAGTTCACTGGAGGTTTAGGTTTCAGTTCAACAATCCTCTCCAGGGTTTATTTCAGGAGTTCTGCTTTAACTAAAATGAAAAACTTGAAAAGAACCTCTGGCTGCATCTCCTTCACACAACTTTGTTGGCCATAAGGACCAAGACAAAAATATACAAGCCAAAGGGGTAGCTCTTATGTTTCCCCTGAAGCTCCTTGACCTGATTTCTGGTCAGCACAACCTCTGACTCTCTCTTCTGTGGAAATAACCCAGTCCCACTTTTAAAAAGTGCTGAATCTAAATAGGTTCAAATACACTTAATTAGCTCCAAGATTGAAGTGCCTTCCTGAGCTGCCGCTGGACTTTGTCTGGGAAGAAATCTATGAAACTACAGGCTGCTGTCTAGCAGCAGAGTATCCTAGCAAGGGGCACTGCTGAGATGAGGTACAGCAGATCTACAAGCTTCTCTCCATGGGGCACCAAAAGACCTGTACCCTCTGTATTAGTCAAGGGGTGTGTCACCACCTGCCGTGCGACCTTGGGTGCCTCACAATGCTTTGCTACTACAGCTCCCTGGTTCTCTCACAAACAGCATGCAGGTAACTCCCAGAGTTGTCAGTGTCTGTCTGCAGCCTGCCAGCCACACATCAGTCATATTCTGGCTTCCACCACCCTACTATTTGCAGGGTGACTCCAACAGACTCATTGTCCCAGATTTGCCCCCCAAAAAACCTTGTGTTCTGCACTGTCCAGCCCTCTCCTGGACAATCCAGATATTGGAGGTCCATTGCCCTTGTAAGGGGTCAATACACAGCAGTTTGCTATTTTAAATGGAGTTACCAAACTGTTCAGTTTAACTACAACAATGGTTTAATTTTGATTAAAAAATAAAACAAGTTTATTTAACTACAAAGAGACAGCTTTTAAGTGAGGCACAAGGCATTAAAGTCAGCAATGGTTACAAGAGAAATTAAAGATAAAATGCTTTCTAGTGCTTAAACTTAAACTAGACTTGGTTCAAAATGAAATTCTTATCACATGGTCCCAACAACAGGGCTGACCAAGTTTCAGGTCAGGATTTCTCCCGAAGTCACATGGCTGCTTACTTTGGTCTGGTCTACACTAGGGGGGGGAAGGGGAGAAAATCGATCTAAGTTACGCAACTTCAGCTACAAGAATAACGTAGCTGAAGTCGACATACTTAGATCGACTTACTGCAGTGTCTTCACTACAGTGAGTCGACTGCTGCCGCTTCCCCATCAACTCTGCCTGCACCTCTCGCCGAGCTGGAGTACAGGAGTCAACAGGAGAGCGCTTGGGGATCGATTTATCACATCTAGTCTAGACACAATAAAATCGAGCCTGCTGGATCGATCGCTGCCCGCCAATCCGGCCAGTAGTGAAGACGTACCCTTTGTCTTCTTAGGTGAAAGAGACAAAGATAGATAGGAAGAGATATCTTGGGGTGTTTTTGCCCCTCACTTTTATAGACCATTCACCCTTTGAAATGCATTTTCCCCGAGTTTTACCCCGAGATAAAGTTCTTTCCTGCTATGAGGATAAAGTCATGACTCTCATGGTGAAAGAGGTTCCATACTGCTGTCTGTGAAAATGTAGATCGATCTCTTCCCGCCCCCGCATCCTTGTCAACTTTGGTGACACCTGGCTAGATATGTCAACTTCTCCTTTGTCTTTAAGAAACTGATTTATGCACTCCTTAGACTTATATGGCAACCACATTTCAGTCATGATTTCAGTTTATGTTCATAATTTTATATATCATGTCGCTACATACATTCCACCATGATATTACTGACCAGTGAGTTATTAATTTTCAAATGATACCCCAAAAGGCATATTTTGTATAAAGATTATCACAACAAATGGGTGTGAATACAAGGTGCACTCAATCACACCCTGTGACAAGTGGACAGTATGACTTCAAGTATAAGGTCCTTGAAAGATATACTCTTTTAAATGGAAGTGTGAAAACTACAGTAGTGTCCTATACTGTTCATGGTTGTAGCTGGAAAGTATATGTATGTTCTTGTGGAATGGTATATAAAAATGTTTAAAAACATTTGCGATACAAATATAATGAGATTGACTAAAATATCATTAATAGAGCAGCCTGTTTTAGAAATACTCAATTTTGTACAGATAACGTTATGAATCAGCCACTATTTTTAGGCTTGGTTTGGTTTTTTGGTTTTTTTTTCAGGGGCGGGGCGGGAAGGAGAAGGAATTTAACACAAATAGGTATTTGCAAGTTACACATATCTAAAGAGGGTTCCTTTATCAATAGTTATTCAAGGCATGAGATGCCAAGGTAAATGTTAGCAGATCTTCAAGAAGTCACAATCAAGACCAAGCCAGATTCATATTACTTCCACAGAATGAATCATGTTTACTTAGCTAAAGACTGGTAGAAGCTGCCCTCAAGAGCATGAACTTCAACTGGACTTCACTTCAGCCCAGTCTGGATTCTGACTATAGGATACAAAATCAGTTAGCTCTACAAAAGGATTGATAAGCAGCATCTCAACATAAACGCTTCATGAAGAAGAAAAAAAAACTTATTGGGTGCAATTTCAGCTCTGGAACAACTTTGGCTGAAACTTACTTGTATTACTACAAGATTAACTACAGTGCTGCCATGAATTAATTGCACAATTAAGAGACATCATGAGAGTGTAGCATGTGTAATTATTATGGTTTCCAATCCATGCTGCACTTAAACTGGTATCTCTAGAGTGACAATGTCTATATGTATAATGTTTCATACTTTTTTTTAAGTACCTCTTTCATCTGCTTGACAAATATTGTTAGTAGTAATAATAAAATAATTTTAGCATTTTATAGCACCTTCAATGCAAGAATCTGAAAGCACTTTACAAATGCTAACTATAGCCCAATACCCCATTTGGTAAAATTTCACACCTTTTTCATAGCTAGGTAAACTGAGGCCCAAAGGCATAAAAGCCAAACTAAAAAGGATAGAATATAATTCACATAACTATCAGCAGGCTAGCAATACAGCACAATCTACAGAAGACATTCTAAGTACACCTCTACCTCGATATAATGCTGCCCTCGGGAGCAAAAAAATCTTACTGCGTTATAGGTGAAACGGCATTATATCAAACTTGCTTTGATCTGCTGGAGTGCGCAGCACCGCCCTCCTAGAGCACTGCTTTACTGCATTATATCCGAATTTATGTTATATCGGGTCGCATTATATCGAGGTAGAGGTGTATTCAGGAATGTTCAGAACTCCAAAGGGTTAACATAAATCAGTACCTTCTGCTACTGATATAAAAATGTTTATAAAAATATTTGAATAGGTCTGTCTAATTTGCATTGCAAGAAGTGGATTGTTACACAGACAGGAGGAGGAGAAGGGGGGTCAAGAGATATTAATCTAAATTTATATTAGAAAGGATTCTCTGGACATTGATTTCAGTTTTACTGAAAAATTTTCATGCTTCCTAATAAATTTTAAAATATTTTGGGTTTACCTTTATTTGAATTACAGGTTACCTTATTCATAATTCAAACATGGTCAGGGACATAATCATTCATCTTTTGTAATCTTGAAGCCCAGTGTCAGGATTACTCGTGAAAAATCCTGATTCCACAGAAGCAACTTTTGAAGCAGCTACACACTTCCAGGACATAAGGACATTGTTTAAACACAAATGTTTGCTATTTAAAATTCTTTAGTGGAAACTAAGCTGAATAGCTAATAGCAATGGACTGGTTAAAAAGAAAACAATCACTATTCACTTATTGACACAAATCTTGTACGTGTCAATAATATTAACATGAAATAAGAGTTAAAGAATAAAAACTGTTTACTGAAATTATAGAAACACATGGATTATATTACCTCATGTGCAGATGGCTCTCTCATACAAGAATGTATTCCTTCCAATAAATCTGCAGAGAATTAAATACGTATCTTAGGGGAGTCTACCTAGTAAGCAGAGAAAGTGGCCAGCTGTATACTCCGCCCCCCACCCCGAGAATTCTAAAGTACATGTATTGTACATAAACATTCTCAGTTTTACCTTTATGTTGTATACTTTAGCTATCGAGAAAATATTTCTAATAAATAAAAAAAATAAGCAAATGTTTCTTTAAAACTCATTCTCAGAATATGGAAAATATCTGTGCTTTGACATTTAAGCATTCAGCACAGCATTAGATACACTCCAGTGTAAACAAAAAAAAAGGAAGAAAAACTAAGTAGCTTAATATGCCTACTATTTACACAGCAAATATGTATGAATGTTAGATGTACTATCACAAGATATCTCTAAAATGTAATACATGTTAGAGAACAGCTTCCACTCTGGGAGAAATAAGGAAAATATAGTTCTTCTAGCCAGCTTAGTTGAAGAAATGCAAGACTTTAGTATTTGGCATCTTTCATCTAGGGTGACCCGACAGCAAATGTGAAAAATCGGGACGGGGTGGGGGGTAATAGGAGCCTATATAAGAAAAAGGCCTCAAAATCGGGACTGTCTCTACAAAATTGGGACATCTGGTCACCCTACTTTCATCTGAGAACCTCAGAGCACTTAATTTTAATTAAGCCTTTTACAACATTTCTGTGAGGTGGAAAATAAGGCGCATACACAGAAACTGAGGGTAATCAATGGGACATAGGCTTACCAGTTATTTAGGGGCTTTTGAAAATTTTACTGCATTAACTGAAAAGTAACAGCAAAGCAGAATACAAAGCAATGAAAAATTGAATAGCATCTAACATTAGGAGACAATGGAAAGTGAAAATTAAGAGTTAGACTTATCTTTACTTTGGGCATTGAAGATTTCAGATGAACAGTTTAAATGTTTCTGTAGATGTCTTTGGTGGGTGGAAAATTGGGGGGTAGGGAGATGCTGGGAGGGACAGGTAATGACAGAGGAAGTGACAGAGAAGCATGAACCAAGCTATTTTAAGACCACCAAGGTTTTGCCACTGATCCTCTATAAGGACTGCTACTCCCAAACCGCTCTCCTCTCACTCATTTGAGTCTCATCCCATGAAATATTGTTTAAGCTAAATTTGCTAAAATCCAAAACATCTCCCTCCTCTCTCATTTCTCATCTCCATTACACCTTTCCTATCCCTTCTATGTTGAGCCAGTGGACTGCAGATATAAATCTCCAAATGCACCTCAGTGACTTAGGAGTCTAAGTCCCATTAACTTTCAGCATTTTTGAAATTCTACCCTACATCTAAATTTGGACAACCATCCCGCTCCAGCATGTGTTCCATTTAGATGGCTTCTATTCCATTGTATTGATTTTTAAATGTTTATTAACTTTACTTCAGTTTTCAATCAACTACATGATATTCAGCAGAAAAAGTATTCAGATTGTGAAGTGGGATATCTATCATTTCTTTCTAACAATAACAAATCCTATTTGTCTGAACAAGAACCACAGTGGAGCCTAGTCAGAAAGAGATTTGTAAAGTCAAGCACATTTTCTAAACTCTAGTCATTACAGATTAATGTGTCTTCCCATCTTCTCAAGTATGTTCAAGTAAGGTTCCTCATTTTTGCTCCTTTACCTTTGCTTTAAGTCTATTTTGTGGAACCAAAACTGAAAGCTTGAATTTATACTAGTACTTTCCACACAAAATGTTACACCATTGTTTCCTGAAGCATTTTTCTTTCCACCTCATAGTTATTTTGGGATTGATCTATGGCATGAATGCACACCAGGCACTAGGCTGTGGTATCCAAGATCTACTTATTACATGATTGCGCTATCAACTTTGGGGAGGAAAGGTGTTGTTATGGTGCACATTCAGAAATAGGAACTGGCAATATGATCTAGAGTTTTTCAATTTTTGGTCTCTGGTTCATCTTATTGTAAGAGATGGCTCTCCAGCAGCCTAGATTAAATAAATTGGTGGTGTGAGGCATTGTCTACACCAGGCCTTCACAACTCATAAAGCGGCAAGGGCCATATTACTCCAAAGAAGACAACCGAAAAAGGGGTTGTCTGCCCATTCCCCCCCCCCCGCCCCAAGCTGCAGCTCGAGTCCAGGCCGGGCACCCCTCCCCTCGCTCGGCACTTACTGGCTCTGCCTCGTGCCCAGCACTTCCCGCCTCAGCGGGCCCCGGAAGTGACGCACCCGCTGTACGCCTGGCGGGGGGAGCAGGAGATGGAGACACGTGCGGTTCTGGCCGTTAGGGCGGTTGGAGCGCGGTGCGCATGTGCGGGGCTGTGAGGTGCCCCCCCAGGCAGGGGGCAAACCCAGCAGGCCCACCCCGCCGCTTGCCCATGGGCGCACAGTGAGCCCACGTGGGCCGCATGTTGTGCGGGCCTGGCCTACACACAAAGTTACAATAGTTTAACTAAAATCAATTTTAAAACAGTTAACTGGTTAAAAAAAACCACCAACTCTTGTAGGGACACTTGTATCAATTTAAGACTGGATTATGTCAATTTAGCGTAAGCAGATTCCTTAACAAATTTAGCTAACCTGTAATACATTTTTAAATTGATATAAGTGTGTCCCCATGGGTATTTACACTTGTTTAACTACATTGGTTTAACCATACTGTTAGTTAAAACAGTACAAGTTTGTGTGTTGTGAAAGCCTCAATCTTTTTTCAGTTTACCTCAAATACCACCATAATTGAAATCCTCTGTTAGCAGGTTTGAAAAGAAATGAAGAGTGAACTGCAATTTCCCCTTTTAAAATGACCTGTTTAGTTCATGCTGGATGAGCAATATGCCTCATGCCAGAGAAGTTTGCACTTCCACTGCCCTTGCTTTATCTGGTTTGTGGAAAGAGGATTTTAGATTTCAGTGGGAGTTAGGCATCTAAATATGTTTGTGGATCTAGATATTAATATCCTAAATCCAGTACTCCTCAAGAGAACTAAATAGAAACAGAGTGCCAGAGCTGAAGGATTAGCAATTTATAAGGAAAACAAATGAAAAAAAGAGAGAAACAGTAGTCAAACAAGCTTCTAGATCACAAATGTAACAGTGTGCATACCAAGAAGGAGACAACGTAACCTATTAGAATTTTTTTTTTGTTTAAAAAAAAAAAAAGGCAAGACAAAGTCTTACTAGTACAATCGAAAATACTACAAAGCTTGAATGCAAGACAAATTGTAACAGATTTCCCTTTGTAGGGAAACATTTCCTGTAGTGGTACTTGAAAGCAAACTAGAAATTACAGACACTCAACTGGATATTAATCAAATGTTTGTTTCCAGAGCTGTTAATGAGGCCAACGCAAAAGAAGAGTCTCAAGAACTGTAAAACTGAATAAATCACAATTTCTTTATTAGCTATAGATATATTTTTAAGAAGGTGTACAGACAATCTCAGCAGAGGCTAGTTTCTCAACCCATATGTCCTAATTTAGGTACCAGCAAAACATTTTAAGTTTCAAAGCCGATCAACTTTTCGCTTTCTCTAGCCTACAAAAGTTTTATGATCCCATAAAATATTGTTTGAGCTAAGTTTTCTAAAATCTAAATACATGAAGGAATAAAGACCACCTCCAACTTCCTCACCCTAACCTCCGCCCACCAAAAAGAAATAAATCTGAGAGAGAGAGAGAGAGAGAGAGAGAGAGAGAGAGAGAGAGATATTTCCCCCCTAAGGTCTCAGTTCTGCAGTAAGAACTGTGTGGGCACTTCGCCCACATGGGTCTCTTACAGAACTGTCGCCTAAGTGGGAAAGTGCAAGTAGTTACTGTCCTTCTAAAGGCATTTTTTGAGAAGTCTGGCATTAGCTTTGACATTTGAGAGATATAAAAGATATTCAGCTTAAAAAAAAAAAGACTCTCTCACATATGCAGTTCATTCTTTCAGAGATACTACCCATTCCACTGATTTGCTATATACTTCATATGGGGAATACATTAGAACCCATAACATGTCTAAAAACAGAACGAAGTTTTCAAATGTGCCACTGTATATTTTCTATATTGTATATGGATGGAATTTCCTTTGTTTTTAAACGAAACAAGAGAGGAGAATTATTCTGTATTCAGTTTGTCCAGATACCACCAGAATTAACTATATATTGTACCCATGAGCCTTATGAGCGGTGCAGATTTACAACATGTCTAGTGACTGAGATTAGGGTTTCTGTGGAGCTGATTCATTACCTGTGTATTTTACTGCATAGCTAAGTTAGGTAGGCAGGCACACACAATGATGTTCCTGAGCTGTACATACTAAGAGTTTAGGAAGATGACACCACACAAAATGGACTGTCACTGCAGAATGCAATTTTGAATGGGCAATTACTCAGTCAAATGAATACTGAATTTTCACTGGAAAATTCAAAAAAGACACTCCTTGGTGAAGGATATTTCCATGCCAAAGTTCAACTTTCTATCTCAATCATTTCAGTGCTAGAGATGCCCAAAGCAGGCCTTAATGTTTTCATAATGGGATAGTGTTTTGTTTTAAACTCTTTTTGCATTCCAAAACAGCTGAATCTAGTCACTTAACCAGTGGCTCGGCCCCGCTCCAGCCAGGGCGCAGGGTCGGGGGCTGCACCACATGGTTCCCAGAAGCTGCGGCATGGCCCCACTCCAGCTCCTATATGCTTCAATGGCCTCCTCTGGGGCTCCAATGGGAGCTTCAGGGGCGGTGCCTGCAGATGGAGCAGCGTGCAGAGCTGCCTAGCCGTGCCTCCGCGTAGGAGCCAGAGAAGGGACATGCCACTGCTTCTGGGAGCCACTTAAGGTAAGCGCGGCTCAGAGCCTGCACCCCTGAGCCTCTCCTCATGCCTCAAACCCCCTTTCTAGCCCTCATCCTCCTCCTGCCCTCGAAAACCCCTCAATCCTAGCCCAGAGCACCCTCCTGCACCCCAAACCTCTCATCCCCTCTCATCCCCCACCGCAGAGGCCGCAGCCCCAGCCAGAACCTGCACCCCTTCCCGTACCCCTGCCCCAGCCCTGATCCCCCTCCTGCCCATCCAACCCCTCAGTCCCAGCCCCACCCCAGAGCCCACACTCTAATCCCAATTTTGCGAGCATTAATGGCCCGCCATACAATTCCTATTCCCCGATGTGGCCCTCAGGCCAAAAAGTTTGCCCACCCCTGTACTACAGCATGTAAAACTTAAAACTGGACTGACTAAATCTCTCATAAGTAATGTTAAGTTCTAACAGTGTATACACACACACGACAAACAAAAACACACCTAATACTGAGCTGGCCATCTTTAAACAAGTACTAAGACTTTTCTTTTCTGCCATTTTTAGGGTGACCAGATGTCCCAATTTTATAGGGACAGTCCCGATTTTGGAGTCTCTCTCTTATATAGGCTCTTATTACCCACCATCCCCTGTCCCGATTTTTCACACTTGCTGTCTGGTCACCCTAGACATTTTAAAATGCAAAATCCTTCAGTAGTGGAGTGCAGGGGAATTATTTGTCAGAAGGGAAAGAAAGAAAAGGACAAATTCCATCAGACTCAATCCACAGAAAATTATACATCAAAAGGTGAATTACAGTAGCAAAATAACATTTTAACTGAGACATCATCAGCCCTTTCTTACTATTATTGCTATCAATTCTACAAAAAAGTTTTCTGCCAAGTAGTTTTGGGAGAATAGGGGTTTCCAACTTTGGTCTTGGAACTTTACTGGATCATTGTTGTAAGAGATTCCATTTAGGTTATGTTTTATTTACGTTTTCGTACATGAAACCGTAGCTGACTGAGCTTTCATAAGTTTCAGGGGCAATATAAATTTGATAGTTATCATATTTAGAATTCTAGTTCAAGATTCAAAATATATTCTCCTCTACTGTATTTTGTTCACAGGTGAGAACCATCTTTGTGATGTCAACACAAAGCACACTGACTTATGCTTAAGTGTTTTCTGCCACTGCTACGTATAAACTTAAGTAATACAGTAGCTAAAAAAGCAAGTAGTTTGACATCCTAAGAACCTGTACACTTAAAAAGAACTCTCCAAATGGAACACAAAATATAAAAAACAATTAAATCATAATGATGTCTCATCATCAACATTTGATTTACTAGTTTCACATAAAACTGGGGATTGGATTTAATTTGTGGCTGTTGTATACGTTAGCTGTTGTGTTTAAGTTCTTTACAGCAATCTTCACTACAACAATATACAAGTAAAAACACATCACCAGCACAATGTATTTTTCCACTTAAAACTATTTGTCAATAATCACTCTGTTTTCTTATCTTTTTAAAACACTGAACATAGACCTATATGCATCAACTGGAAATGTGACCCAAATTAGGAGAACTAAATTACTGCAAAGGTTTTTGTTTTTTTTTAAATAATCTATCACAGCAGCTGGAACAACTTTCACATGTTGGGAGGGTGGTTTTTGGCTTCTTAAAAACACCGTAAAATTCAATATTTGTGCACTATAACATGTAGGGTGACCAGACAGCAAATGTGAAAAATCGGGAAATCGGGACTGTCCCTATAAAATCGGGACATCTGGTCACCCTAATAACATGATAGCCAGGATACTAACAAAAGCAAGACCATTAAGCTACAACTGACATTCTTTCACTTGTTCTGTTATGCCTAGTACTACAAGCAGCTCTTATCAGTTTGATGTTACTTACCACGTGTACTGAGATAACGCTCCTGGTAAGCTGGAGATCAGTGTGCTGCCAAAAATTTGGGTGTACATTCCAGGACATCTTAATTTATGTCCTTAGAAAAAGGGCAAGAGAAAATATCTAAAATTCACTAGAATTTGAATAAAACTCTTTAGCAGCCCCCAGGATCTTTTAAAGATAGGGGTTTGGGGGGGGGGGGGGAGGGAGAGAAAGCAAAGCTGTTCCTTGCCCCATTTCCCCTCAAATTTCTTTTTTTCTTTCCTTCTTTCCTTTTAGCTGTTAAGAGCAGAGATCAGGTGCTCAGTGTCCTTTCTTATGCTGTAGTTGATTACATGACTAACACATAGTGCAGGGAGCGGCTCTCCTTAAAGTGCATTTGACATCATGAGAGACAAGGTGTGGCAATATCTTTATTGGACCAACTTCTGTTGGTGAGAGAGACAAGCTTGCAATGACTGGCAAGGAAATAGGAACTTTGAACTCAGAGAGATTTTGAGCTGTGCCAAGTCCAAACTCAGTGCAATTGAGGAACGCAAAAAGGAAAGGT
The DNA here is from genome assembly GCF_020497125.1 of Mauremys mutica. Classification (NCBI taxonomy): domain Eukaryota; kingdom Metazoa; phylum Chordata; order Testudines; family Geoemydidae; genus Mauremys; species Mauremys mutica. The sequence continues at coordinate 101,873,609 of NC_059078.1, forward strand.
GGCTGAAAACCACTTTTCTGCTCTCCCAATTCTAGACGAGCTGGGAACCCAGCGTTATGGACCAGGATGTAGGCAGTCAGGTCTAGTGGGTGGAGGACATGTACATGTTGAGGAATGAAGCCCAGGGTCAGAGCCAAGGTCAGATGCCAAATGCCAAATGCCAGAGCCCAGGGTCAAGCCGGAGTCAGGGTGAGAAGTCAGAGACCGGAGTCAGAGTCAGGACTGGTCACTGAGGACTGGAGGTAAGGCGTAAGGGCAAAGATCAAGCATGAGGGAACAGGAACCACGAACAGGGCTAGATACAGGAGGCAGGCACAAGCAGGGTCCAATGCAATCACAACAGGAAACCACCTTGTTGCTCATACAAACTTCCTGTTCCTCCTCCTGGCTTAAATAATGTAGTTGGATCAAATCTGTGGAGCCAGGCAATCCTCCAGTGAGAGCGCCCATGGGTGGTGCCTTGGTTAGGGCTAGAACCATTGGGTGGAGGCCAGGATGTGACAAGTTTCTGGGGACTCCCAGGCCTGGGTTCAAGATCCGGAACAGCAAACCTGGGTGAACCCAGGCATTATTTATAATCACTTACAGACTGCTCTAATCTATATGAACTGCAGCAAACCCACAGCTGGCAATAAGTACAGTGCCCCACCTCTGATATACCACCTACATAGAGGGGGACTAGGTCTTTATATATCAAACCTTAGTTAAGTCCTGCTAGTTAGGGCTCATCTACACTCTACTATTTTGGGAATCTCACGCTGTTATACAAACAATGCTACAGTTTCACTGATAGCAACAACAGTGGGCACAGTAATTGCAGAGCCGCCTGGGGGGGGCAAGTGGGGCAATTTGCCTCAGGCCCCCATGAGAGTTTTTTGGGGCCCCTGGAGCAGGGTCCTTCACTTGCTCCGGGGGCCCCAGAAAACTCTCACGGGGCCGGGGCCCCGGAGCTTCTTCTGCTCCAGGTCTTCGGTGGCGGGGGGTCCTTCGGCTCCAGGGCAGAAGGACCCCCTGCCGCCGAATTACCGCCAAAGCGGGACCCGCCGCTGAAGTGCCGGGTCTTCAGCGGTAATTCGGCGGTGGGGGGCCCCCGCCGCAGGTTTTTCGGGGCACTTCGGCGGCAGGTCCAGGAGCGGAAGGACCCCCCCTGCCACCGAATTACCGAAGCGGGGGCCCCCTGCCGCCGAAGACCCCAGGCCCCCTGACTCTGGGTGGCCCTGAGTAATTGGACAGAGCTATAGATATCAGGAACCCAAGGGAGGTAGCACCATTTTGATAGCAGCTCCACAGACCACAGTTTGAGATCAAATGCAGTGGCACTCAAAAGGTAAAATATATTTTAATAGTAAAAGGAAGGGAAAATAAAGACAGTAGTACAGTAATTCTCAAGATGGCACAGACAACTGCTTCTGGAAGTTCGTGGAAAAATTGCTAGTCAATCACACCATGCTGGACTCCTCTACCTCTCCAGCTGCCACAGCACATTAAGGAAAGCTAAAAATATACTACTTTCTTAAAATTACTTTTCTATGCAAGGGACTGTTGTAGTTGCCACCGAGATGTTATCAGTTGCCATAATTATGAATAGGTGAGAAGGTGGTCTTTGAGTTAATGTTTCTATTAAGATGTGATCTATACTATGAAAAAGTTTGTGAAGCCCCTCACCAGCACCTTTTTGAAGCCTAGTAAATAAGTCTCAATGTACTGAAAATGGTATCTGTAGCTGTTAATACTTTCAACTCTAAGAAGCGGAGTACAACTTGTGACTGGGAAACAGGGGATACTTAGAACACTGACTGCCTAAGTGTGATTCCTCTTAAACATTCATTTAGATACAGGTCTCAAATGAATCCTCCTTTAACTCATCCTCTTCTCTCACCAAAACAATATCTCCTGACTATCCCCCCCAAGTGTGGAAACCTGATGCTAAAATATATTCTAAACCTGAAATTAACCATTTTATTGAGTGGAGGAAAAAGGGGGGGGGGGAGAGAGAGCGGAAGGAAAGAGAGAGCGACAAGAACGCTCTATAAAAGCAGCAAATAAATTTTTTTAACCACTACCTGTAACCCTTTCCTCTCTTTTTTGTAAATACCAAACACCCACAGAAGAGATTTCACATGAGTAAAAGACTTTGAAACTGTTCAGTGGCAAAAGTTAACTTCCACATGAACTAGCAAATAAAAGTAGCATTCAAGTTTCCAATTTGCTTTAATCACAGACAGAATTTATAGCGTCTCTGCCCTTTAATAAGGCACATTTTTATATAACGAAGATCATTTATGCAAGGAGTGGTACAAGCTCTTCTGTAAATCACACACCCTTTAAGTTACAGCCATATCCTCAGGGAGATATTTACATAAGCCTGATGTAAAGCTACAGATAATTATTTGATAGCCAATACTTGGCTATACTTAATATAAAATACTTCTTCCCACTGCTATTAAATAGTAGTGTAGTCTGGGCTAAAAAGGTTCTAAGAGTCAGTTCAATCTACAGCAAAATAAAAAAGTATAACTTTTCTGAGGAAGAAAAGATGCTGTCTTGGGATAGCTGCCTTATCTATGGGAATGGCAATTTTTAATAAAAGGAGAATTCCAAGTTGCACAAGATATGGCAAGATGAAGCAAATAGGTTTTCCAAGAAATAGAGCATTTAGCAACACAGTTGAGAAATATTTCCATTGCTTTAAACAGGTCTCACCCTCAACCCCTTTCCAAAATATGTTGTTCCAAATGGTTGTAACTACCTTAAAAATTAAAATTGTCTGTTAGTCAACAAAGAAATTATCCAGAGAAGCAAATCAAATATTCCATAAATGAATTTCATTTCCCAAAACTACAATTATCAGATTAATTCTCCAGCATTAATTAATGTCTTTATTTTTCCAGAAGATGCCAGCAGATTCAGCAAGAAGAGCATAAGAGATTATATTCCTCTCAAAATAGGTGTTCCCTAGTGTCAGGGATTTATGACTATAATAGAACTGATCTTTAAAACTAGTCATCCAAAGCTTAAGTGAAAGACTCTTTTGACCTATCTTTGAAAGAGAAATAGCTGTCCTATTTTACTAAACCTATGCAGATTTTCAATATTATAATGTGTTTGCTTTTCTGATACAGAAATAGCAGCAGAAAAATTGACGGGGAAAAATATATCTAGTAATTAATAAGGTATTTACAATGAGAGGCTGCCTGGATTATGAAGAGATACAGAGAAAGTATCACTGCACAGAAAGGCCACATAAAAAACATACATCGTTAAGGGGGCCACCTGCATAGAAAACCTCATCCATCTCCTTATAGGAAATTTCAAACACTGCATCAGAATTAGGGCGGGGACAGTAGGTAACACAAATTTAACAACAAAAACTACTAAATTTCTTATTTCAGAATCCACAGAACTCTCCTCAAAAGCAAGGGTTAGACATTAGGTCTAATGTTGTATGGGTGGGTTAGTTATCTACTTTTTAAAATGTCTGAGTAATAGAGCAGGCTACTCATTACCATAGTCATACTCATATCACATACGTGATCAATTTATAAGAAATATTCTACAGAAAACTAAGGCCCTGAAGGCTGACTGTGTCTCTACCAAGTGTTGCCTTCTCCACTTCCCCCAAACCACAGAATGGGCATCACTGGTTAGGCTTTAAGCTCTGAGAACAGAGGACCTTGTCTCCTTGTATAGGCTGATCCAAAGCTCACTGAAGTCAATGGAAAGAAACCCAATGGCTTCAAGGGGCTTGGATCAGGCTGGTCCTATACAAGTAACAGTAACCACAATAAAGCAAGAATTTTAATGCAGTTTCTCAAATTGGAAAGCTTAGTATTCTCTAAAAAAATTTCTTCTTCATCTACTGTAAATCACAAAAAAAATCACTTCAAACAGTGAAACACTATGCAACAGAATATAAGCATGATCTGCTACAGGTTACACCACCTCCCTAAAACACTACATATCCTCTTCAGCAACATCAGTTTAAAGACTACAGTATTAGAGAGAGATGACATCAGACAAAATATTCAAGCTATCACTTCCCAGAACAGGAAGAAGCTCTATAGTTCTCTTGAAGTCCCGAAAAAAGCTAAGACCATCAGGACTACTTATTCTATATGGAGAGGGATATTTGTCCCCATTTAAACACAGACACTGTTCAGTTTCACATGCATGCTACCTTACAAGTAATAAGACTAGACACTAACAAACACTGGCAATATTTTGCTTCCCAGTTTCACATGTATTTTAATGACAATTTCACAGTTTCATACCTGCTTGAATATTTAGCAATTGAAATGTGCCAGTCCTATATAGGAAGCCCACTATCAGGAAACTGTATTTATCACAGCACTGCAATTCACTTATACTTGACACATATTTTTGTCAGTGTTCTGTTGTCTTTACTTTAAGTATGTTCCATGCATTATCCACAAACAGTTTCACCCAACAGTGGACTTCATAAATACCTGAAATGCTAACCAGTGGATATTCTATTTTTGTTTTTTTATTTCCCAAAGTATTAAATGGCGTTCACTAAAATGTTTAACCCACAATTGCTCCACAGACATTCACTTATCCCATTAAAAAGCACAGAACAAATAAAAGAGGAGCCCACACTGTTCAAACTTGACACACCTTAAAAGGGGCCTGATTTTCAGAAGGTGGAGGTCCTAGAGATTTTTTTCAAAGAAATGCTAAGTGTCTTAAATTGGACACCCAAAAACTGAGGCACCCAAAAATCACTGATATCTTAAAAATATATACTCATGGCCAAGATCTTCAAAATTATTTTAAAAATTTACATTCTATAGTACTCACACATGGAACTGAAATGCTCTACAATATACAAAAGATCTCCTTCTAAAGTTTAAAGGCTCAGAAAAAATTCTGCTCACTTTGCTCAGATATTGGTGCCCCCCTAAGAACTTATAATAACCTTACATTTCTCATAGTGATAGTTCTCAGTATGGAAGAAAGTTAAGTATAAATCGAGTAAGATTCTGATCTCAGTCACACAAACGTAAATCACAAGTAAATCCACCGTAGCCAATGGCATAACATGTACAAATTTGGAGTAAGAAGAATCTGACTATTTGGGTGCAAACATAGTACACGTGTCATTATCAGACCAAGATTCTGAAGAACAGGAGCCTAAAGTCAGGTTCCTATTTCTATATTTAAGCACTTGAATAAGTGAAACGGTTTTCAGAGTTCCTGATCACACAGAAATTCTCACTGATTTTGTTGGAAACTCAGCACTTTCTTAAAAAAATCAACCAACTTAATTAGGTGCCTAAATATAGATTGAGGATCCTAATTCTAGGGTCCTGTTTTTGAAACCTTGGCCTCACTGTCTAAAAACCTCTTGTCTAGCTACACACTCCATATGTAGTTATACAACTTTTGTCAATATTTACATTTAACAATCAGAAAAAGAAAGAAAGAAGTTACAGTATAAGACTGTGCTTCATATATGGGAACAAATACTTACAAGCTATGTTTTTCGGGGAAAAGTAAGGGTCCCATGGTGGGTGTTGATTCATTTTCAGTCTATACAAAGGATAATGGTAATTTGTTCTAACAAAATTAACTTTCTGCATATCCAAAACACTATCCAGGCCTAAGCCTCAGAAGCATGGTATGCAGGCCTAATGCAAAATATCTATATAGAGCCTTGTTTTCCAAACCTTTATTGAAGGTGTAACCTCTAAGGTTGAAGCCTGCCCCAGTGGTTGCAGGTAATATAAGCATCTTCCTTAGATGTCTACTAACACCCATGATTTTAGAAGAAATTCAGAAGCAAAGAATCAGTCAAAGGAATGGATGCACTTTCTTATTCTATTTGCTCTGATGAAGTTGTAACTTCCACAGTGCTAAAAACTTGCAACCAAGTTAGTTATTGGCAATGTATTTGAATACAATAGTTCTTCTGTTCAAGGTTGCAAATATGATTTAGTAACAAAAGAGGGGAATGTGCAATCGTTTAATCATTACCGTATATACTAGTTCATAAGCCAAATATTTTTGGCAAAAAAGTGAGGCATCAAAGAGCGGGGGTCGGCTTATAAATGGGTCTACACCAAAATCTGATGATTTTAAACTCTATGGAATCATTGAATTGAATATCTAATAGTTGTTCTGTTTACCTGGAGCGTCTGCAGCCATGGAGCCCCTCAGCTCCCTGTGGCCACGGTTCATCATTCCCAGCCAATGAGAGGTACGCGAAGTGTCTCCTGCAGAGCCCATTGACTGGGAACAGCAAACTGCAGCCACAGGGAGCTGAGAGGCTCCATGCCCACAGATGCTCCAAGTAAACAAAACATCCCGACCCACCAGCGACTTACCCTGATGGGCCGGGATCCAAAATTTTCCAACCCCTGAAATATAGGGTCGGCTTATGAAAGGGTCATACAGTTTTTGCTATTTTTACCTATCCATTTTGGGGGGGGTCGGCTTATAAACTAATGGGCTAATGAACGAGTATATATGGTAGCCTGTATGCTACTCCTCACTGTGTGGCATGAAGAGGAACAAAAGCAAGACATGAACATTATAACAGGGCCAAAAAAAAAAAAGCGGGAGATTTAGTTTGGTTCTGATGCCAATCATTTATGCTGGTGTAAATCAAAGAGTCATGACACTGAATTCAATGGAGCTACACTGATGTAAAAGAGCACACAATTAGGTCTTTTATATCTAATTGTGCGGTGTCTTTATTTTATAGTCCACTTTTCAAGTAACTGATGCACTTTCAAGAGTTATACTGAATAGATTTTAATATCTCCCTTAAGAATACTGGTCTTTGCAAGATCTTTAAGGATTTGTTAAGCATAAGCATTAATACTAGCATATCTGCTTTTGATTATGTTCAGCATAGTTTCCATATGGAAACTTACACTAAATTTCACTGGGGCTTTACTCTGTTTAAACCAACCACTCATTTAACATGATAAATATACGTAGATATTTTCCTATATCACCTTTATAGGTCACCCTTATACATACATCACCCACTTCCCTCCCTCCAATGATGATCATCACTCCTCTTTTCCTTTGTCTCCACTCCTCGGGTCTCACTTTGAACCTTGAGTGTATCTGAGAATAACAGAATAAAAGTAAGTAAATGAAGATTTAGACCAAGGAGGTGGGGAGTTGGGAAATAAGAAAAGCTTCCAATGGTGAGAGCTATTAAACTGTGGAACACTCTCCCAATGAAAATTGTAGAAGTTTCATAATTTGGAAACTTTAAAAATACATCATTGTAAGCCCTGAAGAACGTTAGAACAATTTTACACTAGCCTTTAGAAAAGTAACTAAACCCATGGTTCTCAACCTGGGCTACGCATACCTCTGAGAGTACACAGAGGGCTTCCAGGGGGTACATCAACTCATCTATGTATTTATCTAGTTTTACAGCCGGCTACATAAAAAGCACTAGCGACATCAGTACCAACTAAAATTCATACAGACAATGACTTGTTTATACTCTATACACTGAAATGTAAGTACAATATTTATATTCCAAATGATTTATTTTATAATTATATGGTAAAAATGAGCAAGTGAGCAACTTTTTCAGTAATCGTGTGCTGTGACACTTGTATTTTTACACCTGATTTTGTAAGCAAGTGGTTATTAAGTGAAATTAAACTTGGGGGTATGCAAGACAAATCAGACTCCTGAAAGAGGTACAGAGTAGTCTGGAAAGGTTGAATGCCACTGACCTATACAACCTAATATCTTCTCTTCTTCAAACCTCCATTGTATCCAGCCACAATGCACACTTCAGTCTTTCTGCTAAAATTATCTGCAGTAACAAAATTTTGAAATGTTGACTTTTAAATTTTTATCATTAGGTTTCAGAATCAAACCACCACTAAGGTAAATGGAGCAATTCACATCTCAGAGTTATTTTTCAGTTCTGTTTGCATGTTCTGAAATACAATACTACATTGGTTCATATTCAGCATGTTTTATTAACAACCATAATATCTAGAAATATAATGTTTTAAAATCTTAAAATTCCACAGGAATATATAAGGACAAAAATACTAAAGTGACATTCTGACCTAGTCCAAAATATTTTGAGCTCTTTTACGGAGCTGTATGATAGAACAATTAAGAATTTCAACTGTAACTTCTTAAACTTTTCTATACAAGAAGTAATTCAAAGCCATGTATAACTAAATAATTAATTTAGATATACTTGTTCTGCATTTGTAGCTTCCCCATTTCAAACAAAAACAACATTTTTTTTCCTCCAAATATTTATTCTTGAAAGCTGCACCCTGAACAGATGCATAGAATAATGTCACTGTTTGTATTTGAGGCAAATCATATTCACGTTACTCACATGAGAAACCCCACTGGCTTTAATGAGAGTACTCATATAAAGTTTGTAGTCTTCAAAACCACTCACCTAGGAAAACTGACCCCTTCCTCCCCCCACAAAAAAAAGAGTGCGTTTGTAAAAATTCAGCATGCCGAATCACAATGCTTGGGAGCCAAAATCTCTCAAATACATGCGCACTAAGTGGCATCCTATATCAGTCAAATTAAAAACAAAAATAAGGTTCTTCATAAATTAGAGGTAAACTGTACCCTTAATTTTACGGTTTTCATTTCACCTTGTACAAAATGTTAATAGGTTTTCTTTAGAAGGTTGGGGGGGTGGGGAAAGAGAAGAGAGACTTCACTCCTGGAACTACTCAAAGACTAGGGGTACGTCTACACTACGGGACTATTCCGAATTTGCATAAACCGGTTTTGTAAAACAGATTTTATAAAATCGAGTGCGCGCGGCCACACTAAACACATTAAATCGGTGGTGTGCGTCCATGGTCCGAGGCTAGCGTCGATTTCTGGAGCGTTGCACTGTGGGTAGCTATCCCGTAGCTATCCCATAGTTCCCGCAGCCTCCCCCGCCCCTTGGCATTTTCGGGTTGAGATCCCAGTGCCTGATGGGGCAAAAATCATTTTCGCAGGTGGTTCTGGGTACAGCCTCACCCCTCCCTCCCTCCCTGACAGCGGCAGACAACCGTTTCGCGCCTTTTTTGCTTGGTGAACCGTGCAGACGCCATAGCACAGCAAGCATGGACCCTGCTCAGCTCCATACCGCAATCGTGGATGTTTTAAACACCTCGCGCACTCTCGTGCAGTATATGCTGAACCAGGACCTTCGAACCGAGGCGAGTAAGAGGCGGATACGGCAGCGCGGCGATGACAGTGATGAGGACGTGGACACAGAATTATCTCAAACCGCGGGCCCCGGCGCTTTGGAGATCCTGATGGTAATGGGGCAGATTCTATCCATTGAACGCCGATTTTGGGCCCGGGAAACAAGCACTGACTGGTGGGACCGCATTGTGTTGCAGGTGTGGGACGATTCCCAGTGGCTGCGAAACTTTCGCATGCGTACGGGCACTTTCATGGAACTTTGTGACTTGCTTGCCCCTGCCCTGAAATGCCATAATACCAAGATGAGAGCAGCCCTCACAGTAGAGAAGCGAGTGGCGATAGCCCTGTGGAAGCTTGCAACGCCAGACAGCTACCGGTCAGTCGGGAATCAATTTGGAGTTGGAAAATCTTCTGTGGGGGCTGCTGTGATGCAAGTAGCCAAAGCAATCACTAAGCTGCTGCTACGAAAGGTTGTGACTCTGGGAAACGTGCAGGCCATAGTGGATGGCTTTGCTGCAATGGGATTCCCTAACTGTGGGGGGGCGATAGATGGAACCCATATCCCTATCTTGGCACCGCAGCACCAGGGCACCCAGTACGTAAACCGGAAGGGGTACTTTTCAGTGGTGCTGCAAGCACTGGTGGATCACAAGGGACGTTTCACAAACATCCACGCGGGATGGCCAGGGAGGGTTCATGACGCTCGCGTATTCAGAAGCACTACTCTGTTTAAACGGCTGCAGCAAGGGACTTACTTCCCAGACCAGAAAATAACAGTTGGGGATGTTGAAATGCCTGTCGTTATCCTGGGGGACCCAGCCTACCCCTTGATGCCATGGCTCATGAAGCCATACACAGGCAGCCTGGACAGTGGTCAGGATCTGTTCAATTACAGGCTGAGCAAGTGCAGAATGGTGGTGGAATGTGCATTTGGCCGTTTAAAGGCGCGCCGGCGCACATTACTGACTCGCTCAGACCTCAGCCAAACCAATGTCCCCTATGTTATTGCTGCTTGCTGTATTCTCCACAATCTCTGTGAGAGTAAGGGGGAGACCTTTATGGTGGGGTGGGAGGCTGAGGCAAATCACCTGGCCGCTGATTACGCGCAGCCAGACACCAGGGAGATTAGAAGAGCACACCAGGAAGCGGTGCGCATCAGAGAAGCTTTGAAAACGAGCTTCATCAATGGCCAGGGTACAGTGTGACTGCTGTGTTTGTTGATGAACACCCAACCCCCTTGATTGACTCAGTCCCTGTAAGCAACTCCCCCTCCCCCTTCGAGTACAGCTTACTTGTGCAAATAAAGTCACTCTCATTTAAAAAGCATGAATTCTTTATTGATTCATTATAAAAAGAGGGAGAGAAGTAAGGGTGTGCTTTGGGAGGAGGAAAGGAGGGATGGAGAAGGCCATTAAAAAATAATTCAGAGTAACGGCATCCTTCTGGTTGGGCTGTCCACGGGGGTGGAGTGGGCGGGTGCACGGAGCCTCCCCCCACGCGTTCTTACACGTCTGGGTGAGGAGGCTAAGGAACATGGTGAGGGGGGAGGGTGGTTATACAGGGGCTGCAGCGGCACTCTGTGATCCTGCTGCCGTTCCTGAAGCTCCACAAGACGCCGGAGCATGTCAGTTTGATCACGCAGCAGCCCCAGAGTTGCATCCCGCCACCGCTGATCTTCCTGCCGCCACTGCTGATTTTCCTGCCGGTCTTCCTGCCGCCACCTCTCATCTCGGTTGTCCCTCCTGTCCTCACGTTCATCCCTCCTGTCCTCACGTTCACTGGCCTCTTTCCTGTAATTTGAAACCACGTCCTTCCACTCATTCAGATGAGCTCTTTCATTGCGTGTAACTTCCATAATATCCGAGAACATCTCATCTCGCGTCTTCTTTTTCCTCCGCCTTATCTGTGCTAGCCTTTGGGATGGAGGAGGGACGCTTGAAAAATTTGCAGCTGCATGAGGGAGATAAATATTTAGAAAGATACATTTTACAGAACAATGGTTATACTCTTTCACAGTGAAAAGCACTATTCACCTTACATAGCACATGTGATTTCCCTACAAGGTCGCATTTTTCATCTTAATAGTGACTGCTTGCATCTCTGGGGTTACAGATCTCAGACACAGGTCCAGGCATCAGGATTCAGCTTGCATGCGGCCATGGTAAGCCACTGTCTCAGTGATTTACCCCTCCCCCCCAACGCATGGCTAATACCATGCTAGCTCCCTGCTAATCAACAACCTTCCCCCTCCCCCCCCACCCACTGCTTGTCCGGTAGCTTGGGGAAGATCGCCTCGCCGGTGACGAAACAGAAAAGATCATCGGCATTTCACTCCTCCCCTCCCCCCGCTTCGCTACGTGCAGGAAAGTGTTTTTTTTAAGCTGCTGCATTCCACGAACCCAGTAGAAAAATGGCCACCCCCCTTACTTAAATTCCTGATTTTTAACCAGGTTATCCTGAACGATATCACTTTGCTGAGGATAACAGAACAAGATAAAGAGCGGATGCTTCTTGAATGCCAGCAGTCACCGGGACCATACGCTGCGATGCTTTGCCACGCAATGATACCTGATTACTCGCTACATGCATGGCATGGTAAAGTGTCCTACCATGGTGGGCGGAACAAGGATGCCTTGCCCAGAAACCTTCTGCAAAGGCTTCTGGAGTACCTACAGGAGCGCTTCATCGAGATGTCCCTGGAGGATTTCCTCTCAATCCCCGGACATGTTAACAAACTTTTCTAAGTAACTATACTGTCTGCGAATGCATCCCAAGTCCTCTGGGCAAATCAATCATTAAAAAAGGCTTGCTTAAAAAACACTGTTTGCTATTTGCAAAGGTACACTCACCAGAGCTCCCTTCCAGGGCGTCATTCTCTGGAATAGTTGCTTGTGAGGGCTGGGAGCAGGGTAATTCCGTCAGGGTGATAAAAAGCTCCTGGCTGCTGGGGTTCACGGAGTGCTGTGTGCTCTCTGCGAGGTCTTCCTCTTCTTCTTCCTCTTCATCTTCCCCGTCTGCATAATCCTCAGACATGGCAGAGATTACAACCCACACCTCGGAATCCACGGTCAGGGGTGGGGTACTTGTGGCGCAGCCCCCTAAAATTGCATGCAGCTCATCATAGAAGCGGCATGTTTTTCGACCTGCCCCGGACCTTCCGTTTGCTTCTTTGGTTTTCTGGTAGGCTTGTCTGAGCTCCTTAACTTTCACTCTGCACTGCACGGAGTCCCTGCTGTGGCCTTTATCCGTCATAGCCTTAGAAATTCTTTCAAATACTTTTTCATTTCGTCTTTTGGAACGCAGTTCTGTTAGCACTGAATCCTCTCCCCATATAGCGATCAGATCCATTACCTCCCGAGCAGTCCATGCTGGGGCTCTTTTTCGATTCTCAGGAGACTGCATTGTTAACTGTGCTGATGAGCTGTGCGTGGTCACCTGTGCTGATGAGAGATCTCCACGCTGGGGAAGCAGGAAATGAATTTCAAAAGTTCGCGGGGCTTTTCCTGTCTACCTGGCCAGTGCATCCGAGTTGAGAATGCTGTCCAGAGCGGTCAGTGGTGCACTGTGGGATAGCTCCCGGAGGCCAATACCGTCGATTGCGGCCACACTAACCCTATTCCGATATGTTAATACCGATATTAGCGCTACTCCTCTCGTCGGGCAGGAGTACAGAAACCGATTTAAAGAGCCATTAAAATCGATATAAGGTGCCTCCTAGTGTGGACGGTTGTGGCGTTAAATCGGTTTTAGGCTCCTAAAACCGATTTAAACGCCTAGTGTAGACCAGGCTTAGAATACTGCTTCAGTAGCGAAATTACCAACCACTTAGCATTTCAGAAGTGATCATGTTAACTACAGAAAGTCTATTGCCAAAACAAGTCAGCTGAAAGGGGAATTTAGAAAAATTTTATTCTCACATGTATATTTTATACATAAAATTTGTGTACACTATGTATGTATGTAGGGGGAGGTACCCGGAGGTCGGTCTGACCTGACCCCAGAGTGGTCCTTGAAGGGGAAGAGGAAGTTCTATCCTCCCCAGCCTGGCCGGGACTAGCATCTGGAGCCTGGTACACAGTAGGGGCGCCCCTAGCAGCACAGGGGAGATCAGTCCCACCTCCGGGAACCTCCCTGTGTTATAGGAAGCTCCGTGGCTGCTGGCTGGGAGCCCAGCAATAAAGGCAGCATCTGGGGGTTAAACAGGCCTTGAGCGGGGAGGGGGGGGGAATGGATCACAGCATGGGGTCCTGGGTGGTCAACCCTCTCCCCCTTAAGGCTGGTCCTGCCCCCCCCAAAAGTGATGACCCCCCCCTACACCATGTGATCCCCCTACAATAGCTTTGTGATCCCCCACAACCCCTTTTGGGCGGGGACCTCCAGGGTTAGAACACCATGGAAACCATGAAATTAACTATTTTTAAAATCCTATGACCGTGAAATTGACCAAAATGGACCATGAATATGAAATAAAGTCACTTCTCAGAGCACCTTAATAGAAACATATTTTTAAACTATAAAATAGACAGGAACTTAGCTTACAGGATCCAGCCTCTTCAAAAATATAATCATTTTAAAATAGCATTCATAGTTTGCAGATGGCAAGAAGCATTTCTCATCACATAAAACTTCAGAGATGTTTTGCCAAGTAAAACGGACATCACTTTCTTTCAAAAAAAAAAAATTAAATTAACAAATAAGTGAAAACTAAGAAGAATAGTGAGATTACAAACCGTCTTGTTCGACAGCTCTGAGCTGCTGCTACTGCTGCTGTTATTTGATCAGGACATGCAGGTGAATGAACAACAGACACAGGGATGGATTTAAGTGGCAGGCCACAACTTTATTAATTTAACAGTGGTGAGGGGCATAATGGGCCCACCGTGCACTCTCAGATTTCAGGCATTTAAGTGGGTCCACTGTAGGGGTACAGGGTTCTCACCATATAACCAATAACTTGGGGTAGACCCTCACTCTGTACCTAGGACTCAGAATCCTCTTGCTCACCCCTCTCAGGGCAGGGGATGGATGAGTTAGAGCAGTGGGTCTCAAACTTTTTTACTGGCGACCTCTTTCACACAGCAAGCCTCTGAGTGTGACCCCCCTAATAAATTAAACATACTTTTTAATGTATTTAACACCATTATAAATGCTGGAGATAAGTGGGGTTTGGGGTGGAGATTGACAGCTCGCGACCTCCTCATGTAATAACCTCATGACCCTCTGAGGGGTCCCGACCCCCAGTTTGAGAACCCCTGAGTTAGGGGATACCAAGGAGGGACCTCACTGAGACTTCAGGTCTCCCCTTCTGCTAAAGGCACAAGGTCCAACACCGAAACCACAGATTTTTCGCCTCTGGGAACTGACCCTTTCAGTCTTTCACTGCACTGGACACTGGCCACAAGTTGTGATGAGTTAAACAGTCTTACCTTTCTAATACTAAACTTTCAAGTCCTATGCCTTTCAGCCTAATTGTGCTTCCATAATGCGTCAAGGAAGGCAGAAAAAAAAAAGAACAAAAAAAAACCAAAGGGCCGCGGCCAACTTGGTCAGACAGGAAAACATCCTTCCTGATATGAAACAGGTGATCGGTCAGATGTGCAACATCCCCCCACCCCACCACTCCCTGTCCCCAAACAAAAGAAAAAACCAACAAAACAGCTCTTATACTACAAACAGAGGGAGGGCGGGTGTGGCAGCTAAGGAGCAACAAGCCTTTGAAAAGCCTGGGACAAGTTTAAATAGACCCGGGGGAGGCGCAGCATGTGAAAGCCAATCAACCCACCCACTCCCCTCAGCCTGGTCAATGGAAGGTGAAGGACCTCAGCAGAGGAGGGACCCAGCTTCTACATCACCAAGCACATGTTCTTGCAGCTCCTCTCCCTTCAAGTCACTGTTTCATAGCTGCTGGTCCAAGCAACACTGAGATTGGGGGATGCATTTTGGAGTCCTGTACTTCAGTTGCCAGTTTACTGATAGAGCTATCATGACACTGAATTACTTAAATATTTTACTGACAAGTTGGTAAGAAAGTGCCAATGATGAGGAACGTCCATGAAGGACATATTGAGTCTGCGGTAAAGGATTGGGAGATATGCTTCTATCTAGCAACTCTGAAAACTGGCTTCCTGTGATCAGCCTTCACGTACAAAGTAAACTGTTCACTGAATTTCTGTTTCATACTATTCCTATCCCTGAATAACATGCTACTGGCAAATAATAGAAATCTACAGTACCAAAAGCAGTCCACCTGGAAAATGGAAGACAATGGCAACCAGTATTTTGTTTTCGTGGTATTTATTTAGGGCCAGATTGTGAACCTTTTACTTACTGAGCAGTCACTCACATTGAGTAGTCTCACTGAAGTCACAATATGTTCTTGTTTATTTAGACACTATGTAACAGGCAACAAAAACGTCCAAGTGCTCTCCAAGAACTTGTGCAGCTGGACGCTCCCAAGCACGAGTTACCTACAGATCTTCTGCAACGAGTGTGCAGTAAATATTGGTTTGTTAGCAGCACTGGGAATGAAATTGGGCTTCATTAACACTCAGTCTGCTGGAATTTTTCTCCCTTTCCCACCAAGTAAATAATTTGCTATATGCCACCTCCTACATTAGGCAGAGAATTAAAAGAAGAGTAGTCTTTGCAAGCGCTATTTTCCCATATGTAGACTGAATGCTCTTTATAGCAGAGACTGTACTTACTATGCATTTGTACAGTACTTAGTCCAGCAGTGCCTTAATCTTTATTGGGGCATGCACTCCTGCAATAACTAACTAATAGTATTACATTTACACTAATTCTGTCTGGTCTGTAATCTCGTTTTAGATCATGGAAGTGCTAAGAAATTCTATGACATGTACCAGAAGCAATAAATAATCGACAAAAATTGTTCATGTCATATCCATCCCATGGGTAAAGATTGGACAGGTAGGAAGAGCATAATTTAAAAAGGACTATGTTCCATTCGAGAAGTCACTGTTTCAAATCGAGTTCAAGGTGGCAATGGCTGAAAATCTTTTTACTCAATGTATTTTTTCCACTCTCTGAGAACTCAAATGTGATCAAAGGCGTTTTCCTCAAAACTTCAAAATAAAAAAAAAATTGTTTTGTCTGTGCTGAGTATAAGCAAGAAAAGCTTCAGTCCAAAGAGAATATTTTTTAAAAAAAAGCTATGAGCATACAAATACAGGGTTATAATGAACATTAATTTAGCTTTAAGCTTTTAAATCAGCAAAAGCTATAAGCAGCGATGGAAAATAGATAGTCAAGTGTTGCAAGGACTCGCAGTTTCCTTAAGTGTTGGTGAACAGCTAGCTATACAAAAAAAAAAAACTCACCAGAAGACTAAATACTATATTTAAAATGAAAGACTGAGAATATTCTTTACACTCTCCATTCCACAAGTATCTGTGGAGGATGTTAAAACAGAAGCTACTAAAGATAGACATTTTTAAATTAGCAAGTCCAGATAACTTGCATCCCAGAGTTTTAAAAGAGCTAACTGAGGAGTTCACGGGACCATTCATGCTGATTTGCAATAAATTTTGGAGCACTGAAAATTTCCAGACAATTGGAAGAAAGCTCATATTGTTCCAATTTTTTAAAATGGTAAATGGGATGAACTGGGTAATTATAGGCTGTCAACCTGACATCCTGGGCAAGAAAAAGGAGCAGCTGATACGGAACACAATTAATAAAGAATTAAGGAGGGTTATATAAGGAACCCAAATTAACATGGGTTTGTGGCAGTTTTTTTTTCTGGGGACACAGTTGAAGAAAATTGTTGATGCCCACAACCCGATGGAGCTGGAGATTGGGGGGCTGGGATGCAGGAGGGGGGTCAGGGCTCAAGGTACAGACTCTGGAGTGCGGCTGGGGATGAGGGGTTTGGGGTGCAAGAGGGGCTCTGGGTTTGGGGGGGCTCAGGGCTGGGGCAGGGGGTTGGGGTACAGACTTCCCTCCAGCAGCTCCCAGTCAGCGGTGCAGCAGGGGTGCTAAGGCGGGCTTCCTGCCTGTCCTGGCACCGCGGACCATGCTGCGCCCCGGAAGCAGCCAGCAACAGGTCCAGCTCCTAGGTGGAGGCGCGCGGCTCTCGCTCCCCCTCCTCCCCAGCTTAAAATATGGACACCCAAAACTAGGTACATCATCTCTCTTCCATCTTCCCTTGGGCACAGAGAAGACTTCTGCCAAAGAAAAAAAAACACCACAACAAAAAACAAACAACAAATACACATTAGCTAAAGAATGAACTACCATTATGTAGAATTTGGGTGAATGTATAGTGACGGCCATATGGCCATCTAGCAGATCTCAATGCAGAAGACATTTCTTCTCTACCCCTGAGACTGTCAGTGGTCCCAAAGAGACTGATGCTTAACAGAAGGAAGAATACACCTCTACCTCGATATAACGTGACCTGATATAACACGCATTCGGATAGAACGCGGTAAAGCAGCGATTCGCAGCGATAAAGCAGCTGCACACTCCAGTGGATCAAAGCAAGTTCGATATAATGCGGTTTCCCCTATAACGCGGTAAGATTTTTTGGCTCCCGAGGACAGCGTTATATCAAGGTAGAGGTGTATTTACTAATTTACTTTGGGAATTAATGCTAGGATATGAATGAGTTGTGAGTGCTAGTTTGAATTAGAAAGTACAATACTGGATATCATCTGAGAAAGCTCCCAACTTCAAAACTCATCTGATTGGAGATTGTAGCTATTGGAAGATATACATTAATTAATAGGAAAGACAGCGTCACCTCCTGGAGCTGAGGGGACAATCTCCCAAAAATCTCACAGCCTCAGAACACAGTTGGGAATTAGAGCCAAAACTTGGTAGTTAAGCTTTGGAACTTTCCTCAGAAAAGCAAGCTCTGTTTGAACCTGCCAGCTGCTGTGCAGGGATCTTCATGGGGAAGGGTATTCTTTATGACTGACACGTCTGGTTCTGCTCCCAGCATCATCAAGAAGGAAGTACCCATTGTAATCGATCTGTGCATCTCAGCACAATGAATAGTCAGATTCACTATTATACATAATTAAAAATCTCATGTTTGAAAAGTGATGCAAAAAAGTTACAATACTAGAAGCCACTCTTTACCCTGTAAGCTTTCAAAACAAACAAAAACAAAAAGCCTGTATACAGTATTTTTATTAAAGTAGATCATATAACAGTCTAACTGCAATCTAAAAAGCATAATCTTGCTTTTTGGTCTAAAATACAGTTCTAAGTCAAGAAAATGTAAGCAGTGGTGTCCGATGTGAGGTGGTTATTTGTTGGGGGAGCTGGGGGTTGCATGCACTTTGGACATAGCTTGTTCCAGCTTTCAGTCCCAATACCCACTTTCCTTGCAGCAATGAAGTGCCTAGTTACATTAAATAATAATATTAAGACAATATTAAATAAATAAGATGAAAATAAACTTGCTTTAAAAGTGATGTGGCTTACATATGCTCACCCCCTCCCCCATTACATGTCAGTGCTGTTACTTTTTATTGGTACAACTAACTCTTCATATGCATTAGCCATTAACCCAGCCTTATTGCTCTGACCACTGCAAGCCACTCTGGAGTTGGTTCTGTTTTCCTAGGCTTTTACCACGTTTCCAATTCTAATGTCATCAGCAAATTGTTTTCTCTGTTGAATTTACGGCAAAAAAAAAGCAAACAAACCAAAAAGCACACTTAAAAAGATTAGCAAACAGAGTTCAGTTTCTGTACAGTAAGAAAGGTACAGAAATACAAGCGGGCTCCCAGAGAAATTCAAGGAAATTCTGCTTACCAACTGGTGCATGTGCAAATGAAATTTCTAGGGCAGCCTTTGGTTTCAACTGGACAGGTTCCAACATTGTGCCCAAAGCAGCTCTACAAACTACTCAGAAATGCTCTGTGGGCTCCTAGTATTCCATTAACTACAGTCTGAGAACCACACAAGATATACATTTAAAAATGAAAGGACAGATCAAAATTTATGAGTGCTTCAGAAAGAAAATATGAGCTGAGATTCAGGTGAACTGGATGCAATGTCTGCTCTGTATTTAGAATTGCATTTGTATTTAACCTATGTAACTTGCCTGGCTCAAATATCATTGCTCACTGAAAAGACGACAATCTGGTATCTCTGTATTTCTGGGGAAAAAACCCAACAATCTAATGTAGAAAAAAAAACTGTGTGTTAACCCTGTTTTTCAGCTAAACTGTTTGCATTCATTCATGATGAATGAACTCAAGCATCCAGATTTAAATTTTCAAGATTTGTGACAAAGTTTGTCTCAGTCTAAACAGCAAGCAAACCCTACCGCGACTTTGTCAACAGTGTGGATGGAATATAATTTAATCTAAATGTTTTGTGACAGTCATCAGAGACCAAACAGTATCCATAGCCACTAAGATTTTAAGTAGGTTTTTCCTGAAGAGATGTGTGGTAATATAGTCACTAAGTCAGAGGGTCTCAAACTGGTCTGCGGACCACCAGTGGTCCGTGAGATCCATTCAGGTGGTCTGCAGATAGTTCCCTCGAAGGTGTGTGCCTGGGTGGCCGTGCAGGCATGGCTCCACTAATTAGGTGGCTGGACCCTGGAGAAGACGTACATGTAAGGTGAGGTAGTGGCCTTGGGGGAAATAGGGGATAAATGAGAGGGGGCAGTGGGATGAGAAGAGGGGATGGGGGGAATTTGGGATGTGCAGGGCTGCAGCAGCTAGAAAAAAAAAAAAAAAGAGGCGACTTTTCCCAGCCCAAGCTCTGTGGCAGTGAAGAGACTCCCCTCCTTCCCAGCCCCAGCTCTGGGGCTGCTGCGGTGGGGGAGAAAGGGCACATCCATCGCATTAGAAAGGTAAAACTACTGATATTAACATACAAGTTGTGTGCTTTTATTTGTAGAACAAAAAAGTTAAACGTTTGTTTTTTATATAGCACTTTTATCCAAAGCACTTTACAATAGTTAGCTAACAGTACAAACAACATTTGGAAAGATGATTAAATGGTCTGCCGAGACCCTCAGCAATTTTCAAGTGGTCCGTGAAAAAAAACAAAAAAGTTTGAGAACCACTTCACTAAGTCATACCACTTGCCTGACATTTCTACTATGACCATTTCTCACCTTTCTCCCCATGATAAAATGCACAAACCTGTATCCATGTCCTGCAGTGAAAGAATGCCAGTTAAATAAAAACGTCTTTTTAAGAAACAAAGCTAGAGTTGAGGCCTTCCATATAGCAATCAGCAAAAAGCAACAGCATCCCAGCAGGGCTTTAAAAAAAGCCACCTTACTCTGTCTGGGCTGAGAAATCTTGTCTGGTGATTTGGGGCCGAGGAGTAGTTTTCTGGTAGGAGAGGCAAGAGAGCTGCCCAAGTGCTGGTGCTCCTTTAGCTGGTGGGAGGGGAGAGGAGTAGCCAATTAGTTGTTTTTGAGAAGTCGGGGAGGGAACAAAGCAGCCAGATAGTAGGGTGACCAGATGTCCCGATTTTATAGGGACAGTACCGAATTTTGGGTCTCTCTTATATAGACTCCTATTATCCCCCAACCCCTGTCCCGATTTTTCACATTTGCTGACTGGTCACCCTACCAGATGGGAAAGGAAGGAGTGAGGAGTAGAGGGGCTTCAACAATTCCTCCTTTATAGAAGATGTAAGTGGGAGTTAGGACCAGGCTCAGGTGGAGGACGATGAACTGGGAAGCTGAAAGTCTCTTGCAAGCACTGAAGAGCAATGGACAATAACATCAGAAACTGAGGAACAAATGGTGGGCACATGATTGGAGCTAGAAATGTTAAAGGGGCTGAGGAAGAATCAGAATTGATTTATTTGGGGGAGTGAAGACATGCCAGTGGAAATTAAATACCTACTGCTCCTCAGAGCTATGGGTATGCTTCACAGTGGCCTGGACACTTTGCCCTTGGAGACCAGGCCCTGGGGAAAATAAGTACTGAGCTATGTTCCTATGCTCTAGAAACGTCTACAACAAGAAGTTTACTTCAAACACTTGTGTTAATATTGCAACTCAAGTGAGCTCTAGTGTTACATCTAGCTGATTTCCAAAGTGACCAATGTCAATACTAATCAGGTTTCCTTCTCTTCAAATTAAGAACTTCTCTTTGAATAAATAATGGTTATTACAATAATAATGCCGCCCTCTAGACTGGGAATAGCCTTCTAATAGTTGCCTAGTTCTACCACAGCAAAACCTGAGAAAATGGACATTTTTCAAGGATACAGTCAAATTTTAGTGACTACTTCACTCTCTGCTTACTCTGTTATAAGCCTGCTTTCTGTACTGTTTGCCTTTGTTGGTGCCTTTAGAACAAACCCTTTGGGGGTAGGAATCTCCTATTTGATTGGCACTCTTCCCACTGCATAACACTATGCATACTTATGGCAACATACAAATGAATAATAATTAAAATGCTGCTACAGTAACTTGGCAGAATTTCATTTCTCTGGGGAACAGCAGTCAACTGTAAGCAAACATCATACTACAGTCCATCAAGACAATCAGGAGATCAAGCTATGTAGGTACTTGTATGGTCCCTTCATCTTCTGTTCCTGATGTACAGCATCAACATTTTTCAATATAAAATGTATGCACTGAAGGGCTATTCCTACATTTCCACAGGGACCCATGGAGCTGTATAATAATGGCTTCAATAGCCTCATTTCAATTCTATCCCTAATTTTGCCTCTGCCACTCCCCAAACTCATTTGTGTGGGTAGATGCAGAAAGCCTCCAGAAAACATGACAGATAAAGGGAGCAACCTCCCTTGGCTGGCCAACGGCACAGGCCCCCACCTCAGGCTTATCAAATCTTGCGCCACATCAGCTCCACTGTAACTGGGGGCCTTGCAATTGAAGAGGAGGGGGAAAGGATTTATTCTCTAGTAAAAACACATTTTCTAATGAAAGTTGAATCACTAATATGCTCAGTTAAGCCTCTAGTCCAGGGGTCGGCAACTTACAGCACGAGAGCCGATTTTTGATGGCACGTGGGGCGGGCTGAGCCACTCAGCCTGCTGCCGCTCTGAGGGTTCCCACTGCTGGCCCCTTGCCAGCCGGGGTCCCACCGCCGGTCCCACTCAGTGCCCGCTGCTTCCCTGGGGTTCCTTCCCCCAGACTAGCAGCAGGCTGAGACCCCAGCTGGCAGGAGCCGGTGGTGGAAACTCCAGAGCGGCAGCAGGCTGATCTGCTCAGCCAGCTGCCGCTCTGGGATTCCCACTGCTGTCCCCTTGCCAGCCGGGGTCCCACCGCCGGTCCCACTCAGCGCCCGCTGCTGGCCTGGGTGAAGGAACCCCAGGCTGGCAGTGGGTTGAGACCCCAGCTGGCAGGAGCCGGCAGCTGAAACCCCAGAGGGGGGCTGGCGGAGATGCTCAGCCCACCCCTGAAACGCCAGAGCTGGGCAGGCTGACCTGCTCAGCCCGCTGCCGCTCTGGGGTTCCGGCTGCCGGCCCCTTACCAGCTGGGGTCCCTGCTGCAGCCCCACTCACCTTGCTTCCGGTTGGAGTTCCAGCACAGGCCCCCTGCCAGACAGGGTCCAGGCTTCTGGCCCCGCTCAGCCCTACCAGCCGCCAGCTCCACTCACCTCAGCTGCCGATCTGGGGTTCCAGCCGCTGACCTCTTGCCAGCTGGTTATCAACTGATCACTGAGAACCCTGTGTGCAGCTTAAAGTATCTAAATAGGTGCCACCAAACATTGGAAAACTCAGCAAGGAAAAGCAAGGGCAAGGATCACACTAAACTAATAAGATCTGTATTTTAATTTAATTTTAAATAAAGCTTCTGAAACATTTTGAAAACCTTGTTTACTTTAGATATAACAGTAGTTTGGTTATATGTTATAGACTTATAGAGAGACCTTCTAAAAAACGTTAAAATGTATTACCGGCACACGAAGCCTTACTTTAGAGTGTATACATGAAGACTCGGCACACCACTGCTGAAAGGTTGCCGACCCCTGCTCTAGTCAGTCCAAACACGCTTCCTTCCAGAAGCTCAAACTGTAACATTGTGTCAGATGCAGAGCACCTCGGAGAATTCAGAATTTCATTCTCTTTTATAATTCAGGCACATAAAAACATTGCTAAATCTCTAGACACAAGACAGTCTATATGGTAAAATCTACATACCATTGAACCTCTCCTTCCCTCTCTTCCCACAACAGAAAAGAATCACTCTAAAAAGAGTCAACTCAAACACATACACTTTTATAAACCAAATCCATATCAAAACTCAAATACAATAGAACGTCATTAATTTAGATTAAGGACTGGGAGAGTCATTGTCAGTTACTGAATTTTACAGTAAAAAACAAAGTAGTAAATAACAAACTGTATTTTTCTCATTTACATGGCAAATATAGTTTAACATGACTAGTTCACAGTATACAAAATATACTACACAGCATCTTCTAGTAAGGAAATATTTTTTCAGTATTACTACAAGACTCCACAGTACTCTTACACTAAATTTTGCTACAGATGAGACAACACTCCAGTTTTTGTGTGCAAATTTTAGGGTATGCAGAATAGCAATGTTTAAACTAAGTCCTACTGAAGACACAAGTCAAAACAAAATGAGATATAACCCATTATTGTGAGCCCTGAAATGCAATGTTCTTTAATGTATTCCCAAAGTTTCTTGTAAGACTGTTTGACTTGTAAAGTTATCACTTAAGACTACGGGTTGCATAGTTTAGTGGACAGAACACTAGCCTAGGAGTCACAAAACCTGGGTTTTATTCCTGGCTCTGTGAGTGACCTAATGTGGGGCCTTTGGCAAAATTCTTCGCCTGTCTGTGCCTCAGTCTTCTCATCTAGGATAGGTTTACATAGCAGCCTGGAATGTGCTTCTCAGTACGGAGTAGACAGACACATGCTAGCTCTTAAATAGCCATGCAGCTGGCAGAGGAATAGGTGGCGACCCAGGCTAGTCACCTGAGTACATACTCAGAGGGGTGGGCGGGTTTGTTCTCAGGTGGCTAGTCCAAGGTGCCAATGCCAGTGCAACCATGGCCACACTGCTATTTTTCATATGCTAACTCCAACAGGCTATCCATGCTGAGCAGCATATTTCCAAGCTTCTGTATAGACATGCTGTATAAAATGGAGACAATGCTTACTGGGGGAATAATTCATATTATGATTCGGCTAGCAAACTGAAAAAAAAAAAATCAGAAGAAAATTGGGGAGGGGGGAGGAATGTATGCACCCCCTTATAACCTATAGCCCAGGGCACTTACCCAGGATGTAGAAAACCCCAGTCTGTATCCCCATTCTGGATCAGGGACTTGAACTCCCATCTCCCATCTCTGAAAGTGAGCATTCTAGGCTATTCTGGGGTGGATTGCTCACAATCTCTCCTGTTATAACTTTTCCACTTCATATACTCACTCACTGGATCAAAGGCAAACAGAGTGAGAATTACTCTATAGTCTATACTATAGCCTGGTGATTAAGGCACTCATCTGGGAAGTGGATGTGGATTCAAATCGCTTCTTTGCCTGACTCACATGAGGGACACCCCCACTCTCCACATATACCTCTGAAGCTAGTCCTGGGGGAAAAAATTCCCATCTGAAACTAATTGGGTCAAATTTACAAATAGTTTCAGGTTGACTCCAAAACTGCATTTTTCAGCACATCAACTACTCCTCTGAAATAGTTCACCCAGCTCTAATGCTTACCATCCTTTATAAAAAGAGCTTGGAGGTCAACGGATGAAATGTACTGTAATAAGAACTAAGAATTACTACTCCTAAAGGCTTCATTATAAACATTTCCACAATATAGGATTGATCATATCAGGTTAATATAATTCTCTCACTACTCAGCAAATGTTAAACGCAATTAATAATATCCAAATTTACTAGAGGAACATGTTCATGATGGTCAAGGTAAAATCCCCAAAAGAAGATAAAAACCTTACTTTCTACCCAGTGCTAAAACTAAGAATATCCCCTCCAATAATGATCCAGGAAACAATAAGTACTATACAGCTTTAAGAACAGATACATTCAAGAGAGCACAGGCATTGCTGATGGAGTTGTCAGACAGCTCTAATTATGACTTATGTTTGGGATCTTTGTTGAGATCTTCATATGAAAGGTCACCTACTACAGGACAGGCCCAACAAAGAAAGTAACAGAACGCCAGCAGCCGTCACCTACAGCCCCCAACTAAAACCTCTCCAGCGCATCATCAAGGATCTACAACCTACCCTGAAGGACAATTCCTCACTCTCACAGACCTTGGGAGACAGGCCAGTCCTTGCTTACAGACAGCCCCCCAACCTGAAGCAAATACACTTCTACCCCGATAAAACGCAACCCAATATAACGTGGGTTCGCATAGAAGACGGTAAAGCTCTGACACGCTGCTCTGAGCAGCATGTTAAGGGTGCCAGACCAGGCTGGGGCCGAGGGTTTGATAAGTGGCAGAGTGTCTCGGGGGCAGTCAGGGGCTTCCCCCCCTATCCCCAGGGTCTAGGGAGCAGGAGCTGTGGGAGGGCACTTTTGGGGACTCCACAGTCCCAGAGTGGCCTGGGGGATTAGCGGGGGCCAGGAGCAGCTTTCCTCGCCCCAGCCCCAGCCGTGTCACTCGGGGGAGGAGTCGGGGGGGAAGGGATCCCCCCATCGCCACACTCACCAGCAGCGGCGGAAGCGGAGAAGCCCGGCCCCAGCCTGCTCCAGTCTACCAGCTCCCAGCCGCAGTGCTCCGCTTCCCACCGCAGGGGAGTACGGGGGTGTCCTTTCCCCAACCTACTGGCACTCACCGGCGGCAGGAAGCGGAGCAGTCCAGCCCCAGCCAGCTCCACTCCACCAGCTCCCAGCTGTGGCGCTCCACTTCCCGCCAGGCAGGTGAGTGCAGGACCTTTCCCCAGCCTTCCCCCAGCGACACAGCTGGGGCCAGGGCAAGGAAAGTGGAGCGGCCTGGGGCCATGTCGCTCTGCTTCCTGCCGCAGGTGAGTGCGGGGGGGGGGGGGTTGTATAGGGGTCGGAGAAGTCAGAGGACAGGGAGGTTGCGTAGGGGGTGAGGTCCTGGGGGTGATTAGGGAGGAGGGTCTCTGGAGGGGGCAGTCAGGGAACAAGGAACGGGGGGGGGGGAGGGTAAAGCAAGTTTAATATAACGCAGTCTCACCTATAACGCAGTGAGATTTTTTGTCTCCCAAGGACCGCGTTATATCGGGGTAGAGGTGTACTCATCAGCAACTACACAGCACACAACGGAAACACTAACCCAGGAACCAATCCCTGCAACAAACCCCGTTGCCATCTCTGTCGGCATATCTAGTCAAGGGACACCATCACAGGACCTAACCACATCAGCCACACCATCAGGGGCTCATTCACCTGCACATCTACCAATGTGATATATGCCATCATGTGCCAGCAATACCCCTCTGCCATGTACATTGGCCAAACCAGACAGTCTCTACGCAAAAGAATAAATGGACACAAATCAGACATCAAGAATTGTAACATTCAAAAACCAGTAGGACAGCACATCAATCTCCTTGGACACTCAGACTTAAAAGTGGCAATTCTTCACCAAAAAACCCTTAAAAAAACAGACTTTAACGAGAAACTGCCGAGCTGGAATTAATTTGCAAACTTGACACTATCAAATTAGGCCTGAATAAAGACTGGGAGTGGCTGGGTAACTACAAAAAGTAATTTCCCCTCTGTTGGGAATGGGCCACATCCACCCTGATTGAATTGGCCTCATTAGCACTGACCCCTCCCACCACCACCCACCCACACACGGTAAGGCAACTCCTATCTTTTCATATGCTGTATATTTATACCTGCCTACTGTATTTTTCACTCCATGCATCTGATTAAGTGGGTTATAGCCCATGAAAGCTTATGCCCAAATAAACTGGTTAGTCTCTAAGGTACCACAAGGACTCCTCTTTGTCTTTACAGAAAGTTTGTATCACAGCCAATCCTCAGAAGCCAGTGCTTTAAGTTAGACTGACCAAATATTTTCTTAAACAACGTTGATATTATTTGTGTTGAAGACAACACTAACATCCCTCTCAGATTTTTGGCCATATCCAAAAATTCAAATATTGGTTTCTGCATTTCTTTCTTCAGAGGCCCAGAAGTTCTCGCCACACACTTTTGTTCTGAATAACTGGTCTTTAACAACTACAATGTCATCTCAGCTTATCATTTCTTCTGTTTGCATTCATAGTCCCATATTTCATATAAGTACTTGACACTGGACAATTTGAAAAAAAGAGCAGGAATAATGTCAATGAGTTTTGCTTGCAACATTATCTGGGTTTATTCAGTGCTCACTTAGGACACAGTATAATGAATAGGAATTCTAAAGCATTCAGATATGGATCAGTTACTGTTGATGATACCAAGTGAACACAGAATTCTTTCATTGAATTCTGAATGCTTCAAATACCAAGCAAACATAGCTTAAAAGAACAGTTACATCCAAAACTCCTTCTGGCAAAAAAGTTAAGCTTACATTTGTCAGATGTTCTTATGGGAAAAATTAGTTTTGCTGTTCCCATGGGGATTGATAAAAGTCTCTAAAATTAGATATTTTGCCACAACTGAGATACGACAAGCCTTCCAAAAAAAGTTCTCACAGCATCACTTAACAAAAAGAAAAGTTATGAATCCAGAATTACCTTCTGCTTGCAACCCCAGCTTACTTTCCACAATCCATCTAGTATCACATTTTAAAAATACTAACAGTATGTACATGTAGCCACTAAGAAGGCTAGAGAAGTCTCGTATGTGCTCAAATAAACCTGAGACTTCCAAAATTTACAGGAAACAACAAATACAGAGTTTGTAATGAATCTTGAGGTTTCAAAGGAACATTAGAAGTCAGAGAGAGAAAAGTGTTATTAGCGTCCTACATATGTCACAAATTCTGGGTTTGTTTTATTTTAATATAAAGACACTAGGTCCAAGCAGATGTTTTAATTACATGCTCAAAAAAATCACATTGCTCATATAGAATTTCCCCTGTTAATCCCTTCAATTATCCTTACATTAGATTGGACTGGTATTTCTCAAGGCATGGCAACAACAAATGCAGGAATAAAATGTTGGGGGGGGGGGGAGGACGGGGTCATCATCATAGTCATTTACTGATATAAACAAATCCAAAAGGAGGGGAAAAAATTCTCTTCTCAAACATGTAATGGACGTCTTTATGTGACAAAGCTTACAGAGTAATGACTAGAATAATCTTTATAGCAAATACCATAATTGTCAGCACTGATGCAAATAATCGAGGTTAGAATAACACTGACTGAGATTAAAACATTTATTACTTTCTATTATTTGCCTTAAGATAATGCCTTCAGTTCAAAAGCAGAACTGGGGCTGCATTGTGCTAGATGTTGTACAACAGAGTAAAGTGGTCCCTACTCTAAAGAATTTACTTGCAATTTTAAAGGCCTTCAAAAAAAATTCTTCAAAGTAATAACCTGGCCATTTTTTTAAAATGTCATCCATATATAACTGCACATAATTTTCTTAAATAATACATAACATTGTGACACTGTTGCCTTGTAGTCCCCATTCTCTCTATATTCATTTGTTATCTCTTGTTTTATACTTAGATTATTATAAACTCTTTGGGCCAAGGACCGTCTTTTTATTCTGTGATTGTACAGCACCAAGAGCAATATGGTCCTGGTCCATGACAAGAGCTCTGAGACACAACGGTAAAAACAGCAAACATTGGTAAAACTTTCAGTTAATAAGACTATACCACATTTTTTTGAAGTTTCCCCTCATTCTCTCAGACACCATCAATCCTAGTTTCACCCAAACAACTAATCCGGCAGTTACAAAGACTTTTAAGTTCCACTGTATTATCACATTGCTGCTCTTTCTTATGATACTTTTTTCTGCATGAGAATAAGAATGTGAGGATTGTTTTGTTCTGTTATCCTTGTTACTAATTTCACATCACAGAAAATCTTAAGAGTTTGAGGCATCAAATTTTATTAAAGGAAGAGCTGAAATGAAACTGCGGGTGGGGGGAGGGGAAGGGGGAAAGGAGACCAGAAAAGTGGTGGGTGTTTCAAAAATAGAAGTACTTGGCAGTAGATATAAGACGGATAGCTTTTCAGCATGTGACAAATTATGGCAATTTCTTGCAATATCCTCAGAAGACATTATTGTATTGAGTTTATGTATTGCTGTGAGCCAGGATTGTATATAACCTCTTTGGGGAGGGAAGATGTAAAAACTGGGAGTAACCGATATATCGAAAATGTGCCAGAGAAGTGTGGACTTTTGGAATAATAAATGTTAAGTGGGTTTCCTGGAGAATTCCTAGGGGAGGTTAATGCAAATTCCCTACCTCCACTTATGTAAAAATCCAGCATTTTGATGAAGTTATACCTGGAGAAGGGATCATTGTCTGATGATTACCTGTTACAGAAGACCAAGATCAAAAGGCATGAGCTGTATAAATGCACAGCTGATCTGCCCACTCTCTAATTAGTTCTGAATCTAAGATGGATGAACGCGTAACCATGGGGGAAAACCTATATGGGTTGAAGGATTAAAACCCACAGAACCCTAGAATGGAACTGGGGGTGACTTCTGGTAAGGTTTCAAGCATGCATGTATGTTGGTTTTAATGTTTTCTCTGCAATTCTTTTACCTTAGGAATAAATGTGCTTGCTCAGGAGTTGGAATTGTGGGGTAACTTATAACTCTGGGCAGAGGGAAAAGTGAAGTGCAGGCACTGGCCTATTTAGGCAGTCTGGCTTGCTGAAGAGTTCACAGGTTAAAGCAGGGAGCTAGCTGTGCAGTCTTAAATTCCCAGTCAGGTGGGAATGAGATATAGGTGACGGCTGGGAGCCAGAAGCCTGTCCATGAGGAAACCTAACATGGGTACCCTTGGTGGACCACACAGAAGGGATTACAGGTGTAGTTGCACAGAAACCATAACACAGTGAATACAGAATTTGTGGAAAGAAGAAAGATAAAGGTTTTAATAGATTGTAACAAAAAGGCAGAGGCACAAACAAAAGATCCCGAAATAAAATCTCCTCCTTGAAGTCTGCCTTTTAGTTACATTCTTATGTTTTATTATCCTCACTTTATGAGAACACAGTTCCTTCAAATATTGAAGTATAATGAGGATGTAGATTTTAGTAACAGTTCAATTATGTGATAATTAGGAGCAATCTTTAACCTACCATCTCAAATAATGGCAGAAATTTGAGATACTGTGCTGATACATACAATGTTACCCTCATGGAATTTGATCCAATAAATCCAATCAGGCCAGGTAAACAGCTGTTCATTTTCTAGAAGATCTTAATTAACCTCTTCTATTTTAATAAAAATGAGGCTTGTATTTAGAATTAGAGTGTAAAAGAAAGTCTCTGTATCTGGTTTACTGATACAGAGAACTTTCTTTCATGCTCTAATTCTAAATACATGTAAATTCCAATCACTTTTCCTAGAAAATGCTATAAACCAATAAATACCACATCTGAGATGTTACTACTTTAACATTAAGTAATGGTAGATGTAATGAAATAATCCAAGTGCTGCTAAGCACACCTAGAACAATGAACAGTATATTAATTTTAGAAGAGGTATTGAAAAGCCAAGAGGATGAATACCACAAATAATAATGGTTTACTTCAGTCTAATGCCCATTGTATTTAATCCAATGTCCTTCTTATCATCAATGAATAGCACAACTTCATGGACGTGTACTAGGCACTACACATTACTACAGTTAATCTGAAAAAATGATTTCTTGTTTTAATATTGGTGATATAGTCATAAAAGTATACTAAATCATGATGTGATGGCATCTGCATGCAGTGGTCATAAAGAAAGAAAACCTCACATGCATCCCTAGGGTACTCCCCTCTTCTCTTAAGGGCAAATCAAAACATCTGCTGGGTAAAGTACTAAATTACACTACATTATATTTCCCTAATACCTTTCTCCCAAAGCAATGGGATGTTGAAAAATGAACTACAGTTTGATTTATTTATTATTTTCATTTTAGGCTAAATTAAGGCAAAGAAAGGCTTTCCGGGGTGTTAAAGCAGTGGCCAGAAGTTTCTGGGAAAACACCCAGCTTTCACATTTTTACAGCCATTCCATCTTTCAAGGTCTCAATAATTCCTCCATCAGCATGTATGCACACAAGCACAAAGATGCACAACCACAATCTGGTTCCAAAGCTTGTGAAAATCTGCTGTTCCATAGATGTTAGGACACTCACAAATGGTAAATCAGATTTAATAACATTTACAAGCCAAGAATACAGTCCT
Source organism: Mauremys mutica (assembly GCF_020497125.1). Classification (NCBI taxonomy): domain Eukaryota; kingdom Metazoa; phylum Chordata; order Testudines; family Geoemydidae; genus Mauremys; species Mauremys mutica. The sequence goes on from NC_059078.1 coordinate 101,905,068, forward strand.
TCCTAAAAAACATGAGTTTACATCACCAATACTATGTTGTTCTGGCTCTAACTTGCATATTCTGGTTAATATCAAAAGTAATAAAGTGCCCGGGGGGGGCGGGAACGGAACCTGCATCAATAAATTAGGTCAGCCTCCATGTGCATTCTATCAATGTTGGAGCTGGAGAATTCATTACTTAAGAAGGCAATAAAAATGTGTTTAGTAGAGCTCATGATAACCAGGATTAGAGTACTGTTGTTCTCAAGGTGATATATGGCTTGACTTGCCCCCATAACTGAACATGTGCATTTTACCCTTCCAAAATATCCTTTAACTCAAACTAGCAAAAAGTAACTATTACACATAGAGCAGAAAGCAGCAAGGATTCATAGACTTTTCCCACCTACGATTAGAACCCCTCCACCCACATTTGTTTTCCTAATATGATCAATCTTAGATCATCAGAAACCTGTTTTCCTGGTAGATTTCCAAGTGATAGTGTTAAAAAAACTGTAAATGCAAAGGCTACCAAGCCTTTTTTAATATATCCTCACTTTAAGAAAATAATTAAGAGGAGAATTGCCAATGGGAGATAAGACAGGGAAACAAAATGTTTAAGAGATAAAAAGGAGATGCCTTTTTAGAGGTCTGAAGGGAGACAAAGGTTATGGAAGAGAACAGAAATGAGAAGAAACAGAATGGAGAAAAAGTAGATACCACAAAAAACACATTAACTTGAGACCTTTTAGAGACACATCACACAATTACTGAAAGCCAGATTAGCTGTGTGTGTGAAACTTCCAGTGAAGTCAATTTATATAAAAGGAAAGACTATGTTGAGATCTTGGAAACAAACAAAATCTCTGAAATTTAAGATCAGTATTCCTATTGCTTAGGGTTGCCAATAATCCAGGATTGGCCTGGAGTCTCTGGGAATTAAAGATTAATCTTTAAAGATTATGTCATGCGAAGAAACCTCCAGGAATAAGTCCAACCAAAATTGGCAATCCTACTATTGCTATAAAAGTCAAGGTTTGAATCCTCTTAAATACAGATTTTATCCACACGGAAAATATCTAGTATCAACTGTTTCCAAATTTCAAGTTACAACATACAATAAATTACTGTAATTCACATATCATTGTAAGTAAGCAACAATACATGCAGCAAAGTAAACTAGCCGACACTGGTATTAACACTTTCTCTTAAGTATTTTGCTATTTGCCTAATAAATTGAAATTCAAATACTTTGAAAACATTAGTTTCTTAAACCATGACCTGTGATCCAGAGATGGTCTATGAAATTCGGTAACTCTCCTCCTTGTTTTACGTAAAAAACACATCATATTAAAGATAGCTAAAATTACATTATATAGTTTTCACATATTATTTTTCCATGTAAGCAACTGCTGTAGGTGCCAGACACAATAATCATCAGCAGGAGAAAAGATGGTCCACAAGATAATCACTTCAGTCTCCTGCCTAGGGGGAACTGAACAATGTCTGATCTTGGAAATATTAAAGCCCAGATGCTGAGAGTACTGTAAAATCCTGTGTACGTATTTTTTTTTAAAATGTAAAGCTGATTTTAAACACAGAAATACAGTGTGAATATAAATTTTGCACTTATTTATTTCTGAATAAAAAGCTTTCTGAAGCCCATATTCCCAAGTGTGTTGGCCAGCACAATTTTTTCCATCTATTTTCTTCAGCAAATAGAAAATAATTTACTTGAGTCTCTTGTGTAGGTACATTTAAAATGTTTTACTGCTTTATTACTCTGTAGAGTCTTAATTTAGTCCCATATTTATAAGGACAATCAACTGCTTTATTCTTTAATTTCCTCTCAGCAGTCATTGACTACCACATCCTTAGGGAGCTGAAAATAAAAGCTGAATTCTGAGCATAGTTAACCATCTGCATGCCTCTCGAAAGTGGAGGAAGTGATGTGCATGTGTCACACAGCTAAACAGGACAGAACCACAGGGATTCTATGTGCCACCTGAAAGAGAAATACATCTATTTTGTAACCCTATCATCTCAGAAGGGGACTGCTGTCTTATGTAAGGGAGTGAGTCCTGAAAGCATAAGTTACTTATATGCTGCCATCTGGAAAGCTACAAACAGCTGCTTTAATGTCACGTAGATCATATATAAGTACCACGTAAAGGACTTATGAAAATTATTGTCAAAACTGCATGTGCGAGAGCAACAGGTATGCTGTGCATATGTATGTTGTGCTGTTTATCATCATTTACCTAAGCCATAAGCAAACAAGGAGCTAACAAACTGATGCAGGCTCCCAAATCCACTTAACTAACATCTGCAGCTTAAGCAGGAATACAGTTTCAAGCTGTTCCTTGTGGTGTGTTAGAAAAAACAATCCTATGATAATGTAGTTGCCCCCCTCAGGCCTGGTCTACACTGGGGGGAGGCGGGGGAGAAATCGATCTAAGGTATGGAAATTCAGCTACGAGAATAGCATAGCTGAAGTTGACGTATCTTAGATCGAATTAAAATTACTTACTTCGTGTCCTCGTGGCGCACCGCTGCTCCCCCATCGACTTTGCTTCCGCCTCTCGCTGAGCTGGAGCTCAGCAGTCGACGAGAGAGTGATCGGGGTTCGATTTATCGCGTCTACACCACACACGATAAATCACTCCCCAATAGATCGATCGCTACCTGTAGACATACCCTCAGGCACTGTTACTATCTGTCCTATTCCCAAGGTGTAACAAACCTCACAACAAAGAAAGCACTCAAGTGCTGCAGAGGAAAATGAGACCCTTTGATTTCACACGCACACAATTTTTCATATCAAGTGGAGAAATTTTAGGTGGGGCCAAAATGTGACCCACATTTCAGTTTCAACCCACCCACCAACCCCTCCAATTCATCTGATTTAACAAATGCTTTACAAGCTAATAATACAGAAGTGAAAGGGGGGGGGGGAGATACAATTGAGATTCTCTTTTGGGGGGGGAGGGAAGATGGAGGAGTGTAATATGGGGAAAGGACTTAAAAAAAATAAGACAGATTTAAGATTCTGCCATTGAGATATCAATGCACTCACTGACTGTATGTAGCTTTTTCCAGTACCCTTCTAACTTCAAAGAAAGGAAACTGGGAAGGGAAATATTTTGTTATAACAAGAAACAACAAGCAACAAACAGTGCTCATGTTATGCATCTTCACAGACAGCGGCTGCATACCACCGTCCAAATATGAAACTGAAAAGCAGACACCAGCATCAGATGACAGTAGAGAGGTGAGGGGAAAAGAAGGGTTACAGTGATGGAAAGTGAGAAAGAAATTTTAAAGGTTTTGATATAAAAAAAATAAAAACCAAACCCACACAATTACTGAAAAATGCTTCTTCTTTGGCTCTCTAAAGCAGCATTCATCAGTATTGTTGGTTAGACCTAAAATTAACAAAAAGTCCTTGTGGCACCTTAGAGACTAACAAATTTATTTGGGCATAAGCTTCTGTGGGCTGGAATCCCCACTTATAATAGGATTGTTTTCCAATGTCACATAACCCCTGGATGCAGAAACAAAGTAAACCAGTGAATAAACTCAGGATTTTAGGGCCAAGTTCTCTGATGAGGGTTGCAGAAAGCCAAGTATATTGGTAGCAGTATGAAGGGAGCCCATACCAAGAGTTTACAACCGTGTGACGTGACGCTGTTTTGCAAGGGGTCTTTCTGAACTAACGGATGGATGTTTAGGGTGGGGCAGGAGTGGAATGGTTTATCACCAGTACACAAATTCACTGGACCAGCTGGTGTTGGGGAATCTTCCTTTTTTCCCTGTGTTCTCTCACCACTCCCCTCTAGCAGCCCAGCCTCTACATCCTTACCACATATTTGAGCTAAATGCTAGAAAGAGGATTTGATCCTAACTAAGGTCCCGATTCCGCAAGGTATTTAAGCACATGAGTAGTCCCGGTGAAGCCAACAGGACTACACACATGCTTAAAGTTAGACATGTGCTTAAGTAACTTGCTAAATCAAGGCCTTCATCCAGGCAGACTTGACACTGTTTGTTTTTACTTCCTTGTTGTCGTGCCACCATCCGTGATGATGCCAGAACAGCTCAAGGAATAAGAACATGACAACTCAAGTGTTGCACGTGTGTGTTCTTAGCAATGAAGTAAAGAATTTAAATAATTTTGTAAAAAGCATAATAGTAGTTCAGATCTGAAGGAATAGTAAAAGGGGCTTTATCAAACTTCAAGCTTTGCTTAGGTACTACACAGGTTTTTCTTAATACCCACTTGAAAAAATACTTTTCCATCCTACAGAAATTAAGGTATCCAACAAAATTCAAAATATTTTTTTCCTGAATGAAGTGTTTATCATCTCTATTAGGTAATGCCAATTAAGCTCATCGAAATCTAGTGTCAGAAGCAAACTACACAAACTATTTCAAGCATGGAAAACTTAGATCACAACTTAGTAAAGACTGAATTATGTACTGCATTCACTGTCCGTTAAAGGACAAACTGGTTTTAAAAATGAAATGTCTAAATGAAAAGTGTCTATGCTTCAGATTTAACTGCTTTTATCTTTCTCTTACCCACACTTTCATTCTGATCTGATTTTAGTGCCCACTACCTTGAGAACTGTTCAAACTAGACTGATAGCTGAGTATCATCAAAAAGCTTGTAATCACATCTATCCAACATACAAAGCATGAGAGCATATTTCCAGAGTGCCTAAGCGACTTAGGAGCCTAAACCCCATTGACGCTCATTGAAAATGGGCCTTAGGCACTTTTGAAATTTTTATCCTATTTAAGTCAAAGAGTCAGTAATAATATTGGCAGGTAAAATCTTGCTAGAACTGAAGCGAGGAAAAAGCAAGACAGCAACCAGAATGACCTGATTTTAAAGAAAGGATGCTCTCTCACTTAAGTTATGTTTCCATATTGTAATTGAACTTGGGCCAGGCTGATACAGACACTTTCACAACTAGTAAGATTTCTAAACACTAGTTCTGAACCAATGACCAAAATAAAGCCCAAAGAGTATCACCCACCACTACTCACCTAAAAGACAAACACCGTAGCGCCACCCCCAGGACTAAGAACAAGTATTTTTGTTTAAATAATACATTCTTTGTGTTGATGATGAAATTTTAGTTAGGCCCAAATTGTGACCTACCTTAAAGTTTCATCTTTCTCCACCCCTAACCCCTAGGTCCATCTGATCTGTTTACCTGAAAGAGGGGGAAGAGAAGTGGTTGTCTGCCTGCATTGGGTGGGAGTAGGTGATGGTATCTGCCTAAACAAAAAAAAGAGGTATGACTTGTGCTTGTACACATGTGAGCCAGTCTGCTTCATTCATTGACAATAATATATTAAGAAATTGATTACACACTAACAATCAAAACTAAGGTCCCAACACTGCAAAGAGACCCTGCTGAGCAAAGTCCCACTGAAGTTAACAGGATGCTTTGCGAGTATAAAGATCTACTTTGGTGGATCCCTTTTCAGTTTTGCCCTACGCATTTATCATAAGCTTTAACAGATCTATCCTTCCTCAGTGCTGCTAACCCTTCCTCACACACTTCTGGGTAAGATTAACATTTGAAATGTTTCCTAAATAACGCACCCATTTCCTCCCCAACCACCATCTCATCACATACAACTGATGGGCTCCTAACTCTTATTCTAAAGAAAATGAAAATCAACAGCAATAAGTAATTTATTACTTCTTAATTAATTGAACAGATTGCAGAAAGCTAGGCTGGGAGGAGGAAAGTAGGTCAACACTGGATCTTACTAAACTGCAGACCTTAAAGTCCTAAACTGTTTTTGTTGTTGTTGTTGTTTTTTTACTGGAAGCTGATGGTTTGTATGTTTTAGTGAAAACTCTTCACAAGTAGAATCTGGCTACTCAGCATATCAGCTACAGGTGTTTTGTTTAAATAGTGTGCTAAAATAACCTAGACCAAAAAAAACACATGCCACTAAAGCTGATGCAAGCATATTAACTATAATTTTAATGTAATCAAAACTATACACAGTAAACACACAAATGTGCCAGTCAAATTAATTTCTTTGCTACTACAAACACGGTCTATCCATTGTCAGGTAGACGTGAAGTCGTGCAAGTGCAGCAGAAAAAGCAAAAGGGAAAAAAAAAAAAGGCAGTAGCCCACAGGTAACCTGAACTCCCATCTTCTGTTGTCAGCAACTGTATACTGTGATAAAAACAGGAAATGTTTATACAGTGAGACTTGTGTTAAATGATTAAGTACAGTATATAAGAACATAAAGCAAGCTGTATGTACCAACATATCTGTAAAATATATTTGTAAATCTCAGAAATATTGCATTTATGCGTCTAATGAAATAGTCCCAATGACTGGGAGGAAGGAGAGGTAAAGAAACCCAATTCAGTCATTCATGACTGTTAAACCCCGCAATACTAACTCACAAATTCATGAATAATCTGCTATAAATGGAGCAAATGACTGAAGGGAGAAAATCAGTAAGTTATGAGAATTTACTTTCCCCAATACCAGGACACAAAATACTGATTCTCATTCATTACTAAAATGGTAACCAAAATAGCAATACTACTAATCTGAGATTAAGAAAGTTTCAGTTGGATGGCATGACCTATCTACCATGCAAAAAGATTTTAATCTGCTCCACTATGAAAAGTTGGTTTCAAATGGGGAATATATTCAGGTACAGTACTAAAATATATGTGTAGCAGCCAAGTAAGCAGCACCAATCTTAATAACCTTATTTGGAGTGCAAGTTATATTTTTGCTGCACAGCAACAACACTACAAACTAGAGAAAGTTATTTACCATAATGCCTGTGTAATCACAGTTTATTTGGGTGATAGAGAGAGAAGAGAAATCACACACACTTTTTAGTATAAGGCTGGAAGAGCAGCCACTGCACCTTGATGCAACCTGGGCCAGCAGATCCATATAACTGCAGATCTCCTAGACCCTCCCCCCAGCTTGCCCCCCGCCCCACCCTCGTTCATGGCTAGTTTCAAAACAGCAGCACACAGGGCTTCAAGGCCTCTGAGTGCAGTTTCCCTTAGGCAATCTTAATATGGGGTTTAAAGTGTGTAAAGCCTTGCACAAGCCTTCTGCACAAGGATGAATTACACACCAATGAGCCAAAGAACATAGTACAGTGTTGCACAGAATATTCAGATTCAAACCTCCAGCCCACCTCCAATTTCCATGTTGAATCATTAAAAATGAATGACACTACATTTTGAGGCCCAGCAATATCATAATAAAATGTACAGAGATGATGTAAAATTAAAAACTTGGAATAAAAGAAATATGGGCACTGCAAAACATTTTTCAGGCAAAAATCTTAAAGTCAATATATATTAAGTGGGTGAAATCTACCAGAAATGAACTGATTGCACTAGCAAATAAGTTCTTATGTCACAGGTTCTTCCACAGAACAGATTCTTATTCTTTTCCCAAATAAGAAAATCCCAACAATCAAAAGCAGTCATCTGCTAACTCATAAATATGGAACCTAAAAGCTTAAAACCACAAACCAGTCTAATTTCAACTTCATCATACTTTAATGAAACTGACACAATTCCAGAAACCTGACTGGTCAATTTCTAGGCACAATTCCAACAGCAACAAACCAGAAATGTAAATCAAGAAACTTCAGGCCAGTCTTTTTATTGCCCACCTTAAAGTTGATATATCCAAAAACACTGTTTCTTCTTCTTGTTGTAGAAACTCTGTGTTTTCATTTTAATAGAATAACCAACATATCCCTTTTTGGAGTCATGTACATTGCAATGAATAATAAAAATGCTTCAGTTCCTCTAAGAATTTTAACACCTCCTACAACACAAATTAAGAGCTCCCAGGCAGTCACTAAATCCACTAAATGGATTACCTAAATGACAGTGCTCAAAAGTCAGAGATAAAATCCCTACCAGCCATAGGAGAACTTACACAAAACATTCTAAACCAACACACTAGCACGTATTTTTCTGAAGAGAGAAAGCATGCTGAGACTAATTACTTTGCCACTTCAGGCTCTGGACCTGCGAACACATACACATTTATAGTTGTATTGCACTCAGTGAGACTACCCATGTACATAAAGTTATTCACCTGAGTAAAAGTATGAAGGATCAAAGCCATAATTTGTACATATTCTTTTATAATACAAAACTGAATACATGTACATTTTAAAATATACTTAGGTGGAATTCAAACTGTGTTTTTTAATAAAATTAGTTAAAAGATTAACTGTGTCTTTAGCAGGCATCTCTCAGTGTCCCATGAATGGTGAATCCCACTTGGTTTAATTATGACAACTACAAAAAACTGGAACTTGCTCACTGAGGTACATTTAATGATTTGGGTAGAACACATGAACATGAGGCAAATCTAATGTTAGTTCACTTGGCTACAATCTTCAGCTAATAGAATCTTGGGCCCCAATCCTGCAACGACTTACATATGTTCTCGATTTTAAGAACTGTGAGGCAATGGTAGTACTCCACTCACCGTGGGTGAAAGCCTGGTTTCACTGACTTTCACTGGTGCCATTGACTTCAGAGGGACCAGAATTCTCCCCATACATGTAAATTCTTGCAGGATCAGAACCCTGGCTGTTATGCCAGCTATCATTCTGAAGTTGTGTAGTTTAAAGCATTGTGATAACTAACTTTGGCCAATTTACAAACAAAATTTCTCCTCTTTGCTTTAATCCTAGTCATGTCAAGTGTTAAAATATTTAAAATATTTCTGTGAATAATATATTTCGCTAAACAAAAATTAAAGCATCACTATGTAAAATATATATATTTGGGGGGGGGAAGTATAGCTGAGTTGCAGCATTTTTTAGATTACTGGAAGGAATGCTGTAGAATTTATTTTTTTCCTGTGAGAATGAAAGTAATGTAAGGCTTTATTTCTGAGGCTTCAGAACCACAGCTAAGAAAATTGTATCATCTGACTGAGATCATGATATACTGCTTGATATGTTAAGAAAAAATGAAAACTTAGAAGAGTATAAATAATATTCCAAGAAAGCATTTTGCTGCAGACTAAATTACTTTGGCTATCTTGACATTTTAACTAAGGCCACCAAAGAAACAAAAGTCCACCTTCAGCAAATATTCAACTTACAAATTTGCTAGGTGAACAAAACAGCCGACGTAAAATACACTAATGCTGGGGAAAATGGCATTTAAAAATGAATAAGTAGTCAAACTTTACAGGAAAATATAACATCTTATTTTTGTATTTTAGTAAATATTTATATTAGCTAAATAAAAACTGATTTATCATACACGATCATCACCATAGGTGATATTTTGTAAAGTCTAATTTTCAGATTAATGATCGTAGGACACAGAAAACCTAAGGACTGATATCAGGGGGTAGCCGTGTTAGTCTGTATCCACAAAAACAACAAGGAGTTCGGTGGCACCTTAAAGACTAACAGATATATTTGGGCATAAGCTTTCGTGGGTAAAAAAAAAAACCCATTTCTTCAGATGCAACTAAGGACTGATATCACTCCAAGCCCTTCTGGTTTTAAAAATATATGTATAATTAGAGAGATTCTAAAAGATATCAAAAGGAAAATGACTGTTGCTTGACAGCAGTTTCACTGAGTTGCACAGAGCTCTCTGAAGGCTTAAGAGTAGAGGAGTGTGTGCACATGAGCATGGCTAGTTCTTTAAACAAGAGTCAATCTCCGATTAGTAGTTTCTAATTAAAAAGCACTAACACACTCTTGCCTATATTCCTTTCATACGTGAAACAGTTTCTATTAACAGCAAGGCCCTACTGACAGCTATCACCTTTTCCCTGCCATTTCAGTTTTGGAAGTCTACTTCGTTTATACAGTCCTCAGGGAGCGTGTATCAACAAGAAGAAACACAACAAAGTCACTAGGGCACAGGATGAACATGACACACTGTTGCAAGCCGGCTGATAACAAACAAACTTTCCCCAACGAGCAAGCCTTGGGGCGGTGGATTTGCCAATCAGGGGTCTTCCGAGGCAGACCTAGCCGTTTTCTATCTAGGAATGGAGGATGCATGGGAAGCAGTGACTCCTTCCCCCACTCCCTGGCAAGGAAGGGCCCTGCTTCAGGCAGGGAGGGCGGGGTGGCAGGAGGCTAGCTAGCCCCTCACTGCCAGCCTGGTGCTGCTGCACATACTTGGCGACACGCTGCCGGGAATGGGGCGGGGAGGGAGACAGCGGAGCTGCGGGGAGGCTTCCCCAGCCCCGAGGCAGGGCGTGCGGGGAAGTGGCGGCGGCTGCAGCAGCACGGAGGCAGTCGCTTCCCACGCCCGGCAGGCAGGACCGGGACTGTCCGTGCGGGACCCGCCGCCCCCCAGCCCGTGAGAGCCGAGCCGCCCCGCCGCGCTAGGAGCGGTGACGGTGAGGTGATGTCCCCGCATCCCCCCGTGCCGGTGAGGCAGCTGGAGCCACAGCCCTTTCCCCGGGCCCCTCCCGCCGCCGGAGCCGCTGGGGGGCGGGGGGGGGGGGCTCAGAGGACGAGCACGACCCCTGCAAGTGGCCTGCGCTGCCCCTGGCACTGCCCTAGCGCCGGTGCTGCTCGGGCTGGGGGCGCTCTGAGCCCCTGCCCCCTTCACCGGAGAAGAACCGCGGGCGGCAGGGCGCTAGGACCGGGCAAAACCCACCCACCAAGGAAGTAGGATCCTGCTCGCTCTTCTGAGCCCCTCCGGGGAGATGCACCGGGACCTCCGCCGCCCCAGAGACACACACACACACACAGGCGGCATCCTCCGCGCAGCCCGGCCAAGGGCTCGGGGGACCTGGCGCCGCACGGGCGAGCTGGGACCCGGGGACGCCCCGGCAGCGACAACCTGGGCTCCCGCCTCCCCCCCCCCCCCCCGCCGGGGTGCAGACACCCCACAGCCGCGCTACTTACATCATCAAAGAGGGATCCAACGTTGGCTGTTACTAACAACATTCCGGTACCTGCCGCAGCCCCTTTCACCGCCATGACACCGGCAGGGGAGAGCGGAGAGATTCACCCGCTCCCCCGAACCCGCGGCCAAGCGGGCTCTCCGGGGCGGGGGGGAGGCGGCGGGGTGCGACCGGCGGGCCGGGGAGCCCCGGCCCCGTGGAAGTTTCCAAGTCAGTGTCAAAGCAGCCCCGGGGGAGCCGCTGCCCCTCGGCCGCCCCTGCCTCGCTCACTCGCTCGGCTGTGCCCCAGGTACGCGAGGGATTCTCAGTCCTCCCGCCGGGGGGAGGCACGGAGACATCAATGCCAAGCAGCCCCTGGGCTCATTGCTGCTGCTGCTGCTGCTGCTGCCGGATCTCCCTCTCCCCGGCGCCTGGGCTGGAGGCGAAGACTTTGTTCTTAGATTTCCCCCTTCGCAGCCATTAAGCTCCCGCCAGGAAAGTTCCTGCTGGTGGAGGCGGCGGCGGCGGCTGAATCCCTGTGCATGGCCAGGCTCTGCGGCAGGGGCTCCAGCGCTCTCCCCGCACGCACCCGGGAAGCTGCACTGCGCGAAGCCCCTCGCACAGCCAGAGCCGCCCGGGTCGCTGCTGCTACTCCCAGCCTTTGGCTGCAATAACAGAGGCAGCAGGGACTAGGGCTCTGCGCTCTCTGACGTCACAGGCCTGACACGACAGGGCTGCTCTTAAAAGGGCAAGAGAGATTGGCAGGCGTGTCCCCACCTGCAGGGGCAGGCGGCCTTGGCAGGGGCTGAATGAACGGGAGTTAGGTCCGTTTTGCCCCCTCTGTGCCAGGCTGTGGATTATCTGCGGTTTAACATGCACTGGCTGAGGACACCGTGCATGTTAATCCAGCCAAGGGGACTTTGCCTCCTGCTTTCACTAGTGAGTTTAAGAGAGTTTTCTCTACAATACTCTCTAAGGGACACTCCCCTCCTGTCTCCTTGATGGGGGAGGGAAGGTTGAGGCACTGGCATACAGGTCCATGCACACATCCCTTTTCCCTTACTCTAGCTCAGTAGATAAAGCACTAGACTGGGACTCAGTAGACCTTGGTTCCATTACTGGCTTGGTCACTGCCTGCTAGGTGACTTTGGACAAGTCACTTTAGTACACTGTGTGTGAACTTCCCCATCTGCAAAATGGGGATGATGATACTGATCTCCTTATTAAAGCACATGATGACAATTGCTATATAAGCACCCAGTTCTGCTTCTCTGAATTATATACATTATGGCCCTATTCTATACACACTCTTTAGACACTTAGCATTGGGGGAGCTCTTTGCTTCCTGCCCCTCAAGGAACTGAAATTGAATGTTCTGGATGCACTGAGCCAGGGGCAGTTGGTCTCAGAATGAAGCAGACCAGGAATCTTTGAGAGATAGGGGTGTTAAGGTGCTGTCTCAGGCGCAGTTCAGAGCCCAGTGAAGGAGGAGCCCAGTCAAATGATACCACGACCAATCCCACTACAGGTTTCACTGTGGTACACCAGGCTCCTTGATATCTGGTAGCGTGTTGGGTGTAGAACATGCTCAGAAGCTAGTGCTATAGGCAGCCCATGGTGAGATACACTCAAAGTCTCATGAACAACAAAGGATTGCCTTACTGGGGCTGCCCAATATAAACAATCCAATTAACATCTGTATGTTTGTTTGAATGTTTATCCAAGTAAAGACAAAAACCCAACACACAACAGTTCCCAATCCTATGATATGAAAGCAGAGCTCCTCATGCCTAGCACCAGGGACATTCCCTGAAGGAAGTAATCATGCACTGGCCTGCAGTCCCCCAGTCAGAGTTCAGTTCTTTCAGTCTTGCCACCCCATTTGCAGGTATTCTGAAGTATTCAACTATCAAGGGGGCTAGCATGGGCCCCCTTGCCTGCAACAGGCTGCTGCTTATCCGTTCTCTCCCAGCTCATGCCTTCTCTGCACCGGCTGCTGCCTCCTCTGGCCTACTGCTGCTGCTCAATGCATCCTCTGGCTCCCTCCTGAGTCACATCCCCTCTCTTCCCCATGCTGGATGAAGTATGGAGTCCCCTGGCAGGATGTTGTGCTGGAAGTTAACACTGCCCTATAGGAGCTCACAGATTCATCACAACACCTTGAGAGAAGCAGGATTATAAGTAAGTAATTATTCCATCAGGGGCCAAAATCACCTTATCCAATGAATTTGGCTGTTTTCCCCAATTGCTGCTGAGAAGAGCAGCCAACTACACCTAGCAGCTCAGGGTGGTGCCACTCCCTTCTCTCAATGAGCAATGAGATGGCTCCTCTGGTCCTCCTTCCTCTCTAAAACACCTGGCCTGGGAAGGGTCAGAGTGGGGTGAAGAACCCCTGAAGACCCTTCCCAGGACTGAGGAGAGGAGTAAGGAACCCCAGGAACCAGGGGCAACTCTATGTATTTTGCCGCCCCAAGCACAGCAGGCAGGCGGCTTTTGGCGGCATGCCTGTGGGAGGTCCGCTGGTCCCACACCTTCGGCATCCCCGCCACCGAATTACCACCGAAGTCGTGGGACCGGCAGACCTCTCACAGGCATGCCACTGAAGGCAGCCTGACTGCTGCCCTCACAGCGACCGGCGGGTGACACCCCCCCCCCCCCCACAGCTTGCCGCTCCAGGCACACACTTGGCGCGCTAGTGCCTGGAGCCACCCCTGCCAGGAACTGCAGGAGCAGCAGGGGAGGCAGAACAAATGTGGGGTCACAACTGATGTGTGAGGACTGGGGGGACAGGATTGATTTGGAGTTTGTGACAGAATTAATTGCTGGGCAGATGGGGTAATGAGATCTCACCCACACTTTTCAGACTACTTTAAGCACAGAGAAAAGCATCGTACAAAGAAGAAAAAATATAAAGTTTGTATTTCAATTCATATATACAGAAGGAAATCTATGTCTTCTGTTAGCACAAATTCAGATGCTGGACCAGATGCTTAGAGTGTATCTGGAAGGCTTGAAAGTACAAGACATCATAAAAGCTAGTGAGAATTGACTGATTTAATGAAGAATCTGTGAGAATATCCTCCTTGTTTGGGAAAAGAAGACCCTCCATTGGGATAGTGGTTTACATGTTACATGGAGGTTAAGTCCTACACAAGCTGACAAATGAAATGTAAGTTCCATTGTGGAAGCTGGTTCTCCATTACCCTAAGAGAATTGTAGTGAGAGGATAAGAAAGAGGAATCAGAGTTATTCCAGATGTCCTGTAAAGCTATTTTGGGAAGAAGTGTCAATATTAGTGTGATAATAGCAACTATAGTTATAACTACTATATAATGGAAATTATAATTTGTAAAGAGTGTGTTACAATAGGTAACTTCCCAATAAGGGGTGTTAAACGTACTATTATGTTGTATGTATATGATAATTTCTAAGATGTAGAGAATTCTACTTTCCGAAAGTGCTTGTTGAGAGAGGACCGTATGTGTGGAGGAAGGATCCAAACCTGAATGTTGCAGTGTCTTGGCTTTCTCTCTGTTATGCTTCAACACTGAACATGGTGTCAGAAGTGAGTTGGCGCCTACAGGCACAGGAAATCAGAAACAAAAAAGCCAATTAAACAAAACCACACAAATGAAGCAATAATCATAGCAGCATACTGGATTCATGTCCCTGAGCCGATGGACGTAAAGGAGATGTGTTTAGCAATTGGACATTCTTTAGACCACAACGAGAAAACTACACAATAGCAACATGGAAACAAAAAAAGAACAGCCAGCAGCCACACTGTACATTATAATGGACAAAGGCTGACATATGCTCCAACAGCATCTAGATACATCAGCAGCAGACCAGGAAGACTGTGTAAAATCCTAGAGGTGCCCCCAAAAGAATTTTCAACCCACAAACAATGTTGTATATGAAAAGTATCTTCAACAACTGTGATCAAGAATCTGGAGAAGCAATAGATCAGTAAATTGCCAGGCTACTGGACAACGGTTGACTCATCTGATTATCAAAGATTAAAAGATGAACAAATTTGGGATAGATTAGTAATAGGGATGAAAGATACAGAAGCTTGAATGCGAATGCCTAGAAAGCCCTCAATAACTCTACCATGAACTATAGATGTGTGCAAAGCTAGTGAACAAGCTCATATCCAAATGCCGAGAACAAGTGGAGCAGACACACAGATAAATTTACCAAGCAGCACAGGGAAAGTAGTAAAACACAAAGAAACATACCAACATTCATGCAAAAGCAAATGTACAAATACAAAGTAGAGGAAACAAACAAAACACAAAGGAAGACCAGGGAGTTGGGGAGGCAGGGTAAGTGTAGAGAAAAACATGAATATGGAAAAATGCCCTACATAAAGGGAAGGGGGGGGTCATATACAATAATCGTGGCAAGAGAAATCATTATGCCAAAGCTTCCTGATGAGAAAAGCAAAGAAAAAAAATGCACCATATCAAGGAATCAATGACACAGAGCATCAGATTTTTCACATTAATGCACTGCAAACCAGCAAAAATAAATGGTTTATAATGTTCAGACTAGCACCACATGCAAAAACAAGACAGCAGCACACAAATAGGATACTGAATTCCAAATACACAGT